>NC_132910.1:4992320-6396259 GCF_047675955.1 Chlorocebus sabaeus
AAAAATATGTGAGGACTCCCCTTTATTTGTTGGCTTTCATTGTATGGTGACACATTTCTGGGTAAATTCTTCAAAAAAAAAATAGATCTATAGGATATTTTAATTTTCACTAAACTAATCCACACTAGTGTATAAAAACCAAAATATTCTTATAAAATAAGCATAGATGGATAATGATACTAATATTATAAAGGATTAGTGGAAAAATAACCAAATTGTTTTACTAATTTTTCAAAATATATTTTACTAATTATACTATAGTTTTTAAAATAATAAGCTCACTAGATCTGAAAAGTTTTCTCTATTTTGTAAAATTAAGAAAATGACTTTCTGATATATGAACTTAAAAACTATTGTTAATCAATAGTTATATGTATTATGCCTTGAAAAATTAAGCAACAATTTTTCAAGAGATCAATATTTATAAAACATTTAAAAACTTAATATCTGAGTAAGGCAAACTAGAAAATAAATTAGCCATGCTTTAAGTGATATCATAAATTTCTACTACATAGCATTTATAGATACATACATATAGACTATGTATGTTGAGTTTATATGTATGTATAATTAATAAATGTATTCTTATAAATCAGTTTTAGTGAATTCACCACATAAATATTCATTTTACTTTATAGAGTAAAAATAAATGTTTTGGTACATAAAATCACCACCATTTTCTAAATATATAGCATCTTATTACGTCAAAAATTTCTTTTGTGTGCCTTTGTTGTCAATTGTCTTCCCTATTCCCTCTTCAAAAATTGTGAAGCTATAAAATAGCATTAACTTTTTAAAACTTTTTTTGATATATAGATATAGATAGATCTTTCTATATACATATATTTGTATATATGTATATGTGTGTATGTGTGTGAATTATATATGTATAATCTCAACAAAGTGGGACTAGACAGATAGATACTCTCACTTTGTTGCCTAGGCTGGAGTAGAGTGGTCTGATCATAGGTCCTTGCAACCTCAACCTCCTGGGGCTCAGGTGATCCTCCCAACTCTGATTCCTGAGTAGCTGGGACATCAGGTGCATGCTTTCATGCCCAGCTAATTTTTGGTAATATTTTATGTACGTAGGTTTTGCCATGTTGCCTAGGCTGGTCTTAAACTCCTGGACTCAAGGAATCTGCCTTCCTTGACCTCTCAAAGAGCTGGAATTACAGATGTGAACCACTCTGCCTGGTGGAATATTTAAAATAACAATATAATGTATTCTGGGCAGATAGGTATGTATAAATGAAGTATATATAAATCATAGCACAAGGCATGGGAAGAAACTATAGTACATTAAATTGTTAAAATGTCTTTTCACTGTTAACCAACTGCTAAAAGTACTATTTTGAGTTGAACTTTAGTAAGTCAATGTGTCATATTGAAATCTTCTCTCTGAACTCATCAAGACCAACAGGAGAAAATTTCTATATTTCAGGATTAAATTTCTTTTTATATTCAAAAATCAATAAAAGAAAAAAATATATGATTATTTTAATTAATGGAGAAAAATCATGAGAAAGTTGACTCTCATATATTAAAAAAAAACCTCTTTCATGCGATAATAAGGATTTAAACTGCAGCAAATGATATAGTAAAAATAAAGCAAAATAATAAAATAAAATATTAGTATACATCTTTAAATTTCTGTGTTCATAAGATTGGAAACAAGGCAGGTATATCTGATCTAACCAATTCCATTAAACATTGTGAAAAAGGCTCAAGTGGGTGAAATATACCAGAGAATATAAAAGTAAGAGGCACTATTATCAGAAAAGAAGTAAGCATTATCTGTCATTGTTTGCAGATAACGTATGTAGATAATTTTAGAGTAAAAAAAAAAAAAAAAAAAACTACTAAACTTAATATGTGATTTAGAAAAGGTTGTGGGATACAAGGTTAATGTATGAAATAGTTCGTATTTCTAAATATTAGGAACACTTAAAATTTAAATAATCCATATTTGATGAAGTATACAGTAAAAGCAGGTTAAACAGTTAAGAACATTACAAAATTATCAGCACAAAAACAATCATGAAAAAAACTATAGAAACCTTCCTAAATACTTTAAGATATTAATATCTAAAAGAAGAGCAAAGAAAATAGACAATGTACAATATAAGCATAGCAATATATAATTCACCATAAGTAAAACATAAAATTGTATTGACATAATTTTGACCCTATATGTTCATCATGTCAGTAATTGTTCATAAGTTTTAAACACCTGTTTACAAAGCAACTGCATTATATATTGGTGTATAAAGCAAAATTCAATTTAATATTGTATATAAGAAACACATCTAAAGCCAGATGACTTCAAGACTCTAAAAAGTGAAGAACAAATGTAATGAGCAATAATTATTGGAAAAGGATATATGTAAACCATAAATTATCTGATATTATAAAAAAACACTTTATGAATAAAACACAATTGAAAATAAAAATGAAAATATTGTTATCTGTGTAACCAAAGAATATAGCTAATGTTTTGACAGGAGATAAGAAAAAGGGAGAGAAACAAGTAGAAGACATTTATAACTTAAATACTATTATTAGTGACCACAAACAACTAAAATATATATTTCCAACACAAAAAGCTAAAGTCTATATCAAATAAATTATTAGATAAAAACAATTATGGGAAATAGAAAAAATAGTGGAATACATAGATAAATTGAAAGTCTAGTCCTTTGAAAAATTTAACACTTTATTTTGAATAATTTATCACTTTATTTTTAAAAATTATGTAATTATACAAGTATGTAAAATATCTGACACAGCAACATCTTATTTTGTTTACTATTGTTCAATATATGTGTAACATTTCAGTCATGCCTGTGGTTTAGGATTTTTTTTTTTATGTTAACAGTATTCCTTGTCATTAGATTTGACTTGACTTTGGTTTTAATTACTAAAAGCCACTTTATCTGAAAAAATCAACAGACTTTAGCTGTTAGAAACACATTAAATGAAAAGGCACTATGAGAGAGGATCTCAAGTGACACTGAATGCTTTAATTTGCTTCTTTTTATTGGCTTGGAATGTTCTTGCTGAATTCCCTTAAAGATTGCCAGAAAAAGAATCAATGTTATTAGTTTGGTTTTTGACTGAGTTAATTGATAATTGTGTGTCCCTGAGCATAAAGAATAAGAACATCAGAATAGAAAGTGAAACTCTAGTCAACCAAAATTCTTTCTTTGTTCATTTTGTGCCCAAGACTAATAAAATGTAAACTTACTGATTCAAGCATAATACTGGTACAAAACTATTTTCTTTCTATTGGAATAATGAGTACAACTAGAAGCTTAATTGCAAACTGAGTAATTGACACAGTAAATGAATCATTAACACATTATGGACACATGTTTGTTTTATCTTGCTGGGCACCATCAATTTGAATAAAGTGTTCTATAATTTACTTAGTATATATCTCTCATTTCCTACTGTTTGGTTTTGGCTTAAATCATTTGACTTAATGTTAGTCATAGATCTTATATTTATGGTATGATCATTATATTTCAATTTAATTAGAATTCACCAAATTGCATTTGAAGTTTCTAATTTAAAGACTTTAAATATATTCAACCATTCATTTGTAGAAGAAAAAAATATAAACATTTTCTTAAATTTAATATCTTTTACATTTTATGTCATCTACATACTAAAAAAAAAACAAGACTTATTATTTCCTAATTTTGTCTACCCCTATCCATGTATGTATTAGACAGTCCTGACTTTAGCCAGTTGTAAACAGAGCATGTGGACAACGTACTTTTTTTTCAGTGCACACTGTTGGTATATAAAACATTTAGGAGAAAAATAACTTAAATCTTGCATTTCAAAGTAGAAAAGAAAAGATTTTACATAAGCTGATTGATGTTACCAGTCAAAATATATATCCAGTGAAATGAGTGGGAACATACATGTATTCACAGATTGAGATGATGTTCCATTGCTACAACAAAGCTGAAACAAAAGATACAAAAGGCTTTGAGTAGTCAGAAATTCCTTGATCTTCTCCCCTTATCATGAGTTTCGTTCAGAAAGAGCATAGCACATAACATAATAGAACTGTATGTTTCTGAACATTTATAGTAGGTGACAGCTGTTGCTATTGTACGTTAAGATAAAATTATATTTACTTCATCTACACAAAGATTTTTAACTATTTTATTAAAATCTATTTTTGACTGCAACTTTCAGAAAAGGAAAATAATGCAAAACTGTTGAAGGGGTGGTGGGCTTGATGGTAGTACAATGTATTCTAGAAACAGAATTGACAAAAATCAAGCAGAAGTAAAAGAGTACAGAGACATGAAGAACTCTGTTAATAATACACAGTAAGGATCATGTAATTCTGTATTTTTTCAACCTTCAACTCTCTGGAAGTAGTAAAGTGAGATTTACTCTAGTAGAACTGAAACAGACGTCAGCCTTCTGGATCCATACTGGTTCTCTACCTTCACTGTACATTAGAATAATCTGTGATATTTTTAAAATATATGGTAATATAACACCAATATTAAATAGATATTTCATAATTTAACCTTTGTAAGTAATTCTGATGTAAAATCAGCTTTAAGATTGAAGTTTTTATGCATATTAGGAAATAATTTAATTTTGTATACATAAAACAGTTATGCTGATTTGTATGGGAGACGGAGATTTGAGCAGGATCTAATTGGACTACTTGTTAATAACTTACATAATGAACAAGTCTTGGAGCCCATTCTACACAAAGGTATTTATAAACAAATGAGTAAATCACTGATACATTAATAAAGAAAGAAAACAATTTGTAATGTAAGATATAAGATATATAAATGTCTCCAAATATGTAGCAAATGTCCATTATGTCTATTCATTGAAAGAATACTAACTAAAATAGAGAAATACTACTTCAACTATAAAATTGTCAATATTTTAAACAATAATACTTGTGCTGGCAATGTGTAATGAGAGAGGCATTTTGTTGGTGGAGATGTAAATCAATACAATCCCATCTAGAAAACAAATGAATAACAATTGCAAAACACTTAAATACACTCCAGAGTTGAATAGACATATTTATTATAAATTGGTAGACATGGTGAAAGTTTCAACAGTGATTAGGGTCTCATTTTGAGAATATTTATGACAAAATGCTGTGAGACATAAACATAGAACAGTAATTTTCATTTCTAATTTTACTCTAGGGAAAGGATATTTGAAGTGGTTTAATTCAATAATTAACTAGTAAATAAAGTATAACTGGAGTACTTCAGAATATTCACAATACCATCTAAAGGATGCACCTACAACTTTCCCATAGATAGGAAATACTCTGAGACATATGCTAATGTCTGAGAGACCAAATTGTTTTGCTCAAGATACCAAATTTGACTTCTGTATGAAATATTCTTTAACAAGAAAGAATCAATAGTGTAAAGGGAAGGATGCGGGTTACAATGACTTTATTCTTTCTATGTCTTTAAAACTTAAGTAGTGACTCCAACAAACTCCTGGAGAGTCTTGAACAATAAACTAAGAAGAGATTCTCTGAGCCGGATGGACTGAGTTAATATTCTAGCCTTGTTGTTTACAAGTAATATGACCTTGGGCAAATTATTTAACTTTGCAGAAGGTTATTATAAAAATGGTTTAAGTTAATATATGTTTTTGAAAATGTACTAGACTTGCTATAAACACTATAATTATTATAATATTATATAGTCAGGCACAGGTCTAAAATAGCACCATTGTATTTTAATCAACTTGTGATGAACAAAAAACAATGGTATTTGCCTCCACAAAAGTAAAAAGAAAACCATCAAATATTCAAGCAGGTTAAGAGACTTGAAAAGTGCTCAATTACCTAAGAATGACCTATGACTTCATATTTGTTATTCTCAGCTTACTGCTTTTTGATTGTATATCAGCCCTAACTTAGTAGCATTTTCACTCAAGTGAATGTTTTTTCCTGTAAAACTGCACACTTATTATGTAGTCAACAATTTGGCTTATTAGGTAAGAACTCATTAACATTATTAGTAAAATAATTCTGTTTATGAGTGAAGTTTTGAATCTGATTTTGGTTTAATGAAACATTATTTGAGCATAATCACACCACATTGCAATTCAAAAATATGTCTGCAACATCTGGTTTTGATTGGAATATAAATGACTTGTTTTCAGCAAAGTACCATGCTAATGAACTCTCAGCTGGCAAAAGCCTATTTAAATATTACATTAGCTGAAGTTAAGTTTAGTAATATAGGTAAAGTCTGAAGTTTGTAAATAAGAGAAGTGCTCTATTTTTATTTATTAATAAAAGATTTTCATAGAAAAATATGTAACAATGAAAAATGCAAATAATAGCTCTTTCCACATTTAACAATGTGTTTGAGCGTCAACAGTATACTCTAATAATGTAATTATTTGGGTTGTCAGCTAAATACATAGCCTTTTCCGAGTTTGAATGAGCTACATATTTAGTTAAGATCTTTAAATAATTTCATGAAAATGTTGATTCCAATAATACATCTCTTTCATTGCTTCTTAATATACAAATATAGTATCAAATAATGATAATATGTTCCCAGATTCAGTTTTTACTGGAAACTTTTGAAATAAAAGATTTTCTCTAGCAAATTCTATAGTATGCACTAATCAAAATACTCTTCAGTTTCTCATTATTGTTAATGAACCACAAAAAAATAAAATACATCTACTAAATCTTTAGTGAATCAATAAATTGGTAAATGAAGATATTAGAATAATTTAATCCAAAATGATAATAGAGATATCAGCATTTACTATACCATCTTAATTGCTGAAGGTTTCTGTATAATAGCTCAATACAAGTGTGATGGAGACCATTTATTTGGCTAATTCTGAACTTGGAAATATCCAGTCATTGGTGATATATTATATGAATTCCAATCTTATGGTAGAAATAATAGAATATTGAATCTCCATGAGCAAAATGAGAGTGGTATAAACTAATTATTAAATATCAGCACCAACCTGCAAGCTGCTCTTCCAGGTATTGCTGATATAGTAGTGAAGTAAAAGCAGCCCAACTCCTTCCTAATTACACTTACATCATAGGGGGAAAAATAGGAATGAAACTAACAAATAAATATTTTTATTTTTACTTTAAGGATAAATGCTTAACAGGGATAATAAAGTCAATATAAGAATGTCATGAGGAACTAAAGCTGCTTTTCTACATAAAGTGATCTAGGATATATTCTTAAGGAAGGTGATGTTTGAGCAAGGAACTAAAAGAGGCAGGAAAACATGTTATGCTGATACATAAGGGAAGACAGTTCTGGTCAGAAGAAATGCCCAGCACCTATTCCTGACATGGAGCCTTCTAAGAATCTTCCAAGAGTAGCAACAGATGAGTGAGAATGGGTAAGATGCTTTTCTCTGAAAACTGGTATAGCACGCAGGCATGGCATGGGATTTCTTTTCCACTGAAGGAGAGAGAAGGATCAGGATCATTTGGTTCCATCTGAATATTTATTGTGCCTGAAACTTGTTGCATTTTCACAGAAACCTTTCTATTGCCTTGAAAATTATTTGCATCCTTTTGAACTGCAAAATCAGTTCAAACAGTGAACAGCTCTAAGAATTATTAAGAAAAATATAGATTTTCCAGAATATAGACTACATCACTAGTGAATTCTATTTTGAAAGTGTAGTCTTTTGAAACAGAGATAATTATGTGTCACATGTGACTCACTACTAACTGAATTCAGGCAAATGGTATTTGGGATCTAATTAGGTGAATTGTCTTTATTGTTCTGATAATCTTCTTTTCTAAAAAACTAGCTAAAGTTGGAGCTGTATGATTTGAAATGCAAGATGTTTGTAAATGTTTAATTTGTAATCAGATAAATACTCTTTTAGCCAAATGATTGGTGTCATCTAAATACAGTCTAATTTGTTATTATACTTGATGACTTGATTTTTCATTTTTCACAACATTTGTCTTCTGTATAGTTTAGTGATCAGAACATTGGGCTAAGAGTTATATGACATGGTTTTAAGATCAAGTCTGTTACTAAGCTGCTATAGTGACATTATAAATCTTTAAACCACAATTTCCCTTTTTTTTTTTTTAAGAATACAAGTTATCTTCATTCTGGCAGAGTTATTTTGAAAGACAGAAGGAGTAATGTATGAAAGTACTCTTTGAAATTGTAAAGCACTGTTCAAAGCTATCATTATACCAACAAAAAGATTATTTAATATGGGTGTTTTCTAGTAATGACAAGAAACCACTGTGTTAAGAAAATATACCAATATGGTACTCCACTAGTGTAGAATTACTAAATTACAATTTTTCAGAGAAATAAAAAGATATCTTTTCTAGAAATGTCATTTTTCAATTTGAATTCTATATGCTACTAGTTTTTATGGGCAGCTTATCTGCATTGTTATGCTTGGCACCTTATGGCTTTGTATAAAAGAGGTATATAGCAGTATACTTGTAAATATAAAGTTAATATATTAATGTTTAAAAAGCACTCTGTACTTAAAAAGAAAAGGCTGGCTCAGGCACGGTGGCTCACATCTGTAATCCCAGTACTTTGGGAGGCTGAGGTGGACGAATCACTGGAGGTTAGGAGTCTGAAACCAGCCTGGCCAACATGGTGAAACCCTGTCTCTACTAAAAATACAAAAGTCGCTGGGTGTGGTGGCATGTGCCTATAATCCCATCTACTTGGGAGGTTGAGGCAGTAGAATTGCTTGAATCCAGGAGGCGGAGGTTTCAGTGAGTCCAGATCATGCCACTGAACTCCAGCCTGGGTGACAGAGAAAGATTCTACTTCAAAAAAAAAAAAAAAAGACAAGACTGAAAGGCCAGGTCTTTACTAGTTTTAACAGGTCAGACAAATTCAGGAATTAATAAATGCCAATTATTATAGTAGCTATTATCTGATAGTAATAAATCAGTCACTAAAATCTAATTAAACTGACTTAAAATAATGTGTATACATGCATCTATCTAGTAAAATTATTGTTAATTTTTCACCCCCTGATTTAACTTTTTTTTTTTTTTTGAGACATGTTCTTGTTCTGTTGTGTTGTGGGAAGTCAGGGAGCCCGAATGGAGGGACCGACTGGAGCTGTAGCAGAGGAATATAAATTATGAAGATTTCATTTTAATATGGACATGTATCAGTTCCCAAAATTAATACTTTTATAATTTCTTATGCCTGTCTTACTTTCATTTCTTAATCCTGTTATCTTCATAAGCTGAGGATGTACGTCACTTCAGGATCACTGTGATAATTGTATCTAACTCTACAAATTGATTGTAAAACATGTGTGTTTGAACAATATGAAATCAGTGCACCATGAAAAAGAACAGAATAACAGCGATTTTCAGGGAAAAAGGGAAGACAACCTTAAGGTCTGACTGTCTGTGGGGTTGGACAGAATAGAACCATATTTTTCTTCTTGCAGAGAACCTATAAATGGAAGTGCAAGTAGGGAAGATATCACTGAATTCTTTTCCTAACAAGGAATATTAATAATTAAGACCCTGGGAAAGGAATGCATTCCTGAGGGGAGGTCTATAAACGGCCACTCTGGGAGTGTCTGTCTTATGCATTTGAGATAAGGACTGAAATACACCCTGGTCTCCTGCAGTACCCTCAGCCTTATTAGGGTGGGGAAGAAACCCCACCCTGCTAAATTTGAAGTCAGACCAGTTCTCTGCTCTCGAACCCTATTTTCTGTTAAGATGTTTATCAAGATAGTACGTGCACAGCTGAACATAGACCCTCGTCAGTAATTCTAATTTTGCCCTTTGCCTTGTTATCTTTGCTTTTGTCCTTGCTCTCTTTCCTCAGAAGCATGTGATGTTTGTTCTTGCTTTTGCCCTTTGAAAGCATGTGATCTTTGTGACCTACTCCCTGTCCATACGCCCCCTCCCCTTTTGAAATCCTTAGAAAAAGCTTACTGGTTTTGCAGCTCAGGTGGACATCACAGTCCTACCTATATGTGATGTCACCTCCTGAGGCCTAGCTGTAAAATTCCTCTCTTTGTACTCTTTCTCTTTATTTCTCAGCCCACCGATACTTATGGAAAATAGAAAGAACTTACATTGAAATATTGGGGGCTGGTTCCCCTGATATTGTTGCCCAGGCTGGAGGGCAGTGGCACAATCACTGCTTACTGCAGCCTCAACCTCTTGGGTTCAATCAGTTATCCTGCCTCAGCCTCACAGGGAACTGAGATTATAGATTCACACCACCATGCACAGCAATTTTTTTTTTTTGGAAAGACAGGGCATCATGTACTCTAGGCTGGTCTGGAACTTCTGCGCTCAAAAGACTTGCCCACCTTGGCCTCCCAGCATTTGGGAATTGCAGGGATAAGTCATTGTTCCCAGACTGATTTATTATTGAGAATATATTTATTTTCTTGTTGTTCCCATGTTTTGCCATTGATTTACCAATAAAAAACTTGTAGTAAACATATATGATTCATTTTTCCGGGTATGTAATTTTGTGAATAAACGAATCTTCTAAAGAGAACTACTCTGATTGTAGTAACAGAAAGAAGGAATGCTTTAATTAGGGATTTTCTTTATAAAACAGAAAATATTTGAGATATAATCTTCACAAGAATATTTGTTTTTGGGATTACTGGACAAATCTGTTTTCTGTACTTGAAAGTATATAGAGACAACTGATGTAATTTACTCCCACACTGGAAATATAGGCAAGAAAACAATAAAGAGGAAAAGAGAGAAAAATCACATAGACACATAAAAAAATGATAAAGGGAATATCACCACTGACCCCACAGAAATACAAACTACCGTCAGAGAATACTATAAACACATCTATGCAAATAAACTAGAAAATCTAGAAGAAATGGATAAATTCTTAGACACGTACAACCTCCCAAGACTAAACCAGAAAGAGGTTGAATACCTGAATAGATCAATAACAAGTTCTGAAATTGAGGCAGTAATTAATAGCCTATCAACCAAATCAAGCCCAGGACCAGACAGATTCAAGGCTAAATTCTACCTGAGATAAAAAGAGGAGCTGGCACCATTCCTTCTGAGACTACTCCAAATAATTGAAAAGGAGGGACTCCTCCTTAACTCATTTTATAAGGCAACATCATCTTGGTACAAAAATCTGGCAGACACAAAAAGAAAATGAACCCTTTAGGCCAATATCCCTTATGAACATCGATGTGAAAATCCTCAATAAAATACTGGCTAACTTAATCCAGTAGCACATCAAAAAAGTTTATTCACCATGATCAAGTTGGGTTCATCCCAGCAATGCAAGGCTGGTTCAACATATGAAAATCAATAAACACAATCCATCACATAAATAGAACCAATGACAAAAACTACATGATTATCTCAATAGATGCAGGAAAGAGCTTTGATAAAATTTAACATCCCTTCATGTTAAAAACTCTCAGTAAACTAGGTACTGATGGAACATATCTCAAAATAATAAAAGCTATTTATGACAAACCCACAGCCAATATCATACTGAATGAGCAAAAGCTGGAAACATTCCCTTTGAAAACCAGCACAAGGCAAAATTGTCCTCTCTCACCACTCCTATTTAATACAGTATTGGAAGTTCTGGCCAGGGTGATCAGGCAAGAGAAAGAAATAAAGGATATTCAAATAGGAATAGAGGACGTCAAATTGTCTCTATTTGCAGATAACATGATTCCATATTTAGAAAATCCTAGCATCTCAGCCCCGAAACTCCTTCACCCGATGAGAAACTTCAACAAAGTCTCAGGATACAAAATCAATGTGCAAAAATCACAAGCATTCCTATACACCAACAATAGACAAGCAGAGAGCCAAATCACAAATGAACTCCCATTCACAGTTGCTACAAAGAGAATAAAATACCTCAAAATACAGCTAACAAAGGATTTGAAGACCTCTTCAAAGATAACTACAACCTTCTGCTCAGGAAATAAGAGAAGACACAAACAAATGGGAAAACATTCCATCCTCATGGATAGGAAGAACCAATATCTTGAAAATGGTCATTCTGCCCAAAGTAATTTACAGATTCAATGCTATTCTCATTAAACTACCATTGACATTCTTCACAGAATTAGAAAAAAAAAAAAAAAAAAAAACTACTTTAAGTTTCTTATGGAACCAAAAAACTGTCTGAGTCACCAAGACAATCCTAAGCAAAAAAATAAAGCTGGAGGCATTATGCTATCTGACTTTAAACTATACTACAAAGGTATCATAACCAAAAAGCTTGGTATTGGTACCAAAACAGACATTTAGACAAATGGGACAGAACAGAGACCTCAGAAATAACAAGCAATGGGGACAAAACAAGCAATGAGGAAAGGATTTCCTATTTAATAAATGGTGCTGGGAAAACTGGCTAACCACATGCACAAAACTGAAACTGGAACACTTCCTTACACCTTACAAAAATTAACTCAAGATGGTTTAAAGACTTAAATGTAAAACAAAAATCCATAAAAACCCTAGAAGAAAACCTAGGCAATACAGTTCAGCACATAGGCATGGACAAAGACTTCATGACAAAAATGTCGAAAGCAATTGCAACAAAAGCAAAAATTCACAAATGGGATCTAATCAAACTGAAAAGCTTCTGCACAGTGAAATAAACTATCATCAGAATGAACAGACAATGTACAGAATGGAAGAAAATTTTTGCAGTCTACCCATCTGACAAAGGTCTAGTATCCAGAGCCTATAAGGAACTTAAACAAATTTACAAGAGAAAAGAAAACAACTCCATCAAAAAGTGCACAAAGACACAGACACTTCTCAAAAGACATTTATGTGGCCAACAAACATATGAAAAAATGCTCGATGTCACTGATTATTAGAGACATGCATATCAAAACCACAATGAGATACCATCTCATGCCAGTCAGAATGACGATTGTTAAAAAGTCAAGAGACAAGGTGCTGGAGAAATAAGAATGCTCTTACACTGTTAGTGGGAATGTAAATTGGTTCAATTATTGTGGAAGACAATGTAGCAATTCCTTAAGGATCTAGAATCAGAAATACCATTTGACCCAGCAATCCCATTACTGTGTATATACCCAAAGGAATATGAATAATTATTCTATAAAGACACATGCACACATATGGGTTTATTGCAGCACTCTTTACAATAGCAAAGACATGGAGCCAATCCAAATGTCCATCAATGATAGACTGGATAAAAAAAATATGATATATATATCATGAAAAACTATGCAGTCATACGAAGGAATGAGATCATGTCCTTTGCAAGGACATGGATGAAGCTGGAAGCCACCATCCTCAGCAAACAGGAACAGAAAGCCAAACATCACATGTTCTCATTCACAAGTGGGAGTTGAACAATGAGAACACATGGACACAGAGAGGGGAACAACACATACCGGGGACAGTTGGGTGGGTGGGGGACAAGGGGAAGGAGAGCATTAGAACAAGTAGCTAATGCATGTGGGGTTTAAAACCTAGATGACGGTTGATAGGTGCACTAAAACACCATGGCACATGTATACCTGTGTAACAAACCTACACATTCTGCACTTGTATCCCAGAACTTAAAGTAAAATAAAAAAAATTACAAAAGAAAATTTAAAAAGGAATACTTCATCTTATCAGAATTTGTTAACAAAAAATTTAAAAGTAAATAAAAACGGAACCAAAGTAAGTCTAGGCAGCTCATTTTGTGCTAAGTAAGGGAAATTTTTGCTTATGATGAATTATTTAATTTTTTTATTGCAGTAGCCAGATAAAAGTATTCAACTAAAATAAACTTGTTTAAGATTATTAGCCTTTGGCAAGAACAGTTGCTAGAAGAGTTCAGGACATTAGGAGTAAACTCAATATTTGCTAAAAAAAAAAAAAAAAAAAAGCAAAATTACTCAAGAAGTTTGCCTTTTTCTTGGTATGTTCACAGATGCTACTGGTACTGCAAAGCAGTTGTTTGAAGAGTCAATGCCAAGTTTGAAGTGACAGCAAAAAAAGTTCCTATAACATATTTTGCATGAAACAACTACAGGTGACAAGATTTTTGAAGAAATTGAGGAGGCAGTAATGCAGTACAACTTGTAGTGGAATCTGCTGAGATGTTTTATGGCTGATTGTGGAAAAAAAGTATGGAGCAGAAAAAGACATTTAAATAAATTCACAAAGCTTGTAGAAATACAAGGCTTTAAAGCTTATAGTTATCCAATACATTATTTTTCAGTAGACACTTTGTAGGAAATATTTAAACCTATTATGTGTAATTGTGCCAGTAGTGTCAATGGTAAGCTTCATTTCTTCTCAAGAACTTAATTATTGCCAATTCATGAATTTTTTGCCAAAATAGAAGCTGAATATTATGGCTTGCTTTACCACAAAGAAGTTTTGTAACTTTAAAATAATGAAGTTTTACTGTGATTCTGTTAGTTGAGGGCATAGATTTTTTTTTTTAACTGAAAGAGTACCACCCTCAAACACTAGTGTTAAACATTAAATAGTATTGCAGAATAACTTTTTCTGCAGACCTCATGAAGTTCTTAAGTATTTTTTTTTAGTGAAATTACAAAGCAAAATAATACTTTTTAACATGTATTGTAAAAATCTGAACAACTGCTTATATTGCTAGCATCACAGATACTAAAAATTTGCTTTATATATGGTTAAAGTTAAAACCATTTTAGACATGCTGTGAAGTTAAAATAAAAATCAATATTCCTATAACCCCAACACATTTGAAGCAGATATATTTGGTGAACTCATTATAGTTCTAGCAGTGTTTTTTGGACTCAAGAAAGGTCCAAATAAAGAGTCCACATTTTAAAATCTGTTTCCTTGTGCAATTAAGGAGATTTTATATAATCTTCAATTAGAAGAGATTAATTTTCAATATTAAGACATGCTAAAAGGGCACCATCAAGAGAAAAATCAAATAACATTTGATAAATATCTTATAACAAATTATGGATTGATGACATTATTTGGAAGTTCCTATATGTATAAAAAGTAAAAAGACTTTTGAAAAATAAAATATGCCAATCTCACTACACATCAGCCTTGTATGTTAGATTAATACTTGCAACCAATTTTGACGATATGGAATACTCACTTTGAATCCCGTTTAAGTGAAATGTTATTATCTCTCTCAAATATGTTACTTTTATTGGTATACCTGTATTATAAAAATATTATGTTATGGAATTACAATTTTGTGAGAGCATGTTATTTCTTGTTATGTAAGTCCATACATCAAATTCTCTCTTTTGCCTTTTGGGCTTGAAAGTTCTAAAATATCTTCTATCAGACACTACAGAATATACTAGCAATGATGTAATTTTATTTGAGAATAATATTTAATTAAAAAGCTTAAAAATGTAACATATGTTTACATAAGCTATCGTTATTGTAATAAACTTTACAAACTATATTTCTGTGCAATATTTTATTAATAATAACTACATTCATGGTTTTAGATATATTCTTATATATAAAAGTCCTACATTTGAATCCAGATTTTAGAAATACTATGTCAATATCAAGTAACTCATTAGAAAACATTTCCAAAGTTTTAATTTTCCAGACTCTTGTTCATACAGTTATTTCAATATATAATCTTGCGTAGCTTAAAAGTGGGTATAAGCTCTGAGAAATGAGCCTTTAGGTAATTGCATTATTAGATGATTTTGTCTTTATACAAACATCACAGAGTGTACTGACACAAACCTATGTGGTATAGCCTTCTACATACCTATGTGGTATAACCTATTGCTCCTAGATTACAAACCTGTACAGCATGTTGCTGCACTGAATATTGTAAGCAATTGTAACACAATAACAAGTATTTGTGCACCTAAACACAAGGTATAGTAAACCTTTTTTTTTTTTTTTTTTTTTTTTGAGACAGAGTCTTGCTGTGTGGCCCAGGCTGGAGTGCAGTAGCACATCTCTGCTCACTGCAAGCTCTGTCTCCTGGGTTCACGCCATTCTCCTGCCTCAGTCTCCCAAGTATCTGGGACTACAGGTGCCTGCCGCCATGCCCGGTTTTTTTTTTTTTTGGATTTTTTTTTTTTGGTAGAGACGGGGTTTCACTGTGGTAGCCAGGATGGTCTCGATCGCCTGACCTCGTGATCCGCCCACCTCAGCCTTCCAAAGTGCTGGGATTACAGGCGTGAACCACTGCACCCAGCCAGTAAACATGTTTTACCAGATAAAAAGTGGTATCCCCTGTATAGGACACTTATCATAAATAACATTTGCAAGGCTGAAAGTTATTTGTGAGGAGTCTGAGTGGTGAGTAAATGTAAAGTCCTGTGACATTACTGTACACTACTATAGACTTTCTAAACACTGTAGACTTAGGCTACACTAAATGTATAAAAATAAGTGCTACAAAATTATGACAACTCTGGTGTCACTAGGAGCTAGGAACTTTCCGCTCAATTACACTCTTTTGAGATTGATAGAATTTTTAACAAAAAATATATTTTTAAAAATTAAGATAGTAATCCTGATATTCTGAATTTGGGTACTGTCATTTTTTTTTTCCTTTTTTTTTTTTTTTTTAGGTGGAATCTCACTCTGTTGCCCTTCTCTCAGACCCTTCTCTCCCCACCATTGATCTCTCCACAAAAACTTTCTTAGAGATAAAGTCTTCTTAATTAACACACAATCTTAGATGTGTCATTATTATATTATTCCTCTGGAGCAATGTTTACTTCGTCTCGGAGTTCTTTGAAACATCTCTAAATCTAATATGTTCACACACACACACACACTCACACACACACACACACACATCAAAACAAAAACAAGAAATCTCCATATATTCTTCCAATTGCCTCTTGATAAAAGATAAAAATAATAATAATGGTTTAAACTATTGAGCTTTCATTTTTTATTTATTGTAACTTCTTTCCGCTCTGTTCTTATATTTATAAGCTGTGTTAATTAAATTCCTTTTCATTTTTATCTGAAAACTGACATTATTCCTTAACAATTCTTCCTTTGAAATTTATCAGATCCTAATCCTTCCCCTTGTTTTGGTCTCGCTCTGTTGCCAGGCTGGAGTGCAGTGGCGTGATCTCGGCTCGCTGCAACCTCCGCCTCCCTGATTCAAGTGATTCTCCTGCTTCAGCCTCCCTAGCAGCTGGGAGGGACTCCAGGCACACGCCACCACATCCAGGTAATTTTTGTATCTTTAGTAGAGACAGAGTTTCACCATGTTGGCCAGGATGGTCTCGATCTCTTGACCTCCTGATCAGCCGGCCTCGGCCTCCTAAGGGGATAGTATTACAAGCGTGAGCCACCTCGCCTGCCCCCCCATCCCTTGTTTTTTAAGTCCACAATTAGCATCATACATTTAGAATTAGCTAGGCTCTTCTGTACCAGCTAATGTAATCTTGGCTTTCACAAATGAGTCAAAGATGTGACCAAACTTTGACACATATTTGCATACACATAAGATGGTCTGCCATTTCCAGTCCATTTTACATAATGTTGCCAAACCAGTTCACCCAATACATATTTTCAATCATTTAATCCACTGAAAAATTGTTCAGTCATTTCTTTTTCCTATTGAACAACATCAAAACTCAGTCTCAAAATCAATTATGTATAACAGCGTTTTCCCAAAGTTGTTCTGTAAAACAGAAGTTTGTCCAGACATCAAAAGTAATGTAGAAAAAGTAAGAAATACTGTGTATGGTGTTGATTAAGCATGGGAAACTCTGAGTTAAAGAAATTTAGAAAATTTGTTTCCCGAAAGACCGCTTAAAAGTTTTCATTTCATTTTTCTACTCCCCTCAAGGGGTTGTTTCTAGGCTTTAATATGCATATTCTATACTCTTATTCTTATTTAGAACTCTCTATTCCCTTCATACTATATTTACTTTTGTTTTCTCCCTAGGTCTTGTGTTTTCCCAACACACATTTTCACATTCTGAAATGAGCATTTTTTACTCAGAAACTATTTAAAGTCTTATATTGAAAGTCTTCAAACAAAAAGCATGTAATGCTCACTCCTTACTCTGATCAGTTGATTGTACTTGACAATGACAAATAATCAAATACTATATTGTGCCAACATTCTCTTGCCTTTTGGATTATTCACAGGATCAAGCACATTACCCAAATAAATATTTTCATCTTTAAAAGAAATGTGTTGGTACACAGTAGGTATATATATTTTTGGGGTTACATGAGATATTTTGATGTGGCATGCAATGTATAATAATTACATTGGGCTAAAATGGTTATTTATTACCTCAAGTATTTATCCTTTATGTTACAATTTAATTGTACTTTCTTAGTTGTTTTAAAATGTACAGTTAAATTATTTTCACAATAGTAACCCCGTTGTGCTAGCAATTGCTAAGTGCTATTAATTCTTAATAACTTCTCTTTTGTACCCATTAGCCATCCCCACATCCGTAACTGAAGGACAAAAATTTTAGGTTCTTTCTTGGTTGTATTATTTCTGAGAAAAATTAAAAGCTATTGGAATTTATAATACATTGTAGCAAGTAGAAAAGCAGTGTAAAGTTTATGGTAAAATAACTGTAATTAAAAGCAAACTCGAATTTTAGTTGTCAGTGTATTTGTAATTAAATTATATTTGGTTGCCTAAAAACCCATTGCTCCTTTATGTAAATTATGTCGTAAGATTATTTCTGCCAGTTCTTGAACTCTTCACTAGTCTTCTGCCTGCTCTATGGGGAAACATTGGCAAACTAAAAATTTTAAAAATTTTAGGCTTCATGGCTGGGCGCCAGTGGCTCACGTCTGTAATCACAGCACTTTGGGAGGCCGGCGGGGGCAGATCACCTGAGGTCAGAAGTTCGAGACTAGCCTGTCCAACATGGTGCAACCCTATCCCTACAAAATTACCAAAAATTAGCCGGGCGTAGTGGCCCTCGCCTGTAATCCCAGCTACTCAGGAGACTGAGACAGGAGAATCGTTTGAACCTGGAAGGTGGAAGCTGCAGTGAACTGAGATGGTACCATTACACTTCAGCCTGGACAACAAGAGTGAAACTGTCTCAAAAAAAAAAAAAAAAAAAAAAATTAGACTTCATTCACATTGTCAAGTATATATGAATTTATGTTCATACTACATTCTGAAATGTTTTTTTCTGTACACTTTGTCTTATAGCAACATTGGATTTTGTTTAAAATTTGAGAACAAATGCAGTCGTGACAAGAATTGAAAAATAATGTGATTTTCATGAGCTATTCTATTGTTTTAAAGTTAGGCAAAAACATTATTTGCGTCAAGAAAGGCAAAGTGCTCTCATTTATTGTAACTTGTGTCATTACAACTTTTTTTAAAATGTATTTTTTTCTCTCCAATTAATACTTGCACCCAAAATGGGTAACAGCATTTATAAATTATGTGTAATTCACTATTTTACCTTAAATGATAAATCATGATTCATATATACCTTGTAAAACTTTAAAATATAAGCACAATATAGTACGTTCATTTTTGTATATATATTTATGATATATATATATACACAAATGTACATACATAGCATGTATACAATAAGTAAACAATCAAACGTATAAATAAAACTCACTATAAGCCAACATCGCCTCACTGTTTGATTGGTCTGTTCTATTTAATTTGGAACTAAGCTTTACTTAGACTTTTTTCTTGAATGACACTGGAAAAAACTCACCAAGTGTTTGAACAATATTAATGAAAGGAATAAAGAGAAAAAAACCTTTTTGTTAGCATATTTACCTAATATCATAGTATTAAATCATAACTTGTAATGTTGCCACTGACTGAGCTGCTTTTTAACTAAAGAGTTTTCTATACTATGGAACATGACAAAGTAACAACATGCACTAAGATATGTTTCTATGTATTTCTTCTTGTGTTTTGTTCTGAATAAGAAATTTATAGACTTATTTGCAAATCTCCTTTCTTTAAAAATAATACAACTTAAATTTATGTAGATGACTAAATGTGCATAATTATGCTAATTTTTTTTTCTTTTCTTTTTTTTTTTTTTTTTGAGACAGAGTCTCCTTCTGTTGCCCAGGCTAGAGTGCAGTGGCATGATCTCAGCTCACTGCAACCTCCTCCTCCCAGGTTCAAGCAATTCTCCAGCCTCAGTCTCCCAAGAGGTTGGGACTTACAGGCACGTGACACTGTGTTTGGCTAATTTTTTTTTTTTTTTTTTTTTTTTTTTGTATTCTTATTAGAGATGGAGTTTCACCATGTTGGAGAGGCTGGTCTCAAATTCCTGACATCAGATGATACGCTCCCCTCAGCCTCCCAAAGTGCTGGAATTACGTACATAAGCTACCATGCCCGGCCAATTGTGCTAATCTTAAACAACAAATCACATTGGACACAGTAAAGGATATTCACGCTCTGCCTTGTGTTCTGTGTTTAGCGCCCTTGTGTCACTTTACACAAACTGCACATTGAGTGATCACACAATCAGAGAGCTAATTATATCTTTACTAAGAAGCTCATCCTTCATCCTTGAACTCAGACTTTATTATTTGTGTACTATTGAACCAAAGGCTGCCTAAAGAAAATAATATGCAATGCACTCTATACAAAAATAGCTAATTTTACAAAATTTTTGGTTAGACCCCAGAAAAAAAAAAGTGACACATACGGATACAGACAATAGTTTATCAGGGTATTTTCAGTATTTTAATAGAAACAAAAGACAAAAACAATATATTATGCTGGAATTATGGATATAACTATATAAGGAATATATACTAGTCAGGGAATGGCATGAAATGATAAATAATTTAAAAAATACTATCCCAAAGCTTAATTTTATATATTTATAAAATTTTAATTTAGATTATTAAAACCTTTGAAGATAAGTTTTTGGCTTAATTATTACTTTTTCATATGCAAAATAAATAAATTAAATATTAACATTTATTTCAAAATAGTCCCCACTTAACATAAGCATTGATATTTCCTGCTTTTAGGAATATATAAGTGATTTTTAATTTTGTTAAATAAAATGCCATCTAGGAAGCATATGTTTTCAGAAAATTTTTTAAAAAGAATCTTTACTAGAAAATTCGGCTGTATTATTGTCCTTTGGATAGAAAGTATCAATAGAAGTAAAGTTGCTTTTTTCCTTGTTAATATTATAACCATTCTTCATTAGATTATCTGCCCTTTGTCAATAGCTGTCACACAATAAACTTTTTTTATTTCCTAGCAAAGGCAGTATTTACTAAATGACTTTTGTAAAGGTTGTCTGTAGTTATGTTGGGAATAGATAGCTATTTGTAATCCCAAAGCTCTGCAGTAACATTAATTCTAAACTAAAGGTTAAAACCATAATTTTTTCCAATATGCCCTGCAGGAAGACCAACTTTGCAATCAACAAAATGAAAACAATAATGCTATTTCACAAGTATTTTATTTAATTATTGAAACATTCTAAGTTATTGTGTGGTTTTTATACGGAAATATGCTGTGGGTTTGTCATATTTCTTTATAACCCAACTATAATAAAGGCATAATCCTTGATATGTCTCTTGATACTTGTTCCAAAAATATATATTTCAGAATTAATTAAATTATTGCAGCATTTTTACTTGACATATTGTTAATAACAGATTCAAACTGAAGCATCCTTCTGATACAAATTGGATTTTAAAAAATTACATAATATATAAACACAAATCAATTTATAGTCATTACTATAGTCTGCACTAATAAGATTATCTTAGTTTTGACACTGTTAAAAATGTTGTAAATGTTTTCAGGTACTGAAAAATACGTACCTAAATTAGAAGGAAATTGACTCCTAATCTCTGTGGCTGTCACTGCTTCCTAATCTTTGTCAATTTTGTTGGTATTCAGAGAAGACACAAGCAATGTTTGAACATGTCATATGTCAGGTAACTAATATCCAGTCCATGAATATTCTTACAATTTTCTTCCAATTTAGGATTGATATTGGAGTTAAAAAGAAATTACTTAGGCTGATAGTGAGGGTACTGGAGTCTTTGGTATGGTTTTCCTTTTTAATGAAAAGCAGCCCCAGATAATTTTCTAATGAAGAGCAGCCCGTAAAATCAAGCTGTGGACACAGACAAGCAAGCTGGAGACTTACAATGGTTAATGCCAGCAGTAGGGAACTGTCTGAGACTACATATGTTCAGAATTCAAGCTTCATCTTCCCTTCCCTTTGCCAGCCACGTATACAGTGAAGAGCAAGCAAGATGGTGCCAGTCTACTGGAAATTATATTTGCATAATAAGATTAGAGTAGGGTGGCCAGCCTTCCCTGTGCACTATGTAAATACCACACCTGATCAAACCAATCTGTGGGCCCTACATAAATCAGACACCACCTCCTCAAGCCTGCCTATAATATCCGACAAATTCCACTGCTAGCCAGTCTTTGCTTTCAGAAGTCCCTCTCTCCCACTAGAGAGAGAGCTGTCTCCTTTCTCTTTCTTTTGCCTATGAATTCTCCACTCCTAAAGTCCTCATGGGTGTCATCCATGTCCTAAATATTCTTGCCACGAGACAACGAATCCTGGGTATTTACCGCAGATGACAAAGCTGCTTCAGGATCATGTAGCATTACAGTTTTCCAAAGTTGAAGTACGGAATTTCATTAAATTTGCAATCTAAAATATGCTGTATAGTTAGAAGGCTAAACTATCCTATTTTGCATACATATAATGTCTTCAGGTAACACTTTGAATATGTTAATGTTATGTTATTTTTAATACATACTCACAATTCTTTGACGTGTCACCTATTAAGAAGACAGGTTTCCTTATTAATGACTTCTTTCACCAATAAATAGTGAAAGTGATATTTTGTGATTTCTGAGACTCGGTCATAAAAGATCATGTAACATCTCTCTTGTTTTTGTTGATCTTTTAGCCACTATGCAAGAAGTTCAGCTACTCTGAAGCATCCATGGTATGAGGAAGCTCAAACCACATGGGTACATGGGAAACCACGTGTAGCAGCCCTGGTTGGCAGTTCCAGTTGAGCACAGTCTTTGTTTCAGCATAGCACAATCATCACACTTATGAAAAAAGAAACCGTCCAATATTTTCAGCTCCTGGCCATTTTAATTATGCTTATGTGTGAACATCTTCCCAATTGTGGCCAAACGCAGAGCAGAACAAGTCATTTTTCATCCAAATTCCTGATCCATAGATTATGTGAGCACTTAAAAAAGAGTTGACTTGATTTGCCCACATAGATTTGATAACTCAAATATTTTAAGTCCTTTGTATATTACTTGGACTTGTGGTAAATGATATTTATTATGTGATACACAGAAAATAAATGTGTACTGTTTTTCATCCTTAGATTAAACTTTTGTACACAAATCACATGCAGTATATTTTGGTTCCAGGGCAAAACATGCCTATTATTATCTTTACTATAAAAGTGCATGTTCCCATGACAGAGCCTAAGAAAACAGATAGCAGAGAAATGGTAGTGAGATTTTGGGAGTGCAAGCATCCTCATCTCATAAAGTACTATGTCAAAAAATATTGCATATACTTGCTGAAAAAGAAAAAGAAATTTAGAATGTCATTCCACATTGAAGAATTATGTAACAATAGAAAAAGAGAGAAAGCAGAGATAGGTAATGTTACAAGTAAGTTAGACCTCTATATGCATAACTTTCTTTAAGTGATAACATAGTCTTCTTTATTCTCCATAAAGACTATTCCCATTAACCACATATATAAAATATTAAAAATATATAAATATGTATATATTTGATATGATATATATATATAGTTACATAATAAAAATGTATAAAATACATAAAATATTCCTATCAACCAGAAGAATAAAACATCTGCTGAGGGATGAGGCAGAGGGCTTATTTTGGTTATCAGCTTTTCTGTATAAAAGGTGAATTTTTAATTGTGTGCATACATTTTCTTGACAAATATTTTAAATTGATAATCAAATAAAATATACTGAATTCATTGACTTTGAGAGGGAAATAGGAGCTCACTTAAGGTATGACACCAAAAATGCAAGTAGGGTGCAAGAATTACAGCGATGTGATCGGTGGATACGGCAACTAATTACATGAAGAGTGAAGCAGATGAAATATTAAGAAATGGGAGATTGGGCTAAAGAGATACTATTTATCCGAAATCCAGTCAGATACAAGGAAGAACAAGGATATGATAAGTTCAGTTGAAGAACTAAAAGAGGATACATAGAGTAGATCATTCAATTATAGATGTTTGTAGGGAGATAAGCATTATAAATATTAATATGGTAACCATATGTTTAGTAGTTATTGCTAATAAACATATGTTTTTTGAAACAGAAAAATATAATCGGTTTACCAATGGGAAGAGAAAGAAAATTACTATTTTCAAGATAGCATGATTATTTTTCACAGAAATGCCATTAGGAGAAACAAAAACTTACTGGAACTAATGAAAACTTTGCGAATTGACAAGCTGCAAAGAAAAATATACACTAATGCATACTTTTATGATTTACCAGTAAAATATTAATAATTGTACAATAACATCAAAAAAGAACATTTAATCTACATGCCAAATTATTGATTGTAACTATCTCTGCATTAGCAGTAATTAGTAACATTATTTTTTCTTCATTTTCTTGTATATTTTATACACTTGTATAAAATTATTTTCTTCATTTTCTTGTATATTTTTTAAAAAATAATTTATATGATATATGTGTAATACATAGTGAAAAATTATTAAATGACACTAAATACAAAGAAGCATTTAAAAAATAAAGAATAATTAAACAAGCGGCAGTTTGGAAATGCTGGAACACGTTAAGAAAGGATTATAACCATGCCACACATTTACCTATGTAACAAACTTGCACATTCTGCACATGACTTCTTTCACCAATAAATAGTGAAAGTGATATCCTGGAATCTAAAATAAAATAAAATTTAAGAAATATAATACAAAATAATAAAAAAATAAAACATTCTTTGCTTCAGTAATTTTTTTATATTAATGTATATTTTGCCTGATATTAGTATATCCACTGTCTCTCTCTTTTGATTACTGTTTGTTTTTTAATCCTTTATACTTTCAACCTATTTGTGTCTGACTCTAAAATATATGCCTGTTGTAAACAGCATGGAAATGGTTTACAGTTTTTAAAATCTATTTTTTGTCAATCTCTGCCTTTAAATTGGAGTGTTGAAATCACATTTAATGTAATTGTTGATAAGGTAGAATTTACATTTGTCATTTTGCTATTTCATTTCCGTATGTCTTATTTCCTTTTTGTTTGCATATTCTGCCATTAGCTGACTTCTTTTGTATTAAATAGATATTTTCTGTTATACCATTAAAAAAAGAAAAAGAAAGGTTTATAAGGATTAGGAAAAAATAATAACAATTACAAAAACATGGAAAGTAAAGACATAGATAATTTAAAAAATGAGAATTCAACATAAATGTCTAATTCTAAATAAAAACTGTGCTGATATTGTTGATTAGGATATTTTCTGTAACAATAAGAACTAATCATGAAAGAGTTAATCAATTTTGAATTTCAAAATTTACAGTTGCTGTTCTTGTTATATACTGCATATATATATTTTCCTGAAGAAAGAATAATTATATTTCTGGATAAGTTATCCCAGTTTATTCTTGTTAAAAAATCATAATGGAAGGGTTTCATAGGCAAATACTGAATAGCAATCTTTCAGTTGGGTTACCATTGGGATACAAGAGATGTTTCCAAGGGGACTGAAGGATTGGATAGTTTTAATGCAATTAATTTCCAGAACTCAAATTCTTTTTCTTAAGATTTATCTTCCTGAGACTGTGCATAGGTTGTCCTGGCTTTATGACACCAGTTCGAATTGCATGTTTGTAATCTTCCTTCTTCTACTTTACATTAGAAAGGCAAACATTTACCCATTCAAACTTTTAACCTGCTCAAGGGTACAAAAAAACTGTCACAAAAAACTGGCAATAATTGATGCATTTATTGAAAAAGTGAATGGCTCTAAAATGGCTCAAAAGTTGTTTTCACATGTAAGTGTTTGTAATTATCTGTTTTCAATAAAATAAGGGAGATTCAATTTAATTTTTTAAGCAATGAATGATTTAAATTAATTCTAATGATGCAGATATATGAGATTAAGTTGCATACTTTTCAATGATTTTTTAAAAACTGAGTTTCATTGCTATAATTTCTTACTTCTATATAAATATTTATGTGAAAAGTTTCTTCAACAGTTACATGTATAAAAAAAATGAGGAACAGGCCAGGTGCAGGCTCACACTGGTAATAACAGCACTTTGGAAGGCTGAGGCAGGGCGGATAACTTGAGGTCAGGCCTTTGAGACCAGCCTGAGCCTGGCCAACATGGCAAAACCCTGTCTCTACTAAATATACAAACATTAGCCATGCATTGTGGTGCACGCCTGTAATCCCAGCCACTCAAGAGACTGAGGCAGGAGAATCTCTTGTACCCGGAAGATGGAGGTTGCCGTGAGCCATGATCTTGCCACCGCACTCCAGTCTGGGTGACAGAGTGAGACTCTGTCTCAAAAAAAAAATTTTTTTTGAGGGAAAAAAGTAATAATTTTTACCTCCTTGAATCAGTATAAGTAATATTTATCCATGAACACAACAACCAATTTTGCATGAATTATAGTAATCTCACTAAGAGAAGTATATCTAATTAAATATTATCTACAAAATATTTATAACAATTTTTAGGTATCTGTATAATTTTGATTAAATTTATACTAATCATATGTTGAAACATAATTTAAGTCATAAAAAGCTCTAACACTAAAAACTATTTTTCAAATTTAAACGTTTGTATTTCTTTGTTCAGACTACTGTGACTGGGAAACTTCTAAACAACATAAATGTATTCGTCACAGTTCATGAGGCTTGGAAATCCAAATTGAGGGTGCTGTCAGATTTGATGTCTGCTAAGAGAATGTTTCCTGATTTACAGATGGTGCCTTTCTCACTGTGTCCTCACATGGTGGAAGGGACTAGGCTTTCTGAGGTCTAGGCTCTTTGAGGCATCTTTTATAAGGGCACTAGTTCCACTCATAAAATCCTCCATTTTCAATCTAATCACTTTCCCAAAGTCCTCACGTCTTAATATCATCATCTTGGGGATTAGTTTCAACATATACATTTTGTGGGACATAAATATTCAGGCTTTAGAAGTCTGTATTAAAATTTACATAGATATAATAACAAATATAAAAGATGTACAAGGAAAGACTTTCAATATCTCAATATGTCATCATGACATAATCTATTAGTGAAGTATAATTGAAAAGGATTAAATTAGAGATTTTTAAATTGTATTTTTCATTGAGTGTTAGTGCACATCAAATCACCTTGATGTTTAGAGAGCACTGGATTCATTGAAAAATGAGGCAATAGTTTATATTAAAATTTTACTGTTAAAGTATGCATTATTAAAATACTAAATTATGTAAAGACAAGTTAAATTATTTACTGTGTTTTAAAATAAAAGTATGATTTTTATAAAGAAAAGGATAAGATTTTTTCAGAAGCTTTTAGGGGATACACTAGTAAAATTTTGAGGACAAACTATATACAGAAGCACAAGAGAGTTGAGTGGGGGCAGGTAGAAGTTAAAAAATATGTTTTGTATGAACGATTAAGAAATGATTCTTAGATCTATTCACCCATTAGAAGTATTCAGGGATTTTTTTAAAGTACTGATGCCGAAGGTCTACCCCAAACCAACTGAATCAGCATTTCTGAACAGAGAAGCCAGTCATGAGCATTTTACTACATCTATTTATTATTTAAAAGCACCTCAGTTATTTTCTAGTGTGAAATAAGAGATGTCTCTAAGGTTAATTCATTAAAAAAATAAGACATAAGAAATGATATGGGTTCACTTGAGAAGAATTTTTCTCCCTAGTACTAATGTCTGTGACTGCTTTGTAAATAATTTGTCTCCATCTCCTCCTCTTCCACAAAAAGTGTAAATTAAAGGGGTAATGAGTTTTCAGTATTGTAGCTTCCCAGATGTTAGGAAGGAAAGGGGAAGAAAAGGCAAAATAGAGTAAGGTCTAGACAAAGGAAAGATTCACAACTGGGATAAGATAAAAGGTTTTTCTTTTGATTGTGCTTGGTTTTCTCTTTTGTGATTCTTTGTTTTACAGCTGACTTCTATGCTTGGAGGAATTCCAATGAAAAAAGATAATTTTACTTACTGTTTAAATCCAGGAATGATAAACAGAGAAACCGAAACAGTGGAAGATTTTTAGGTGGCTAAATGATAATTGCTCATCAAGTCACCTACGAATTAATCAGCTATTGTCAATATTACTAATTCCAATTGGTATACAAGTACAATTGATACTTCTGATAAAGCTTTTTACAATACCTTCTTTGTTATTGTTTATTTTGGAATTTAAATAATTTTAAAAGAGCTCAAAATGAGGAATGTGATAATATTAAATATACCATACAATAAATACTTAGAGATATCATAAAAATCTGTAAGAAATATGTCACCTAATGTAATTCTTTTAAGAATATAAATTTACTTTAATTGTTTCTAGACAAATGTAATTTATTCATTATATTAGTTCATATTTTTCCAGTCGCTTATACTGTGACTCCAGAATTTGGTTCCAGTTTATTCATTGTGTTAAAAGCAGGGTTTAAATCAAATTGCATACATTTAACTGCCTAAATGCTAGGACACCAGGACTGAGATTTGCTGCTTTGTCGAAATGTCCTACCTTCTGTCATATCCAAAATTAGTATTTCTGTAATCTTTATACATTGGTTTCTATGGATTGTCAATCACTCCTCTGGGGCTCTTTGTAAAGCAGAGAGATTCTGTACATGTAATATAATAGCTTATTTTAACAGGGTCCACAGACATTTACTTCTAATTGGTCACACTGAATATATGAAAATCAAACTGAAAGGTTAGCTATCCCTAAAGGAAGAACAAAATGTTTTCTTTATATCTATCATAATTTGTCTCATTAAGGCCATAACTTAGTCATGACATTTTATACTTGTACCGTGTTTCTTAATTTGAGATTTCAGAGCCAAACTATATAAAACTTTTGGCATATCCAATGATCACATTTAATGAATATCCACTTTAGTTTCCTCGTTATAATGTTATTTCTCAGATTCAACTGTTATGATACAAAAAATCCTAACATTGTTAAAACATAATTGCTTAATTAATACTAATAGTTAATCATTTATAGAATATTTATCACAAAATATTTAACATATATTTGTCAATCAAAAAGCTACAGTCAGGATTATTAAAATATTTCCTCTTTAGTTCTAAGCCACTTCATATTTAAATAGAAAAAAATTATAATAGAGATAAAAACCTCTAATGATCTTATTCTACGTTTAGTAAAAAAATTATATTTTAAGATATTTAAACATTTATATATGCAAACTTGTTTAGATTTCAATCTTCTAATATTTTCTAATTTTCTAAGTAAATGACAGAATATAAAACATATACATATATACACCCAAAACTATTGTCTTATGTATAAATTTTCTTAAATGTGTATGAAATATACATATATAAAAAACACAAATATGCATTATATTTATTCATCTGAAATATATATTTATAAATATACGTATATTTACTTTTTAATGGGTTAGTGTGTAAGTACTTAAATTACACATTATATAATACATTTTGACTTTACAGATTATTTTATTTGGTTTTCTTTCAGGATTTTTCTCCTATTTTTAAATTCCAGTTACCCTTTTCAAGGCTGTTTTTGCATATCACATTTTCATGAAGGCAGATGCTTAGGCAACTGAGCTAGCATTAAAGAGTTAATCCTCAGGTTTTCAGAGGGCAAGATGGCTGACTAGACAACTCCACACAGCCAGGTGGAATTGCTGCCATCGAGGGACCCAGATGACCGCTGTGCTTCTCACAGATCTTCCCTTGAGGGGAGTGAAACATACAGAAGCAAGGGTGAATAGTGAGAAAGCTGGGAACCCTACACGGTGCTACTGAGCACCTGGACTCATTCCTGGCCCCCAGTGACTCCAGGGGCATGGATGAGTTGAACTGGCAAGGAACAACCAGCTCTCGCTACGGGACCTCTGGAACTCTGGCAAGAGGAGATCCCTCAATCACCAGGGAGACTGGAGTTGGCAGGGAGATCTGCTTGGAGAAGTGGTAGGGGCAGCACACCAACTGAAATGGACCCGGAAGGTTTGGTGCAGGAACCTCTGTAGCATGCATGGATAGAGACAGCCATACCCATAGGCTAGACTTGCTACCAAACGAGACTTTAACCCTAGGGGAACTGCAGGTCCTGAACTATGCAGGGTGGTCTTGCCCATCAAATGGGGCCTGAGCACCCCTTGGTCTGTTGGTCTCTCCAGGAGCCCCAACCTAGTCACGTCTAATTGCAGGGCAGCCTCGGTGCCCCGGGGGTACTATCATAGCTTCTGTGCCAGCGGGACCCTGCCTGACCAGGGGAGAGCTTCAGCGGGCAGCCCTCACGGCCACACATACCAGCCTACCGGCTCCCTCCCCTCACTACAACTTCCCTTGGACCCATCGCAACTCCCCACATTACTTTGCTGGTGTGTATCTGAAGAGGCGGGTTTTGCTTTCCTTGTTCCACCAGTACATAAATGTGCGTGCACCCTGCCCTGCCCGCAGATACTGCTGCCAGGTGAATACAGTCCATCCCCTCAACCCCTGGCAACTGCAGATGGAGCCTTGGAGGGCACAGAGCTAGCCAGCCAACCCTTGCACTAACTCTACCACAGGGGTGATACTAGGCAGAGAGAACAATGAATCCTGCCCCGCCCTCAGTGCCTACTCCTGCTGTGGTGCACAGAGAAGGAACGAAAACCTGGATCCACCAGCGCTTCACTCCAGAGGTAACACCAGCACCAATGAAACTGGAACACAGTTGCCAGCAGAGACCCTCCTCCCCCCTTCACTCTCTCCTACCCTAACTTCCTGGCCTCCTCCCCTGTGATTAATGTCTGCAGGGAAGCAGGTACCCTGGCACCCACTAGCGCCTTGCCACAGCCAAAAAGCGTGCACCCCACAGCACTACCACTGTGTCTGCTGCTGGCATATGTGAAGGAGAACAAATCCCACTGTCACCACACTATGAAAACCCTGGGTGACACCAGCCATTAGTGGTGCACCAGGAGCAACTTAGCTTCCCACAGAGCAGTGGATTCCTAACCTCAAGGAGCTAGAGAACAAAGTCAGACTCAGTGCAAGTCTCCGCAAGTTAGAGAATTTAGTCCTGGAGTTGGGAGCTAAGCATTGACCTGTAACATCTCCTAAAAATGATGTGACTTGGCTGAATCTACCACATAATACAATCAAACCCTTGTGGTCATCAAATAGGACTTTTTTAAAAATCCAAAGGTCAGGAACTGCGAAGATTAAAGGAATGTTATCCAATAAAGATAAGAAAAAAAACAGCACATGAACTCTGACAAAATCCAGAGTGCCTTCTTCTTCCCTCCAAATGACTGCATCACTTCTCCAGTGAGATTTCTGAATGGAGTTTAGTGACTGAAATGACAGAAATAGAATTCAGAATATGGATAGGAGTGAAGATCATTGAGCTACAAAAATACATTGAAACCTAATCCAAATAATCTAAAAAACAATATAAAACAATGCAGAATTGGACAGACAAAATAGCCAGTATAGAAAATAAGGTAAGCAACAAGATAGAGCTGAAAAACACACTATAAGAATTTCATAATGCAATCACAAGTATTAATAGCAGAATAGGCCAAGCAGAGGAAATACTCTCAGAACTTGAAGACTGTTGTTCTAAAATGAGATAGTCAGACAAGAATAGAGAAGAATGAAAAGAAACAAACAAAACCTCTGAGAAATACGGGATTATGTAAAGAGACCAAATCTATGACTCAATGGCGTCCCTGAAAGAGATAGGGAGAATGGAACCAACTTGAAAAACATATTTCAGAATATAATTCATGAGAACTTCCCTAACCTAGCTAGAGAGGCCAACATTCAAATTCAGAAAATGCAGAGAACTCTAGTAAGATATTCACAAAAAGATTATACCTAAGACACATTATCGTCAGATTCTTCAAGGTTGAAATTAAAGAAAAAATGTTAAAGGCAGATAGAAAGGTTAGGTCACCTACAAAGGGAAGTCCATCAAGTTAAAAGTGAACCTCTCAGCAGAAACCCAACAAGTGAGAAGAGATTGAGAGCCAATATTTAATACTCTTAAAGAAAAGAAATTCCAATCCAGAATATCATATCCAGCCAAACTAAGCTTCATAAGCTAAGGAGAAATAAAATCTTTTGAGATAAGCAAATGCTGAGGGAATTCATTGCCACCAGATCCGCCTTTATTAGACTAATAAATGAAAAAAACAGAGAAGATCCAAATAAACACAATAAGAAACAAGGGTATATTACCACTGACACCACAGAAATACAGACAGCCATCAGAGAATTATGAACACCTGTATGCTAATGAACTAGAAAATCTAGAAGAAAGGGATAAATTCCTGGACACATATACCCTCCCAAGCTGAACCAGGAAGACATTGAATCCCTGAACAGATCAATAATGAGCTCCGAAATTGAGTCAGTAATAAATATCCTACCAACCAACAAAATACAAATAAATAATAAAAGCTCAGGACCAGATTGATTCACTGTTGAATTCTACCAGATATACAAAGATGACCTGATACCAAGTCGTCCTCAAAAAAATGAGGAAGAAGAACTCCTCTCTAATTCATTCTACGAGGCTAACATCATCCTGATACCCAAACCTGGCAGAGACAAAACAACAAGAAAAAAGAAAACTCAAGGTTGACACCCTTAAAGAACACAGATGCAAAAATCCTCAACATAATACTGTCAAACCAAATCCAGTAGTACATCCAAAAAGTGTATCCACCATGATAAAGTAAGTTTTATCCCTGGGATGCAAGGTTGATTCAACATATTAAAATATATAAATATGATTCACCACACGAACAGAACTAAAGACAAAAATTACATGATTATCTCAATTCACTCAGGAAAGACTTTCAATAAAATTCAGCTCCCTTTCATGTTAAAAACTCTTAACAATCCTGTTTTTGAAAGAACATACTGCAAAATAATAAGAACCAACTCTGTCAAACTCACTGCCAACATTATAGTGAATGGGAAAAAGCTAGAAGCATTCTCCTTGAAAAAAGACATAAGACAAGGATGCCCTGTTGCACCATTCCTATTCAAAAAAGTATTGGAAATTCTGGCCAGAGCAATCAGGCAAAATAAAGAAATAAATGGCATCCATATAGGAAGAGAGGAAGTGAAACTATCTCTGTTTTCAGACAACATGATTCTTTATTTAGAAAACCCCATAGTTTTGACCCAAAAGCTTCTTGAGCTGATAAACAACTTAAGCAAAATCTCAGGATACGAAATCAACGTGCAAAAATTGCTAGCACTCCTATAACCCAACAATAGTCAAGTGGAAAGCCAAATCAGGAATGCAGTCCCATTCACAACTTCCACAAGAAGAATAAAATACCTAGGAATATAGCTAATCAGGGAGGTGAAATAACTCTGCAAGGGGAACTATCGAACACTACTCAAAGAAATTAGATGACACATACAAATGGAAAAACGTTCCATGCTCATGGATAGAAAGAATCAATATCATTAAAATGGCCATACTGCCCAAAGCAGTTTATAGATTCAATGTTATTCTTATTAAACAATAAATGACATTCTTCACAGAACTAGAAAACGCTATTTTAAAATGCATATGGAACCAAACGAGAGCCCAAATAACTAAGGCAATCCTAAGTAATAAGATCATACTACTTGACTTCAAACTATACTGCAGGGCTACAGTAATCAAAACAGCAGAGCTAGTACAAACACACACACACACACACACACACACAGATTAATGGAACAGAGTAGAGAATCTAGAAATAGGCTCCTCACCCACAACCATCTGATCTTAAACAAATCTGACAAAAGAAAAAAGCAATGGAGAATGGACTTCCTATTGAATAAATGGTGCTGGGATAACTGGCTAGCCATGTACAGAATATTGAAACTGGACCCTTTCCTTACAACATGTTAAAAAATTAACTGGGTTTAAAGATGGATTAAGGAGTCAAATGTAAAATCCTAAGCTATAAAAACCTGGGAAAACTACCTAGGTAATATCATTCTGGACATAGGAATGATCAAAGATTCTGTGGCAAAGGTGCCAAAGTAATTGCAACAAAACCAAAAATTGACAAACGGGATCTTAGTAAATTGAAGATCTTCTGCTCAGCAAAAGAAACTATCAACAGAGTGAACAGAAAAACCTATAGAACAGGAGATAATTTTTGCAAACTATGCATCTGACAAAGGTCTAATATCCAGCATCTAAAAGAAACCTAAACAAATTTACAAGAAAAAAATTACCTCATTATAGTGTTGGAAGTTCTGGCCAGGGCAATCAGGCAGGAGAAATAAATAAAGGGTATTCAATTAGGAAAAGAAGAAGGCAAATTGTCCCTGTTTGCAGATGATGTGATTGGATATTTAGAAAACCCCATCTTCTCAGTCCAAAATCTCCTTAAGCTGATAAGCAACTTCAGGAGTCTCAGGATACAAAATTAACGTGCAAAAATCACAAGCATTCTTATACACCAATAACAGACAAGCAGAGAGCCAAATCATGAGTGAACTCCCATTCACAATTGTTTCAAAGAGAATAAAGTACTTAGGAATCCAACTTATAAGGAATGTGAAGGATCTCTTCAAGGAGAACTACAAACCACTGCTCAGTGAAATAAAAGAGGACACAAACAAATGGAAGAACATTCCATGCTCATGGATAGGAAGACTCAAAATCGTGAAAATGACCATACTGCCTAAGGTAATTTATAGATTTAATGCCATCCCCATCAAGCTACCAATGACTTTTTTCACGGAATTGGAAAAAACTACTTTAAAGTTCATATGGAACCAAAAAAGAGCTCACATTGCCAAGACAAATCTAAGCCAAAAGAACAACGCTGGAGGCATCAGTCTACCTGACTTCAAACTATACTACAAGGCTACAGTAACCAAAATAGCATGGTACTGGTACGAAAACAGAGATATAGACCAATGGAACAGAACAGAGCCCTCAGAAATAATACCACACATCTACAACCATCTGATCTTTTACAAATCTGACAAAAACAAGACATGGGGAAAGGATTCCCTATTTAATAAATGGTGCTGGGAAAACTGGCTAGTCATATGTAGAAAGCTGAAACTGGATCCTATCCTTACACCTTATAGAAAAATTAATTCAAGATGGATTAGAGACTTAAATGTTTTACCTAAAACCATAAAAACCCTAGAAGAAAACCAAGGCAATCCCATTTAGGACACAGGCATGGGCAAGGACTTCATGTCTAAAACACCAAAAGCAATGGCAACAAAAGCCAAAATAGACAAATGGGATCTAATTAAACTAAAGAGCTTCTGCACAGCAAAATAAACTACCATCAGAGTGAACAGGCAACCTACAGAATGGGAGAAACTTTTTGCAATCTACTCATCTGACAAAGCGCTAATATGCAGAATCTGCAAAGAACTCACACAAACTTAAGAGAAAAAAAAACAACCCAATCAAAAAGTGGGCAAAGGATATGAACAAACACTTCTCAAAAGAAGACATTTACATAGCCAACAGACACATGAAAAAATGCTCTTCATCACTGGCCATCAAAGAAATGCAAATCAAAACCACAATGAGATACCATCTCACACTAGTTAGAATGGTGATCACTAAAAAGGCAGGAAACAACAGGTGCTGGAGAGGATGTGGAGAAATAGGAACACTTTTACACTGTTGGTAGGAATGCAAACTAGTCCAACCATTGTGGAAGACAGTGTGGTGATTCCTCAGGTATATAGAACTAGAAATACCATTTGACCCAGCCATCCCATTGCTGAGTATATACTCAAAGGATTATAAATCATGGTGCTATAAAGACATATGCACATGTATGTTTATTGTGACACTATTCACAATAGCAAAGACTTGAAACCAACCCAAATGTCCATCAATTATAGACTGGATTAAGAAAATGTGGCACATATACACCATGGAATACTATGCAGTAATAAAAAAGAATAACTTCATGTCCTTTGTAGGGACATGGATGAAGCTGGAAACCATCATTCTAAGCAAACTATTGCAAGGGCAAAAAACAAACACCACACATTCTCACTTATAGGTGGGAATTGAACAATGAGAACACTTGAATACAAGAAGGGGAACATCACACACTGGTGGGGGATGGGGGAGGGATAGCATTAGGAGATATACTTAATGTAAATGACAAGTTAATGGGTGCAGCACATCAACATAGCACATGTATACATATGTAACAAACCTGCACATTGTGCACATGTACCCTAGAACTTAAAGCATAATAATAAAAAAAGTGGTCAAAGTACATGAACAGATACTTTTTAAAATAATATGTACATGTAGCCAATAATCATACATAAAAAAACTCAACATCAGTGATCATTAGAAAAATTCAAATTGGCCAGGCGCAGTGGCTCACACCTGTAATCCCAGAACTTTGGGAAGCTGAGGAAGGCGGATTGCCTGAGGTCAGGAGTTCGAGACCAGTTCGAGACCAGTCTGGCCAATATGGTGAAACCCCGTCTCTAATAAAAATACAAAAAAAAAATATTAAAAAATTAGCCGAACGTGGTGGCAGACGTCTGTAATCCCAGGTATTCGGTAGACTGAGGCAAGGGAATTGCTTGAACCAGGGAGGTGGAGGTTGCAATGAGCCGAGATCACGCGACTACATCACAGTATGAGTGACAGAGTGAGACTCCGTCTAAAAAAGAGAAAAAGACAAAAAGAAAAAAAGAAAAAATTCAAATCAAAAGCAAAATGAGATATGATGTCACATCAATCAGAATGGCTATTATTAAAAAGAGAAAATATAATAGATACTGGTGAGATTAATTTGTTCCACTATTGTGGAAGAAAGTGTAGGCAATTTCTCAAAGTCATTAAAACATAAATATCGCTTTATTCAGCAATCCCATTACAAGGTATATACCCAAAGTAATATAAATCATTTTATTGTAAAGACGCATACATGGATATGTTCATTGCAGCACTATTTGCAATAGCAAAAACATGGAATCAGCCTAAATACTCATCAATGCTATATTGGATAGAGAAAGTATGGTATATATACATCATTAAAAAGTAACAGGATTATATTCTTTACAGGAACTTGGATGGGGCTGGAGGACATTTTCCTTAGCAATCTAACTCAGGAACAGAAAACCAAATACCACATGTTCTCACTTTTATGTAGGAACTAAATGATGAGAACACATGGATACACAGAGGGAAACAACACACACTGCAGACTATTGGAGGTTGGTTGGAGGATGGGAGAAGGGAGAGGATCACAAACAAAAACTAACAGGTACTAGGCTTAATACCTGGGGGATGAAATAATCTGTAAAACAAATATCCATGACATAAATTTACCTTTATAACAAACCTGTACATGTACCCCTGAACTTAAAATAAAAGTTAATCTTCAGTAAATACTTGTTGTCTAAGCATAAATTGATATGCTTAGAAATATAAGCATTTACTTAATTCCATATGAAATTTAAAGCAGGTTTTTCCAATTCTGTGATGAAAGTCATTGGTAGCTTGACGGGGATGGCATTGAATCTATAAATTACCTTGGGCAGTATGGCCATTTTCACGATATTGATTCTGCCTATCCATGAGCATGCTATGTTCTTCCATTTGTTTGTGTCCTCTTTTATTTCACTGAGCAGTGGTTTGTTGTTCTCCTTGAAGAGGTCCTTTACATCCCTTGTAAGTTGGATTCCTAAGTATTTTATTCTCTTTGAAGCAATTGTGAATGGAAGTTCATTCATGATTTGGCTCTCTGTTTGTCTGTTACTGCTGTATAAGAATGCTTGTGATTTTTGCACGTTAATTTTGTATCCTGAGACTTTCCTGAAGTTGCTTATTAGCTTAAGGAGATTTTGGGCTGAGACAATGGGGTTTTCTAAATATGCAATCATGTCATCTGCAAACAGTGACAGAGTGGATTAAGAAAATGTGGCACATATAACCATGGAATACTATGCAGCCATAAAAAAGGATGAGTTTTTGTCTTTCGTAGGGACATGGATGCAGCTGGAAACCATCATTCTCAGCAAAATATCGCAAGAACAGAAAACCAAACACCACATGTTCTCACTCATAGGTGGGAATTGAACAATGAGATCACTTGGGCTTGGGAAGGGGAACATCACACACCGGGGCCTATTATGGGGAGGGGGGAGGGGGGAGGGATGGCATTGGAAGTTATACTTGATGTAAATGACGAGTTGATGGGTGCTGACGAGTTGATGGGTGCAGCACACCAACATGGTACAAGTACACATATGTAATAAACCTGCACGCTGTGCACATGTACCCTAGAACTTAAAGTATAATAGTAGTAATAATAATAATAATAATAAAAAGAAAGCATCTGTATTAAACTGCAGTTCCCTGGTGTTTGCACTAAATTACAATTACAAATATTTGGGTTCCAGGTCTATCTGTTATTAATTAGCTTGGGGTAACTCATTCACTTTAGGAACTGACATAATGCACACATTTAATCTGTAAATAAGAGGTTGGGGTGAATGAGTTTCAAAGTTTTTTATAGCTCAGATAAATTGTCTAATTGAGGAATTAGTCTCAAAATACGACTAATATTAAAACTAAGATCTTTCCAAAAAAAAAAAAAAAAAAGAAAGAAATACAAGCATTTAAGTAAAGCATAAAAAACATAAATCCTATTTCTTCATGTTATCTCTTAGGAAAAAATTTATTTTATTATAGGTAGAAGGACTAGAAAATTCACTTTAATTCACTAAATATTTGTTGAATTGTGAGCATTTTTTTCTTTGTCAACGTATGTTGATAGAAGAAAATATTTTTGGTTTTAAAAGAGATACTCTCTACCTTAAGGGGAAGAAAGAGAAAAGGTGATACTAAAGTAGAAAGTCATTTCACAATGTCTATTGTCCTGTTAATGATACATGAAACTATTAAATGGAGAATAGAAATAAAGTACTCCTGAGTGGGTAGTCGAGGAATGTTTGTTCCATAACTCTTGAAAAATAAGAAGAGTTTATTAAGTGGACAAAATGAATAAGACAATAAAGAAAAGAGCATTTCCTACAAGATTAATATAATGTAGAAATAAATTAAGTGGGTATATACTTATTTTCAGAAATCAAGGAATAACCATGTAAAAATACAGCCTAAAGTTACATTATGAGTTATGGTTAGAAATGTGACTGGATTTTAGATTGTAAATGTTCTTGATGAGCCATTCTAAGGTACTTTACCTTTATTAAAAAAGCAACATGGAGGCAGAAAAGTATCAAAATCAGTGTTTTAAATTAGGCTATTCACAGTCAGATCATATTTTCTGAAAAGCAGCAGTGGTATGAAATATTGACTAGAGTGTTAAAATGAGAAAAAAATAAGTTAGAAGAATGCTCACATTTTGTAGTCAGACACATGGATACAAAGCAAAATTTTTATATTTATTAGTATTGGAATTTGGATAACATTTTTTAAAAATCTGAAACTTGTAGAAATTCTTTCATTCATTCATACATTCATTGACATGTCCATTAATATTCCTAGCCTTTAATATTTGATTAATAAAAGGAATGTACATTTCAGTCAACTAAATAAATACATAAAAATATTATATACTAGTAACTATGATGTAGAGAATTGAGAAAGGGTAATAGGCAATTAGTGACATAATGATAACAAGATCTTGGGAGGCTGAGGTTTTGGAGGAGTGCCCTTTGAGAAGATGACATTTAGCTAAGATTTGACTGACAAAAAGAATAAGCAACTGTTTTTGAAGCATATGATGCAAAATATTATGGAACTAGATTTGCAAGTCTGAGTTTAAAAAAAAAGGCCAGAATATTTGCCATTATTAAAGCAAAACATACACACACACACACATACACACACACACAGAAAATATATGAAGATGTAAGGATTAGGAGTGTTATAACATAAAAACTATTAATCATATAGTCTATGTACTGTGTTGTTATTTGGAAATTCCCACCTTTTCAACCAGTTACAGAATTTAGTACATTATCAGTTTCAAATAATTCTTAGAGAGTGATCTTTGCCATTCTGTGGGGTAGATGACATAGGATAAAAGTGAAGTAGATAGAATCATAAAAGGCTGGAAATGATCTTATTCATTGCTATTTTCTGAATTTGAATTTGTGCATGTATTTTCTACTTACATACTAAATAGCCTAGAACGTTAGTTTGAATATGGTTATCCTTAGAGAAAGATGTTAAAATTACATTTGTTGGTACAAAAACGTGATAAAGTCTTCAATTATGAGATTAGATAATACTATTGAGATTTTTATAATTTAAGCATTTTTTCTTTTGCTTTTCAAACTGCTTGCAAGTATTTAGCTTAATTAAATTCAGCAGAAGTCACATAAATCTTTTTCAGACTTCTTTTTATTTATAAAAGTACTTCACAATTTCATTTATAGGAACATTGAACATAATTACTAAAAATAAAAAGAAGACTAAAAGCTACCCCTCTTAAATTCAACATCTATTATCAACTAGACAATGAATCAAAGGCTTTATATCAAATCAAGTCTTTTATTTTAGCATAAAAGTAGACTTTACTGATATTTTATAGATGAAAAAATAGAAGAGGTTTAGAGATAAATAAGTCATACAAATGCACACATCCGATATACGGTCTATCCAAGATTCCACTTCATGTCTGTTTTACTTCAAAACGCACAATGCTGGAATATGCAATATCTTGTGTGTTACATTATGATCAGTGATGGAAATTTACAAATGAGGAATTGGTTTATTTCTTATGCTGAGAATGAGGGGGAGAAGCTCATTGACAAGTGAAGGCATGCATCTATAAATTCAAACTTGCATTAATCAAAATATTTTTAACAAATATGGACCTTTCAAATATTAACATCTAAATTTTGATCACATTAATGAGTAAACAAAAATTTTGCCTTATATCTTGGCAAACATCTTATCATGTTTATGTTCCTGACTCCTTTATGTTGAATTTAAAATTTCATAATAATATTTTCTATGTAAGAAATGTAACATATCACTTCGAGGACTGAAAACATTGATAGAATAACAACTATGTTTGTTCTTACCATTTTCTGAGCCATTATACACATACATTCATGTTTGTATGTGTGTGCCTATATATGTAGTTACAAACTTCTCAAATATGGAACACTGTTCTTATGAGGGGATTATATATCAATATTGAGAAATAAATTTAATGTAAAATGGTAAATTATATTAAAAAAATTCTAGTATCTGAATATGATGTACACATAGCATTTTTAAAACTTCGGTTAATGACGGTTTAACACTTTGTAGCCTTGAAGTGCCTTCTAAATATTGCATTAAATATAATTTAGCTTTGTTTAAGTTAGGTGACTTTGGATTTGGCTGACTCAAATGCAATTTAAATTGGCATAAGCAAAAAGGAACCATTATTATGAAAATATAGCAATTTTTTAATCAAATGCAAGTGTAGATATATTGTTGGGTCTCAGTAAAAACTAGAAATGGGAACTTCCAATTGTTGGGTCTCAGTGAAAACTGGAAATGGGAACTTCCATGGCCTGAGGACTATCTTCATTTCTTCTGTTCCAGTCCATTCTTTACTGTCCCCAGTAGAGATGTTTTACCTATGCTACTTTAATATACAATTCAAGAAGCACGGATCCAAGCAACTCTATGATTTTCCATAATTTTCCTTCAGCTAGGAAAGAAACCCAGCTCATACTCTTTATTCCAATCCATAATAATAAAGAAACATAGGATTAGTTTGTCTAGTTTTGTAGTGTATTGTATATCAGACCAAAACCTCTGGCTTAAAGGCAATTTATGTAATAAGGTCTTCTTGCTGAAAGTCATGAGACAAGAAAATGAGGTGGAGATCAAAAGACCGGTGCCGGCAAATAATCTTTGCCAGGAAGAAAATTCTGTTTATATTTACTGTAGTCTACATAAATTTAATTATATGCCATTATGCTTGAATTTCTTGTACATTTTTGAGACTCAATAATTTATATAAAATTTTATTTAACCAAAAGATTTTATGAGCCAGGATGCCTTTTCTCAGACTACGATATCAAAAAACATGCCAAGAAAGAGCTAAAAGAAGCTTCCTAATCTCTCACATGTTTTCTCCCAAAATACTTTAGTTGATTAAGGTGACTATTTTTTGACGTATTAAAGAATATTTTATTATTTTTGCATTTGCACATGTATATTTACATTTAACTTGTAAAGCCCTATTCTGTTTGTGGTTGGATAACTGAATTTATCTTAAAATTTATTTGGTAAGATGTAAATTATTATTTTGCTTTAATTGGTATTTAAACTGTCACAAAGTTAGAAATAATTTATCATTGGACATACAAGAAATATAACATACTACATGGAAAAAACTGCAGATAAAAGAGAAAATAGATCTTAGATTATGGTTATATTTATCCCATATGTCAATTATATTCATGACAAACACAACAGTTCACAGACTGATCATTTCTGTCATACTCCATTTTTACTTCTGATTATTATAGCCAGACAGACTACATGACTGTGTATAAACTATTAAAATTAACTAAAAGTATTTCATGAATCATATATTGTTTCTTCTGACTTCAAGAGTATAGTTGCAGGACTAATCTTGGGTTCTGATTGGCTATGTATTGTCTAGGCATAAAGCTTCACTAATGAAATTAGTGAAATAGGTTGAAATTTAAATAAGACATACTAAATGGCATCATTTTTTAATGGCATCATTAAAAAACTCATGAGATTTTAGACCTGAAATTAGTGTAAATATTAATTAAATTAATACCTAAAGCAGGATAATTTACATTGTTACTAAAATAGGCACTTCATAAATACTGTTTAATTTCAAAATTGCTTGAAGGTTAATCCAGTTGGGAATAATCCAGTTGGGAATGACTAACCACACTATCAAATAACTATGCCACATTAAATTCATTTCATTGCAGGGTACAAAAAAAAACAGAGTTCATATTTGAAATGTAATACTCTTAATTTACCTAGACTATTCAGGTAAGGTAGTCTGTAATTTTTCTAGGATATGTGATATAGATATAGTGATTTAGAAAACAAATAAAAATAGTTTTGAAAGAAGTAATGTTATATTGATACTATACTTTTAAAAATTCTAAATAAATTTAAGTCCTATGTTGGTTAGACATCTCAGATTATATACTTCAAGGGGGCTTACAATATTGATTAGTATAACATGAATACTTGTTTTACTTTTGTTTATGTTTGTAGACAATTTGTGTAAATATTTTAAATAGGAAATATCTTGTGATACCCTTAAAATCAAAAGTCTATTTAATATGTTATAGGGAAAAATGTATATAACTTTCTTAAGTATATAGAACTGCAAGTATTGATTAGACATTCAATTAATGAATAGATACTTCAATAGGAATAAAATGTAATCATAATAATGCATCATTTTAGAAAACAAATTATAAACCACAAGATGGAGCCGGAATTACATTTTCTATAAAAGTGAACTAATTTTACTCAAGTCATGTTTTCAAAATGTATGTACTCTATGCAGTACATATAATTTTTAAAACACCGTATAAGATCGTATTTCCAAAGTGCTTATACATGTACAGTCACAAATATTATAATTATTTAAAATATGACTCTACAATATACATGTAAACCTATTGTTAAAAGACAAAATTACAAAAAAAAAAAAATTTAAAGATTGAGTTGGCTTTTATTTGTAATTTTAGAATTAGGCAACACCTCTTATTATAAAATGACGTAAGTATCTCAATAAACTGAACAGAGAAGTTTGGTTTTATAGGCAGAAAAGTGCTAAAGAAAGCAAAGTCAAAGAACAAAAAATAGATTGATTATTTAAAAGTTACTTGCTTTACAGGCTTAAAACAGAGGAGACTTCCTTACTATGCTAATTCAGGGTGAGTAAAATTTTCTGTTTTTGTACAAAAAGTGACCTATTTTCAAATTCAGTTTGATCAAATGGCACTAAGCATAATTGGCTTCATTTGATCTGGTCTGTTGGGACATAATATGGAAGGCTAGTCCAAAATAATGACATTTTATGAATATTAACACTATCAAATTTCATCTATTGAAATTATGTTACAATTTTCATAGAAATATTTCCATTTTATAATAAAAAAGAGTCAGTATAATGAACCAGGCTGAAGGAAATTTTTGAAAATGACTGTTGAATTGTTATCTCTATTATTTACCAAATAATAAAGTGATATTCATTATAAAAAGAGTATTTTAGCATGATACTCAAGGATGATCATTTAGATAATCTTATATGCACATATATACATTATGCATTATAATATATTATATAAAATGTCATTTATTAAAAATGATATTTAGTGAGAACCTGTTACATCCTTCTTGCTTTTATCTGTTTCCCTGCCTTTGATATTTTTTGTGAACTGAGACAAAATTCATTTTCTAGAACTTCCATTTGAAAAACTTCTTTTTAGACTTGTGGCTTAACTTCCATGCTTGTGAAACAATATATAGCAGAGTCACCTTAACCAGAGGAAAACCTCAAAAGTGCTGTTAATAATAACAATAGATTTTTAAGCTCTGGTAGACAATTTATGTGAAAATATTTTTATTTAATTTTGTATTTCTTGATTTTTAACAAAATATTGAATATTGATGGCTGGGACTTCACCAAAAATTTTTGAAGATAATATACAAATTCAATTAAATTGTAGAATACAAAATCAACAAATAAAAATCCATTGCATTCCTACAAAAAACTTTTTTTTAATTTTAAATTGTTCAATTGAGCAGAGATTTTGCGTTCCCTTTAAATTAATATAATTTGTTACTCAACAAGAATATATGCTGCCTGAAAGATTATACTTTATTGCTTAAGAATATCTAGCACCAATGATATATGTCAGGAAGTCTACTATAATATAAACGTTTAAATATTATCTCCACATTTGTTTAGAAGTGGAATGTAGGCTCAGTTTCTTTGTTTTGTCCAATCTGCATTACATATATTGAAATAAAAATTAAAATTATTGAAATAAGATATTTATGTAGAAAATTATGTAAACATTCTTAAAGTACTGTAATTTAAGTAATGTTGGGGGTCCTTCTGGGGTGCTGAGGAAGTTCTAAGAAACTTCATATTTCATATTTTTGTTCTAGCCCCTCCTGTGTTATCTCAGCTGCACTCTCTTAAATTTAGTAACTCATTTCGGTCTGATGGACCACAAGGAAATTACTTCAACCATTATTTAAACTAAAAAAATAAGGGTTTTTGTAATTAAAACATATTCGTTCAGTGAAGTGGTTAGCTTTTTATGAAGAATTTATGCTAGAAAAGTCTCCTGGAAGGTCAGAAGTGAGTTTACTGTCCTGCTATTGCTTTGAATGGTCTCTTTAGATAATCCAGTCCTGCAGAATTGGGAGATTGGATGAGGAGCCACTAGGCAGATAAGACTGGTTGTACCGAAGAAGAGAAAAAAAAGATGAGGACTTTAAACATTCAGTTTCTTTTGAATCACAAGATAGTTTTGCTCCAGTTCGTAAAAAAAATTATGTGTTTTGCCGTGAAACGTAATATCTGATAAGAATAGGTGACAACAGTGCTAGTATACAATGCAGTTCAAACTAATATATCCAAATCCGGGCCAAGATTAATGATTCCCCCTTCAAAACTGGAATCTATATTAGATTGGAGAAGAGGTTTTTAGGCATCGAAGGACACTTAGAAATCCCCGGATATTACAAATGTAAGGGATTTTAAGAATAATCTCATCCGAAATTACAAATAGTTTTCATTGTCCAAGCCAAGTCCGAATAGTTGATGGTGTGTGGATTCAGGTAAATTCAGATTTATCTGTAAGAAATATTTCAACTTATAAATAAGATTCATCAGTTAGAGGAGTTGCTGCATACCTGTGGTACATCATGTAAATCTAAACATCATCTAAAAATCATCACCACACTTAAAAGATATGCCCAATATAAACTAGTATTATATTACTTAGAAACAAAGCTATAAATGTACTGTTTCTGTATTTAGCACTTAGTCCACTTTGCTATTCTAGAAGTATCAGAGCAATCTGCATATACATTTTGATAGTTCACTAGTAATTTCTAGCTCAGAAACAAGCAGTTAATATATGCTATACATAAAATAGCTAGTGGATCATTAGTATTTATTTTTAAAATCATATTTCTTAAAATCTATTAATAGATTATTAATCTTTTTGAAATTGATAACTTTTGTAGATTGAAATATTGCCCTCATTATTTTCATTCTCCCTCTTTTCTATGGTGTTCTGATAGTGATAATGCACTCCCTAGCCTCTTAACTTTGGGTTTAGCCATGTCACAGCAAAGCTTAAAGTGTTACTTGAGTATTTTTTTAAAGGATAAATTACCAAACTTTGTAACTCACTCTTTTGTTATGTATGTCTGCAATATAAGGAGCAAACTCATTGTGTCATTATCTAAGCCATGTCAAGTTTCAACTAAGTATCTCTTAGCAGAAGAGTTTCTGATTGCAAAATAAAAATAAAAGATTATTTATGCAGCAAAGAACAAATACATCTTTTTCCCAACATCTTTGCCTATATTAGGTATGCATAAAGGTAAAATGTTATTTTATTGCCTTATATTGTTTATTTATTCATTTTATTGTTAGGTTCACAGGTCAAGTAATGCCTAACTGTTAACAAAAAGTTCTGTTCTGAATCAAATGTTACATTATGTCTTTGTAGAGAACTCAAACAATAAGCATACTTTGCATTTCTGGTTAAATATCATGGTATTCTCAAATTATTTTAATTCCTTGAGGGACAGGGATATCCACTGCTACAATTTTTAACCTTAGTCTATTAGACACATGTGGAGCTTAATATATGTAGAGATGCTTGATTCTGCCTCTTCACTTAGCATCTCTTGCACATGGGGACTATTTAGACTTGCTTATGAAACAACAACCACAACTATGTCCACTACTGGTGCAAAATCAGGGTCAAAATTCATTGAAGTTAGCAATACTGCTTTAGTCTCAGATCAGCTAAAAGGCAACAAAATGCTACAAGGTGTGTGTTATATTATATTACTGTCAGGAACAGTTTGTTGTATCTGTTTAAATCAAGTATTTTCTACTTAATTTCCACAATTCTAAGAATACTCAGTATTGGTTGCATATACAATTCAGAATAAAAATAATACTAACTTTACAGTATAATCAGAATATCAAATAAAGGTATTTTAAGATACCTACTAATTAACTAAAATTAAGTTATACATAAGGACATTAATGAACATATACATGCAAATTCATATTTCTAAAGATATCTCCAAAGACAGTAAAATAAGTCACGTGATAAAGTTATAACATTTAGTCTAAACTTTCCTTTGTTGAAAGGCAATGAGCCCAGAGAAAGCGAATAGACTTACTTAGTTAATAATGGAAGGTGCTCCCAGCATGCTTTCTTTCAGTATATCAATTTATCATCTCTCTAGTTTTTTTTTTGGATAACAATTGATTATTAGTAGTCAGGTCAGGAACCATAGACAAGAAGAATGTTCAGGTTTTGAACACTAAGATTTCAAGTTAACATCTGTCAGCTAGAAACTAAGTAGATGGCAACTTATACACCATACTACTCATGCTATTCAATATTTGAGTATTCATACTACTCAGATAATTAATGATGCTTCCATGTTTTGCAAGCCATTTTCTAACTTCCTGTCAACTGCCATTTTTGTGTAAAGGCAATTAACAGAGGACACTTTAACATAATGTAGAAATAACTAATTTGTTACATGAATTATAGAAGTCGGCAAGTCTGAAACAGTTGTTCTCTGCATTAAACTAGTTCTCTGTCACCTCATTGGGTAGTTAGTTAATCTCATGATAAAATAGGTGTGGTGCAGATAATGAAAAGCAGTAGAGACAGGAAAACTGGAGAGACAGATCCTGGAGACAGAGTTATGTATTCTGCTTGAGGCATCATACATTACTAAACTTCAGAGATATGTGCATTCAAATAAAAAATGTCTGTATCTCTAAACAATTCCACATATTTGCAGTTAATTACGCTTTCTTCTGATTCTGTGATGTCTGAAAGGTGATCATGCACCAGTGGCATTTTGTTAGTCTCAGCTCCTCACTCTATATATAATGTGTTTTTCTCTGCCCTGAAGGTGCAGCCAACAAAGTTTCAGCATTAAATCTACTATTTACAAACTAGTTTAATGGCATCATAAAAACATTCACAAAATATCATTAAAGGTCGGCAATAAACTGCCTAAATCTTTTTGTCTTTTAAATATATGGGTGACCAGCATATCCCCAAAAGCTATGAGTTTGAAAATTAGCTGCTGAGCATGCACTGCAGTTAATTTTCATAGCTGTTTAAATATGATGCATCAGCAACATAATAAACCATACTCCTGCATAATAAACCCTTCTTTGATGCAAATCAATAGGGAGTAGTGCTATATAAAAATAAGCTAAATACATGGAAACTCTGGGACACCTATGAATAGCCAGAGCACATACAAGCATCACAAAGCCCATTAAACCATTTTTTGATATGAGTTTTGGAGCAAACTAGTAATAGCCAACTGTCTAAGAAAATATAAAACAAACATAAGACAATCAAGTAAGACCCAAATTATAGAAGTCTGGCTCTCTCGCATGATTGTTTCCTAGGTAACCAGGAAGGTGATATAGAAATTTCTCAAAACAATCAAAACCACGAGTAAGATAACATTAAAATGCTTTTGCACTTATATCTTTACTGATCCACAATAACAAAATTCAATTTAAGTAAAATCCAGGGACAATTTTGAAAGAAGAAAAGTGAATTCATACTAATGTCATCACGTTATTTCAGTAGTAATAGTCACTGCCTTCCAGTGCTTGTAGGTGAGATAATTTGATAAATTTGCCTTAACACATATTCATATTCTGGTTTCATCAAATTAAATTGAAAAGGCAAGGTCATAAAGGTAAAGCTATTGCTAACTGTTACTTCAGACTCTTACAATATTCAGTCTTCTGAGAAACATTAGTATTGGAATGCTGGGTATAGCACAGAAATAGTTGCTGTTTTTGATACATATGTTCTTAATAGATTTGAAAGACTTTCCTTGGGTATTAGATAAAAGTTAGGTGAGTTTTAAGAACTTCAGATGACAACTCTGCTGGATGTAAAGTAGCGCCAAATTTCTAGGGACTCACTCACAAGAGTGCCACATTCAGTCTTAAAATGACCACTTTTAATATTTGACAGTAACACTGAGAAAGCGTTTGAGTTTTCAGTGCTTCAACCTCCTCACTGTTAAGTTAAAATGACCACTTTTAATATTTTAAAATGACCACTTTTAATATTTGACAGTAACACTGACAAAGCATTTGAATTTCCAGTGCTTCTACCTCCTCACTCTTAACTTAGCAATGTCATCTGCATGCTTCATTCTATCCAAAGGAAAAATAAAAACTAAAGGGATTATGTTTTATGCATACATATCCTGTAATTTATTCCCGACTTTTAATTGTTTCACAACATACGCTGGTGTTTTCAACATGTTTCTGTATCCTGGGATGCACAGAATCCTCAGGGACACACATTGTTTTATGTTCTGGCAGTAACTGATCCAGAGACTTTCCCCCGAAACTTATTTGTTCTCTTTAATATTGTCTAGAAAATGAATTGTTACCTAGGCTATCAGGTGGAACTTTTCCAGGATATACAATGTTTTGCTATAAAACATAAATGAATCACTTATTCATTCATTAATTTTTCAGAGTTTAATTGATCACCTAGCCTGAGTAGGCACTTTGCCAGATGATGGGGGAAAAGGGCAACTGTGACCAAGTAAATCCTGTTAAGGAGTCTTCTCTTGTAGAAATTTGTACTAGTATGCAGAAACTGTAAATAGATTTTTTTCTACTCCCTTTACACAAACACTGTAGTGTCAACATTATCTTTGTTTTGTAACTAAGAAGGCAGAGAATTAAATAAATTATCCACTGTTCATTGGAACAGCAAACCAATCAACTGTGTCTCTCATGGCACTAAACCTAAAGGAAAAACAAACAAAAAAAATCTGCAAAAGCATATAATCAAATATAAAACAGACCAAAAAAAAAAAAAAATAACAAAAACAGAAATGTCATGTAAGCAAAATCTTAAAGACAATATCTGATCTTTCAAACTGTTGTAGACATAATTGTTAGTCCTGTGAGAGATCAAATACATTGAACAAAAAATAAGGGCAAATGTTTTTCTTTATTTCAGAATTTCAGCTAAAGACACAACATTAGGGAAAGAAGGTAATTAGCATGACCATGTCTTAAAGTGCCAAGGAATTGCAATACATACTCCTGTCCTTATCGCAAAGTGAACAAACTGAAAATCTTTGACTCTGAATTCAATACTAGATTCAGCCCATATAATATGACATTAGAATTTCAAAAGAAAGATCTATATTTTGTGAGCTTGACTAAGTGAGAGGTTGATGAAGAGTTTTCTGCTATTTTCTGTCTTCCCTTCACATTGAACCAAGTAACGATGGATATAAAACAATTTTTTCATCTCTCTCCTGTCTTGGATTATTGAAGAAGATAGAAAAACCCAAAGGCCCACCCAAGTGCCATAGAATAACAGATGGAAAGTAAGTTTACAGGAAAAGCTTCATATGTGTTTATTGCAATAAGGAGACAGAATTTTTTTTTTTTTTTTTTTGAAATGGAGTCTCACTGTCTCCCAGGCTGGGGCCCACTGCAACCTCCACCTCCCAGGTTCAAGCAATTCTTCTGCCCCAGCCTCTCAAGCAGCTGGAACTACAGGCACATGCCACCACGCCCATCTAATTTTTGTATTTTTAGTAGACGAGGTTTCACCATATTGACCAGGCTGGTCTCGAACTCCTGACCTAATGATCTGCCCGCCTCAGCCTCCCAAAGTGCTGGGATTATAGGTGTGAGCCACCGTGCCCAGCCAGGTTCATGATTTTTCTATGAAGACTCCAGAATATAAAAGATGGCTGGTTCATTTCATAAAGACAAGGGAGAAGAGAAAGAGCCCTGGAAGATCTACTCATTCTGTCATTATTTGCCATGGCAAGAAGTAAGTCTCCCATGAGGTTTAACAGTTTTTTCATTTGATTCGTGAAGTACCTACATTTATACCCCCCACCACAGTTGCTCTCACTATCATCTCAGTACATGACACCCCTTCCCCTGGTCTCTTAAACCTTCTCATTTTCTAGAAATTGAAGGGACAATAAATTTCTACCTTTTTTTCCAGCATAAGCATTATGAAGCAAAAATGGATAGAGGTTTTCTTTATTTTAGCGCTTTGCAAAGCCAAGGTGCATACTGGAGAAGAGCCAGCAAGAAATTAGGCGTCACACTTTGCTAGGAACTCTGTTAAGTAATTATGTTCCTTCAAGAAAAAGGGAGTTTCTCAGATATATCCATAAAGGAAAAATGCTACACAGCTCTAAAACTTTTTCCTTATATCAATTAAGGCTGTGTACATATTGTTTTCTTCTCTGATGCAGCATAATAGTTTTGAAAATTCCCTGAATCATGTACTTATTCATAGTTATAATTATTCTTTATTTCAATTTTTTTTTCTGTGTATGTAACATTAAAGTACCTGTAAATCAATACAAGTAAATGGCTAGAAATACATAATCTTAATGAATAATTGCGGACAATTTCTCAACAATAGTCCAATTAAAAAAAAAAAAATTGGAGATCCCGGTGCCTTCCTTCTTGCGATATCTCCATCCTTCTGGATTTTTAAAAGTTAGACACTGATTGTACTGTTTTGATCTGGTCTACAAACAAAGACAGAAAGAAAAGAAGATCTCTTGGCCTGCCCACAGTAATACACATCTCTACTACCCAGGCTTATTGAACCTCTCTCAGAACATGTTTGTTGTCAAGGAGATGGGGACATGGACTCTACAGTCCTCTGAGGACCTCTGAGCATCTTGTCTATCCTGACCACATCCTACATAGAAAAAAAAATTTGCATGGTGGGAAAGATTATCTCAATATTTCCTCCTTTTTTAAACCAGTGAACACACTTACTTAAAAGGAGTATTGTGATAGGCTGAATTACACTCCCCTGAAATTCCTGTGTTGAAACCCGAATGTTCAACGTGAAAATATTTGGAGACAGGTCTTTAAAGAGGCTATTAACATTAAATGAGTTCATAAGAGTAAGGCTCTAGTTTAATACAATTGCTCTCCTTTTAAGAAGAGAAAGACCTGAAGATGTGCACATGGAGAAAATGTGGAGGAAAGGCAACGTGAAGACAATGAGAAGATAACCATCTGAAAGCCAAGGAGAGGCCTCAAGAATAAACAACCAGCTGGCACCTCTATCTCGGACATCCAGGCTCCAAAATTTTCAGAAGCAAATTTCTGTTGTTTAAGACATGTAGTCTGTAGTATTTTGTTATGGCAGTCCTAGCAGTATTGGCCAATCCAAGTATTGGCCTTTTTGTTTGCGTAAATGTCTGAAGTACTCCTCTGAATTTCAACATAAAAGTTCTTAAATGGAGTCAAATTATCTTAACCCTTACCTTTCAAGTTTTATGTTTATCATTGGCTCCTCTTATTTTTCTTGGTATAATTCATAAATATTAAATATATATGCTCTGTAGGTACCATATATAAAGCAAAAAATTCCAAGGGAAAATACAAAGTGTTAGGGGAAAGAGACTATTTACATGTCTCTCATTGATAAAATGGAGAAAAAAGAGTCACAAAAGCATTGAAGTTGTTATAATGATGGTGCCTTGACTTTGCGTGAAATCTCATCCTGTGAAATAAACACATAGAGGAGTTAAAAAAAAAAAAAAAAAAAGGCATGCCAACAACAAAAAATCTAAAAAGAGATTATTTCTTTTCACGTAGTTATCTTTTAGAGTGCTCCTATACCTGCAAACTCTTGTTGACTTAAAATCACCTCTCTCAGAACATCATTTAGAAGTCCTACCCTCAGAGAGGTGCTACATGCAAGTTTTTACTGTAATATCTTTCTGTGATAAATGACTGGTTTCAGTACAAAATCTGATGGAAAATTTCAATAAATCTATTTCATGTCAATAGAGATGGAAAGCACGAATAAGAAATGTATTGAAAAAATGTTAAGTCTTCTCTATCTATACACTGATCTTGTTAGAATACTTACAAAATAGATCTTCCTGCCACGTTTTTTTTTAAATCTAAGTTTTATACTTATTCCTACTTACATGGATGAAGAAAGTGGATAACTTCCTAGTACACCCAATTTCTAAGATTTGACAAGGGTAATTCCTTTAGGCTAAAAGTATTAAGTCCCCTAAATTGACATGCTGGTACTTCAAATGTTAACAATAAATTGAGTAATTTACAGAAACCTTTACATGGTAAGTAGAATTCTAGTCACTAATATGGTCTTAAAATTATATTTCCTTACTGTATTATCTACAAAAGTAGAAATTTAAATCTAGACAAAAAGGTAGACATAAATCAACACAAAATCCATAAAAATTCAAAATAAGTACTAATAATGCAAAATATTAAATTAATAGCATTATATTCATGTGATGAATGCTGCTGTGCTAAATATGATGTTGCAGTCATAAAATAGAATCCCTATGACAGATGTAACATATGCTATGTAAAACCAGCTCTTCTACATCTGTGTTCCTTTTAAGTTACAGTGATTTCCTCATTCATAATCAGGATGTATGGATAATTACAAACAAAACAAAAACAAGCTATGGTATTTGTTAGCCATCACTGGGCCAAAACTAACATATATACTTAAATTTCTTTGTATTTCTGAGTTACTTTCATTAAAATGGTTGAACAAATGTGATTGATTAAACACATTTTAAAATTAACTTTAAGTAAAAACAGCAGAATTCTTGATAGCTAAACACATTTCCTGAGCTACACTAAACCTAATTTCAATAAAAGTGGCAACAGATGTCAAGACTGTTAAATCCTGACAAATAACAATATTGTGAAAACTACCTTAGAATTCTTCAATAAAATTTAAAAGTTGGAAAATATAATGCATACTAAAAGATCACGAGATATTGCTATTAATGATATTCAATTTTTACACTAATAAAAAATGTAAAACTAATAATACATTCAAAATAAGCTAACATTTGGCCTTTTTTTCATTGTTTGCTACTATTTACCAACATTGTTTTCAAAGAAAAAATTGAAAGCAAATGTTTTCTTAAAAAGAAATCAAAATAAAGAATCAAACTCTTTTTCTTTACAAGGAGTATGTTCATAGTCTCATAATTTATCTATCACAGCTAGAAAATATTTGTTAAAACTTTGCCACTTTAAAATTTTTAAGGAGTCAGGTCCAATATTTTTAAGCAGAAGCACTCTAAAAATGAATATGTGAAAATGAGTTTGTTTGATTTCTATCAGTCATTCACTGCAGAGCCTGACATTAACCTTGTTTGAATATTTGGGATCTATATAGTTAGAATTAATTTTCAGTAAATAAATTCACTTTCCTCTCCGATATGTTGTTTGTTGTGTCGATAGGAAATTCTATTATGAGATAAAAAACACTGCATCCTAAAAGAAAAAAAGAAGAACAATTTATAGGTGATGCCTTATGTTTATATGCAAATTAAGATAGAATTTGCACACTTTTAGAATAGGTTTATTAATTATCTTGTTTGAAATAATTAAGTAGAACTAAGCAAAATGTATGAACAAATGCAGTTTTATTAGAGAATCAACTTACATAGAAACAAATCAAAGGAAGTAAATATAAAGAAATATCTCATGTGAGGAATGACACAAATATCAGGAATCAGATTATCTTCAATAATATAGAGAATAGTGTAGAGAAATTGTGTGAGTTAAACATATTTTTGTTAATTTTTCTGCAAACAATGAAACCATGAAAGTTTAAATTAATTCGAGTTATTAAAATACTTTTATGTACAAAACTAGCCGGGCATGGTGGTGCATGCCTCTAATCCCAGCTACTTGGGAGACTGGGGCAAGAGAATCACTTGAACCTGGGAGGCCAAGGTTGTAGTGAGCTAAGATCATGCCATTGCACTCCAGCCTGTGTGACATGAACAGATCTCTGTCTCAAAAAAAAAGAAAAAAGGTTTTGTGACTTAGTGTGTCATAAAAGGGTAAGCTTTATATTATTTATTTATTTTTATTATATCAACTTTTTAAATATGTCTTATTAATGTCAAGATTGGCCAACCAGATAATTCATGTGAAAAAAAGACCAAAAGTTTAGCCAACTAATGCATGACATAATGCAAAGAAAATTACATCTTTAAGAAATTATTGCACATAAAGTGTGAATTAGAAATATAAAAGGGTAAGCTTTATATTATTTATTTATTTTTATTATATCAACTTTTTAAATATGTCTTATTAATGTCAAGATTGGCCAACCAGATAATTCATGTGAAAAAAAGACCAAAAGTTTAGCCAACTAATGCATGACATAATGCAAAGAAAATTACATCTTTAAGAAATTATTGCATATAAAGTGTGAATTAGAAATAAGAGTAAAAATCCGCCGGGCGCGGTGGCTCACGCCTGTAATCCCAGCACTTTGGGAGGCCGAGGCGGGCGGATCACAAGGTCAGGAGATCGAGACCATGGTGAAACCCCGTCTCTACTAAAAAATAGAAAAAAATTAGCCGGGCGCAGTGGCGGGCGCCTGTAGTCCCAGCTACTTGGGAGGCTGAGGCAGGAGAATGGCGTGAGCCCGGAAGGCGGAGCTTGCAGTGAGCCGAGATTGCGCCACTGCACTCCAGCCTGGGCGACAGAGCGAGACTCCGTCTCAAAAAATAAATAAATAAATAAATAAATAAATAAAATAAAATAAAAGTAAAAATCTGACACTTATGTAGATCTTTAACAACTTGAGAGAATCTGAAATTATTGGAAACTCCAATGGACATCAAATAGCAGAGCCTAAATTTCAAGGAGTTTGAAATACACTGACTTAATAAAATAAATGTACTTAATTTAATTAAGATAGTCCTATATCGTTGTTATATTAAAGCCTCTCTAGGAATAAATAGTTTACTTAACATTAAAATTATTTAATTTTGTAATCACTTTAAAAAGTTTTGCTAGATCCTTTCTACCATCTTATACCAAAATGCAGAGTTTTTATTTTAAAAATTAAGCACCAAATTAAAATACAATTGAAAAATTGATAAATACAATCTGTATTGAACTTAACTTGGAGTTGATCATGAGACTCCAGCACTTCTATCTATCTATCTATATATAATATCGTCTTTTTATATTTGTTTCAGAATGTTTGGTAGATATAATCATGTATTTCATATTTCCTAATCTGCAAGTAAGCCAATTTACATTGGATAAACTTTCTTCACATTATCTAGGGCATGCTAGAGCACGAATTGTACTAATAACTAATCTCAGATTCTGGTGAATATGTTTCTATTCAGGATACATTGAGATTTCCAACATTATGGCAAACTAATGTAACAGTCAAATAATGGGTCATCAGAATTACAGAAATCATGCAAGAATATTTAAATATTGAATAAATGATTACTTCTACTAGTATTCATAGCTATAAAAATGACAGTTAAAATATCAATTTTTTTCAAATTATTTGCATTTTGATTTGCATATGTATCTCGTTTCTTATGTATCTGTTATAATACAAATAATATATTACTAATTAATTATAATTGAGATATTATAATTTAAATGGTCAATTTAGAAGAAATAAGGACACCTTATGTAGCATTTTCCATATTTTTGTCCCTTTGTTTCTTGACAATGTTTAAAAATATGTAATTTTGAAAATATTGTTTGAAATTAAAAGAGCAAAATAAAAAAGTTAGAAAGTGTTACAAGTGATTAAAAGTAAAAGAATAAGATGAGAAACTTAGAAAAAAATAAAAAATAGAAAGGAGTAAAATATTTACAGTCAGTATAAAACACAATTTACTTTTACTCATATGTTTCCAATACAACTGGATGTCTAGTCATACTGTGATTAAACTTATACAATTGCATGCATTATTTATTATTTCACAGTCAGAAGCACTTCAACTGAAATAAAGAAATGATTTTGAAAATTTATTGCATAACCAGAATAAGCAAAATGTTTTGTTGACTAAAACACAAATATCAATTTCTGTCACCAAGTAGGAATAATCATAATTCAAGCAATATTTAAATTAATTGAAAAACGGCATGCCATTTTGAGACTTTTCCTATTTTGACATAAGTTGCTCTTCAGTCTTTTTAATGGGAAAGGAAAAGGATTGAAGAGGAAGAGGGATTCTGAGGTGTTGAGTAGGACAGATGGACTTTGAAAGCAGTAAGAATCAGGGAAGAGTTACTCTGCGTGGTCTTTTTGCCCACACATTGATGGTGCTCATCTATGTCTCTGTAAAATAAGCAATTTCCTTAGAGTAAGCTAGATGCCGCTCATGTTTATTATAGGCTTTCTCGGAAGTTTTTGTTTATAAATTGTCCTCTCCATTTCCCTCCCTTAACAACCTTTTCTTTTTCTTTACTTTTTCTTTGAGACGGAGTTTCACTCTTGTTGCCCAGGCTGGAGTGCAGTGGTGCCATCTCGGCTCACTGCAACCTCCGCCTCCTGGGTTCAAGTGATGCTCCTGCCTCAGCGTCCGGAGTAGCTGGGATTACAGGAGCTCGCCACCATGCCTAGCTAATTTTTTTGGTATTTTTTACTACAGGCGTTTTCACCATGTTAGCCAGGCTAGTCTCAAACTCCTGACCTCAGGTGATCCGACTGCCTCCACCTCTCAAATTGCTGGGATTACAGGCGTGAGCCACCACTTCCGAATCCCTTACCCATTTTTTAAAAATTCTTATTTAGGACTTCTATTACTTTTTTTTAAAGAAGAGAACAAAGAAACATTATAAACAATCACAAAAATACTGTAAAGTTGTTGAATTCCTTGCTCATTTATACCTCTGATTCAAAGTTATTAGAAAAGAGGCTGAGGGGCCTTTGAGGGTTGAGAAGTGTTTTCTGACTACTATTCTTCTTCACTAATGCATTAATGAAATAGACTGGTATATATCCTCCTCCTCCTTTGACCCAGGCAAGCACAGGAAGAGGTTTCTTTTAAGAACCCTCTGATAATATTTCCAAACGCTAGTTCAATACTAGAGATACATAACAAAGAACAACTACCCCAATAAATGACTAAATTGTTTCCCCAATGTTAGTGATGATGGCTGAGGAAAATGGTACTGCTGCTTTACTTAGTATGTCATAATTTGGTTAAAGAAATATAATAGAGCTGCATTTCTTCAACTGAGGTGAAAACTTAATGAAAGTAATGATGAGTGTTTACTCTTTAACTGGTTCTTCGTGGCACCAATAGGAAAACAAAAACATTTAAGAGTCTGAATATATCATCTTATTATACTAAGCAATTTCCCTTGCCACTGATCTGTTTCTTACAAACTTTTACTTAGTTTTTTGTCTCTGGATAAGCTTCTTTGCAATTTGTGGATTTTAACTCAGATATTTTATTATTTGGATTAAAGGGAAGATTACAGTATACTAAAGCTTAATGCCTTAATGCTATAATCCAAGCTAAAAAGTTTATCAAACAAGCCATGTATAACAGTTTAGACATTACATTTTGGTATTAAAGCCTACTAGGAATAGACTTTTATTAAAGCATAGCCTTTCATTGTAATTTAGGGCTAAGAGAAGACATGTATATTGCTACCATGAATACTTTTAATGCATATCTTCTAATCCCAACAGTACAGAGAAGTGTTTTCAAATTAAAACTATATTAAAATGGTCAATTCAAAATTACGAAAATTTCAACTTTAAATAAAGCGTATTTACTGTCTTAGGCAAATATCTTATACATTATGAAAAAGGATAGGTCTAGTCTGCGAAAGATTCTATGTCCATTAATATATTGTTAAAGTTATGCATAATTTGTTATATTCATATTATAATTATTAATAATAGAAATTGTATCTGACAAGGATTTTGTTATTTTTATTATTTTTACTGAGTGCTATGCTGAGAGTTTTATATACATTTCTCTTGCCGTCATATTCTTATGAACCTGCAAATGTCTAGGTACAGGTTTAGTGAGGGCTATATTCTGTATTCACACCCAAGTCTACCTTCAGAGCCAGAGCCCTCAACCACTACACTATACTGAAGATAACTGAAATGTGAAAGTAAATATGCAAGTAAGTAATTGAAATATGTTTTCTAGGACTGATATACTTTCGTGATCTAACAAATTAAGCTAGATTTTATAGAAAATATTGTTTTAGCTACTCGCAGAGTTTCTTACATTTTCTCTCAGGTTAATTCTACATATTCTGTCTCCAAGGCTAGGTGCTCCGGAAACAAAGTCAAAGAAAGAGATTTGCATGCAGAAAGTTTACAGAACAATCTATTAGCAGCAATATCCACGACAGAGCGAAGGAAGCAGGATGGAAAGAGCCACAATTTGACCTTTGTTGTATCTGTAAATAGTCCTCAGCTAACTTTCAGAAAATCTATCAGCTAGAAGGCCTTTCCGAATTGTCCCAATTAAGCCAAGGGGACCTTACCTTTATTACTTCCTGTCAGCCAGTGACTTGAATGTGATATACCTCTAAGGTGATATACTTGAGTGAGGCTGCTTTATTCCACCAAGGGCAATTTCCAGAGTAAGAAGTTTTGAGTCCATAGGAAATATTGCTCCAGGATTGAGTGCCTGCATGCTCAAGCAGGGATCTGGGAAACACACAGCAGTATCTACTTATGTTTACTAAAAATTTGCTTTAAAACACTTTTTCTTTCACAAGATATACCCCAAAGTTTAGTACATATGAAAATACCTCTTTAATTATATCTCTCAAAGTTATAACACCAAAACAGAGTAATTACATATTAAACATAATTACATAAAAGTGTAATTACAGAGTAATTATGCTATTTAGAAAGCGATGAGTTATACTATTACATGTTTCCAGTATTTTTTTCTTTATACCATTTGATGTTATAAGACTTATGATATCTGGTGTCTATCCTGAACCATCAGTATATGGAATCATATTCTTTTGAAGAATTAAAAGTTTATTTTTTGAATATGCTACCCTTTCTGATTCAGGAAAAAAAAATGACATTTTCTTCTATATTTAGTTTTAATTAACCAAAGTTTTAATTTTTACAATGAGATTTTTGTTTAGTTCACTAATGTGGTCTTAGGCATAAATTTTTCAGTTTGTCATTGAAAGCACTTAGATGCACCAGATTATTTGAAACATCTGTCAAAAAAATAACATAAAGTAACACTCCAGAAGGTATCTCATTCATTAAATACCTTCATTAATTTTTTTAAATTTTGATACCTAATGATGTTGGTACTTCATGTTCCTACAAGTTACTTTGCTATTAGGAAGCACTATTACTGACTGATTTGGTGACAAATTGATCATTAAATTGGTGTGTAAAGGTCAAGACCTTGAGTCAAAAGGCCAGTCTTTTCCAGGCAATATTTACTCCACAATTTCTCACTGTAATTGCTGAATTTTTGTGAGTTTGGGATGTCTTGGAAAGTATTCCACATGGATAAAGGATGAAGGAATACTACTGTATTCAGGGAAAGAAAGAGATGATGGATAGAGAGATGATAGGTAGAAGATAGATAGATAGATAGATAGATAGATAGATAGATAGATATAACATTAGTTATATCTGGGTAGAATAGGAGATGTGAGTAGCAAAATTCTGATCGTCCTTAATGCTCCTCTCCCTCATGCAGACCCGCTATATAATACCCTCCTCTTGAGTTTAGCAAAACCTGGACATATGATGAAATATCATGCCCAGAGTTCTGGCCCAAACTAGTTAAGCTGAGTTAATAAAAATGTTGGCCTTATCTAATCAGTTATATCCTTAAAATGGACAATGTCCAGCCTGAAGGAAGACTTGAAGCATAAGAGAAATTCTGCTACTAGTCCTGAAAATATAAGTTGCCAGATTCTGAGACGACCTATGGAAGGCATAACATGCGAGAACCTGAAGGTGGTCTCTAGAAATAGAGAGTAGTACTCAGTTAACAGATAATAGATAAGGAGGTATCAGGCCTGCAGTTTCAAGAAAATAAATTCTGCTAACAACCTGAGGGAGCATGGACCAGATCTTTCCCTAGTACTGTCAGATGAGGACCTAACCAACTTATACCATGATTCCAGTCTGTGAGACTGTTTTACATATATATTTTTTATGAGACGGTGAGTCAGATGTCGCCACAAAAGGAGACAGAGAAGAGGCTTAGAAAAAATGTAAAGTTTGTTATACTCACGGGCCCTAGAGACAAGCCATGCAGGGCCATATGGGAAGGATGCCTGGGTGGAGACAGAAGGCAGGAAACAAGAGCTAGGGGAAGTTTTAGGCCACTACCTTAATTGGAATTTTCCAGCTAAAGGTAAGACAGCATAGGGTGGAGAGTTTGAGATTGGCTATTTTGAATCATATGGGCAGCTTTTAGGTGGTAGGGGTGGTCCAGGTACATGGGCCTAGGATGATTAAAGCAGACAAATATTGTCTCCTGGAGTATATGGGGCAGATGCGGGATGTATGGATTCAGCTTGGTTAGTTTGATTATCAAAGACATACTCCTGGCTGGGACCCTTGTTATCTTTAAGAGCTGACCAATCTCGAAGGGCAGATTCTCCCCAGTCAGAAAGGCTTTTTAATATGTCAAAACATCATAATATATAGACAAATCTAGTACATTTACAATATGGAGGCACTGAACAGAAGATTCATTTGAAATATACCAGATGCCTAACCCATGGAAGATGTGAGATATTTTTTTTTTTTTTTAATCTACCAAACTTCTGGTAATTTGTTTCACAGAATATAAAACCACTAAAAAATAAATTATATGCACCTCAACATTTAATTCATATTGTTATTTTATTTTTTCATATTGAATTTATATTCTAGATTTATGTATATAATTAACCATAAATATATTTAAAGGGGTATTTTGAAGGAATTGTTTTGAAGTGCAGCCAGCACATACTAACAGTGTTTCATTAATGCTGAAGATAGAAAGCCTTAGTTATTGACTTTCCTGGTATGATTTTATCAATATCTGAGAAGGAATCAATTTTTACGTAAAATTAATGCAAACATATTACAGAAAATGTAACACACCATAGGCTAATATCTATGATTGTGCCCTATAAAATCCCTTCCAGATTCCTTCCTTTTCGTTTCTACATGTAAATGTGATATTCTTAGTTTGAAGGTTTTATTATTTGAGAAATAAGCCTCTGTGTGAAATTATATAATTCAGATACATAATAAACATGATTGGAGAAGTAGGTGGAAGAATTTTTGTTGGTAAAACACTTTTTATATTTTAGCCATTACATACCACTCCAGCACAGCCTTTGGTTAGGTTCACACTTGACCATCTTTTATATGTCCTCAACATGCCATGTTCTTCTACATCTCTGTGCCTTTGATTACAATGTACTCGTTCTCAATATTCTCCCAATAATTTGCTTGGGAAAATTCTATTTATTTTTTAAGGAATTTCCATTTATTTTTTAAGGCTTTAAGAAGCCAATTGAATTAATTACTTGTTACTTGAATTTCAGTTATTGTTTTTGCTTTCACAATTGATTTTCATGCAGAATAAGCAATCCTCCAGAGTAGGGTATGTGGATAAGTAAAGTGCTTTACAAGAGGAGGAACTCAAAATTGATTTCTAAATAAAAGCATTAAATTATTTATGTGTTAAACTAATTTTTAGTTATGAAGACATTGTTGTTTAATGAAGAACATTAACTTCTATTGCATGAATATTTTTCTCCCTGGCGTAGCACTCTCTATTATTTTGGATTCCAAATATTTTCTCGTTATTGTTGGTTTGGTTCATTGTCTTCAAAATGTTGTTATAACCAATCCAGGAAAATGCTCGAGCATTTGTCTTATACTGTTTATTTTCCACAAAGTAAAGACTTTGAGTAATTTTTTTTTATTTAACCAGCTGCCATTTTCATTACATCACCAATTTTATAATACTTCAGAAAATATTTTGGCAATTACTTAGAGATTAAAAGCTATTTGAGATACCCAGATTCATAGATAATCTAAATTATTCACTACTGGGCTCTATATAATGACTTGGTTGTAGATCATTGCTGTACACAATGAACACGTTACTACACTCTTATAATAATAATGAACAATTCATCATCTTAGTAATATATTATTCCTGTGAATCCTCTCCAAGATAAGCTCATTATGACATATGAAACATTTGAGCATTTTCTTAAACTTACGAATATCTATTAAATATTTCTTAAATTTGGAGGCTGGAAGCATTTCAGGAATAGCAAAGTAAGAAAAATATGGTCCTCCACAAAAGCAATTGTTAAAAAATAATTATCCATTGATCCTTGTTAAATATTTGCAATGGATATAGGGACTACTGCAATGGATTTTTGCAGTGGGAAAAAGAGATTGGGCTCAACTTTAAACACAGCATTGGTAAGTGGAAATTTATAGCCAAGGACCACAGTGAAGAGAAAATTACTAAGAAGAAATATCAGCAATAAATAAAATTCTGACTAAACTGACTTATGGGGATTCTTGCTGAAGACAGGCCTGGTGATCAAATATCATCTAAAAGATGGTGGAAAATGAGGAATCTGATCAGCTATTGAGGATGATCAGATATAAAGTTTGGGGAGTCCTGATAACTGACTTAGCAGGGTTCTCTGCTAAAATTGAATTTTACAAAGAAGAACACAGATGAGCCTAGAAGTTTCAGAAGGCCAAACAAAAACTCTTTGTCATAATGAGGACACAAATGATTGCCAAAATTTTAATTTTCAGAATGCAGACTCGCACGCACACATACACACACACGTGTACACACACACACACATATGCAGGCACAGGCACATACACACACACACACACACCTTTGACACACACTGAGAAACTCATTGGTTCAAGAATTTTAAGTGTCTTTTAATCTAAAGGTGCATGGAGCAAGATCTGATTTCCTGAATTGCCACAATATATTATTTAAAACGAAAATTTTCAGCAAAAACTTCCAAGATGTGAAAAAAATAGGAAACTATAACTAACATTTAAGAAAAAAAAAAAAATGAATAGAAAAAGTCTATAAGAAAGGCCAGGTGTTAGGAATACAAAAGAACTTCTTTAAATCAGTTATTAAAATATACGTAAGAAAGGAAGCTATCACTAAGGAATGAAGAACAACGTGAAAATAATTTCTGTCCAAACACAGAGCATCAAGAGATAGAAGTTATAAAAATGAAATAAATAAAAATATTGTAAATCAAAAGTGAAATAACTGAAAAAAAGGCCCAACAGCATACTCTAATTGACATAACAGAGAATCAGTATATTCAAAACGGGTCCATTGACTTTGTTCAATGCACAGGAGAGAACGAAAAAAATAATGAATAATAATAATAAAACAAAAGCCCAAGAACTTTGGGACACCAACAATAGTTCTAACATAGGCATCATAGGAATTTTAGAAGGAGAGGATAGAGAGAAAGGGTGATAAAGAATATTTGAAAAAAATATCAGTATATCTTAACAAATTTAAAAAAAAAAAAACCATTACTTTGTACACCAAAGAAGTTCCAGATACCCCAAATAGGATTAATGCAAGCAGATCCATATATGCATAGATCACAGTCAGCTGCCAAATACCAATACTAAAAGAAAAACTTGAACAGAGTACGAGAAAAAGCAACTCATGATGTAAAAGAGATTATCAATTAGATCATCAGTTAAATTTTCTTTAGAAGCCGCAGAAGTCAGTTTTCTAATGCAGTGGATGACATATTCCATATGATGAAAGACTGTCAACCAGTAATTCTTCATTCATTGATACTATCCTTAAAAATAACACACACACACACACACACACACACACACGAGAGAGAGAGAGCGAGAAAGATTTCCATATAAACAAAACCCAGAGATTCTATCACTAGAAGACACATCCTACAAGAAATACTAAAAACAGTTTTTCCTGAAATGAAAGGACAGTAGACGATAACTCAAATTTTTATGAAAACATAAACAGCATTGGTAAGTATAATTACACAGATAAATATAAAAGACTGCATTAATGCATTTTTGTTTGTAACTAATTTTTCTTGCTATTTGTATTAAAAAATAATAAAGTAGTAAGTATAAAACTAAGTTGAAAGGTTGATAATGCATAAATATATAATTCACATGACAATGATATGATAGAAGAGGACATAGAGCCATAGTACTGTAATTTTTTGTATAATTTGAAATTAAGTTGGTGTTAATTGAAATTGTATTAAACTAAGTTGGTAATTTTAATTATCAGGAAAGTCACTAATAAATATCTCACAAAAATGTAGGGAAAAAAAAAAGGAAATTAAAATGGTATTTTAGAAAAAAATTTGATTAAAATAAGAAAAAGAAGTAATGGAGGAATACACTCCAAAATACATCAGACATACAAAAACCAAATAGCAAAATAATAGTTATGTTAAATGTAATTGAATGAAACATTTCAATTGAAAGATAAGGATTACAAAAATCAGAAAAAATAAAAACGTAACCCAAGTATATGTTTTCTGCTAGAGACAAACTTTAGATTCAATAGGTTAAAAATGAAAGAACTGAAAAACCATAGACCGTGGAACATAAACAAAGAGAGCTGGAGAAATAATGGTGATATCAGGAAAAATGGTAACATTTAAGAAAAACATTGTTTTATCGTTTTAGAGACCAAGAAGGAAATTTAAAATGATGAATATGTCAAATCACAAGGAGTCTATTCACTAGGATTTTATAATTTAATATTATGAACATATATGCACTCAGCACAAGTAGCTTACAATACATGAAGCAAAAACTGACAGAATTGATCGGAGAAATAAACATCTTGACAGTAATAGTTGGAGGCTGTATTAATCCGTTTTCACACTACTACTAAAAACATATCTGAGACTCAGAAGAAAAAGAGATTTAATTGGATTTAAAGTTCCACATGGCTGGGGAGGCCTCAGAAACATGGTGGGAGGTAAAAGGCACTTCTTACATGGTAGCGGCAAGTGAGGAAGATGCAAAAGCAAAAACCCCTGATAAAACCGTCAGATCTCGTGAGACTCATTCATTACCACAAGAACAATATGGGGGAACCCCCTCCCCATGATTCAAATTATCTCCCACCAACTCTCTCCCACAACATGTGGAAATTATGGGAGTACAATTCAAGATGAGATTTGGGTGAGAACACAGCCAAACCATAACAGAGGCTTAAATAATGCACTTTAAAAAATTACTAGGCAGAAGAAAAGAGGAAAAACAAGATTTGAAAAGCAGTATGTTATATTTTGGATGTTTGTTTTCCCAAACCTCATGTTGAAATTTGATTCCTCAAGGTTGGAGATGGGGCCTAATGGGAGGTGTTTGAGTTATGAGGGGTTGGATTCTCATAGATTAATTCCTTCCTTGGGGTGGGGGTGAGTGAGCTCTCATTCTGCTAGTTCTCTTGAGAGCCAATTGTTAAAAAGAGTCTGGCATCTCCACTCTCTCGCTCTTGCTTCATCTTTTGCCATTTGATTTGCACACACTGGCTCCCTTTCACCTTCTGCCATGAGTAGAAACAGCCTGAGTCTCTCACCAGATTCAGATGCCATCACCATCCTTCTTGTACAGCCTATATAACTGTGAGCAAAATAAACCTCTTTTATTTATAAATCACCCAGTCTCAGATATTCTTTACAGCAACACAAATAGATTAAGATACAATATAAACCAATGAAACTTAATGGGCTTATTTTGTTTCGGTCAATAAAAAAGAAAGAATCATTCACTGATGGGCACAGGAAACATTCTCCATACACCATATGTTAAATCATTAGAAAGGGTCACAATAAATTAAAAATTGTAAAGGATTAACACTATACGAAGTATATTCTTGAACCACTGTGAAATGAAATTGGACATCAATTACAGATAGACATTTGGAAATTTATAAAAATGTACAAATTAACATACTGCTAAGTAACAAATGAGTCAAAGAAGAAATCACTAGTAAAATTCAAAAATACTTTGAGATAAATGAGAATACAACCACAGTGCACCAAAACTTAAAATAATTGAGCTAAAATAATGATAAGAAATGTGGCTTTCTACTCTTCCTACTTAAGAAACTAGAAAAAAAAAAAAAAGCAAGAAAAAAAGAAAGTATAAATACATGCATGAAAATAAAAGTGAAAGTAATACATAATAGAAAACTCAATAAAATTTTATTTCTTGGAAAATCAAGAAAATTAATAAATATTTAGCTGGACTGATCAAGAAAAAAGGAAGACTTAAATTAATAAAATCAGGATTAAAACAGAAGGCATCACTACTGACATCACAGATATAAAAAAAGTTATACAGTATTTTTATGAACAATTTTATATTAACAAATTAGGTAACCTAAAAGATATGAATAACCTATACAAAGATACCTAGTGCTAAAAGTGACCTAAAAAGAAACAGAATCATAATTCTATTCTATTGTTCTATATATCCATCCAAATGTCAGTGCCATACTATCCTCATTAGTGTAACCCTAAAGTAAATTCTGAAATTTCTGAAATGGGGAAGTGTGAGTGCTCTAATTTTGTTTTTTAAAGGGTTATTTGGTCAATTTTTGATATTCACTGTTCCCTGAGTTTCCTAATTTGTGACTAATTTATCAGTTTTTGCAAAAATATCTGAGAGTTTGGTGTAAATTGCTTCAACTTTGTAGATCAATTAGAGAAGTATTGCCATCTTAATGATATCAATTTTTCCAATTCATGAATCTTGTGAGTTTTTTCATTTATTTCTGTTTTCTTCAATTTATTTATATGATACTTTTTAATACACAGTGCACAAATCTTGTACAAACCGTCATGGGACAATCTAGTATCCACAAGCAAAAGCCTAAATGTGCAGTGTATATCACACAATATAAAAAAAAAAATCACCTGAAAGTTAAACACTGACCTGAGTATAAGAGTTAAGACTAAAAAACGCGTTTAAAAAAAAGTGAATCTTCGTGACTTTGAATTAAGCAATGTTTTTTTTTTTTAAGTATTCCATCAAAAGTACAAGTGACAAAAAAAAAAAAAAGTAGGTAAATGGGCATAACCAAAATTAAAAAAACAAAAACAAAAACAAAAACAAAAACAGCTTTTGTGCTTTATAGGAAAAGTCTACACAATCAAAAGATGGCTCAAAGCATAGGATATTTACAAGGTATGTTTTCAAAGGTATTTAATTCCAAAGTATGTAATTCTTAAACAATTTTTGGGTAAATGACCTGAAAGGTAAATGATTTGTTTAGTTTTTTGTTAAATAAAATTGCCAACTAAATGTCAATAATAGACATTATTCCAAAGAAGACAAACAAATGGCACATTAGCCCATGAAAATGAGCTCAATATCGCTATCAGAATCACAACGAAATACCACTTCACACACACTAGGATGGCTAAAACAAATCAAACAAACAATAAAATGTAGAGGAGTATTGATAGAAATAGAACCCATCATACACTGCTAGATTGTGAAATATGCAGCCACTTTGAAAAACTGAAAATTCTATGAAAGTTAATCACAGATTTCCCATATGACCCTGCAATTCCACCCCTGGACATACACCTAAGAAAAATGTACACACTTCGTAACAGTCAAAAAGTGTAAGTAACACAAATATCTTTAAAATGACTTATGCATAAAGCATCGTATGTTCATACAATGGAACATTCTATCTATTAAAATGAATGAAATATGCATGCTATAACATAGCCATACCTTAAACTAAATTAAACTAAAACTAAATTATGTTGTTATGCTAAGGGAAATAATCTAGGCACAAAATGCCTCACATTATATGATTACACTTAAATATCCACAATAGAAAAATCCATAGAAACAGAAAGTAGATTAGTGATTTACGGGGCATGGGTACAGGGGGAAATTAGGAGTAACTACTAATAAGTATAGGGTTTCTCTTTCAGGTGTTAAATTTTTTATATAGCAACATAGTGATGAAGGTTACACAACTCTTTGAATATATTTTCAAAATTGAATTGTACATTTGAAAGTATAGATTTTATGTTGGGATAATTATTTCTCAATAAAACTGTCATTTAAAACAACCTACAACTGAAAAATAATGTAAAATATTCCAGTGGCTTAAAGCATTTGTGTTATATAATCATTTTATTTTCAAAATAAGATTTCTTGAAATCTATTAAGACTTTCTGATTTAAGCCAAGTAAAGCACTAACTTGCCATACATTTTAGCTTGACTAAACACTTTGTTTATAGATTTCTTGGAAGTATTTATCTGCATGTTTTATATCTTGATAAATACACTTTTCTTTGAATAAACTATCTCTGAACATTTTTTCTTTCTTTTTTAGTGGAAATTATATATATTTAAGGCATATGGTATGCTACTTTGATATGCATATACATGGTGAATGATTACTACAGTCAAGTTAGTTAACATATCCATCTCCTTACAAAATCACCGTTTTTTGTGGTGAGAACACTTAAGATCTACTCTGCAAGCAAATTTCAGGTATACAATAAAGAAGATATTTATTTAGGACAACCGAGAAAGCAAAATTGCAAAAAAACTTTGCTCTTCTGAGTCAGTTTTTAAAAATTGAAGTTGAACCCCAGAGAGATAAAATACAATGTATCTCTTCAACTTTTAATTGTAACTAGTATATCATACTATGCTCTTAGTGATTTTATAACTATAATAATTTGCAGGATTTTAACATATAATATTAAATAGTTTTATTTCCCATTTGTTCCTTCAATTTACCTTTTATTGTCTTTTGTGAGTAATTGATCTTTCCAAATCTCTCTGGGAATTTGAAATTATTTTTATGTATTTCTTGATTACTTTTTTGTTATATCAAATTACCAACTAAATGTCAAAACTGTTGTTAAAATATTTTATTATACTTAGTAAAGTATATTTCTGCTAGTTCTATATTAAAATTGATAAAAATTCAGACATCGATAATTCATAATTTTTTGGAAAATAGATAAGTCTTAATTATAAAACATTGCATGCCTTATTTCAAGGATTATTGAAAGAGAATCTGATGACCGTAGTGTTTTAATTCTAATCCAATGAATCTAGAACACCATATATATAAACTAATATACTTCTTTACCATTTTAAAAAATAGAAGTACACTGAAGTCATAAAGATCATTAAATAATTCTAATACATAAGAATTATTTTAATAAAAACATGGTAATGAAAACTTTTTTAGTATAAGAATGGAGTAAACATGTACTTAAATCATTAAAAATGTTTTTCAATATTGACAATTTAGACATGAGTTATGTATTTTCATTAATGTTCAATTTATTCGTTATTTTTAAAAACTGACATAAGTACATTAAGTATTAGATTTTTTCCTATAAACAATAAGAGAAAAAAGGGCTCTAAATCACTTTTCATGGTAACAATTTCATAATACACTATAACATTTTGTGTAATAAAATTGTGTCAAATTTATGATTATTTGTCAGTCATTCATAACTTTTGTGTGGTGTAGTAATTTTGAAAAGTATTCATTCACATTATTAATAAAAGCAGGTTTGGTCTCTATTTTAAATTGCCATGAGGAGTAAAGTGTATAGACACAGAATTAAAAGGGAGATGAGCAAATTGCTTATATAATTACCATAAAAATCAGAGAATATTATCTGTGACTATTACAATAATTTATTTCTGAAAGTACCCTGCTTTTGAAATATTTCTAATTCTTTTAATTCATTCCTTATCTTCTTCAAATGCCTTTAACTGAAGATTTTAATACATAATCAAAATATTTTTATTTGACTTTGTAAGTCAATTCACATTTTCAAACTTGACTTTTTTTTTTTTATTTTTATTTTTTTTTGAGACAGAGTCTCGCTCTGTCGCCCAGAGTGGAGTGCAGTGGTGCGATATTGGCTTACTGCAACCTTCGCCTCCTGGGTTCAAGTGATTCTCCAGCCTCTGTTGGGATCCCAAGTAGCTGGGAATATAGTCATGTGCCACCATGCCCAGTTAATTTTTGCATTTTTAGTAGAGATGGGGGTTCGCCATGTTGCCCAGGCTGGTCTCAAACTCCTAACCTCAAGTGATCCTCCTGCCTTGGCCTCCCAAAGTGCTGGGATTACAGGCATGAGCCACAACACCCAGCTGACAATGTAATATACCTTTAATTTAAGAATTTCTAAAAGAAGGGGATTGAATAAATATTAATATATCAGTTTAAGGATTAATGAGATAATAAGCACATTTTGCATTATTGTTGATAGAAGATCCTATGTAGCTCAGAATGTGTATTGTAAAATTTTCATTTGTAAACTAAATTATGTCATTATTATAAAACAATAGAATTTTTTTTTTTTTTTTTTTTTTTTTTTTTTTTTTGAGACGGTGTCTCGCTTTGTCGCCCAGGCTGGAGTGCAGTGGCGCAATCTCGGCTCACTGCAAGCTCCGCCTCCCGGGTTCACGCCATTCTCCTGCCTCAGCCTCCGAGTAGCTGGGACTACAGGCGCCCGCCACTGCGCCCGGCTAATTTTTTGTATTTTTAGTAGAGACGGGTTTTCACCGTGTTAGCCAGGATGGTCTCAATCTCCCGACCTCGTGATCCACCCGCCTCAGCCTCCCAAAGTGCTGGGATGACAGGCGTGAGCCACCGCGCCCGGCAAAATAATAGAATATTACATGTTTTTTATTTTGCAGAAACATGTAATCTAATATGTACATAATGACATGTGTAAACTGCATTTTAAGTACTAAATACATGCAAGTTTATAAACTTCCATATATTTACATATAACATCAATTTTTAAAAAGTTAAACTTAGATTTACTTTTTAATGATAAAATTAGTGTACTACTATAACTTTATCTACACAGCATGGTCAAGTTATATTATGAAAGATGTCCTTATGTTTATATTATCTAAGATTATAACAAAGTATGAAATGATAAACAGAAAATAATATATTTTTTCCAAGAGTACCTCTATGTACTACCATGTGTTTTCATAACTTTCATTTTTGCTAATATTCTCACAGTTCAGAAGCCTGGGACGTCCATGATCAATATGTCTGGTTAGGATTTGTTTCCTGGTTCAGAAATGAGACCTTCTCACTGTGTCCTGACATAGTGAAAAGGAGCAAGTAAGATCCCTTAGGCCTCTTGTATAAGGGCATTAATTCCATTAGAAGGGGCTCTGCCTTCATGACCTAATCACTTCCTCAAAGCCTGACCTCCTAATATCACCAGCTAGGGGTTAGAATTTCAGCATATACATTGTAAGGGGACACAACCATTCAGGTAATAGCATTTTTTAATTAACGTGTAATTATTCACTGTGGTCTAATACCTAATAGATATTTGAGAACTTGAATAGTAGATTCCACACTAGACCTTGAAAATCAAAGACAAGATTCTTTTTTCCTTTACCAGCTTGGGGTAAAGATCCATATCCACTTTGTTTTACTGTCTTTCAGTTGTGCTCTTAATCTCCTTCAGGAAATGTTTTGAACCAGAACACTCTCGTACACAGGTCTGTGCAATTGTGGATGTGCATAAATGCATACATACAACATACACACAGAATTAGCAATGATTTTCAAGTTCAGTTATTACTACATTCATAATTGTAAATTTCAGATGAATAACTTATAGATTATAGATGTAAAATGTTACCTATAGTCAATGTTTCATGTTACTAAGTAAACCACTTTATCTTTCCATTCAGATTGTAGATTTTGTTTTATATCTACAAATTAAAAATTATCCATGGTGTTGCTATAAAAAAGGAAGGATGTATTCAGCTAACCAAGGATGAATGCTAATCTTCACTATCTTATTGAAATATTTATTATGTTCAAAAATTATAATGTTCTTGTTTACATCTTCTTTATTATTTTAAAAAAATATTAAACATTATTCTTCAGAGGAATCAGGCTCGAAGTTTCATATTTTTTCCTTTCTGTAAGCAGTGACTGAACTTATAAGTAAATTTCCAAAATACAACCTAGAAAACCTGAGGATCACAAGATCGCTGACATCTTATTAAGTAAATCCAAGAGATTAATGAATTTTTCCTATTATTCCAGTATTTATTAATGTGACCAAAAACAATAAAAGGAAACTTATTAATTTAAATTCATTATAGGGATATTAGACACGATATTTAGATAATCATAAGCAAATATTTAAAATCTTCAACTTAGGAGAAAGAAAATAATTACGTTGTTTTTTATCTCTACCTTTGTAAGTTTTTTTTTTATCAGAACAATCTAATGCTGTAAATTTAAAATATTATTTATTAATTTTCTCCTGTCTTTTTAATAACCAAGTTATCAACTACTTAAAATTATCTTTAAAATAAGAATTTGGGTTAATGAGCAAATAATATAACTATTCAAATTATGAAAGGGGAAATGTACTTGTATTTTTAGAATTAAATATGTCTAGTAAAGTAGAACATCCATTGTTTATTCTACATTCACACATGGCTATAAATAAGGTGAAACACATAAAGAAAGAAATGACAAGTGTTGGTGCTGAATATTATGCAAACATGAATGAGAACAAATAGTCAAAATAGAAAAAATGAAAATGTATTGGCAAAGAGGAAGCCGATATGAAAATAATCGTAGAAGGTACAATTATGAGTTTGTCTCTGAATATACAGAAAATGATTTTGATTCCTATATACATCCCCAATGGTTTGACTGTAGGATATGAAATGGAAATAGGAATTATGGAAAACTTTTCTCGAGAAAATAACTGAAGCCGTAACTATATTGGAGCTCATATTCTGAAATGAATACAATAGGAAAATAAAATAAATATACACATAAAGATTAAGAGAGTTTTTATATGCTAAGATTTCACATGGTAAGTTGACAATCAGTAACCCACACGAATAAAAATATATTAAAAAAGTGAAAAGATACATTTGGATATAAATTTTCCCATAACTACCTATAATTATTTTTCCCTTAAAAGCATTATTTCTTGATTAGTACACTGTAAGTCATTTCTTGAAGGCAGATTAAAAAATGTAAAGAAAATATCCACAAAAGTTGAGAAAAAAATAAGTCAAAGTAGATTTTACCTATTTGGACAGAGAAATAGCGATTTATGTGATGTCAAGGGACTGAAGAAGTGTGTTTTCTGGGAGAGGTAGGTACTGAGTGTTAATGCAGGAAAAGACAGGCATACCAGATACACATCTATGTAAAAACTTCTGGGTAAATTAATAAGCAAGGCTATAGCAGTATAAAGTATGGGCATAGACTAAATGTGTTAAAAATAAGAAAATGTTCTGAATATCTTTATAGAGAAGTGGACTCAGGGACAAAATGAAGAATAAATAACAGTTTTATTGTTAGCGTTACAGACTCAACTGGCCCGGTCTACTCAATAGAACTAAGAGTGCCAATAAAATAAAACTATAAGAAAGGATGTATTTGAGTTGGAGATTGAACACATGGGTTTAACAGTATAAACTCAAGGTTCCACATTTGTAAAATATAGTTTTTTTGATTAGTTACTTGAAATGTCATTAAATTAAGTAGCACAGCTATGTAATTCACTGTTGTATCTTTATGTCTAGTGGGATACATTGCACAGAACAAAACTTCATATTTGTTGAATGAATATGCATTAATGAATGAATGGGCTTTTGATGAGAATCAACAAAAGTAGTGTGCCATAGACTCCAGCATTGCGAATTTTATATAAATTGTAATTTTTTAATGCAGTAAAAACGTTACGATTATTTAACCTAGAAATAGTAACAACAGTTCGTTAGAGCATATATCTTTATATTTATTTTATTTATTCATTTATTTATTTTTTGAGACAGAGTTTCGCTCTTGTTGCCCAGGCTGTAGTGCAATGGCATGATCTCGACTCACCGCAACCTTTGCCTGCCGGGATCAAGCGATTCTCCTGCCTCAACCTCCTGAGTAGCTGGGATTACGGGCACCACCATGCCTGGCTAATTTCTGTATTTTTAGTATAAACAGGGTTTCTCCAAGTTGGTCAGGCTGGTCTCAAATTCCCAACCTCAGGTGATCCACCCACCTCGGCCTCCCAAACTACTGGGATGAGGCGTGAGCCATGTGCCTGGCCAGCATACATCTTCATAATGTAAGCATGATGAATAAATCACTTGATATAAAAACTTTTGAAATGTAGTATTGTAAGTATTGTAATTTACCTCAGTTTTAGCATCATACATACAGTTAAAATATTTGTTGAATGAATGGTACACTAATGCAGTAAATTCCTAATTTTCATTAAATTTACTAAATGCAAACAAATATTTTAGAATTGTAAACTACCCACATATCATAAAGCATGCTAAATTTTAAGATATTTATTAGGTTATTTATAAATTTCACATTATAGTTTCATTTGGAATTATATATATTACAAGTACACCATGCCTATCTGCAGCTCTTTGATGAGAAAAAGTAATCAACCATATAGCACAAATAAATTGAGGTTGTAAGAGATCAAAGACTATCAAGTGTTTTAATCAATAAATCAGTGAAGCCAGATGAGACAACAGAGAGAAATGTATGAAACCATATTAGGTTCGCTTTCTAAGCCTAGATGATAATTAAAATTTTGCCTTGAAATACTAATTTCTAAAAAGCAGTGCTACTTAGAATGTTGTTAAAAACTGATGTAATGATAAGACTTTGGAAATATTCAAAAATAATATGAAATAGCTTTAAAATATAAATTTATAATAGCCATGCATTAACCATATATTCAATTATGTAGGCACAATAATAGTTATGTCACCTTTATCATTGTACCTAGTGTTACTTTTATGAAGAGATATAATAGAATTCTATAAATAATAATGCAGTTAACACAGTGGGAACATCAATGTGCTATTCTCTATGAATTAGGATATGATAGAATTAGGATGTAGATATAGGAACTATGTCAAAAAACTTCTAAAAGCAACTAGTTTATCCAATATTAACAGATAATCATTTAACTGATAGTCAAACTTTGATGCCTTACGGTAAATATGACATTGAACAAAAGTCTTAGGACTTTGGAAATTATGCTTCAGGCAAATTAGCATATCTTCAGTTCAGAAGTGGAAATTTACTCCATGACACAAAATTAGAGTACTAATGAGGAACACAGAAAAACAATTTTAAAAAATGCAGTCCAGGAAAGCAATCTGAGGACACAGTGGTTAACATCTGTGGAAAGAGATGCAAAGCATGCATAACTAACAAAGTTGAAAAAAAACTATTAAAAGATTAAAATGCATCCTTTAATAATTGTACAGAATTCAGAAATTGAAAGACACAACATTTTAAAGCTATTAACCTTTCTCAAAATTATAAAGCATGAGGACTTGATCTTCTAGGAATTTTCTCCTTGGCCTTTATAATTATATATGCACATGCACTAAATGCTTTTTTAATGGTTTTTGATAATTTAGGGAGCCAGTGATCAGTACTTTTGTCTGTATTTTCCAAATTCAGAACTAGTGAGAAGTGGACAACCATGGGCTTCCCACACAAAAACCTTCATGGGCTGGACATCAGAGTAGGGTGATGTCCTCTCTGATGGTAAATTTTGAAAGAAGTTTCCAGAACAGACAAATGGAGCATGCATAATTTCTTTTGCAGAACTCATTCACTTGGCAAATCACTCCTATGCTATGGTAATGAATAAACTGCAGGGACCAAGAGAGAAAATAAATTGTTTGAGTTTATTTCCTCTGGTTGTTCCATTGCAAAATTAACCATGAAAATGGTAAGGATGACACATTATAGTATATCATATATTGCTTTTGGAAACTTAAATGTTGCCACTTCCAGCTTTTGGTCTTTCTAGTGTAAGCAATCTCGGAAAGTAGTAAACTTTCCGACAGCATTACAGAAGATAACTCAGTCTTGTAGTTTTTGTTTCTTTTTTTCTCTCCTCCCTTTCCCCTTTACCTTTGTTTGCTTTCTTCCTCACTCTTACTCTCCATTAAAAGTTTCTTTCTCAGAGAAATTTACCGACAGTTCAATTATGGCAATAACAATGGTTGAACACTTTCATTCCATTTGCACTCTATGGTTCATTTGTGAAATGTAATATCCTTTAATTTATTATGGACAACATTTTCAAAATCACATAATCAGATAAAGGGAAGATAAATATTGTGGCAGGCAGAGTGTTGGCACCCGATGATTCATACTTTTATTACTCTCCCCTTGTGTAAAACACTCCCTACACCTTGAGTATATAAAAAAAGAAACTATGACTATGTTGGGATATTTCTCCCATGAGTTTTTTTTATTAATTAGTTGCCTTGAGTGAATGAGAAGGAAGATTTTCCTAAGTGGGCTTTACCTAATCAGGAGAGCACTTAAAAAAAGATAAAACATCAGAGGAATTATTTTGATCTGTTGACCCTGAGTAAGTAAGCCATCACAGTGAAAGAGAACTTATGAAAGGGGTCATGTGGCAATCATCTGATATGATCTTCCATAAGCTGAGAGATATCATTGACTGATAAGTAACAAAAGTAAAGTTCTTTTACAACATAAAGAACTGAATTCTGCCAACAATCAGGAGCTTGAAAGATAACTAAAAACCTCAGATCTGATTACAGCCCTGGCCAGCAACTTGACTAATGCCTGAGAAGACTCAGTAACCTGTACTTGGACTTCTGATTTGTGGAAGCAGTGAGACCGTATGAGCCACAATTCCAAGGTAGATTTTTCCAAACAACAGACTGTAAAATGGAGTTTGTATGTGAAAAGTTTATTAGGGATTGTTCTTAAAAACTACACTGATGGGAAATAAGAAGAACAAATCAGAGAAAGAGCAAGAGAATGAGACAGAGATTGAGCTATCATGTATCTATCTAATAACATGGAAGTTTCTAGAGTTAGTAGAGTTGTCCAAATTAAGGCAAGAACATGAATTTCATAACTACACAGCCATCAGTGTTAAGATTGGTCTGATCCCAGGAAGAGTGATGTTTCCAAACTCTCTTTGACTGGAGACAATTCCTGAAGAGAGACTCCGATGTGAACAATAAGCAGTCTACACTTCCAGGAAATGGAGGAACAGATGCTTTCGTTCTGAAGCCATATCTTGGTGGCTTACCACGATGTTAACTAAAATCCTTTTGAGTTGCTAAAATTCATTTACTTATTGAAAAAGTTTATCCTTGTTTAGTAATGACTACTTAAGGATTCTAATTTATTTCCTTTCCTGGGAATCTTATCTCAGAAAAAGTAGTGGGACAACTATAGCTCCCAAGACTGCATTTGGTTTTGATGCATTATCTGATACTCAACACCTCCTCCTTTTACCATCCATCTTATGATCCATTCACATTTGTCTCGCAGCTCTACTCTAGGTTGCTTATCTGGTGGGGTGAATCAGAATTAATGAAATGGTGTCTAAGCCCCTGGTTATTATAGCCCTCTTACCTCTTCACTGCTACATTGTCAATTTACCATCAAAATTAGGAACTTAAGATTCCACATTCATACATTTTAATTTATGCTACTGTCTAAGCTCGATGAAATAATCATGGTGTTGAAATGGCAAATTCTGTACACAATACATTAGAACAACTCTGCAACCTCTTGATAATTGGAATTAATTACCTATGCCAAAATTGCAACTTTTTTCCTTGACTCTTGGTTTCTTGGTAAAAATGGAGGTAGGAGTGAATGGGTCACAGTTTTAATTTGAAGTTTAATAATATTCATAATATGGCCATGTATAAGCATTCCTCCATTGGGAAGGAGGAAATCTAGAACTATAAAGCCATTATATATTAGTATGGAGAACAAATTTTTTCAACTAAATTACTGGAAGTGATGGTGAGAATAATTTCATTTCTATCTCTCATTTCCCAAATGATAATATTCTGCCAACTTAAGACGCAGCATCGTATCATGGCCTTTGATTTAGACTTTATGCCACATTTTTTGATATGATGGACATCCCCTCACTCCAGTGCATAAACCCAAGCTAGCACCTAAGCTGCACATAAGAAATGGCTATTTCAATGCTTTATCAGCCAGGCACTTTCTGGGTACAATGATAAGATCAATACATTCGCCCATTCAACATTTCTTTTGGTAACAAGTGGACTTCTTGTTATGGAGGTTGTGTTAATAAGTGTTTTATGAAAGCATATCAAATGCATTTTAAGCCCTGGAATGTTAGCGATGGCTACTGCCTTATAAGCAAAATAATAAACATAATAATCAATTAAATTTCCATAGTTTAAATTTGTATTAATTCCAGTCACTATTATTAGCTATGCTTTACAGAAGGGCTCTAAAATAATTAATTTGCTGATGAGTGACTCATCGGTTTCTTCAAGTAATAGTGTTGTATTGGGGCTTAATGTTGCTTCTGCTGATAGATTTAATATTCAGTAGCAGCCAGAGCAAAGATAATTGTTGGTGATGGGGATTCCATGTGCTTGAGCCCCTGCATATTATTTACCCTTCATCCCTTCATCATTACTGTATTTATGTCTTCATTTTACCAACATTGGTACAATAGAGGCAAAGATGGGGCAAAAAGACAAAAGCTGGTTAATATTAACAGGTTGAGTTAGTTTGTCTACTTGTTCTTTTGTTGTTTTTAGTGCATCTATGATGAAGGTCTCTTTTGAAAATTAATATGCAACTAAAAATTCCTCACACTTTGTTACTCTCACATGTCCATCCACATGATTCCTCCCCACAGCTTTTTGTCCATATATTCTAATCTTTTTTTCTTCCAAGATTCCAACTAACCATTCTGTGAAATTCTATATCTTCTTATTTAGGGACAATATTCTATTGGAACCAAGTGTATAACCAGGTTCACAGCACATAGTACTGTTAACTTTGAGAATTCCATGATGCAAAGGTCAAGTTGCTTGGTCAGCCAATGTCTCATAATTGGGTGTCTACTATCTACCAAAGCTTATTAGTAGACCTGATTCTATTTATCGAAAGGAAATGACTTGTCTGAAGAAGATGACATAGATTAGCTCCAAAGTCCTAGAGTTATGTACTGTGATTTTTCCAATTAGTTCCTTCCAGAGGGCTCTATAGCAACCTATTTGCAATGAACATTTCAGATACAATTAAATTTCCTGACTCATAAGGGCCAGTAGCGTGTTTTGTGCTGCAGCAGAAACTTGCTATAAAGAATTGTCTTGCTCAGGTCCCCACTCAAAACTGGCAGCTTTATCGGTGTTCTTTATATAAGTCAAATTAAACACTCAAAGGTGGTACATTGCCTCCAGAATCCAAAAATTTCTTCCAACCATCGTGATTCCTATATATGATATGTAATATAGAGTGTAACAACTTGTCTTTCATATTGCTGGGATCTCTCAACATTGTTAATACTCCTAAATCTTTAGAAACTTCTTTTTGGTTGCAGGCCCCAAATTTTTATGGGATTTACTTTCCATCCTGTAGTTTGCATAGGTCTTACTAAGACATTTTTATTGCTTGCTACTCCTTTCTCATAATTAACATAATTTTATCAATTTATTGGATCAATATAATGTTTGTGGAACCTCAAGACATTTACGATTTCTGCAGAATATACTATGGCAAAGAACGAGAATTGAAATAACTCTTAGGCAACACTGTCACAGTACACTGTTTTTTCTCAAAGTGAATTGCTTCTGATAATCCTTACAAATTTTGGTTAAAAAGACATTTGTCCAGTCAATAGTTACATATACTGTAGCTATGTTGATTTTCTCCAGTAGAGGTACTACAACCACGAAAGCAACTGAAATTGCAGTCACCAGTTGCTTAAGTTTATGATAGTCCATGGTCATTCTCCAAGACCTACTTCACTTCTGCACAGGTCAAATAGGTGAATTAAATGTGAGTGTTATTATTTTATCTTTTCTGCTTCTTTCAGGTCTTTGGTGGAAACATTATTTTATAATTATTTTTCTGAATTTTACTATCTTTATTGGGAGGAGCTGTTCCAGGGATTTTCATTGAGTTTTCCATAATGATCTATACCCCATGTTTCAGAGATCCAACCCAATGAATTAACTGACAGAACTAATTCTTCAAGTTTTCAAGTATGTCTATTAAAATGTTACCTTCTGGAACTAGGGACAATAATTTCCAACTCAGCTAATGGACTGACTAATTAATTCATTTTCAGTTAACTTCAGCTAAGATCTCATCTATAAGCTGAACACTTTAAGGCTCTACTTAAAGTGATAGGTTACAAGAATCTGTGTCATTCAGAGCTGATATCTAATAATTCTCCAAAATTCTGATTATTTTCTGCTCCCCCAACAAGAAATACATTTAATAAATGGCCTCCAGTCTCAGTTGAATATTTGGTGAAATATTTCTGGTGGGTACTTTTGGACACCTATACTAGTAATAACACAAAGTCCTTTCTCAGGGTAAGTAGGCCTTCTCTTGAAACAATTTGTCTGTGAATTGACTTAGGTCTGTGTATTAGTCTGTTCCCACACTACTATAAAAACTACCTGAAACTGGGTAATTGACGAAGAAAAGAGATTAATTCAATTGACTCACAGTTCCACTAGCTTAATAGGAAACATGACTAGGAGGCCTCAGGAAACTTACAATTATGGTAGAAGGCAAAGGGAAACAAGCACATCTTACCATGGCAGAGCAGAAGAGAAAGAGCATGAAGGAGGAAGTGCTACATACTTTTAAACAACTAGATAGAGTGAGAAGTCACTCATTATCATGAGAATAGCATGGGAGCAATCTGCTCTCATGATCCAGTCACCTTCCATCAGGTCCCTCTCCCCAACACATGGGGATTACAATTTGGCATAAGATTTGTGTTGGGACAAAGAGCCAAACCATACCACTCTGACCCCTAACCCCTCCAAAATCTCATATCCTTAACACATTTCAAAACCAATCATGCCTCCCCAACAGTCCCCCAAAGTGTTAACTCATTTCCAGCATTAACTCAAATGTCTAAGTTAAAAATCTCATCTGAAACAAGAGAAGTGCCTTCTGCCTATGATTCTGTAAAATTAAAAAAAAAATGTGTTAGTTATTTCCAAGATACAATGAGAATACAGGCATTAGGTAAACGTTCCCATTCAAAAAGGGAGAAATTGGCCCAAACAAAGGGGCTACAGATCCTGTGCAAGTCCAAAACCCAGCAGAGCAGTCATTAAACCTTAAAGCTCCAAAATAATCTTCTTTGACTCCATGTCTCACATCCAGGCCACACTGATGTAAGGCGTTGGCTCCCAAGGCCTTGGGCAGCAGGACACAGCCCTTGTGGCTGCTTTTGCAGATTGGCATTGAGTGCCCGTGGCTTTTTCAGATGCATGGTAAAAGCTGTTAGTGGATCTACTGTTCTGGGGTCTGCGGGCTAGTGGCCTTCTTCTCACAGTTCCACTAGGTAGAGTCCAGTGGGGACTCTATGTGGGGACTCCAACCTCATATTTCCCCACTGCACTACCTTAGTAGAGGTTTTCCATGAGGGCTCTGCCCCTGCATCAGACTTCTGCCTGAACATGCAAATATGTCCATTTCATCCTCTGAAATATAGGCAGAGATTACCACACCTCAACTGTTGCCTTCTGTGTACCCACAGGCCCAACATCATGTCGAAACTTCCAAGGCTTGAGGCTTACACCCTCTGAAGCCATAGCCTGAGCTATTCCTTGGCCCCTTTTAGCCATGGCCAGAGTTGAAGTGACTGAGACTCAGGGAACCATGTTCTGAGGATATATAAAGTTGCTGGGCCCTGGGCTTGGCCCATGAAACCATTTTTCCCTCCTAGACCTGTGGGTCTGTGATGAGACGGTTGCCATGAAGGTGTCTGAAATGCCCTGGAGACATTTTCTCCATTGTCTTGGCTAGAAATGTTTGGCTCCTCTTTACTTATGAAAGTTTCTGAAGCAGACTTGAATATCTCACCAGAGAATGGGTTTTTATTTTCTACCACATGGCTGGGGAGCAAATTTTCCTAACTTTTATGCTCTGCTTCCCTTCCAGTTTCAGATAATCTCTATGTTCATGCATATGAAGGTACAATTTCAGAAATAACCAGGTCACATGCTGAATGCTTTGCTGCTTTGAAATTTATTCTGTCAGATACCCTAAATCATCTATCTCAAGGTCAAAGTTCCATGGATCTCTAGGACAGTGGCAAAATGCCACCAGTTTCTTTGCTAAAGCACACAAGAATGAACTTTGCTCCAGTTCCTGATAAGTTCTTCATCTCCATCTGAGATCACCTCAGTCTGGACTTCATTATCCATATTGGCATTTTGGTCACAACGATTCAACAAGTGTCTAGGAAGTTTCAAACTTTCCCACATCTTCCTGTCTTCTTCTGAGCTTTCTGAACTGTTCCAACCTCTACCAATTATCCAATTCCAAAGTTACCTTACCGTTTTCAGGTACACTTATAGAACTCACTCATTGTCATTAATGCAGCAAGGAGGACGTCACCTCCACGATCCAATCACCTACCATTGGTTCCTCCCCTAACATTGGAAATTACTATTTGACATAAAATTTGAGTGAGGAAACAGAGCCAAAGTATATCATTCTGGGAAGCTGAGAGAAGGTATGATTCTTCAGCATAGAGACTAAAGTCAAATTTTTGGCAACCAGACTTTTCACATAGGTAAAACAGTACTGATTAGGCTACCCATCTATTTTATTTCTAGAGAAACGCTTATCAATTGGTCTTCACCAAAATTCTCTGTGGACAGAGTTCTACTTTTTTCGTTGCAATTTGAATGTCATTATGTATTGTTATCTATACTAATTATATTGACTAGACCTTTTGGTAAAATGTCAGTAGAACTGAAGAGAGTACACATTCTTCTTTTTCTTCCTGATGTTAGGGGAAAACATTCAGTCTTCCATTATTAAATATGATGTTAGCTTTTAAATAAACAGAAAGCTTTAATCAGGTTGAAAAATTTCCTTTACATTGTGTTTGATGATTTTTTAATCATAAATTGTTATTAAATTTTATCAAAAGTTTTTTCTACTTGTATGAATATTCTATGTGATATCTCTTTTTTAAGTTGATTAGTATGGTGAATTACATTGTGAAGTTCAAAGTAGATGGATAATATAAGAATAAATAGATGGTATTTACTGAATCTTTTAACATATTCAGACATTATCTTGAGAATTTTTATATTTAATTCTCATAGCATTATTCTGAGGGTAGCATTATGATCATATCAACTTTAAAGATAACAAAAATGAGGCATAGAAACATGGCTAGTAAGAGGTGGAATCAGGATTCAATCTGAAGTTGGGTGATGGCATAGTATCAAACACTGGGCTAAAAAGATGTTGTATCTGCCTAGAAGAGTCAAGTTGTTATAGGAAGTAGTAAAGCATTTTTCCTTTACAAGTATATTTTAGGATATCAAGAAAAAAATATTCTAATATCTATCTTACAAGTTACATGCAGCAAATCAGAATTCAAATTTATAAGATATGAACATAAATTGATAACATATATGTGATAACATTTATTAATTATAAATAATTTAGTGGTAAATGAGGAGATCAGCTCTCTTAGTTTTTATCTTTTGGAAAGATGGATTGGGTTCAAGTTTCTAAATCTGACTGAAAAACAAAAGGAAATTCTACTATTTAGAAATTGATTTTTTTAAAGGAGAAAACAATACTTAGTGGCCAGTCGCCTATATAATATTTATTATAGATGTGGTTTGTTTGAACATTACAATGCAATGAAAGACATTCTTTATATTAATTATTTTTATAAGGCAGAATTACTTTTGCTTTCATATTTTGTCTTTTGAAGTGTATCTGGAAAAATCTCAGCACATTTACAGCTTATTTTAAGGTGATTTCCAAACAAAACAGTCAAAATGTTTATTATTTTATTCTTAATTCATAATGTATTTTATAACTGTAAAAGCTAAGGACTGTGGAGGTCCAGGAGTTTCTCCACCATTCCATAAAGGCTTTTCTGAAGTCCTGTCTTCTATCTCCAAATTCAGAGTTCTAGTTCATCTTTTTTTTTTTTTTTTTTTTTTTTTTTTGAGACAGAGTCTCGCTCTGTGCCCCAGGCTGGAGTGCAGTGGCGCGATCTCGGCTCACTGCAAACTCCGCCTCCCGGGTTTACGCCATTCTCCTGCCTCAGCCTCCCGGGTAGCTGGGACTACAGGCGCCCGCCACCTCGCCCGGCTAGTTTTCTTGTATTTTTAGTAGAGACGGGGTTTCACTGTGTTAGCCAGGATGGTCTCGATCTCCTGACCTCGTGATCCGCCCGCCTCGGCCTCCCAAAGTGCTGGGATTACAGGCTTGAGCCACCGCGCCCGGCCTCTAGTTCATCTTTCCTCCAGTTGGGAACCTAAACATCAAGGCGTAGACCTAATTCAGAAAAGTAAAATTCATATACCTCAGTCACCACTTGTCATAGTACCTGCTGCAGTAGTAAATCTCCCTAAAAGATCTAAAATCAAGAACTGATCCAAGTTCATGTGAGACATGCCTGTGACAGGAACAAAGGCCACTTAAATATACACATGTAACTTAATATACTAATTCCTATCCTAAAGCACTCTTCGAGTAACATAAAAAATTCCTCAGAAATTTTAAGCAGTGATAAGTTCCTGTTCTGGATCTAGAAAATGGCTTCTTGTTCATCATTCAATATATTCTCTCTTTTCCTCCCCTACCACCCATGTACATATTCACACACATACTCACACTCACATACACACTTTGTCTTCTTAGAGAAGGACTTTACAGGCTTCAGTGTGTATTACAATCAACCCAAAGGCTTGTAAAAATGGATCGCTGGTCTCTTTCCATGTACTCTGATTCAGTAGGTCTGGAAAGAAACCCCAAAATATAGATATTTAACAACTTCTCTGTGAAATTTATGCTGATGGCCTAAGAACCTCACTTTCAGAACGAACGCTGGAAAGCAACTAAAATATTGTGCTATTACTCATTAAACCAGTAGTGCTTCTCAACTGGCTTTCTGGAAAAACAAAAAAAAAAAGGTTCTCATTTGTAGTGCTGCTGATGGCTATTGCTGATTTCAAGCTACCCATATGATGTCACTGAGCATGAATTTGGGAAGAGATGGTATGAGCCAGCCTCATCACTCCATTGGGTGGGATCTTGATGTTACAAAATGTCTAACTGAGTTACTACTGGGTACAAGCAACTCTACAGCCAACCAGGTCACCATAAAATATGTTTTTATATAGTTGTTGTCACCAACATTTTGTATTCAATTTTCTATGAAGTTAAATGCATACTATCCATAAAGAAAGAGTACTATTAAAATGTTCTCTTATGCAATTCATGACTTTCCTGGATACTGGAATTTGTTAAAAGTCCCCTTTTTCTTTAGCAAATCCAATCACAGAATAGTGAGGGAGGAAAAGTTTCTGATTCTGGGAGACTGAGGGGAGAGAAATTTATGGAGGAGTGGTGGAATTGATTTTATAAAAAGACATTTTATATTAAAGGTTGTCAGATTTTTTTTATTGCTTACTATAATGTTGGCTCAACAGGATAGAGGGGACATCATTAAAATAAACATACACACATACACACACACACAACTTTGACATTAATCAGTATAAGTATTTATAGAGGCAGTTTCCCTTTCCCTTAAACACGAAGGCATGGCAAGTTCCCCAAAACATCATTTTGTTCTTTGATGACTAAAACAATAGTGTCTAATTTCTCAGGGAACGTTAGCCGGTTATCTTTGAGGGTAAATAAAGTTTTGTGACTAAATATATTTTAAGACAATGTGGTAAACAGTTACATTTTATTTATTGCAACATTTATGATATTTTAATGTACTAAGTTGAACTGATAATGTCTAGAAAGGTAATATTATTAACACTACTCAAATTTATTGTAAATGGAAGCATTTTGAAAAGAATTTTTAACATATTGAGAGTCATTATTATGACCCTAAACCCATAGATATGTGTGTGTGTGTGTATGACTATTGTGACTATGAAATTGTCACATATTAATACCAATATCAATTCTATTACTGTTGATAATTGGAAGCAATATTTCTGTGTCAAGTTATCATTTTGGTTGATCAGCAGATTAAAACACTAATGATATGCAGCTGTGCAAAAACAACTGCTAAGGAAAAGAGTAAAATATTACAGGGTTTCCTTTTTTATTTAAATAATTATTCAAAAATAAAATGCTGTTGTATGCTGCTACCTACAATATTAATTTCACAATTAAGTCTACATTTCTAATTCAATATTATGTATTCCTTTCAGTATTATTTTCCCTTCATTTTCTTAAATAGGTTATTTTTCAAATGAGTGACATAAACATATGCATATGTATGTGTGTATAAATATATCTCACACACTTGTATCCATTAGGAGATTTTTCTCCCATTTGAACAACAATTTTGGGATCAACCATAATAAAGCATAGTTATGCATGCAAAATTAATAACTGGATTTATAGTGAATCAGACTGCCTGAAAAATTGACAAACATGTCCAAAGACTACCACACATTTTTTAAAGATTATAGAAATAAGTTATAGACATTATACCAATTGCATCAGTAGGACACTTATAATACAGAGAAATTCAATGCACCTCAATGTTTATTTCTTTAGATATTTATTGCTATTATTAGAATATATGGCCAGGTGAAATTCCAGGTATATATACTTAAATAACATTTAGCCAGTATATGCTGCTATAACCTATAAAGAAACAGATTTTGTTTTAATCTCACCTCCAAATGTTTGATCCTTTCTGTACTAGCTACCTGATCTTTATTTGCTTCCCTATTAGTGTGAATTTGTAATCTCTCTTTATAGAATCAAGCCTTCCATTTTGCTCTAGATTCTGTTTTTATCTTTTCAAAACTGATTATTGAAATTACTGACTTTTTCTCATGTTTTCAGTTTGTAACTCTCTACTGAATCATATCTATTAGCAAACAGACATACTCTAAAATTCCCAACACAAAATAAAACATATATGCAAATGTAAAAAAATATTTCAAACTTGAACTCATGCCTTTTTTTTTTTAGCTATAAACTCATTACTGATTTCTTTTCAGAGCAAAATTTTCAAAAAGCATATCTATACAAAGTTAATCTGCATCCTCACCTCCCCTATGTCTTCCCAGACAACTTCAGTTAGGTTTTAGTCCCAATATAACACTGAAATAGTTCTCAAAAATAAAAAAAAAAAAGCATCAAATACCACCGTGTTACTAAATTCTGCTGAATTAAGCCTGAAGTTTGTCCCATGTTTAGACAATCCATATCAACTTTAAGAACAAATGTGGTTTTACTGGCAACATTTAAAAATTAATACATCACAATTATATTTTTGTTATTTCTGAAATGCCTAAGTGTGCCTAAATACTGGACTAAAAGTGAAGAGCCATCGTAATCGGAGCCAGCACACACCAGTCTATACCTGAGTTATACCATTCCCTTTGACAGTCTGAAATAAAATCAATTGACCCCTGACATTCATCATTGTGAATATATCTTTGATTTTTAAAAATATAGATTTTGTAAGAAAAAAACCCTATGTTTTATTGTTCTCATTTGATATTACTTACATGGTCTTGGTATATCAGCCTGTCTCAAACTTGACGTGATTTGAGGCTGGAATATTCTTTGTTGTGGTGGGTTGCTTTGTTTATTATGTGACATTTAGCTTCCACTTTACTCTAGAGTCAGAACATTCACCCATGTATAAATAAATTCAGAAGTATGTATTTACAAGAATAAAAATAACTGCATACATAAACATAGTAGTAGGAGAGATTAGAATGGAGTGTTTTTATTTTACTTTTTAATGTAATGCAATTTTGAGACAGGGTCTCATTTTGCCACCCAGTGGCACAATCGTAGCTTACTGCAGCCTTAAACTCCTGGGTTCAAGCTCCCAAAGTGTCAAATGCAGTGTGTTAAAACATATGTTTTCATCTGTAGCTCAGTATATAGTTTTTCAGAGAAATGATACATTTGAATATCAGAATTTTCACCTTAAGTTGGAAGTGTCACTTCAAAGAATTATATATAATTATGTTTATGTACAGAAAGACTCTCACTTATTTGTATGAGGTTCCAATGATTTTTCTTATTTTTATTATTATTATTTTTTTTTGAGACAGCATCTTCTCTGTCACTGAGGGTGGAGTGCAGTAGAGCAATCATGGCTTACTGCATTATCTACCTCTTGGGCTCAAATGATCCTCCTACCTTACCCTCCCAAGCAGCTGGAACAATGGGAATGTGCTACCACACCAGGCTAATTTTTTAAATTTATTTTTATTTTTTTCTATATGGAATCTATCTATGTTGCTGGGACTGAGACAAGTGTTGAAATTCTTAAGCTCCTGGGCTCAACTGATCCTTCCATCTTGACTTTCTGGTGTTAGGATTATAGGTGAGAACCACCACACATCTCAATACTGTATTTTTATAGGTAGAATACCCAAGGTATAATCACTGGAATTCTAAACTCCAGTGCATACTTCATACATACCTAGGTGATAGTTTTACAACATAAATCACATTATGTAACAGCAACACCAGGAAACACTTTCAACGCCACCCCAAACATCTGCTTTATACTGTGGAGATTTTCCATTCAGAATAAAATCTACGCTTTCTAGTCTGTCATACAGGGTTTTCTTTGGTCTGGGGCTGTAGCACCCCAGCCAAATCTTGTGATGTTCTGACGCTTGTTCCCCAACAGCCAGTGTCACCATGGCCTTCATATAGTTAAATGACTATACAAATAACTTTTCAGCATTAAGGCCATCAGACAGGCTGGCTATTTGTCTGGAGTGCACTTCTATGGTGATAAATCATTCTGGAGGTTTCACCTTATATATCATCTCCTCAGTCAACTTTTGTGTGATACCTTTGAATGTGCATGCCCCACAATCCTCTATAATACCCTCCAATAAGTTTCCTCCATCTGCACTTTACATTTTGCAGTTATCTGTGCATTTATAATTTCCATAAATTTTAGGACTTTGACTTTTTTTCCAACCCCATATTAGGAGAGGAGAGATTATATCTGTTGCTTTCACTATCATGTACATGGAACCCAAAAGGGTGGTTAGGCACATAATAAACTTTTGTAAATGGTTCTCAAATAAATACAATAATGAATAAAAACACGATTAAAAGACAATGCTTTATAAAGTTGCCTAAGTGTCTTTTACCTCTGTATGTTAAGTAATTAATTATTTGATTTGATTACCATCAGAGAAATCATTTAAAATCTCCCAAAGGCATACTGAGATGTCTTCAATTTAAGTCTTTCTTTGAAAATTAGACAATAGTTACAGAGACAATTTCTAAAGAGAAATTTATGTCCTTCTGTAAATTAGTAGATGTATATTTATCCACTTAAATTCATTATCATGAGGGCTTCAAAATATTAATATCAAGGTTTTAATTTCTTGATTTGTTTCCTGTGGAACTATGTTAAATATTGGTGAGGTATTCTAGGGGATCCCCATTTACTCATCTTGGTTCTTAAGTGAGATCTTCATTTGCGTCTAGGGACTAAACTGACAAAAGATAGAGTGATGGGATTAAAACACACATTTTATTAATTTTACATGTACATGGGGATTTTCACAGAGTGGGGATCCAAAGCAATGGCAAAAATAGAAAACTTTTACACTTTTTCATCAAAAAATGATGAATTTTGTGAATAAATGACAAGAAAGAGGGGTCAGAGCTAGGGGCAATAAATTCCAGGGGATTCACTGAGAGATATGTGGATTGGTGTAAAGTTAGTGGGAGATAAGGGATATTTTAGGAAGTTTATTTATATAGCTCCATTGCAGCATCAATTCTCAGTCTCATTGGCAATAAGGGTTATCTTCTAGTGTTATTGCAGGGAAAGCAGCTTTCTCACAGGGATTTTTATGGCTTGCTATAGATAAGCAAAGGGCAGTTCAGATGGCTCTTTCTACAACTGCTGCTTCCTAAGTGCTTTCAGCTCCAAATAATCTATATGCCAGGTCGTGGCATATTAGGGTATTATATCCTTAACTCCTTCAGTATCCATATAGATTAATCCGTTAAAATGAGACTGTTAGAAAGCCACACAATTTTGCTATGGTAATTTTTAACAACTTTAAAGAAAACAATAAAAACATTTTAGCCTCTTTTTTTTGGTTGAAATAGGTGGGAAATACAGAAAATTGAAGTTAAGCTTTGCTTATCTGTACAAATGGAAATGAGAATTTTCATGAATATAAAAATAAGTAGAATACCCATACATTTATATTTGAAATGGAAATGCATTTCTGTTGACAAATTTATGCTTGGAAACACTATTTTTTTGAAACTTTTGTTTATATTTTTCTAACTAAACATTGAATACTATTTGAGTAAAGCAAAATATTCACAAAGCAACACAGTCATTTACAGTTTAAAATATTACTTATTCCAACAAATTATTCATTGCCTTCTAGTATAATTAACAGTGGATTCTATGTTTACTATATTTCATAGAATAACTAAAAGAAAGGAAGTTTAATAAGGCATTGTTCCTTAATGTGTATTTGCATGATTTTACCTCATCTCGGTATCAAAATTTTCACTCTTTAATAATGATATAAAAGCCTAAAAATTCATGGGTTTTTGTGTATAAAACTGACAAGGAAGTTTAGTTTTTATATTGTTTATAAACTAGACATTAAAAACATGAAGAGAAAAAGTAAGTAAATTATCTCCATAAAACTAATCTTTTAAAAAAGTTGAGGTTGAATATGCTCTAAAACTATAAATTTCTTTATACTATTATTTCCTTATAGTTACTAATACAGTAAACTGTGATTCTGATGTTAAACTTTTTACCTCCTTCTTACTGCAGAATTGAGGAGAAGATTTTGCAAGTCTGGCTTAAAAAATATATTAATTATGATTGGGAGTTTTCTTTCCAGTTTCTACTTAACATTATTCTGATTTTTCTGCCTTACTTCTCTTTTGTGTCTGAGAGCCCATTTTTCAAATCTTTACTTGCTCAGTAATTTTAAGTTTGACATATCTAAGGTATTTGCATATACATTGCACTAAAGCTAATCCTGGCTATCCTTTTGACCTTGTCCCCTTAAACAGCTGGTCCACTAACTGACAATATTCTTATTAATCCATTAAGCCAATTGTTTTGGGCCTGTTCCTCATTTTAGCTTAAATCTTCACCTTCCTGCATCAGATTAAATATGTACTATTTGTCTAGTCCCTTCCACATACAGTATGGAGACTAGTCTATTTACAAGAACTACCTCAAAAAATTTATCTATTGACTGTGTAACTAAGCTTCATTATTCATATATACACACATATATATGTGTGTGTGTGTGTGTATATATATTTAGATTGAAGGTTAAAGAATTCAATATTAAAATAACTGAAAAAATAAGCAACATTTTTTTTCATGCAGGCATTCAGGTATGGCCGAATTCAAATGCTCAAAAGACTCATCTGATCCCAGTTAATCACTGCATCTCCTAGACAGTTTCTTATTAACTGCCAGACATGATAGCAACTGGTATCTTATACATCCTAACAACTTTTCAAGGACAATAGCAATATTGAATAGTTAAGCTTATTCAAAATTGTGGAATAACATTCCAGAGGAGTTGTCTACTTGGCTTGACTTGCCTACCTATGTCTAAGCAAGACAGGTCATTTTATAAGAAAAAGATTGGTCAAGGTGCCAGAAAGGGACAAATAATATGTGTACTATATATTTATTTGTCTATCATATTTAATTTTTAAATATTTACTTGAATATCCAGCATATACAGCCTGAAGAAACAAAGTATCATTTAAAACAAAATTTCATCTTTGAAAAAGGCTACCTGTACATCAGGATACATTACCTATCAAGTACACTGGTGAACTTTATAAGAGGAAAGTTTACATATGCAAAAATGTAGAGTTTGGTATAATGGGCCATTTTGGACCCACCACCTAATTCTCATTTATCAGCTCAGAATCAATTGTGTTTCATCTCTAAATCCTGCCTTATACCCATACCCAATAGATTATTTTGAAGCTGACTATAGATATTATATTATATTATCTATAAATATTTCAGTATTTATCAGTGGTCATCTTTATTCTGGCCCCTTATATTTTTTACTAAACATGTATATTATTAAGTCCTTTACATTATTATTTGAAAAAACTTGTTTCAGGTCTATCTTGTACTGTTCTACCAGATCTAGAATCTGTTATGTCTCTAAGGAAACCTAGAATTCGTTTGTGATTTTCATGCTTTTTAAAAATATCATTTTGAATACCACTTCATAAAATTTGTCCCTTTAAATCATGGAAGTTTAGAATATGACTTTGTCCTAATGAAATTTTTATTTTTACCACATTGTGTAAATTATTAGTGGCTTCTATCCAAGTAGTTCATTCATTTGTCCATTCATTTAGTATTTATCAATGCTAACCGTAATGCCAAGTGGGGTGCCCGGTGCTGGGAATATGATTATGTAAAACAAAATAAAATTATTCTTTTTCATGGTGCTGCCATTCTCGTGAAGGATTTATTTAATTTGAATACACATTGGAACTCTCCATCAGAAATGCTACCTGGATAGTTTATTTGTTCTCTTTGCCTAGCACTGGCCTGTTAGACGGTGCCCTTGTCATATTTGAGAATGATTGTTGCTTCTTTTATAAGTTTTTTCAACATATGATTTGTCTTCTATACTTGCTATTTTGAGAATAGTTTACCTTTCCCATATTTTTTTTTTTCTGGGTCTGCCTTTTTTAATCTGAATATTTTCCCATATCCTTGATTTTCTGATGTATTTCTACAGAGGAGGTCATAATAACTTTGGGGGTGATTTAAAAAAGTATATTTCTTGAAAGAGTATAAGTTTTGTTTTATTCCTTGGGAGCCAGAAACAACCCATATTTTATTAGTAAATGTATGGAAAGGCAGTGAATCATCACCTCTACTCAAAGGCATTAAAGCAGGCAACTGTTGTTTCAAATTTGCAAATATATACAAGTTTGAAAACTGACATTTATTTTTACAAGTTAGTAAAATAAATTTGAATAATTTTTTATATTTAATTCTTTTAAAGCACCAAAAATACCATGCTAATATACATCCCTGTGAAAACATGGACACAAATTTGGCCACAAATAAAAGCTCTGCACAGAACCTTGGCCCTGTGAAAATATCTAGACATAAGCCAATTGACCGTACTCAAATTATACCACAGTTACATGAACACCAATCATCTCAGATAAAAAACAACCAGCACAAGAACTCTGGCAATTCAAAAAGCCAGAGTGTCCCTTTACCTTCATACCGGTATACTAGCTCCATAGCAATGGTTCTTAACCAGTCTGAAGTGACAGAAATGGCAAATATAGAATTCAGATTCTGGATAGATGGCAAGGAAACATTGAGATTCAGGAGAAAGTTGAAATCCATCTCAAGGAATCTAAGGAATCCAGTAAAGCCATCCAAGAACTGAATGATGGAATAGTCATTTTAAGAAATAAACAAATTAATTTCTAGAGCTAAAATATCCACTGCAGAATTATAGAATACAATTGTAAATATTAAAAGCAGAATAGGCCAAGCTGAAATAAGAATCTCTGACCTTGAAGATTATTTCTTCAAATCAACTCAGTCATATACAAATAAATTAAAAATAATTTTACAAAATGAGCAAACTTCTAAATATAAGGGATAACGTAAAGCGACTAAATATGTGCCTTATTGGCATTCCTGAGAGAGAAAAAGAGAGAATAAATGGGATATAGCTCATGAAAATTTTTCTAATCTTGTTAGCAAGATTGACCTACAAATCCAAGAAATACAGAGAAACCCAGTTAGATACTATACAAGATCCCCATTCCCAAGGCATATAGTCGTCAGATTCATCAAGGTTTAACAAAAGAAAAACCTTGAAGCTAGGAGAGATTGAGAGCCTATTTTCAGCACTCTAAAAGAAAAAAAAATTCCAGCCCAAATTTTATGTCCTGACAAACTAACTTCATTAAATAAGGGAGAAATAAAATCCTCAGAAAAGCCAAAGCTGAGGGAATACATTTCAGCTAGACTAGTCTTATAAGAGGTCCTTAAAGGAGTGCTAAATATGGAACCAAAAGAATGACATCTGTTACCACTAAGCACATAGCCCACAGGCACTATAAAGCAATCACACAATCAAGTTTATATAACAGCCAGCTACCAACACAATTATAAGAGCAAATCTCAAATATCAATACTAATCCTGGATGTAAATGGGCTAAACACTCCACTTAAATGGCACAGAGTGGTACGTTGGATTGAGACAAAGACCCAATCAGTCTCAATCTGCTGTCTGGAAGAGGTTCATCTCACATTTAATGATACTCATAGGCCACTTGTAATCTCAGCACTTTGGGAGGCCGAGGCAAGCAGATCATGAGGTCAAGAGATCAAGATCATCTGGGCCAACATGGTAAAACCCTGTCTCTACTAAAAATACAAAATATATATATATATATTTAGCCAGGTGTGGTGGCATGTGCCTGTAGTGCCAGCTACTCAGGAGGCTGAGGCAGGAGAATCGCATGAACCCAGAGTGGAAGGTTGCACTGAGCTGAGATCTTGCCACTGTACTCCAGCCTGGTGACAAAGTGAGACACCATTAAAAAAAAAAAAAAAATGCCGCCACAGCTATTCTTATATCAGGTAAAACAGATTTTAAAGAAGCAAACTTGAAGAAAGACATGACATAATGATAAAAGATACAGTCCAACAAGAAGACTAAACTATTTTAAATACATACACACCCAACATTGGAGTGCCCAGATTCATAATACAAATACTTCTTAGCCTACAAAAAGACTTAGATAACCAATAATAGTGGGAGACTTCAAAGTCCTGTTGCCAGCATTGGACAGATCATTGAGGCAGAAAACTAACAAGGAAAATTTGGACTTAAACTTGAGACTTGACCAATTAGACCTAATATACATCTACAGAACTCTCTACCCAAGAACCACAGAATATACATTCTTATCATCTGCACATGGAACATATTTCAAGATCAAGCACATGCATGGCCATAAATCAAATCGCAATACACTCAAAAAATTTAGAATCATATCAAGCACAGTCTTAGATCACAAAGCAATTAAAAATAGAGATCCATACCAGATCTCTCAAAACTACTCAAATATATGGAAGTTAAACAATTTGATCCTGTGTAACTGCTAAGTCTACATTGAAATTAAGGCCAAAATAAATCATTATTTTATTGGTGAAAATAGGTACACAAATTGTGAAAATCTCTGGAATGCAGTCTTTTTTTTTTTCTTTTTCTTTTTTTTTTTTTTTTTTGGAGACGGAGTCTGGCTCTCCAGCCTAGCCTGGAGTGCAGTGGCACAATCTCGGCTCACTGCAAGCCCCACCTCCTGGGTTCACACCATTCTCCTTGGAATGCAGTCTTAAGAGGAAATGTTTTAGCACTAAATGCCTTCATAACGAAGTTAGAAAGATCTCAAATTAATAATCTACCTTTGTACCTCAAGGAACTAGAAAAAATTGAAAAGAGGAATACAATCTCAAATCTATGAGAAAAAAAGAAATAAGTAAAATTAGAGAGGAAATGAATAAAATTGAGATGCAAAAATCTGTATGGTTCAATAAAATCATAAATTGATTGAAGATCAATAATATCGTGAATTATTTCAAAAAAATAAAATTGATAGACTACTAGGTATATTAACAAAGAAAAAAAAAAGAAAATCCAAATAAGTACAATCAGAAGTGACAAAGATGTTACTATAGTCTATTCCTCAGAAATACAAAAGATTTTCAGAAACTGCTATGAATAAATCTATGCACACAAGTTAGAAATCTAGAGGAAATATTTCTAGAAACATACAAACTACCAAGATTGAATCAGAAAGAAATTGAAAACTTGAATAGACCAAAATTGATCTCTGACATTGAATAAGTAACAAAAAACCTGAAAACACACAAAAAGCCCTGGACCAGATGGATTCACAGCTGAATTCTATCACATATAGAAAGAAAAACTTATACCAATCCTACTTAAATCATTCAAAAATAGGTGAGGAGGAAGAGCTTCTTTTTAACTCATTTTATGAAGCTAGTATCAGTCTAATATAAAAACCTAGCAGAGACAATACAAAGAGAAAATCTCAGGCCAATATTTCTGGAGAACATAGATGCAAAAATCCTCAACAAAATACCAGGAAACCGAATACAGCAACACATCAGAAAGTTAATACACCATGGTAACATAGGCTTTACTTCTGGGATGCAAGCCTCGTTCAACATATGCAAATCAATAAATGTGATTCACCACAGAAAGAGAATTTAAAACAAAAATCATATGATTATTTCAAAAGATGCAGCAAAAACTCTCAATAAAATCCAATATCCTTTTATGATAAAAACCCTCAACAGTGTAGTTATTGAAGAACTACACCTCAAAATATTAAGAGCCATCTACATCAAACCCACAGCCAACATCATATTGAACAGGTAAATGCTGGAACCATTCCCCTTGAGAAATAAAACATGACAAGGATAACCACTTTCATGACTCCTATTTAACATATTACTGAAAGTTCTAGCCCAGGCAATCAGGCAAGAGAAACAAATAAAAGGCATCCAAATAGGATAAGAAAAAGTCAAATTATCTCTCTTCACTGATGATATGATTCCATGCCTAGAAAACCCTAAACAATCTATCAAAAGGCTTCTAGAACTGATAAACAATTTTAGTAAGGTTTCAGGATATCTTAAATTGTACAAAAATTAGTAGCAGTTCTATACCTCAATAATGATCAGGTTGAGAGTTGAATCAAGAACACAATCCCACTTACAATAGCCACAAAGAAAATGAAATACCTAGGAATACAGCTAACAAGGGAAGTGAAAGGTCTCTATGAGGAGAACTACAAAACATTGTTGAAAGAAATCATAAGAAAACAAGTGTATAAATTACTGTCAATAATGTCACCAAGAACTTCCAGCTCAAAAGAAAGAGAAAAAAGAAAAATTAGAGACAACAAAAGTAAATGGAAAAACATTCCATGTTCATGGATTAAAGGAAGCAATATTATTAAACTGGCCATACTGTCGAAAACAATTCACAGACTCAATGTTATTCTTATCAAATAAGCAATGTCATTATTCACAGAGTTTAAAAATCTGCTCTAAAATTTAAATGGAACCATAGAAGAGGCTGAATAGCCAAAGCTATTGTAACCCAAAAGAACAAAGCTGGACACATCAAACTGTTCAACTTCAAACTATACTATAAGGCTACAGTAACCAAAAAAGCATGGTATTGGTACAAAAAATAGCCATCTAAACCAATTTAACAGATTAAGAAACTCAGAAATAAAGCCATTCACTTATCGTCAAGTGATCTTTGACAAGTCTGACAAAAATATGCAATGGGAAAAGAACACCTTACTTAATCAATTATGCTGTGATAACTGGCTAACCAAATGCAGAAGAATGAAACTAGACCCTTACCTTTTGCCATATAAAAATTAACTGATGGGGAAATAAAGATTTAACTGTAAGACCTTAAGTTATCTAAATTCTAGAAGAAAACTTAAGAAATATACCCTTCTTGACATTGACCCTGGCAAAGAACTTTTGGCTAGTTCTCTGAAAGCAATTTCAACAGAAAAAAAAAAAAAAAAAAAAAAAAAAAAAAGGCAAGGGGGACCTAATTCAATTGCAGAACTTCTGTACAGCACAATAAACTATTAACAAACAGACAACCTATAGAATAGGAGAAAATATTCTAAAAGTATGCATCTGAAAAAATTCTAATATCCAGGATCCATAAGGAACTTAAACAGATCAACAAGCAAAAGCCATAGAACCCCATTAAAACCTGGGAAAAGGACATGAACAGACACTTCTCAAAAAAAGACATACAAGTGGCCAACAAACATGAAAAAATGCACATTTTTTACTAATGATCAGAGAAAGGCAAATCATAACTACAATGTGATACCATCTCATACCAGTCAAAATAATTATTATCAAAAAGTGTCAAACAACAACAGATACGGGCAAGACTGTGAAGCAAAAGGAATGCTTATAAACTGTTGGTGGAAATTTAAATTAGTTCCGTCACTGTGAAAAACAGTTTGGAGATTTCTCAAAGAAGTTAAAAAAGAGGTAGCATTTGATACAGTAATCCCATTTCTAGGTATATACCAAAACGAAAGTAGACCATTAAGCCAAAAGACACATATGCTTATATGTTCATCACTGCAATATTCACAAGAGCAACAACATGAAATCAACCTAGGTGCCCATCAGAACTGAATTGAGTAAAGAAAATGCTGTGCACCTACATTATGGAATACTACACAGCCATAAAAAAGAATGAAATTACGTTTTTGCAGTAACATGGTTGGAGGAGAAGGCCATTTTCCTAAGTGAATTCATGCAGACACAGACAAACAAATACTGCATGTTCTCATTTATAAGTGGAAACTAAACATTCAGTACACATGGACATAAATATGGGAGCAATAGACACTGTTGTCTACTATAAGGAGGAGGGAGACAGGTGCGTACAGGTTGAAAAATGACCTCATACTATAGCATTAGGCACTATATTCACTACCTGGTTTCAATATATAATACCTATGTATCAAACCAGCATGTGCATGACCTGTACCTAAAATAAAAGTTGAAAAAGTTTTTGTTATAGTATTTTATTTTATTATTTTAACTATTATATATTTTAAACTTCCTATTTCATATATTATATAATTGTATATAATACATATGATTATATAGTAATATTATATGTTTTATGTGATTCATCTAGAGTGTAATAAAATACTTGGGTGAGTAACTAGGCTATGTCATCAAAGATTTTAACATAAATTATGTCACTAAAACTATTTAATTAAAATCATTAGATTTTTCTATTTTGCTTCTGAGAATTTTATCTTTTGTTTTAATGGTGTACAACACTTTTGCGAATATTGAATTAAAATATTTCTTATAAAATTTCGCTTTTGACCGAGCACAGTGGCTCATACCTGTAATCCCAGCACTTTGGAAGGCCAAAGCGGGTGGATCACGAGGTCAGGAGTTCAAGACCAGCATGGCCAACATGGTGAAACCCCGTCTCGACTAAAAATACAAAAATTAGCTCGGCATGGTGGCACGTGCCTGTAATCCCAGCTACTCAGGAGACTGAGGAAAGAGAATTGCTTGAACAGGGACCCGGGAGGCAGAGTGCAGTAAGCCCAAGGTCGTGCCACTGCACTCCAGCCTGGGCTACAGAGTGAGACTCTGTCTCAAAAAAAAAAAAAAAAAAAAGTTTAAAATTAACATATACATTTGATTTATAGACCAGTGTCTATATATGTAATGTTATAATCAAGGTTTTAAAAATTCTGTGTACATAAAGCACAGAGGACACTGATGCTGTTTTTTATAAAGCAACATTATATTAGATCTAACAATAGGCCAATTTACCTATTGTTAATATTTCAAATTGGCAATGGGTCAATTATTTGGAGCTAGAGGGAAGGGCTGGCTGATTTATGTTTTAAATTATTATCCTGAAAATTGGGCATTGCCCATTTATACTAAATAAAAAGCATTTTTTGATATTTAAATTATACTACATCAATTGCAGAAGTTACTTTTTCTAGCCATTTCAATTACAGTACACAATTTTATTCAATAAAGAAAAGATATCGGCCGGTTGTGGTGGCTCATGTCTGTAATCCCAGCACTTTGGGAGGCTGAGGCAGGTGGATCATGGGGTCAGGAGTTCAAGACCAGCTTGGCAAAGATGGTGAAACTCCGTCTCTACTAAAAATACAAAAATTAGTTGAGCATGGTGACGGGAGCCTGTAATCTCAGATACTCAGGAGGCTAAGCCAGAGAATTGCTTGAACCCCGGAGGCAGAGGTTGCAGTGAGCCGAGATCATGCCTCTCCACTCCAGACTGGGTGACAGAGTGAGACTGTCTCAAAAAAAAAAAAAGAAAAGAAAAAAAGAAAAAAAAAAAGAAGAAAAGGAAAAAGAAAAAAAAAAATTCAATAAATATTCTTGGGAGCTGAAATCAGGAACTAGTGAATTTAGAAATGTCAACTTTTACTAAATATGTTTATAATAGACCAAGAACTAGCAACGGAAGTTTTAAATACCTGTCATAGGCTGTGACAGCTTAAAGCTTCCTTCCTTCACATTACAAAATAATGTCTGAAATTCACTTCCACATTTTTCAGTAGGTTGAATCAGTCACAAATAACATTCTTACTCCAGATAACAAAGAAGAAAATACAATCACAGATGAACTGATGAAACTGATTATTCCTGTGTTATTCCTTGGTGAAAAATAATCACAAAGAATAGACCTTACTATAAGATGTTAACAACTCATGAATTTTTCAGCACTTTCTTTAATGTGAATATTTGGTATATTTATTGATTCAGCTATGTTGGTACTTAAAAAGCTGACTTATGTTTTACAGCACTAATAAATATACTTTAAAATCAGAAAGAATGGTAAGCATAATATATCCTCACATTTGATATTATAATATGTTTAACTGAGTTCTCACATGTTTTCTTCAAGTATAGTAAATCCATAATTACAAAGTTTTCCCCCAAAATGCCCAAATGTGCTCAAAGAAATGTAGTGAAAAATAGAGTGGAAAAATCATGTTATACTCCTTGCCCTTCAGAAACTTCCATTTTTAATTTAAATTTTTGAGCCCAGGTTGACTGTCGTAGTATCTAGGAGGCTATAGATAACCTGAATATTTTATTTTATATACTTGTGAATTTATATATTCATTTTTAGCCTTCAATAATGAACATTTATTATCATGCTCACATATTTACTAGAAAATCTCTGCTTTAAACTGTGGGCCTCCTGATTGGTTGGTTTGCTTCTGCTCCACGTGTTTCTTTTTATTCTGAAACCAGCAGGCTACTTGGACATGTGCTTCCCATGATAATGGCAGAAGCTAGGAGAGCAAGGTCAACTGCACTAGTACATACCAAGCTTTTGCTTGTGTCATTTCTTCTCCAATAAAACTGACTAAAACAGGTCACTTGTCTGAGTCCAGAGTCAAATTGGGTGCAGATACTCTAAGATATTCTCCAAAGGGCCAAGAGCATTACATTGCCACGTCCAACATCAGTAAAACAAATAAGAGTGAGCAAGTGGGTTGGAGGAGTAGAGAGAGTGAATATTTACAGAGCAATAGTCTCTAACTTGTGCAACCTCCAGTGGGAATGAGAAGCAAAGCTTTTGCAAAGGGGACACTGGGAATGATGATGAGAGAGACCATCCTTACTTCCACACAATAATTCATCCTTTGTTTCTATGGATATATGGCATCGTGAAGAACTTGCCTCCAGACCTAATCTCAGTAATACCCAATTTGATGCATTTGGTGAGCCTTTCATAAGCCATTCTGGTGTTCCATCAGGCTGAGACCTTCTAGGTAATGTGGTTATTAGAATAACAAGTCCCTGGACATGTGCCATTCAGAGCACTTCCTGTAGAACAAAAATCAGTCCTTTGGTCACAGGCTATGATGTGAGAGATCCCACATATTTAAATTAGTGAAGACTTTCTTTTAAATGTGAATTCTCTAAGCATTAGGCAAAGAAACGGTGTATGTGTGTATATACGTACCTATACACACACACACATATATATAGCTGCAAATTACTATAAACATGTAGATTTTTCAATAATCATTATAAAATTTTAGGGCGCTGGTAAAAATATTTATTATACTTTGTAAAAGAGCAGTGATGCATGTGTGATTCATATACCATAGACTCAAATATATGTCCTTAAAAAAATGTTATTTACGGCCGGGCGCGGTGGCTCAAGCCTGTAATCCCAGCACTTTGGGAGGCGGAGACGGGTGGATCACGAGGTCAGGAGATCGAGACCATCCTGGCTAACACGGTGAAACCCCGTCTCTACTAAATATTACAAAAAACTAGTCGGGCGAGGTGGCGGGTGCCTGTAGTCCCAGCTACTCGGGAGGCTGAGGCAGGAGAATGGCGTGAACCCGGGAGGCGGAGCTTGCAGTGAGCCGAGATCTGGCCACTGCACTCCAGCCTGGGCGACAGAGCAAGACTCCGTCTCAAAAAAAAAAAAAAAAAAAAAAACTTATTTACAATGTCCAATACACTTAAATAACTATGTCGCTTTAATATTATTTTAATATCAACATTCTAAATATTTTTCTTCAAAACTAATGATGGTACTTGTTGAAGCTGATGTTTTTGCTCAAAATTTTGGATTATAAATGTAAAAGTATCTACAACTGGAGTTACAACAATGTCCAACAAAATTAAAAATATGTATTCTTCTGGAAATGTGGAGACATAAAATTTTGCAAGACAGTATCTTACATTGTCTTACTACTGAGATCTTATTAATAATTACAATTGTAACAATTATATGAGCTAACATATACAAATATTAATTTGAAGGCTCACACTATTCATTTTTGTGCTTACTTTTTACAAATGCTAAATGAGCTACATATTGCTTTAAATATGGAATCTATACAGATAAGGCACAGAATCTCAGTGCTCATTTGTTAAATGAAAATCCAAAGTGAACTAGAATCTACTTCTAACATATCATAAGTTTGGGGATGGCTAGCTGACTATTTTTGGTATGTATGATTTACATTATATATATGTGGAAAATAAAACACACATTAAAGTTCTTTTCTTACATTCACGAATTTCTTCACAGGTAGAGAGTATTCAATAGATAAAATTACATACCTATATATCTACTAGAAACAGTATATACATATATTATAAAAGTCGATCATAAGAATTGGGTTATTTTTGTCAAAAACAACTGAAATGGAGTCAAGAGATTGGGATGGGAAAACCCCTTGAGACACATAACATTACTGTAAAATGCAATTCGCTGCAAGCCCGGCTGCTAAAAATGCCTTTTGTAACCTGAGATCAGTTTTATCTAATAGTTACTGAAACTTTTACCCACTGCCTTCATTCACCAATCAGAGCTTGCCAGATCCCCAAGACTTTACTTATACTGATGAACTTTGTTTTATAACAACATGTAACAATAGGAGAACGATGCATAGGTTATATGCAAATGCTATGCCATTTTATATAAAGAACTTGAGTATTAGCATATTGTGGTATTGGCAGGGTGGGAGTGGGGCAGCTGAGCTAATTCCCCATAGATACCAAGAAACGAGTGTGTATGTGTGTGTATGTTTATATGCATACATGCATTTATCAAGTAGATATATATACACATGTGTAATTCTATGTATGTGTAGACAAGTACACTCCCTTGTATCATGTTTTATATCTCTATTCAAATGTATGTGTTACCAACTAATTAACCACAAAAAGATGATTTTAAAAATTAATAAATTCTCATAAATCATTTTTCATACAGAATAAGTAAAAAGTAAAATAGCAAGGATAATAGATTATGTAAACAAACTTAATTGGGGAATATTTCTGAATTCATTGTGCAAAGCAGATCCATGAATTCAATTATCAGTTTATAAAATAACATATTAAGCTTTTTTTAACGTTTTTATTTTATTTTTACTTTTTTAAACTTTTTTATTTCACTTTACTTCATTTTTTAGTTTTTTGAGCAACCTCCATGTTTTTTGTTTTTGTTTTTGTTTTTGTTTTTGTTTTTTGTAACTGCAGCACCACTTTCATTTCCATCAATAGTTTATGGGGATTCTGTGTTTCTCATAACCTCACTAGTACTTGTTGTCTTTGATTTTTTCTTAATAACTATCCTAAGAGGCAGGAGGTGATACCTTATTATAGTTTTGATTTGTATTTACCTGATGATTAGTTTTGTTGTGCATCTTTTCATATACCTGTCGGCAATTTGTGTTATCTTCTTTGGAGAAATGTCTACTTAAGTTCTTAGCCTATTTTTAAATTCAGGCTTTTTTTTTTTTTTTTTTTTTTCCTATTGAGTTGTAGGAGTTACTTACATATTTTAGATACGTTGTTTGCAAATATTTTCTACCATCCCATAAATTGTGTCTTTACTCTATTTATTATTTCCTTTGCTGTAAAAAAAAGTGTTTCTTAATTCATTTTGGCTGATATATATATACACTGATATTATATATATACATACATATATATAAAATATATGTGTATGTGTGTATATATGTATATGGTTTTTATACCATAAACCAAGTGGCTTGCAGTCAAGAAAAATTTGTTTCTTACAATTCTGGAGGCCGAAAACTTCAAGGAAAAGGCAACAACAGATTTGATGTTGGTGATGGCCTGTTTTCTCATTCACAGAAAGGCATATTTTTCTTGTGTACTCACATGGTCGAAGGGTGAGATCTCTACAGGGTGTCTTTTGAAAGGGAACTAATTCCATTCATGAAGGTTTTATCCCTATCACCGTATTACCTCCCAAAGGCCCCACATCCTAATATCATTATCTTGGAGATTAGGAATTCAAAATATAAATTTTGGGTGGATATAAACCGTTCATAGCAAAGCATTTTAGTTTGATGCAGTCTAACATCTGCTTCTGCTTTCATTGCCTGTGCTTTTTCTGTCATATCTAGGAAATCACTGCCCAGGACAATGTCATAAAGTTTTTTTACCTATGTTTTTTTCTGAAAGTTGTATAGTTTAAAGTCTTATGTTTAAGTATTTCATCCATTTCTAATTCATTTGTGTCTATGGTGTAAGGTAAGTGTCCAGTTTTTTTCTTTTTGCCTGCAGATACCTAGTTTAGCACCATTTACTTAAAAGACTATTGTTGTGTATTATTAGTATTCATGTTAAAAATCAGTTGATAGTATATGTGTGGATATATTTTTGGACTCAATTTGCTTAATTGGTCTATATGTCTGTCTTTATGCTAGTGCTCTACTGTTTTAATTATGGTAATTTTATAGTATATTTTGAAATCTGGAAGTGTGATGTCATCAGTCGTCTTCTTTTTTCCAAGATTGTGTTGGTAGTTTGGTGATTGTATTAGTCAGGGTTCTCTACAGGGACAGGACTAATATGATAGGTGTATATATAAAGGGAAGTTTATTAACAATTATTAACTCACATGATCACAAGATCACACAATAGGCCATATGCCAGCTGAGAAGCAAGGAGGCCAGTCTGAGTCTCAAAGCTGAAGTACTTGGAGTATGATGTTCGAGGGCAGAAAGCATCCAATACGGGAGAAACATGTAGGTTGGGAGACTAAGCCAGTCTAACCATGTACTTCTGCCTGCTTTTATTCTGTCCACGATGGCAGCTGATTAGATTGTGTTTACCCAGATTGAGGGTGGGTCGGCCTTTCCCAGTCCACTGACTTAAATGTTAATCTCCTTTGGCAACATCCTCACAGACACACCCAGAAACAATACTTTGCATCCTTCAATCCAATCACGTTGATACTCAGTATTAACAATCACAGTGATCCTTAGTGGTTCCATAAAATTTTGAACTTTTTAAAATTTCTGAAAAAATGCCATTGAAATTTTGATGGAGATTGCAATAAATTTGGATTGCTTTGGGTAGTATGAATATTTTAACTATATGAGATTTTAAAATTCATGAACACATATTGTTTTACACTTATTTCTGTCTTCTCTCACTTTTTTTTTTTCTAATGTTTTCCAGGTTGATCATAGGCTTTGCACTCCTTGGTTAATTTTATTCCTAAGTATTGTATTACTTTTATGCTTTTGTGAATAAGGACGTTTCTTTAATTTCCTTTTCAGTGGGAATGCGTAGGTACTCAGTTTTGTATGTTGACTTTTTTATCCTGCAACTTTACTTAATTTGCTTGTTAATTCAAACAATTGTTGGTGAAATTATTAGAGTTTATCCATACCAGATTGCATCCTCACTGTAAATGGAACAAATTTCCTTTTCTCCTTTTCAATTGAGACCTTTTGCTTTATTCTTTCCTAATTGCTCGGTTCAGTACTTCGCATAACGTGTTGAATAAAACAGTGTCTAATCTTGCTTCCTTCTTCATGATATTGTATGAATATCATACTGTAATTTTTGGCCTTCTTAAAATTTATTTTCTCAAAATTATAGAAGCCAGAGGTCTGACATTAAGGTGGTGGCCGGTTCTTTTTTGAAGCTCTTAGAGGTAATCCATGTCATGCTTCTTTTCTAGGTTCTGACAGCCGACAGAAATCCTTGGCATACATTGGCCTATAGATAAATCACTCCAATCCTTTCTGTCTTCACATGCCTTTCTTCCAAAGTCCCTATAAGTATGCTTCACTTGTTATTGGACTTACTGCCCAACCTAATTTAAGATAATCCCATTTCAATATTTTTAACTTAAATTCATGTGCAGGTACTATTTTTTTTCTCAAATATATAAGGTTATCTTCATAGCTTTTAGGGAACATATGGTTTCTGTTTGTTTGTTTGTGGGCCACAACTTAACCCAATACACATAGAAAATTAAAACTTGAAAACTTGAGTTACCTTGTCTTAAATATAAACAGTCATTTTCCCCAAAAGTAAGAACTTTTTAAAAACTCATGTCTTATGTTCAAGGGTACATATGCAGGTTTGTTTTATAGGTAAACTAGTGTCATGGAGTTTTGTTATCCAGGTTACTTCACCACTCAGGTTCTAAGTCTTGTACTCAATAGTTATTTTTTTCTGATTCTTTTCCTCCTCCTACCCTCTACACTCAAGTAGGCCCTAGTATCTGTTGTTCCCCATTACATAAACATGAGTTCTCATCATTTAGTTTAGTTTCCATTTATAAGTGAGAACTTGCGGTATTGGATTTTCTGCTCCTGAGTTGGTTTTCCTAAAGGAACTAGTTTGCCTCTAGTTCCATCCGGGTAACAACTTTTCATGCTATTTGTACACTCTTTCCAAAAATTCATTATATGCACACATACATAGAAAAGCAGTTCATTTTTATTAATTCCAAGATTTGCAAAGAGCACATACTGATCTTTATAGTAAGCTTTAATTGTGCTATTTACACGTTAGCATTTACTTACACACTGCATTTAATATATTTTCCAAATGGTCATAGTAGTAAAATCAAACAAATTCCCATAATTTACTAAACAATGATTCTATAACCAATTTATTTTATTTATATATTTGCTTTTAAAGTTGTCCACTATTATTTCTATTTGATTATAGCTATTTTTTAACATACTGTCTTTGTCAAAAATATGGTCCTTTTATCCTTAAGGATTATAGAGGACAATTTTGTGTTACTAATGATTTTGGATCAAATTTAATGGATAATTAAACATTTTCTGATAATATGGAAGACTAAAGCACTCTTACTGAAGGAAAAACACAAAAACCCGATATGTTGGACATACATGTGCCTCTGTGTGTGTGTGTGTGTGTGTGTGTGTGTGTGTGTGTGTGTTGGGGGAATGTTTGGGGTTAGAAGAAATAAAAAATCATAGGGTAAGTTTCCTTAAGTCTAGTTCATGAGACTGTTGAAATAGTGGATCTTCAGAATAAAAGGTATCTAGGAAGAACACAGGGCTCTTGAATCCTATGAGAACAATATTTTTTTTGTCCTATTATAAGTGACCTTTGCTAAGGGTCACTTCTAATCTTAAATAAGGAACCTGAAAACCATTACATTTACAGGCAGAGACTAGGACATTGATACTTCAAACACTCTAGAATATTGAATCCAAGCAGCATTGAATAGATGTCCATCTATTTCCGATAGATAAAGCTTACTTATTGAATTCCTATTTGGCTCAAAGTCAGTTGAGAAATGAACATTTTTAACACAAAAATGTCTTGAGTGGCCAAACTGAGTGAAAATAGATATAGATATAAATATTTTATAAAGAGAAGATCAAAGAATAGGTTTAACTTTAATTTATTAGGAAAAATTATCTGAAAATTTTATTTAAGTCCACAATTTAAGGAGATTGTCAAACAAGCTAATGCAAAGTTAAAATTGCTAAAAGTGACTCAGTTCATTTTCATATTTACTGTTTCCTAGAACAATGTATTGAACTTTGGGAAACATGTCACACACTGACCATTCTCGTGCAATTTTTCATCTAGCATGGGAGAGAACCATTCATACTACATTTTCATTGAGTAAACAAGTGAAAAAGATCAGGAAGTTTAAGGGGAAAAAGTGAACAATTCAGAAAACCATGGGTAGAAATCACGTATTTTCAAGATTATTTTTTAATAGAAATTTGAAGATTGTGGCTTCTACAGTAAAAAAAAGGTACCCTGTCTCACCAATCCTATTTAACATAGTATTGGAAGTTCTGGCCAGGACAATCAGGCAGGAGAAAGAAATAAAGGGTATTCAATTAGGAAGTGAGGAAGTCAAATTGTCTCTGTTTGCAGATTACATAATTATATATTTAGAAAACCCCATCATCTCAGCCCCAAAATCTCCTTAAGTTGATAAACAACTTCAGTAAAGTCTCAAGATACAAAATAAGTTTGAAAATATCACAAGCATTTCTATACACCAATAATAGACAGATATCCAAATCATGAGTGAACTCCCATTCACAATTGCTACAAAGAAAATAAAATAATTATGAATACAACTTACAAGGAATGTGAAGGACCTCTTCAAGGAGAACTACAAACCACTGCTCAACAAAATAAGAGAGGACACAAACAAATAGAAAACCATTTCATGCTCATGGATAGAAAGAATCAATATCATAAAAATGGTCATACTACCCAAAGTAATTTATAGATTCAATGCTATCCCCATCAAGCTACCACTGACTTTCTTCACATAATCAGAAAAAAAAAAAAACCTACTTTAAATTTCATATAGAACCAAAAAAGAGCCTGTATAGCCAAGACAATCCTAACCAAAAATAAAAAAGTTGGAGGCATAATGCTACCTGACTTCAAACTACACTACAAGTCTACAGTAATCAAAACAGCATGGTACTGGTACCAAAACAGATATATAGACCAATGGAGCAGAACAGAGCCTGCAGAAATAATACCACATCTACCACCATCTGATATTTGACAAACCTGACAAAAGCAAGACATGGGGAAAGGATTCCCTATTTAATAAATGGTGTCGGGAAAACTGGCTAGTCCTAAGCTGAAAACTGAAATGGGACCCTTTCCTTACATCTTATACAAAAATTAACTCAACATGGATTAAAGACTTAAACATAGACCTAAAAGCATAAGTACCCTTGAAGAAAACCTAGGTAATACCATTCAGGACACAGACATGGGCAAAGACTTCATGACTAAAACACCAAAAGCAAGGGCAACAAAAGCCAAAATTGATAAATGGGATCTAATTAAACTAAAGAGCTTCTGCACAGTACAAAAAAAAAAAAAAAAAAAAAAACAAAAAACAGCAACAACAACAACAACAAGAAAACATTATCATCAGAGTGAACAGGCAGCCTAGAGAATGAAAGAAAATGTTTGCAATCTATCCATCTGACAAAGAGCTACTATCCAGAATCTACAAAGAACTTAAAAAAATTTCCAGAAAATAAAACAACCCCATCAAAAAGTGGACGAAGGATATGGACAGACAGTTCTCAAAAGAAGACATTAATGTGGCCAATAAACAGATGGAAAAAGGTCATCATTACTGGTCATTAGAGGAATGAAAATTAAAACCATGATGAGGTACCATCTCATGCCAGTTAGAATGGCAATCATTAAAAAGTCAGGAAACAACAGATGCTGAAGAGAATGTGGAGAAACAGGAATGCTTTTACATTGTTGGTGGAAGTGTAAATTAGTTCAACCATTGTGGCAGACAGTGTGGCGTTTCCTCGAGGATCTAGAACCAGAAATACCATTTGACTCAACAATCCCATTACTGGGTATATACCCAAAGGATTATAAATCATTCTACTATAAAGACACATGCACACGTCAGTTTATTCCAGCACTATTCACAACAGCAACGACTTGGAACTAACCCAAATGTCCATCAGTGATAGACTAGATAAAGAAAATATGGCACATATACACCATGGAATACTAGGCAGCCACAAAAAAGGATGAGTTCATGTCCTTTGCAGGGACATGGATGAAGCTGGAAGCCATCATTCTCAGCAAACTAACAAAGGAACAGAAAACTAAACTCCACATGTTCTCATTCATAAGTGGGAGTTGAACAATGAGAACTCATGGACACAGGGAGAGGAACATCACACAATGGGGCCTGCTGTGAGGTGGAGGGCTAGGGGAGGGACAGTATTAGAAGAAATACCTAATGTAGGTGACGAGTTGGCAGGTACAGCAAACCACCATGGCACGTGTATACCTACATAGTACACCTGCATGTTCTCCACATGTATCCCAGAACTTAAAGTATAATAAAAAGAAAAGATTCTGCATGGCATAAAAAGTACGTCATGGTTTTACAAAGGACATAGTGTAATGGGAAACAGCAGATGTAGGAACAATAAGACAATAACCAACTGAGTGTCAAATGATTATCTGAGTATCCAGTTGCTTGAAAAACACTGGAATATAAGTAGTTGTTATTGCTCAGTGTTCCAAAAGTAAGATGCTTTTCTAATTTGCTGTTTGAATTTATATGGTGGCAAAAGCAAACAAAAAGGCAAACAAATGATAACCCTGATTCTAATTATTATATTGTTAACAAATAGATAATGAGGGAGCAATGATAAACATAAATTTGGATTACTTCCTTTGGCTCTCTTTTATTCAAATGTATAGAATGTTAAAATAGACCTCAGATATTTTAAAATATTAAAGTTAATTTTTAAATTTTTTAAAAAATATTTATTTTAGATGTGGGGGCACATGTGAAGGTTTATCACATAGATAAACAGGTGTCATAGGGGTTTATTGTACATATTACATCATCCAAGTATGCAACTCAGTGCCCAATAGTGATATTTTCTTCTCTTCTCCCTATTTTCACCCTCTCCACTCACATAGACCCCAGTGTCTGTTGTTTTTTTGTGTTCCTAAGTTCTCATCTTTTAATTCCCACTTAATAAGTGAGAACATGTGGTATTTGATTTTCTTTCCTACATTCATTTACTAAGGATGATAGCCTCCAGTTCTATTCATGTTCCTGCAGAAGACACGATCTCATTCTTTCTTATGGCTGCATAATATTCCATGGTGTATAAGTACCACATTTTCTTTATCCAGTCTTTAATGGATGGTCATTTAAGTTGATTCCATGCCTTTGTTATTGTGAATAGTGCTGCAGTGAACATACAAATGCACTAGAATATAAATAGTTGTCATGTGTCTTTATAATGGAATGATTTATATTCCTTTGGGTATATACCCAGTAATGAGTTTGCTGGGTCAAATGGTATTTCTGTTTCTAGGTTTTTGAGGAATGGCTGTACTATCTTCTACAATGGTTGAACTAATTTACACTTCCACCAACAGTGTTAAATCATTCGTTTTTCTCCACTACTGTTTTTCTTTTGTTTATTTTTTTTTTTTACTTTAATAATAGTCATCCTGACTGGCATAAGATCTGGTATAAGATAGTATCTCATTGTTGTTTTGATTTGCATTTATGTAATGATCAGCAGTGTTGATTTTTTCTTTACATATTTTTTAGCCGCATGTATGTCTTTTGAGTAGTGGCTGTTCATGTTCTTTGCCCACTTTTATATAGGGTGGCTTGCTTTTCTCTTGTAAATTTGTTTAAATTCATTATAATGGCTGGATATTAGACCTTTGTTAGATGCATAGTTTGCAATTATTTTCTCTCATTCTGTAAGTTGTCTATTGGCTCTGTTGACAGGGAATGGGCAAAAATGGAAACATTCTCCACGAAAACCAGCAGAAGACAATGATGCCCTCTCTCATCACTTCTATTCAACATCATATTGAAAGTCCTAGCCAGCGCAATTAGGCAAGAGAAAGAAATAAAAAGCATCCAAATAGGAAGACAGAAAGTCAAATTATTTCTGCAGACGACATGATTCTATATCTAGAAAACCCCATAGTCTCAGCCCAAAATCTTCTTCAGCTGATAAACAACTTCAGCAAAGTTGCAGGATACAAAATCAATGTCCAGAAATTGCTATCATTCCAAAAGCTACTTTAGAGTCCTAAAATCTTAATGTAATTTTTTTTTAGCAAGTTATCATTTACTAAGGAAACAATAGAGTATCTTACTTTTAGAAGAATTAACATATTTGAGTTTTTCATACTATAAAATCTAAAATATCCCCATGAATACATAGCATTTTACACATTCCAAATATTTAAACCAATCATGTGACGACAATTGTAAAGAAACTTGTGTAATATATGACAGACATTCATTCGAAACCTTCTAAGTATTCATAGTTTGTTGAGTTATATTCTGCTCTAAAGATGAAAGTTAATAATGAGAATGGAATTTTTAGTATACACTTAATGTCAATACATTGAAGTATTTTGAAAAGCCTATGGTTCTAGATTTCTAATATGTCTGTGATTATATTAATAAGATCTTAATGCTGAAGATGATTTCATAGTATTTAGTACACTTGTGTGTAAATATGCAGTGTGAATGTTGTTAATCCCTCCTTTTTTGTTTTACTAATATAGTCACTAAGCACAAGAGGACAGTGGAATTCAGAGTGAGTATAAGGCTGTAGATGCTTAGTTTAATTATTTTTTCCATTGTACCAGAGTGTTTCTCAAGTTAAACATGTGATGGAGGAAAGATACCAGTGAGGAATATGATACATGAAATGATGTTAGACCTTGAAAAAATAATTTTATCTTTGGTAGGAACTCCTATATTACTGTTGTGTATACTTAGTTTATTGAATGAGGATTTTATTTTATTTTATTTGTGTCTTTCCAAAATGTCAGGCTTTTATTAATGCAATTCTGATCTGCAAGCTACAAGGAGTCAAAGCCCTGGGCACACAGGCTTCAGCCATTCCACAAGTCAGTCAATATCGTAAACCATATATAATAGTGCACTTAATCAATGTATAAATCTTTTAATTTAAACATTTCACTACAGACAAAGTAACATTCAACATCAAGAAGAAAAAGACATAGGAGAAAAGATTGATGAACTAGTCCAGGGGGAGCTAGCAAGACTGAAGGACTCCTGGTCTGCTCTGGTTGGTCTTCCGGACTTGCAAGGAAGGTTCTTCGAGGTGGCAGAGCCTTTAGCAGCGGATGTCAGGTTCTTTGTTTGTTTGTTTGTTTGTTTTCCCCACTGTCCAAAACTTTACTGAGATTTACATTTTTGATACATGGTTGCAAGTTCCTGCCAAAGATAACTTTATATAATGTGTTCTGTGTCACTGCCTCTGTAAGCTTCTGGAGTACCACCTAATGGAATATTTTTTTTTTCTTTTTCTTTTTCTTTTTTCGTTTTTTTATTTTTTTACTTTTTTAATTTTTTTTATTTTTCTTTTTTTGAGACGGAGTCTCACTCTGTCACCAGGCTGGAGTACAGTGGCATAATCTTGGCTCACTGCAACCTCTGACTCCCTGGTTCAAGCGATTCTCCTGTCTTGGCCTCCCAAGTTGCTGAGACTATAGGCACACACCACCATGCCCAGCTAATTTTTGTATTTTTGGTAGAGACGGGGTTTCACCATGTTGGCCAGGATGATCTCAATCTCCTGACCTCATGATCCACCTGCCTCAGACTCCCAAAGTGCTGGGATTACAGGCGTGAGTCACCCGGCCTACTTTTTCCATTTTTCTTTCTTTCTTTTTTTTTTTTTTTAAATTAATTTTTGATTTCCAAGTTTTATTTTAAGCTTAGAGGAACATTTGTGCCATAATGGTTTGCTGCACAGATTATCTCATCACCTAAATAATAAGCCCAGCATTCACTAGCGATTCTTCCTGACACTCTCCTTCCTCCCAACCCCAACCCTCCGATAGGCCCCAGTGTGTGATGTTCCCCATGTGTCCATATGTTCTCATCATTCGGCTCCTACTTATAAGTGAGAACACGTGGTATTTGCTTTTCTTTTCTGGATTTAGTCTGTTGAGGATAATGGCTTCCAGCTCCACCCGTATCCCTGCAAAGTATCTCATTCATTTTTATGGCTGCTTGATATTCTATGGTGTATATGTACTACATTTTCTTCATCCCGTCTATCATTGATAGGCATTTAACTTAACTCCATGTCTTTGCTACTTTGAATAGTGCTGCAATAAATATACACATCCACGTGTTCTTATAATGGAACAATTTATATACCTTTGGGTTTATACCTAGTAATGGAATTGCTGGGGCAAATGGTATTTCTGCCTCTAGGTCTTTGAGGAATTACCACACTGTCTTCCGCAAAGGTTGAACTAATTTACACTTACACTGTGAAAATGTAAAAGTGCTAATTTTTCTATGCAACCTCACCAGCATCGATTATTGTTTTTTTGACATTTTAATAATATCCATTCTGATTGGCATGTGATGGTATCTCATTGAGGTTTTGATTTGCATTTCTCTAATGATCAACAATGTTGAGCATTTTTTTTATGTTTGTGGGCTGCCTGTATGTCTTATTTTGAGAAGTGTCTGCTCATGTCCTTTGCCCACTTCTTGCAGGTGTTGTTTGTTTTTTCTTGAAAATTTGTTTAAGTTCCTTGTAGACTGGATATTAGACCTTTGTCAAATGAATACACTGCAAACATGTTATCCCATTGGTAAGTTGTCTGTTCACTTGGATGATAGTTTATTTTGCTGTGCAGGCAGAAGCTCTTTTGATTAATTATTTCCTATTTGTCAATTTTCACTTTAATTGCTGTTGCTTTTGACATTTTTGTCATGCAATATTTGCCAATGCCTATGTTCTGAAATGTGTGGCCTAAATCTTGTTCAAGGGTTTTTATAGTTTTGGGTTTTACATTTAAGTCTTTAATCTATCTTGAGTTAACTTTTGTATATGATGTAAGAAAGGAGTCTAGTTTCAGTTTTCTGCATATGTCTAAACAGCACTCCCAGCACCATTTGTTAAACAAGGAGTTGTTTCCTCATTGCTTGTTTTTGTCAGGTTTGGAGAAGATCAAAAAGTTGTAGGTGTGCAGTCTTATTTCTGAGTTCTCTATTCTGTTCCATTGGTTTATATGTCTGTTCTTGTACCAGTATGATGCTGTTTTGGTTACTGGAGCCTTATAATATAGTTTGAAGTCAGTCAGTATGATGCCTCCAGCTTTATTATTTTTGCTTAGAATTTTTTGGCTACCCAGGCTTTTGTTGTTGTTGTTCCATTTTGATTTTGAAATAGTTTTTTTTTTTTTTTTTTTTTTCCTAATTCTATGAAGAATGTTGATGGTAATTTAATGAGAATAGCATTAAATCTATATATTACTTTGGGCATTATGGCCATTTTTATAATATTGACTCTTCCTATCCATAAGCATGGAATGTATTTTTCATTTGTTTGTGTCAATTATTTGGAATAGTTTCAGTAGAAATGGTGCCAGCTCTTCTTTGTACCTCTGGTGAAATTCAGCTATGAATCCATCTAGCTATTTAATTTTAAACAGAATGTTAAAAAGCTATCATAACAGTCATGGTTATAAATTGGAGGTTTTGGCTTCTTTTTTTAAAAAATTACAATTATTTACTGTTGTTTTAGAGAAAGGATTATACTTTCTTTAACTATACAAAGTTCAATCAGCACAGAATATACCTAATTAATGTTGCATAGTATGATCTGAATGGATAGGGCATCTATCCGAAAGCACAAGTGCAGGAGGACATAATCAGAGCTCTCCATCATATTTGTTACTAATTATCTTCCCTAAGATTTGAAGGGATAATCAATAGTTAAGTTTTCAATCGTTGGCTTAAGCATGCAACTTCACAAACTATACTTAACAAAACAGGTTCATTTGAAAATAGTGAACATGTATTTCTTTCAGGCATTAGTAAGTTATGAAGCCATCAATACCCAATTTCCACCTAGGATAGTTGTGATGGACCAAATGTCTTACAACGCTATTTTGCAGTCCAAATACATAGTACAATTAAAAGATAATAGAAATTAAATAAAAACCCAATTCCATAACATATAAACATTTTATACAGTCTTCCAAAATTAAATCGTTATAAAAAAGGTAGTTACTAAAATTATCAAATTAGTATCACAAAAAACATAGCGAAGAAAACTACTTTGTAAATTCATAAAATGAAGAAAACTAAATGCAAGTGAAAAAAGTATCAGAATAAAGGATTTTTCCTGGGGTATGTGTGTGAGTGAGTTTGTGTGTGCATGACAAATGAAATGAACATAAAATTCCTAGGGGAAAGAGTGAAGAAAAGTATATATTTATCTGTTATTTTTACTATTATATTCAGATGGAAATATTGAAAATGTGTTTGCTTAATATCTTCATTATTTGTATTTTCTTTGTATAAGGTCTGATCAAAATTAATCTTTGCTAAATATGCAACTAATAAATGGTTAAAGATAAAACCAAATTTATTACTCTTAACAAATATTATTCTAAAAAATCAATGTCTTAATTTTAAAATAATTTTAATGATTTTTTTTTTTTTTTTTTAGTTTGGAATTTTCACACTGAATACATTATTCTCCCTTGAGTTTCCACTTTTTTTTTAAGAGACTCAACTTTATTTACTTTTCAGGAATTAGTTTCAAAAAATATTTTTAGAGGCAAATTATAATTTCTTCAAATTATTTTATTGCAGCTTCCACTTATGTACTTCCAGATAAACTTTTTTTTCCCTGAAGGACATGTAGCTAAGGAGTAGAGGCTCAGACATTCATTCACTCAGTGAAATTCAACATGGGCTTGTATGAGAAATCTTAACAAGATTTCATACTTCCGAAAATTTTCTCAATTTCAAAAAAAATAATAAAACCACTAGTTCAGTGAACATAGGTGGATGAATAATGGATACATTGCACTAAACTCTGAATTTATTTACTAATGACTATCGTTTGAATGTGGTTTCTAAATAGAATTGAAATGGAATAAAATAAACAAAAGAGAAGATAAATAGATTTATTTGATCTATGTAAAGCAATTAAGCTGGAATCCTCAGGAATTCCAAATGTGTAGCAAATTTTTTCATACCAATTTAATCTATATATTAACTATGGATATTTATTTGATGCTGATAGGCAAATAACTATGAAGGAAAATCAGTAAGATTAGCAGCATTTAATTTTGTTATAATTCCTGTTTCTTTTTCTCGAAATAAAATATTTCTCTTTTTCAAATTAGAAAAAATATATATTGTGCATAATCGCTTTGCCCACATAAGCATTTATATGTTTACATTATAATCCATAAGTATAAAATTTCACATCATATTAAAATAATTTTGGTACTTTCTCTTGAAGTGATGCAGCATGAAAATAAATTATCTCTAACGCATACACATTGTGAAAGCCTTCTTCGTGTAGGTTAAAAGCAAGGTAATTAATGAGCGCAATATATCATTTCAAATTGTCATATTTAAAAATGAAGCAGTTTTAAAAAGTAATAGATGTCTAGAAAAGCAATAACTGTAAAAGTTTAAAGGGTGCTCTTAAAAATTAATTCATAAGTCAAATGATATAAGCAAGTGACACTGCTTTTTTTAGCATATTTTTCTCATATAATTTCATAGTAAATTGCAGGATATGGAATATCATTAAAACACTAAAGATTTCAGAATTGCCTTAGCTTAAGAACCTTCCTTCAAAAGTGACAATTTGTGTCTCACATTCACAGAAAACCACTGCATCTCTGATTGATCTCCCAAATCCTCTATGATATGGCTGTTTCCTGGTGTTCTGGCTAGAGCTAAGATAAACATTTTGTATACTGAAGGTCACAAATTACAGTTGAATTATTATTTAACCATTTTGTTCAATAACAATTTGATTTAACCAAATGGAAAAATAAAATGACAAGGCCAAAGGAAGCTGGGCACAGTGATATGCACTAAAGTTCCAGCTACTCAGGAAGCTTAGGTGGAAGGATAATTTGAGCCAAGGAGTTGGAGTCCACCCTGGGCAATGTAACAAGACCCTATCTATAAGAAAATGACAAGGCTAAGACAGATGAAAATTTTCTCCTTAACTTGAATCTATTGCAAATATGATTTTTTAAAATGAGACTGAGGGAGAAAATTAATTTGTGTCTTTAAAATGCCTAACACATTTTAATAATGTACTTATTATAAAATATGTTATCATTAATAGTATGAATATTATTATTAACATTATTATAAATTATTTAAAAATTATTTATAGGCCGGCACATTGGCTCACGCCTGTAATCCCAGCACCTTGGGAGGCCAAGGCGGGAAGATCACCTGAGGTTGAGAGTTTGAGACCAGACTGATCAACATGGTGAAACCCTGCCTCTATTAAAAATACAAAAATTAGTCGGGCGTGGTGACAGGTGCCTGTAATCCCAGCTATTCAGGAGGCTGAGGCAAGAAATCGCTTGTTTCCAAGAGCGAGAGGTTGCAGTGAGCGGCGATCGCGCCATTGTACTCCAGCGTGGGAGACAAGAGCGAGACTTTGTCCAAAAAAAAAAAAAAAAAAAAAAAAATTATCGAGAATTTTTTATGTTTGCAGATAAATCCCATATACCTCCTCACTTCCTGCACATATTTACCCTATTTTAACATCTTACATTAGTGTAGTACATTTGTTATGGTAGATGAGTTAGCTCTTTCTTTTTTCCCATTTTATGGAGTTTTATAAATGAAAAATGCTATATATCTACTTTTAAAATATCATATGAAGTTTCACAACATAAAATTGCTGTGCTCCACTTGCTCATCATGATTACACTCTTCCTTAACCTCTGGCAATCACTGATTTTTAAAATATTTCCATGGTTTGCTTTCTCTACAATACTATAGTTTGAAATATACAGTATATAGCATTTTCAGATTGCCTACTTTCAGTGAACAATACATACTTAAGTTTTCTCCATGTCTTTCTGTGGCATGTATAACTCATTACTTTTTATAGATGAATAATAAGTCCATTGTATAACTCTACCACAGTTTTTTTAAATCTGTTACTCTATTGGAGGACATCTTAATTGATTCAACAGTTTGAATAGTAAGAATTAAGCTTCAGTGGCCATTCATTTGTAGTTTTTCCGTGGTCATAAATTTTCAACTGTTTTGAAAAGTACTTACAAGCAATATTATGTAATAATCATATGCAATTAATCAAAATTTAATTATATTAATGGTATTGTAAAGAAACTGCCAAACTGTCTTCCCAAGAAGCTATACTATTTTACATTTCCACCAGCAATACTTGTCAGTATTTAGTGTTTTCAATGTTTTGTGTTTTAGTCATTCTAATATTTATGTGGTGGTACTTCATTGGTGTTTTAATTTTCAATTCCCTAAAGACATATAATGTTAAACATCTTTTCATATGTTTATTTGCTATTTGTGTATATTTGGTGAGATGTTTACTTGGATTTCTACTCAGTTTATATCTGGATTGCTTTCTTACTGGTAAGTTTTAATGGCTTTTATATTTTGGATACCAGTCTTTTATAAAATATATGTTTTGCAAATTTTTTCTTACATTGTGTGGCTTGTCTTTTCACTTTCTGAGTAAGTGCCCTTTTTAGAAGTTTTTAATTTTAACTAAGTCAAAATTATCAATGCTTTCTTTTATAGATCATGCTTTTTGTGTTGGTATTTAGTCATCACCAACACAAAGTCACCTAGATTTCTCTAATGTTACTGTATATATTTTTTCAGAATTTTAAATTTTACATTTAGGTGTATGTTCTATTTTGAGTCAAGTTTTATAAAAGTTTTGTGTGTATGTTTTTTACATGCAGATTTCCAGTTTCCCCAGGATATTTGTGGAAAGGATCATCCTTTATCTATTAAATTGTCTTTTTTTTTTTTTTTTTTTCCTGTCAAAGATCAGTTTACTATATTTTGGGATCTCTTTCTGGGCTTTTAATTCCGTTCTGTTGATCTATTACATATTCTTTTGCCAATATCATGCTATCTTGATCACTGGAGTCTTACAGTGAGTCTTTAAGTCAGTCAATGTCAGTTCACCAAATTTTTATTTTCTGGGCTATATTAAATATTCTTCATCTTTTGACTTTCCATATAAATCTTAAAATCAGTTTGTTGCTATCAAAAAGTAATTTGCTGTAATATTGATCGAGATAGTGTTGAGTCTTTAGATCAAGGTGGAAAAACTGACAACAATGTTGATTCCTCCCATTCAGAAACATGGTATGTATTACCATATATTCAGATTTCTTATTTTTTATTAGTGATTTTTAAACATTTTCTTCAAATAGATATTTCACAATGTTTGCAACAAAAGCACCTCATTCATTTTGGTGCTAATATAAATGCTCTTATGTTTTGAATTTCAAAATCTAATTTTTCATTGATGGTGAAAAGAAAAGCAGTAGACATTTTTATGTCAAACATGTATCCTGTAATCTTGCAAAAAATTTCTTACAAGTTTCAGTTTTGCTTTCATTACTGTTGATTCTTAAGGCTAAAATTAACTTAGAATAAATAATTTTACATTCAAGATTTGGTGAATTCATCATGTTCATTTTTATTGTAATACATTTATAGGATTTTTTGAGAAAATGAAATAAAGTACCTAAGTCAAAAGTAATTTTCCCATTATTACGTATTTTCTGAAGCTTTTGAGTCTTTTACTACAGTGTATGTGCGTGATTGAATGACGCATAAATTATCTCTTCTCTGATCCATTAAATGTAAAAAGTATTTTAAGGAAATATACAATTTAAGGGTAGATAGAGGAAGATGGTGTAATAGAAGGTTCCACCGATCTTGCCCCCAGGAAAGACACTAATTTACCAACTATTGACACCAAAAAAGCAACTTCATAAGAACCAAAAATTAGGTGAGCACTCACGGTAACTGATTTTAAATTTATATCACTAAAAGAGGCAATGAAGTGATAGGAAAGAACATTTTCAGTGAGCAAAGCCACTGCTCCCCCATCCCCAAAAGTCGCGGCATGGTGTGTAGAGCATTTCTGTGCCTTGGGGATAGACAGCGCCAGCAATATTGAGGCACTGAACTCAGCTCAGTGCTGCCCCTGTTATAGCAGAAAGCAAAACCAGATCAAACTTACCGGATGCTCTCCCACAAAGGGAATATTTAAACCGGTCCTAGCAATAGGAGAATAGCCAATCCCGGCAGTCAAACCTTGAGTTCCCACAAGCCTTGCCACCACAGTCTAAAGTGCTCTGGGGTCTCAGATAAGCTTGAAAGTCAGTCTAGACAATGAGAACTGTAACACCTTGGCAAGTCCTAGGGCTGAACTGAGCCCAGAGACAGTAGGCTAGAGGGCAGGTGACCTACTGAGTTGTCAGTTAAGGTAGCTAAGGGAGTACTGGAATCGCTCCTCCCGTAAACCCTGACTGCATAGCTTGTGGCTCCAAAAGAGACCCCTTCATTCTGCTTGTGGAGAGGAGAGGGAAGAATGGGAAGGATTTGTCTTGCATCTTGGATACCAGCTCAGCCACGGTAGGATGTAGTACTGGTCAGAGTCATGAGGTTCCCTTTCCAGGCTGTAGCTCCTGGACATTTCTAGATACACCTTAGTCTAGAAGGAAACCTGTTACCTTGAAAGAAAGAACCCACACCTGGCAAAACTTGACACCTGCTAAGTGAAGAGTCCTTGGGCCCTAAATATCCAGTAGCAACACCCAGGTACTACACTGAGGGGCTTGGGTGAGACGGTGAGACTTGCAGGACTCGGGTTAAACTCATCACATTTCCAGCTGTGGTGGCTATGGGGAGAGACTCCTTTTGCATCAGAAAAGTGAAGGAAAAAGTAAAGGAGATTTTGTCTTTCACCTTTGGTACCAGCTCTGTCAAAATATGATAGAGCACCCAGTGGGGCCTTGGGGTTGCTTATTCCAGGACTGGACTATTGGATGGAATTTCTGGACCTACCCTGGGCCAGAGAGGAGCCAACTGACCTGAAAGGTGAGTCCCAGGTCAGGCAGCATTCATGCACAAGTTGATTGAAGAAACCTTGAGCCTTAAGAGAACATTGATGGTAGTCTGGCAGTACTCCCCATGGACTGAGTCAAAAGTGACCAGAAGATGAGACTTTTCTGCCTTTGGAAAGGAAAGAGAAGAGTAAAAGGAACTGTGTCTTGTGGGTTGAGTGTCAACTCAGCCACAGCACAATAAAACACCAGGTAGACTTCTACGGATTTTGTCTTTAGACCTTGGCTCCTGGAAAACACCTCTGAACCTGCTTGGGACCTGGAATATCTTGTCACCCTGAAGGGAAGGATATAGGCCTGAATAGCTTTGCCAGATGCTGACTGTAGATCCCCAGAATTTTGAGCAAATGTAGGCAGTAGCAAAGGAATGGTTACTGCATGCCTTGAGCAAGAACCAGTGCTGTGTTTGCTTCAGGTCTAACCCATCACAGTCATGGGGACAGTAGCCACACAGGTGCTTATGTCACTCCACCCCAAGCTCCCAGTAGCTCAGAACATAGAGACTCTGTTCATTTGGAAAAAAATAAAGGAACAAAACAATAGTGTCTCCCTGGTAATCCAGGAAATTTTTATGGATCTCGTCCAAGACCATCAAGTCAGTACCTCTGTGACTCTGCAAGAACCATAGCGTTACTGGGCTTGGGGTCCATCGTAAAGCAGATGGAGCTTAGATCACAACATTCAAGTTTTTGCAAATATCTGGAAATTCTTTCAAAGAAGAATGGAGTAGAAAAAAGCCTAAACTGAGAAGATGACAATAAAGATCTTACTTCAATACACAGACACAGAAAAATATCTACAAGTATCAAGAGAAGACAGGAAAACATGACCTAACCAAGTAAACTAAATAAGGCACTAGAGGCCAATTTTGGAGAAACAGACAGAGGTGACCTTTCAGACAGAGAATTCAAAATAGTCGTGCTGAGGAAACTGTAAGAAATTAAAAGTGATATAGAGAAAAAAATCAATAAAGTGATGAAATACTTAAAAAAAAAAAAAAAGAAATTCTGTAGCTTAAAATGCAAGTGACAAAAAATGCATCAGAGTATTTTAATAGAAAACGTGATAAAGAAAAAGTAGGAATTAGTGAGATTAAAAAGAGGCTATTTGAAAATACAGTCAGAGAAGACAAAAAAGAGGCTATTTGAAAATACAGTCAGAAAAGACAGAACAAACAAACAAACAAAAAACAGAATGAAAAACAATGAAGGGTGCCTACAGGATCCAGAAAACAGCCTCCAAAGGGCAAATCTAAGAGTTATTGGCCTTAAAGAGGAGATAGAGAAAAAGATAATGGTGGAAAGTTTATTCAGAGAGAAAATAACAGAGGACTTCCAAAATTTAGGGGAAAGATATCCATATCCAAGTATAAGAAGGTTATAGAACATAAAGCAAATTTAACTCAAATCAGACTCTCACAGGGCATTTAATAATAAAACTCTCATAGGTCAAGGATAGAAGATCCTAAAAGTAGCAAGAGAAAAGAAACATACAACACACAATAGAGCACCAATACATCTGGCAGCAGAATTTTCAGTGAAAACCTCAGAGGCCGTGAGAAAGTCTCATGACATATTTAAAATGCTGAAGAAAAGCAAAACCAAACAAAACAAAATAAAAACTTTTACCCTAGAATAATATATCAGGAGAAATTATCCTTAAAACATGGAGAATAAATAAAGACTTTCTTAGACATACAAAAGGTGAGGAATCGCATTAACACTAGACCTGTCCTACTAGAAATCGTAAAGAAAGTACTTCAATCAGAAAGAAAATAACATTAATAAGAAATAAGAAATCATCTGAAGGTATGAAACTCACTGAATATGATAAGCACATGGAAAAACAGATTGTTTAATACTGTAACTCTGCTGTGTAAACTAGTCTTAAGTAGAAAGATGAAAGACCAAAAAAATGACCCAATTAAAAATAACTATAAGTGCTTTTCAGGACATAGACAGTATAATAAGATTTTTAAAGTAACAAGAAAAAGCAGGAAGATTAATTTAAGGCATAGAGTTAGCATTAATTTTTTTTGGCTTGTTTGCTTATGGAAACACTGTAAAGTTGTTATCAGTTAAAAATAATGGGTTTGCAAGCTTTATGGTAACCTAAAATAAAAAAAATATATAAATACAATGGATACACAAAAAAATAAAAAGCAAGAAATCAAATTATATCACCAGAGAAAACGATCTTCACTAAGAGGAAGACAGTAATAAAATGAAGAAATAGAACATCACAGAAAAATAGAAAATGAATAACAAAATGTCAGTAGCAAGTTCGTACTCATCAATAATAATACTCAATGTAAATGTATTAAACTCTCCAATCAAAAGACATATAGTGGCTGAATGGATGAAAAACAAGACTCATTAACTTGTTGTCAATAAGAAAAACACTTCACTTTAGAGACACACATAAAATTAAATAAAGGGAAGGAAAAAGATATTCCATGTCAACAGAAACCAAAATAAGGAATACAAGTAGTTGTATTTACAGCAACAAAATAAATTTCAAGACTAATACTGTAAGAAGAGACAAAGAATGTCACTATATAATAATAAAGGGGTCAATTCAGAAAGATGATATAAAATGTTAAATATATATGCACCCAACACTAGAGCAATCAGATATATAAAACAAATACTATCAGAATTAAAGAGAAAAATAGACTCACAGTACAATTAAGGGAGGAGATCACCCCTCATATTAAGCCCATGGAGACAGAGAGTCAAAAGATGGTTATAAAAAGCTGGGAAGGGTAATGTGATTGGAATGAGAAGGAGGTGGGGATAGTTAATGTGTGCAAATAACAGTTAGAATACATGAATGAGACCTAGTATTTGATAGCACATCACAGTGACTATAGTCCATAATAATTTAACTGTATATCTTAAAATAACTAAAAGAAAGTAATTTGATTGTAACACAAAGAATAAATGCTTGAGGACATGGATATTTCATCTACTATTATGTGATTATTACGCATTGCATGAATGTATCAAAATGTTTCATATATCCCATAAATATATACACCTACTTTGTCCCCATAAAAATTAAGAGTAAGAAAAAGAAAAAAAAAAAGAGAGAAATGCATAATTTCACAAAAACAGTTCTAGTCCCAAGAATTTCTCAGGGCTAATCTACCAATTTACATGTTGTTTTTTCCTCCCATTTGCTCCTTGATTCTTTGTTTCACAAATATTCTTTTCTAGATCTGATTCAGCCACCAACATGCACTTCTTTATATGGACATCTCTTGGTCTATTTTACCTATCTGACCTACGTCTTACTTAGAATTCCACACATCACTCTGAACAAGGGCTAAGTTTCAGCTTTGTATAAACAAGCAGTCATACATGTTTAATTAGTACATGAGTATCAGAAAATATACGTAGTGTTGTCAGGAAAATTAGTTCTGGACTAGTTGTACAATGTCTATATTGCACATAAGATTTCTAAATCTATATTCAGAAAGAAATGAAACAAAACAATTTTTCAATCAAGAATTCTCGGCCGGGCGCGGTGGCTCAAGCCTGTAATCCCAGCACTTTGGGAGGCCGAGACGGGCGGATCACGAGGTCAGGAGATCCAGACCATCCTGGCTAACACGGTGAAACCCCGTCTCTACTAAAAAGACAAAAAACTAGCCGGGCGAGGTGGCGGGCGCCTGTAGTCCCAGCTACTTGGGAGGCTGAGGCAGGAGAATGGCGGGAACCCGGGAGGCGGAGCTTGCAGTGAGCTGAGATCCGGCCACTGCACTCCAGCCTGGGCCACAGAGCGAGACTCCGTCTCAAAAAAAAAAAAAAAAAAAAAAAAAAAAAAAATTCTCTGCATTTAACAGTGCTGTGCTTCTCATTTTCTGATCATTCTCCTCTTCTCTACTATGTGTGATATGCTTTGGTTAGCTGCTTTTTCTAAAAAATAGCCACCCAGAAGAGTAATTTCTAATCATCCTGAGAATTCACAGTGACAAATTTAAAGAATTGGTAGTAGCAGAGTCATCAATCTTAGATGCCATGTAATGATTTTATTGAAGCCTAAACACTTGAATAATTGTACCGTGGTAGCTGAAGGAACCAAAAATAATGACAAGTAACAATTAAAACAATAAAATATTTACACATAATTTGTACAAGATTTTAATTAACCGAATATGCTCCAACATTAACATTAACCACAAGAAGGTATTGTAATATTAGTACAAATTGCAGTTTTGAGTATGTGTGTATTTACAGAATGTTTATATATATTTGCTCAACATAAGAAAATATTTGTGAACATATTATTTTTTAATTTTTTTTATTATGCTTTAAGTTCTGGGATACATGTGCAGAACGTGCAGGTTTGTTACATAAGTATACATGTGCCATGGAGGTTTGCTGCACCCACCAACCTGTCATCTACATCAGGTATTTCTCCTAATGCTATCCCTTCCCTAGCCCCCACCCCACAACAGGCCCCAGTGTGTGATGTTTCACTCCCTGTGTCCTTGTGTTCTTATTGTTCAACTTCCACTTATTAATGAGAACATGCGGTGCTTGGTTTTCTGTTCCTATGTTACTTTGCTGAGAATTATGGTTTCCAGTTTCATCATGTCTCTGCCAAGGACATGAACTCATTCTTTTTTATGGCTGCATAGTATTTAATGGTGTATATGTGCCACATTTTCTTTTTCCAGTCTATCATTGATGGGCATTTGGGTTGGTTCCAAGGTTTTGCTATTGTGAACAGTGCCACAGAAGGCTTCAGTAAAGTTTAGAGCACAAAATTAACGTAGAAAAAAATAGCAGCATTACTATATAGCAATAAGATTCAAGCTGATAACTAAATAATAATAAAAAAAACCCTCATTTTTAATAGCCAAAAAGCTGAAATACGTCTAACTGAGGAGGTGAAGGATCCCTATAAGGAGAACTTCAAAATGGTACTGAAAATATCAGAGATGATACAAATAAATGGAAGAATATTTCATTCTCATGGATTGGATGAGTTAATATCATTTAAAATGGCCATAATTCCCAAAGCAATCCACCAATTCAATACTATTCTTCTCAAACTACTGAAGTCGTTTTTCACAAAATTAGAAGAAAAACTATTCTAAAACTTACATGAAATAAAAAAGATCCCAAGTAGCCAAAGCAATCTCAAGCCAAAAAAAAAAAAAAAAAAAAAAAAAGATCCAGAGGTATCATAACACCTGAATTCAAACTATACTACCAGACTACAATAACCAAAAAAACATGATACTGTTATAAAAACAGGCATATACACCAATAGAACAGAATAGAGAACTTAGAAATAAAGCTACACATCCACAGCCATATGATATTTAACAAACTCAACAAAAGTAAGCAATGAGGAAAGTACTCGCTATTCAATAAATGGTGCTGTTATAACTTGTGGGGTTTTATGTATGTATGTATATATTTATTTATTTATTGAGATGGAGTCTCACCCTATTGCCCAGGCTGGAGTGCAGTGGCGCAGTCTCAGCTCACTGCAACCTCTGCCTCCCAAGTTTAAGCGATTCTCCTGCCTCAACCTCCCAAGTAGCTGGGACTACAAGCACATGCTACCACACCTGGCTAATTTTTGTATTTTTAGTAGAGACGGTGTTTCACTATGTTGGCCAGGCTGGTCTTGAAATCCTGACCTAGTGATCTACCCACCTCTGCCTCCCAAAGTGCTGGGATTATAGGCATGAGCCACAACGCCTGACCAGTGCTCTGATAATTTTCTATCTATATTCAGAAGAACGTAACTGGATTCCTACCAATCACATTATACAAAAATTAACTCAAAATTGCTTGAAGACTTAAAAGTACAAACTGAAGTTATAAAAATCCTGGAAGAAAACCTAATAAATATTATTTTTGATAACAGCTTTGGCCTGTAATTTATGGCTAGTCCTCAAAAGCAATTCCAACAAAACAAAATTGACAAGCAGGACTTAATCAAACTAAAGAGCTTCTGGACAGTAACAGAAAGCAAGATAATCTATCAAGGGAGTAAACAGACACCTACAGAGTGGGAAGAAAAAAACAAAAACAAAAAACATTTGCAAACTATGCATCCTAGAAAGCTCTCATATACAGAATCCATAAAGAATTTTTAAAAAATCAATATGCAAAAAACCCTTATTAAAAAATGGGCAAAGAACATGAACAGACATTTCACAAAGGAAGACATATAAGCAGCCAACAAATATATGAGAAATGCTCATTATCACTAATTGTCAGAAAAATGTATATTAAACCCACAATGAGATATCATCTTATATGAGTCAGAATGACTTTTGTTAAAAAGTAAAAATATACGGCTCTTTTTTGTATAGTCAAGACAATCCTAAGCAAAAGGAACAAAGCTGGGAGCATCACACTACCTGACTTCTAACTATACTACAAGGCTTCAGTAACCAAAACAGTACAGTACTGGTACCAAAACAGATATATAGACCAATGAAACAGAACAGGTGCCTCAGAAATAACACAACACATCTACAACCCTCTGATCTTAGATGAACCTGACAAAAACAAACAATGGGGAAAGGATTCCCTATTTAATAAATGGTGTTTGGAAAATTTGCTAGTCTTATGCAGAAAACTGAAACTGGACCCTTTCCTTACACCTTATACAAAAATTAACTCAAGATGGATTGAAGACTTAAACGTAATTCCTAAAACCATAAAAACCCTAGAAGAAAACCTAGGTAACACCATTCAGGACATAGGCATGGACAAAGACATCACAACTAAAACACCAAAAGCAATAGCGACAAAAGCCAAAATTGACAAATGGGATCTAATTAAACTAAAGAGCTTCTGCACAGCAAAATAAACTATCGTAAGAGTGAACAGGCAACCTACAGAATGGAAGAACATTTTTGAAATCTATCAATCTGACAAAGGGCTAATATCCAGAATCTACAAGGAACTCAAATTCACAAGAAACAAAAACAAAAACATCAAAAGGTGGACGAAGGATATGAACAGACACTTTTCAAAAGAAAACTTTTATGCGATCAACAAAAATATTTTTAAAAGCTTGTCATCACAGGTCATTAGAGAAATGCAAATCAAAACCTCAGTGAAATACCATCTCAGGCCAGTTAGAATGGCGATCATTAAAAAGTCAGGAAACAACAGATGCTGGAGAGAATGTTAAGAAATAGGAACACTTTTACAATGTTGGTGGGAGTGTAAATTAGTTCAATCATTGTGGAAGACAGAGTGGCAATTCCTCAAGGATCTAGAAACAGAAATACCATTTGACTCAGCAATCCCATTACTGGGTATATACCCAAAGGATTAGAAATTATTCTACTATAAAGACATATGCACACATATATTTATTGCAGCACTATTCACAATAGCAAAGCCTTGGAACCAACCCAAAGTGGCCTAGTTCACTTGTTCTTTAATTTTAGTTATTTCTTTTCTTCTGCTAGTAAAATAAAATTCAATTGTATATCTATATTCTATTTTCCTTAGTCAGTCATCTACTGATGGATACATAGGTTAATTCTATGTATTTGCTATGATTAGGACTGTCATAAACATATGAATGTAGGTATATTTTTGATAAAATGATTTATTTTCCCTTTGATAGATACCCAGTAGTGGGATTGCTGAATTGCATGGTAGTTCTATTTTTAGTTTTTTGAGAAAATTTCATACTGTTTTCCATAGACAGTATACTAAATTACATTTCCACTATCAGTATATCAGTATTCTCTTTTTTGCTGCATCCTTCACAAACTTCTGTTATCATTTGGCTATTAAATAGTAGTAGCCATTCTGCCTGGTGTAAGATGTTACATTGTTGTGTTTCAATTTGCATGTATCTGATGATTAGTAATGCTGAGTATTTTTGTCATATACTTGTTGACCATTTTTATGTCTTCTTTTGAAAACTGTATTTTGCTCACTTTTTATTTGTGCTTTTGTTATTGTTGCTGCCATTGAGTTGAGTTTCTCATAAATTCTGAACATTAGTCCCTTCTTAGATAAGATAGTTTGCAAATATTTTCTCTTTCGTAGGTTGTCTATTTATTCTGTTGATTTACTTATTTTTGTCATGCAGAAGCTTTTAGTGTAGTTAAGCCCCATTTTTCCATTTATATTTTTGTTACGTGTGTTTCTGTGATCTTAGTCATAAATTATTTGCCTAGACCAATCTCTATAAGAGTTTTCATAAGGTTTTGTAATGACCTACTATTTTATCTCAAGGAACTAGAAAAACAAGAATAAACCAGGCCCAGAACTACCAAAGGGGAATAAGTAGCAAAGATTAGAACACAATACGAAATATTAAGGAAATGAAGAGTTGCTTCTTTGAAAAGATGAACAACACTGATAAACTTCTAGCTAGATTCATCAAGAAAAGAAGAGGGAACATCCAAATGAACAGGATCAGAAATAAAAAAGGAGACAGCACAATTGATACCACATAAACAAAATGATTATCAGAGACTCTTATGAACAAGTATACACCCACAAACTGGAAACTAGAGAAAACTGATGAACTCCTAAGAATATACACCTTCCCAAGCCTGAACCAGGAAGAGATAAAAGTGCTGCACAGGGTGGGGATGGTAGCTCACACCTATAATCTGATAACTTTGGGAGGCCAAGGCAGGTGGATCACTTGAGGTCAGGAGTTTGAGACCAGCCTGGCCAACAGGGTAAGGCCCTGTTTCTACTAAAAGTACAATAAATTATCTGCATATGATGGCAGATGCCTATAATCCTAGCTACTCAGGAGGGTGATACACAAGAATAGCTTGAATTTGGGAGACATGGGTTGCAGTGAACCAAGATCATGCCACTGCACTCCAGCCTGGGTGACAGTGTGAGATTTTTCTGAAAAAAAGAAAGAAAAACAAAATCATTAATAGATCAATAATCAATAGCAATATTGAATTAGTAATAAAAAAAATCTTATCCCACCAAAAAAATCCCCAGACCAGAAGCATTCACAGCTGAATTCTAAGAAAATTACAAAGGAGAACAAGTACCAATCTCTCTAAAGCTCTTCCAAATATCGATGAGAAGAGCATTCTTCCTAATTCATTCTGCAAGGTCAGCATTAGACTGATACCAAAACCAGACTAGACATACAACAAAAAAGAAAACTTCCATATTGTAACCTGTTTCAATACTTCATTCATTGAGTGATTGCACTCCAATTTGTTTACCTATTTAAATTAATGGACATGTGGGTTGTTTGAACCTTTTGCTTATTTTGAATAATGTGCAGGTATAAGATTCTATGTGGGCACATTTTTTAAATCCCTATTTGATATTACAGGGAAGTGAAATTGCTATGTCATATGTTAATTCTGTACTTACCATTTTGAGAAACCACAAAATGATTTTCCACAGTAGCTAAGTGATTTTACATTCTTTTCAGCAGTTTAATAACATTTCTAATCCTCCATGTACTCTCCACTGCTTACTATTTCATTTTTTTTCAAGGTCTTACAGTGAATGTAAAATGGCATCTTATAGTGGTTTGGATTTGCATTTTATTAATGATAAATAATGTTGAATATTTTTCATATACTTTTTGGCAATCTGTGTGTATTTTTAGAGAAATGCTTGTTCAATTATTTTTCCCATGTTTTAATCAAGATGTTTGCACATTTGTGATTTTGTGGTAATCGTGCTGTAGAAATTCTTTATACATTCTGGATGATAAACTGTACATTTTATTTGCAAATATTTTCTTCTATTCAGCATGGTTTTTTTCACCTTTTTTTCAACTTTTATTTTAGGTTTGGTGTGCACATGTAGGTTTGTTATATGGGTAATTGTGTGTTACTGAGGTTTGGTATATGAATTATCTCATTACCCAGGTATTGAGCATAGTTATGAATAGGTAGTTTTTAACACTTGTCTCCCTCCCATTCTCCCCACTCTAATAGTCTACAGTGGACATTGTCTATTGTTACCGTCTTTATATCCATGTGTACCCAATGTTTAGCACCACTTGTAAGTGAGAACATGTGGTATTTGCTTTTCTGTTCCTGCATTAATTCCCTTAGAACAGTGTCCAATCTTTTGGCTTCTCTGGACCACATTGGAAGAAAAAGAACTGTCTTGGGCCACAAATAAAATACACTAACACTAAAGATAGCTGATGAGTTAAAAAATAAAGCATAGAAAAAAAATTTATAATGTTTTAAGAAAGTTTACGAATTTGTGTTGGGCTACATTCAAAGCTATCCTGGCCTGCATGTGTCCTGTGGGCCCAGGTTGGACAAACTTGCCATGAAACAATGGCCTCTAGGGGTTCTGTTGCTGCAAATAACATAATTTTATTCTTTTTATGGCTGCATAGTATTCCACAATGTATGTATATCACATTTTCTTTATTCCGTCTGCTGCTAATGTGTTGCTAGGTTGATTCCATGTATTTACTATTGTGAATCGTGTTTCAATGGACATAAGAATGTATGTCTTTTTGGTAGATGAATGCATTTTCCTTGGATATATATTCAGTAATTGGATTATTGGGTTAAATTGTAGTTCAACTTTTAGTTCTTTGTGAAATCTACAAAATTCTTTCCAAAGTGGCTGAAAGAATGTACAATCCACCAACTGTGCATGTGTCCCCTATTCTCTGTAGCCTGGTAAAGGTCTGTTATTTACTTTTTAACAGAAACTATTCTGATTCATGTGAAATAATACCTTACTGTGATGTTGAACATTTTTCTTATGTTTGTTGGTAACTTGTGTGTCTTCTTTAGAGAAGTGTCTGTGTTTTGCCCACAATTTAATGGTTTTATTTATTTTTTTACTTGTTGGGTGAGTTCCTTACAGACTTTGTGTATTATGCCTTTCTCAGATAGTTTGTGAACATTTTTGCCACATTCTTTAAAGAGTCTGTTTACTCCCTTGATAATTTTCCTGGCTATACAAAAGTTATTCAGTTTAATTAGTTCAAACTTAAACATTTTTTGTTTTGTTGCAATTGCTTCCGAGACATTAGACATAAATTCCTTGTCAAGGCCAATATTGAGAAAGGTATTTCCTAGGTTTTCTTCTAGGATTTTATAGTTTGAGTTTATACAGTTAAATTTTTAATCTATATTGAGATAATTTTTGTGTATGGTAATAGATAGAGGTCTACTTCCATTCTTTTACATATAGATATTAAGTTATCCTAGCACTCTTTATTGAATAGGGGGTCTTTTCCCCATTTCTTACTTTCTGTTGATTTTGTTGAAGATCAGATGGTTGTAGGTATGTGCCTTTATTTCTGAGTTCACTATTCTATTCCATTTGTCTATGTCTGTGCTTTTACCAGTCTCATACTGTTTTGGTTATTGTAACTTTGTAGTATAATTTGAAGACAGGAAATGTGGTACCTCCAGTTTTGTACTTTTTGCTTACTGATAGTTTGGCTATCTGGGCTCTTTGTTGGTTCCATATTAATTTTAGAATAGTTTTATCTAACGATGTGTAAAATGACTATATTCAAAATAGTCTCTAAATATCTTTTGCATTTATATGTGATTGGCTGTTATATCACCTTTATTGTTTCTGCTTGTGCTTATTTGAATCTTCTCTTTTTTTCTTGTTAACTTAACAGTTGTCTCACAATCTTTTCTTTTCTTTTGGAAAATGAACTTTAACTTTTGTTGATTCTTTTTATAGCTATTTACTTATCAATTTCACTGAGCTCGAATTTTTGCCCTTGTTTTTTGTCTGCTAGCTTTGGAGTAAGTTTGTTCTTGTTTTTCTAGTTCCTCTAAATGCAATGTTAGGTCATTAATTTGAGGTCTTTCTAACTTCTTCATATAGGCATTTCTTGTTTTAAACTTTTAACATTGCTTTGGCTATATCTGAGAGATTTGGGTTTTTTTTTTTTCTGATTGTATTTACTTCTGAGAATATTTTAATTTATTCCCTAAATTTATTTTGTATGCAAAAATCAGTCAGGAGCAACTTGCTTAATTTCCATGTAATTGTGTTGTTTTCAGGGATCTTGGTATTCATTTCTAATTTTATTCTACTGTGGTTGAAAGTATGGTGATATAATTTTGATTTTTTGCATTTATTGAGTATTGACTTATGATGAAGAATCTGCTTGATCTTAGAGTATGTTGTATGTGCAGATAAGAAAAATATATATCTTGTGGTTAATGAATGGACTGTTCTGTAGATGCCTATTAGGTCCAATTGATCTAGGGCCAAATTTAAGTCCAGAATTTCTTTTTAGTTATTGTTGTTAGTGTTTTGCCATATTACCTATTATTGTGTATCTTTGCAAGTTTTTTCACAGGTCTAGAAGTGTTTCTTGTATGACTCCCTAGGTACTCCAATGTTTGGTGCATACATATTGAGAGTAGTTAAGTCATCTTGTAGTATTGAACCCTTTATCATTGTTACAGGAAGCCAAAAGAAATTACTTAGGCAGACAGTTAGGATAAAGTGAGTCCCCATCAGAAAACTTTCCTTCTAACAAAAAGCAGCTCGGAGATATCTCCCTTTCTAATTTCATGCAGTTCAAAGAGATCACTTCTCTTCCAACAAAGAGCAGACTGTAAATCACAGATAAACAGCTGGAGCACAGAAAGAGGAGAAGGAGTCTCCTGGATAATCACCAAATTTCACACTTATACAATGGGCCCCAGAAAAAGAGTAGGCCTTAATAAGCACATTCCCTTCCCTTTAGGGGCGCTAAGATAGGAAAGCTAAAAGTAGACTGGGGGTTGGGGGCAGGGATTCCTGCACCTGCAAGGAGATGTCTGGAAACAGACACAGAAACTCTCCCTCCCAGATAAGCAACACAGACTAAAATTCTCATTAAAAACTCTACTCTATGCAGATAGCACACCTGGTCCCAACTAAATTGTTGGACCCTAAGAGGATGTGACATCCCCTCCTCACTAGCCTCCTCCTCACCAGCCGATTTATAAAAACCCAGATGTTTTTACTACAACTTGGAAACCCATTCAGGACCCCATTTTGTGGTGGAGAGCTTTTCTTTTCTTTTCTTTTTTCTTTTTTTTTTTTTTTTTTTTTTTTCCTATTAAATTCCTGCTGTAAACTCACTCTGTGTGTATTTGTGTATATGTGTCCATGACCTCAATCTTCTTGGACATAAGACCGAGAACCTTTGTATTTACCCCAGACAACAAGGCTGCTTCATCATTATGTAGTAGCATTTTGTACTTTTGTACTGTTGTTGGTTTAAAGTCTATTGTTGGTTGGTGCATCATTCTTTGAAACTGCTGAAAATAGGCCCCAAGTCTCTCACGACTGGTAGGTCTGCTGAGAAGTCTGCTGTTGGTCTAATGGAGTTCTTTTTGTATGTGATCTGACCTTTCTCTCTATCTGCATTTAAGATATTTTTCTTTAGCATTAATCTTAGTCTGGTGATTATATACCTTGGTGATGTTCATTTTGTATAGTGTCTATCAGGTGTTCTCTAGATTTCTTGTATCTGGGTGCCTACTTCTCTTGCAACATTAGGAAATTAAAAAAAATATTTCCTCTAATATGTTTTACAGATAATTTACTTCTTCTCCACCTCTTTCAGGAATGCTAACAATTTCTAGGAATGGCAGCTTTACACAGTTCCATATTTCTCAGAAACTTTGTTCAATTTTTAAGATTCTTTATTTTTTTTCATATTGGTTTGCCTTGTTTAATTTGAAAGCCTGATCTCTAAGCTCTGAAATTCTTTCTTCTGTTCAGTCTAGTGTATTGATAAAGCTTTCTATTGCATTTTGAAATTCCTTAAATGAGTTTGTTTTTTTTTTTTTAACTCCAGTAGCTCAGATTAGTTTCTTTTTAAAATATTTACCTTTTCCCTTATTTACTATATTGTTTTACAGGTTTATTTGTGTTTATTTTCAATATTATCTTGGATATCATTGAGTTTCACTACAATACATGCTTTGAATTCTTCATCTGTTATCTCAGTGCTTCCATTTTTACTAGGGACTATTGCTGGAGAGCTACAATGAGCCTTTGGTGGTATCACAAATTAAGATTCTTTGTTGTGACAAAATTTTTACACTGGTTCTTTCTCATCTGGAGAGGGTTGTGTTGGGTAGGATCTTTTGACTTAGATTCTACATTCCTATGCACTTCTGTCAGTGGGTTTTCTAGTGGGCTGTGGACTTTGACCTACTGACCAGTAGATAGTGTTTTCAGGTGAAATCCAGCTGCCACAGAAGCAGAGGGGTATAGACTTAGTCTTTATTTACTACGAGGTGCTCTCTGTTGTCTCAGGTGAAGGGCTGGATAGTTGGATGCCTGGTGTCTTGAGCTTCTTTTGCGGGGTTAGCAGGACACAGTTGGGCAGAGCTGAAGCCCCTGACTTGCCCATGAATATCCCAGGGCTGAACACAGGCACCAGTCCTGATGAGGGTGGTTGAAAGGAGCTCCTGGTGAACCACACTGAGGTCTCTGAAGTGGAAGAGGTAAGGGGACTCTGCAATGGCTCCTTATCCTAAATAAGCAGAAACATGATCTGTCTTTCTGTTTTAGGGCTTGTGACTCATAATTTTGGTAGGTATTTGCAGCTATAAAATTCTATGTGATCCTGCTTTGGCTTTACTTCACAGTTTTTGAATGTTGGCTTCTTGTTTTCATTTATCTCAAAGTATTTTCTAATTTCTCTTGTAAATTTTTAATTGGATCAATTGGTTGTTTAAGGATGTGCTGTTTATCTTACAGGGATTTGTTGAGTTTTTAGTTTTCATTACATCATTCCTTCGACATTGAATTGTGGTCAGTTAGTATCTTTTGTAAAATTGTAATATGTTTAAATGTATTGAGAACAGCTTTTTGTCCTACTACATAGTCTATCTTGGAATATTCCATGTGTAGTTTAGAAGAATTCTCATATTCTGCTATTCTTAGGTAGAGAGAGTGGTCTATATAGACCTGTAAGTTCTAATTGTTTTATAATGTTAGTCAGGTTCTCTATTTTTGTATTGAGCTTCATTCTTGGTGCTATATTCACTATTGGAAGTGAGGTATTAAAGTCTTCAAATGTTATCGCAAAACTATGTATTTCTTTAAAAAATTCTGTCAATTATTGCTTCATATACTTTGGGGTTCTATTGTTTGATGTATGTATGTTTATATTTGTTATATGATGTTTATGAATTGAGAGTTGACACTTTTTTCAATATATATTGTTTTTTTGTCTTTTGTAACAATTTTTGCTTTAAGGTATATTTTGTCTAATATTAATAATATCTTCCCCAGCTCTTTGATTAGTATTATGTAATATTTCTTCTTTAATTTTATGCTTATATTTCTTTAAGTCTAAATTAAGTCATTCTGTCATATAAAGTAATTAGAGAATTTTAAAATATTATTTGGTTAAATTGGTTAGAAATTTTTGTTAATTAGATTTGTCTTTCTCATGAATGATGGCTAATTTTATGTGTCAACTTGGCTAGGATATGTATAATGTCAGCTTTTATTCAAATACCAATCTAGACATTGCTGTGGAGGTATTTTTAAGATATGATTAACATTTAAATTAGTAAACTTTGTCTAAAGCAGATGATCCTCTATAGTGTGGATAGGTCTCATTCAATCAAGTGAAAGCCTTAAGATAAAAGATTTAGACCTCTTAAGGAAAAATAATTCTGCCTCAAGACTGTATTTTGATTCTAAATTGCCATATCAACTTTTCCCTGGGTCTCCAGCATGCCAATCTGTCCTGGAGATTTTGAATTTTCCAGCCCTATAATATGACAAACTAGTTCCTTAAAAGAATCTCTCTCTCTCTCTCTCTCTCTCTCTCTCTCTCTCTCTGTGTACACTATACATATATACATATATATATACACACACACACACAAATACACAAATATAATACATGGTTTTATTTACTGCAAAGCAGTTACTTGGTTGTAATGGTAATTTACCCAACTCCTTTCCAGGAACAGCTTTCCATACCCCAAACACTACAAGAAATATTATTTGCCAAGTGCAGAGTGTAAGGTTTCATTCTTTCCCTAAATAAATTTGTATTAGTTATAGCAATATCAATTTGTAAACCTTGAACAATTAGTGAAGAATGAAAAGTGATATTTTGAATCCACATTGTCTTGGTAAAGAACATCAAATACAATTTTAAAAAACTCCCAGCATACTGAATGTGTTCCCATTTGATTACTCTGGCAAACACTTTTATTCATACAGAAAATCATATATGTAAATTAATATCAACTAAATTCTTGAAGGATTTTACATTACAAGGCACTAAAAAAGATTGCATTAAATACTGCTTATTTTTATGTGAAGAAACAGAAAATGAATCATTTGGAAGAAATGAATTTATACTCATTTTTGGGTTAAACTATCTACAGCCCTATAATCACTTGAATTTAAATGGACTGACATTTCCTGTTTATCCAACTCTTTAGTAGCAATATAAAGTTACAGATCGCAATACTGATTTTTTTTTTGTATCAGAAGCAGAAAACACATTTTCTGAATCTTATCAGGGTAAATCAATTTCAAAAAGGCTTCAGTGTTATTTTTACTTCTATCTTCAAAAATGATTTAAAATTTATAACTGCTATCCACTATCTTCTGCTTTTACCAGCCTACCCATTCCTAATGGTGGTAAACATATGAATTTTTATATCTTCTATTCATTATAAACCATCTATTTATCACTTACTACAAATGGTCCTGAATGAATCTTTTATATTTTATATCCAAACGTACTCAAGTTCTAAACTCTTGCATTTAAAATTGCTCAATATAATTATACTTCTTTTTTACTTAAAACCTGCAAAATGGGACAAGGTATAAGTGTTTCAGCTCACAAAATGCTTTTCTTATTATGGCTCATGACTATCTACACGGTGCATTATTTTCTTTCCTAAGATGATTCTATAAACTGTATTGAATCAGTTTATTTTAACCAATACAAAATGAAATAAACAAGAATACTTATATCAGTAAAAAAATTCATTAAATCTTTTAATAAAAATTGAATAAATACACACTCAATCACTGCAGACAGATAGGGACTAAATTCAAAACAATTTAACCATACAGCTATTTCTAAAAAAGAAGTATCTATTTACAACTTGACTAAGATTAGTCAATAAAGTAATATTGAATACTTTGATATTACCAACCAAAATTGCAGAAATAAGAGTTAATTAGTGTTAAAACATTTTCACAACTAATGAAACAATTCAATACATTATACTAACGGTAAACTCATTGTGCATGGAAAGTTATCCTTACATATGTTTTCTAGGAACAATAGCATTTTAAATTTTCTAATTTAACATATTTTTTCCCAGAAAAATACTTGGCACACTAAAACGGTTTAACATTTTATCAGAGCTCATATATACACTAATTGAAAATACACAAATCTCCTGAAGGACTCCTGAAGAATATGCTTTTTATAAACTATAAGATGTTATAGGCAGATCAAAATGTAAATTTAAACAAAATGAAACAAATACAGAAACCACAAGAAAAATCACTTAATCTAAGCTGCTCTCTCAAAGTAGTCTTTTAAAGAGTTCTGTGTGGGGACAATGAATTAGGCTTATTTTTTGTTCCACATTCTTCCCTCCAATCGCTGAACTACACAGGAGGTGAGGGAATGAAAGAAGATCAATCTCATATTTGATAGGATTTTATAGATGGAAAAAATATTCTTGTAAACCCTCCTTTCCATTTGTTCTTCACAGAAAATCAAATAACAATGATAAAAATGGTATTTTAAATGGATAAAGAAGATGTAATCAGTCAAATGCATCACAAAATTTGAAGAAACAAAACAAAACATAAAATATTGAGGTACGATAAATCATTGAGAAATAAGTGAGGTAATTTATATAGTCAGAGACTCATCAAATGTTAGAATTGGAAGATACTTGAAAATATGTTCTGACATGGTTTGGATCTGGGTCCCCACCCAAATGTCATGTCAAATTGGAATCCTTGGTGCTGGACACTGGGGCTGGAGAGGGATGATTGAATCGTGGGGGTAGTTTCTCTTGAATGGTTTAACAGCATCTTCTAAGTGCCGTTTTTGTGATGAGTTAGTTCTCATGGGATCCGATTGTTTAAAAGTATTATCTCCCTCAGCTCCTTCCTCATGTGCCAGTCATGTAAGACGTGCCTGCTCTCCCTTTGCATTCCACCATGATTGTAAGTTTCCTGAGCCCTCCATAATTGCCAAAAAGATGGCTAGAATCATGCTTCCTGTATAGCCAGTAGAATCATGAGCCAATCAAGCCCCTTTTCTTTATAAATTCCCCAGTCTCTGGTATTTCTTCATAGCAGTGAGAGAATGGACTACTACATGTTCTTTCATGGATTAAGAAAATTTAACTATGTGCTCAATTAAACCTGGTGATTACATCGATTTTTTAATCTTTTATAAGTAAATATTTTTGGTTATTTTTCATATTAAAGCACAGAGTAAATAAATGAAATCAGTGCCTACTCTTTAAGGAAAAAGTGGTAGTTATGTTAAGAAAAAGAATACAGGAAAAATCGTTATTTTTCTCTGAAACAAATCCACCAGAAATATTTGTTTTCTGAGTATACTTTATCTCAGAATGTAGTCTTAATTATTTTGAGATCAAGACATACACATTTACCTACTTAAGCCAGGTATATACTTGTATAATAAGAAACAACATTCAATAATTGAAAACGAAAAATTAAACATAATCCAGAAAGTACTATAAAACAATATATTGAATACGATGTGGATAATATAGACTCAAATACTCTGAGAAGATTTACTTTAAGTCCTGATTGAAAGGGGAATGGAGAACACTGGAGAGTTCTTCAGTTGGCCTTAGACCAATTTGATTAGTTCTCCACTCTTTCTTGCTTGTTATTCTCAAGAATAACTATAGAATTGATACAGGAGCAGGGAGGCAGGGAAGTGCCGGGTAGAGTAGGGTGGAGGTCCTGGCGAGGGTTCCACCTTAGGCCCTGTACCTACGAACCTAAGTGAGGACAAGCATTTCCGTTTTTGTGCCAGAAAAGTTGCCTTTTGACCTGCCACAAACCCATCCTGCGCCCATATAAGCCCGAGATCTTTAAAAGACAAACACAAGTAACTGGACTCGAGAGGAGCAGAAGAGCACACTGGCAGACACCAGCAGACACAGGCAGGGCATCGAGGTGGGACAACGTGGAATTCAGCTGGGGGTGGTTGGAAGAAAGTCTGGCCTCTGTGCAGCCTGTCTCCAGGGGAAGACCATCTTTCCACTCCATCCCCCTTCTGGCCTCCCCATCCATCTCACTGAGAACCACTCAATAAAACTTTGCACCTATCCTCCAAGCCCACGTGTGATCCAATTTTTTTCTGGTACTCTAGGGCAAGAACCTGGGATACAGAAAGTCCTCTGTCATTGCGATATGATAGAGGGTCTAACTGTGCTGATTAACACCAGCTGCCTGCAGATGGCAAAGCAGAAAGCACAAACTGTAACACTCGCCCACTGGGGCTTCAGGAGCTGTAAACGCTCAGTCCTAGACGCTGCAGTGGGGTCTGAGTCCAAAAACGCTCCCAAGGCCTGCCCATCTGCATGCTCCAGCTAGGGGTTTTAGCAGCTGCGCAGTAAAGAAGCGAGCCACACCCCTGTCGCATGGCCTGCGAGGAAGATCAGGAAACAACTCCGTGGATTTAAGAATGTGCTGGAATGCAACTCCTGAGATAGGGAGGAGCAGCCTGACAGCCCAGGCCTTGTTCCTTTCCCCTCCCGGGAATGTATATTGAGGTAGAGAGAAACTACCTCTAGTCCGAAAAAAATAAAAATAAATAAAAATAAAAATAAACATAGATTTTGTGCCTTTCTCCTCTGGAGGCAAGTTGTCCTTCAAGGCTTTACTTGGTGGGTCATGTTGCCCTGAGGTATATAACCCAGGGCAAGCTGCCTTTCAGGACCTTTCACCCGTGATGTAAAGAGAACTTGTACAGTTGAGAAACAACCCACCTTGGGCAGCTTTCCTGAGCCTTGGGGTATTGGTTCACAATGGATCCTAGGCTCCTGCTTCTGTCCGTTTCTGACTACTTGTAATAACTAAATCTGTCTCATGATGTATCTTGTTCCCTATAAGTGGTTCTGCCTCACCCAGTCAAACAAGTTGGAAAACAGTGCACAGTAAATCTGCTTTAAAAAATTGATACAGTGAGCAGGATGCGGTCTGACAGAAACATAGTCTAATGTTGAAGCAGAGGAGGTGATACACCTTCCCAGTACCCAACCCAGAGTGGCGACATTAGCCTGGAGGTGCAAGTGGTGAACATGCAGTTGGATGTCTCTCCTCAAGCACCTGCAGATGTGAGTGAGCTGGCTACATGGACTGGGGACAGAGAAAAAAACCATGTGAAAACAGGGGAATAGGCAAGATTCTCTGATTATTGGGCACTTACGTTATTGTTCACTTTTAGTGCCAGAGATCTGGGGAAATGAGTACTCGGATACACCGTCAGGTACCTGAGAGGGAATTAGGCAGAGGTCTTCAAATGGTCCCTGGGACATCTGATAGGGAACCCACATGCAAGATGAGGACCTACACAGAAAGGGAAACTCAATATCTCTTAGATAGGTGTAGACAAAGTCTACATCTACAAAGATAGGAAAGTCTCATGTAGGCGGGTTAATGTGTCTGATAAAGAAATATTACAAATCTAAATGTCTTGGGCTAAATGGCACAGTTAGAAATGGGGCCAAGGTCTCTGTGTACCCAACTAGAGGTCAATGATCCAGTAATCTTGTCAAGGTAAGAAAAGAATAGAAGGTAATTCAGAGTTTTCTGGCATTTTTGGATACTGGAACCCACGTGATAATATTTCCAGGTCCCTTCAGAGGAAAAATTAAACTTATGACATTAGGAAATTTGGGATAAACACAGTGACTCATGGTGCTTATCTACAGAAAATAGGGATGTTTGTGTTATTTTGCATGTTGGTGACCATGGTTCCCACTGCTAAATGCATTATAGGCATTAACATTTTGGTTACTGTGGCATATAACATTGCTGCTGCCCAAGGAGGCATGCACCTTAACTACTAAGAATTTGAGCCATAATAGTGGGGCATAATCTTCTCTTGCCTGATATCTAAGCTACCCAATCCCTAAAGAATCATTCATCAAAACAGTAATGTGTATTAAATGGAGGATTCGTTTTTAAATGTAGGACTTGGTATAAACTGCCCAGTCATGGCAGTAACAGCCCAGTATAGCTGGCCAAAAAGGTGTTTGGGGCTTTGAGACTAACAATAGACCATCACAAACTAAATGCCAAGGCCACTTGGGTGGGTAGCCAAAACGAGTTATTCCAGATACAGTCAAACAAAACATTTAATTCGGGAAGCACCCATTAATAAAAAGAATACTCAACAGCTGGTAGTTCTCTTTGAGTAGTGGATACAAGCACGCAAACCACCTGTTCTTTTGGCCTCTTTAGTCAATGTGACCAACACAGCCACAGAGTTTTAATGGGACCCCTGGTAACAGCAGGTTTTAGAAGCCATTCAACAAACTGCAGCCCAGACACTTTATTTATAACACTTAAAGCCTACTAGCCTGATGGGATTACAAGTTTTCTCAATCCCCATATGTGATAATTGAAATTTGTAGCAGCAGAAAATTGTCACTAGGTTGCAACAACCTCTCAAATTTTAGACACATAACTTGCCCAAGGCAGACAGCGCCCAGATGTAACCCTATTAAATGGTAACTCCTTGCTTGCTATTGAGCAATAGTTGAGACTGATTGTCTTATAGCTGGAGTGTCATATGTGACATGCAACATGAACTTCCCATTCTTACTTGAGTGCTTGTAAAAACCACCAGTAAAATAAGACAGGCTCTACATAACTCAGTTATCAAATGGAACCAGTACATTCAGGATTGGGCCCAGCCAGGACCTCAAGGGACTAATAGGCTTTGTGAAAAGGTAACTAGCTTATCATAAGGGACTGAGCAACCTGCAGAAGGTGTTGTGGCTCCTCCTCTGACTATCTGAGGCCTAAGATTTACAGACATGAATCATGATGGTATGGCATGACTAACTGATAACTCTGTGAAATAACAGGTGAATAGGGTCTATTAGGCTGGGCTGCCATCTGGCAGATAAAAAGCTATCTTTTGTCTGAGACTGCAGGTGACCTACTGCCCAGTGGAACAAACAACATGAAATGGTGACGGCCATGCAAGCCATTCCTTAGTACCATATCTTGCTACAATTTTACTGACCCATGGGCCATTATCAATAGTCTAGCCATATGGTCAGGAGAAAGGCAACTGGGTGACTGGACTATTAAAGATTCTGTGTTGGGGATAAGGATTATCTCATCAGTTTCCTAACTGGAAGGGACAAACATATATGACTCTTGTGGACACTGGAACTACAACAGCCATTCTTGAGAGGAACTTATATAATTTTTTTTTGGATACTCCAGGAGACATCACTCTAACCAAAGAACATTCTTCATCGCCCAAACAACATGACAAAGGTCACACTCTCATGGAGCACAATGGACTTTTCATGTACTCTGTCATCTATGAGCTAAAGAAGATCTTAATTTACAAACATCTGAATTATAAAGCAAATGAGAGAAGACATCAGGACAGACTACCAGTGAGATGGAACCCCCTACCTCTGACTGGGGCAATATGGACACCAAACACTGCACTCTACTCATGTAAAGAAAACAGGGCACTACAGCTCATGCTGAACATCAGTGAGCTTAGTGGAGGTAGATGTTGATATGGTTTCAATGTTTGTACCCTCCAAATCTCATGTTGAAATTTTGGAGGTAGGTCCTGATGGGAGGTAATTGGAATCATGGGGGTGGATCTCTCGTGAATGGTCTAGCACCAGTCCCCTTGGTGATAAGTTCTTGCTTATGTCATGTGAGATTTGGTTGCCTAAAAGAGTCAGGGACCTCCCCCTACTCTCTACCTTGCTCCTACTCTCATCATGTGATACACTGGCTCCTCCTTTATCTTCTGGATAATTGGAAGCTCCCTGAAGTCCTCACCAGATGCAGATAACAGCACTATGTTTTTGTACAGTCTGAAGATCCATGAGTCAAATAAAACATGTTTTTATTACAAATTATTCAACATCAGTTTTTGTTTGTTTGTTTGTTTGTTTTTTGTTTTTTTCATACAAACACAAAAACTGACTAACACAGATGTGGACAAGTCAACCACCTGATTATGCTATGCCATCAAAATGCCAATCTCAGTGTCTACAATCATTCTTTGTTGTTTTTCCTTTAGAGTGTATGTCTTGGGTGTGGTTTGTGGCTCAGGCTGCTATAGTACCCCAGCAGAGTCCCATAACACTAATCTGGAGGTGATGCTTCTGCAGGGTGCCTCCCATTTATGGGATCTCATAGAAATGGGGGATGCAACTAAGGAATAGCCAGGTGCTAGGTTTCCTCTAGTGTTGCTGAGGGCATGTGATACCTCCAGTCAGTTTAGTGATGCTATTAGCCATGTCAAATTTGTGCAAGATGTGACCTCCCTTCCTTCATGGACTAGACAATTGAGGCTGAAAGGTCTGAATCAAACAACAAGAGAAAGAGTGCCACCGGAGGTAGTAACCTTAGAGCAGATACAGACAAACTGGGTTTCCACACTCACTCGGCTCAACTCCTATGCAATAGGTAGGGAACACCAGAGATGCCAAGAGGAGTGGAAGGTTGAGCACTAAACTGTCAATATGCTTATTTCACAACAATGAGGTAATAAAGGCCTAAAAGCATAACACTTTTGTTAGGCTCTCCCAAGCTGTGGCCACCATGGTTAATGTGACAAAGTGCTGGATCTGTCATCTTAGACCTCCTTTTTTATCAATCAGAGGAACCAACTTTTCCTTATAGTAATAAACTACAATAGCATTCCTAATGCTGTGTTATACGTAAATCAACAGAACCTAAACCTTGATTTACTGAGTGAAGACCTGGCACCTGCCACATGGGAGGCAACTGGAAGTGTCCTATTTTAACTTACTTGACTCTGTAGCAGAGTGCCATTGCCACAGCTAACAAAAGTGTAGTGGGCTAGTACTTTGATGCACCAAGCTTCTTTGATTACATGGAGGAGTGTCCCAGCAGTGACAAGAAAAATAAGGACTGGACTGTTTCTAGCTCTCCGTGCAGGATCTTCATGAACAATATCATATGGGGTGAACTGAATTTAAGCAACTCTGTGATCAATGAGACTTGATTTGTAATTGCCAATGTTTTCATACCCATAAATGGATCACTCAGCAGTATAATGAGGAAAGGAGTGCAGTGTGCCTCAATCTCAGTTGAGAGCTACATTTTTCTCCACTTAAGAGGTCAAAAAGAATTGGATCACTATGACCCTGGGATAGGTCACTGTTTCAGGAAGGCCTGGTCATCCTGCTCATAATGGTAAGTCTCCCGAGCTCAGCAATGTGTATTCTGGCCATGACTTAATGATTCTACACTGGGATTGTGTCAGAGAAAGCGTTATGTCTATATGACAAGACAAATCTCTGCCTCCAGATCTTGGAGGTCAATGGTTCTATGACATGCACTAGCATCTGGGTCAGGAGATGAATGGCATGACAATTCCCCAGGTGACCTTGGATGGACACATTTATCTTCCCTTCCTTTCTTGTGGTTCTAAGAACTAATTGTAAAATGTGCTGGGAATGCATTATTATAAGATAGGAATAAACTACTTGAGAGTGTCCAGGCTTTGTTATTCTCTCTTGGAAGCAGAAGATCCTTCTAAGCTTTTCACAATATACCACATGACTCCTGAGGACTATGAACCAGAGTGGACTCCTTGTCAGGGTCTCTCAATGGTTGTGCTAGTGGGGCACAAGAAGCTGAGTCTCCATCTGACCCAGGAAGGTTTCTTACGCTGTGAGGGACTAGCTGGCAATAGGTCCTAGGCTTCTGTTTGCCCTTGTTACCTACATGGAAGCAACAAATCCACTTCCTGTTACTCGTGTATGAGTGTGTTCTGCCTTGCAAGACAGAGACAAGTTGAAGACGAGTGCACAGTGAACCTTCTTCACAAAGAAACATGTTACTAGCCTCAAATATAAAAACAAATAATTCAAGATGATTAGTCTTATCCATATAAACTAGCTTTGGTCAGATTTCAAAATTAACTTTAAAAAAACACAACCAGAGGCAAAACTTTGCTGCAGAACACAACTACAGATGGATATAGATATAGCTGTAGATTGGTAGATATGTCAATATAAATATAATTTTCAGACTCTCCAAGTCTCTAAAACAGGGAGCTTTTCTGCATCACATGAATTTTCTAAACACGTGACAGTGCTTATAGAAACATCTAAGACATTATCTTATTTATACAACCTGGAAAAATTTCTAAGCCTAAAGACTTATTTCCTTCGAGTCTATAAACATTGTATTGCTCTCATTGCTCTCTTCCTCTCACTATATGTAATTTTCAACTGAGAATTCATGAACACCTGGTATATCCTAAAGCATGTGTGTGCCTTTTCCCCAAAGCTCTCATTTATGGTACTATTACAGAATGCAGTTTACTATTCCTCTTCCTGCAAGCAACTAACAAAAACATGTGCTCACATTTTTGAATCAAACTGGTTATATCTACTGTGTCACAGTTTGCTCTCATATTAGATTTCAACCAATTCAATTACACAATGTGCTCCTTGCTGCCATAGGATGAATGGCAGGACAAAGATGAATGAACACAACTGCCACAGTGATTGATCCCAACATGCCAGCAGGTTGATTAAAGTGTCTAGAAACAAAATGAAAAATAGTATTCATCTGTAACTACTGGTCAATTTTTAAATTAACTGCAAATTTCATATAAATATCATGCATTGAATTGGATGTTTTAGATATTCTGAGAACATTAAACAAACAACATATATAGATCTGACTAGTTTCTTGGATATTCAAGATAGTATTTGTTGTATGTACTCATATTTCTAATATGTATAATGTGGATTTGTCACATAATGATAAAGTGTGTATAATGGCTATGTAGATTTAAGCATAATTCAAATAAATAAATGGTAATGTATAGAAGTTGGAAATGTTTTTATTTATAAAAGTTGTCATGTATTAATGGGTACTACTACAGAAAAAATACTACATTAAATACATGAATGGTTTTCATTAAAAGTGTTCATTATTAGTATTGATATTATTTTATATAGTACATACTTTAGATATAGCATGACTACAGTAAATATAATTCTTCAATATTTCAGGGATTATAATTTTTATGATTTTGGAATGTGGAATTCCATGAAAATTGATATAAAGATCTACTATATGACAAAGTGATGTGAATAGTTAAAACATATGTTAGAAGTGTAATCCACTACGGATAACTAAAAGCAGATAATGAGTTCATTTATATTGCTTAACAAACAAATTAAGGGATAAGACAGTTTGGATGTAGTATTGCAGCTCTGCCTTGCTATCAGGGAACCAGGTTCTCCTTCTTTCATTAGTATATGATTTAATTCTCATATTGCTGGAGTCTACTGTACTTCTAGGCCCTACATTCACAATTCTGGCATAAATAAATCAGAAAGACCTAAGTTGTCTTTATTCAAGGTCTTTAAAATATTTATTTGGGAATATTATCTCTCCTCAGTTTCCTCACCTGAGTGGTCTGAATCTTGGTTTGATCCTAGTGAGTTCTGCTTAGGGCAAAAGACAATAGATTTGAGCATGCTTATAAGAGATTAATTATGAACCTTAACATATTGCATTGATAACCTTATCTTTGAGGGGCTGGGATTTAAAAATATATATTTAAGTTAATTCACTTTATTTTATTTTTTGCTTTCAAAGTGTCCATAGTTTCTAGGCAGCAGACTGCTGTGCAAATAGGAAAAAAAAGAAAATCATGGCTTTAGAATAGTTAATGTATCATGTCTACTAGGCTTTAAAAATGTGTGAGTCTACATGGATACAATATAATTTCCAATAATTAAAAAATATAAAGAGTTATAAATGTTATTTATCACATCCTAAAATCATAAATCATATGCCATATGGACTTATTCTTTTAAGTATACACATATCAAAACAAATCACATTGTATCTCATAAATGTACACAATTATGATTCATCAATTATATAATATTAATTTGAAAATATTGAGCAACTGCTTTGTGAATACTATTTTAGTTTTTAGACTATAAGTTTTAGAATACAAAGGTGGTTTTCATATAGTAGACCTGCCAATGTTTTTGAAGTGACAGAAAACAAAGAAGGAAGATAATGTGCAATTATAAGTATGGTAAAAACTATAAATAAAAATATAGAATAAGATTTAAAAGAATAGCAGAAGATCAAATCTGATAGATTATTCAAGTAAGGCCCCTGTAAGGAGATGCTCCTTATACAGAAAAGAATGATGAGAAATGAACCATGCTACTATGTAAAGCACCAGCAAGAAATAAGTAGGGAAAATCTTCTATTATGAAAAGAATTTAGCAACTCTGAGACAATGAGGTCCAATTATGTTGGAATTTAGTGACAATTAAAAGCCTATTAGCTATCAAATATCAATCTTATTATTAATTGTATTAACAATGCTTCATTTTTAATTGTACACTTTGAAACTGGAACTACTTGTATAATATGGCAAATATATCAAAAGAAATAAGACAAAGACTAGATACATATTATTTCATGGTTTAACATTAATGTTTTCAAAGACCTTCTAATGAATTTCTTAATGAATGCTATTTTTGGGTTTGTCCTTTGTTTTTGATAGCCATTATTCAAGGAATCACAGGATAGTTATATGTTACATTGCATAAGTTAATTTCTTAAAACACATTCTTTTTTTTTTTTTTCCAAAGAGTGAAAGAGTTTATTGATCACTGGGTGCTGAAATAGGAGATGGGAGGAGACACTGAAATGCATCTTCCTGAGGGGTTCTGGCCTGGGACTTGTAAAGGGATCCTGGAATATAAAAGGCTGGGAAATTGAGGTTGTTGATTGATGGGTAAGGGGGATTAAATTATAAGGATCTGAAAACTGGATTCCTTGGTGAATCAGCTCCGCGGGGTCCTTCAGATCAGCTAACATCAGACCAGCTGGTGTCAGTGGGATTCTTCAGACCAGCTGACATCAGTAGATACATTGGTACGCAAGACATGAAAGATTAACTCAAATGAAGCCTTTACATTTTATAATGTTCAAATTGATACTTATTCATTATTTAAGGGAAACTTACTCTATGTATTCTGAGGCAGTAGTCACCAAACTCCAATGAGGAAGTAGATAAGAGAGTAAGTTGGTCTCTCATGGTTAATACTGAATGTGCTGCATGCTTAGTTTATTTTCATTTCCCCCCATCCTTTCTTCTCTGATTAATTTATGGAGATGGTTTCAAACTGATGAAAATGTCATGGCCAGAAGCTTGTAGAACCCTACTCCTATGTTTCCTCATGAATTCAGTGTTCAAGGCAACTTTTTAAGAAAGCAAGACAGTTGCAAGTCTCCCATAAATAATAAATCTAAAGATTTTTTTACTAGGCTTTACATTATTGAATTTTTGGTTATATAAGATAATGCATATCCCTCTACTTATTGTTCATCCATGCAGTGTGTAGAAGAAGTTCTTGTAAAGAAGGAAATACATAAAATAATTTGTATACTTTATCCAACATCATTTTATAAATAAGAACAATTATATTCAAGGAGTTTATGTAATTGGTTCTAGACGACTTTGCCCCAAAGTATTATAGCTTGGGTTGTTTGAACTAAAATTGGTGAAATGTCAAAGCCTGGACCCATTTCATTACTACAAGTCTTTATTATTTTATACATATTGATGATATTCAACTTAACATCAACTTTCCTGAATTTAATAAGTTATTTTAATTAAATGAGTTGATTATGAGTAAATTAGTTTGATTGTTAATTTTTTATGAGTTTCATCAACTAGTATAATGACCTTGATATAAAAAAATGCTCAAGTTGTGAAATCTCATTTTCATTCCTTTGCTTCTCTTACAGAAGTGGCTACAGTATGACTTACGGTCTCTGCAGCAAGCAAGCTTATAATTTATCCATATCTCTATTAGTTGAAGCAGGGTCCTTAAAGTCCTCTGCTTAAGGCTATTCTGCATTATAATCAGATGAAACTTTGACAAAATTGACATTTTAGCTTCTTATTCAAAAATTGATGTGACACATGACCATATTCAATTTGTAGATAAGATATTATAATAGGGAAAGGAACTTCACATGCAACAATTCAGCCTTTGGCTTTATGTATGAGCATAGTGTGCACTGGAATTCTAATATCTTTGGGAAATATTTGTTACACATACATTCAATTCTTTGCATTTCTGGCTTAGTGAAGTTTCTCATCATCATTTTAAGCCATGTGTCAAGATTATTATGTCTTATTTTTTTAGAATGTCTCCAAAGAACAACAAAAAATGCTAATAAGCTTCTTGTTAACCTGCTAATAAATGAAAATTAATTTTAGAAAAGGGTTTTGGTCTGCAATAAAGTGTGTCTTACAGTAAAGAACTCCAACACATACAGGCTTTTGAGCAGTGGGTTTCAATGTAGTAAAGTTACAATGTTCTGCACATAGTTTTAAAAGTACTTATAGTTTTTCCTGTTGTTGTTTTGTTTTGTTTTTCCCATTCTTCCTCTGAGTTTTAGTTTTGCTTTTGGCTGATTTCTTTCTTTCCTTCCTTCCTTCCTTCCATCCATCCATCCTTCCTTTGTTCCTTTCATTTTTCCTTCCTTCCTTCTTTCTTTCCTCTGTTTTTCTCTCTGTTGTCTCCTTCTTTCTTCCTTTCTTTGTTTTTGTAAGGTAGAGAGAAGTGCACATTTTTCTTGATCTTTTTAGATTACAGTTTATGTGTGATTTAATTTGAATACACTGAACATTTGGTTAGATTCAAATATGTGTGTGATTAAGTGTGCTATTTTAAGTCACAATTTTATTCATATTTGTTGTAAAATCTTGAAATTTCTGTAATTTTGTGATTAAACTGATAATGTCCTTATGCCTTTACCAAAAAAAAGTGAAAAATATTTTCTTACATTACATGCTAATTTTAAATGTGTATGCTTATGATCTAATTGGAAAACACAAATTGATTAAGAAAATGGAATCATTCTTATGTTGTTATTAAATCAAATTATGTTTTACACGTCACAGTTTAGTTGCTGTTAATTCTTATTGAAAACTGTTAGTACAGGTAAATATTTTTTTGAATATGGCTAAAAGAGCTCAGGATAAAGCATCCAACATTTCTGCATCTCTTGAAAAAGAGTGAGAGAGAGAAAAATAGAGGAGAGAGAGACACACACACACAGAGAAAGAGAGAGAGAGATCCAGTAGGTTACCCTTTATTTTCTATTTTCAAATATAGTATAGTTTAAGAGGTAGAAGCTTTCACTTTTCGTCTTTTTTTGGAAGTTAGACAAAGAAAAAAATCAATGTAGAATGAGACTTTCTAGGAGTTTCTCTGCTTAGTGTTTTCAATTTGAATGTCCAGTCATGTAATGCATAAAAAAATATACTTCAATGCCTAAATTTTCTGTTCTTCAAGATCCAAAAGTTGGAATGCTAAATTCAGTTTGCATTTTTCCACAATGAACTAGCTAGGCTAAGACATAAACTTAAAACCTGATACAGGCCAGGCGCAGTGGCTCACACCTGTAATCCTAGCACTTTGGGAGGTCACGGCGAGCGGATCATGAGGTCAGGAGATCGAGACCAACCGGCTAATACGGTGAAACCCCATCTCTACTAAAAATACTAAAAAATTTGCTGGGCATAGTGGCGGGCGCCTGTTGTCCCAGCTACTTGGGAGGCTGAGGCAGAAAAATAGCATGAACCCGGGAGGCGCAGCTTGCAGTGAGCTGAGATCACGTCACTGCACTCTAGCCTGGGCGACAGAGCGAGACTCCATCTCAAAAACGAAACAAAAAGCAAAACAAAACAAAAAAAACTGATACAAAATTTAATTTTAAATGTAAAAGAGAACAAGTTATTTTCTAAGAGTAGTAAAGTATTTCTGACATTCTCCCTTCAAACAAATATGTGTCCAGGAGAAATTAAACATTTCCTGCCATGGACCTTTTTGTCATTTCTGTGAACTTAATGGATCATCTTCCCAGAATAATCTTTTCAAATATGTAAAATAAATTCAAATTACAAAAATTATGTTAAAATGCAATCATCTATCCAGCTTTCTAGCTCTTCTCTATTAACATAGTGTCATAGGACATTCTTGCACTGCTTTAAAGAAACACCTGAGACTGGGTAATTTATAAAGAAAAAGGGTTTAATTGTTTCATCGTTCTGTAGGCTGTACAGGAAGCATAACACTGACATCTGCTTAGCTTCTGGGGAGGCCTCAGCAAATTTATAATCATGGCAGGAGGCAAAAGGGGGGCAGTCACATTGCATGGTGAAAGCAGGAGTGAGAGTGAGTGGGGAGGTGATACATACTTATAAATGACCAGATCTCATGAGAACTCACTCATTATCACGGGGATAGTACCGAGAGAGATGGTGCTAAATCTTTCATAAAATTCCAACCTCAACCGGTGCGGTGGCTCACGCCTGTAATCCCAGCACTTTGGGAGGCTGAGGTGGGTGGATCACGATGTCAAGAGATTGAGACCATCCTGGCTAACACAGTGAAACCCCATCTCTACTAAAACTACAAAAAATTAGCCAGGCATGGTGGTGGGTGCCTGTAGTCCCAGCTACTTGGGAGGCTGAGGCAGGAGAATCCCTTAAACTCAGGAGGTGGAGGTTCCAGTGAACTGAGATTGTGCCACTGCACTCTAGCCTGGTGACAGAGTGAGACCCTATCTCAAAGGAAAAAAAAAAAAAAAAAAAGAAAGAATACACCCTCATGATTCCATCACCACCCACCAGGCCCCACCTTCAACATTGAGGCTTACATTTCAATATGAGATGTGGGTGGGGACACACATCCAAACTACATCACATAACAAATAAAAAGATATAGTGACTTAATTAGTCATTACTACCACAACAAAGCAGGAAGCTTAAATCACAAATAAGATCTCTAGAGAAACTGCAATTTGAGTTTTCACAGTGATAAAGTCATGGATACAAGATACTGCTAACAGCAATGTAGTTTGTTACTCATATTTGTAGCTAAATAAAATACTAAATTTCCCTTATACTTTAGCTAAAATAAATGTGTAATTATTTGCCCCACCCAAGATTCCTCACTGTTCCCTATCTATGAACATTTTCCCTTTGTCTGTGGATCCTGCATTAAGAATCAATCAATGATTATATTGACTGTGTGATTTTCTTCCATGATAGATGTTGGTGCTATTACGATGGATAAGACAACATATACTCTAGATGATTTCTGAATCTAGCAGAAATAAACCAGACTGCAGAAAGTTAGTTCTGACCCAATGTAATAACTGTTAAGTACTTTGGGAACATACGTGGAAAAGTGGTTACCTCTTCTAAAAGGGATATTGGAGGAAACACAAAATATGATGGCATTTACAATAATCTCAGAAATGGGCAGAAGTCCACAGTAGAACAAGTTGAAAAAGACATACATTCCAGATCTAGACTCTAATAAAACTGTAAAGATCCAGAAACATGATCATGAGTATAAAATTGCGTGTTTTGTTATTATTGCCTCTTTGTTGTATTTTTCCTACATTACTGCATTAGTCCATTCTCATGCTGCAATAAGGACACACTTGAGACTAGGTAATTTATTAAGAAAAGAGGTTGAATTGGCTCACAGTTCTGTAGGGCTGGGAAAGCCTCAGGAAACTTACAGTCATGGTCGAAGGGGAAGCAAACACGTCCTAATTTACAGGGTGGCAGAAGGAGAAGTGCTGAGCAAAAGGGGGAAATTTCCTTATAAAATAATCAGAAGTCATGAGAACTCACTTACTATCACAAGAATAGCATGGGGGAACCACCCCTGTAATCTAATCATCTCCCACGAGGTCTGTCCCTCAACATGTGAGGAGTACAATTCTGATTAAAATTCAAGATAAGATTTGGGTAGGAATACAGAGCCACACCATATCATTCCTCCCCTGGCCCCTCTCAAATCTCATCTTTCTCAAAAGTCAAAACACAATTATGCCATCCCAACAGTTTCCCAAAGTCTTAACTCATTCCAACATTAATGGGACTAGTCTAAAGTCCCATCTGAGATAAGGCAAGTCCCTTCTGCCTATGAGCCTGTAAAATCAGAAGCATGTTAGTTACTTCTGAGGACTAAGCTCCAATTTTCTATCTTCCCCAAATTACTACCTAAGGGGTCTAGGGAGTTGTGCCCTTCAAACTATAAATCCTCATCAGATGGGTTTATTTGACCCTATATATCATTACTTATATTTCAATCTGACTCTAGCATAACATTATAGCAATAAAAAAAAAATCTAACTCTAAAATGTATTTCTTTGCCATACCTTGAAATTGTCCTGCAGTCTCTTGTGGGAAAAATCCACATCCTATAGAGAATTCCCTTTTTCCTTTGCTTTCCTTCCTTTTTTAGGTGGTTTTCAGGAGATAACTACCTAAGAGTCAGGCACCCTTTTGGGTCTGACAAGAAATATTTTACAAACTTCTCTCTCTCTCTGAAGTCTGCTATCTGAAAGATTTTTCTGCACATTAAAACTTGGTCTCGGCCGGGAGCGGTGGCTCACGCCTGTAATCCCAGCACTTTGGGAGGCTGAAGCAGGCGGATCACAGTGTCAGGAGATCGAGACCATCCTGGCTAGCACGGTGAAATCCCGTCTCTACTAAAAATACAAAAAAATTAGCCGGGCGTGGTGGCGGGCGCCTGTAGTCCCAGCTACTTGGGAGACTGAGGCAGGAGAATGGCCTGAACCCAGGAGGCAGAGCTTGCAGTGAGCCGAGATTGCGCCACTGCACTCCAGCCTGGGCGACGTGCAAGACTCCATCTCAAAAAACAAAAACAAAACAAAACAAAACAAAACAAAAACAAAAAAGAAAAAGGAAATGAATGTGAGTCATACTTCAGCTGATACCTAGAATCATCAAAAAGAAGGAATAAGCTTGCATCCCTCCAAGAAGTAAAAAAAAAAAAAAAAGAAAGAAAGAAACTGTCTCAGAACTAAAGAAATTAGTAGAAGTCACTTCTGAAATCAGGAAGACTACAGAAACTGTCTTCCCTTCTGCTCCTCCAGACCCTCTGTTCTCTGAACTTCCTTGTTCTGACAACTTCATTTTTCTTCCTCCTTCCCCTACTCCCTTGCCTCAAGCAACAGGTGACCAGAAATAGCTAGAGAAAATAATATAGCAGTTGCTCCTTTTAGAGTAAAACCCACAGGCAGAGGGGATCCTAATATAATATATGCCCCTGGACCAAATCAGAGTTAAAGGGCCTGGTATCTGAATTCCCCAATCCGAATGAAGAACCCTTTGGGTTTGCTAAGGAATTCTGATTAACACTTAAGATTTATGATTAAGAGTTCTCTGACCTATATTAGCTAATTGAGTTACTACTGGTCCCCAAAAACAAAACTGAAGAATGGTTTAGAGCAGCAGATTGGAAACAGTCTTCAGAAAATTTTGATAGAATAGATTCAACTGGATTCAATTGGAAGAGAGAAATGCAGAGACGTTTGCAATCACCTCTGTGAAACTGTACCACAGATATTCCCCAAGGTTATAGATTGGGCAAAAGTTCAAAAGTATAAAATATGACCAAACAAAACCATGCCTGACTTTTATATCAGGTTTGAATAGACATTCAAACAGCTTTCAGAAGTACATCCTGAAACCTTTGAATATGGTAGAAGTGACACCTTATGAAATTCTAGGTTTATTCAAGATTGAGATACAGAGTTAGCAAGCCTAATAAACAGGAACAATGTTGCTTGGGCTTCCTGGCCCACTAGCCACCTAGTCAACCCAAATGACCAACTGTCACAATCATCAAGAAAGAAAAGGAAATGGTCTCTAAAAGTATGAGTTTACAACTAAAACAGCTTAGTAACCAAGTTGGGAGTTTGAAATGGTCCCATGATCCACAGAGATCTAAGTGAAAGCAATTTGCCGTTATTTCAAAAAGAAAGAACATTTTTAAAAAGAATAAAAAAAGCTTAAATGGGTGCTTGCACAAAGTGGGCAAAGCACCCCAGAGAAAGGCACCAGAACAACTCAAAAATCAGAATAGGGATGCTCCGAGGGAATAGAGAGAGTTTCCCCCCTGCATCTAAGTAATGCTTTAGGAGAAGTAGAAATATCCATAAATGGGGAAAATACCAAAGTCTCTGTTGACACCAGCGCTACACTGTCAGTCCTCAAATCCACGTTGTTTAATAACCCTCTCCCTCAGAGTGAAAACAAAAAAGTCCAAATGGTAGAGGTTTCAAACTCTCCTATTATAGCCTTTAAATCAAATCCACTTCAATTAGGATAACTAGTGGAGCATCACGTTTTTCTTAAAGTAGATAGTGCCCCCCTATACCTGCTAGGATGGGATTTCCTAGAGACCCATAATGCTCATGTCTCATTTTAACAGAAGGGGGGAAATATTTTTCAAATTGGGAGACATAGAAGATCATAAAAATTCACATGTAATATTATGCTTGTGAAAGTTAATCAAGATTCTGCACAGGAAGAATTAGAGCCTTTCTTATCTAAGGTACCAGACTCCCTGTGGGCAAGCTCTTCCACAGATATTGGGAGAATTAAATCAGCAGTCCCTATAGAGATAACCATAAATAATCCAAACCTATGCCAAATATAAGGCCATATCCCCTTAGACCTGAAGTCTTACTAGGAATCAAACCAACCATTCAAGGCTACTTAGACAAAGGACTCACAATACCCTGCACCAGCCCTTGCAATAATCCAATTCTCCCAGTTAAAAAGCCAAATGGGAAAGGCTGGAGATTTGTTCAGGACGTAAACTATAAATAAAATAATAATTCCTAGACACCCTGTTGTTCCTAACCCCATACCTTACTGACCAATATTCTTATCACTGTTGGCCATTTCTCTTTTTCTGATTTATGTAGTGCATTTTTCAGTATTCCTGTGGAGAAAAATAGCCAGTATATTTTTGCTTTCACTGGGTAAAATTGCCAATACACATGGACAGTCTTACCACAGGGCTACTCTGAAAGCCTTACTTATTTATCTCAAATACTAAAGACGGACTTAGAATATTATTGAATTTCCAAAAGAATCTACTCTAATTCAGTATGTGGATGATATATTGTTGTGTTCATCCTTTCTACCAAAATGCAGAGGAGATACTGCCACCTATCAAAACAGTTTGCTTTTAAGAGACACAAAGTGTTGAAAGATAAATTATAATTTTGTCTCCTCTAAGTTAAATGTTTGGGACATATGATTTCCCCAAGTGGGCTGTTAATAAACCCTGAGAGAATCTCTGCTGTTACCATCTATGCCCTGCCCAAAACTAAAAAGCAATTAAGAGAATTCTTAGATTTAACAGGCTAGTTCAGGAGTTGGATTCCAGACTACTCCTTAATGTCCCAAACCCTATATAAAAAAACTAAAACAGACCCAGCTGGACCCAATCCATTGGGAAGTGAGGAAAAAACATGTAGAAGATCTAAAAACAGGCTCTCACCCAAGCACCTGCTCTAGGCCAAACCAATTACAGTTTTCTGGTTTTCCTTTTCATACATTAAATAAATGGTAATGCTCTAGGAGTATTAACTCAAAAATATGGTGACAATCACAGACCAATTAGTTATTTTAGTCAACAGATCTAGTTGCAGGGGGGCACCCTCCTTGTATGAGGGCTACATCAGCTGCAGCCACCTTATGCAAAAATGTCGAAGAATTTGTCCTACTGTCCCTTTAACATCTATGCCCCTCACTCAGTGCGATATCTTCCAAGTGCTCACCACACTCGACACTATTCTGTTAGCCACCTCACCTTTTATGAGGTACTCCTGTTTTCTGCCCCCAGCATCACTTCAAAGCACTGTAACACTCTTAACACTGCTACCCTTCTTCCCCTTCCAGGTAAACAACAAAAGGAAGAGAAATGTGACTGCAATTTGCCTATTAATATGTTACTCTTCCCCAAGAAGATTTGTGGGAAACTCCCATTGAGAATGCTGAATTAATTTGGTTCATGGTTGGTTCTTATTTAAGGGAAAACCAGGGACCTTACCAGGCAGGATATGCCATCATTTTCATAACAGAAATAATTAAAAGTGCCCAACTCCAAGGAGTCAAATCAGCCCAGAAGGCTGAATTAATAGTATTAACTAGGGCTTGCAAATTTGCTAAAGGAAAAGTGACAAATATATATGCCAATAGTTGATATGCTTTCAGAGTATCCCATGATTTTGGCATGCTGTGGAAACAGATTTTCTTACCTCATCTGGAGAGCCCATACAAAATGGGCAACAAGTCTCAGAAGTTACTAGAAGCAATTCAGATGCCAAGACAACTTGAAATCCTAAAAATTCCTGGGCACTCAAAGGATAACATTAAAGAAGCAAAAATAAATAATCTAGCTGATGCTGCAGGAAAGAATGCTGCTCTACGAAATATAGCCGATCCTGTATGGGAATGTATCTTTAATCCTCCAAATACCCTCACTAACATTCTTTTTCAATATCAACAAGCATCTAGCCCTCAAAAGAAACATACCTGTCAGCATAAGGGAGGCATGTTTGACTCATTTAAGGAATTATGGATGGAGCCTAACAAAAAACTGATAGTTTCCATAGGTGCACAATGGCCTTTCCTTCAGTTTATTCCTGACATGATCCACTGGGTCCCTGAAAAAAATGGCATCATGAAGAAGACAATACTTTTGAAAACCATTTCCCATGGTAACCCAAAATGTGTACTCTCAATGTACTATATGCCCAAAACATAACCCTGGCAAGCTCTTACATGGCTCCCAAGGTTATTTTCCTTTGCCAATAGGACCTTCTGAAGTATGGCAGTTGGATTTTTTCCAAATGCTGCCATCTCAAATTTTCAAATATGTTCTGGTCTTAGTTTGTATGTTTTCTCATTAGCTACAAGCATTTCTTTGTTGGAGAGTTACCACTTTAACGGTAGGGAAAAATTTTGTTAGAATCATTCCAGTTTGGGTAACTCCTTCTGAACTGCACAGTGATTGTGGGATTCATTTTACTGGACAAGTTGTTCAATCCACTTGCAAAATCTGGCCCGTAATAGAACATCTCCATTGTGCCCACCATCCCCAATCCTCTGGGTTGGTGGAATGGACAAATGGCACAGTAGAAACTCAATTAGCTAAGTTGACAGAGGCGTTTAACCACCCTTGGCCAAAAGCGCTCCCACTGATCTTGCTTAATCTTACATCCACTACTTTCGGAAAACACTGCTTATCACCCTGTGAAATTAAAACAAGGAGACCTATGAGGCTGCCTGAGGGCTTAGATGAACTGGCCTTATTCAAAGGGAAAATATTGCACTATTCTCAAGGGTGCCTCAAAACTTTAACACATAAAACAAAGCTGGTAACAGAATCTTTCCACAGTGAGCTCCAGGGGCTTGATGACCCCAGAGACCACAGATTACAGCAATCAGATGACTTTGTACATTGAAAAAGACACCAACTGAAGGATTCCGTAGAGCCCCACTGGAAAGGATCTTATGTGCTTTTCACCAAGTCTTATGCTTTAAAGTTAAAGGGAGCTGCTTCTTGGATTCACATTTCATACCTAAAATGAGGACCTTACCACATTCCTGACCACCCCTAGACTTCTGAACCCGTCTCTGATACCCACCTGCAAATCTAGAGAACACTGGAGACTCAGTCGGTCTCTAGGGCTAAAACAAAACCAACATACTTCCAGAGACATAGGATCAGGCCAGTACTCTAACCTAAAGTAATTCTTATTCTTACTTTCTTTGCTAAAGAATATTTCTAAAACCCTGAATGTTTTAACTGAGTCCCTTAAGAGGCTGTTCAGAATCTATGCAATCTTCATTGATACAAGTTTTTAAATGGGTATAGTTATACAGTCCCTTGCTAAAGTCAGGAAAATGTTTTACTTGTTCTTTCTCATTACCACAATCTCCTCTGTCTGTTTGCCCAACACTCCTTCTCTTTTCAAACCTGAACATTTCTCCTGGTTCCCTGCAAACCTCAGCAATCTTCCTGCAGGCAGAGCGTACTTCATTTGGTATGATATAGACCAGGACAGAATGAAGACTCTTGTATGGAGCAGCACCATTCTAAACATTCCCTGAGGTGCCCCTTTTTAGGGTATCTCTATTATGGGTCTACAACCAAATATGATGCCCTGCGTGAATACTGCTGAAAAGTACTTCAGGATGATCACTGAGGGGGTCTAACCAGGTAGAACATTGCATACCAATAGATATTGGGAATGATTAGTTGAGCCAATTGCCTGGTTACAATGGGAAAAATCTAGCTGCCTCCTATGTAAACTGCCATAATTTGGCCTGCTAAATAACTACCAGCCCTGTGCTTGAGGCTGGATGCCCCTATCCAGCACCAAGCACACTGACACCGTCCTTAAATAATTATTTATGGGAGTCAGTTGGTGGACAGAGGTCCCTGATGGCACAAATTCTACCCTAAGACCAAGGTGCCTCTAGGAAGCCTTATGGAATGCCCAGACAAGGGTATACTTAGGTGTAACATCCCCTCATCTAACATCCCCTCATCTGAGTTCACGACTAACAAAGAGAGACATTCTTTAGAAAAAAAATTTTCTATCAAAAGTAGGCCATGCTATTCCGGGAAGAAGGAAAAGGATGGGAAACTGCTTTAAAACATAATGCAGCACTCATCAAATGGATAGAAGAAACCAGACAAATCATGAAAACATACTCCCAAACCAAAGATGGGAACGGGGATGTACTCTTCCCCAAAAGGGGTCCATGTCTGTTTAATTACAAATAGAATCTGAGGTGGCTACAAAGGAATGGCCTACAATCCTCAGTACTGAGGCACAATCTAAACTCCTGTGGAAAATATATGGTCCCCCAAACTTATGGAGATTTTTGGATGGTAAATGTGACCTTCAACACTGTGTTCTCAGAGCACAGACACTGAAGTTAAATGAGACTCAAGGGTACTCTGTCATCCAACTGTCAGGAATTGGGGCTACGGTAAACAATACAAGAATATCCCGCCCTAGGAAATAGGTGGGCTGTTTTAGCTGACAAAAACACATAGCATACCATTTCCATTTCAGATTGTGAAAACAGAAAAGGAGAATGGCTATGCCTTCAAACCACTTGGAACCCTGATTTTTCCCAAACTTGGCCTCTAATATCCACCCCCGTGGGACATAGCATCTGGTATATGGGGAAGGGCCACTTCTGTTGAGTGGGACAACAAAACAACACTGTAGAATGATATGATTTCTCCTGAGACAAAACCTTTTCTCTCCCAAATACCAGTATATGGTGCAATACAAAAGTGGTGTGAAAAATTGATTTGTCCACTGTTAACAAGTCCTATGACAATTTAGACATTGAGCACCAGGCATTCCTTGCACTTAATTTATACCCTTCTCCGGATGTTATACCTATGGAGATAAATTGGCCAGAAGAGAAATTACATTTATTGGTCTCTCATTTAGTGTCAGTCTTACAATCCTCAAATAAGATTTATCATAAGGTTCAAATGACCCTTTATAAGGAAAGTAAACACATTGTGAGTCTGATTGAAAAATATGATGATGCATTCAATGGTTTTCATGGCTGGTCAGGTTGTTTACTCCCCTCTGACTCTACCTATAACTTTTTTGGATGGCTAATCTTTGCTATCTTTAAAGTATTTTTTCCACAGTATTAGCATTACATATCTCTTGTAAATGTTATGCCAGATACAGGAAAAGAAAGAAGGCACAATTAAAGAGCCAATTAATTGGCACAATTAAAGAGCTAAAAAAGTAGATATGATTTGGAATTTTTTAGCGTAAACCCTAGGCCTGACTCTGTCTCAACCCTTAAATTATTGGCTATTACATCAGGTCAGACCATGTCCTCTCCCCATGATCCAAATCAGGAATATTTAAAACTATCCCCCATAAGCAGATTACTCTAGGAATGAGCCTTTCTAGTTCCATAAGACCTCACCAAATGGGCAGATCAGACAACTGTAGAAATGAGCCTACCTAGTGCCATGGGACCTGTTGCTGTTTGTTGGCCTGCATATGCATTCTGTGGAATGCTTTCTGGCTGAGATGGGGTATGGAGAAGTAAGCTCTGATTTTTTTTATCTTGCCCAAATTCCTACCTAAAGGGTCTTGGGAGTCATGCCCTACGAACTACAAATTCTCATCAGATGACTTTATTTGACCCTATATATCATGACTTACTTTTCAATCTGACTCTGGCATAACATTATGAGACAAGGAAAAAATAACCTCAAAACATGTTTATTCACCATACCTTGAAATAGCCCTGCAAAGTCTTTTGTGGGAAAAATCCGCATCCTGTAGAGAATCCCCTTTCTTCTTTGAGTTCCTTCTTTTCATTCCATATCCAGAAGATAGTCACCTAAGAGCCAGGCAGCCTTTTAGGTCTGATAAGAAACATGTTACAACCTCTCTCTCCCTCTGAAGTCTGCTATCTGAGAGAGTCCCCTGCACAGTAAAACTTGGTCTCTACAGTCCTTTATCCTAACCTGAACACTCCTTTCCATTGATCCCAGGTCTCCAGATAAACTCAATCAATTACCAACCAGAAAATGTTTAAATTTATCTATAGTTTGGAAGCTCCTGGTTTGAGTTATCCTATCCTTCTGGGAAAAAAAAAAAAATGTATTTCTTAAATATATTTTAATGATATCTCACGTCTTCCTAAAATATATAAACCCAAACTGTACCTGGACCACCATAAGCTCACGTTCTCAGGACCTCCTGAGGGCTGTGTCATGGGCCATGGTCACTCATATTTGGCTCAGAATAAATCTCTTCAAATATTTTACAGAGTTTTACTCTTTTCATTAACACTTCCTAGACACAGTGGTGGTGCAGACATTAGGTAAATACAGTTATTTCAAATGGGAAAAATTGGCCAAAACAAAGGGGCTATAGGCGCTATGCAAGTCCAAAATCCAATGAGACTGTAACTAAATCTTAAAACTCTGAAATAATCTTGACTCCATGTCTCACATCTAGGTCACATCAATGCAAGAGGTGGGCTCAAACTTATAGATGTTATTTCTAGAATATTAAAAAATACAATAATTAAATTTATAGCACATCAGTATAAGAATTAATTTTACTGATATCTAACAACAATATGCCAATGCAACAAAGCTTTGAGTAGTAGGTAATAATATTTATAATCGCATCAAACCCAAACATATTTATAAATAAATTCAAAAAAAAGTGTACAAGATTTCCACACAGAAAATAACAGACCATTACTTAGCAAATTAAGAAAACATAAATTAACAGAGAAACATATCGTGTTCATGGATGATACTTGCCCATGGATAATTATCTGTAAGTTACACAAATTTGTGAAAATTTAAACTTTTTTAAAAAAATGCTTTTATTTTAATAACTTTAGGGATAACAGTGTTTCTTTAGTTACATGGATGAATTGTATACTGGTTAAGTCTGGGCTTTTAATGCACTAGTCACCTGAATAGTGTTCATTGTACCAAATGGTAATTTTTCATCTCTCACCCTTCTTCTACTCTCCCTCCTCTGTATCTCCAATGTCTATTATACCATTCTGTATGCCCTTGCATACAAATAGCTTAGATCCCACTTATAAGTGAGAATAGGCAGTATTAGTTTTCCTGAGTTACTTCACTTAGGATAATAGCTTCCAGTTCCATCCAAGTTGCTCCAAAAATATTGTTTCATTATTTATTGCTGAGTAGTATTCCATCGTGTGTGTATGTACCATGCAACTGTGAATTGAGCTGCAATAAACATACACATACAAGTGTTTTTTTGATATAATGTATTCTTTTTCCTTCAGTAGTTACTCAGTAGTGAGATTTCTGGATTGAATGGTAGATCTACTATTTGTTATTTGAGAAATTGCCATACTATTTTCCATAGAGGTTGTACTGTTATAATTTACATTCTCATCAGCAGTGAGGAAGTGTTTCTTTTTCACCACATCTGCGACATCTATTGTTGACTTTTTAATAGCCATTCTGGCTGGCCTAATGTGATATCTTATTTGATTTTAATTTGCATTTCCCTGATGATTAGTGAAGTATGAATATTTGTTCATGTTTGTTGGCCATTTGAGTTCATGACTAACAAAGAGAGACATTCTTTAGGAAAAAAATTTTCTAAAAACTTGTGTAATCATTACATTTGTATTTGTTTTCAGTATTAATATTTACTTATATATTTATGATATGTCACATCTTTAAGCAACTTAGAAGATGTATTAACACGTTTAAGTTGCATAGTACACCACTTGTACCAATTATAAATCAGTCTCTACTCTAAAAGTTTTACATATAATATATTGGCTTTTAGTGCTAACATACATGGTTCATAACTTTTTGAAATAAATGTAACTTACTAGAACATTTTTTGTCAAATTGTATATTGAAAAAAAGTCCTTGTTTTTAGTAATATGAAACAAAACCAAGAGAAAGAAATCATGAGAGCTCTGTGTACAGCTTTTAAAACTTCTAGAAAAACATAGAAAAAAAATCATTGTGGGCAAGGTTTAGACAAAGATTTCTTAGCTATTATACCTAAAACTCAATATGTTACTGGGATTTTTAAAATGTGCTCTTCCAAAGTTACAGATAGAATGAAAAGGCAAATCACAGATTGGAAGAAAATAGTGGCAAATCACATATCTTATTAAAAATTTGTGTAAAGGAAATTTAACTCCATCTCAAAACGCAATAATTAGAAAAAATAAATAATAGGTAAAAATTTGAACATTTTAGTAAGAAAATATATGTAATATATTTAAACCCATGATAAAATGCTAAACGTTATTAAGGATTAGGAAAACTCAAATTACATACACAATGAGACACACACACACAAACACACACACACACACACAAAGAGACAGAGACAGAGAGAGGATTAATAAGACCTAAAGCTGGGGAAATCAAATTTATTGAATTTGTGTTTAACACTATACAAGAGATTCTTGTACTATTCTCACATTTCTGTAATTTTATATTTATATCAAAATTAAAAGTTACAAAATAATTCTTAGAAAAACATTCCGGGTGAGGTGGCTCACGCCTGTAATCCCAGCACTTTGGGAGGCCGATGTGGGGAGATCACCTGAGGTCAGGAATTCAAGACCAGCCTGGCCAACATGGTGAAACCCAGTCTCTACTCAAATACAAAAACATTAGCCGGGAGTGATGGTATGTGACTGTAATCCCAGCTACTAGGGAAGCTGAAGCAGGAGAATCGCTTGAAGACAGAGGTTGCAGCAAGCTGAGATCACACCATTGCACTCCAGCCTGGGCAACAGAGCAAGACTCCATCTCAAAAACAGAAAAAAAAAAAAAAAAAAAAAAAGGAAGGAAAGATAAACATAATTATGCTGCATAAATATTTTACAGTGATTATGCTGCACATGACTGAAAATATGTGATGATATTTCTCTATATATCTACAATCTTTTTCTTTTTGTAATATAATTGTTCATCTCATTTCTATGGCACTCATTTCTTCCTTATCTTGAATTAATTGTCTTCAGATCATTCATTCACTTCACAGCATTCCATCACACTTCCTTCTACTTTGATACTGCCAATTCATTATAGTCACTAATTACATTAGTGAATACTTTAAGTAGAATTTTTTTTTTAACCTGTAATCATGACACCATTTGTGGTTTCAAGAGCTATTTCAATGGGAACACTCCTGTGGATATGAGTAGCAATATAGAATCTTAAATTATCATTTAAATATTAGGAGAAAAAATACATTAAGAATATGTATATAAGTAAAAGTATAACATCAGATGAGTAACAGTTTTGCAACTAATTTTTCTATGATGACAATAATTCAAGTTCTATTCAAATTATAGACAATTATTTGTATTAGAGACATCCACTTTAATGTTAAAAACTGAAACTGAATTTCCAATGATTTCTCATAGGAGTTAGGTATTTCAGCTTGAGGGAAGAGGTAGCAAAGGACGATACTCCATAACATTTTTTGTTGCTTTTTAACTATAGTTTTTTTAATTGACATTTAACTATAATATCATAATATATAGAAATAAATTATAGGGTTTACTAAAACCACGTCATTTGAGTAGAGTCATTCACAGAAATTTCAGAATCAAAAAAGAGGGAGAAACATGAGAAGCAGAAAGAAATAAGTCAAATTTTGTTTAACCCTGTCTAAACCACAAAGGTTAAACAAAACTGAGAGACTGCATTGAAATCAATAAACAAAACAATTAGAATAAAAGTAAGTTTAGACTGAAGTTAGGAGTGCTGGCCTTTGTACTGAACGCAAATCACTTTCTCTGGTTTGAAGTTAGAATCCAAAAGAAACGAAGCCAGGAATGATTTCCAGAAAAAGGGAGTCCAGAAACCGTTAACTAAATCATAAAGTTGTGTTTGTATTTGGATAGTACCAGAAATAAATCCTGAGATAAGGAGTTGAATATAAGTAGTTCAAGAACATAAAAAGATGGTAATCAGATCAAAAGTGAAGGCAGTCAAAAATGTGTTAGATCCAGTTTAGTGTGGGGAACTGGAGTTGGATTTCATTAGTGACCTACTCACATTTTGACATTTCTGGCTCACAAGTATTTTATTTACTCTGATGGCAGAAATTTCTTCAGATTTTCAAATTTTATTTCTAATATTCTATCTAATAATATTCTGATTGGTGGCTAAAATTACACACTCTAAGGCAAATACACATATGTTCTTCAGCTGAACAAAACTATTCCTGGAGTTTGAGAGCTGACGACAACGTTTGAAATTTTGGTCATATTTGACCATTGAGAAGCATTATTATTTCTGCACATATCTAATAAAAAATAAATAATTTTTGAATCAGGTATAATAACATAATTTAGAAATTACCTCATTTGAACAAGGAGTACTAATAAATTTGAAACACCACCACAAATAACATAAACATGGGGTACAATTTTCTGACATGAAATCACCTGTCATTCTTAAATTCTCCTAGCTTCTACAATCTGGGCTGAATATATTACTGAATTTAGTGCTGAGGAATCACAACTGGAGTCATACTCTCAGATCTTCCTAGGAATTATGGCATTAATCTTTTAGATCAACTGTTAAATCTATTTCACAATAAAATATCAGAAATAAAACTGTAACAACTTACAAAAGTAAATATTTTTGCCCTGTTTGCCCTATATACTTTGAAAAATTAAATATTTGAAAGTTTGGGGGTGTTGAGGACCTCTATTTACATGTCTCTAATCCTACTACCTTTGGTTTTTATTAGCGGAAACTACTGTCCTGAGATACAATGCATTATTCCTTCCCATGAGACTCTTATAGTAGTTGTATTTTTCTCTATTTGACTGTAAAATCCAACACTATCAGATATTTTATGGTTGTCTTTCTAAAGTCATGAGTGAGATCAACTCTAAAATTATTTTGCTTTTTATTTTCTCATCATTGATATTATTAAATTTTCATAGACTTCTGCTCATTGAATTCTCCTCTTTTACCAATTATTTCTCACTTGTTATACTCAATTGCCTACATGCTTGGCTACATTTTGTAGTTATTAATATATTTTGGCTATTTATACTTTGTAATTATTTTGCTTTTTCCCAATTGTGCTAGCCATAATGATAGTTTCAGTTCATTTGTACTGCAGTAACAATATATCTGAGACTGGGTAACTTACACAAAACAGAAATGTAATTTTTTTACAGTTCTGGAAGTTGGAAAGTCCAAGATCATGGCACCGGTATTCAGTTAGGACTGATCTATGTTTCCAGGATGCACCTTGAATGTTTCTTTGTCTGTATCAAACAAACACTGTGCATTCCCATGGTGAAAACTGAGAAGGAATGGACTTGCTACATCAAAGCCTTTTATAAGGTGCTAATCCCATCCATAAGAGTTCCACCCTCATTTCTTAGTCACTTTATAAAGGATCCAACTGTTAATAATATAACATTGGTGACTAAGTTTCAACTTACAAATTTTAGAAGACACATTCAGACAGTAGTAGTGATTGAGGACATATTCAAATAAAATTTTTCACAAGTGATAAACAGGAATTCTTGAAACATTATTTTAAAAAGAAATTATTTCAAAAGCATTGGAAAGATCGCAAACAAAAAGAACCAGGAGAAAAATTTATACTTGCAAGGGTACAGCTGAAAAGAAGAAAAATAAGAGGTTTCTCTGCTGCTTATTTGATTTGCTTTTTTTTCCTCTAAATGTGCTAGCCAGAAAACCACAGGTTTGCTGGCTCAAATTTGCGTGAAACAGTGTTCAGCGTTTGTGAACAATCCTGGAAATTTAGCAGGACTCAGGGTGGAAGATGTGATTCCAATAGAAAAATCACTATAGAACTTCTACTTGGAGTATTATTTTTTCCATATACTTGGCTCACTGCTGAAGTGTGAGTGTTCCTGAAGAAAATACTTGAAAACGTTATAAATCAGCAATCAGAAAATAGCCAGGAATCTACATGTGAAAGACAAAAATATACCAGATAAGTTTTGTGAATTCAGAATTTTTTTTTTTTTTTTTTTTTTTTTTTGAGACAGAGTCTTGCTCTGCTGCCCAGGCTGGAGTGTAGTGGTGCGATCTCGGCTCCCTACAAGCTCTGCCTCCTGGGTTCACTCCATTCTCCTGCCTCAGCCTCCCAAGTAACTGGAACTACAAGTGGCTGCCACCACGCCCCGCTAAGTTTTGTTGTTGTTGTATTTTTAGTAGAGACGAGGTTTCACCATGTTAGCCAGGGTGGTCTCGATCTCTGACCTCGTGATCCGCCTGCCTTGGCCTCCCAAAGTACTGGGATTACAGGTGTGAGCCACCACGCCCAGCTGAATTCAAAGTTTTTATAATGAATTCAACTTCTCAATATTAACTCATCTTGGGCAACCTCAAATTGGAGATTTGTAAGAGTATACAGCTCTGGGATGACTGGTCACCTGAAATTTAGGGAAGAGATAAACAGCAGCAGTAAGATAACTACAGAAATATTGACCTATGATGTTAGACATAAAGCCATAAAAACCCTGGAAGAAAACTTAGGTAATACCATTCAGGACATAGGCATTGGCAAGGACTTCATATCTAAAACACCAAAAGCAATGGCAACAAAAGTCAAAATTGACAAATGGGATATAATTAAACTAAAGAGCTTCTGCACAGCAAAAGAAACTACCATCAGAGTGAACAGGCAACTTACAGAATGGGAGAAAATTTTTGCAATCTACTCATCTGACAAAGAGCTAATATCCAGAACCTATAAAGAACTCAATCAAATTTACAAGAAAAAAACAAACAACTCCATCAAAAAGTGGGCAAAGGATATGAACAGACAATTCTCAAAAGAAGACATTCAAACAGCCAACAGACACATCAAAAAATGCTCATCATCACTTGCCATCAGAGAAATGCAAATCAAAACCACAATGAGATACCATTTCACACCAGTTAGAATGGCAATCATTAAAAAAATCAGGAAACAACAGGTACTGGAGAGGATGTGGAGAAATAGGAACACTTTTACACTGTTGGTGGGACTGTAAACTAGTTCAACCATTGTGGAAAGCAATGTGGCAATTCCTCAAGGATGTAGAACTAGAAATACCATTTGACCCAGCCATCCCATTACTTGGTATATACCAAAAGGATTATAAGTCATAGTGCTATAAAGACACATGCACACGTATGTTTATTGTGTCACTATTCACAATAGCAAAGACTTGGAATCAACCCAAATGTTCATCAGTGACAGACTGGATTAAGAAAATGTGGCACATATACACGATGGAATACTATGTAGCCATAAAAAAGGATGAGTTTGTGTCCTTTGTAGGGAAATGGATGCAGCTAGAAACCATCATTCTCAGCAAACTATCGCAAGAACAGAAAACCAAACACCATGTATTCTCACTCATAGGTGGGAATTGAACAATGAGATCACTTGGACACAGGAAGGGGAACATCACACACCGGGTCCTATTGTGGGGAGGGGTAGGGGGGAGGGATAGCATTAGGAGATATACCTAATGCAAATGACGAGTTGATGGGTATAGCACACCAACATGGCACAAGTATACATATGTAACAAACCTGCACATTGTACACATGTACCCTAGAACTTAAAGTATAATTAAAAAAAAAAAAAAAAGAAATATTGACCTGTGTATATGAGAAAAAAGTCAACTCACATTATTGACTGACTACTACACTAAACAGGCAATGGCAAGAGCCCTCCAAGAAGGCACGGGTAAAATATCAAACTTTGGAAGCTGACAAAACTTGAGCAGGTATATCAAGTGATGCATACTGCATGGGAGACAGAGTTTATAAGACTAAGAAATTTAATTGCACAGTAGGTATAAAACTCAATAACAGAGAAAACAGAGAATTCAGAGTCAGAATATTACATTACCCTTTTCTACAGCGCCCAGTTTTGGTAGACATGAAAATATACCCATGAAATTTATTGCTCTGAGGAGCACAGTTAACAGATATCCTCAGTTGACATTTCACTAGATATACCACTACATCATAAAGATATCACTTTCTCCCTGAACTTCTCTCAGACAGTGTTAAGCATAGAGGGAATACAAATGGAGGCCTATACCCATAAAACACAGGGCTCTTCTGATGAGTTTCTTTAAGTTGAAGTCCCCCCATCACCCCGGCCAATGCAAATTGAACTATTCACTTCGGTCAGAGACTAACAACACAATTCCCCTTCCTTCTATGTTTCCTTTCACTGATGTCATAGCTACATGTATTCTAAAGGCTCTCTAACTATACTTGTGCTCCATGTACTCCATTTATCTTTTGCAGGAAGTTGCCAAGTAAATCTTGTACACAGACAAATCCATCTTGTTACTTGATTCTCAGAAGACCTAAAATGTGGTACCAGGAGTAGTCTGATAAATCAGGTTGTAAGATGGGGTCTCAGGAGTGGCACATTTACTGCCTGATGAAAAAAAAAAATGATACTATGGTGAGTGGCATTTTGAGCACAGCCCAGTTGGTAAAGATTTTACTGTTATAGACCTGGAAAACATATGGAAAAGGAAGAACACCTTTGCAGGTGTGATGGCTTAAAAACCATGCGGATGAGAGAGGAATTCTTGTGAAGAAAGCAAAGGTGGCTGGTGATTGCTAAGCTGAAACTGACATAGCACAGAGGAAAAATGAGAAAATAAGGGACATTGAACACATTGAACAGCACATAAAGGCTAACTATAAGAGTCAAAGAGTAGCTTGCATAGGCTTACAGAATTTTTTTTTTTTTTTTTATTCTGTAAAAAAAAGAGTGGAAGCCATTATGCAGCTGACTCAGGTTTTAGTAGTTGCAGTTGCATTGCTTGAAAGATGTTTATGTGCTTTGCCAAGACAGTACTCTTGGGCCAAAATCCGGGCCCTTGTTGCAAAAACTGGGATGCCAAAAAACGGAATAGAAAACATAAATAGACATTATTGAGGATGCGGATGTTTCAGACTCTCTTGTAATCATTTACAAAAGTGGTCCACATGTCCATTATGAGAGATAGCACTATCCACAAGTTAAAAGATGCTGCAGATTATCCTCATCCACAAGTGAACCAGACCCATACTCTCTGGCAAACGCACATTCAGGAGATGCCCCCATCTTCCCTTCTGTCTTTTAGGTTATACGTAAGATTAAATTGCAGCATAAATAGCTAGAGATATGCTGTATCAGATAAAGGTAGAAAGTAATTATATATCCCAAAAGTGGAATAATTTCCTAGTATATTCTGGCAGAAATCGGGGTAGTATTAACACAAGATTTAATGTTAAGAGAGCTTGCTCAAGGGAGACAGAACATAAGTCTGGATAACCAAGAATATGTTACCTAGAGGGCAAGTCTGAGGACATGGGATTTAACTCATTGGCAAGTACATGTGGAAACGAAACAAACCAGCTACTATAAACCTGATGAAACTAGGGGACCATGCTGAGTGGGGTAGAAATCCTAGAGTTGTCCTGGAAGGCAGAATAGGAACAAAGGAAGAAGTAGAGACATGTAAGGATATCAAAATTCATTATTATGTGTATCAGGAAGACCCATCAGAACATTGTGTTGAAGGGTCTAGTTCCTGATTAAAAATCTATGTATGACTTTTCAGGTCTCACCATAGGCTAATCACAAAGTCTTTACCTGGCAGGTTTTGCTGGAGAAAGCTGCCCTCCCCACACCAGCCCTGATGCACAGCCAGTGCATTGCCTTCTGTGAAGGGAGCTGCAGTCAAGGCTTCAGGCCCTTCTGGCTAACCATGTTCTTATGCATATCTGCACTCCTAGAACCTGTGCCTTCACAGGTCTCCTTATCATGAAAACTCCTTATCACCAAGGTCTCCTTATCATGAAAACTCAAAGACACTTTTCCATCCTGACAGACTTTTCATTCAAGGCTTCCTCAACAGTAGGAGAACGTAATATCTACACTGGTCTATCTGACTCAGTAATTCCATGGGAAAACATAAAACAAGAATAATTCATGCCTCTTCCAGTGATGATTTATCATCATCACTATAAATAACTGGATACTTAACTATTTCATTTTTGGCTTGATGCTCTAATTAGCTACTCTGACACCTGACAACTCAGCTCTCTTTTCCAGATCGCTTAAACTGACAATTGTTTCATGGGAGGGCTCAAGAGTCACAGTATTTCAAACCCAGTGTGAACATAGTAGTGAGAATGAAACTGACATCACTAAGAAGTTCAGTGTTCCTTTTTGCAGATCGGACATAATAATAAGAGAGAGAGAGTCTCATAGCTGAACTCATTAATGTTCATATATAAAAACACATATGTTCATATGTATGTTCATATATATACACATATGTCTGTATATATGTGTTCATATATATATATATAACCAAATGAATGGAAGTCGGGTGCCAAGGCTTATCCTCCAGAAACCAGAAATCTTCAATTGCAGCAATCAGAAATATCAGTGATAAAATCAAGGGATGTTAACCCACAGGGAGTTTTAAAATAGTTAATCAAGTATAGTACCTCTAGGGGAAAAAATTGGCAGTAAACAAGGATACTACTTAATTTGCAAAAGCAGAAAAAGCCAGGAATTGAGATGGAGGAGACTGAGAATAATTTCCCCAATAAAAAGCAACAATACTTTGCTCAGTTCCCTGACGTGCCACTTTTCATACAGAGAACACATTGGCCTGGTGAGTAGGTGAAAAAAATTGCCATGGTAGCAGAGGTACTGAATATTTTCCCCATAACATGGACTCCTACTTAATCAGGATTATATAGCTACCTTTGCATCTAAATGCATGGTAGGTCTAAATACATACTGGTCTTACAACAGAGACCAATATTGATTTCCCAATGTGACATTGTTGCATTATTTTTTACTCAGATTACCTGGTCACTTGATGACAAATACACTACATGGTCCTCCTTCTTTTATGACAAACAAAACGTCAATTTATTTTCACAAGGATACATACTTATTGTATGTATGAGTTTGTCTTTTCATCCACAAGTTTACCATCTGCACCGCTAATAGAAGCGGTATAGAATGTTGTATCTAAAGACAGGAAATCTCATACAGTATAGAATATCATCACAGGTACACATCAGCGTCCAGTGCTACTCTTCGGTATCTACTGTTGTGCTCAATAGAGATGGTGCTTCCCCAAAGCTGTTCCCATTCAAAGATGAGCATGGGGTACCAAAAACCAAAATGCCCACTTTGTAAAAATCAAGAGTGTAATTCATAATTCAAAAGTTAGTAAACATAAACTGACTCTAGATATTAGAATTAGATGTGACCCTAGATATTAGAATTAGAAGATAATACATCATAGCAGGTATTATTAATATGTGTAATGGATTAAAAATATGTTTAACCTGTTTATGTAGATTAAAGGAGAAAGCAGTTTTAACGGGTAAACAAGTAATTTTAAGACAAAAGAAAACTTCACAAAATAAGATCCAAATAGATACAGTAAGATGGAAATACAATACTTATGAGGTGTCTTGAAGAAAATATTGAAAATATCAACTAAATAACACATTAACATAAAACTAAATCAATAACAATTATTCAATCTGAACAATGGAGAAAAAAATAAAGAAAAAAAATTAAGGGCACCTCAGAGTCAAGTGTGAAAATATGAAGTGGTATAATATACACGGAATTGAAGTCTCCAAAAGAGAAAAGAGTTAACACGAAACAGGAAAAGACAATTTGGAGCAAGAGTGGCCAAAAACTTTTTAACTAAATGTGTAAAAAGTATTAACCCAAAGCTCTAAAAGAATTATTAAACAGGTAAATACAAAGAAACTTTACATTCCCATATTAACAAGATCCTGTTGAAAAGACAAAAATAGAGAATGTTCTAAAAGGAGTAAGGGAAGGGGCCAACTACCTATTCTATCAAAAGAAAAAATGCATAATTAATGAATAATTTATCATTAGAAATGACAGACACCAGAATATGCTAGAATGGCATATTCAAACACCTCAAAAATATACCTCACTATTTAGAATCCAACATTCTACCAAATTGTATTTTAAAGATAACAAAAAAAACTGAGACACATTTTCAAGTTAAAAAATATAGAGGGATAAGTCACCATTAGGAGACATTCATTAAAAACTATAAAGGAAATTATTTAACTAAAGGAAGAAAAAAATGCATCAGAAAGAATCTTGGATCTGAAGGAGAAAATACAGAGTAAAAGATGCGATAAATATTCTGGTAAGTAAAAATATTTCCTGTCTATCTCTATTTTATACTTGTATGGTTATGTCTATGTTTTATCTTTTTATCTATCATTTTTATAAAGGTCTGTGTATTCTATTTATATCTATATTCATATCTTTATCCGTCTATTTATATCTATCTAGAGTAAAAGAGAGTGAAAGAGAGTAGCCAGAGTTTTTTCTTTTCTTTTCTAATATGTTTAAACGACACACCAATGTTCCCAGCTCAGCATGGCACACTTGGTGTCTGTACACATTCAATGGAACAAAGCAAGTCATATGGTAAAGTATACCATCAGTGCAGTGAAAAAGAATGATGCTATCATAGTGGGAGACATTTAAGGGATAAATAAATAAAAATCATGAATATTTGATTTTACTAAAAGGTGAATGTAAATAATTGGAAATAATTACCAAATCTATGGCACTAATATACTTTATAAATATTCACAATAATAATGGATAATTACCAAAAAAGGCTTCAATTAAAATACATATCTTTTTCCAAGGGAGCGATAACAAAGCTGACAATATTTTCAACCACAAAAATAATAAGACAAGAATATATTACTGTAACATATTTAAGTATAACAACAAAATGATAAAAATAAGAGTAACAATAATTGAGAATCTAGGACGTTATGTAATTAAATTACTTTCAAAAATGTTGGTTGAATGTAGAAATATTTAGACTGAACTTGAATGAATCTATCGTTAGAATGCTTGCACTAACAGAGCTTCTAAAAGGAGTATAGCCCATTTCCACAAAAGAAAATGATCCCAGATGAATGAATTTAAAGTATAGAAAGTCATTTAAAAAAAGCTAGTAAATATTTTGGTAAATAAATATTATTGGTAGTAGTAACAATAATTGACAACCTGGAATGCTATATGATGAAATTACTTTCAAAACTGTTGGTTAAATGTAAAAATATTTAGATAAAACTGAATAAATCTATCATTAGAATGCTTACACTAACGGCTTCTGAAAGAGGACTGTAACACATTTACAAAAAAGAAAATGATCCTAGATGACTGAATTTAAAGTACAGGAAGTTATTTTAAAAAGAGAGGAGTAAATATGTTGGTAAACGAATGTTATTGGTTTATATACATCATATATATTATTTCAAAATCACATCTATGTTTCAAGGCCTGGATAAACTATTATCTCTTTCACAAACTCTTTTCAGATGCCCGGAAACAGAATTCATGCTTCCACCCTCCAACTTCTCACAATTGTAGCACATTCTGATTCTTCCTAAGCTTCTAATGTAACTATCCTATAGTAAGCTGATGAACAGTAAAGCCAATGATGTATCCTTTTGTATTTAATTATCCATCAAGCAAAGTACCTTGAAAATAGCATATAGTCCATGTCAATAAATAAAAATAATAATTATCTTGGTCCATCTGTAATTGAAGCATTGTAAATATAGATGGTCGCCAATTGTGTTTTAAACTTATACATTGAATGATTTTTTTTTAAATATTATTCTTTTAGCCTTGGTCCTTTATATGTTTCCTAGAAATGTCTCAAGTTTGTCACAATTAGGAAATTTATTGACACAAAACTGACTAAAATTTACTCCAAATGTATATTATTTTCTTCAAGTAAACTATGGAATAACAGCATGTAGTCAATTTACTGTCATGCATAGATAATTTCAATATTTTAGGTTAAAAACTTTGATTTTGGGAATTACAGTTATTCACCCTATTAAAGTATTATTATCCTCTGCTTTTTTGGCTTCTGTATTTTCACTATAAGTTTAGTGGAAATTTATTTTTATTTATCATTCTCAGGATTCTCGAATATTTTATAACTTTTTCTATTATTATACTTTAATTCTAGGGTACATGTGCACAGCGTGCAGGTTTGTTACATATGTATTCATGTGCCATGTTGGTGTGCTGCACCCGTTAACTCATCATTTACATTAGGTATATCTCCTAATGGGGAGGGATAGCATTAGGATAGCATTTCACAACTTTTAAATTAGTGTTTTTAATCATTTTGAGGAAAACTTAATTCATTAACATACCAAATATTAATTTTCTTTATTTTTCCCTTTTCTCTTACTGGAACTAAGATTAAACATATGTTAGATGTTTCTACCTCGCACATTTTACTCTCTCCTTTATAATTTCTGTCTATTTTTATTCCTGCAGGTAAAATATTGGAAAATTAATTTTCACTTCTAAGAAGTTTACTTCTGTCAGCTGTGTCTAAGCTATTATCACATCCATGAATTGAGTACAGTACTTATATTTTGATAGAATTTCTTAGTTCTAGAAATTATCTCAGGTTCTCTTCTAAATCTAATATATAACTCTATCATCTATTTTTTTTCCACAGACGTTTTCAAACTTCTCTCCCTTTCTACTGTGTCTCTCTCTGTAACATACTTTAATAAGTCAGTACTTGATCATTTCCAAAACTCATACCTTTTTAGGTAGTTCACTACTTAGTCTTACACAATATATGCTAAGATTTAGGAATATGCTAAAGAGTATCAACATAAATTTCTTACATACATCATCTTCATGTAACACACATTGGCAAAACACAGCTGTAAATTAAAAAAAAAAAACCTGTAGTAATATATACCACATAATTATAATACTGATTAAAGTAATCAGTTTTGTCCATAGGCGCCATTTCTATTGTGGAGTTACAGGCTATTCACTCTTTCATAGCTGTTAATTTATGTAATAGAAAAATTCAGAGAGAAAAAGAAGATGTAAATCCTCCTAAGCAGTGAGGCCAGAGCTTTTCTCAATTGTTTAATCAGAGTAATATCAATATCTTCAAAGTAATCCATTGAACACATTGTTGACAATAACATTTGTTACTGTCCTCTGTATATACACAACTGTGATCAGAGAAAATGGCATCTTTTTTTTTTTTCTCAACTTCCCAACTTCCACTCTGCGTTTACTCAATTATTCATGAATGAAATAACAGCTTTCTGCATTAATAATGTAAGAGACAATGTAAGATAAAATGTAACTGGCAAAAGGATGAACGTTTTGGCAGCTTTTATGATACCCATTTATCTAGCATTTTCTGTCATTAATTATGATGCCATCTTTGATAGGAAACATGCTCAGGGACAGAAGGTTTCCCCATTGACAGGCAGGATCATTACACTTTAATAAAAATACATTTTTTTCCTTAGCATAGCATATCTTCCTAAGAGCAAGGGAAAATTTTTGTTGGTTTGTTTGTTTTCGGAATTACAACTTTAAAATACTTTGAAGAAATTAGGCATAAATTCTTGTATTTCAGTTCTGTCTTTTCACCCTTATATTCAATACCTTACACTGAGCAATGTTGTTAGCTAAGATGAATATGGATAATATTTCAGTGAAAAAATCTCTCCACAGAGTATTTATTTTCTTTCTACATAGAACTAACCTTTACTCAGGATGTTTTAGACGTATGTTAAAAAATCCCCAAATTTCCATACTGGTATTTTATAACAATGCAAATTTTAACTTGAATGCTTATCAAAAGAAATTATTTTAACAATATGAAGCATACTACCTGTGTAAGAGATAATATTTGATTCTAAAAATACAAAGTCATAAATGGTAATTGCCTTCAAGGAGATTGTTTCTTGGTTATCCTTAGTAGAAATTCTACCAATTGTTTCTAACTGGTTAACTAATGTAAACATTTAAGCTTTGAAAAGCAGTTTTGAGACTGCATTTTTTATCATAGAACTTGAGAATTGAAATGAGTCTAAACTGAATATATTGTAAGGCAACTCTTTCAGGTATGAAAAGTAAATCCCCCCAAAATTGATTATATTATCACCATTGTGACCGGTATTCATACTGCAATCTCATTTTTCTGAGCTTCCATTATGTAACATTGTCTGTTCCTGCACTCTTCGTTTTTAGTAAGCATCATTATCTGATCAGTTAATATTTGGGTTAGCATAATAACCAAGAAAACTTCCTACTACTTGTAATAAAAACACATCATAAAACACGAAAATAAACATGATTAACATACTATATCACAGAATCAGGTATGCAAACTGATTCTATTTCATAAACAATAATTATCTTTTTCTGCACAGTGTATATATTATTAATTAATGCATAAAGATATAAAATGTGCACCACATTTGCTTACTAAAACGTAGTTGTTTGTTTAACCTGCCTCAACATAATAATCTTCATTTTGTGTTCATTTTTGTATAACCAGTCATTTTATAAATTTCTTTGAAATTTTACATTTGATGCTTTGAAGTGAGAATGTATTTCACAACAGAATACAATCAATCAAAGGTGCCTTATTGCAATGTATTCTATTATGGCATAAAAAATGAAGAAATTCTATGTCCAGTTTTATATAAACCTTGCAGTCTATCCTCCTTGATCACTACATGTTTGTTTATTATTTATTTACTTTTCTCATCATAATATGTGATACATGTAACACCAAACCTCTCAGAGTGTAAGGACCTATTCAGGACACAGGAACTATTCTATCATGTCATTCTTCTCACTAAGCACACTACCATACTCATTGCTCCACCATCACTGGCTACAAATGACAAAACGACAATGTTTACTTTTAACTCTCATGTCCATATGTCTCAAGAAAGAAGGTGATTGGTTAAGTCATTTGTCTTGGAGCATAAGGAAACATTTTTCATTAAATTAGCTCATAGGTTGACCTTTAGATTAGGCATTCATCCTTCATTCAACAAAGCTAACAAGTGAAACAGTAGAACATGGTAAACCACAGTAACTGTATTAGTCCATTTTCATGCTGCTGATAAAGACAAAACTGAGACCGGACAGAAAAAGAGGTTTAATCTGACTTACAGTTCCACATGGCTGGGGAGACCTCAGAATCATGGCAGGAGGTAAAAGGCACTTCTTACCTGGTGGCGACGAAAGAAAATGAGCAAGAAGCAAAAGTGGAAACACCTGATAAAACCTTCAGATCCCCTGAGACTTATTCACTATCACGAGAATAACACGGGAAAGACTGGCCCCCATGATGAAATTGCCTCCCCTTGGGTCCCTCCCACAACACATGGAAATTCTGGGAGATACAATTGAAGTTGAGATTTGGGTGGAGACACAGCCAAACCATATCAGTGACCTATACATAAAGAATTCATCATAAGAAAACAGGAAGAATATAGATAGCTGGCAGTATGTTATTGTAATGTGTTTCTACGTTATATCTATTGTTTCATAAAAGTAGATGTTAGAAGTGGATTGCATATTTTACCAATTTAAAGCATCTTTTAGTCTAACTTAGTTATATCAATTGGATTTTCTTTATAAAATTGCAGGGACCTGCTTTCTAAGAAGTTTATCATATAATGTTATCATTTTCAAATGTCTTTATTAGTCATTTGCTTATGAATCTAGAAAAAAATTATTGAATGTATATCCAATTTTATTTTAAGTTTCAATTTGCCTTTCTATATTTGTATAGTTTACTCACAATGGCAGATATGGATTATATATATATTAATTACTAATATTTTCTGTTTATTTTGGTTTAAAAATTAATGCTTTGGTTCTTGCAATATAAATTGCATTTTACTTGTATACTTTTTCTTTGTAGGAATTTAACATTTTTCAATTTCTGTTATATTTATTAAAGTTTAAAATAAGAGAAAATAAAATACCAATAGTCTGTATTAACAATGAAGAATCCTTTATTTTGGCCAAGTGCGGTGGCTCACTCCTGCAATCCCAGCACTTTGGGAAACTGAGGCAGGCGGATCATGAGGTCAGGAGTTTGAAACCATCCTGGCCAACATGGTGAAACCCTATCTCTACTAATACACAAAACAATAGCTGGGTGTGGTGGCATGCACCTGTAGTATCAGCTATTGGGGAGGCTGAGGCAGGGGAATTGCTTGAACTTGGAAGGCAGAGGTTGCAATGAGCCAAGATTTTGCCACTGAACTCCAGCCTGACAACAGAACAAGACTCTGTCTCAAAAAAAAAAAAAAAAAAATCCTTCATTTTGACTCCCACATAATTAAGAGTTATAGTATAAACAAGGTCACGGTAAAATTCATTTAAATCTGTCTACACTATTTTCGTAATTTTACTTTAAAAATGTTTTATTTGTTCATTAATCATTATATTCATATACATACATATTTACAATGAATATATGGAATATATGTGTGTCCATGTGTGTAACATATATTTCTACATACTTGTGTATATATAAGAACTAGCAGGCAAAAATATACAAGGATTTTTAAAATATAAATAATGGACAAGGAATTTCTCAATGGTGTCATAAAATAAAAAGGTATTACTTTTGAAACAGTACAATACTAATTCATTTACATCATGAAAGTATAATAGCTGCTAGAAATGAAACGGAATAGCAACAGACTGGAAACCATCATTCTTAGCAAACTATCACAAGAACAGAAAACCAAACACCGCATGTTCTCACTCATAGGTGGGAACTGAACAATGAGATCACTTGGACTCGGGAAGGGGAACATCACACACCGGGGCCTATCATGGGGAGGGGGGAGGGGGGAGGGATTGCATTGGGAGTTATACCTGATGTAAATGACGAGTTGATGGGTGCAGCACACCAACATGGCACAAGTATACATATGTAACAAACCTGCACGTTATGCACATGTACCCTACAACTTAAAGTATAATAATAATAAAAAAAAAGAAATGTAATATAAAAAAATCACATAATCACTTAGAAAGATTAAATTAAAACAAATGATTGAGCCATACTTCATTATGAGAAAGCAAAACTTACCAACATTCATGACTTGATCTAACATGAATTCATGATTGTCAAAAGAAATGTTATATAACAAAATACAAATAAGTGCTCATATGACCGATGACATAAATATTTTTAATGTTTATATCAAATAAACCATAAAATAAATCTAGTAGGTAATACATACCTGCAATAATTATTATGTCTATCAAAGTAGTAATACTCATTGTATAAATATGTCATTCAAAATAGATAAGACAAATATGAATGCCTTAAGATTAAAATAAGCAAAACATACAAGAATTCAATAAAAAGAAATTTTTAATGTTCAATATGTTCTTAAAAATGAAAAATTTCCACAATAATATGTATACCGCTTTATTTTATTTTGTTTTATTTTGGACTGAGGATCTCACTCTGTCACCCACGCGTGAGTGCAGTGGCGCGATCCTTGGCAAACTTTTTTTATATTTTGTAGAGATAGTTTCGCCATGTTGCCTAGGCTGGTCTCCACCTCCTGAGCTCAAGGGATCTCCACGTGTCAGCTTCCCGAAGAGCTGGAATTACAGGTATGAGCCACCGCTTCCGGCCTGCATATTTTCTTTATCAAATTGGTATAAATGTTTAAAAATCAGTAATAGAAAATGATTGCTACAATTATTATAAATTGTTTTTGGAAACAGAACAAGAACAATATGGCAGGATGACAATTCTTCCTTATGAATTCAGTGTCTTATAATGATTTAATTCAAATACAGGTATTCAGTTAAATAAATTATATGGAAATATGAATAATAAATATAAATACTACTAGGATTGCGATACTATAATCATTTATAATATTTATGATTATTAAACCTTCTTACAGCATTGATAGAATAATATGCAGGCTAATATATGAAATGACTAATTATTAATATACTGATAACATAAATATATATTTCATCTGTATGACAAAAATAATTTATGTTCATTGTAGAAAATATAAAATATCTTTACAATGAGTGAATAAAAATTATAACCTATGATAATTATTTTATTGTTTAATAGGAGACAAAAAACTATACTTGGAATGAAAAAAAACATGAAAAAAGCTTTACTGATGAAAATGCTAGTAAGATTATATTATGAACATTATTCTCACACTAGTTTTGAAGACATAACTGATTATGTTTTTAGAAAAATAACTTACCAAAAAGATCTGAAATGATTTCATAATACTAATAATTGTATATGCATTAGGGAAATAATGTAAGCAGTTTAAACCTTTCACTTTCAGGGTAACTTCTTAGCTAATTATATCAAATATCCAATAAACATTTAAGCATAATCTTATTTAAACTATATATGAAAATAAAAATGGAAGTAATTAAATCAATTAAATATAAAATTTTGTAAACATCATTTAACATCAAAATATTTTAGACTTTAGGAAGGCACATTACTATGAAAAATATTTAACAATGTAACCTTATAAATGTTGAGCACTGTTTTTTTAAAAAAAATAATTACAGGTACATTGTTATCATTGAAAGTTTGTGTTCTTACTTGTGAATTCAACAGAAAGCTGTGGATATTTTTTCAAACCTTATTTTTAATTACTTCAATGTAAAACTATTTTACTCCTTAAGATACTTCACAGTGTTTTTATTACTTTAATCCATTATGGAAAAAAATAGTTTGCAGATATGTTTGGAATAAACCTGCTTGTTTTCTGTTGGGTATACATGTGCTATTTTGTTCATTTTGTGACAGGTAACTGGGAGGTCTTCTTAAAGGAACAAAAGTAAATTGAAGGAAAAAAACATACCCAATAACTTCCGAAATCTACCCACAATAATAAATACAAGCTTTGCTTCAAAAAAAAGTCCATAAAATGTACCTTTAGCTGTGACAAAGTGCTTTAAATAAAATAAAACGACTTTTAAAACAATTACAAATGACAGATTAAACTAAAGTTAAAGTTTAATTGTACTTCAAATTAATGAAAATTCAGATATTTTCAAAAACTATAACCCTTCATATAGTGAAAACAAAGTAAAACAAATAATAGGTTTTGAAATATTAATGATTTGGGGAAAACAGAGAAATGTAGAAAATTACTGACCACACCTATACTTTGATTTTATTAGGGTAAAATCCATGTTTTAAAGTCAATTTCCAAAAGGATTTATGTGTGCCTGAGCATAATATACATATAATTAATAACCACTTTAAGTTTGTATAACACAAATGTGAAATACTTTAGCATTTTTATTTCTTGGGGGGTAATTTATATAATTACAAATAGTTTTATGGGACTTCATATTCAATTACTTAGAAGTGGGTGGTATCTTTCTATTTTTATGTGCTAGAAGGACATTTACCTAATTTGAAATAATAGAGTAATATCAAGCAAATATTTCATTTTTGTAGGAAAAAAATGCTGTCTTTCATAATTTTAGTAAAAAAGAGTATATATTTTTCTATTCAGGAAAGCAAGAAAGTTATTTAGATAATTCAGCATAGCATCAATATTTTCATTAAATTTGGAATGTCCTAATGCTTTACAAATTACAAATTTATATTTGTAATTTCAAAACAGAAAAATATTACCTTCCAATATTTATACATAAGGTATTTATTTAGGAGTTAATTTCTTTGCACTTGTATAATATGTTCTGATCTTTATTTTTTTACTTATTGTGTTTTATGTTTTCTTAATTTTCATTTTATCATCATAATCATAATTCTTACTATTATTAATAATAGTAGCAGTATGTTATTTTCAACATCCATGCACCTCTGAGCAAAGACTGCATTTCATATTTCAAAAACTAATGTTTTTTCTTATTTATGTTAATTTGTTTATTATATTCAATAAACATTTATAGAGCACCTATACTGTAGCAGGTTCTACTCTCTAGGATTGTATGGAACAAACAAATAGCTATACATTCAAGGGGCTTACATTCTAGTTTGAAAGGAGGGACAATTAGTAAGATAAATAAGTAAAAAAAAAAAAAAAAAAAAAAAATAGCCACTAAGGATTAAGCAGAAAATGTGTCTATTGATATACCAAATGCAAAATTATATTCAATTCACTTATACTTTGTGTTTTTAAATGAATCATAAGCAGTTAAATGAAAATGCTAAAGTATTATAAATAACTCTAAATTAATCTGTCCGTTACTTATTCATAAATAATGTCAGTAAGTTTGCCTAAGACATATAAACAAAATAAAAATCAAAATAATATCAATCACAAAAATAGAATTTAACATTCCACAAAAGTATATGTATGTCTTCTTTCTTTACTAATCAGTATTTGGTATTTCTATTTTGAGAGAAAAGTTCATGTGCAGTACAATATTTTGTGGATAAATCAAATATGTCTATATATTAGGTAAATTTCACATTTGTTACGTAATTACAAATGTAATCACAATATCACACTCAGTTTTTATACAAATCAGTACGTAAGTATATCTTTATATCTGCCTTTATGTCTGCCTATATACTTTCTTAGCTATATACCTACCTATCTGTCTACCAATCTGGCTTATTTAAGGGTTTAGCTTCTGAGAATACTGTGCTTTCTCCGATACTAATTAGTGAGATAAGCATTACAAAAGCAGTGACAAACTAATCAAAAAATTCATCAACAATTTGCATTTGATAATGATGCTTAACAGACCAGGATGTTTACTGTCCACATTTTATCTATGAGGCAAAACAAACAACTAAATTATAACTTTGTAACATCTGCTTCCTCTACGGGGCTATTTGTATAGACTTTGACAGATGTGAGAACAGCAAAGAATGGCTGTAACAAATGGGACAACTAATAGTGATGTCTTAAAAAAAAAAAAAAAAAAATCAGCCAATCTGAGTTTATTGAAATGAGCTCCAGACTGAGACTGAGATGACATGCACCTGTTCCTCCAAACTATTACTCTGGAAAGAGATAATGACTTTAAAATTATTATTTTCCATCATGTGAAATGTGAAAAAAACCTGAAATAGTACACCATGGAATATTGTAACATCACAATATATTTTTCCAAAGGTCTCTCAGTTTGTGCAAAATTATGGTACATTTTATTGTCTGGTGAATGAGTAGTGCAGGAATGAAAGAGGCAGAAAAGGATTAGGTTTTTTATCTACTTATGTATGCATTTGATTACTTATAAATTCTGTAGATTATGGTTCTACACATGAGAATTCAAATGGGCTTTCTTGATGCAATTTTTCTATCTCAGGTACAGAAAAGTTGTTGAATCCTCTAAGTTAGATAATCAAATATACTGAAGACTTAGAAGTGAAAAACCTTCAGGGCAAATTCATAAGGCCAGGATTGAAATAAGTTATATTTTTACTTTAAGTAAATAGTTTTATAAATTTATAGTTGAAATAAAAGCATAGTCCAACATTTGTTCTGTAGGTTTAAAACACATCTACAAATATTTTGATAAGTTTCTCATGAAGAATTGGAGTCAATGCCCTCCTGTTTTTAAGCCAGGCAGGTCTTTGTGACTTCTTCAATGATCAGAATATATTGAAAGTGGTACTGCATGATTTCTAAGGATAGGTTAGAATATGTGTATAGTTTCTACTAGTTTCTCTTGGGATGCAAGCTCTGGGAACCTCCAGCCATCATGTAAGAAGTTCAGCTACACTGAGGCTGCCAGGCTGAGGAGGCCTTGTGGAGGAAAATGCCCTGCAGCTTAAGCTAATCCCAACCGAGTCTTTTCAACCTAGGCACCAGCTGTGTGTGGACATTTTCTAGATGACTCCGGCCACAGCACCTGTAGGAACGAAAAACTGAACAATGACTAATTAGTTGAGACCAGTTATGGGCGATGACTGATTAGTTGAGACCAGTTACTCTTCTAAATATGACAGATGATAACAATAAGGAAATGTTTTTATGTGCCTAAAAGTAGATAGTTACACATCAATAAATATCCAAAACACCTAGTACATTGAAGTCTATGCAATAATATATTTATGGTTTTTAAATAAAAAATCACAATCCATCTTGTATTTGGTAAAATCTTCCTTTTTTCTGGAAAAAACACTTATTTACATGTAAAATGCAGGATACATATATATATACACACACACACACAAACACACATATATAATCTTCTAAATTCACAAAAAAAAACTTAATTTATAATAGAAGACCAAAAGAGAATATGTATATAATTATATCAATAGATTTTATAAAAGCATTTAAAAATGCAACATTTATTGCTGATAAAAACTCTCAGCAAACAAGACACAGAAGGAAACGTTCTCTAAATGATAAATGTATTCTAGGTAACTATAGCTATCACAATTTATTAAGCTATCTTAGTGGTGATAGAATTAATATTTTCCAATATTTTCCTCTTAATATCAGGATCAAAGCAAAGATTTCCATTTTGACCACTCCTCTCTAACCTTGTACTTGGGTTTCTATACATGAAAATCATGCACACACACATACACACAAACACATTGGAAAGAGTTGTTTTTGTCATGGATGACATGATCATCAATGTAGACAATACAGGGAATAAACAAAAAGTCTATTAGATCTAATTAATAAGATTAGCAAATTTGTAAGATACAATATCAAGAAACAAACATAAGTTGTATTTATATAAGCTACAAAATCAATGGGAAAAGTAAATTCAAAATATATCCAATTGGATCAAAATACAAAACGCAAATCTGTCAAAATATCTGTTAAACGTGTACTCTGAAATCAACACAACTATTTGAGGGAAGTTTAAAAATATCTAAATAAATGGAGAAATACACCATGTTAATTGATTGAAAGACTCAGTATTTTTAGGATGTCAAATGTCTGTAAATTGATCTAGTATAAATTCAACACAATCCCAATTGCAATGGTGACAGGCATTTTCTGAAATTTGAAAAGTTTATCCTGAAGATTTTATAAAAAAGCAAAAATTTAGAAGAGACAAAACAAATTTAATATAAAAGAACAAAGTAGTAAGACATACCCAATCTTATTTAAAGACTTATTACAAAGTTACAGAAAGCTGGGCAGTAAGGCATTGAGCATAACCATAAACAAATAAATCAATGAAATAGAATAGATGGAATATAAATACATGTGCACAGGCATGCACACACACAGACACACAAACACACACACAAATCTGGATCACAAATTTAAGGATATAATCTAAAACAATACAATTTGTTAAATAAAACATAAAAACATATTTTCTAACTTTTATTAGCAATTGTTTCTAAACTACAGACCTAAAAAAATTGAGAACTAATGTTCTACAAAAGACTCGGTTAAGTAAATAAAAAGACAAACCAGAGACTTGAAAAATATCACTATGAATCACATATCTGATGAAGAAACTGTGTACAGAATATATAAAGGAACGTCAAAACTCAGTAAAAACAAAATCAAAATCAACCCAATAAAAATGAGTAAATATTTGAACAGGAACATCACCAAATTAAATATAAAACAAATAAACACTTTAAAATGCTCAGTATAATTAATAGAATGCAGATTGAACAACAATGAGATGTTATTATATATCTAGTAGATTATCTAACATTTAAGATTCACCATAAAACATGTTGGAAAAAATGAAAGCACTGAAACTAATACATTGCTGATGAAAATGTTAAATGGTAAAACCACAATGGAAAGCAGTTTGACCATTTCTTATAAAGTTAAACTTACACCAACTATATGACCCAGCTATTCCATTCTCATGTCTTTACTCAAAAGTGTTTGAAGCTTAAGTTTGTTTAGAAAAAGTATATATAGATGTTTGTAACAGGCTTATTTGTAAAAGCAAAAATCATGAAATAACCTACATATCTATTACTTGGTAATAAATAAACAAATTTAGGTATTTTTATAAAAATTATGCTAATAAATTAGTGAACAAAGGAAGCCAACTAAAACAAGGTACACATTATAAAATTCTATTTACATAAAAATGTAGAAACTGGAAACTAATTTATAATAATGATTGCCATCCAGGGACAATTTTGTCCCCTATGCACAATTTATCTATATCTAGGGATATTATTGGTTGTGATATCTAAGGAATAATACTTTCATCTACTAGTTGGAGGCCAGAGATGTGGCAGAATACTATATAATGCACAAGATATTATCCAATCAAAACTTTACAGTAGATGCTGCTTCTGAAAAATCCCTATCTATGTTCATAAAAATAAAAGAAATCAGTGGTTGCTTGCAGGTACAGATAAAATTACAAGGGAGTATGAGAAAATCTGGGGAGCTAACTCATGTGTTTATTATTGCAATGGCAATGATTGATAATAGGAGTCTATTAAGTTATCAGAACTTTTCAAATTGTGTACTTTCAATGCATGCAGTTTATTACATATCAATTATGTCATACTGTTTAAAAAGCTACTATCTAAGTGAGAATCTGAGTCTAGCAAAAATATTGAGTAATAAAAAAGAATTTAGGAAACTAGAAATAGGAGAACAGACAGGATGGAACAAACAAATAATCAATAGTAAAATGGCACACCTAAACCCAGCCATACCTATAGTTATATTAGATATAATTATCTAATTGTCTATATTAAACATGTATATTAAAAGTGGGAGATCATCAGAATTGATGGAAAAACAAGACACAACAACAGGTGATGTGCTTTAAAGATTTAGATAAGTTGGAATTAAAATAACAAAATGTCATGTCATTAAAATAGCGTAAGAAAATGACAATGATCCTGTCAACCTCAAAGGAAACTTAAAGACAAAGAGCATTATTAGGGATAGAGATAATTGGCCAACTGTGGCAGTGCAGGCCTGTAATCCCAGCAATTTGGGAGGCCTAGGTAGGTGGATGGCTTGAGTCCAGGAGTTCAAGACTAGCTTGGGAAACATAGTAAAATCCTGTCTGTAGAAAAAATACAAAAATTAGCTGGGCATGGTGGCACATACCCATAGTCCCAGCTACTTGGGAGGCTGAAGTGGGAGGATCACTTGAGCCCTTGGAGACTGAGGCTGCAGTGAGCCATGATTATGCCACTACAATTGAACCTGAACGACAGAGTGAGATTATGTCACACACACACACACACACACACACACACACACACACAAAAAGAGAGATTTTATAATTATTTCATAGTTATAAAATAATCAATTTATCAACAAAATATAATAATTACATTAAGCATATTTAAAAGAAATGAATATTTATGTCCCCACAGAATTAAAATGTTGAAGCCTTAATTTTTCAATGTGATGGTATTTGGAAGTAAGGGAGGCTTAGACAAGGTCATGAGGATGGAATTCCCATGATAGGATTAGTGCTCTTATAAGCAGAGGAAAAGACTAAAGCCCTGTCTATCTCTATCACAGGAGAATACAAGAGAGCAGCTATCGGGGAACCAGCCCCCAATATTTCAATGTAGATTCTTTTCTATTACCCCTAAATGTCAGCCTATCTGAGAAATAAAGGGAAAGAGTGTAAAAGAGAGAAATTTTAAAGTTGGGTGTCTGGGGGAGATATCACATGTCGGCAGGTTCCGTGATGCCCCCCAAGCCGCAAAAACGGCAAGTTTTTATTAGCAATTTTCAAAGGGGAGGGAGTGTACAAATAGGGTGTGGGTTACAGAGATCACATGCTTCAAGGGCAACAAAATATCTCAAGGCAAATGGGCAGGGCAAAGTCACATGGCCAGGGTGAAACTAGAATTACTAATAAGGTTCCCAGTTCCATTGTGCATGCATTGTCATTGATAAGCATCAGGAAACAGGGTTTGAGAGCAGACCACCGGTCTGACTAAAATTTACTAGGCAGGAATTTCCTAATCCTGATAAGCCTGGGGGTGCTGCAGGAGACTAGGGCATGTTTCATCCCCTATCTATGTCTGCATAGTGCAGACATTCCCTGAGCGGCCATTTTAGAGCTCTCCCTCTTTCCCCTCAGAATGCATTCTTTTCCCAGGGCTGTCAGTTATTAATATTCTTTACTGGGGAAAGAATTCAGTGATATTTCTCTTACCAGTTTTTGGCAGTAAGAGAAGGCTCTGTCTTGCCTGGCTCCCAGACAGTCAGACCTAATGGTTTTCTCCCTTGTTCCCTGAACATTGCTGTTATCCTGTTCTTTTTTCAAGGTGCCCAGATTTCATATTGTTCAAACACACATGCTTTATAAACAATTTGTGCAGTTAACTGCAATAATCACAGGGTCCTGAGGCAACATACATCCTCAGTTTAGGAAGATGACAGAATTAAGAGATAAAAGACAGACATTGGAAATTATAAAAGTATTGATTGGGGAAGTGATAAATGTCCATGAAATCTTCACAATTTGTGTTCAGAGATTGCAGTAAAGACAGGCATGAGAAATTATAAAAGTATTAATTTGGAGAACTAACAAATGTCCATGAAATCTTCACAATTTATGTTGTTCTGTCATGGCTTCAACAGGTCCCTCCGTTCGGGGTCCCTGACTTCCCACAAAAAGTAGCCATTTGTAAACCAGGAGGAGGGCCCTTAGCAGCCTCACAAGCCAGCAATTTGATTTTGGGCTTTCCATCACCCAAAACAGTGTGAATTTAAGTGTTTGTTATTTAAGTCACCCAGTGTATAGCATTTTACTATAACAACTCAATCTGACTAACACATATATACAAAAACTAATGAACTTAACATATATGAAGCCAAATTGACAGTACAAGGAGAAACCAAAAAATTAATGTAAATAGTTAGAGATTTTAACTTCTATTTTCAATTTATATGACAACTACTTACACACAGAAAATCAATAAAGACATGGAAGAATTAAAGAACAATATCAACTCATAAACCTTATTGATGGTTACAGAAGACTGTAAACAACGATTGAAGAATTTATCGTCACTTCAAGCAGACATCGTATATTCACCAAGATGCTATATGCTGATTCTTTAAAAAGTACAAAATTTTAAAAGATGGAAATATCATAGCATATTTTATTTTCTTTCACCAATACAAAATTCAGTAAAATTAAATAAAAATATTCAAAAATCACCAAATATTCAACAACATATTTTTAAATTACCATTAGTTAATTATAAAGTAACAAAATGTTAGAAAATATTTTGAGTTGTGCAATAATGGAAATACAATGTATCAAATTTCATAGGATATAGCTATAGCAGAACTTAAAGGGATATTTATAGCTTTAAAATTTGTGTTATAATAAGTTACAAATAGAGTAAGTAACCTATATTTTCACATTACTCAGCTAGAAAAGGATGTTTAAAAGATGTCCAGAAATAAGTACAAGATAGGAAATTATAAAGAAAGATAAGTGAAGGAATTATATAACAAATTATACAAAGAACAAACAAAGCCAAATTTGGATTATTAAAATAAAACCTACAAAATTGTTCAGCCACAAGCTAGTGCCAAAAAATCAAAAGAGAAGATAACAGTTACTAATACTAGGAAGTTAAAAGGCATCTTTAGAGATCTTACATTAATGTAAAATGAGGGAATATTTTGATCAACATTAAATAATGTATGCAAATAAATTTCAAAATCCAAATAAATTGCCAAAAATCCTTGAAAGACAGAAAATGCAAAAGCTAAATCAAGAAGAATTATAAATTCTGAATAATGTAATATTCAATTAAAAAACTATAAAAATAAAATTTATCATAAAGAAAAATCCAGTCCACATAGCTTCAATATAATTTTTACCTAATACTTAAAAAAGAAATTAGGCCATTTCTACATAAACTCTTTCATAAAAGATTCACTTGAAGGGATTTAAGGGAAATTTATAACTTTGGAAGTTTGTATTAAAATCAGTATTAAAGCTTATATTAAATACCAGCTTGCACAAACCTATATGAAAAATTGACAAACTTTCACAAATAGAAAATTGAGAATAATATACTTCACAGAGTGAACTTTAATAACCATAAAACATACCTAATTTAGTTAATTAATATATACGAGGAAAAATACACCTTGACAGAGTTAGTTCATTCCAGGACTGCAAATTTAGCTAAATATTTAAAAAGCAATTGTTATACTTCATCTATTAGCAGAATAAAGGAGATAGCAGTATGATCATTTCAAGATGCAGGAAATGATTTCAATAATTTCAACATTATTTTACAATAAAAGCTATCAGTGTACTACGAATAAAAGAAAACTTGCTTGATATAATAAAAGGTAGGTAAAAATTAGAGCTTACATTTTATTGGTGAAATATTAACTATTTTCCCTCTAAGATGAGGCAAAGAGCAAATACACTGTCACTACTTCTATTGTGTTTTGCCAGAGATACTGTCCAATATATTAACATGGGAAAGTAAAATGCATACAGTTGAAAAAGGAAAAATGGTATTGTCCTGAATGTAGAAAATAAAACTCTGTAAAACAACTACTAGAACTAGTAAACACAGTTATGAAATCCATAAGATACATGGTTAGCATAAAAACCAATTGTATTTTTCAAATTTTGAAAATGAAAACTCCATTTAATTTGCATTATCATGAAAACAAAACATTTAATAAGAAATGTTACAAATAATAATTGCAAGATCTTTGCACTAAAAACTGCAAACAATTATTCATGATTAAATAAAGAAAAACAGCAACTACATGGATTGGAAGATTCATCATTCTGAAGATGTCTTCTAAAATTTTATATAGATTTAATGTAATCCCTTTCATAAATCCCACCAAGTTTTTTTGTAGATAAGAACAAATTCAATCAACATTTTATAAACATATACAAAGAAACTATAATAATCAATTAAATTGATTTTAAAAAGTCCAAAACTACCATCCATGAGATTACAGAATGTCTTATACACCATTATGGTACTTCACAGAGCATCGCTTCTGATCGAAGTACTCATTTCACAACAAAATAAGTTTGGCAAGGGATGCAAAGCCATTGAATGTATTGGTCTTACCATGCTCCCCGGCCTCCTAAAGCAGCTGGTTTGACAGAATAGTGAAATGGGCTCTGAGGACTCATAGTTCCAGTTGGGTGGCAATCCATTATAGGACTGGAACAAGATTCTCCAGAAGGTTCTAAATTAGCGTACCATATGTGATGTCATTTCTCAGAAAGGTGGAAACCTCAGGTTCAGGAATCCAGTACGGTTTTCTTATATACTGTTTTACTACTCAGAAAGTTGGAGCATTTCTGTGACATGCAGGTTTATAGGTGCAAATGTATGAACATGTTCATAATAAACTTTAAAGTAACCTGTAGACTTTATGAGTAGTATGGTCACATTTGTCAAGTAATTATCTGGCTGTTATACAATTCAAGTTATCAGAAAATGTATAACTTTTATTTAACAACTATTTAATGCCTACTATGTTTGATGCTGTCTTCTTAGTACTTACTTATGTGTATCATTTATTTTAATCTTCAAGAAATGTATCAAGCAGTAACTATTACTAAGTGAACACTTTTATAGAATACATTTAGGCAGATAGGTGAAGTTACTTGTCTAAGATCACATTACAGGTAGGTCAGCCTTGAGTCAAACTCAAGTATTCCACTTTAAAATTCATGCTCTTAACTTCTGTCTGATTTCTATTAAAGAACATATTGGAGGTAAAGCCAAGAATTTGCAATCGAAAGTATGTTATTGAAAAGAATGGGATAAAATCATCAACAAAATCTTCAGGATATAAACAGAGAGATGAACAAAGGTCAAGAGAAAGACTTAACGTTGATAGTTTGAGGAATTAGTGAGATTACATGTGAGCAGGAGTTAAATGACGGTGCTGGAGAACACATGGGAAATAGTAGATTTAAATGTCAGAGTGCAGGTTTCAACAACTCTTAGTTATTACACTAGCAAATCTGATACATCTTCTGACCTTTGCATTGGAAACACAATTGTCAGATGTGATTTGATACTCCAGAATAAAGGTCCAGATAGCTGATATTTCAGTGAACACTTAGCTTGACTACTTAGCGAGTTCTAATAATGTCAAGATGTGTGACCCAGATATGGTTACCTTTACAAGGAAAAATTTACTCAGGCATCTAATGACTGGCCGAATAATTCTGTCAATTTTATTGTAATGTGTCATGGTGTGTAGTGGGCAAAAGAGTGTCCCCAAAAGATGTGCACTTCCATATTCCTGAAACAGTTAATGTTACCTTATATGGAAAAAGCAACTTCACCGATGTGATTAAAATTAAGGATATTGAGATGAGTAGATTATTTTAGATTATCAGAATGGGGTCAATCTGATCGCATGAGTCCTTAGGAGAGGAAAAAATGACAGAAGTATAGGTTAGAGAGATTTGACGTAAGAAGGATTTGAGCCTCGTTTGCTAGCTTTAAAAGCTACAGGAAATAAACAAAGAATCAAAGAATGATGATGGCCTCTAGAAGCTGAAAAATGTAAGAACATGAATTATCCCCTGGAGCTTCTAGAAAAGAATAAAGCCCTGAGGAAATCTTTAATTCAGCCCAGTGACACTCATGGACAAATTTTGATCTACAGACTTAAAATAATAAATTTCTGTTGTTTTAATTGTAGTAATTTGTTACTACAAATTTGTTACTACAAATTGTAGTAATTTGTTACAATAGCAATAAAAAATAATACAGATTGGTAAGTAAGAGTTATCTTGGAGATAATGAGTCAATTGTGTATCCAATTATTAGCAGAGTAACTGGAACATTACACTGGGTACTTAGTATTAATCTTTTAAGTCAATAATTAAATTGAAAGTACATAGAATCTTTGGGAGGTGACAATGGAGAAGATAATATTATAAAAAATAGATATAAGTGAACATGAGCAAAATCTTTCAGTTAAATTATCTTAAAATTTGAAATAGAATTTGAGCCTAAAGTCAGATATATTGTTAACTCTAGAATGTATAGAGTCATTAGGTAATATTATTGCTCTATTTGTCTCTGCGGTTGGTATAACACTGTGTATGCTAAGAAAACTTCATGTTCTTTGGTTATTTTTCTCGCAAGTTGGAGTATATTGTTACTGATAGAAATTAAAAATAAAAGACAAAAGCTCTCTCACAACTTTTATTGCCTGTTGAATCGTTCATTCAAAATGTTTTTAATGTGTATCTATCATGCATAAAATACGTTATACGCTAGGAATAAAATAGTAAATGAAACATTCACTATCTTTACCGGTACATTTGAAAGCTGTTTGATTAAAAAAATACTTTAATCAAATATCTATACAAAGATAAAATTGCAAGAAAAAGAAATCGCAAGGAAGGCAAACATAGGGAGTTATGAGAATGAATAAGGGAAGACTTTGTGTATTTTTTAACTTGGGCTTAAGGGTAAACAACAAAAGTTTCTCCCAGAAAGTACTTATTTTACTTAACTCCAGTCTTCTGGTAAGAAAACATTTTAAAAGGTCAATTTTCAAGGCATGATAAATCTAAGCACTGGCAGCCAGCCTGTGGATATAACAGGCTGACAGCTTACGTTCCTAGAAAGTCATGGTAAGCGAACAGAATGCAGAGGAGGGATCAGCCCATAAAAGGGAAGAAAGTTTTGTTTTTGGGAAATCAAAACTTAAGCAAGGAAGAGGGGCAGGGTATATGTAACCTTCTAAGGGGGATAATGAAACTTAGACGATGTCTGGGAAGATTGTAGCCCCATAGTACTCGACCAATAAGGAACTGCGGGAGGGAGTTGCATGCTAGGAGATAAATTATCTGTTTTGACTGCCCTGGGTGTGCCTGCCTACCAGACACTGATCTTTCAAGACTGTTATTAGAAGTCTCACTTTCACTGTGCTCAGTGCCTCTAAGTCCATTCTTTGAGTTTGGACGAGTGAGTGTGTTTCTCACACCACTGTATCACTAACTAACTCAAATGACAAATATTGCTTTTAACCATATTGCTTGCTGGAAGCTGTGGATTCTGTGAAAAATTATTATTTCCTTTGCCCCAGCATCTTTAGAAGGTTTCCTGTATCTCAGAAACATTACCCATCCTGGAACAGGGAGAGAAGCATTTCGGCTATGGTTCTTCTTAATGATATTATATATTAAGCAACTGTAACTTATCTGGGATGTGGGTTTAACTCATATGATAGCTTTCTAAAGGTACAGATTTCTGAAAGTGCTTTGAAAGCTGTAAAGTGTTACATACATGTGAAGAGGAATTACTATTAATTTCTCAGTAATCTGTTCCTAGTTAGATATTCAGAGGAACTTAGAAATGGATATTTCAAATTATTATATAACAAAATGGTCAGGGCAGATCACAAGTTAATCTGTTTTGTATTTGAGATATTCATATAAAGAGAAGTTCCAACCTAAATACCTGTTTCTTCAGTGGAAGAGATGATGAATCAGGTATGTTGAAAGGGATCAGGAAACATATCATCCATACTAATAGTTTAATTGATAGAATGTAGTCAACTTTTAAATTCCTTTTCTAGTAAGATTAATTTGGCTTTTCCCCACAATGGCCACATAAGATTCTGAACTGAATCACACTCTGAGGATATGCATAGAAATTATTATACTACATAAAATGGCCATAGTTAGTCCTTTTAAAAAATCTGGTTTTTCTTTTATAAGAGTATAGTGCATCCTGATATATAAGGTTAATAAACCAGAGAAAATGAAGACATATTTCCATTTTAGTAGAAGCATTGTTGAGCCAAGAGTAAGCCTTATTTCCAACTAAGTAGAAAAAAATTAAAAAGCTACGTTTCTCTAGAAGCTGTCAGGAATACCTCTATTTTATCAATTATGAAAAACAATTTAATAGTAATCTAAAATCATTAAATAATATCAAATATATTTCTCACTAATATGATTTCGAAAGTTTAATGTAGCATAAGTTCATTGAAATGAGTAGCTCATGTCTGTCACAATATATGCCAAGTTTTAGCAAAACCTCTGAAACAGCAATGAAGAAACAACACATAAGTGGAAGAAATAGAACTTTTATTAGCCACTATATAAAAATAATGAGTTCAAATAGCTTTATATTCTAAAAGATACTCCCTGACAAAAAATTGCTAGCTGTTTCTTTATTACATGATTTACTGTCTTGGGTCATAGTAATTTATAAAAGATTGTATCTGCTGGTTTTGAAAATAAAGCTAAAATTGATTTATTTCTTCTCTATTTAGTCTGCAGTCTTTATTATTGGCAGCTCCTTTTTCTCCATGAAATTGAAAATTACATTGAGGCTATGACTACATTTTAGAAGGTAGAAATTTCAAAAGAGTCTATATATAGACAATCAGCTAAATACATAAAAAAGGGAAAGCAATAGAAAAATATGGTACGTTTATTCACATAATTTCAGTATGCATATTTTCCCCTTCCTGAATACATTGTTTCTGGTGCAGTTGTTACATTGTTCTTTATCTATCAAACCCCATGAATTGTTTGAATAGAGAACTAGCACCGAAAAGATAACTTAAAAACAATTTCTTTTGTAAATACTTTGAATATTTTTAAAACATTATTTTTTAAGATACAAGTGAAAGACACATCATGGTTATGAAGAGACTAAATCTGAAAAATAAAATACTTGCTTACTAAGCAAAATTTAGGACTTTTTAGTGTAACAAAAGTGATTCAAGCAAAATTTAGAACTTTTTTAGCTTAACAAAAATGATTCTAGCCTTGAACTAGGGAATAAAAATAGACATGAGAATAGCTTACAAAATACTGAACAAAGGGAATATTAAAGTCAGACTCACATTACCCTATAGTAAAATGGAATATAGAACTTGAATGCTTAAAATCACATGATGTTGGCAAAGAATTGATGACTTTGAAACAGATTCTAGTATGTAGAAGGGCATATTATATAAAAAAGGAAATGCCACAAACCAATGAGAAAGCCTTTTCATCAAACAAGTAAAGTTGGGAGCAGTAATAAACTTCAGAGAAAAGTAGAATCCTTAGAGGAGAAGAAACATGGATAGTGAATAAACATAAAAAGATGCCAAATCTTGCTAAAATAAAAATTAAGGACACATTAATTTGACATGTAATACCCAGTAGATTGGCAAACATTAGCAGTTAAATGGACATGGGAGTAAACATGGGAGAAAATGTGGATCAAGGCAAAATTTTGTATCTTCTGGGTGAAAATGTACATTTTTGTAATCTCATTAAATTTGCATTATTATTTTAATGTGAAGACTCACATTTCCTACAATCATGCATTTTCAATGCTAGGTGTACTCTCCACAGGAATTCTTGCACACAGGCAACAGCAGACTTCTATGTAAATGTTCTTAGAAACATTGTTTATATTAATAAAAAATATTTTAAAAAGTCATTGACAATAGAATAAATTGTGACATATTCACACAATGAAATAATATACAGTTGTGAAACAAAACAAGTCACAAACTATAACACATAGCATAATAATAGTCTTTTTTCTTTCATTTTTTGTCCGACATATAAAAATTGCACGTTTATAAGATAATGAAGTTTCAATATATGTATACAGTATTTTAATAATAAAACGATAATTACTATATCTATCATCCCAAATATTTATCACTTCTTTGTGATGGGAACATTCAAAATCCTCTCTTTTAGCTTTTTGAAAATATACGATACATTGTTATTAACTATGCTCAAAGTGCTATAAGTTAGAACTTACTTATCCTATCTAGTTGTAATTTTGTATTCTCTGACCAACCTCTTACTACCTTGCTTCCACTCTACCATTTTCAGCCTTCAATAACCACAATTCTATTCTCTACTTCTATGAGTTCAATTTTCTTTAGCTGTCATATATGAGTGAGAATATGTGGTATTTATCTTTCTGTTCCTGATTTATTTTGCTTAATAATCTTCAGGCTCATCTATTGTTGTAAATGATAAAATGCCAATATTTTTCTAGCTAAATAGCATTCCATTCTGTATACATTTTTCATTTTGCATATCAGTTTATTTGCTAATAGATATTAAAATTAATTATATGTATTTTTTATTGTGGGTAGTGATATGACAAATATGAAGGTACAGACATCTCTTTGACATACTGATTTCCTTTCTTTTGAATAAAATGTTCAGTAGTGAGTTGCTGATTTATATAAAGTTCTATTTGTAGTTTTTTGAGAAACCTCCATACTATTTTTCATAATGGCTGTACTAATTTACAATTCCATCAATGGCGTATAACAGTTTCCTTCTATCTATATTCTCTCCTGCATTTACTGGGTTTTGTCTTTTTGGTAATAGTCAGTCTAACTTGGGTGGGACAATGTCTAATTGTGGTTTCAATTTGTATTTTCTTGATGATTAATGACGTTCAACATTTTTTTCTTATACTTGTTGGCCATTTCAAAATCATTTTTATGTTTATTTATTTTACAGACAGGGTTCTATATTGCTCAAGCTGGATTCAAACCTCTGGGCTCAGGTGATTCTCCTGCCTCAGCTTCCTAAATATCTAAGACTACAGGCATGTGCCCCCACACTCAGCTACTTGTTAACCATTTTTACATTTTCTTTAGAGAAATTTCTATTCAGATACTATGCATTTTTTGAAACAGATTATTTTATTTTTTTTGTTTGAATTGTTTGAGTTTCTTGTATGTTCTGGATATCAGTACCTTGTTGAACAAATAGTTTGCAAAAATTTTTCTCATTCTACAGGTTGTGTCTACTCTCTGATTGTTTTCATTAGGTTGTGGAATATTTTTAGTTTAATATAGTTCCATTTGTCTATTTTTGGTTTTGTTGCCTTTGCATTTGAAATATTACTCATAAAATCTTTGCTCAGGTCAATGTTGTGACATGTTTCACCTATGTTTTCTTTATATACTTTTCTAGGTTCAGGTCTTACATAAAAGTATTCAATTTTGAGTGGATTTTGTATGTAGTGAAAAAGGGGCATCTGTTTTTATTCTTCTTCATATGAATATCCAGTTTTCTCAGCACTATTTATTTCAGAGAGTGTCTTTTCTGCAGTATAAGTTCTTGGCACCTTGGTCAAAATTCAGTTGGCTATAAATAAATGTGTTTGTTTCTATGTTCTCCATACTATTTTATTGGTCCATATGTCTATTTTCATACCAACATCATGCTGCTTTGGTTATTACCTCTTCCAGGCATTTTGAAATCCAGCAGTATGATGCTTCCAGGTTTCTTCTTTTTGCCAAGTATTTCTTTGTCTATTTCAGGTCTTTCATGGTTCCATATAAATTTTAGGGTTGTTTTCCTAATTTTTAAAGAATCTCATTGGTATTATGATAGGGATTGCATTGATTCTGTAGATTGCTCTGGGTAATATGGACATTTAAACAGTATCAATTTGCATCAATGTACATGGAATATCTTTCATTTTTTGGTATACTCTGTCATTTTTTCATCAGTATTTTAAATTTTACTTGTAGAGAGTTTTCACTTCTTTGTTTCAGTTTATTCCTAGGTATTTTATTTTATTTGTAGCAGTTATAAAAAGATTACTTTCTTGGTTTCTTTTTTGTATTGTTCATTATTGGCTGATAGAAATTCTATTGATGTTTTATCCTGTAAATTTGAGTTGGTTTTTCAATTCTAATAGTTTTTTTTTTTTTTTTTTTTAGTGTAATCTTCTGTGTTTTTACAAATATAAAATTTTATTATTTGCTCAAAGGGACAATTTGAGTTTCTCTTTTACAATTTGAATGCCTTTATTTGTATCTTTTGTCTGTTTGCTCTGGCTAGGATTTCCAGTGTTATGGTGAAGTGAAGTGGTGAAAGTGAGCATCCTTGTCTTGGTCCCATTCTTAGAGGAAATTATTTCAGTTTTTATCCATTTTGTATGATATTATCTGTGGATGTGTTATATGTGGTTTTTGTTATATTGACATCTGTTCCTTCTATGCATGGTTATTTGATCATTTTTATCAAGAAGGGATTTTGAATTTTGTTAGATTTTTTTTCTGAATCTATTGAGATGATCATATGGTTTTTGTCATTTATTCTTTTGGTATTATGTATCACATTTATTTATTTGCATATTTTCAAGTATCTGTGCATCCCTGGGATAAATTTCACTTAGTAAATTACCTTTATGGTGTGCTGTTGGATTTGGTTTGCTAGAATTTCATTAAGAATTCTTAGTTTTATCAGGGATATTTATTTATAGTTTCCTTTTTTTGTTATGTCCTTGTCTGGTTTTGATATCAGGGCAATGCTGGCCTCATAGCATAAATTAAGAAGACTTTCTTTCTCTTCTGTTTTATGAAATATTTTGAGCAGAATTGGAATCAATAATTTTTTGAAAGTTCGATAGAATTTGGTGGAAAGATAGGCAGTGAAGCTATCTTATCCTGACTTTTCTTTATTTAATAACTTTTTAGTACTAACTCAATCTCATTACAAATTATTGGTCTTTGCGAGTTTTCTATTTCTTCTTTATTCGAAGTGGGTATATAGTATATTTCCAGAAATTCATCGATTTTTTCTAAGTTTTCCAGTTTGTGTATACCTGTTCATAATAGTCTCTATTGGTCTATTGTATTTCTGTGGTATCAGCTATAATATCTCTTTTTTATTTCTGATTTTATTTGGGTTTTATCTTTTTTCTCTTATTTAGTCTAACTAGCAGCTTACTCATTTTGTTTTTCTTTTCAACAATCAACTTTTTGCTTCATTGATATTTTTGTGTGTGGTTTATATGTGTTTGTGTGTGCATTTGTGTGTCTGCATGTATGTGTTTTATATATACACACCTAAGTCTCTATTTCATTTAGTTCTGTTCTGATGTTCTAATCTGTATTATTTGCATTATTTCTTCTCTTTTCTTTATTTGGGGTTTGGTTTGCTCTTGATTTTCTAGTTCCTTGAGTTGGGTTTTCAGATTGTTTATTTGAAAGCTTTCTACTTTTCTGATATAGTCGTTTATTGTTATAAACTTTCCCCTTAGCACTGTTTTTGCTGTATCCCACAAATTTTCATATGTTGCGACTAATTTGCTTCAATGTTTTTTTTCCCCTCCTTTATTTCTTACTTGACTCAATGGTCATTCAGGAACATGTTGTTTAAACCCATGTTTAGTATAATTTTTAAACTCCCCTTTGTTATTGATTTCTAGTTTTATTCCATTGTGATCTGAGAAGACATTTGATAATTTTGATATTTTAAAATTTGTTGAGACTTTTTTTGTGTCTTAACATATGGCTTATTGCAGAGAATGTTCTATGTGCTAATGAGAAAAAATGTGTATTCTGTAGATGCTGAAAAAAAAATTCTCTGTAAAAGGTTTTTAAATCCATTTGGTCTATTGTTCAGTTTATATCCGATGTTTCTTTGTTAGATTCTTGTCTAGATGACCATTCTAATACTGACAGTAGAGATCCCTTCAGCATTATATAATGACTGTCTATGTCTCTTTTATTTACTATTTTTAATTAAAGTCCATTTTGTCTGATACGAGTATAGCAAATCTTGCTTGCTTTTGGTTTCTATTTACATAAAATTTAGTTTTCATCTCTTTACTTTCGGTCCATATGTGACTTTACAGGTGAGATAAATTTGTTCTAGAAAGCATATAGTTGGGTCACTTATTTATCTATTCAACCAGGCTATATCTTTTATGTGGAAAACTTAATCTATTTAAATTCAAGGTATTTACCAATAAGTGGGGACTTAGTCCTGCCATTTTATTAATTATTTCTTTAATTTTCTTAATTTTTATGATTATAATTTCATTGTCATTTGTAGCAATAATATTAGAGTCTCCTTTCCTTATTTGCATGTTTGCTTTACCTGTGTATTTTATACTTTCACATGTTTTTGTGATGGTAGATATCATCTTTTTTTTTAATTTCCGGTTTAGAATTCCTTGAAGACTTCTTTTTTTTTTTTTTTTTTCCGAGACGGAGTCTGGCTCTGTCGCCCAGGCTGGAGTGCAGTGGCGCGATCTCGGCTCACTGCAAGCTCCGCCTCCCGGGTTCACGCCATTCTCCTGCCTCAGCCTCCCGAGTGGCTGGGAGTACAGGCCCTCACCACCTCGCCCGGCTAGTTTATTATTATTTTTTTTTTGTATTTTTTAGTAGAGACGGGGTTTCACTGTGTTCGCCAGGATGGTCTCGATCTCCTGACCTCGTGATCCACCCATCTCGGCCTCCCAAAGTCCTGGGATTACAGGCTTGAGCCACCGCGCCCGGCCCTTGAAGACTTCTTAGAGTTCGTCTGTGATGATGAATTTCTTCAACTTTTGCTTAACTTCACTCATTGAGGGTAACTTTGATGGATACAGTATCCTTAACTCACAGGTGATTTTTTTTGTATGTTTCATTTTTTGTTTTCACTCAGCAGTTTGAATATATCATCCCATTCTCTTCTGGTCTGTAAGGTTTCTGATGAGAAATTCACTGTTGATCTGATGTGGATTTCCTTACAAGTGATGAAGCATTTGCTATTTTCAGAATTCTCTCTTGTCTTTGATTTTTAACAGTTTGTCAATAATGTGCCATGGAGAAGAATTTTTTGAGTTGTATTTATTTAGAAATCTCTAAGCTTCCTGTGTTTGAATGTCTTAATCTATTTGCTAAATTTAAGAGGTTTTTCAGTTCTCATTGTTTAAAATAATTTTTCTATCACTTTAATTTTCTCATATTTCTGAGACAAAAATATGAAAAATTGAACACTTTATGCTGTGCCATATTTCATGTGTGCTTTGTTCATTATTTTTTATTTCTTTATTTTCATCTGGCTAGGTTATTTCAAATGACATTTCTTTAAGTTCTAAAATTCTACTGTTTGATATAGTCAGTTGTTGGAGTTTTCAGATGTAGTTTATATTTTATTCAATGAGTTCTTCAGTTCTAAGATGTCTGTTTCGTTCTTTTTAGTTGAAATTTATCTCTTTGTTGAATTGCTCATTCAGATCATGAATTGTTTCTGATTACACTGAATTGTCTGCCTGTATTTTCTTGTAGCTCACTTAATTTCTTTAAGATTATTACTTTTAATTGGTTTTCACACTTTTGATAAATTTTCTTTTTTGGAGGGATCTGTTACCAGAGAATTATTATGTTCTTTAGGAGGTCTCAAATTTTCTTGCTTTTTATTTTTTATATTTCTTCTGTCAATATATTGATATATGTTTATCTGGTATAACAGTTGCTTTTGTAGGAAAATACTATCTTCTATAGACATAACTATATCATTCATTGTGTAGGTTGCTTTGGGTTTGGTTCAGAAGGTGTACAACAGTGCAGTGTCTTTGTAATATATTTTTAAAATTGTTTTCAACCTCAGCGGTGTCTACTAGTTCCTTAGTGGAGTAAGCTGAAATTGTTTGTGGAGGTTGTAGGTGAGCCTTGCTGGGATAGGAATGCTGGGAGGTTTGGGGACTGGGACTGCCTTCCTTGCTCCTCAGATTGCAGAAGGCCTATTGTGGGACTTCACCTTGTGATCCTGTGAGTCAGTACTCCTTAATAAACTCCTGATTCATATATACATCTATCCTATTAGTTCTGTCTCTTTAGAGAACACTGACTAATACAGAGACTCAGTAAGACTTAAAGATTAAGGCAAGCCATCACTACAAATTTTATGAGTGCAATGGAATTTCTTGAATGCTGTTCTAAGTATGCAAAATAAAACTAAGCATCTTAAGATGGATATTAATAAGGACATGGGAAGTATATCTTATTCTTATACCATAAAGAGGAAGGTCCTAATGTCTTGTAACCATTGTATGTCATTCTCTCAGATCCAAACTAAATACACACACACACACACACACACACACACTCTTATATATTTATATATCCTCAGCAATTGTGTTTGATTGATTTTGTGAAATTGAATTTGAACTTGGTGTTGAATTAATTCAAAAACTTACAGTACTTGATGAAGATGCTGAAGGGGGAACATATTCCCTGGGTACTGCCTCTGCTGATGAGAATCAAGTTTTTTCCAATTTCCTCTTTGCTAAAACTAAGTAAAACAGAGGCAACATTTTGGACTTTAAACTATCAAGTAAATAACGTGAGGAGTTTCACATTGAGGAGGCACAGACATCTTCTCGGTCTTTAATAACCAATGGGAGTATATTTCAATTTAATTTATGCTTATATCATTAGCATTTTGTTGTTTTTTATATTTAATAATTTTATTTATTTTCATATAATAATTGTTTTGTTAGCTATATTGGAGAGTTTACTTGAAAATGAGATGTGGAATATGAAAGAAGTGACTGTTCAAGGAAAGATACAATATGACCTGGGAATTACTTAATTAGTATGCAATGTATACGAAAGTGTAGCTAACAGTTAAGAGTGAAAGAATAAAGCAATTCAAGAAATATATTTTGGAACATTAATGTGCTACCATTTCACTATCAAATGCAAGTTGCAAAGGATGCACTTACTTTAATATAATTATATAAAGTGCATATAACAATATTACATATAACTTATTAATGTAATATAGGTAATAAATTTATAATCATCAGAGTGCAAAAAAAATGTCTATCCAACTCAAGATCCTGGTTACCTCTGAAACAAGACTGTTGGATAAAATCCAATAAACATGTGTATTCAACGACCTTAATTTTAATTGTAGAGGTCTCTTTTTCTCTTATGGTGTTCTGGATTTCAGAATCAATGGCCAGTTAGCATCCTAATATATACTGCAGGCAATTTATTTTTATTACGTCATTTTTATTTTACATTTAAAAGCATATTTCTGGATGTTTGTTATTTTACCTTGATTTTACTTGACATTATGGCAAATCTGTAAAATTTATAGACTGAGCACTTATAACTCAGATAAGTTCTTATGTATTTAAATAATTTTATATTCTCTATATCTTGATCTTTTAAATCAGGGACACATTGTTAGTATATTGTTTCTGATTTTTGTGTTTCTCCAAGTTTCTCATTCTTTATCTTATCATCTTAATATATTTTTATGTGCATTCTGAGTATTAATGTCAAGTTTTTCCTTCACGTCAGATTAAAGTTTCTGCAATGCTAATTTTTATTACAGTTGCTTTAAATAAAGATTTGCATTTTGATATTTATTTTAATGCCTCAATATACTTTCATTATATGTCCCACATTGCCTGCTTTAAGAAAAGCTTCTTTTAAATAAAAGACTAGTGCTTTACATTTTGTTTGTTGCTTTATAAAGTCAAATGTTTCCAAATTCATTATAGTACACATGTACTGTATAAGTCCCTTTATATTTGTTTTCATTTTGCTCATGGATAGAAGTGGTATGCATTTGTTTCCCCCAAAATTAATATGTTCGAGTGCTCACTCCATTACCTCAGAATGCAATTTGGAAATAGCGTTTTTGAAAACAGCTTCTTATAATATGATCAATTACGTTGAGGTCATTAGGAGGGTTTTAATGCAATATGACTGTGTCCTCATAAGAAGAGGAAATTTGGACATAGATACCAACACAAACAGGGATAAACGTGAAGATTGGAGTTAGGCTACCAGAGATAAGGAAGTACAAAAAGTTAGGAGAGAGGTCCTTTCTGATCACCTTCCACGGGAGCACGGCAATGCTGTCATTTTAGCGTTATAGGCTTCAAAACTGCGAGAGAATACATTTCTTTTTTCTTTTTTTTTTTTTTAAGTCAAACACCTTGTGTCTTTTTTTTTTTTTTTAAGTATGCAAATATATATGGCATTTTTTTCTTCATCTTTGAGTTATTCGGTGAGGACTGCCTGGTTTGCACTGAAGAAATTGTGTGTGCATGCATGTACGTGTGCAGACATACATGTGTTCTAGCAGATGTAGTGAGCAGCACAACTCAGTTGAGATGGTCTACACAATTTGTTAGAAACATAGTTAGAATACGTGGACCATGGTCTTTCTCCTGATATTTCGGTGACTATCTAACTCCATACATCACGCCAATAACTTGGAAGTGTGGCAACATACGATTGGCACTGAGTAATGACCTCCTGAATTGATATTTTCCCTGAAATTATTGTAGATCTCTACTACTTTATTTCCTTCACAAAGAAAATCAAGCTCAATGCTTATTTGAACTTTGTCTTCTCTGAAATTACATGATCATGTAAGAAAAAAATAAGGATAAGAAATTGTTTTCATTTTTGCAAATATTGTAAGAGATTAATGAGGATTTTTGAAATTTCATCCTACTATCAGCCAAGTGCTCGCAAAAAGAAAGTATCTGTACTACCTCCGTGGTGTGCTTCAGGATTCTGTTTCTTTCTTGTTGTTCTTGATATATATGTCTTCCTTTTTGGGTGGTGGGGCGCAGGGGTGGGGTGAATGGTGCAATCATTAAGGTCCAAACAATTATTTAGAGAAGTTTTATTTACTATCTTAACTTAGCAGTATGTTTTGAAACTTGTTCAGGCTTTTAGCTTGAGAGGCTCTTCTACAAAAAGTAATTTAATCTGACAGCCCATTATGACATGTGACGACCAGAATTACAAACCGTCCTGGAATGCGATTTACTTTTGTCCGATGCCTCATTCTTCTTCTTTTTTATTTATTTATTTATTTTTAATTTAAGCTAAAAGTCAGGATTTATTAGAATTTCTGTTTAGTCTAGATTCCAATTATATTTGTGCCTGTCCGTTGCCTATATTTGTGGAAATATTCACATGCATGATGTTATAAGCAAGTTATTGCTGTATCTCCACTCTGGCTCTCCCCCAGAACACACACACACACACACACACACACACCATACTTTGACATGAACTGTTTTTCTTACAATCTGTACCCCCAATGTAGAAATATGCTGATGATTTGTATTACCAACCGGTGTGCTTAGCAATTTTCACCATTGCTCATTTTTGTTCATGTATTTGGTCTCGTCAAATTAAAAATTGTTTATTAAGTTCTTCAAACTTACATTCAATGTAAATACTGAAGTAAAGCTTCAGTGATGGTAAATGACAAGGTAACCCTAAGCCAGCAGTTAAATTTATTTCATATATGAACGTTATTAAAGAGAAAACTCTCAAATTTCTCAAAAGTGAGTAGCACTCTTTCTTAGCTGCCAATCCCACTGAAGGACTTCCACTATTTGTACATTCCTGGACATTTCTATAATTATGTGTATTAGAGTTCTTTGAAAGGCATACACTCATGTTATATAGTCATTTTGCCTTGTATCCTTAGAAGTGCAGTGTCTTCAGAAAATATTCCAAATTTACGTCTTAAGATTGATTCTACTGGTATTATTTATTAAAAACCAATTTCTTTTTAAGAACTGTTATTTCTCATCTACATATGCTAACTTGAAAACATTATGTTTACTCTACTCACGTTTTGTATATTGTCATATAATGTTGTCTTTCCTGCTCAGCAGCATGTAAATAATATGATGGATTACCTACAGTGAGAAATTAGGATATTAAAACAATAAAAAGACAAACTAATTGCTTCCGATGGCCTCATAACCACTTGCTGTGGTCAGAATATTTATATAACCCCCAAATACATATGTCAAAATTCTAATCTCCAAATTGATACTATTGGGAGATGAAGTCTTTGGGAGATGGGGAGTATTTGAGCCTCTTTAATAAAATTAGTACCCTTATAAAATAGGTCTGAGAAACCATCCTTGCCTCTTCCACCATGTGGGGACACAGGGAGAAGGCACTGACTGTGAACCAGAAAGCAGCCCACCTCATACACCAAATTAGTTGGTGCCTTCATCATGGACTTCCCAGACTCCAGAAATAAATTTCAGTTACTCTTAAACTACCTAGTTTATGGTAGTTTATCATAGCAGCCCAAACTGACTAAGACAGATATGCCAAGGAACAAAATAGTGATAGAATGTGACACATGTGGTTAAAGGTAGGACATATGAACAGATGCAAGAAGCAGACAAAAGTAGACTGTGGTTTTCTATAGAGGATGTTAAGGCATTTAGGAGTGCTTATCGGAAGAAATCAAATGCCAGAGGCTGGGCAACACTTCAGTAGGAACATTATTTTAATCCTGTCTAATAAATTATTATCCATATTTCCAAATAATTTGCCACAATTTTGGAAAAATAAATAAGCAAATCTTTAGCTATATGTCAAGCTATGCATTTCATTCCCTTTATTATGCTTAGAGAGTTTCCTCACTCTAATTAGTATGATTTGATATTGCTTGATACCTCTAGCACTGTACATCTGCCTAGCAAATAGGAAAGTCATAATAACTTAAATTTATGAATTCTTGAAACTCTATACATTGTTTTTTAATCTAATAATATAGAAACATGTTTTTACAGTATGCTAATCATAAAAAAGAATGAGTTACAAGACTAACCTTTGGATATCTTGAAAATAAGATACATAGCAATTTAAACTATATACAAATTTTAAAACTATTGCAATTAAGATAGAGAAGTCAAAAGATTCTTGAGTGATGTTTCACATATTAAATAAAACAGTGCCATTCGGTTTTATATTATATATCTTTTATTTTTTGTATTTTATTTTAAAAGTAGATAAAGACCAGTGTATCTGTAAAGAGGAAACCAAAAACCCCTTAACACATGGCGAAAATAGCTCATGGTTTTTGATAGCTTATAAAATTATAGGGATTTTTCTAAGTGATTTACAAATGTGTCAAAAATCCCTATGTGTTAACTTATCAGTTTACATTTGAAAATAAGTAACCTTATTTTACAGATTGAGAGACTCAGGCACATTTAATAAGTGCCCAAGCCACAATTTGAAATAGCTCATTGGACTCCAAACTTATGTTCTTAGCAAAGACTTTCTATAGATTCAATAAGAGATTGGAACAATTGTGCTAAAATCTCCTATTACAATTTTATACATTAATATTTTAAAAGGGAGCTCTAAGCCAAAACACAAAATATAGAATATAAAATATACATTTAAATATATTTATGATTCTAAAGTAAACATTCATTTATTAGTTCAATACATTGATTTGTTTTTAAATATATGTCCTCCACAAATACAGATCACATTTATAGCATATTTCACTCAAAGTTGATAGAGACCCTATAGAGTTTAAGAAAACATTAACTTTATTAAACTAAATGGAAAGAAAACTTTCCTTCAAAACTATATTGTGGAAAAAATAGATATTTTAGCCATTAATTTTCAATAAAAAAAGCCAGGGTTTTTTGTTGGGTTGTTTGTATTTTAATCTTCAGATAAATGAGGACTTTATTCATGTTGGAATAAAAGTTATCACATTGCAATATTGCACAAACACCAGCAAGTTGTTATTAAAAATTAAGATGAAATATAATGTTTTATAAAAATATAGTATTTTATAAAATATTACATTTTGTTTTAAAATATTAAATGTTAAAAATATTAAATTTTGTTTTTGCACATTTAAATTTGCATTTAAGGTAACAAATGTTAACTTTATAAAAAGATTATATCCCATTAAATAAAATTAAATTTAGATAAAATACGGGAACTACAGACACACTGATAGCAGAATGGCATCCTAAAAAAAGAGGAAAAGCAGGGAATACTAAACTATATTTTTGTTCAACTATGTAAGCTTCCAAAATGTCCCTTAAAGTAGAATCTCTAACACTTTAAATAGTTCATATAGTACTATATGTAATTTTTATTATTTATACTTAATATTGACTATGCAGTTTATTACTTAAACCAACACCACCAAATGTTCTTATAAGAAGGAGATAAATTGGGCTCTTTAGAATCTTAAATCCTTGGTAATTTTAATTTTAAATCTTTGGAAAATATTTAATTAAGAATAATTTCTGAATATTACCCACAATGGTAATACAAACTAAAAATCTATTTGTCTCAAAACATAATGTCACAGTATCTCAGGTACCTCTGAGAGTAGCTCATTTTCAGTGTATGGATTATTTAGTAATGGTATTAAATAATTTATTCACATATCAGCCTATGTTCTGAGATAAATTATTTTTTCATATATTACACTCATAATGGAGAAGTCATAGGAGAGCCCATAGGTGTAAATTGTGCAAAATTTAAGAATGAGGGTATAGAGTGTTTTAAATTCAAATAACCATTTAATTTTCTTAAGAAAGAAACCAGATCTTTTTATATAATTGATTTATGTGTTACTTGTAATCCATTAAACTATCATAATTGGCAAATTGTTATTGGTGTATAATTAGAGAAATCATACAAAATGAATTTATTTTTGTTTTTGCACATTTAAATTTGCATTTAAGGTTACAAATGTTAATGGAGCTAATAGATATGAAATATTTAAGGTATTGAAAATAATGAGCAAAATAAAAGCACGTTGATTTCATCTGAAAAAGGAACAAGTAAAGGGAATAATAAAAACCTTACATGTAAACAGTCAAGATACATAGCAAAAGCAGTACCTAAAGAAAATTTACCTTTATGTATTTAGAGTAGAAATTGAAATTCTCCACATAAAAGGATAAAATAATTATTTTATCGTAAATGAAGAAAGTATTTGCATATATTCCATCATGCTCAGGAAAATACAAACTGATGCTGTGATTAGTGATTATCACATATTTGAGAAAAATAAAATTAAAGTATTGATAGCTGCCAGAGACAGACAAATTCCAAGGCAGAGAGAAACGGGTCCCCAGGGAAACCTGACCCTCAAGACAGAGACAACCTGAGGCCTGAAAGCTGAGGTACCAGTTCCGGATGGAGTCCACAGCCGAAGTGAGACATTCCAGCCAATCAAAAGGTAGTTTTTCCTGGCCCGCCCATAGACCAATCAGCATTAATTCTCCCATTCTGAGCCCATGAAAACCCCAGAATCAGCCTCACAGACAAGACAGCATTTTCAGGCCCCCATTCAGACAAACGGCTATCCACTTCAGGTCCCCTCTCGTTGTCAAGAGCTTCTCTGTCGCTCAATATAATTCTTCTCTGCTTTGCTCACTCTCTGTTGTCCGTTTACGTCAGTCCTCTTGGTCACAGGGAAACAAACTGGAACCTGATAAATGGCAGGTGAGAAATAGGGCTGTCAGCTCTCTCGGACTTGCTGAGCTATGGAAGTGAAAAAACTGCTGAGCACCACTTGCCCCCACTCAGCAAGCTGTGGGGAGCAGGACCGAATGGGAGCTGCAACACTTTCTGGTGGCTTAAACCTTGGGACTCCCTGAGAAAAAGCTGTGACATCCCTTGAGGCTCCATTGTTGCTGGTATCTAAGAGTTTTTGGTCACTGTCACATCCCCTTCATCCAGACACTGGTACCCAAGACAGAAGTTAGTCACGGCACACCCAGATCAGCTGTAGACTGAGCCCAGAGTTGCGGTGGGTGTGGGATCCCGACTGGTAGCGATAGCCAAGCACAGCCTGCCTGAGTGAGTGAGCAGAGTGAACTCAGCAAGCCCTAGCAAAGCCCAGGTCGAGACACCACCGACCGCAGAGATTTCTGGCTGGCAAAGCAGTACAAAATCCTGTGTCATTTCTATTCCCGTTAGTATTTTTACCAAATGCATTTTTCAGTACTAATATTTCATTGTGCAGCCCATCTAATTCGCCGTATAGTAAAACTAATGATTTTCTTAGGCAAAGCAAATTGTGTATTATTTTAGTTTTAGATATGCAAAGTAAATATTTATGAAAAGGATTGTTATGTTATCAATATTACTTATTGCATTATAAATTTCTTAAATCTTAATGACTTCAACCTCAACTAATTTTTTTATTTGGATTAGAGATATTATTAGTGGAATTATATGGAACATGTAAGTAAACTATAATTTACTAGTGTTTGTGAGGAAGCAGAAAAAATCAGAACAGATAAAAGGAAAGTGTAAAAACAAGGAATTGAAGGAAACAATCTGCTAGTGAAAATGCATTCTTTCTAGATTTGGTAGTGTTGGTGAATAGGAGACTCAATGATTCTACTGAAAATCAAACATGGTCAGACTCCCCAGTGTGGTGCATTTCATGAAGTATCACTCTGACACTAGCCCTCTTAGATTTGGAAGTACTGAAAAGATCTTTGCCCTGTGTGCACTACCAATATGCATGAAAATTGATGTTTCAAATAACTATTTTAAACAGAAAAAATTTGGTTTCAAACAATAATGTTACCATGTACATGCTTCAAATATATGCTAATTTTAAATTATTCTGTGATTTTTGAGAGTTCTTTTTCTAGCTGTAAAGAATGATATTCTAGCAAACCATTTCTACCACCCATATGAAATAATTATAGTTCATTAAAATGTAGATTTAGAGAGGACAGAGTCCTACTTTACATAATAGAGGCATTTTTATGTGCTTCCGTGTGAAATTATTGTATCTGACTCTGACCTTTTACACTCTTCATCTGTTTATTTCCAAGATCTCAAACCATGGAGATGAATACTTACACTAAATATAGCACCTCAAACCAGCCCATGACTCTTTGAGCAGACAAGTACTTAGAATTCCAAAAAAAAAGAATACCTTATGACAGTAGGTAATAAAGACAATCCTGGCTTTTCACACACCTGATCTGTTTATTTACATGGCCTCAGACTGTGAAGATAAATACTTACACTAAATATGACACCTCAAACAAGCCCAAGGCTCTTTGGGCAGAAAACTGTGTAGAATTTTAAAAAGTACCTTATAGGGAAAACAGAGCAAGATGGCCAAATTGAAACCTCTAGCCATCATCCCCTACACAGGAACAGTAAATTTAACAACTATCCACACAGGAAAGAACCTTCATAAGAAACAAAAATCAGGTTAGTAACCTCAGTACCTAGTTTTTACATCATATCAAGATAAGAGGATTGCAATTCCTAGGCAAGTCCTGGTGCTCTGCTGGGCTCAGAGTCAGTGGATTGGGGGTGCACACAACCTAGTGAGTCATGAGTTGGAGTGGCCAAGGGAGTGCTTGCATCACCCCTCTTCCAACTCCAGGCAGTGCAGCGTATAACTCCAGAAGGAGAAGAAAGAGTAAAAAGTACTTTGTCTTGAAACTGGGGATACCAGCTGAGCCACAGTGAAAAACAGCACCGGGCAGAGTCCTGAAGTCCCCGTTCCAGGACACAGCTTCTGGATGACACTTCTAGACCTACCCTGGACCAGAAGGGAACCCATTTCCCTGAAGAGAAGGTTTCTGTTCTTGCAGAATTCACCACCCGCTAACAAAAGAGCCTTTGGGCCTTGAATAAATATCAGCAATAGTTAGGCGACAGTCCCCATAGGCCTTGGGCAAAATTTAGTATTGTGCAGACTTCAGGCATGACCCAACACATTTTCAGCTGTGGGGGTCACAGGAAGAGACCACCTCTGCTTGCAGAAAGTAAAGAAAAAAATAAAGGAGACTTTGTCTTGAAACTTTAGTACCAGCTGAGCCACAAGTCGCCACAGGCCTTGGGTAATACCCAGTATTGTACTAGCTTCAGGTGTGTCTCAGCACAGACCCAGTGTTGGTGACCACAGGAGTTCTTGTGACACTCTTATCCCAATTCCAGGCAGCTCAGCATGGGTCGAGAGACTGCTTTGGGGAGGAGAAAATAAGCAAAGAAGAGACTCTGCCTTGTAATCCAGTGGGTTCTTTAATACCTTATGTGAGACTGTCAGACTGGTACCTCTATGAGTCTGCTAGAGTCACAGCATTACAGGGCTTGGGATTCCCCCTAATCCCAAGTTCTACATATGAATGCAGAACCAAATATCTAGATCAAGACACTCAATTCCCTTTGAACACTTGGAAAGGCTTCTCAAGAAGGACAAATACAAATAAACACAGGCTGCAAATATTACAATAAATGCCTAACTCTTCAATGCCCAAACAACAATAAAAGTCCACAAGCATCAGGACCATCCAAGAAAACATGACCTTTACCAAATGGATTAAATAAGGCACCAGTGACCAATTCCAGAGTAACGGAGATGTGTGACTTTCAGGCAGATAATTCAGAACAGCTGTTTTGAGGGAGCTCAACAAAATTCAAGATAGCACAGAGAAAGAATTCAGAATCTCATCAGATAAATTTAATAAAGAGATTAAAATAATTAAAAAGAATAAGGCAGAAATTCTGAAGCTGAAAAAATTAATTTAAAAACTGAAGAATACAACAGAGGCTCTCAACAGCAGAATTAAGCTGAAGAAAGAATTGGTGACCTTGATAATAGAGTTTTTGAAAATATACAGTAAGAGGAGACAAAAGAAAAAGAATAAAAAACAATGAGACATGCCTCTAGAATCTAGAAAATAGCCTCAGAATAGACAGATCTAAGATATTGGTCTTAAAGGAGAGGTGGAAAAGTGTTAGGTGTAGAAAGTTTATTTAAAGGGATAATCATAGAAAACTTCCAAAGCCAGAGAAATATGTCACTATTACAATACAAGAAAGTTATAGAGAATACCAAGCAGATTTAACCCAAGTAAGACTATCTCAAGACATTTAATAATCAAACTGCCAAAAGTAAAGGAAAAGAAAGTATCTTAAAAGCAGAAATAGAAAATTAAACAAACAAACAAACAAACAAACAAAAACTGTAAAGCAGCTCAAATATGACTGACAACAGATTTCTTAGTAGAAACATTACAGGCCAGGAGAGAGTGACACAATATTTTCAAAGCTTTGAAAGAAACAATAACAACTTTTATCCTAATATATTACATCCAGTGAAAATATCCTTTAAACATCAGGAAGAAATAAATACTCTCTAAGACAAACAAAGGTGAAGAATTTCATCAATACCAGAACTGTATTACAGAAATGCTTAAGAAATTTACTCAATTTGAAAAAAAGGGTGTTAATGAGCTGAAGGAAATCATCTGAAAGTATGAAACGCACTGGTAATGGTAAATATACAGACAAATACAAAACATTATAACATTAACCCTGGTGTGTAAACTATTAATATCTAGAGTAGGAAGACTGAGAGATAAACCTAGCAAAAATAATAACTACAACAACTTTTTAAGACATAGACAATGTAATGAGATATAAATAAAAACAGCAAAAAGTTAAAACTTGTAAGGAAGAAATTAAAATGTAGAGTTGTTATTAGTTTTTACTTTGCTTGTTTGTTAGTTGATTTTTGTAATTAGAATTGTCATCAGTTTAAATACCAGGTTATAGGATGTAATTTGCCACCCTTATGGTATTTTCAAATCAAAAAACCAACAACAGATACAGAAAAAATATAAAGCAAGAAATTAAAAGATACAACCATAGAAAATCATACTCACAAAAAGAAAGACAGGAAGAAAGGAAAAAAAAAAATCTAAAAACAACCAGAAAACAACAAAATGGTAGTAGTAAATCCTTATATATCAATAATAACATTAAATATAAATACACTAAATGCTCCATTCAAAAGACACAAAATGGCTGAATGAATGAAAAAACAAGATCCAATTGTCTGTTGCCTACACACAACTTCATTTATAGAGGCAGAAATGGACTAAAAATACAGGGCCAGAAAAAGCTATTCCATGCAAATGGAAACCAATAAAGAGCAGTCGTATATTTATAGCAGATAAAAGAGATTTCAAGACAAAAACTATTATTGGCATGAAAATATATGCCAATAATTTGAAAAATTTAGAAGAATAAATTCCAAGAAAATCTACCAAGACTGAATCATGAAGAAATCCAAAACCTTAATAGATGAATAACAGGTACCAAAATTGGAGCTATAATAAAAATCTCCAAGCAAAGAAAATCATGATAGTTGATTGATTCACTGTTGAATTATACCAAACATTTAAAGAAGACCAACACCAATTGTACTGAAACTATATAAAAAAATAGAGGGGAAAGGAATACTTTCAAACGTATCTCTTGAGTCCAGTATTACCATTATTTCAAAACCAAAGATACATCAATAAAAGAAAGTTACAGGCTGATATCTCTGATAAACTTTGATGCAAAAATCCTCAGCAAAATACCAGAAAATTAAGTCCAACAACACATTAAAAAGATTATTTATCATCACCAACAGGGATTCATCCCAGGGATACAAGGATATTTCAGTATATGAAAATCAATGTGATATATAAGATCAGCAAAATGAAGGAAAAAACCATATAACAATTTCAATGATGCTGAAAAAACATTTGATAAAATTAAACCAATTTATAGTAATAAAAATATTAAAACTGGGCATAAAAGAAAAAGATTTCAATACAATAAAAACCACATATGACAGACTCACAGCTACTATCATACTAAATGAGAAAAAGACTGAAAGTCTATCCTCTAAGATGTGAAACAAGACAGTGATTCCCATTTTCACCACTGTTATTCAATAAAGTACTAAAAGTCCCAGCTACAGCAATCAGACAAAAGAAATCAAAAAGGAAGACATCAAGTTATCCTTTTTTGCAGATGGTATGATGCTGTAATTTGAAAAGCCTAAAGACTTCTTCAAAAATTATCAGAATACAAAATCAACATACTAAAACCAGTAGCTATTGTGTATGCCAACAGTAAAGATTCTGAAAAAAAGACAGTATTATAATTTGCAGTAGCTGCAAATAAAATAAGATAGGTAGGAATAAATTTGGCCAAAATGTAAATGATCTCTCCAGCGAAAATTAATAAACACTGATGCAAGAAATTAAAGAGGACACACACAAAAGCAAAGATATTTCATGTTTGTATATTTGAAGAATCACTATTGTTAAAAAGTCTGTACTACCCAAATCAATCTACAAATTCACTGCCATCCCTATCAAAATACCAAGACATTCTTCATAACAATAAGAAAAATAATATTAAAATTTATATGGAACCATAAAAGACTTAAAATATCCACAGCCTTATTCAGAAAAAAAAGATCAACACTGAAAGAATTACATTACTTGACTTCAAATTATACTACACAGCTATAGTAAGTAAAACAGTGTGGTATTGGCATAAAAACAGACACATGGACCAATGGCATAGTATAAAGCAAGAAGAAATAAATCCATACATCTACAGTTAACTAATTTTCAACAAAGATACCAACAATATACCTTGGGGAAAGGACAATATCTTCAATTAGTGGTACTGGGAAAACTGCATATGTATACACAGAAGAATGAAATTAGATCTCTATCTCTCTCCACATACAGGAATCCAGTCAAAGTGGATTGAAGACTTAAACCTAATACCTAAAAGTATGAAACCACTAAAAGAAAACTTTGGAGAAATTTTCAGTATATTGGTTTGGTCGAAGATTTCTTCAGTAATACCCCCAAAGTACAGACAACCAAAGCAAAAATGGACAAATGGAATGACAAGTTAAAAAGCTTCTGCACAGTAAAGGAAACAATCAACAAGGTGAGGAGACAACTTACAGAATGTGAGAGCATATTTGCAAATTATCCATCTGACAAAGGATTAGGAAGAATATACAAGGAACTCCATTTGATAGGAAACAAATCTAATGATCTGATTTTAAAATGGGGAAAAGTTCTGAATAGACATTTCTTAAAATAAGTTCCATGAGTCGTAAACAGGTACATGAAGAGGTGCTCAACATCATTGATCATCAAAGAAATGCAAATCAAAACTATAAGGAGATATCATCTCACCCCAGTTAAAATGTCTTTTATCCAAAAACAGGCAATAACAAATGGTAACAAGGATATGGAGAAATAGGAACTCTCGGAAACAGTTGATGGAAATGTAAATTAGTACAGCCATCATGGAGAACAGTACAGAAGTCCCTCAACAAATTAAAAATGGAAATACCATATGACCCAGCACTCCCACTGGTAGTTGTATATATCCAAATAAAAGAAGTCAGTAAATCAAAGGGACATTTGCCTTCCCATGTTTATTGCAGCACTATTTACACTAGCCAAGATTTGGAAGTAACTCAAGTGCTCATCATTAGATGAAGGGACAAAGAAAATGTGACACATATACACAATGGAGTACTATTCATCCATAAAAATGAAATGAGATTCTTCATTTGCAACAACTTAGATGGAACTGGAGGACATTATGTTAAGTTAACCAAGTCAGGCACAGAAAGACAAACTTCTCATATTCTCAGTCATTTGTGGTGGTGTATTGGTCTGTTTTCACACTGCTATGAAGAAATCCCCAAGACTGGGTAATTTACAAAGAAAAGAGGCTTAATTGACTGACAGTTCTGCATAGCTGGGAAGGTCTCAGAAAATGTACAATCATGGCAGAAGGCACCACTTCACGGGGTGACAGGAGAGAAAATGAGTGCAAGCAGGGAAAATGCCAGAGGCTTGTAAAACCATTGATCTCATGAGACTCACTCATTATCATGAGAACAGCATGGGAGAAACTACTCCCATGATTCAATTACCTCCAGCTGGTCCCGCCCTTGACACGTGGGTATTATGGGGATTACAATTCAAGGTAAGATTTGGGTGGGGACACAGAGACAAACCACAACAGGGAGCTAAAAATCAAAACAGTTAACTCATGGAGATAGAATAATGGTTACAAGAGGTTGATTATGGTAGTGTGTGGGGTAGGTGGGAACTGGGAATAGTTAATGGGTAAAAATATATAATTAGATACAATGAATAAGATCTAGTGTTTGATGGCACAACCAGGTGACTGTAACCAGCAATAATTTGTTGTAACTTTTAGAATAACTGAATGAGTATAATTGGAATGTTTGTAACACAGAGAAATGATGAGTGATTGAGGCGAGGGTCAATCCCATTTACCCTGCTAAGATTATTATATATTGTATTCCTGTATCACTATATCTCATATATGCCATAAATATATACACTGACTACCCATGAACATTCCTTTTAAAGTGCCTTGTGGCAGTATGTAATAAAGGCAATCTTAACTGATTTCATTAATACAGTTTTCCAATATGTGAAAAGAATACAGAGTATTACTGTTATAAAAACATTTAATTCCACATTTTGTAACAGAATTATAGTAAATTGAAGAAACTTACAACCCTCCACAAAAGGAAAATACATGCATGCAAGTATTTGTATATAAATTTTAAAGTTTACAAAATTCCTGAATAACAAACAAAATTTCAGGTTACGAAACCTGGTTACAAATAAGCTCTTAATGGAATCTAAAATTTTTACATAATCAGATATTTCATATACATATATGACATATTATATATATCAGATATTATCTCTATCAGTATATATATCTGATATTATATCTCTATATACCTATCTATATAAATCAGCTACATAGTATATATACATAAAATTTGTATATATAGTAAGTTGCATATATACATACACACACACACACACAAATGTATGTTTATTTCCATAAGGTATTGATGGATTTATTCTATATCAGTTATTTAAACATTTCAAGACAAGATATGTTTAAAATAAAATAAAAAACTATTATTAAGAAACATTTTTAAATGATCTGCTTAGTATCAAATTGTTTAGTTTATGAATTTCTATTGATATTTGTGTATTTTTCCACATTTTCTATTAAATCACAAAAAGACATGTTTTAAATAAATTCTAATTTTAGCTGTCTGCTTACATAAATTCTACATCTTTTATGGACTTAAAACATTTGCATTAAAATGAAATATAATTTTAAATAACACCAAATTATTACACTAATTAGTGCAACTGGTAATTTTAACCAAATTGAAATTCAAAACTTCAAAGAAAAACATGGAATATTTTAATATTAAATGTTATTATAGAAAATATCACATAGAAAATCACATAAATAAATGTTATTTTTATATTAATCTCATTTGAAATATAAAAATACAACATGGTGAATAACTATTGATTTTCCCATTATCTTCTATCAGTGGATCTCTTAGTTGTACAGCTTCCTTTGTTACTCGTTTTTCTCTTTAAGTCAGAAATTACAGTGGAAACTGCTGTCACTGATTGGGAAACCCAAATGCAATAACTGTATCCTATGGCCAGGTGTGGTGTCTCATGCCTGTAATCCCAGCACTTTGGGAGGCCAAGATGGGCAGATCACAACGTCAGGAGATCGAGACCATCCTGGCCAACATGGTAAAACTCTGTCTCTACTAAAAATACAAACATTAGCCCGGCGTGGTGGCACGCTCCCATAGTCCCAGCTACTCAGGAGGCTGAGACAGAAGAATCACTTGAACCCAGGAAGCAGAGGCTGCAGTGAGCCGAGATCGCACCACTGCCCTCCAGCCTGGGCGACAGAGCGAGACTCTGTCACAAAATAATAAAATAAAATAAAATAAATAAAATAAAATAAAATACTGTATCCTAGGGTAACCGGGGCCAAGAGGCAGCCTTTAATTGACAAGGTGGATGAGGTTACTGCAATAGACTAAAGAGCCAGAGAAAAAATGTAATTATTTTCACTTGCAAAACCCTAAAGCATTGGCTAAACAATCATTGTGTCCCTTGAAGTTGGGACAGTATACTCATACTCATCATTTTACTTGATAAGTGGAAGAGTTCTAGGTCAAATGAACATAAGTGAAATATGGATCATAGAAACAGAGTCACAGACTCTCATTCAATTTTCAGAATTGAGCCATTTTGCAAATCCAATGTCTTTTGATTGAAGGGGTGGCTGAGTCATGTTGAGGAAGGAGCCCCCTGCTCTGCCAGATTTACACTCAGTCCTTCTCCCTGTCTTCCACAAAGGAACTAAGGACATTGTAACAAGGTGACTGTGCAGAGTGGAAAAAGAAATATTCAAACTTTGGAGGGATCATTGGAAACCCATTCTGATGGACTCTAATATCAGGAGACCCAGAACATTACGGTGGTCCAACAGCCAGAGAAAGGGCTGATGGAGTTTAAGAGATAGAGTTCTAGCTTAGGAATATTTATATATGGGTTCAGTGGTTCTCAAATACATCCTGTGAATATTTGCCCAGTTGCAAAATGCATGCTTAGGATAGACATACTGTACTAGATAAGGTGATTAATTCTGATTACTAAGAGGAAGTTGAACTACTTCTATATAATGAAGGTAAAGAAGAGTAATTCTTCAATACAGGCAATCCCTTAAGGTATCTCTTACTATTATGATACACTGTGATTAAAATCAATGAAAAACTATAAATCGATTCATGCAGAGCTACTAATGACCATTCAGGAATGAAAGTTTGAGTAACCCCATCAAGTAAAGAACAATGACCAGCTGATATGCTTGCTGAGGCAAAGAGAATATTGAATAAGTAGTGGAAGAAGGTAATTATAAATAACAGCTACAGCCACTTGATAGTTCTGGAAATGAACACTGTAATTGTTAAGAATACATATTTCTTAATTTATTATGAATATGTTTGTGTGTTTATGTGTGTTATGTGTTTTCTTTTTTCCTTGTCTTATCCCCTCATTTTACATAAGATGCATTAACTTTACATCTCATGTGCATGACAATTAAATTTACATCATAGTATTTAAGTTACAGGATATCAAGAAGAGACTTGAGCATTAAGAACTTTGCATCCTCTTGTAGGGAAAGAGTCAGTGCATTTTCTGTTTTACACAGGGTAGTTGTGTCAGGCTGGTAGAAGTATAACTTTGTTGTTGTCCTTATTTGGAGATTTAGTATGTTTTAAGAAGGATCACACGGGTGCTAAGTTGAAAATAGAGAAAATGTATATGTTACTTTTTGTGTTAATTTGTCTAGGATATGATACCTAGTTTTTTGAGCAAACACCAGTCTAGATGCTGAATATGAGAAGGCATCGTTAGCCTTTAAATGAATAGATTTAGTAAACTGAAATATCTCTATAACATGAGTAGGCCTCATCCAATTAGTTGAAGGTCTTAAAGAGCAAGGAATAGGTTGCCCCCACCAAAAGCAATTATTAAGATCACAACATCAACTCTTAGCTAAATTTCCAGTCTGCTGGCCTGCTTTTCAGATTTTGGGAGTGACAGCCTCCACAATAGTGTAAGCTAATTCTTTAAAACAGACATTTCTCTCTGTGTGTATGCATGTGTCTGTGTGTATGCATGTGTCTGTGTGTGTGTGCAGAGCAAAAAAACAGAACCAATAAGATGTGTGTACATGTGTATATATGTGTGAGTGTATACAGATATGTCAGCAACAGTAACTAATATGCTCACTATCACAGTTCAGTTGGCAATCAATGAAAATAAGATGCTGAAGCTTAAAATTTGGTCAAGAGTTTTAACTGTAAAGACATGTTTTGTTATATTGATTGTTCAACATATTTATACTGCGATTTTTTTTTTAATTTAAGGTTTTAAAAAATGTTAGAAGAGCTTGCTGAGTCCAACGTATGTTTTAAAATTAGTATTTAAGTTATATCTATGTACAAAACATACAAAAAGAAAAATAAATGAATAGAAACAGGTCACAGTGGTTATCTGTTATATTTCTTTTTGTTGCCATTCTATGGAAGTTCTAAAAAGATTATGCAACAACATTCTGTGCCTGCTCTAGGAAATACGTCCACTCAGAATGTAATAATAAACATTTAAAATCTAGAACAGTATCTTTAGATTGCATCTTTCCCACAAATGTGTTTTCACACATGTATCTACATACTCAACTATACAGAGTATCAGATTTAGAAACCTCTCACTATTTTTCATAGTCAATTTCCCTTATCTTCACAACTCAAACACAGATATTGGTTTTTCCTTATTTTTAGTAATTCCCATAGAATCACCCTAAATCATTGTTTGAGTTCTTGAATACTTGTCTGCTATAATAATCTCTTTCATTCTTCTTTTCTTTTTCAAAAATGTGTTGTTCTGTTGACAAATGTCGAAACTGTTTCCATGTGTACTACAAATGATTGTTGCGGTATCCACATTTAGACACAATTAAGCACACACTAACTCCAACTGAGCAACTCTTTTTCATTCTTTTCAAAGTTTAATCAAATTTTAAAGAACTCAACTGTAAATGTTCCTGCAATGTTCCGCATTAAAAAGGAACATGAAATATGATACAAATCATGAGGAAAAAATAATAATTTAAAAATTAAACTAATAGTTGAATCTTAGTAGAAATCATGCCCAGGAAATATTTTCAAAGATAATTACAATGTTTTTTCTTTTAAAGTCACTTTTTGAGATATTTTATAAAATTAATAACATTTCTGCTCATTGTTCATTGGTCTGCATTAATTACATGATCTTGTTTGACTATAGAGGGGCTGAGAATTTTAGTCATTTATGTATTCAAGAAGGAATGGTGACATGGTTATTAGGGTACATGAGCTTTCACTTTCTGGAGTGAGAAATTTAACACAAAAAAGTATAGTTAAAATCGTTAACATATTGAATATAACACACATACAGGGTGATAAGGATCTATAATCTATCCTAATACTTTACCTATATATTTTCAACACCTGTACAGAAACTAAATTTTCACTCACTGTTTATATATTGTCTTAAACATTTACATATACTACTGACATGACTTCTGTTAAAATAATTGACAGTTGAGTACAATTCCATCATTGTTTTACTTCATTCATCCAATAAAAATGTTTATTTTATATATATAAATATATAATATATAATATACATATTTTATATATGTATATTATATAATATATATATATTATGTACAAGGTCCTATTCCATTGCTTGAGGTTACTGTGCAAAATGAATCAGGCAAAAGTATTTGACCTTTGGGGATAACATCCTAGTGAAAGGAAATAATATATAATACACAACTAAATAAATGATTATGTAGTTAATTATATATATTTTTTTTCTCCCAGGCTTACTTGTTTTAGAAATGTAAGAAAGAACTCTAAATACAAGAGGCAGTGTTATTATGGTGGCTGCAGTGAAAATTAGAATTCCATCACCCTTCCTTGTGATCTATGAATTTCTTAGTCTTTAATATGTTCACTTTTCTCTTACTGTCTTCTTTAGTTGCTTGTATAAACCAACTGTCAGACATCACCTTATTCCAGTCACCCAGAATCAAAGTGATTTCTATCAAGAGTCATAGGTATTGTCAGCTTGTCAAGAATACCATTGCCTTGCGCTTTTCATCTTTGCAATTCTCCTTGATTGACACTATTGAAATCCTGTCAGCTTTTCTTTCCTTTGTTTGCTTTACACAGAACAGGAAAGAAGATGCAGTTCCTATCATCCCTATCCATTAGCCTGATAAAACTACAGTTTCAGGGAGAGAAAGTTCGATCTAATAAATCATATATTTCATAAAGAGAAAAATAAGGATGTTTAAATGGAGACTGAAGACTCAGTTGCCTAAATGATTTCTTGTCTAATATTAAACACTTTTAGTTTTCAAATCTTCATGTATAGGTTAAATCCCATAATAAGAAACAAATAAAATATGTAAAATGTAACAAAATGTTCTTCAGTGTACACAAATAAAATTTTCTTTTTAAGGTGTGTTTTTATTAAATAGGTGAACATCAATAATTAATTGTCGATTCCAAAATTTGTAAGCCAAAATGACCTATAATCCAGGAATACTTGATAGATTTCTTTGTTTAGTTCAGTATAATATTGTAGAAAGCACGGATTGTCCCATGGATTATTGCTGTCCCTTTGTAAGTGTTACTATAAAATAGAAAAACTAATGTTAAATGTTATTCTGGCTTAAGAAGTCTCATTACTGAAACTAAGAAATTGGAATGATCTGCTCACTCTAAATGGAAGTGAAAAATATATAAACAATTAATTTACTGAAGTGCAGATGCTTACAATGAAAACCTACTATAACTTGCAAGAGATAAATAAGTACCAATACTGAAATGTTTTCACAGAATATTCTGTCATGGCTATTTTTATTTTTTGGAATGAGTTTACAAGTTGAAAATTCTACTGACTAATTGTGGGAATATTTTAACTGCTTGTAGTAGATGACATTGGTTTAAGATATTTTGCTTCAAATATAGAAGTAGATGGTTAAATCACCAAGAGATAAACATAGTATCAAAGTGAAGATTAGACATCAGTTAAACAATGGGGTTATTATCAGTTAAACAATGAAAAAGTGAGCTTATTAGAAATGAGAAAATTAACCATGAATGTAAAAATTTCACATTATGTAATATTATGCTAATTTTTGCTTACTAAAAAATAGAGTATATTGCTATATGAAATAGCATGTATGCTATATTATTAAAACTTATCAAGATAGGTATTAATTATACTATAGCTACAAAATGGAATTCAAATTAACTCTAAGGATGCAATTTTCTTATTAGAGAGGAAGTATAATTTTTAACACAAAAATATTAACAAAATACTAAAATAGATGAAAAATTACATATAGAAAACTGGGACAAATAGAAATAATAAATGTTAATTGTGCTCTAATACATTTTGTAAAAATTACTATTGACTTATATGTTTATTTCTCAATCAAAATTTTGCAGTTATGACATTTTGGGCTGGGTAATAAATTTAAAAAATAAATTGCAGTTGGCTACAATGACTCTACTTCAGAAGACCTCAGGCATGTTTGGGTTGCTCTATTTGTGTTCTCATTCCTGGTCCCAAAACGAAAAAAAAAAAAAAAATCTTCTATCTTGGCATGCACACAAAGTGATGGTTGTAATGTGTTATGTACTTAATTTTGTCTCCTCAAAATTCATATGCTGAAGTCCTAATTCTCAATGTGACTGTATTTGAAGACAGATCCTTTAAAAATATAATTAATGTTAAATAAAGTCAGTCACAAGAGTGGGGGTCCTTAATCCAGTATGACTAGTCCCCTTTACAAAAATGGAAGAGACAGCAGAAATGCATACTGACAGAGGAAAGGTCCTATGAGGACACAGTGAGAAAGCAGCCATTCTGCAAGCCAAGGAGGGAGGCCTCAGGAGAAGTTAAACCTGCTAGCATCTTGATCTTGAATTTCCAGGCTCCAAAATTATGAAGACAAAAAGTTTTGTTGTTTAAGACACCTAGTTTGTGGAGTTTTGTTATGCTAGCCCTAGCAAACCAATTCACAGTACATCTTAACATCTCTGTTTAGGGCTGGCACACTCTTGACTCCTTCCACACTGTCAAAACAACTCATAATGAGAAACCACATCAGTAAGGCAGGAATATATATAACTTTTGTTGAGATTACAGGGAGGAAGAGTGAATTTTGTGAAATAATCAAAAGCTTCTATTTGAGTTACACGTATTTAGTTTCTGTGCTTCTGTATGAAAACCAATTATTCAAACCTAAGAATGGTATTCCAAAAGTATCAACCAATCAAAAATACAGCTCAGAGTCCTTTTCTTCAATAATTTCTACAGCAGATCTAGAAGACATCCCTTTTGAATTTGAAATTTAAGAACAACAACAAAGAAATGGGAAAAAAGAAGAAAGAAAAGAAATAGGAACAAGTAAAGAAAAAAAAAAAAAAAAGGAGAGAAAAAGAAAGATGTGCAATACAATGGTTGTGAAACAGGGTACTGTTCCAGAAGGGGAAGAGATAAAAATCACTAAGCTGAAATCTGTAGAAATTCTGAATTCTTTTGATTAGGCCCTAATACTGTTCCTTGATAGCAGCTTGCCAGGACATTATTCTTTATGGGTCTGGGCTCCACCCTCTGAACATTTCTGTTTTATTATATTACTTCAACATATTTGAAAATGTGCTAGAGAATATTCATTCTTTGTTCACTGAGCAAGTTTTTCAGTTTGATTCTGTCCATAAAGTACTGAATGTGCAAAGGCAAATTTCCATCACAAATCGTCAGTCTTACTTAATCTAAGATTGTGATTTTGGTCATCCATCTGTCTCAAAATGTAATTATTTTTTCCTTAATTATTATAATTTGCTGTTTTATTAATCCCAGTCACACCATAAGCATAATTCTTTTCAGTAAATGTTCTCCTCACTTGAATACAGATTCTTTAAACATAGAAGATATTAGTGTTAGCATGTCCTCAATTCCTTCTACTTGAGCTTTATTTAAAAAAAAAAAAGAATATATCTCTTTGGGGAACAAATCAATACAATCAGAGGTGTCTTAATATAGTAGTTCTTAATACAACATGTGATGTTTGTTCTGAGAGTTTATCTTTCAAATCTCAGAATTTCTGGATTCCTCATTTTCTCTTTTATCACTTCTCTATCAAATACTAAATTTTTCAGCTTCTGCAATTTTATATTATTTATAAAAATAAAAACATCATGGCTTACAATAACAAACATTATTAGTATGAGCTCATTGACTTTGCTGCTGATTGGAGACACCCTTCTCTGAGTATCATGTTGGGTCCAGATGTGGTCCCTAGGCCTCCTTGATTCTACAGGTAAGCTGAAGAACCATCTGCTATATGACACCTTTTGCTCTCATGGCAGAGGGCAGTGATGAATAAACACTTCCAGCCTTCTTAAAATTCTACTGAATTAGGCAGACAGTCATTTCCACACAATGCCACAGGCCAAAGCAAATCACATAGCCAAGCTTAACATCAATGGATTGGATATCATACTCCTCACATGACGTGAGGGTGAAGTGAATGTTCACTAAACAAGAAAAAAGATCTTGTGTATAATGGTCTTTAGTCATTGAAAACTTAGTGAAAGTTTTCAAACTAGATTAAGAAAAGAAAGCACTCAGATGTATTCTATTTTCAGTGAAAACGTTAAAGGATAATTAGTCACAAAGTTAAACCTAAAAAGATTTAAAAAAAGACATTTAGACTAATAATAAGAAAATAGTATTGCCTGTATAAAGACCCATGCACAAGTATGTTTATTGTGACACTATTCTCAATAGCAAAGATTTGGAACCAACTCAAATGTCCATCAGTGACAGACTGGATTTAGACACTGTGGCACATATACACCATGGAATACTATACAGACATAAAAAAGGATGAGTTAGTGTCCTTTGCAGGGACATGGATGAAGCTGGAAACCAAAATTCTCAGCAAACTCTCTCAAGGACAGAAAACCAAACACCGCATGTTCTCACTCATAGGTGGGAATTAAACAATGAGAACACATGGACACAGGGTGGGGAACATCACACACTGAGGTCTGTTGGTGGGTAGCTGGCTGGGGGAGGGTTAGTGTTAGGAGAAATACCTAATGTAAATGACGAGTTGTTGGGTGCAGCAAACCAACATGGCACATGTATACCTATGTAACAAACCTGCACGTTGTACACATGTACCCTAGATGTTAAAGTATATATATATATATATATATATATATAAAGAGAAAATAGAATCGGAAGAGTTAATTAATATCAAGTAACATAGACTTTATGGCAAAAAATATTATTTACAATGAAGACAGTCACTCTATGATTAGAGTTTTGCTTTCTAAGAAAATGTTATATTTTACCTGTATGCTATTAATAAAATGCCTCAAAATATGGAGAAAATAAATTGATAAAATAGAATAAGTAAATAGATAAACCCACCATCATAGCTTGATAACATTGATAATATTGATATGTCAGTTAGTGACTGACATAATTTAGATTTTTGTCCCCTCGAAATCTCATGTCAAAATGTAATCCCCAGTGTTGGAAGTGGAGCTGCCGGGAGGTATTTTCATCTTGGGGTCATGTCTTTAATGAATGCATTAGTGCCATCCTCTTTATGATGAATGAGTTCTGTCTTTGAGTTCCTGTGATATCTGGATGTTTATAAGTATGTCGTACCTCACTCCTTTCTCTCTTGCTCCCACTGTCACCATGTGACACCATTACTGCCCCTCTGCCTTCCACCATGATTATAAGACTCTGCAGGCCCTCCGGAGAAGCAGATGCTGGCATCATGCTTCTTGTACTGTCTGAAGAACTGTGGCTCAGTTAAACTTATTTTCTTTATTAATTTCCCAGACTCAAGTATTTCTTCCTAGCAATGCAAGAATGGTCTAATACAATAATAGATCAAAAATAATGACAACAAAGTAAAATAGCAAGAATAGCTCTCCCAATTTTTTCATTCCCTTTCATTTCCACTCTGAAAAATTAAGTCCGAAGACATTATTTGAGAGAGAGTAACAGAGGAATCTGTGTCCAAAACAGAGGATAAATATATCATAGGCCAGAACAGGGTGTGAAATCCTGACCAAGGTTAGTAGAGCATGCATGATGGGCAGTCCAGCACGATGTGTAAAAATCTGGGGTGAGGAGGGCATCTGCAAAAGAGGATGCCTCTGTGCATAGAATCCAACTGGCATGAGGATGACATCTCTAAGGAAAGGCACCCTGGTACATCATAAAATATACTAAGTGCAGTGAGAGGTGTGTCCACATGGAAGGCCATTGTGATCGGGTATTAGAACCTGAGAAGAATTAGGAGCTTATTTCCTTATGAAATCTTCTAAGTGTAGTGTATTAGGGTACAAGTGGGCTAATGAGGCTGTACTAGCATGGCTCTGGATATGTTTCAGAGTGAGAAGAGCACCTGCTTGAGGGCAGCAGCATCTATTACAGGGCAAAGATGGCAACCCAGTGAGTGATTCAAAAGCACAATTGAAGTGAGGAGAGAATGACAAGAGATTGAGTACACACAGGGAACTGACTGAGTTTGTAAATGAGTAAGGATGTGGGGAGCAAGGGAGTGCAAATATGGAAAGTATGATCGCTAGAAAAATCCCTATGGCATTAGATTGAACTTACAAATAGATATGGAAATAAATATGGTTTTAAATTGATATGTTTATGGCAGTGTGTATAAATATTAATTAATAATTAATTATTTAAAATTAATATTTAATTTTTTCTCATGAAAGTCTCATTTTAAGTATTCAATAATAATGTGTGGTTAGTAGTGAGTTAGTAGTGTATTGAACAGCATATAATGTAAATAGATATAAATACAGATAGAGTGTGTGTGTTTGTGTGTCTGTATGTGTGTATACACATGCAGGAAACATACACATAGGTCATTCCTAAAAATACATCCAAGTACCCCAGCAGAGCTATATTTATTTATGTACTTTACCAGTCAAGATTCAGTCAGGAGACATAAACCACATAGTGACTTGAACAGAGGAGAATTAATATAAAGTAACAAATAAAATTCTAAATAATCCCTTAGAGTTGGGGTGGGGTGCTCAAAAAGGAATAAATTTGGAAAGGAGAATGTGGAGTCTCCAAGGTTGGAATTCAGATCTTGTTGAAAATGATAGGATTGGAGTCCACTGAATGCTGGAGAAACTCAGCCTGTTGCCCTTGAGCAAAAGCGGGCACTGTATTTTACACTTAAAAATCGATTAAGAGGGAAGATCTCATGTTAAGTGTTTTTAGCAAATATAAAATTTTAAAAAAATAAAAAATTGTATTGGACAGCAGTAATGTAAATAAACATATAAATGTATGTGTGCATGTGTGCCCATAAGTATTTTTCTTAATTTTGTTCAGTAAGAGGACCTGAGAGCAGTGACAATTTAGTAACAATGGACACATTTGGGATATAGAACTTGGTTTCAAAATGTTTTTCTCCACTTAAAGTAACAAGGACTTTTTGGTAAAATATCTGATTTGAAGATTGGGCAGAGAAAACGCTTTTCCTAGAATATTCTTTTTGCAAAATATCGAGGCAGTACTCAAAGAATGAAGGGAAACATAAAAAAGACAGAGAAACCAGGCTGCGCATGGTGGCTTATGTCTGTAATTCCAGCACTCTGGGAGGCTGAGGCAGGCAGATCACTTGAGGTCAGGGGTTTGAGATCAGCCTGGCCAACATGGGGAAACTTCATTTCTACTAAAAATACAAAAATTAATAGGGTGGGTGGTGGGCATTTGTAGTCCCAGCTACTTGGGAGGCTGAGATGGGAGGATCATTTCAGCCTAGGAGATGGAGGCTGCAGTGAGCCAAGATAGACCCACTGCACTCCAGCCTATGCGACAGAGTGAGATTCTATCTCAAAACATCAACAACAACATGGAAACCAGCTTTAAGGGACCCTCACTCGCAAAATCAGAACACTTTCACCAGGGGAAAAAAAAATGTTAGTAACAAATTATAAGACATTACAAATAATAGAAAACATTGAGTTCATAAACAAATAAATTTTAATGATGAACATAGTATATTACATAGTTTCAGTATTAGCTATTAATGGCAAAGGGGAAGAGAACAATTTTAGAACGGAGAAGATTGGCCAACTTACCTTAATCAAATAATCGGAGTTAACATCACTAATAGTATGTCTAACAGAAAAAGTGTGACCACTAATGTGTGTAAAGTAATAGCATATAATTAGAAAAAAAATCATTTCTATGATATTCCACTAAATATACATGCCTTAAAGTAATTGTGAAGAAGAATTTGACAATCTAAATCCAAGAACTTGTAAAAATATCTGACCTATAATCTTCAAAGCTTCCAAGATTGTAAAAATTAAAGTTAAAAAAAGTTAAGTATTTTTTTAAGATAGATTATATAGAAATAGAAATATTAAATAAAAACTATAGATGGCTCTAGTCTGGAACATTCTCCTTTAAAGATATTACTAGAAAACTAGGCAAAGTATGAGTTATAGATGTGGATTATATGGGGGTAATTTACTAATAATTTTCTGACTTTGACAGTTGCATTTCAGTTATACAGAAAAATGTACTTATTTATAGGAAATATATTCTAAGGTATTTGCAGGTAATGAGGAATTTTCTTGATATTTTATACATATAAACATAATAGGCTTTTTTGGCATAAATTTTTATGGAAGTACACATTACATGATTGTAGTATTTTATTCTCCAGAATACTCATGAACATCTGTTGTGAGGTAATCTTTCTAAATAAGATTATGGGAGCACCAACAGATGTGGCTTTCTAAATTCTGTATAAGACTTTCAAGTGTATCTTGCCAATTTATCCCCATGTTAGGATGAATACAACTTTTATGGAATTAGGGCAAAATTTGGATGAATAGGGTGAAGATGCATTTAATAAAAGAAACTTATTTTTTCTGCTAATTGAACCATCTGTGCTCTTGACTGGGTATTTTGCTCTTCATTGTCAAAGAACCATCTACCCTTATTAGCAAGATCTTACTTATAATAAAATCCATTTAACTAGCTTTTACAAATTAATGAATAATCACTATAGACTTGGAATACATTCTTCTTTTTCTATATACAACTGAGTATTAACAAAATGATTTGGATAAATACACTTGCACTAATTTTGATTAAACAGTTTAAATTTGTATATATATTTTTGACCTCACAAAGTTCCTTATTGATTTAAAATCGTAATAATTTAACTGTCAGTTAATCAGAAATGGAAAACACAAACCCTGAAAATATGACAATTTCAACATTTTTGATTCATGCTTTAGCTTATGTAATCCTATATGCATGATCATATAATAAACATTGTGATTTATCAAAGAGCATCAACTGAGTACAACCTTAAATATCATTTTTTTACCCATCTAATATTATCGTAAGTGCCTTATTTGCTAGGCCAGGGATGTATATTAGTGGACAATACAGACAAAATCCTTACCCATAAGCCCTCCTATATTTTATATGCTATAAAGGGAGTAGATAGTATGTGTGCCTACACATAAACTCACACACACATCCAAATACATAAGACATAAATACCACTCAAAGTATCTTTTTCTATGAAGAAAATACAAAGGGTCATAGTAGCTCTACATTAAACAGAGTTATCAAAAGCTTTCTTTGAATAACTGTGTCTATTAAACCTCTTTCCTTTATTAATTACCCAGTCTCTAGCAGTTATTTATAGTAGCATGAGAACAGTCTAATACAGTAAATTAGTGCCATGAGTTGGTAGTTGGGGGACTGCTATAAGGATATACAAAACTGTGGAAGCAACTTTGAAACCAGGTAGCAGGCAGAGGCTGGAGCACTTAGAGGACTCAGAAGAAAACAGGAAAATATGGTAAAGTTTGGAATTTCCTGGAGACTTGGAGGACTCAGAAGATAGGAAGATGTAGGTAAGTTAAGAACTTCCTCGAGACTTGTTGATTGGCTTTGACCAAAAGGCTGATAGTGATATGGACAATGAAGTCCATGTTGAGGTGGTTTCAGATGAAGATAAGGAAATTGGAGAAAAGGTGTTGGGAACTGGGGAAAAGGTGACTCTTGTTGTGCTTTAGCAAAGTGACTAGTGGCTTTTTGCCCCTGCCCTAGAGATCTGTGAAATTTTGACCTTGAGAGACACGATTTGGGGTATCTAGCAGAAGAAATTTGTAAGCGGCAAAGCATTCAAAAGGAAGCAGAACATAAAAGTTTGGAAAATTTGCAGCCTGATGATGCAGATAGAAAAGGAAAACCTATTTTCTGGAAAGAAATTCAAGTCAGCTGTAGAAATTTGCTTAAGTAACAAAGAACCGGAATGTTAATCACCAAGACAATGGGGAAAATATCTCCAGGGCATGTCAGAGACCTTCACAGTAGCCACTCCCATCACAGATTTATAGTTCTAAAAGAAAAAAGGGGTTTCATGGGCCAAGCCCAGGACCCCCCACTGTGTGTAGTCTGTGGACTTGGTATCCTGACTCCCAGCCACTCCACCCATGGCTAAAAGGGACCGTGGTATAGCCCAGGCCATGGCTTCAGAGCATGCAAGACCCGAGACTTGGCAGCTTCCACATGGTGTAGAGCCTGCGAGTACAAAGAAGTCAGGAATTAAGATTTGAAAACCTCCTCCTATATTTCAGAGGATGTATGAAAACATCTAAATGTCCAGGTAGAAGTTTGTTACAGGGGCAGATCCCTCATGGAGAACCTCTGCTAGGGCAGTGCAGAAAAGAAATGTGGATTTGGAGTCCCCATACAGAGTCCCTACTTGTCAGGGTCCCCACACAGAGCTCCCCACTAGAGCACCTAGTGGAGCTGTGAGATGGCCACTGTCGTCCAGATCCCAGAATGGTAGATACAGCTAGCTACAGCTAACATCATGTGCCTGGAAAGGCCACAGACACTCAATGCCAGCCTGTGAAAACAGTAGGAAGGTGACTGTACCCTGCAAAGCCACAGGGGTGGAGCTGCCCAAGGCTACAGAAGCCTACACACATCAGGGTGACCTGAATGTGAGACATGGAGTCAAAGGTGATTCTTTTGGAAATTGAAGGTTTAATGTCTGACTGCCCTATTAGATTTCCAAGTTGCATGTGGACTATAGCCTCTTTGTTTTGGCCAATTTCTCCCATTTGAAACTGGTGTATTTACCCAATGCATCTATATCGATCGTATATAGGAAGTAGCCATCTTGCTTTTGATTTTACAGTCTCATAGGTGAAAGGGACTTGCTTAGTCTCAGATGAAACTTTGGATTTGGACTTTTGGGTTAATGCTGAAATGAGCTAAGACTTTGTGAGACTGTTGGAAAGACATGATTGTGTTTTGAAATGTAAGAACATGAGATTTGGGAGGGGCCAGGAGGGAATGATATGGTTTGGTTGTCTCCCCACCCAAATCTCATCTTGAATTGTAGTTCCCATAATCCCCACGTGTCGTGGGAAGTACCCAGTGTGGGGTAATTGCATCGTGGGTTGATGGCTTTATAAAGGACTTTTGTCTATTTGTTCAACTCTCATTCTCTCTCCTGCCACCTTGTAAAGAGGTACCTTGTGCCATAATTGCAAGTTTCCTAAGGCCTCCTCAGCCATGTGAAATCATAAGTCAATTAAACCTCTTTCCTTTATAAATTACCCAGTCTAGGGCAATTCTTTTTATCAGCATGAGAACAAACTAATACAAATATATATTTTTTTTTTTTCCAAAAATGTGCTTAATATAACAAATGCATGTTTTTGTACACATGTGGGAGGGAAAATAAGCTAAATTATAGAAAGATATTAGAGAAAGAAAACAAAAGAGAAACATGGAGAGAGAAAAATAAAGCAGAACAAAGGAAGCTAAGTAGAAAATAAATTTCAATATCAGAGAACTTGGGACATTTATCAAAACATAACAATAATATACTGAATTTATTGTTAAATATATATTCTCCTAAATAAAGTAAGCAAGTATTTACAATAAAAAATATTTAAAGTGACTAATATTAACAGACATTAACAAATGAAATTACGCACATATGAACTGAATAATCTCAATACTTTCTGAAACAAATTTGGACCAGCAAATATTAAAATATCCTCCATGTCAACCTATTTCTATCTAAAAGTCAAATTAAGCCCTTTCTTGTGACTTAAAAAGAGGCTGGACAAGAGAGTACATAGACATTCTTTAATGTAAGCTGTTTTTCTCAGAATTATTAAGCCTTGGAGTACATTCAAGTTCAGCTGACAGTGTTTTATTTTATAAAACACAATTAAGCGTTCTAAGAGTCTTCATGTAACAAAAGACAATAATAATCTAGTTGGTATTATTGGGGCTCTAGTTCCATTCTTGATATAATAATCAAATAATTTTAGAAATTTCAATGCTGTCTTACTAGAGACACAGATGATTATTTTTATATTTACCTCATTTGACTCCAATAATCATATCATACAACTTCCGTGGTGCTACACAGTATTGAGCCCATCAGCAATTTTGATAATGGCCAAATAACTCATCCTTTTCTGGCTGCCTTCTCTTCTCTGTGTCACTTCTTCACAACCCTGGTAGTTGTTTGTTTGTTTTCTGTGGCTCCCAGATAAATGATCTAGATTTAAATACTTGGGTTACAGTCTCCTTCTGGGAAAACCCAAATAATATATTTTTTTTTTTACTAGAAATAAGCCCGGGGGGGGAAAAAAAAAAAAAACAAACCCTCATGAAGAGATTCTGGAATTCAATTATTTGCCAGCAAAATAACAATAAAACCACCTTCTGGTGGTGAATGGATAGTTACAAATGCTAATATGCTGTAGCATTACAGTCACTAAGGTTCCTACATATGTGAAATTAGGATGGGATACAGATAAAAGGAGTTGTGCTGACCTAGGCAATCCTTCTTCCACTTGTGAAAATAGTGGAAATAATAGTTGTGGGGATTCTAGTGTTGATGGGTTCATTTTTGTTAAGCATCGTCAATGCACTCAGGAAGAAAATGAGAGGTTTGAGCCAGGCAACCCCAAAGTCAGTAAATTATGTGAAAACCAGAAGGTCTATGAAAGCCACAATCCCTTATGAGAAGATTTAAAGATAACCATGTAACGATTGCCTGAAACAAGGCACAGGACTTGATTTTCTGAAAGAAGAATTGCAGAGAAGGTTTGTTCAAAGCTCTGGCTATTTTCCCACACTAAACCCATAGCTTTAATAGACTGAGAGATCCTGACACCTGGAATAGAGACATCTAGTGTATGTGCTTGAGAACTGGGATCTCTCAATAGTGTTACGTTAGTAGAGAAGCTGTTCATCTCTTGATAATACACAAAAACTTCTACTGAAATACATTCCTCTAATAATGATAGGTGTCCTCCTCAAAATTGGCCCTCACATTCCATAAGGTGCTTTAGGTTAATAGATAGGATCTAGTCTCAACATTGCTTATCTCTGCAATCATTATACTCCTTCAGGGGGAAAGAAATTAACCTGCAAAATAGCTGCAAGTCTAGCCTAATATATTCATATAAAAAGAAGAAACCTGTAATTGGAAATGGATTTTGAAAAACTGGAGTGAAGGTGTAATGCAAAATATATAATTGAAAGAAAGTTACTAATATGAATGATCCTTTTGTAACATAACATTTAGCATCCTTATGCTGGTCTTAATATAATGCTTGGGTGGTTCCTTAAATGAATTTGTCTGAATGTAAACGAAACAAAGGCAAAAAAATAAATACACAAAAAAACATGGTTTGCAGTAAATGAGGTGCATATGCAAAATATGCAAACTATTGAGGACTGAGTCAAAGTCTGCTTAGCCCCATGTTAAAAAAATAAATAAATAAATAAAATAAAATAAAAAGACATATTACATAAACCTAGGTAAACGATTGGTTATCTCGATTCTCTTGGAGGGCCCAGAGGATATTTCTTTCTCTAAATTAATAAGTAGTGTACTAATGAGAATGTTCCTGGTATCCTTAAAAAGTCGTAATTTTTTTGTCCTTTTTAGATTACGATTGATGACAGGAGAAGTTGTTATGAAACTGGGTTACTAAGCATTAATAGGGACAGTAAGATTTTAGAAAGCAGAAGCCAGGTGGCAGGATTTGACAGTAACTTCTACTAGTAAGAAAGCTGAATGATTCACAGAAGTTTATAGGGAATGATTAATAGGCCATGGAGTTCCTAGGGATGATATTGAGGAGCAGTCAGTAACGGTATTCCTTGAGCTATATAACAAAATGCACTCAAGGGCTAATTAACCCAAGTTTACTTTCAGCTACCTGGATAGAAAATTAACAACTCTACTCAGTTTACAAATCTCAACACTAAAGCAAATGAACTGAAGAAACGTCTCAGTCACCTTGAGGGAAATCAACAAAACATCACAACTATATATGGTGGAACTTCCCTCAATTATTCTCTAAAGGTGCCCATAGTCACTTACCAGAATAACTACTTGCTACGGAAAAATAATGCCCAGAACAAAGCTGACAAAGACAACGGGAGAACAAAAATATTGTTATATTACGTTAATGTGGGGATATGCGGAAGCCAGGTGATAAATCCACTTCTCACTAGTTAGCCCATGTCCCCAGACTGTGCCTATTCACTCACTAATCTAAGGTCATATTCAGGCAGGATATATTTAACAAGGAGCCAAACCCTCTCATTAGCCCCCTGAGATGAGGAAAAGAGCCATTATGGTAGGAAACATCAAATGGAAACTCCTGAAACTTTCCTGCCCCTGCCTCGGTTGAGAAATCAGAAGCAACATTTCAACTTAGGAGAAATGACAGACACAAGTGTCACTCTTAAAACATTCAATAATTAAGGATTGATATACCCTTCTTCAACTCACCAGTCTCTATAACAATCATATGGATTGCAGTGACTGTCAAAGGAGTACTATGACCTTACACAAGTATACTATCAATTGCTGTTGCTTTATCAGAAGTGATATTTGACTAGAACCAATTAATACAGATTTTGCAGCTATCTGTCTGAAAAAAACTGCATACAATAATGTTCACTAGACATTAGAGTAATAACAGTAAATGCTTTGATAACCCTAGTGAGACCCATAATGCCACAGATGTGACACTGTAAAATGCAAAGATTTAGGAAACTGAAACATTAATGTAATTTTAAGGGTTCAGCGCTATTGGACATGCCTGCATATTCTCTACAAGTTAAAGGATGTATTGTTGCACCTTGCCATTGTCACCACCAAGAAAGAGGTGGAACACTTGGTAGACTCCTTTGAAGTTTGCATATAGCAAACATTGTTTTGACAGTAGTCTCAGGAGACTTGGAAACTGCCAGTTTTGAGTAGGGCCGGAACAAGGAAGAATTGTAGAAGATCCAGAATTCAATGCAAGTGGCTTTGCTATTTGGTCCACCTGATCTCATAGGTTATATAGTGATAAAGATAATGGTTGAAAATAAGGATTACAAGGAGTTTCTGGAAAACCCCTATAGAAGAGTCACATTTCGGTCACCTAGGATTCTAAAAAATAGATCATATTGGGTCAGGTGTGGTGGCTCATTCCTGTAATCCCAGCAATTTGTGAGGCTGAGGCAGGTAGATTGCTGGAGCTCAGGAGTTTGAGACTAGACTGGGCAACAGAGTAAGGCTCCTTCTCTACAAAAAACAAACAAACAAAAATTAGCTGGGCATGGTAGCATGTGCCTGTGATCCCAGCTACGTGGGGGGCTGAAGTGAGAGGATCGCTTGAGTCTGGGAAGTGGAGGCTGCAGTGAGCCAAGATGGCACCACAGCACACCACCCTGGGTGACAGAGCCAGATTCTGTCCAAAGGAAAAAAAAAAAAAAATCATGTAAGCTGCATTAGAAGTCTGTTCTTCATTCAAAAATATAAAAAGTCAGATGATCTTTCAACTGATAGAGACTGAGTTCCTAACTATGATATATCTAGTTGACTGTGCAACTGGTGCTACTCATCAAGAGATGGGTATTGTTAATTCCTAGCTTATAATATCAGACATCCATAGAAGCAATTTATCATTTAATGTAAATGACATACTAAGACTAGTCACAAAAGACCTGTAGGACCTAGATAATGTGTAGCAGTAGAAACATAGAAAACATGAGTGAAAATGGATGGTTTGGTATAGGAGCAAATTGAAGAACACAAACAAGGTACAGTGTTAAGTGACCCAGACTTATATCCCCTAACTTTAATTTTCTGATGTTCCCTGATCAAGTTACACCAATTTCTGTGGTTTTAATATAGTCATCTGTTGCTGAAAAAAAAAATGAAGTTTGAGTCAAGGGTGGGTGGACTCAATATATCAATATGAGTGAAATTAAACTGCTGCTACTTTATAGAACCCCTTGAGGAATCCCTGAAAGTTTTGGTGAGGGAAAACATTCTGTTGAGAGAATTTAGAGGACAGATAAATAGTATGAAGATTAGTCTGTGGGAGTAAACCCCACATTTATGGATCCTTGTTTCTTAGGTCAGTGTCCATCTGAGACCATTCATGACAGAAGGAGGAACTAAGCAACCTAGGAACGACTTCTTTAGTTGAGTTCAACCAGACTTTTTCCCTGGTTATCCGAGGGCTTGCCAACAGATTCATGAAATAGTAAACCCTAGTGGTAGAGATGGAGAATCTGTGTGATTTCTAAAATGTGGGCACTCCAAATTCACCACCTTGTTGGCACTGAGATTATGCTTCCTCTGGGCTGCTTTTAGCTAAGAAACTGACCTCCATAGAGATATGAATGGGAGATTCATAGGATGAATGAATTCCATTAATCTCATGGAAGATGCCTGATTCCTCTTTCAGAGTGAATTAAGAACCCTCCCTGGCCTGGCTACAACATTGTTGTATTGTGGCACTCTTTCTACTCACTGCTTTGTTCTTCTTCTCATCTTTCATAGGCATCAGGGCAGCATCACGGTCTGAAGACTCTCCTCATCTCTTTTGTCTCTTGATCCTTTTTCCTCACAGGGGTTTCACTAGTATATCTCTTGTATGTCTAATACAAATTTGTCATCTGCTTTTTGGGGGCATGCAAACTAACCCAGTACTGGATAATTATTTTGAATGTCAGATAATTACAGTGGTAAGCACTGAGTGTAAAAATGAAAGGTTACTCATACTACCATGGGGAGAGAAAAGCTGAAGACAAATAAAGCATTTGACACACGTTCAAGGCTAGAATTGAATTGTAAGGCTAACTTGGTTTTTTAGAGGTCACATGTTTTAAGTAAATATTTTATTTTAAATCAGATTCAATTTACAGAAAATTTGAGATGATACTAAAGTTCCATATACCCCATAACCTGTTTCTCCTATTAATCTTTGCTTACCCATTCCAATCAACTCCTCATTCTATCTCCAAGGGTGTGATCTTTCTGAATTTCAGATATGGCAGTCTTTTCCTCACTTAAAATATTTCAGTTGCATCCCTTCTGTTATTGTTGGAATAAAACCTAAAATCTAGCATTGTTTTGAGAGTCTATCTGGTCTGGCCGCCCACCGTTTTTCTAATTTCAATCATTAAAGTTATTATAATTGTCTATGTATGCTAACCATTCTTCCTTTCCTCAGTGAGGAAGCCTTGCCACTTTGATATTCCATAGTTTTGTTTACAATTTATGTTTGCTTTTTGTATGTTTTGCCTAAATGATTTTGTGGCATTGTCCTGCATCAAGCCTCCCTTCCTGCTTTATCTAAATTATCATTTACCTAGGTAATTACCACTGTAATGTTAGATGGCAAATAGGCACAGTGTTCTCAAAAAATACTCTGAGAGTTGTTTGTGTTACCAATGTTATTTGCACTTTCTATGTCTCCTCAGTTTTTTAATAGCCCTTTAAATGTATGTATCCAACACTTGATTCTGAGATATATGATAGCAGATTTAGCTTGCTTCTAGTACACCTCCCAATGTTTAGCAACTGGTGGGACATTTGTCAAAGCACACATAAGGCAGAAAAAGAAAAAAAGAAGGAGGGAGAGATGTAACAAAGGGAAAAAAAAAAAAAAGAAGGAAGGAAGAAAGGGAGGGACAAAGGAAGCTATTTCAGGCTACTTAGCCAATATAAGAAAAACATACCAGTTGTATTAATGTTATTTATATATTAAGAATCAAGTCTGCAAACAGTGACAAAATTTTGCACCCCTGTTTACACTTGAGGGAAAGTTATTTTGGCATACATGTTTTTTTGTTTGTTTGTTCGTTTTCCTTTCAGACAGAGTTTCCCTCTTGTTGCCCAGGCTGGAGTGCAATGGCACAATCTTGGTTCACCGCAACCTCTGCCTCCGGGATTCAAGCAATTCTCCTGCCTCAGCCTCCTGAGTAGCTGAGATTACAGGCATGCACCACCACACTCAACTAATTTTTTTTTTTTTTTTTTGTATTTTTAGTAGAGATGGAGTTTCATCATCTTGGTCAGGCTAGTCTTGAACTCCTGACCTCGTGATCCACCTCCCTAGGCCTTCCAAAGTGATGGGATTACAGGTGACAGCCACCATGCACAGCCAGGAACATACCTTAACCTCAAAAATTTACAGAACAATTGGGTGAAAAACTTGAATATATAATGAATCATTTTTTCTTTCCAGGTTACTCCATAAGAGTAATTAGATTTCTGAGAAGTCAAATTTTTTTTTATATAAATGAAGTAATAAATTTCTTTGACTCCAAGGCCTAATATTTTTCCACAATTTCACTAGAATTCTGTATAAACATCATCTGTTTAAAAGCACCTTGAAACTGTAGAAATTCTTAACAATCATATTATTTTTTTAATGTTAAGTATTTAGATATTTAATTTTCTAATGACATAATGAATTTTTCAAAATATCAATGAGTTTATCTTATTTGAAAATGGAACTATAATATAATTTATATTTCCTAAATCTAAACTTTTTTTTACTGATTTTTACTATGTTCTTATTTTGATTTCATTTGTATTTTAGAAATGTATAAAATTTACCTAGTTACATGTCATATTCGCTTTATACTTTGGAAGTAGTTCTAGTATCCCCCTGTATTACATTTGTACCCTGCTCACTTTAAGAACAATGTTATTTTAGCATGTGTATTTTATAGGGCTGTGTTTACTAGGAAGCTTATAAATTAAAAAAATTTTCTATTAAATTATCAAACTGTGTTCATTGGCAGTAGTTCACAAGCGTTTTGTCTCAAGATTCATCGCAATTTCCAATAAAGTTTACAGAGTAAATTTTTGAATAAGATTTTGATGAGTAGCAAAGACATGCAAATCTGATTAAAAACATAAAAATAATTGATTTATAAACACCTTATTTTTAACTTAAATGATGAATACTCATTAACAGTTTCACTGTAAAGGTAAGTACATGTCTCTTTCCTTAAAGCGATTGAATCAGCATCTTTGCATCTGGGTCTCAGCTTATGTTGTTATTTGATTGTTTGTTGTGATTTTGTTGTGTTTAAAGTTTACACAGTTATGGTTGATGAAAATCATCTAGCAACAGTGGCAGGGAGAGTGATGTTTTATATAGAATAGATTTTTCCAGTTGTGTGTAAAATGAATATAATTGAATCTGTAAACTACTTTGGGAAGTATGGTCATTTTAACAATATTGATTCTTCCAGTCCATTAGCACATAATTTTTTCTCATTTATTTGTGCTATCTCTAATTTCTTTCAGCAGTGTTCTATAGTTCTCCTTGTAAAGGTCTTTCACCTCCGTGACTAGATGGATTCCTAGATATGTTGTTTTCTGTGTGGCTATTGTAAATAGGATTGTATTCTTGATTTAGTTTTCAGCTGTAATTTATTGGAGTATTAAAATGATTTTGATTTTTATACATAGATTTTGTATCCTGAAAGTTTACTGAATTCGTTTATCAGTTTTAGAAGCCTTCTGGCAGTCTTCGGGGTTTTCTTGCTATAGAATCATATTGCTGCCAAAGAGAGATAGTTTGACTTCTTTTCCCATTTGAATGTCTTTTATTGCTTGATTATCCTGTCTGCAACCTCAAATACTTTTTTTTTTGGTTCTGTCTTTCCCAGGTTTTGATATTAGGACGATGCTGACTTTGTGGAATGAGTTTCGGAGAAAGCCCTCTACCTCAATTGTTTTGGAATCATTTTAGTTGAATCAGTTTTTCTTTGTGTTTCTGTTAGAATTTGGCTGTGAATCCATCTAGTTCAGAGCTCTTTTTAGTTGGTAGGTTTTTAATTACTGATTCAATTACTGAATTTATTATTCTGTTCATGTTTACACTTTCTTCTTGATTCAATTTTGGGATATTTTGTATTGCTAGGAACTTATACATTTCCTCTAGATTTTCTAATTTGGGGGCATGGAGTTGTTCATAATAGTCTCTGAGAATCTTTTGTATTTCTGTGGGATTGACTGTAATGTCATCTTTGTCCTTCTCTGGTTGTGCATACTGAGATCTTATCTTTTTGTTGTTGTTGTTACTCTAGCTAGTGATTTACCAATCTTTTGTATGCCTTTGAAGAACCAACTCTTAGTTTCTTTGATCTTTATATGCACTCTTTGGTCTCCATTTTATTCAGTTAATCTCTGATTTTAGTTATTTTTCTTTTCTACTAGCTTTGGACTGGTTCCTCACACTATCATGGTTTCTCATACTATCTCATTTCCTTCCTTCCTTCCTTCCTACCTTCTTTCCTTCCTTCCTTCTTTCCTTTTCCTCTCTCTCTTTCTTTCTCTACCTCTTTCTTTCTCTTCCTTTCCTTTCCTTTCTTTTCTTTTCTTTTTTTTCTTTCTTTCTTTTTCTAATTCCTCCAGTTATGCCTTTACTTCATTAACTTTCTTCTTCTATATTTTTTTGAGATGGAGTCTCGCTCTGTCACCCAGACTGGAGTGCAGTGGCGCGATCTCGGCTCACTGCAAGCTCTGCCTCCTGGGTTCACACCATTCTCCTACCTCAGCCTCCCAAATAGCTGGGACTACAGGTGCCCGCCACCACACCTGGCTAATTTTTTGTATTTTTAGTAGAGACGGGGTTTCACTGTGTTAGCCAGGATGGTCTTGATCTCCTGACCTTGTGATCCACCCATCTCGGCCTACCAAAGCGCTGGGATTACAGGCATGAACCACTGTGCCCGGCCTTTAGTTCATTAACTTTCTAACCTCTTGATGAAGGCATTGAATACTACTTTTTAATCTTAATATTGCTTTATCTGCATTCCTGATGTTTTGGTAAGTTGTGTCTCTATTTTTATTAATGTAAAATATCTTTTTAATTTATCTTAATTTCATCGTTAACCCAAGAGTTATTAAGAAGCAACTTGTTGAATTTTTATATTTTGTGTAGTTTTGAGAGAACTTCTTGATCTTGATTTCTATTTTTATTGCACCGTGGTCTGATAATATGCTTGATACAATTTTGTTATTTTTCTGAATTTATTGTGACTTGCTTTATGGCTGAGCATTTGGTCACTCTTAGAATGCTTTGTGTACCAATGAGATAAATGTATCTTCTGTGACTGTTGCATGGAGTACTCTGTGGATAGCTATTATGTCTAATTGGTTAAGTGCTGAGTTTACTCCAGACTTTCTTTGTTAGTTTTCTGACTGGATGATTTGTCTAACACCGAGAGTGGGTTTTTAAATCCCCCACTATTATTGTATGTCTGTCTAAGACTTTTCACAAGTCAGCAAAAGTTTGTTTTATAAATTGAAGCATGCTTATGTTAGACATATAATTGAGACAGTTAATATTCTTGTCAAGTTGAAACCTTTAACATTATGTACTGCACTCCTTTGTTCTTCCTGATGGTTTTTGGTTTAAAATCTGTTTTATTTGATACAAAAGTTGTAAATCTTGTTCTTTTTTTTTTTTTTTTTTTTTCATTTGCTGGTAGGCCATTCTCCATTTGTTTCCATGGAGCCTGTGCGTGTGGTTATATATGAGTTACATCTCTCGAAGATGGCAGACTGTTGGGTCTTGTCTCTTTCCAAGCTTGCAATATTATGCCTTTTAAGTAGAGCATTAAGACAATTTATATTCAGGGTTAGTATTGATATACAAGATTTTGTTTGTGCCATTGTGTTGTTGGCTCTTTGTTTTGTAGAATTAATTATGTAGTTGCTTTATTGTGTCTGTGGGCTATGTCCTTGGGTGTATTTTATAGGTAACAGGTTTCAATCATTTGTTTCCATGTTTACTACTTCCCCAAGTACCTCTTGAAAGGATGATCTGGTAGTAATAAATTTCCTTGGTGCCTATTTGTCTGAGAAGGACTGTATTCCTCTTTTGCTTAAGAAGCTTTATTTGGTGGGGTATGATATTCCTGGTTGAAAATTGTTTTTTTATTAATGTTGAAAACAGGTTTCTGATTTCTTCTGGCTGTTATGCTTTTTGCTTATAATAAGACAATGTGCTGAGAAAGCAGGAAAAGACATAAGGGTAGAAAATGTATTCAAAAAATAATAACAGAGAACTTCCTAAACCTAGAGAAAGATATCAATATCTGGTAAAAGAGTGTTATAGAACACCAAGCAGAATTAACCCAAAGAAGACTACTTCAAGGGATTTAATAGTCAAATTCCCAAATGTCAAGGATAAAGGGAGATCCTAAAAACAAGAGAAAAAAAAAATAACATACAATGGAGCTCCAACATATCTGGTGCCAAACTTTTCAATGCAAACCTTATAGGCCAGGGAAGAGTGGCATGAAATATCAAAGTGCTGAAGAAATTAAAAAAAAAAAAAAATTCAAACATGAAGGAGAAATAAATACTGAACCAAACAAAAGCTGAAGGAATTCAGCAATACTAGACTCATCCTACAATAAATGCTAAAGGTAATACTTCAATCAGAAAGAAAAGGACATTAAGGAACAATAAATAGTCATCTGAAGGTACAAAACTTACTGGTAATAATAAGTACACAGAAAAACACAGAATATTGTAACACTGTAACTATAATGTATAAACTACTCTTATCCTAAGCAGAAATGCCAAACTTTAAACCAATAAAAAGTAATACGCACAACAATTTTTCAAATACAATCAGTACAGTAAGATATAAATAGAAACAACACAAAGAAAATGGCAAAAGTCTTGTCTTATCAATAATAACATTGTATATAAATGAACTAAACTCTCCAATCAAAAAACATAGATTGGATGAATCTTTGATAAAACAGAACTTACTGATCTGTTGCCTACAAGAAGCAAGCTTCACCTATAAAGATATACATAGACTAAAATAAAGGGATGAAGAAAGCAATCCATGACAATGAAAACCAAAAAAGCGCAGGAGTCATTATACTTATATCAGATCAAAAAGATTTCAAGGGAAAAACTATAAGAAGAGACAAAGAAGGTCACTATATAGAGAGAAAGGTATCAAGAGGACACAACAATTTTAAACATATATGCACCAAACACAGAAGTACCGACATGTATAGAGGAAATATTATTAGAACTAAAGAAACAGATAGGCTCCTACACAATGGTAACTGGAGACTTCAACACCCCACTTTCTGCACTGTACACATCTTCCAGATAGAAAATCAAAAAATAAACATCAGACTTTATCAGCACAATAGAACAAATGAATCTAATACATACATTTCATCCAAGAGCTGCAGAATCCACCTTCTTCCCCTTAGCAAATGGATCACTCTCAAGACTAGACTATATATTAGGTCACAAAACAAGTCTTAAAACATTAAAAAAGTTGAAATAATATCAATCATTTTCTCTGGTCACAATGGAATATAACTATAAATTAATGAGAGGATTTTGAAAATTATATAAATACACAGAAGTTAAACAATATGCTTCTGAATGACCAGTGAGCCAATGAGGAAATTAAAAACAAAATTGAAAGGTTTCTTGAAACAAATGATAATGGAAGCACAACATAGTAAAACCTACAGGATACAACAAAACAATATTAAGATCAAAGTTTATAGCTTTAAGTGCTTACATCGAAAAAGAGGAAAATGTACAAATAAACAATCTAGTGGTACATCTTAAAAAACTAGAAAAGCAAAAACAAGTCAAACCACAAAACAGCAGAAACAAATAAATACTAAAGGAAATAATAAAGGTCAGAACTGAAATAAAGGAAATGGAAATTTAAAAAAAATACAAAAGATAAATGAACACAAAGTTGGTTTTTTGAAATGTTAAACAAAATTTACAAACATTCAGACAGACTAACAACAAAAAATCAGAGAAGAACCAAATATTATGTTGATGCAAAAGCAGTTGTTGTTTTTGTAATTACTTTTAATGGCCAAAACCACAATAGCTTTTGCATCAACCTATAAATAAATCAGAAATGAGAAAGGAGGCATTATAACTGATACAATAGAAATTCAAAAGATCATTAATGACTACTATGAGCAACTGTATGCCTATAAATTGCAAAATCTAGCAGAAATTGACAAATTCCTAGGTAAATACAACCTACCGAGATTAAACAAGAAAGAAATTCAAAACCTGAACAGGCCAATAAAAATAAGAAGATCAAAACTGTATTAAAAATTAACCTAGTAAATAAAAGCCTGGATTTTACTACGGAATTCTACCAATCATTTAAAATACCATGCCAATTATCCTCAAACTTTTCCAGAAACAGAGGGGAAGTGATTATTTCCAAACTTATCCTACTAGTCCAGTTTTCACCCTCATACCAAAACAAGACAAGGAAACATCAATAATAGAAAACTACAGGCCAATATCTCTAATGAATAGTAATGCAAAACCCTTCAACAAAATTCTAGCAATGTTAATTCAACAATATATTAGAAAGAGCATCCATCCTGAACAACTGGGATTTATCTCAGGGATCCAAGGATGGTTCAATATACATAAATTAATCAATGTGATAAACCTTATCAATGAAATGAATGATAAATACAATCTAATCACTTCAATGGATTCTGAAAAATAATTTTATAAAATTAAGCATCTCTTCATGAGAAAAACCCTGAAAAAACTGGGAGTAGAAGAAACATATCTCAACATAACAAAAGCCATATATGACAAACCCACAGCTGTTAATAGTACCATACTGAGTTGGAAGAAAATGAAAGCCTTTCCTCTAAGATCTGGAACACAACAAGAATGCCCACTGTCACCACTGTTATTGAATGTAGCACTGGAAATCTTAGCTAGAACAATCAGAGAAGAGAAAGATATAAAGGGCATCCAAATTGGAAAGAAGAAGTCAAATTAACCTTGTTTGCAGATGATATGATCTTATCTTTGGAAAAACTTAGAGATGTTACAAGAAACTTATTAGACCTAATCAACAAATTTAGTATAAAGTTGCAGGGTACAAAACCAACATACAAAATCAGTAGCATTTCTATATGCCAACAGTGAGGAGGGTAAAAATAAATGTAAAAATTAATCCCATTTACAATGCCACACATAAAATAAAATAAAAATAGGTAGAAATTAACCAAAGAAGTGAAAGATCTCTACAATAAAAACTACTACACTGATGAAAGAAATCAAAGAGAGCATAAAAATAAAAAATATTCTATGTTCACAGATTGGAAGAATCAAAGTTGTTAAAATGTCTATCCTACCCAAAGCCATCTGCAGGCTCGATGCAATCTCTATCAAAACATCAATGAAATTCTTCACAAAAATGGAAAAAAAAATCCTAAAATGTATATGGAACCACAAAAGACTCAGAATAGCCAGAGCTATCCTAACCAAAAAGAAACAAAACTGGATATATCACATGACTTAATGTTAAACTATACCCCAGAGCTATAGTAACCAAAAAAACATGACATAGCCACAGACACACAGACAAATGGAATAGAATAGAGAACCCAGAAACAAAATCACATACCTACTATGAACTCATTTTTGACAATGGGCCAAGAACATATACTCAGGAAAAGACAGCCTCTTCAAGAAATGGTGCTGGTAAAGCTGGATGATCATATTCAGAAGAACGAAACTAAAACCATTACCTCTTGCAGTATACAAAAATCAATTCAAAATGTATTAAAGACTTAAATCTAAGACCTTAAACTATGAAAATACAGCAAGATAACATTGGAGAAAATATCCAGGACATTGATCTGAGCAAAGATTTCTTAAGCAATAACCCACAAGCACAAGCAGCCAAAGCAAAAATGTGCAAATTGGATTACATCAAGTGAAAAAACTTACTCACAGCAAAGATACAATCAACAATATGAAGAGACAACCCACAGAATGAAAGAAAATATTTGCAAACTAGCCATCTGACAAATAATTAATAAATAGAATATATAAGTAGCCCAAGCAACTCTATAGGAGATTATCTAATAATCCAATTAAAAGATGGGTAAAGACTTGAATAGATATTTCTCAGAAGAAGACACACAAATGGCAAACAGGCATCTGAAAATGTGCTCAATCTCATTGATCATCAGAGAAATGCAAATCAAAACTGTAATGACAAACCATCTCACCCATGTTAAAACGACTTATACTCAAAAACAGGCAATAGCAAATGCTTAAGAGGTGGTTGAGAAAGGCAACCCTCATACACTGTTGATGTGAATGTAAATTAGTGCAACCACTATGGAGAACAGTTTGGAGGTTCCTCAGAAAACCAAAAATTGGGCTACCATATGATCCAGCAATTCCACTGCTCGTTATATACCAAAATGAAAGGTATTCAGTCGATCAGAAAGGTATCTGCACTGTCAATTTTGTTGCAGCAGTGTTTACAACAATTTAGATTTGGAAGCAGCCTGGGTCCATTAATAAACAAATGAATAAAGAAAAAAATGTGGCACATATAAACAATGGAGTACTATTAAGTCATAAAAAAGAATGAGATCCAGTCATTTGCAACAACATGAATGGAACTTCAGACCATTATATGAAGTTAAATAAGTCATGCACAGAAAGACAAATATTGCATATTTTCACTTATTTGTGGGATCTAAAAATCAGAACAATTGAACTCATAAATAGTAGAAGAATGGTTGCCAGAAGCTGGGAAGGGGAGTGAGGGGCTTGGGTGATGGCTGGTGTAATGAATGTGTACAAAACATATTTAGAAAGAATACATAAGACCTACTGTTGGATCCCACAACAGGGTGACTATAGTTAACAATAACTGTACATTTTGAAATAATTTAATAATTTAACAAGTGTAATTGAATCATTTGATACTCAATGGATAAGTGCTTGAGGTAATGGATACACCCATCTTCATGATGTGCTTGTTTCACTTTACATGCCTGTACCAAAACATCTCATGTGCCCCATAAATATGTATACGCAGTATGTATGCACAAAAATTAAAGGCAAAAAATAAAATACTAATTTTTTAATGTTCATTTTGTATTCTTTACTTGATTTTTTAATCAGTTCTAATAGTTTATTGGTAGTCTTTAGGTTTTTCTAAGTATAAGATTATATTGTCTGCAAACAAGAATAATTTGACTTATTCCTTTCAAACTTGGATTCCTTTACTTCTTTTTCTCATCTGGTTGCTCCTGCTAGGACTTTCAGTAGTATGTTGAATAAAGGTAGTGAAAGGGAGCATCCTTGTCTTATTCAAGATCTTATAAGAAACCCTTTTAATTTTGCTCCATTCAATACAATACTAGTTGTAGATTTGTTATGTATGGTATTTTTGAGAGTTTTTAACATAAAGCAATGTGGAATTTTATAAAATTATTTTAGGGCATCTATTGAAATAATATGATTTATTTTTCTTCATTCTGTTGATATGATCTATCACATTTATTAATTTGCATTTGTTGAAACATTCTTGTATCCCTGAGATAAATCTCATTTGATCATGATGAATGATCTTTTAATGTGCTATTAAATTTTGTTTGCTAGCATTTTGATGAGGATTTTTGCATCTGTGATCATCAGAGATATTAACCTGTAATTTATTTTATGGAATACAACAAAACAGTACTAAGAGTCACATATATAGCAATAAATGCCTACACTGAAAATGTAGAACAACTTCAAACAAACAACTCAACAATGCCTGTCCAAGGCCTAAAAAAGTAAATCCCACTAAAGTCAAAATCAGTAGAAGAAATAATAAAAATCAGAGCTGAAATAAATGAAATTGAGACTAAACATATATATAAAAGATCAACAAAATGGCAAGTTGATTTTTTTAAATAAATAAACAAAATTGACAAACTTTGGCCAGACTAACTGAAAAAAAATTGAGAAAACTAAAATAAATTAAATCAGACATGCAAAAGTAGATATTATCACTGATACCACAAAAATTCAAAGGATCATTCGAGACTGTTATGAACAACTACATGAGAATAAATTGGAAAACCTAGAAGGAATGATAAATTCTTTTTTATTTTTAGACTATATAAAAATTGTTTAATAGCTTTTCACAGTGAAAAACACTGTACATAAGGCCATCTGAGAAACGATTTACAACATATATGACCAAAGACTTTATATCCTTCCTATATGAAGGGCTCTTAAAATTCAACAAGGAAAGGATTTGTATTAATTTTCTGTGGCTGCCTAAAAATTTACCACAAACTGGATGATTTAAAATATAGAAATTTATTATCTCTCAGTTCTGGAGGTCAGAGTCCCAAACTAAGATGTGAGCAGAGCTGCACTCTCTCTAAGGAGATTCCCTCCTTGCTCTTCTAGCTTCTGGGGACTCCAGGTGCTCCTTGGCCTGTGGCTGTGTAATTCTAATTTCTGTCTCCATCTTCACATGACCTTCTCCTTTTGTCTCTGTGTCTTCTCTCTTCTTCTTTTTTATTAATTAATTAATTTATTTATTATTATACTTTAAGTTCTAGGGTACATGTGCATAACATGCAGGTTTGTTACATATGTATACTTGTGCCATGTTGCTGTGCTGCACCCATCAACTCGTCAGCACCCATCAACTCATCATTTACATCAGGTATAACTCCCAATGCCATCCTTCCCCCCTCCCCCCTCCCCATGATAGGCCCCAATGTGTGATGTTCCCCTTCCCGAGTCCAAGTGATCTCATTGTTCAGTTCCCACCTATGAGTGAGAACATGCAGTGTTTGGTTTTCTGTTCTTGTGATAGTTTGCTAAGAATGATGGTTTCCAGCTGCATCCATGTCCTTACAAAGGACACAAACTCATCCTTTTTTATGGCTGCATAGTATTCCATGGTGCATATGTGCCACATTTTCTTAATCCAGTCTGTCACTGATGGACATTTGGGTTGATTCCAAGTCTTTGCTATTGTGAATAGTGCCGTAATAAACCTATGTGTGCATGTGTCTTTATAGCAGCATGATTTATAATCCTTTGGGTATATACCCAGTAATGGGGTGTTTGGGTCATATGGTACATCTAGTTCTAGATCCTTGAGGAATCGCCATACTGTTTTCCATAATGGCTGAACTAGTTTACAATCCCACCAACAGTGTAAAAGTGTTCCTATTTCTCCACATCCTCTCCAGCACCTGTTGTTTCCTGAATTTTTAATGATTGCCATTCTAACTGGTGTGAGATGGTATCTCATTGTGGTTTTGATTTGCATTTCTCTGATGGCCAGTGATGATGAGCATTTTTTCATGTGTCTGTTGGCTGTATGAATGTCTTCTTTTGAGAAATGTCTGTTCATATCCTTTGCCCACTTTTTGATGAGGTTGTTTGTTTTTTTCTTGTAAATTTGTTTGAGTTCTTTGTAGGTTCTGGATATTAGCCCTTTGTCAGATGAGTAGATTGCAAAAATTTTCTCCCATTTTATAGGTTGCCTGTTCTCTCTGATGTGAGTTTCTTTTGCTGTGCAGAAGCTCTTTAGTTTAATTAGATCCCATTTGTCAATTTTGGCTTTTGCTGCCGTTGCTTTTGGTATTTTAGACATGAAGTCCTTGCCCATGCCTATGTCCTGAATGGTACTACCTAGGTTTTCTTCTAGGGTTTTTATGGTGTTAGGTCTAACATTTAAGTCTCTAATAAGAGGACACAAACAAATGGAAGAACATACCATGCTCATGGATAGGAAGAATCAATATTGTGAAAATGGCCATACTGCCCAAGGTTATTTATAGATTCAATGGCATCCCCATCAAGTTACCAATGAGTTTCTTCACAAAATTGGAAAAAACTGCTTTAAAGTTCATATGGAACCAAAAAAGAGTCCACATTGCCAAGACAATCCTAAGTCAAAAGAACAAAGCTGGAAGCATCACGCTACCTGACTTCAAACTATACTACAAGTCTACAGTAACCAAAACAGCATGGTACTGGTACCAAAACAGAGATATAGACCAATGGAACAGAACAGAGACCTCAGAAATAATACCACACATCTACAGCCATCTGATCTTTGACAAACCTGGGAGAAACAAGAAATGGGGAAAGGATTCCCTATTTAATAAATGGTGCTGGGAAAATTGGCTAGCCATAAGTAGAAAGCTGAAACTGGATCCTTTCCTTACTCCTTATACGAAAATTAATTCAAGGAATGATAAATTCTAAGACACACAAACCAAGATTGAAACATGAAAAAGTCTAAAACTTGGATAGACCAATAACTTGTAGTCAGATAGAGGCAGTAATAAAATATCTCCTATCAAAGAAAAGCCCAGAACAGGATTACTTCCCTGTTGAATTATCCGAAACATTTAAAGAAACAAACCTGCACATTGTGCACATGTACCCTAGAACTTAAAGTATAATTAAAAAAAAAAAAAAAAGAATAACTGGCACAAATCCTATTCACACTATTTTTAAAAATTAATGAGGACTTAATATTTTCAAACTCACACTACAAGAGCGATATCACCTGACTGACTTAATCTTTTTGCAAAACGGGGAAGCTCAATGAATTAAAGAATAGAGTGGGCTGATTGCAGTGTCTCATGCCTATAATCCCAGCACTTTTGTTGGCTGAGGCGGGCAGATCACTTGAGGTTGGGATGTTGAGACCAGCCTGGCCAACATGGTGAAACCCCATTCATACTAAAAGTACAAAAATTATCTGGCTGTGGTGTCATGTACCTGTAATCCTAGGTACTGGGGAGGATGAGGCAGGAGAATTACTTGAACCTGGAAGGCAGAGATTGCATTGAGCCAAGTTGACACCACTGCACTCCAGCACTCCAACCTGGGCCACAGAGTGAGACTCCATCTCAAAAAAAGAAAAAAATAAATAAATAAAGTGAAAAATGTGTGTGTATACACACACACACACACATTCCCATACACATACGTTCCCACACATGTCCATGCACACATACAGGCACAACATCCACATGCATAGAATATAACAGGTAAAACTATGTTTATATACTCTACTATTCCAATGCCAAATAACTTAGATTAATATTACTATATGAGCTGGGCAAGGTGGCTCAAGTCTGTAATTCCAGCATTTTGGGAGGCTGAGTCGGGTGAATATCCTTAGGTCAGGAGTTCAAGACCAGGCTGGCCTGCAAGGCAAACCCTGTCTAATAAAATTATGGAAATTAGCCAGGCATGGTGGCACATGCCTTCAGTCTCAGCCACTCAGGGAACTGAGGCACAAGCATTGCTTGAACTGGGAGACGGGAGTTGCAGTGAGCTGAGATTACACCACTGCATTCCAGCCTTAGCAATAGAGCAAGACTCCATCTTAAACAAGAACAACAACAAACAACAACAAAAACTACAGAATGACTTTAGCAACTTTAATCAATCTTTCAGTCTTCACAGATTAGTACATTATAGAGAGATTAAAAAAAACATAAGGCATGTTTTGTTCATCTCCTTCTTGGTTCTTATTATAGATTGGCCTACTGGAGTAAGTCAATTGTCAAACTTGTATATTGCAAAGGTATATTGACTTACGACTCTTTGTACATATCACTTGATAGCTTGATGAATAAATATTCTTAGTTGTTATGCATTTTTATTACATATCTATTTTAATGTCCTTTAAGTTAGTGATGCTTCTGGTCTTGTTTAAATGAAAAACACAATTCTCCTCTTAAAGTTACAGTTATGACATTCTGCATTACTTGAAGGGACAATGTGAGAAAGAGGGAGAGAAGGTAATGGAAAGACAAGCAAAGGGACCAATATTTTTTAAAAGCTCGGCATTTAATAAACACGGAAAATAATTTAAATACTCAAATAAACAACAATAATTTATGCAGATATATTTGTATCAAACTAGTTAAAATTAAGGCCAGATTTTGTTACTAAATTTGTTCCTCATCTCTTCATATTATTCCAATGGAATGACAGTAATTAAAACTAATTTGTAGCAGTTTAAAAACTCATTGAGTTTAAGTTTTAGGAGGACTGTGTCTGAAATTAGACAGATCAGTATTCTGATTTTGTCTCATTTAGTCTCCTAATCTGAAAACTGAAAAAATGAAAAGGATTTCATGCATAAAGTTACAAAATTATTCAATACTAAGTGCATTATAATAAATATATATTTTTTCTTTTCAGAATATTTTACTGTTGGCAGTACCTTTCCACTACTCTTTAATTTTGTTGTGGCTTCCATTTAGGTAACACTAACTCTTTCACCAGAGTTAGGAATATTTAACTCAATGTGAGTACTCAAATTATCCTGAGACAAGTTCTTTTCAGTACCTCTTCTTTTGGCTTCAACGTTTCAATTTCACAAACAAATATAAGTTCTTTATTATTTTACTTGGTTTAGAGTCAGTTTTCTGTCTCTCTCAGCAGGCAATTCTTAACAAATATATGCCTATAAAGCACTTAGAAAGTGCTGGCACACAGGAAGTATTTAGTTAATATTAGACATAATTCACATAAAAAAGTGAATTGCAGTTAAGTAATAACAAGGAGATTATAAATCATTCTGAAGATATGTTAGCTTTGCTATAAGATATAACATCACCGAAATGCATTCATTCTTTATTAATTAACATAGTCATTTAACAAATATCACTTGAGCCACTACAAAAATTAAGAACTCCACTAAATATCAGGATTAAAAATATTCAGTATTCTTAAAATATATTGAACTTAGAGAATTAACAACTCTTCCTCCCGTTGTCTATTTGTATATTTCTATATTCCTGGTCATTCCTTTACAAATAGAAACAATCTCAACATAAAATCAAACATTCTAAATAACATCTGCAAGAGCTTACAGAAAAACCATAGAATTCAGCCATTCATTTTCCAATTTCAATAAAGCAATAGTTTAATATAAATCAAAATGTCTGTTGTTATATAATATACACACACAAACACACACACATACAAATAATGCTGGAATTCAAAAAAAAATCAGATCATAAGGAAACATTACATTTTTGACAAGGCATGAAATCAGTACTTTTTAATATATCTATATGTTCATAAAATTTTACATTTTCAACATCATATAGCTGTGTCTATTTAGGCACATATTCAAATAAAAATAAATATACTGGAAGGGAAGTGCAGCTGAAATGTTCTCACATATGTGTATTAACTACCACTAAATGCTTCTATGATCCGAATTTTCACAAGTATGCAAAGTTGTCCTGATTATAGATGGTCACAGTTTATGACACTCTATATTAAACAAACACAAAACCACCATGACATTTCACAATACATTTTTTATTTTTATTGTTTTGCCTAGGACTTTATGCATTTGCAATATGATTCTTCTTATCCAGGTCAAAATTAAATGGTCTCTATTTGGCTTACTTACGTAGTTTAGTGAGAAAGAGGATTGGCTGACCTAGGAAGGTATTGGCTGGGATGGCTCAGCACTACTCCATGTAATCTCTCATTCAATGCCAGATTAGTCTGGATGTATTTTTACTACTGGGCCAGATTACTAATTGAGAAAGGACTGAAGCACACCAGGCTTATTGACCTTTTCAACTTCTGAAATGGCAGTGTTAATTCAACTATGTTAATACAACATTCAACTGACGGTACAAGTCACAAGTCAAACTGAGATTTAAGAAGCGGGGAAACAAACTCTACTGGGATGGTAGGAGCTGCAAAGTCATGAAGCAACATGAACATACTCAGGGAAGTGTAGAATGTGGGGGCATTTTTGGAATTCTACCATGTCCTTTTTCCCAGTTACTCAGAACACCAATTATCCAGTTAAATACACAGGGGCTCATATATACGACATAATGTGGTATTGCAGTAAACTGAAATCATCTTTTTCTTGGAAAATGTGCTTATTTGAAAAATGCTGACATTCTTTAATAACCCAATGTAATATTTAAAAAAATCTACAACATGTAAAAATACTCAAACTATCTGTCCTACTAAATATGCAGTAGAAAATTCATTTTAATTATAATTGTATTGCAGCCTGCAAACCCTATATTTTTGTCATTAGAGTCAATAAAGCAATTTAGAAATTAATAAGCATTTGTCTGTGTGGATGTGGTTTCATGAATTTTAAACAGGATGAGAAATTGCTGTATTACATCTTTTGTCAAACAATGATTTCTTGCTATTAGTAGTGATGAATTAAAACTAGCTCTGTTTTTATGAATAATACACATGTAATTTCTTAGCAGTTAATATCTGAATGTTTAGTGAAATGGCTTAACATATTTTCTCAAGTGTAATTAAATAGAAGTATCAATTAATATTTCAATTTTATCAAATGCTTAAGCAGGTATAACATGTGTCCAGCAAAATATGTCAGTAGTAATTATAGAGCTAGTCACAACAGGCTGTTTGTCTTCTTTTTGTGGGCATAGGATATATACAATTTAATTACATATAGCACTCCATTGGAAACGGAGATGACAAAAAATGGGGAGGAAAAGAAACAAAGAGCCAGCGTTGTGAACAGAAAATGGCACAAATGTGGTAGTTGTTAATTCACATACTGATTATTAATACAAGTAGTAATTTTTGATTAGTCACTTTAAATATAAATGATTTAAACACACCAAAGAAAAGACAGGTTTTTTTTTGGTTTTTTGTTTGTTTTTTGTTTTGGGACGAAGTCTTGCTCTGTCACTCAGTCTGGAGTGCGGTGGTACGATCTCCACTCACTGCAACCTCCGCTTCCCAGGTTCAGGCGACCCTCCTGCCTCGGCCTCCTGAGTAGCGGGGATTACAGGCACACACCACTGTGTCCAGCTAATTTTTTGTACTTTTAGTAGAGACGGTTTCACCATGTTGGTCAGGCTGGTCTTGATCTTCTGGCCTTGTGACCTGCCCGCCTCAGCCTCCTAAAGTACTGGGATTACAGGCATGAGCCACAGTGCCTGGCCGAAAAACGAGTTTTTAAGAGTGTGTAAATACAAAGCTCAATTATATATTTTTGACCAGAAGCTACTTTATATATGTAAAAACACAGGTTAAAAATAAAAGCAGAATAAGTTATAGTATGCTAACACTCATCTAAAGAAAGGTAGAGTAGATATCTTTGTTTTAGATAAAGTAGAATTAAGAGCAAGAAAAATTACTATGGGTAAAGACAGGTGTTACATGAATATTGTCATAAAAGGGTCTTCTTAAAGAATCTAAGAAGACAACAATCTTTACTGTGTATATATCTAAAAATAGAGCATCAAAAATCATACTATGCAACCATAAAAAAGAATGAGTTCATATTCTTTGCAGGGACATGAATGAAGCTGGAAGCCACCACTCTCAGCAAACTAACACAGGGACAGAAAACATAACACCACATGTTCTCACTCATAAGTGGGAGCTGATCTGTGAGAACACATGGACACAGGGAGGGGAACACCACACACTGGGGCCTGTAGCGGGGTGGGGGGCTAGGGGAGGGACAGCATTAGGAGAAATATCTCATAGATAATGGGTTGATGGCTGCACTAAACCACCATGGCACATGTATACCTATGTAACAAACCTGCACATTCTGCACATGTATCCCAGAACTTAAAGTATAATAATAAAAAAAAAATGATGCATCAGAAAATGAAAAAAAAATTAAAAACAGAAATTTACTGTTACATCTGCAAATCTCAACGCCTTCCTCAGCAACTGATATTGATAGGTTAAGCAGACAGAACTATCTCTGAAGATACAGTTTACTTGATTATATTATCACTCAACTAATTAAAATTTATAGAACATTCAAAAATAGTGAAATATGTATCACTTCAAAGTTCCCATTATAGTCACAAAGACAAATTAAATTTTGTGCCATAAAATGCACACTAATACATTTTTGGAAACAAATTATGTAAAGTAAATTTTCATACTGCAAGCAAATTAAACTGGAAATAAATAACAGAAAGGTGAAAAAATGTTGAATTTTAGGGCCAAGAAGAAGCCTCAAAAGAAATTTAAAAAATATTTTAAACTAAATAAAATTAAAATAAAACTTATCAAAGTGTGTAGGGTGCAACACAAGCAATATTTAGAGAAAAAAATACAGAATTCATGCCTATGTTAGAATTGAAGACTTAAAATCAGTCTAATTATCCATGTTAGGAAACTAGAGAAAGAAGTGTCCTGATTTAAATCTAAAGCAAGCAGAAGAAAAGTATATAACAATTAGAATAAAAATCAATGAATTAAAGACAGAAAATAAATAAATGCAAAAGCTGGTTTTTGAAAAATATTACTAAAATAAAGTTCTAGGCAGAATAAACAGACATAAAATTGAGAAGACAAATGTCACTAACATCAGAAATGACATAAGCACACATTGAGATCCCAGATCCTCACTTCTAATATCATTTTCCAGTATAAGGTACTAGCTCTCCTTTGAGAACTGAGTAACTTTAGGGAGGCAGTAGGAAACATACAGTTTGAATCTGGACCATTTTCTAGGCCAAAACATAAGGAGTGATCAACAAATAAAATTTTCACTCGGAGAATATGCTAAAAGAACAAAATAACAAATTAAGAAGTTTCCAATGCCCAAAGCTGGAACAAATTTAGCAAGAAAATTAATGATGTAGTAGCCTATCTAAACCCAATATATAAAAGAAATATCCATGAGACTATATTGATACAAGTAAATAATTGAATGAAGAAATAATTGGGGAAGAAAAGAAAAAGATTTTCGGAAAAGTTCTAAATAATTAATGTTGATACTCCACCATCAAGAAAGTGAATTATTAATTTCCACCTTATGTGTGGGCTGGAGGGAGATGACATTTACAGTGGAGAAACTTTGACAAACATTGTTTCAGCCAAGTGATCAAGGTCAATGTTCACATTGGTAAGTCAAGTTTATAGGAATGACACTGTACTTCTGTGATCTTCCCTTTAAAATTTGTAACCTCAGTTTAATCATGAGAACAAAATCAGGCAAATCCCAATAGAGGGACATCCTACAAAATATTTGACCAGTATTCTTCAAAACTGTCAAGGTCACCCAAACAAGGAATGCTCTAGCAACCATCACAGCAAGAATAACCTGAGGAGACATGATAAGTAAATGTTACGTGGTAATCCATAGTGAGATCCAGGAACAGAAAAAAGACAAGTAAAAAATTAATAAAACCTGGATAAAATATGGGCTTCAGCCAAAAACAATGTATCGATATTTGTTCATTAATTGTAAAAATAACCCTACTAACATGTTGAGAATATATTTAAGCGAGATCTGATCTTATCTAGAGAAGTCAGAAGGCACAAACTTTAAACTGAATTCTGGATGTTGGGTTGAAGGGACTTAGGCATAAAAGGCTAAGAAGAAGAATTCTTCATGACAAATTCGTGGCAGGAAGAAGGTAGTGTTCTTGAAAAACTGGAAGGACAATTAGCCCAGAGCTAAAGATTAAGGGAAATACCGGTGTGAGATAAAATACTGGTGTGAGATAAAGTAAGGATGTAATAAACTCTTCAGTTACCCTGTACAGCATGTTAAAAATTGTCTTTGTTATTCTAAGAGCAACACAATGTCAAAGAAGAGTTTCTTATGTCCCTTGTGCAGCTTCATTCGACAACTGATACACAAAGATGAAAGTTCAAGGTTTGCTAACAATACTGGGAAAAGTGAGAGCCCACAGAGGTATTTGTTTTAGAAATACAGAGTGATCTTAACATAATTGTTACCATAAATTAATTCTAAGGACAAACGAATTATCATCAGTTGTTTTTATGTGGTGCATTTATTTTTCTAAAAAGACCTCGGATACTTTGTATTACATGAAGTTTAATTTTTGCAAAAGACAATATTAACAAATATTTGAGAGTTTAATTTTTTAAGATCCCATTTTAATCCACAAAACTTAATCTCTTCTTATATAAAGACTAATACTTATATTTATTTCCAGAATGGAGCTTTTGGGACAGAGGCATACATTTTTGGTTGATAATATATGGAAGGTCAAATTCTGTTGAATAATGAAATCAAAAGAACAATGGCTGATGATAAAAGAGTTAGAGGGTCAGATGGAATGAGGAATTAATGAACGGACTATTCATCTGAAACATCTAACAATGAAGGAAGGGAGGAAGATAAGAAAGGTCCCTGGTGAAGAATGAGGTCAGTGAATTAGAGCTTGTTTGCATAAGGAAGGCACCCATATATGAAACAATTTATTAGCCTAAGGGATGTACATTTAAATATTTTAAATCACTGGATTGATTTATATGCTTTGAAAATGTCTAATGTATTAAAAATTTAAGATAAAAAAATCTCATTGAAACCTCAATTATACTTTATGGAATGACATATAGTGAACAGTTTTTTGTGCATTCTTCCAGGAATTTTCTATTGTCAAATATGTTCTATATTTGTGTATAAATAAGTGTATTTGAAGATCTTAATAACAAAGTGAATAAATGTCTAGAATCTGAAGCCAGACTGCCTGGGTTAAAATCCCAATTGTAGTTATTTCTCAATCTGACATTAATTAAATTAATTAACCTCTTTATTTCTTAGTAGCCTCACCTATAAAATAGGCATAATAATTCTACCTGCTTACAGGACTATTGTGAAGAAGGAGCACAAAGCACTTTGGGCAATGTGTGGCACAGAGTAATTGTTACTTAAATGCATATCATTTAATTATTATTATCGTTGGTGAAAAGTTTTTGTTTTATTATCTTTGTAGTTTTTTGTATGCTTTTTGTTCTCCCTATTTGGGTTCTCTAATTATTCCAACGATGGGCACTTTCAAGCTGTGTTCTTGTCATTTGACCTCATCAGTCTTGGCATTAACTCATGCTAATTGCAAAGTCAGATCACTGCAGTTTCCATTTCTACAGGCTAGTTTCATTACTAGAGTAGCAATGGTTCAAGTCCTACTTGTTGCCCATGGTTAGATTTCTACATAACCTTGCTTTGTGGTCCAGGATATCTTTGTTGACATAAAAGTATAGCAGATCTCAGGCTATGCTATACACCTACCTATTCACAACTAGAAAGTACAGAGGTTGTCACAAGGCAAAATTTTGAATAACAGAATATGAGGATTATTAGCGATCAACTGTCTTTACTAGAGAGAGCTTGATAAAGCATCTTATCTTCTAATTTATTCTTGCTTTTTTCCTCCTTTCTTGTTTTTCTTAATTAAAAATGGTTTAGAGAACATTTTCATATGCTAGTATTTCTGAAACAATTTTGTTTCCAAGTCTATGTACTATTTATTTTCACTTCCTATTTTTCTAACATATATTTATCTTTTAATGTACAGAAGCATTTTAAATATGATGGTCATTCATGTTTTCTGCATTTTTTTCCATGGGAAATATTTTCTACCACAATATTGCCTGTTTTTTATTTCTATTCTTGCTGTTTCTTGACTTTCTATTTTTATATACTTATAGATTAACGTTTTTCTTAAATTTTTAAATGAATAGTTTTCAGAGTAGATGTTGTTTGTTTCAACAATTAAGAAGGTTATCAGATTTTGTTCTATGTAACTATTAAATAGTAAATTTTAGCAATTACCTTTTCTTCTTGAAACACAACCAACTTTGCCTAGGTATGATTTTTTCAAGTTACAATTATATGTTTATTTTCTTTTTCTTCTGAATTTATAATAACTATGCTGATATTAATTAAAAGTAATGGATTTTTATTTTGAAATTGTATACTGGTTCCATAAATATTGTGGAAGTTTTAATTCTTTCTTGAGGCTTTTCAACAGTGTAAATAGCATCATAAGTAGCTGTTTATATAATAAATATAAAAGTAAATTATAACATTTGCTGCATCATTTCTTTAAAATGTGGTTAGTTTTCAAAAATGTACCCTTTATTTTTTAGACATTTGTTAGCTACAGTTTTTTATTCTGATAAATTGATAGTTAAAAATTATATAACAAGAAACAGGTGGTCTTGGAAACAGGGGCAAGATTTGTTCATTTTTATATTTCTCTAGTATTTCAAATTAAGTCCTTACACATATGTGGCAGTTAATGTACATCTAGTTAATTTAGGGATATTCAGTTTGGTAGAGTGTTTTGTTGTGATTTGGGAAAGGTAGTTTGATGCATTTAATTATTTCTTTAATTAAATTTAATTTTATCAAAGTCATATGTGTATATATTAATACTAACAAGTCAATATTATTGAAGAGATTGCAAGGAAATGTAGGGGTGTCCTTTGTTTTATCGCCTCACCTCCATTCCCACTCCTCAGAGTAGCTTCTTTTAGCTGTTCATGTTTGTATTCTATCTGAGTGTACATTTAAATAATATGTCAACTACTTGCTATTAGTGATGAAGACTTAGTTCCCTTAACCTTTTCTTCCTTATTTGTAATGTTTGTTCTCCATAGGTTTCACATAGAAAGATGTTTCAAGAAATATTTTGATACCCTCTAACAAAACTTTAAATTATAACCTTATATCTTTATCATATTTCATAAACTTTTTTCATAAACTATGCCCTACTTTCAGGATAATGAAGATATTACATCCTTACTCTTCCCTCTATTTCTCTTCTTGATTTGTTCTTTCTCGTCTCTGTTGAGCATATTTTCAAATGGTCAAGTCGTTAACCTTAATTTCTTGACGTTAAACAAATTATAATTTTTTTAAAAGCTGACTAAACTTCGAAAATAATTTATATTATGCATATATGAGAATTAATATTGTTATAAGTAATAATGTATCCTGTTACAAATAATACATTAAGTTATAATGACTATGTAAATACTATCCTATGTTTGAGCAAGTAGGGTGTTGGGATTACACTATCTTCCTTATTTAGCTTGTTTCACACAAAGATCAAATGGTAACTTACAGTCATCCGTAACTTCAAATGTGTGTTATTTCAGTTAACTTTAGCTTTCAGCAGTTTTTAGAAATGAAAAATCATACAATCTTATTTCTTCTGAACTATGGACTAAATTGTGTCCCTCCAAAATTAGTATGTTCAAGCCCAAACCCCCAGTGTAATGGTATTTGAGAGATAATTAGGTTTAGATGAGGTCATGAAGGTGGAGCCCACATGATGAGATTTGTTCCTTTATATGAAGAGACATCAGGTATCTAGCACTCTCTTTCTCTCTCCTTCCTTCCTGCTTCCCCCAACCGCCTTTCTCTCTTTCCTTTTCTCTTTCTGCCATGTGAGGATGCAGTGAGGAGGTGGCTGTCTGCAAGCTGCAAGGAGAACCCTCACTGGAACCCTGACCATGTTGCCACCAAGATTTTGGATTTGCCGGCCTCCAAAACAGTGTGAAACAAATTTCTGTTATTTGGTAAACCCAGTCTGTGGTATTTTAGTAAGACAGTCTAAGCTGACTAAGATATCTGATATTTCTTTAAAAAAAATGTGTTTTCTATAATAATAATGCAGTCTGCTTTTATTTCTTGTTATCCCTCTTTCTCCATGTCTTTTCTGATTACTCATTTATCCTTCTATATCAAATTTTGAGACATGGTACCCTGATACTTCTTTGTGCCACTTTTTTGAATGGAGCCACTATTCATAGGTCACCATGTGTTTTTTTCTGGTATAATTTCATTATACTGGGGTTAGTTCTTAAATGCCATCCTAAGAAATATTGTAGGGAAAGATTTATTTTTGAACACTTGTATATTTGAGAATGTCATCATTCTGCCTTCATATAGTTTATTAATCTTTCTCTGGAAATATGCACAATAAATCACATATTTTTCTTAGAATATTGTAACATTTTTCTTTCTGATATCTTATGTTGTTGAAAAGGTAGTAGGTTCCAAACATTTATTTATTAACAATTACAAGTTACATTTTGGAAGATTTTAGCTGATTTTTAAATCTCTCATTTACTCTTGCTTTGATGTCCGTAACAGCCCTGCAGATGTTTTCATATATGTGTGTGTGTGTGTTTTTTCTTTTCTTTTCTTTTTTTCTTTTGCTCTTAGCACTTGGTGTGTCCTTCCAATCTTTGTAAAGACATTCTTTGTCTTCTTGTCCTGGGGCAAAGTAGGCAAATGTTAAAAGTCTCCAATGAATCCTCCATGCTTTATCTACATTTTACCTTGTATTCATTTACTTTGGTTACTTTTTGAACTGTTTCCTTGACTTTATTTTTCAGCTCAAGTTTTGGACATAAATAACAACATACATAGGAGTATGTTCTTTATCTAAGATCAATTTCTTCCACTTAAATACATTTCTGGAATAGTCTCTCATTTTATGTATTTAATGACTTCTAAAAACCATTGTAGATTAATTCATCCAAGTTTGGGGATTAGAATTTTAATGTTCACTTCTTTTTTTCTGAATAATTTATTTGTGAGTAGGCAGAGGAAGGCATGCGTGTATGTGTGTGTGTGTGTGTATCTGTGTGTGTGAGAAAGAGACTTAGTCACTCTCTTAGATGAATATGAGTATTATGCTATTAACACAATTTTTTATTGGCATTCTAGCTTTCTAGTACTACATTGGCTTTCTAACTTTCTAGTGCACAATATTCAGGTTCAGAATGGCAGCAGCCTCCCCTGAAACTCTCTTGGAGCTTTTTCTTTCTTTGCTTCCCTTGCCTTTTCTAGAATCACTATCCTTCATCTACTTACTGTGTTCTATGAAATTTGTTGCAACCTCATTTCCTCATTTTCACCAATGAATGTCCTCTAGTTATCACTCTAATAGAGATATTGTGTACTTTTATACCTCTAAATAACTTGAAGGGGGCTGAATTAATGAAGGTGTATCAAAAATTCATTTTAAAGTCATATACTTCAATGTAATCTTCATATACTGACAATTGAACTTGAATTTACCTATGATTTCTGTAGTTTAATGAGAGAAAGTATGAAAGTATGTAATGTGCTTAACTATTTTGAGGGGCAACAAAACCTGAAATAACTATTTTTGTCATTATACTGTATTTTTTTTTTAATTTACAAATCTTGATACAGGACTTATTAATTGAGCTAAAGACTCAGCCCAAAATCTGTTTAAAAATGAGTTATTTAGAATTAAGGAAAGTTGGAGCTCTGCAGGCCATATTAAATATCGTCTGAGCCAATTTCTTGAACACAGATTTTTTAAAAGTGAAAGAGTGATAGGTTGTTTCACTTGTCTAAGGACACTTGAGTATTTCCCTGCAGAGCTTGTTCTCAACTAGAATTTCCAAAAGTTACAGTACTTAATTGTGTTACAGAAAAGGTGTCCTGATCCAGATCCCAAGAGAGGGTTCTTGGATCTTGCACAAGAAAGAATTCAAGGCGAGTCCATAAAGTAAAGTGAAAGCAAGTTTATTAAGACAGTGGAGGAATGAAAAGATGGCTACACCATAGAGAGAGCAGCCCCAGGGTCTGCTGGTTGCCCATTTTTATGGTTATTTATTGATTATTTGCTTTAAAAGAGGTATATCATTCATAACTCCCCTTTTTTGACCACATAGGGCAGCTTCCTGACAATGCTATGGCATTTGTAAATTGGCATGGCGCTGGTGGGAATGTGGCACTGAAGATGACCAGAAGTCACTCTTGTGGTCATCTTGGTTTTGGTGGGTTTTGGTCAGCTTCTTTATTGCAACCCATTTTATCAGCAGGGTGTTTATAATGTGTATTTTTTGCTGACCTCCTATCTTGTTCTGTGAATGTTCTTAGAATGCTTTAAACTTATGAGAACGCAGCCCAGCAGGTCTTAGCCTTGTTTTATCCAGCCCCATTCAAGTGGAGTTGCTCTAGTTTCCATGAGTCTTAAATTTCAGTATCACGATTTTTAAGTTTTCTTTAGCTATTGAATTTAGGTTCTTATGTATTTAATTCATAATTTTCGTTTAATTAAAATCATTACGATTTTCCAATTTTCCTGAATGACGTCATCAATATTTGTTTAATAGAGTATGTTTTCCAAGTTAAATAATACTGCAATCCATTTTGGAGGAAACTTATAGATTAGGAAAATAAAAAGAAAAAGAAATAAAGCTAAAATAATTGTTTTCACAAAGAATAAGAAAAATTGAGAAGTAAATTTCTCTTGTTCACTACCCTCAAAATTTTGAGTTGGAGTCACTCTGCACTAGTATATTCACCCAGATTGGTTTCCCTGCATATCTTAAATTTTGAGTCCAAGTATTAGTAAACTTAAATATTTGAGAAAAATATACCACTGGTTATCTCTCAAAGACAAGTATGATATATGAAATACTTTTAGATGGCTAGATAGATTTATAATACTTCTTTTTGGCAAATCAATAAGGAAATAACAGACGGAAATATGTTTTTGTTATGTATATGTAAAAAGTAAAATCATTCAATTATCAGGTGCTAAACATTTGAAAACCAAAAATTAAGGAAAAAAATGTGACCCAGATCTGCATTTAAAATACCTAAGTGTCTGGAAATTATTTTGGAGAGATCCAGAGACATATTCAAGTTTTACAGAGAGGCAAACTGGGTCCTATCAATTTAAAGTGGCATGAAATCTAATTTTACGTCACGTAAATATACTTTAAGACAACTTGGTACCTTCATCAAAATACTATCACCCTGAATCTAAGTTGACTTTTCAGTTGGTCTTCATTGGATAGGAGGCAGGGTGAAGCCCAGGAAGCTATGGAAATAGCTGGAGGTCAGGCAAGGGCAATGCCCTGGATTTAAGCTTTTGAGAGGTGGAGCAAGAGTTTCAAGAATTTGAAGGTAACTAGGAGAGATGATTAATAGAATATCATATTCCAAGAGTTACATATATTTGTTAATACTCAGTCTTCAAATAGAACCCAGAGAGAGAAGTTGGATCTCCATCTAAGGTTATGAACCTAAACTATAAAGGGAATATAATGTGGATATGAGATGGGATTGTATCCCTTTTAAGTAACAGGAAATCTTGTTGTGGTCATGGTTTCCCATATTAGTTCTGCAGAATTGTGACAGAAGCCACAAAATAAAGTAGGAACAAAGAGAAAGCATTAGAAGACTAGACACCGTAAAAGAAAAACAAATGCAGAAATGAGAAATGATGTATTTAGAAGTACAAAATATGTCAAATTTGGGAATTAGTAGATGTGTAATGTATAATAAATGCATATATTGAAATAGCATATGAGAAGATATCAGATTTTTTATAATTACTTTTGAAGTTATAGAAATTAAAATTAACTGTTGAAATAAAAACTTACCTGTGGATAAAGTGGCAAAGTACACATCATTTCCTAGGTCAGAAATGATTTATTGATAGGACAGAAAATGCATGAATCATAAAATTAAAAACAAAAGATAAGTGAACTTTATCAAAACTTTGTTATCAAAAGATACTGCTAAGAGAATGAAAAGGCAAGCCACAGACTTAGATAAAATAATTATTTTAAATTCATATTTGATAATGGAGTTGTATTTAGAATATATAAAAGATCCTCACTATTCAATAATAACACGAACAATAAAAGTGAGGTAAAGACTTGAATAGACGCCGTACTAACAAAATTATATGAAAAACAAGTATGTGAAAGCTACTAAGTACCATATGCTTTTTGAGAAATGAGACATATAAAAGACCATCATAATGAAATACCACTACATAGTATTTGACTGGCTTGGCTTAAACAACATCAGCAACAACCAGAAATTTAACACTAAGGTGTTTAGGTAACCATATGTCCACACCAATTCTGTATTTGGATGTCTGTCATGACTTCATTCATAATTAGTAAAACTTGGAAGTAATTATGATGCCCAGCAAGGAGTAAGCAGGTAATGAAATTTCAGTGTATCCATATCACTAAACGTTATGCAATGAAAAAAAATGAAATACTCATGCATTCAACAGCATGATTGGCTTTCAAAAGCATTAGGCTAAGTGAAGAAAAAGACACAATTCACATAGTTGCTAACTGCATAATTTAATTTATATGACATTTAAAAAATTAGTGGGATAGAAATTATATTAGTGTTTGTAAAAAATTTAAATTAGAAATAGGAGACACATAGAAAGCAGAATGGGACACTTTGGGATGGGTAATACAAATTTTCGATATTTTATTTGTAGTGGTTATCATACAATTGCTTACAAGTATCATAAATCATCAAACTGTACACCTAATATAAATACTTCAATAAATGTGAATTTTGAAACACTATTTATACCTACATTTCTTTTTTAATTATTCAGATATACATATCAAATTCTTGGTGCTTATCAGTTCTGCATGAAAAGTGAATGAACAAAAATACAATTCTTTTTGCCACCAATGTCTGTATTATGGGGTTGGGAACCAAAAAGCCTACTACACTGACCACTAAATTTGACCTTCTCATTACTACAACTGGATCACTCCTCTAATCCTAGCACTTTGGAAAGCCAAGGTAGGAGGAACATTTGAGCCCAAGAGCTCACGACCAGCCTGAGCAACATGGTGAAACCACCTCTTTACAGAAAATTTAAGAAGTTAGCTGGGCATGACAGCACATACCTGTAGTTCCAGTTATTTGGGAAGTTGAGGCAGGAGGGTTCCATTGAGACAGAAGGGTGGAGGTTCTAGTGAACCATGTTCATGCTACTACTCTTCAGCCTGGGTGAGAGAATGTACCCTGTATGAAAAAAAAAAAAAAAGAAAGAAAGAAAGAAAGAAAGAAAGAAAGAAAGAAAGAAAGAAAGAAAGAAAGAAAAGAAATAAAGTAATAAATTCATTAGAAGCTTTAAAATTAAATATGTTTAACAGCACACAAAGATTATTTAATTATAAGTAACTTTTCACGATAATCTAAGCAACTCTAAAATATAATTCCATTAGAATTAATAATTTAAAAAATATTATATCTTATTATTTCAATTGTCAAAAACAGAGACATTATATGTGGCTGTGTAGTGAAAGCAATAAACAAACAAACAACTAAACACACCCTTAACCATGTGTTTCTAATGTTTTGACACTGGGTCTTGCAGAAAGGATTGCCCCTTCCATGACTGGCTAATTCTGAGACACAGCAAATAATAACTCCGCTTTGTATACCTTTCATATGGAAAATAACCTATCAGAACCTATACTTCCCCAACTGCCTCCTTTACAGAGGTTTTACACCCCATTCCTCTTGCTATTCTTCTGTACTAATCATGCCAGCACCCAGTACCAGACCACTAGAGAAAAACCCATATACATCAGAGTCCACTCAAATTCTTCAAACTAGCCCATCCTAAAGCTGCTTGCCTTGTCTCGTCTGTTTCTTCCCATTGAAACCTTAATAAAGGTCCTTGCCTGTGTTCTCTTCTTGTTCCTTGTGCTTCCCGACTCATCCTGGTGCTTCCTTATGTGGTTGGGCATGATGTAGTAGTGTGAGTCTTCAATCCCTGGGAACTGTGAGTAACAAACTATTGTTTCGATGGCAATCAACTCCCAATCTGTTGACCTCATATTTTACCTGATTAGTAATAAAGATTAAATTTTAAAACATAAACACTTCCTTCAAGACAGAATTTTCATGTATATACTTGGCTACAAAATAAATCTTTTATTCTAGCTTTACTTTTAAATTAATGACTACCAATTAATAACATAGTTTAGAAAAATTATGTTGAAAGAATGAATACATGTAGCTCTTCTTTATGAGCTTTAGTTTTGCTGCAGTTGTAATAAGATATTTACAATTTTGGATATTTAAGAAACTGAGTGATTGTAAGAAGATTCTTCAATTAACATGAATACAATAATCTATGAAGAATTTTGAGCTTTATTAGAACACATGTTATGTACCTCTAGAAATATCAGACAATCATAAAGTATCTGTTGGTACTCAAAAATATCAACTAAAAAGATAATAAAAATAATATTTTTATTTGTTTATTTAAATGGTTCAAATTTATTGTAGAAGTATGTAGTACTATTAAGTTCTGTAAGACGATTGTGTTAAGCAATTGCATACAGTTTAGGACATATATATTTTAATGGGTGAAGGTAATGTGGTTAGTAGTGCATTGTGCAGGCATTTTTTAAAGTATAACCACTTGCCATTTTGATATGAAATAGAAATTAACCATTTCTCATATATAGATATGACTAAATTATTTCTTGGGTATACAAAATATAACTTAAAAAAACATAAAAGGTAAATTCTTGCTTATCTTAGATATTTATAGATTTTATTGTGTATCTATATCTTTATAGATTTTGTTATAGGTATTTAAAAGATAATGTAATTTTGTCTTATTTCTTTTATATACTTTTTCCAAAATCACTAAACATTGTTCTGATGTCTTCTTGCAAGGACTATAGTTTTGATTGTTTCTAATTTGGAAGTGTTTACCAAGCTATTAATTTAACCTGAAACTGTTATTTATTCCAAGCTTATTTACTTGGCATTTTTTGCTACATGATTTATTTTATATTCAACACTTATTTCCAGAATTAGTAGTATGATATTATTAAATTACAAGTCTACTTTGTGTCTACGTGAAGAATAAACTGCATTCTAAATAAAACTCACAACATAATTTTATTTTCTTTTGTTAAAAATACTTAATATTTCTTAACACCATTTGATTATTTTGTAGAGACAAGGTCTGTGTAATTTTACTAATTTTAAAAGGAAAACTAACTGTGAGGAAAAGTTTATAGCTATTGTTAAATGACTTAAGTGTGTAAATAATATTCATTAATCATATATGTTTCTATCCTCTACATTAATCTCCAAATAAATTATGCTATGCATTATAAATAAATAAGGCAAGATTAAACCTGGCATTATTCTATGTACAGATGTATTTTTCAAATTAAATTCAGCTAAAATACTAAGGACCTTTATCCTATGACATACAGGAGCATTAAAACGTGATTCTAGGAAATTTTTCAGCAATTTAACAGCATCCTCAAAGATATGTGTAATTTTCATATTTGCATTTTCAGTGTGGCTATACTATTTCCTTTTATGATTTTAAGACTACTGTGGAAGCTCCAGACATGAAGTCTTTATATAACCATTCTTTTAGTAAGAAAGGAAAATATCTACTCAATCTGCTTTACTCAGTCTACTGATTCTAAAGTTAATCTCATCCAGAAACACCCACATAGACCAGAAATAAAGGATAAGCAAATATCTGGTCATGCCATATCCCAATAAAGGTGACTCACTAAATTAACAATTACAAACTACATCCTTCCAAAATTCATATGTTAAAGGCTTAACTCACGAAGCCTTAGAACATGATCTTATTTGGAAATGAAGGTGATGTAGATGTAATTAGTTATGATGAAGTTATACTGTAGTGCGTGTAATACAACACTACTGACATACTACAGAAGACTATTACAGAAGAAGTGGACATTTGGATATGGAAACACACATACAGGGAAAACACTATGTAAACTTGAAGGCAGAGATTAGGGTTATACATCAGTAAGCCAGGGAACACCAAAGATTTCCAGAAAATCAGAAGCTACAAGATAGACATAGGACATATTCTCTTTCACAGCCCTCGAAAGAAACCAAACATGTTGACACTTTGACCTTGGATTTCTTGTGTCCATAATTGTAAAAAAAAGTGTTCATTTGTTTAAGTCACAGGGTACCATTTTGTGATACTTATGCAACACTCCAAGGTATAAAAATATGCTTCCTCAACAATGGTGATATTCACTATGTAAAGTCTGAAGCACTGTCCATGGTGCTATTTCCTAATTATCCAAAATTGCAAATTATAAACATGACAATAAAATATGAGTTAACTTAAGTATCAAATGTCTTAACTACAATTTGTTGTCCACAGAAATTAAAAACCCCATTTCTCCAACAGTGACATGATATTAAGCAATCTGGACCACAAAACAGCATTTTCTGCTATTCACACATTCATATTTCATAGAATTCCTCCTTAATGTAGTTTCCACTCCTGTTCATTTAACTTGTTACAAAAACCACAAACTGGTAATATTTGGTTGGGCTATGGAAAAGAAAGTTTCTAATTCATATCCTTCCTTTCTCAACAATATCTTTATTTCTAATGTTCAAGTTAATAAAAGTAGAGTCTTTTAGAACAGAAGTATTAATATTTAAGTGACTGAAGTGCAGTAAGTTAAACTTGATTTCAAATAAAATAACATTTATAAATTTAATCAAACTATAAATTAAAATTTCAAACTTGAAAGTAGCTAATTTTAAGGGATCTGAAATTATCTAGATTATTTAGCCAATTAGGGAGTTACAGAAATTAAACGGTAAAAATGAGGCAATTTTTTACTACAATTTTTTTGGGGGGAGTTAAGCCATATATATATATCTGTGAGAAATATTCAAAATAAAGCAATCAAATGATAAATTTAGAGTACCAAGAAAGGGAATTTGGGAAGTAAATAAAAGAAAAAGAAATACCAAACACCAAGGTAAAATGTTATCAAATTATTATTTGTTTTCCAAGTTATGTAATGATTGGCATATCAAACTATTGCTCTAGGATAAAAAATCAAAATCACACTCTCTACATTTATTTTTCTTAATAGCGTCATATGAAAATAATTTAATTTTGACATTTTGGAGAGTCTGATCCATTTGTGAGATAGTCCAACAACAAAACATAATTAAGACAACACAGGCAAAAATCATCTGTGTAGAGTTTAGCAGATACCAGAAAAGATAGGTTCATCCTCCAAAAACAGCTAAAACTGATATAGGAGGCTTGTATCACAGCGATTGTGAGGTCCATCGTATGCATTTAGAAAATGGCATGGAGAACATGGAATCAAGTTGCTGAATATTAAAAACCTAGTATTTAGCATGGATAAATGTAAGAAACTTGAATTTTTGATTCATTTTATAGATGAATCCAGGATGATTTGCTGATATATTAAATGCAAGGAAGAATGATAATTTTAAATAAAAGTAAAGTATAGCTTTGAATATTTTTGTCTTTCATATATATAAGGAGAAATGTGTTTACTAAGATGAACTATATGAGATTTGCAGGATGTAGGGGCATGTGGAAATGGAGTTTATTTTTAGACACATTTACTTTGTAATGCCTAATACACAAAAATATTTGATGATTAGATAACAACAAATAAACAAATTTTGGAACTATCAGCATAAACATGGTAAATAAAAGCACACAACTGATGAGATCATTTCTAAATTGAGCAAAGGCAATTGAGTGGAGACAATGAAGATAAGAGTTTGAAGGCTTACCCTTGAGCCTTCCCATCATTTTGAGAAATAACCAGCAAAATGGTTGAAAGTGATGTCCTGTGAAGGACATGAACAAGAAATCTTCATGGATTCTAAAGACAGATTTCTAAAAGAATGTAATTACAAAGAGTATCAAATGCTGATGATATATTGTGAGAATAAATTACCCATAAAATTTTCTTATGTGGAAGTCAAATTAAGACATATATACACAATGTCACTGGATTGAAGGAAGCAAATTTTTTATTGCAGGGGAGTCAATGGGAAGAACAAGTGCAAACAGGCATTATAGCAATCTTTTAAAAGAGTAATGCAGAAAAAAAAAAAGAAGAAGAAGAAGAGGAGAAGAGAATGGAGTGGAAGTAATTGCTTGAAATAAGTGAGTGGAGAAACAAGATTTTTTAATGGCAATGTAAATGATCCAATGGAGAGGGAAAAAATAATGATGTTCACAAGAACATGTATAAATACACAAGTAATTCACTTGGAATGTCTATATTTTCACTTTTTAAAAATCCGTATGCTTTTCTGCAATAATTATAAATTATTATCTGCCCACTTAAATGCAAGCATTTGAAATACATCTGTTGCACAATATTTTTGTAATAGATTTGTACAGGTGAAAAAATCTAAACAGTTTATTTAAAATAACAAGCCTTAATAATACTTGGCAATGGAACTGGCACAGAGTGTGCATTTTAAAACAAGCTGCAAGATGAAAATTCATTAGAGAAATAAGTAACCTAGTATGGTAGAGTTTCTCAAGATGTAGCTCATTGCACGAGGCCTTAATAAACACTTTAGATAATTCTACATAAACAGGTTTGGAATAAACCATTATTCATACTTTGAGTTTAAAATTCATATTTGAATGCCTCAGCCTAACATTTTGTTGGTTAAGTTTCAAAGCAAACTCTTTCTATATTGAGAAATATACTAGATACATGATTATGAGTATACATTTATTGATTTAGAAATTCATAACGAAATAGAACTAGCTACAACTTTACACAGAACATTTTAGTAATTATTTTGTATTAGATATATCTGTTTTCTCAACCTCATAAAATATCATTTATCTAAAAGATAACCTTACATAAAATGTTTATAAAAACCTGTGCAAACCTTATGTAAACCTCATCTAAATTTTTTTTTGGTTTTATTCTATTTTTGTTTTGTTTTAAAATATTACCTAAAGAATATAAGGTTGTGGTTAGAGCAAGCCAGTTGTTGATGAAGTTTGGTGTAGGCTTCCTCAACTGTCTTTAATACATTGCTCATTAGCATTTAATACATAGCTCATCAGCACCTGCTCCTGAATGTATGAAATTATCTCTGTCACCCTGAACCGTTAAGGTCACATTATGGTTACAAGCATTACTTGTCCTTTCATGTCACTTCCTTCCCCCTTTGTTTTTTGTTATCTGCTTTCTAATATTAAGAAAACACTTTTTTTCAAGATGGAAAACTAAAATTTATCTTTAAAACTTGGGAATATCCGTTGAAATTCCTTCTCCCTTCTTTTTAATTTTCTGATGTATGCAAGCATTCGTTCATTTAATGGGTATTTAGTGATGCTTAGATGAAGACGTGCTGTTATTTTAGAGTCTGTCAGACTTAGAAATTCCTCTACTGTCTGACTAGGACAATATTTTCAACTCTCTATCCTGTGATTCAAATTTGAAAATACTGAATGAGAGTAGCAATCAATTTCACATTATCTGTATTTTCTTAAACTCAGAACACATATAATATGTAAATCATTTGCATTCTTTTAATTTTCTGACTTAAGTTGGAAATTGTCAATAGTTTGAATGGTTCTGAACCACAAAATGAATGTAACTTGCTTGGTTATACCAGAGGTAAATGGCTCTAATTTGGATCAAAGACTTACATACCCAGGCCTCATCTTCCTGTATGGTAGATAGGTAGCTAGCTGTCTTATAGAAAGTTGTACATCAATACTGACCTATTTGGTGAAAAAGCTATTGTTTTCATAATAAAGAAAACTATCTTTACTGGGCTAGAGACTTTAGATTTTAAAAGGGAGATTTTTTTGACCCATAGCCAAGAAATGCAGGTACAAATTAGCCTTAGGGAATAATGATTAAAATATAGTTCTTGATACGAATCTTTTTAATTTAATGGGTTGAGAAGATGTAAATAGGTAATTAAAAACAGACCTTTCTGAATATTAAAACAGATATATGTATATATCTAAAATTAGAGATGTTGTACTTCACAAGTTTCATGATAATTAAGTTAGACTTGAAGTTAGTCAATATTTATTAAGAAACAGGATAAAGGATGCTATTAAATACAAGGAAAGAGTTGGCTTGTTCAAATATCCAAGAGATAGTCAGGGGAGGTCTTGATGAATGCAAGCAAGAGTAGTGGAACAGCTGCCAACTGCAGACGAAAAGTTTGGGTGTGGGCTATGTTACCAGAGACAAAAGGAGATGAAATACTACTTAACTAGAAGGATTTTAAGATCTTCGGACAGTCAAAAGGAAAATTCTTTTCTTGCATCAGATTATAAACATGTTTATTTATTTTGAAATATAACACACATACATAAAGGTATATAACATTAAAATGTATAATACACCAAACAAATAAAAAACAGTCACATGTCCACCACTGAGGTCAGGAAATAAAACATTGTCAGAAGCCATCACCATCTCTTTGGTAAACATGACCTCTTCCACCAAGAGATAATCAATATCTTGAATTTGATGAAAATCATATGCTTGTCTTTCTGTTTAATTTTATCATCTATGTATATATTCTTAAATTTCTTGAATAGAATGGTTTAATTTACACTTTTTCACATTTTATGTACATTAAATTACATGTATTTTCGTCTTGCTGTTTTAATATCTTATTTTTCTGTTAGCATTGTCCACATGTTGTAACAAGCTCTGTTTTACTCCTGTTTGTTTGTTTTGTTGTTTGTTTTTGAGACGGAGTCTCGCTCTGTTGCCCAGGCTGGAGTGCAGTGGCCGGATCTCGGCTCACTGCAAGCTCCGCCTCCCAGGTTCAGGCCATTTTCCTGCCTCAGCCTCCCGAGTAGCTGGGACTACAGGTGCCTGCCACCATGCCCGGCTAGTTTTTTTTGTATTTTTTAGTAGAGACGGGGTTTCACCATGTTAGCCAGGATGGTCTCGATCTCCTGACCTCGTGATCCATCCGTCTCGGCCTCCCAAAGTGCTGAGATTACAGGCTTGAGCCACCGCGCCCGGCCTTTTTTTTTTTCTGGCTGTGTAACATTTTATTGTTTGAGTACACCACAGTTTAATTAGCCATTCCACTTCTGATGGACAGCTGGTTTCCACTACAGGATATATGATGCTGCTTTGAATATTCTTTTATGTGTATCCATGTACATATGTGAGCAAATTATTTGGGTTTATGGATACAGAAATGCATTCTCGGGGTCATGCATTATAAGTTTATTTGATTTTAATATAAGGGAATGTTTTTCCTAGTTTACATTACTATATAAAATTGAAATAGAGTTAACTTTTTATAATAGTATTGTCAGACATTTCTTTTTTTCTCATTGTGGTTTTTAATTGACATTTTGGTGATGTTGGGCATTTTTTCATATAGATCTGTTGGCCATTAGTATTTCTTAAGAAATACCTATTTTGATCCTTTGCTCATTTTTATTTTTGTTTTAAATTATACTTTAAGTTCTGGGGCACGTGTGCGGGATGTGCAATTTTATTACATAGGTATACACATGCCTTGGTAGTTTGCTGAACCCATCAAACCATCACCTACATTAGGTATTTCTCCTAATGCTATCCCTCCTCTAGTCCCCCACCCCTCAATAGGCCCCAGTGTGTGATGTTCCCCTCCCTGTGCCCATGTGTTCTCATTGTTCAACTCCCATTTATGAGTGAGAACATGTAGTGTTTGATTTTCCATTCTTGTGATAGTTTGCTGAGAATGATGGTTTCCAGCTTCATCCATGTCCCTGCAAAGGACACAAACTCACTCTTTTTTATGGCTGTGTAGTATTCCATGGTGTATATGTGCCACATTTTCTTTATCCAGTCTGTCATTGATGGACATTTGGGTCAGTTCCAAGTCTTTGCTATTTTGAATAGCGCCACCATAAACATACGTGAGCATGTGTCTTTATAATAGAATGATTTATAATCCTCTGGGTGTACACCCAGTAATGGGATTGCTGGGTCAAATGATATTTCCAGTTCTAGTTCCTTGAGAAATTGCCACACTGTCTTCCACAATGGTTGAACTAATTTACACTCCCACCAACACCATAAAAACATTCCTATTTCTCCACATTCTTTCCAACATCAGTTGTTTCCTGACTTGATGATCGCCATTCTAACTGGCATGAGATGGAGGAATATTTACCAAGCAAATGGAAAGCAGAAAAGCTGGAGTTGCAATCCTAATCTCTGATAAAAACAGACTTTAAATCAACAAAGATCAAAAGAGACAAAGAAGCGCATTACATAATGGTAAAGGTATCAATGCAGCAAGAAGAGCTAACTATCCTAAGTAGATATGCACCCAATACTGGAGCACCCAGATTCATAAAGCAAGTTCTTAGAGACCTACAAAGAGACTTAGACTGCCACACAATAATAGTGGGAGATTTTAACACCCTACTGTCAATATTAGACAGATCAACGAGACAGAAAGTTAACAAAGATATTCAAGACTTGAACTGAGCTCTGGACCAAGTGGACCTAATAGACATCTACAGAACTCTCCACCCCAAATCAACAGAATATACATTTTTCTCAGCACCTCATTACACTTATTCTAAAATTGACCACATAATTGGAAGTAAAACACTCCTCAGTAAATGCAAAGAACAGAAATCATAACAGTCTCTCAGACCATAGTGCAATCAAATTAGAACTCAGAATTAATAAATTCACTCCAAACCACACAACTACATGGAAACTGAACTACATGGAAACTGAACAACCTGCTCTCAAATGACTGCTGGGTAAATAATGAAATGAAAGCAGAAATAAGAGTGTTCTTTGAAACCAATGAGAACAATGACACAACGTACCAGAATCTCTGGGACACATTTAAAGCAATATTTAGAGGGAAATTTATAGTACTAAATGCCCACAGGAAAAAGCAGGAAAGATCTAAAATTGATTTCCTAACATCAAAATTATAAGAACTAGAGAAGCAACAGCAAACAAATTCAAAAACTAGCAGAAGACAAGAAATAACTAAGATCAGAGCAGAACTGAAGGAGACAGAGATACAAAAATGTCCTTCAAAAAATTAATGAATCAAGGAGATGTTTTTTGAAAAGAGCAACAAAATAGACCACTAGCCAGATTAATGAAGAAGAAAAGAGAAAAGAATCAAATAGACACAATTAAAAAAATGATAAAGGGGATATCACCACTGATCCCACAGAAATACAAACTACCATCAGAGAATACTATAAACACCTCCACGAAAATAAACTAGAAAATTTAGAACTGGATAAATTCCTGGACACTTATACCCTCCCATGTCTAAACCGAGAGAAGTCGAATCCCTGAACAGACCAATAATAAGTTTTTTTTTGTTGTTTTTTTTTTTTTTATACTTTAAGTTCTAGGGTACATGTGCACAACATGCAGGTTTGTTACATATGTATACATGTGCCATGTTGGTGTGCTGCACCTTGAAATTGAGTCAGTAATTAATAGCCTACCAACCAAAACAAGTCCAGGACCAGATGGATTCACAGCCGAATTCTACCAGAGGCACAAAGAGGAGCTGGTGCCATTCCTTCTGAAACTATTGTCAAACATTTCAGTTGTTTCTCTGTAATTGTCTAATCATTCCTCAAATTGCTATATGTATTTGTCTTTCCTGATTACTGATGGAATTGAAACCATTTTGGTTTATATCAATGATTTGTTGATCATTTAAATTTTATGAGATGAATATAAAAGTTCTTTGTCCATTTCTATTTTGGGTTTTATATATTTTTAGTAATTACTTAAATAATGTTTTATAAATTCTGAATATTAATATTTTATTGGTTATATATATTGTACTAGCTTTTTTCACTTTATGTATTTTTTTTTTCTACTTCTATCACAGCTTTCACAAGCAGATGTTCTTTATTTTAATATTGGTAAATTAACTGAGAATTTCCGTTACAAATAATTTTATTTAGTATTTGAAAATAAAATAACCTGTATCATAGCTATTGTAGAAAATGTCTAAAGTATAGGAAGAGTAATGAAAATCCTCAGGGTCACATATCTAGAGAACAAATTTGAGTCTGCTTTGTTCACTACATCCTAGATACATATGTGTTTCTATATGTTACCTCTTTCATGGTTTAAAAAAATGTCAGAGTAATCATCATTAAATCCACTTTATTATATCACAAAAACTATGCTCAGATCTAATAAGTTTTGTAAGCTCACGTGGTATTAGATATTATCTTAGTCCATTCAGATTGCATTAAGATACATTAAACTGGGTGGCTTACAAACAAATTTTTTTCTTACAGTTTTAGAGGCCAGAAAGTTCAAGATGAAGGTCCCATCAGGTTCTGTGTGTGATGAATGTTCACTCATTGCTTCACAGATAGTGCCTTCTTGCTCTGTTCTCTCATGGTAGAAAGGGGAATAAGCTTCCTGGTACCACTTTTATATGGGAACTACTCTCATTCATGAGGACTCCATCCCATGACCTAATCACCTTCTAAAGGCCTTGTCTCTCAATATTATTGCATTGAGGATTACAGTTTGACCAAAGAATTTTTGGGGGGACACAAATATTTAGACCATAGGAGTATGTTATAATATTAGAGATACAGTAGTAGTATAATTATAACTTTTGTAAGTGCTATATTAAGCATTTTGTGAAGTACCATATTAGTAGTGTAACCATGGTGACCATAAGTTAATTCAACTTTGTTGAGCACCAAACAGTTAAAAAGTATTCCATTAAGAGTCATTTCTGGGGCACGCTACCACTTTCAAATATTTTACTGAGCGTCCAAATAAAATCATGAAGGGAGACATTTTATTATGTATCTTTCCAGAACAGTAGCTTCTACATATATTTTATCCAAATTTTTAACCCAGCAGGTACTCAATAAGCATTTAGTGAATAAATGAATGAACATCTCTACTTTGTATAAAGGATCAGGACTGGATTGGAACAACAGGAGACAAGATGGCAATTCACATTTCTTTAAATGACATGCTGAATTACTCTTGGGTGAATTTGCTATTGCACATTATTCATCTGTAAAACTACAATATACTGTGATCTCTTAAAGAAAATAGCTTGAGATAACTCTTAGAAATAAAACATTCTCTCATGAATGCAGTGTGCTGTTTCTGCTTTATTTTCATGTTTTAAATACGTTGGAAAAATGCATAGCCTTTCATAGCATAGCAGTAAAATAAATACTGAGGAGGATAAACTCTTAATTCAACTTTGTATTTCAGTGAAAATATACAATTTATACTGCTAAACACTGAATATTTAAAAATAATATAAATTGGTTGGGATTGTCTATTCCTAAGAAAATCTCAAAATGAAGGTTACTTTTAGGGGTTTGAGAAACAAATTCATTAAATTGATTATTAAATTTATCTCCACATATCTTATTAACAAATCAAGGAAAATCTTGTACAGAAAGACATAAGCATACTTTGCAGATCAATCATAATTGAATTTTTAGCTTTGTAAGTTTCAGTATTTGATGAATGCAAACATTTAAAAATATTGAGCAAAATCTGAGCTTTACTTTTATGTTAGATATATGTGTCCCCAATGAGCGTCTGAAGAATACCCTATCTTTGATCTTGCCAAAAACAAGTAGTTAAAACTATAATGTCTTTTCTATTTAGATAGTCTGTGTCCATGGAAACACAATACTATATGAGTTTGTGTTATTCTGACATTGTCCTATAAGAAATAAAATACATACAAAAAATGCATGTGTAGGATTGTAAGACAATGCATAACTAATTTCAATCTCATTTATTGTAATTTTACATCTATATTAAAAATATGCCTATTCCTTCGTTGGACATTTATTATTAACAGATATTTAGCATAAGTAGGCACTTGCCTATGTACTCATGATAAAATAGTGAACATTATTGACAACATGCACTGCTCTCACAGTTGACATTATAGTGTTATATTTATGTTGTTATACTATGTATATAAAAATATATATAAATAGAATTTTATTATATTTATAGTCTATGTATATAAGATTATTTATGTTATGAGGCTGAGGTGGGAAGACATCAATAAACAAATACTAAAGTATTTATTGTGCAATATATTAGTTCCTTAGAGGTGGAATCTCCACACAAGGAGTGTGTGCCAATAAGTAAAATATTTTATGCTCTTACTCTTTCTTCCTACTAATATTTATGCAGTGCAACCCTAACCTGCTCTAGCAAGCTGAAATTTGAAGGGAAAGGAAGAATCTTAAGGAGAATGAATGACGTAGTCGAGAAATTGACTATTTCTTGCACTCATAGTCCCATTACAGAGTTTTCAAGCTGAAACATTCCAAGTCAGGGAAGGGCAAAATGTTAAATCATGTCCAGAGATTTAACTGTTGAACTGTCCTGAATATTTTAATTGCTAAAGTGAGGCAATTACTGAAACTAAATTGGGTAAAATTTCATAACCGGAAAAATCACAGGGTCCTCTTTAAATGTCAACAAAGGAGTGAATAATTACTGTGTCTCATGGTAAGAGACAAATAACAATTGTTTTCTGCTTACTTGCTACATGGCCCACCTATTCAATGTAAAGCTAATGGGTGAAAATTAATATAGAGGATTTGATCGTACAAACTATGACTGTCCAAGTAAAAATAATAAGAATCATAGAAAATCATCTGAATAAAGGTCATAAGAAACAGAAAAATAAAAAGAATATATGAAACTTGTAGAAAGTGTAAAACCACAAAAAGAGTTAAAAACAATAAGTAGTGGTGGAGTACAACGTTTGGTAAAGTAACATATTCATTCTAAATTGTTGCCAGAGTCCACATTTTAGTCCAGTGAGCCTAGGTGTGCAGTATAGTCATTGGGTTATTTGTTATAGCGACCAAGTAATTTCACATAGGGGTTCCAACAGTTAGACCTACTATAATATCTGATCATCTAATATGGCAGATAAATCAGAGTGGGGCTACGCTGGTCTGTATACACTCAAAAAAATAAAGGTATTGTTAGGGGTTTCTCTACTTGCATTTATAATGCACATAATGGTTATATTCTGCATTAAGCAGGATAGGCAAGGTAGGTACAGAACAGAAGATATGATTTTATTAATAAGCAGAAGGGATACCATATATGCCCTAAATAAAGGAAATAGTATATCACAATCAAATCAGAGCAAAAGACAGCGGAAATCATATGGCTAAAATAAACATTGAGATGCTGCAGTTGAGTAAACAGTTTCTCACACTAAAACATGCATATTATATAACAGGAGTCAGTGTTGTGGAAACAAGCAAGAAAAAAATAGAAAACAATTTATGGCAAAAATGAGAAAGATACTGCACATATGTATGTGTATATTTACACACATACATGGAAATCTGTGAATTCTGTGCAAAAGTAATGTAATTATAATAAATTTTAAATCACAAAATAAATGCAGATATTCTGATGTCCATCAAAGTTACTTAAAATGAAGTTATCTTCAATTCTATCTTTTTATGTGTTTCCAGCCATTTATATCCTGGAAAATAATTGACAATGGAAGAGAAAAACCTCGCTGATGAAGAACATATCAAATTTATATTTATATTAAATGATTAATTACGTATATTAATATTTCTGAATACTTACGGTATTTTTAAAACACCATTCAATTTTTAAAAAGATGGAATTCTTGCCTTTTGTGACAACACGGATGAATCTGGAGAACACTTGCTAAATAAAACAAGCCAGTCACAGAAGGGCAAATCTGCACTATTCCAATTACATAAGGTGTCTGTAAGTGTCAAACTCATAGAAGAAGAGAGTACAACAGTGGTTTCCGGGGTTTGGAATCTAGGAAAAATGAAGAATTGTTATTCAAAGGCTATAAAGTTTCAGTTATGCTGGATGAATAAGTTATAGAGATCTGTCTGACAGCACAATGTCTACAGTTTATAACACAGCATGGTCACTTCGACATTTGTTAAGAGAGTTAACCTAATGTTAAGTGTTCTTAGTACACACACACATAGAAAATGAGACAAAAGCATACTTTGGGAGGTATTGGGTATATCTACTACTTTGATTGTGGTGTCTATATGGTATCCTGGATGTTTGCATTTGTCCAAATTCATCAGATTTTACAGATTAAATAAATGTAGATTTTGTATATCAAATATGAAAGCTGATAAAAAATTAAGGTGTTAAAATATGGTGGATTAATAAAAATGACTAAATGAAGCAAAATAAATATAGTACTTATGGAAGGAGCAGGATTAAAAAAGAAAAAATACAAACAAGATACATAGTCTTAAAATAGAAAAATAGATCTTTAGGAATAGGATTTATATGACTACCTGTTTGAATTTCTTGTCAAAGTGCCTTCTAAAAATAATTACTATATGCAGAATAAAGCAGTTTTTTGAGATGAGTCATTTCTTATAATTTGAGAATATCTTTCTTTTGAACAGCTCAGTGGGATATGCAATTTGTAAATTCATATATATTCAAAATTAGGAGAATTATTAATATGAAAAATGACTTTAGTAATGCTAAATAAACTCTTTAAACAATGGAAAATTATTTACTGCTATTTTCTAAAGTAGTACATTATTCTTATAAAGGCTGCATGCAATGATAGAGCAAATTTACTGGCTGTTATGAGACTCAGGTACCAGATATGTTTATGTCACCATAAACTGAATTCTCTGCACTACATTTTCCCCATCTATAAAAGTATGAACTGTATAATACTTAGTTTCTTCATGATTCTGACATTCAAATACCAGTCAGCTGAAAATAACTCTGATTATTTCTTTTACATGGATTATTATTCAATAATATTTAAAACCTATGCCTCTTTTCCAATAATATTTAAATGTATATTTTTAGTGCTACAGATTAACTAAATTCCAGTTAATTACTTAAATCAGTTAAAAAAAAAAAAGCTGAATTTTATTAAATCCAAGTGGTATTTTTACTGAATTATTTTGATTTAAGAACTAATTCTCATATTTTATTAGATTTGTTAAATATTGTGTTTTTCATAGTTGACTACTAGGTAGTAGTTGTAAATATAATATAATTCTGTTTAATTTCATTAAGTCTACAATATTAATACAGTTATTGATCTCAAACAACTCTACATTTTTTATTCATAAATTCTGTCAATTAAGCAATGTCCAGTGTTTTATATTTTTGGTAAGATATTCTGGATTTAAATTAGTTTTCCTTTAACTTTATATTCATAACCTGAATAATTATGTTTTGCTAAAACATGTAACCATAGGTGGCAATATCTATAGTAGGTCTTACAACTTCCAGTTGATTTCTTCAAAAATAATATTTGGGTGGAGCATGGTGGCTCATGCCTATAATCCCAGCACTTTGAGAGGCCAAGAGGGAGAATCACTTGAATCAAAATTTCAGGGCCGGCCTGGGCCACGTGGCAAGACCCTGTCTCTAAAAAACAAAACAAAATGCCACAAGTGTGGTGGTGTGCACCTGTAGTCTTGGCTACCTGGGAGTCTGTGGCAAGAGGATCACTTGATCCCAGGAGTTTAAGGCTGTAGTAAGCTGTAATCATGCCACTACATGTTAGTCTAAGGAACTGAGTAAGACTCTGTCTCTAAAATATAATAATAATTTTTTTAACTTTTATTTTAAGTTTAGGGGTACATGTGCAGGATGTGCTTGTTTGTTACATAGGTAAATGTGTGTTATGGGGTTTGTTGTAAAGATCATTTCATTACCCAGGGATTATACCTAGTATCCATTAGTTATTTTTCCTGATCCTCTCCCTCCTCTCACCCACCACTCTTCAAAAGGCCTCAGTGTGTGTTTGTCCCCTCTATGTGTCCATATGTTCTCTTCATTGAGCTCCCATTTATAAGTGAGAATAGACAGCACCTAGTTTTCTGTTCCTGTGTTAGCTTGCTAAAGATAATGGCTTCCAGATCCCTCCATGCCCCTGCAAAGGACACGATCTTGTTCATTTTTATGGCTGCATAGTATTCCATGGCGTATATGTACCACATTTTCTTTATCCAGTCTCTCATTGATGGGCATTTAGGTTGATGTTAGGTCTTTGCTATTGTGAATAGTGCTGAAATGAACATACGTGTGCATGTATCTTTATAATAGAATGATTTGTATTCCTTTGGGTACATACCAAGTAATGAGATTGCTGAGTTGAATGGTATTTTTGTCTCTAGGTCTTTGAGGAATCACCACACTGTCTTTCACAATGGTTGAACAATTTACACTCTCACTAACAGTGTAAAATGTTCCTTTTTTCTCTGCAACCTCACCAGCATCTGTCATTTTTTGGCTTTATAATAACAACCATTCTGACTGGTGTGAGTTAGTATTTCATTGTGGTTTTGATTTACATTTCCCTAATGATCAGTAATGTTGAGCTTGGACAAACCTGACAAAACAAGGAATGGTTAAAAAAAATCTCGATGTGGTGGCTCAAGCCTGTAATCCCAGCACTTTGGGAGGCTGAGGCGGGTGGAACACGAGGTCAAGAGATTGAGACAATTCTGGCCAACATGGTGAAACCCCGCCTCTAATAAAAATACAAAAAATTAGCCTGGCATGGTGGCGGGCGCCTGTAGCCCCAGCTACTCCGGAGGCTGAGGCAGGAGAATGGCGTGAACCCAGGAGGTGGAGCTGGCAGTGAGCCGAGATCGCGCCACTGCACTCTAGCCTGGGTAATGGAGCCAGACTCAAACTCAAAATAATAATAATAATAATAAAATAAAAAAATAAAAAATTATCTATTCAATAAGTGGTGCCGGGAAAACTGACTAGCCCTACACAGAAAATTGAAAGTGGATTCCTTTCTTACACCGTATACAAAAATTAACTCAAGATGGATTGAAGACTTTAGTGTAAAACTATAAAAATCCTGGAAGACAACCTAGGCAGTACCATTTAAAACATAGGCACAGGTAAAGATTTCAAGACAAATATGCCAAAGGCAATTGCAACAAAAACCAAAAGTGACAAGTGAGATCTAATTAAATGAAGTAACTTCTGCACAGCAAAAGAGAAACTATCAACAGAGTAAACAGACAATCTACAGAAAGGGAGAAAAGTTTTACAAACTATGTATCTTACAAAAGTCTAATATCCAGGATCTACAAGGAACTTAAACAAATTTACAAGAATAAAACAACCCCATTAAAAAGTGGGCATACCACGGACATAAGTGCAGCCAATAAGTATATGAAAAAATAATTATTATAATAACATTTGACAGAGTGACGTCAGAAGGATTGCAGTGGCAGAGTAGGAATCCATATATACTCCTTCCCTCCCATAAACACAGTGATGTAACAAAACAATCATGTAAAAATACCTTTTGTGAGGAATCCAGAAATGAGTCAAGAGGCTACAGCACCCTGGGGGAATGCAAAAGTGCCCACATTGAAAACAAGAGGAAAACGTACGACTATTTTTGCTACAGTCGTTACCCCCAAATATAGTGCCATATTGTCAGGTGGAAATCTTCAGCTCTAGCTTTTCCCTGAGGGAGAGAAGGTGTACCTCTTATCCAATGACTCAACACTTCCAGGGCCTACCTAGAATACTAGCTTCTGTATAGTCTGTCTTGGAATGCTGACAGGACTCAGCAAAATGTATTCACCCGGACAAGCGAGAATAGGGATTGCAGTTTGGGTTGGCAGTAGTCAGAACTCCTCTCCCAGGTCATTAAAGAGAAAATTAATAAAAATCCCCAGCTTCCATCTTCTCCCATTGTAAGGAGAGATCTACTCTGTGTCCAAAATTCCGACTTTTCCAGGGGCTACCCCTATGATTGGATTCTGTCTAGCTTGTCTTGGAGTGCTGATAGGACTGGAACTGGGTTCTAGTGAGAACAGAGGCAGTGTTTGATATAACATGCAACAATTCACTGGAAATCCCTCCACCTTGCTCAGCACAGGCTGATAGGCCAAAAACAATGAGATCTGTGCTTCTCCATGTAGAGGAAAAGTCTTACAGAATAACCAATAATACCAATTTTCTCAAGACTGGTTGGGGAACAGGCTTCAGTCTCGCTTGTGAGTGTTTGCTGATGTGACTTGGCATACACTAGACCCAGGGTTTCTAAAGATAAAGTGGGTTGAAGCACTAAGTTTGAAGAGGTCCCCATAATTTTTGACTGTGCTGATTAGTAAGGGTCTTTTCATAAATAAGGCAAGCTCATAAAGACTGGAAGAGGTGGATGTTCTGTCAGTTGATCTGACATCAACATAGAGATTCAAGAAAAATGAAGAAATTGGACAATATATTCTAAACAAAGGAATAAGGTAAAACTTTAGGAAATTACCTTAATTAAATCGAGTTTTATGACTTATGTGACAGAGAATTCAAAATAAACCTCACGTAGTTCTTGTTTGCTGAGATAAGAACAATGCATACATAAACAGAAAACATAAATAAAGAGAGAAAGTATTTTAAGGTACCAAAGAGAAATCTTGGAGTTGAAGAAGAATATAATAACTGAGAAAAAAATCACTAAAGGGTCTAACAGAAGCCTAGATCTGCAAAGCAGGAGAGAATGACAAGCTTGAAAAATAGGTAACTGGCAGGGAGCAGTGGCTCACACCTGTAATCCCAGCACTTTCGGAAGCTGAGGCAGGTGGATCACGAGGTCAGGAGACTGAGGCCATCCTGGCTAACACAGTGAAACCCCATCTCTACTAAAAATACAAGGAAATTAGCTGGTCGTGGTGGTGGGCGCCTGTGGTCCCAGCTACTTGGGAGGCTGAGGCAGGAGAATGGCATGAACTGGCGAGAAGGCTGAGCCAAGATCGCACCACTGCACTCCAGCCTGGGCGACAGAGCAAGACTCTGTCTGAAAAACAATGATAAATGAATATATAAATAAATAATAGGTAACTGGAAATTATTCAGTCAAATAAGCATAAACAAAAAAGACTAAGAAACAGTGTGTAACAGACTTATATGGCACCATCAAGTGAACCAATAAACACATTAATAGTTTATAGAAGATGCAGAGAGAGAGAAAAAAAAAAAAAAATGTTTTTAAGAAATAATGAGTGAAAACTTCCCAGATCCGGGGAAGAAAATGAACATTCAGACTGAGGATGCCCAAAAGCCCCAACCCAAATAAACCCAAATAAATTCACACTAAGACACATTATAATAAAATTATCAAATTTAGACACAATTTTTAAAGCAGAAGGAGAAAAGTAACTCATCATATACAAGGTAACTTCAGAAAGGTAGCAGCAGATTTTTTATTTTTCTTTTTGTACAGGCCAGAAGGAAGTGGGATAGTACTTTCAAAGTATTGAAATAAATAAAATGAAAGCCTGCTAAGCAAGAATATTACACCTGTCACAACTATCTTATATAACAGAGACAAAAATTTTCCCCAATCAAAAGTTACACTATCACTATTAGATATGAATCAAGAGAAATGCTAAAGAGAGTTCAAAGATTTGAAACAAAAGGACTCTAAACAGTAACACGGTAACGTAAGTAAATATAAAACTCATTGGTAAAGGTAAATATGTAGACAAATGCAGAATATCATATACTGTTTTGGTGTTGGGTAAATCATTTGATTCAAGTACAAAAGTCAAAACACAAATATATTTAAAATAACTGTATTTACAACATGTTAATAGATGCACAATATAAATAAATATTAGAGGAAGAGGGAGATAGTGAGTTGTTAATAAATTGGCAGGAAGTCTCAATTATGCAAGATGAATAAGTTCTAGAAATCTGCTGTACAACATTTCCTCTATAGTTAACCATACTGTATTGCACACCAAATTTTTTATAAAGATAGACCTAATGATAAGTGTTCTAAATAAAATAAAATGAAATAATATTTGACATCTTTCTTTACTGTGGATTGCATAGATTTGGAGTAATGGGACTTGCCCCACTTTGTGACTTTTTTTCCTGGTAAAAATTATAATTTCTGATGCAGTACATATTATAATTATTATTGAATAAATTAATGAGACACGTAACATATTATTTTTTTAATGTAATAGCTTTGATTGGTATAATTATAACATAACTCAACTATAGGGAGAACCCGCTCCGGATGTTTAATGTGGGTTCTTTTCTATTTCCTAAGTGTCTCAGCTGGGTTGAGATATAAAGGGAAAGAGCGCAAGAGAGAGAAATTTAAAGCTGGGTGTCCGGGGGAGACATCACATGGCGGCAGGATCCCTGATGTTCCCCCAGCCTTAAAACCAGCAAGTTTTTATCAGCGATTTTCAAAAGGGGAGGGAGTGCACGAATAGGGTGTGGGTCACAGAGATCACATACTTCATACTTCACAAGGTAATAAAAAAGGTAATAAAATATCACAAAACAAATGGAGGCAGGGAGAGATCACAGGACCACTGGATGAGGCGAAATTAAAATTGTTAATGAAGTTTTGATGACGCATTGTCGCTGATAACATCTTATCAGGAAATAGGGTTTGAGAGCAGACAACCTGTCTGACCAAAATTTATTAGGCGGGAATTTTCCTCCTCCTAATAAGCCTGGGAGCGCTACAGGAGACCGGGGCTTATTTCATGCCTTTGGCTTCGACCATAAAAGAGGGCACGCTTCTAAGGGGCCGTTCATAGGCGTACCCTCAGGGCGCGTTCTCTTTCTCAGGGATGTTCCTTACTGAGAAAAAGAATTCAGGGATATTTCTCCTATTTGCTTTTAAAGGAGGAGAAATATAGCTTTGTTCCATGCAGCTCACAGGAGGCCAGTTCAAAGTTACCGCTCTTGTTCCCTGACCATCACTGTTATCCTGTTCCTTTTTTCAGATGCCCAGATTTCATATCGTTCAAACACACACACTCTACAAATAATTTGTGCGGTTGACACAATCCTCACAGGGTCCTGAGGTGACATTCATCCTCTTCAGTTTATGAAGAAGATGATAGGATTAAGAGATTACAGTAAAGACAGGCATAAGAAATTATAAAAGTGTTAATTTGGGGAACTAATGAATATCCATGAAATCTTCACAATTTATGTTCTTCTGGCGCGGCTTCAGCCGGTCCTTCCGTTCCGGGTCCCTGACTCCCCGTAACACTCAACATATTAAATTGTATAACATGATACATACTAGCATGCATGTAACTGTGAAACCATCACAATTAAAATAAAAAATTTAACCATCATCGCCATAAGTTTCCTCATTCCCTTATGTAATTCTCTCCTGTGTCCTCTCCATGACTAAAACAATGTTGTACCTTTTCTTAGTGTTGATTTGTTTGCACTTCCAAAAATTTTACATAAATGAATCATACCATATATATTATTTTATTTGGATTCTTTTACTCAGTATGGTTTATCCACAGTTATTTCTTCATTGTTGGTATGTATTTTGGTTTTTTCCAAGTGTGGTTATTAAAAATAGCAATAGTAAACACTTGTGTAAACATATTTTTGTGGGGTATATGCTTTAAATTTGGCTAGGCAACACCTAGCAGTGAAATGGTAGAACTATACATAGGTGGAAGTTTAAATATTTCATAAACCTCCAACTCTTTTTCAAAATGATAGGACAATTTTACATATAACTACAATGATTATAGCTATTGTTATAATTGTATGAGAAACACATCTACCCAACATCCTTGCTATTAGTTGCTACGCTCAATCTTTTGCAGTTTAGGTATTACACTAATAATACACTAAGTGTATTATTATCTCACTTTCTGTTTAATTTACCTTTTCTAATAATTAATAGTTTAGAATACCATTTTATATTACTACTTGTCATCCCTGTACTGTTTTTTGGGGGGAGTAAATTAAGTGTCTGTTTAATTTTTTACCTAATTTTATTGTGTTACTTGTTTTCTTATTGGTGAGTTTTGATATCATATATATATATATATTCTGGAAGCCCAGCGTGGCTATCTCTGCAATTGCATTTTCTTCATTATCTCCATCCCACACAGAGATATCACTTTCCTGCATTTCCTCTTTATCACATCTATGTTTCAATTTATATCATTAATATTTTGTTTGACTATTAAAATAGTTTATATTTCAGTGTTGTATGTTTTATTTTAATTTCCCTATTGATATAAATTTCACAGAAAAATTTGCAGAACTCAAAAAAGTAACACCTCTCCCCCTTTCTCAAACACACACTTGAACACACACACACCATACACATGCATGCAAACACACCAAGTACTATCTTTGCTCATTCTCTTTATCCTCTGATTTCTTTCTTCTACTTTGTGTGTGTGTGTGTGTGTGTGTGAGTGTGTTGTGTGTGTTCTATCTATTCTTTTCAACATTAATCACTTGGAAAATGTAAGGTTGAAGCCATCATACCACAATAAAGATATGAAAGAAGACTTTGTGGCTGAGCGCGGTAGCTCATGCCTGTAACCCCAGCACTTTGGGAGGTCAAGGCGGGCGGATCACAAGGTCAGGAGATCGAGACCATCCTGGTTAACATGGTGAAACCCCATCTCTACTAAAAATACAAACAATTAGCCGGGCATAGTGGCGGGCACCTGTAGTCCCAGCTACTAAGGAGGCTGAAGCAAGAGAATGGCATGAACCTGGGAGGCGGAGATGGCAGTGAGCCGAGATCTCACCACTGCAGTCCAGTCTGGGCGACAGTGTGAGACTCCGTGTCAAAAGAAAAAAAAAAAAAAAGTTTGTTTGGGTTGATAAATCAATAACTAATTTCTCAGTATTATTTTGAGATTATATAACTAATCTGCAAAAATTTTTCCCTTTAATTTTGCCATTATTTGATTTTCTAATTCTACTAATCTGCTACATTAGTCAAGAAACAATCTATTGTAAACAAGAATTGTATTTTCTCTATTTACATGTTTATTGAGTTGTGTATTATTGCATGAATTTATAAATATTTATTTAATAGACCACATATTTTTCATTTTTTTAATGTTTTGATTTTCTCTGACTTGGCAAGTACATGTCAGATGGCTATCTATGCTTTTGATGTTCTTTCACTCTTTGAGTAATTTCTTATTTTACTCTTTTTTTCTCTCTGTCTCTGTCACATGCATACACACAGAAACACACATATGTACACCAAAATAATACATATGTATCTAAATATAAACAGATATACATATATACATATATTTTATGTATATTTTTATAGTGTATCTTTGTCTTTGTAGCTATATCATATATATGTATCTATATCATATCTATACTTGTATAGATACACACTCTCTATTTTTGTTATTTATTTATATATTTACCTTTCTATATCAATAACCAGCATTCCATAATTGTGTAGCGCAATTCTAATAGCTCAGGGTCTATTCTAGCTTCCATTACTTCTAATTCTGTAGTTCCCTCATGGTCAGATAGTGAACTCATATTTTCCTCAAAATTCTACTCATGTGCTCATGACAAAAGATATTGAAAGCAGTTTCAAAAATGCTAACAGGACTGAGTGGAGTAGTACAAGCCTGTAGTCCCAGTTATTTGGGAGTCTGAGGTGAGAGGATCACTTGAGCCCAAAAGTTAGAAGCTACAGTGAGCTATGATGACCCCACTGCACTCCAGCGTGGACGACAGAGAAAGACTCTGTTTTAAAAAGAAAAAAAAGGAAATGCACAACATTGTGAATATGTGATGTCAGTTTATAGGTCTTTGTTGGTGCTGGGATAATTGGCTAGCCATAAGTAGAAAGCTGAAATTGGATCCTTTCCTTACTCCTTATACAAAAATTAATGCAAGACGGATTAGAGACTTAAATGTTAGACCTAATACCATAAAAACCCTAGAAGAAAACCTAGGTAATACCATTCAGGACATAGGCATGGGCAAGGACTTCACGTCTAAAGCACCAAAAGCAATGGCAACAAAAGCCAAAATTGACAAAGGGGATCTAATTCAACTAAAGAGCTTCTGCACAGCAAAACAAACTACCATCAGAGTGAACAGGCAACCTACAAAATGGGAGAAAATTTTTGCAATCTACTCATCTGACAAAGGGCTAATATCCAGAACCTACAAAGAACTCAAACAAATTTACAAGAAAAAAACAAACAACCTCATCAAAAAGTGGGCAAAGGATATGAATAGACATTTCTCAAAAGAGGACATTCATACAACCAACAGACACATGAGAAAATGCTCATCATCACTGGCCATCAGAGAAATGCAAATCAAAACCACAATGAGATACCATCTCACACCAGTTAGAATGGCAATCATTAAAAAGTCAGGAAACAACAGGTGCTGGAGAGGATGTGGAGAAATAGGAACACTTTTACACTGTTGGTGGGATTGTAAACTAGTTCAACCATTATGGAAAACAGTATGACGATTCCTCAAGGATCTAGAACTAGAAGTACCATATGACCCAGCCATCCCATTACTGGGTATATACCCAAAGGATTATAAATCATGCTGCTATAAAGACACATGCACACATATGTTTATTGTGACACTATTCACAATAGCAAAGACTTGGAATCAACCCAAATGTCCATCAGTGACAGACTGGATTAAGAAAATGTGGCACATATACACCATGGAATACTATGCAGCCATAAAAAAGGATGAGTTTGTGTCCTTTGTAGGGACATGGATGCAGCTGGAAACCATCATTCTCAGTAAACTATTGCAAGAACAGAAAACCAAACACCGCATGTTCTCACTCATAGGTGGGAACTGAACAATGAGATCACTTGGACTCGGGAAGGGGAACATCACACACTGGAGCCTATCACAGGGAGGGAGAAGGGGGGAGGGATTGCATTGGGAGTTATACCTGATGTAAATGACGAGTTGATGGGTGCAGCACACCAACATGGCACAAGTATACATATGTAACAAACCTGCACGTTATACACATGTGCCCTAGAACTTAAAGTATAATTAAAAAAAAAAAAGAAAAAAAAAAACCAAGCTATAAATACATACAGTGACATTCAATAATCTTGAGTGTACAATTTGAATTACATTTAGTTTATCTCCTTTTCCAGTGAATTCCCAGCCTCATGAACTCCTCTACAGTATTTTCCCAATTTTTATATCACTGATTATTTTTGACCATTGTAGATTTCATGTAAGTGATATCATACTATATGCACCCTTTTGTGTTCATTTTCCTTAAAACTTCAATATAATATCTGTGATAAATATGTTGTAATATCTATCAGTTGAACATTTTTATTCATGACTAATTATCTTCATGGTGTAACTACATAACATTTGCTTATTTATTCTTCTGTTGATGAACATTTAGGTTGCTTCTAGTTTTTCTCTCTTATGAATTAAGATGACATAAGTATTCTTATAGGTTTTGGTAAATATCTATGCTAAATTGCTGCTTTCTAGAATGAATGTATATTTAACATTGTAAGAAATTGTCAGATTATAATTTGTCCTCCTATTAGAAATGTATAAGAGTTCCAGTAGATTGATTTCCTCATCAAGATTTTATTTTGATGGTTTCATAAAAAATATTTAACTATTTTAGCAACTATATACTGATATATCGTTGTTTAAATCTGCATTTCCTTAATGACTAATGTGGAACACTTTTTAAATGTCCTTACTGGCCATTTACACTTTTGTTTTGTTTTGTTTTGTTTTGTTTTGTTTTGTTTTGTTTTGACAAGTATTCAGTTGGCCTAATTTTCAAAGACACTTTGTGTTTTTTGTTGAGTGTAGAAGTCTTATATTTTAAAATAGATCTTAGATCTTTCGTCCGAGATATTCATATATACATATATATTTCACTTATATATACACACATATACGTACATTATATATGCATGCATACAAATACATGACAAAAATATTCTCTTAATCTGTTGTTTGCCTGCTTTCTTATTTAATGATGATGAATTCTAATACACTACTTATTTTTTTTTGTGACATCCTATCCAAGAAACAAGACTTTACCACTAGGTTTCAAAACAATTCTTCTAGATTTTTGTATAAATTTAAGAATATTTATACATTTATTTTCTCCTTTTTTTTTGAGTCGGAGTGCTGTGGCACAATCTCGACTCCCTGCAACCACTGTCTTCAGAGGTCAAGTGGAGATTCTCCTGCCCAAGCCTCCGAAATAGCTGGGACAACAGGTGTGCACCACCACGCCCGACTTATTTTTGTATTTTTTAGTAGAGACGGGGTTTCTCCATGTTGGCCAGGCTGTTCTCAAACTCTCGAACTCAAGTGATCCTCTCACCTTGGTCTGCCAAACTGCTGGTTTTACAGATGTGAGCCACCGCACCCAAACCTTTCGCCATTTCTGTATTGAAAGCCTTCAGCAAATTTATGAGTAGAGTATGAAATCAAATTTAATGTTCATTATTTCTACATTTTTTCCAGTTGGTTAGTGACTCTTACTTTAATAGCCATTTCTTTTCACAATGAATTATATGGTATTTTTTTTGAAAATTGGATTATCAATGTATTGTTTCAGTATGGTTATACTCCTGAAACATCTATTATGTCTTATTAATCTATTTTCTAAGCATTTTGAATATCATAGGTATTGATATCTTTAGTTTTTATTTTTATAATAAGAATTGAAGTCAAGTAATGTAAGTCTTTGAACTTTGCACCTTTCTAAAATTGTTTTGATTATTCACATCAATTAATATTCATATGCCCTGGAGAGAAATCTGAAAGATTTTGAGCTTAAAATAAGATAGGAACTATCATTTAGCTTAGTGTGCTATTTTTTCATTGCATACTATAGTTATCTTAGTTACAACAGAACTGGTTTGTTTATTTGTTACTGTAAAAGGAGAATATTACATTAAGATATACTTCCAAAAAACCATTTCTGGATTTTCTCCAAGGAATCACCTGTCAATAGACTTTTACCCAATCTTACATTTTTATTCTTCCAATATTTTAACATACCTCAAATTATTCTACACAGTCATTTAATCTATAGCTTGAGGTAGATGATTTAGGAATGAGATTTACTGTCATCTCCTCTTCACTTTCCATTTACAGTAAGAACTAATAATTTATTTTTTCTTTAGAACATCTTAAAAGCATTGCCCAAATGTGTTTCTTTAGGTTTGTGCATTTGATTTTAAAGGGTGTTCTTATTTTGATCAATATTTCATTTTTCTGAGACATATTTTATAGTATGCTTTCATTTAAATGAGTAGTATTCCATATCAAGAAACTTCTCTGAGACATCATAGATATCCACTGCTGTTGAATTAATTAGAATATATCTATACAACCATAAATTATATTTCTCTAGGAGCTGAATCATTTCCTACCCATTGTGACAACAGAAGTGAGAAAAGCAGCAAATTTACTCTAGAGAAAATAATAAAGAAAAAAATTAGCTTTTTAAATATAAAGTTTTAGTATGAAAAGTAATAATCTCCCTCAGATTTAGTTTATATTATATACTATTTGAGTATTTATACAATAATGTTAATCATTATGCAAATTACAGCTTGAATGATTATAACATATATAATATTCATCTGTTAATAAATTTCCAAGCATTATATTATTTTGAACCTGTTATGTGATAGAAATTTATACTCAATGCTAATGAAGAATATTATTTTTCCTCAATAGAAGTCATCAAGCTAGAAACTGTATTCTAACCTACTTTGAAGACATCAAATTTTCTCAGACTTTGTGTAGAATTACAAAGGCGATTTAGTCATAATAAATGTCAATGTTAAAATCATGTGATATTTGAAATCTGGAAAACCCAAGTTTGAATTTTACTTCTGCATACCCTTTCTGAGCCCTAATAATCACATTAAGAAGCAAATGGAGGATGGTATTCTTCTCTTGGGAAAGTAAAAACTACCTTAAATGAACTTGTCTATCAGAACTTTTTTCTCTTTCTCTTCCCTGTTTCAATTTGTTTGCAGAATCCACTCCTGCGTTCAATTATATTCAAAATGTAGCGTTCTCCTTGTTGTTCATAATCATTTGACATTGAATGTATTAGTCAAGTTTTTTATTATAATAAATCACTTACTGAAATGAATGTAAGAAAAATATCTATACATCAAAGACTATACAGAAACTGAAATTACTTCACACCAATTTAGAATCAAGTAGTTATTTTTTTTCATTATGGATCATGATTTATTTCAGTACTGATTCCTCAACACGTTTAAACTAGCAACCTAAACTTCAAATGTCACATGTAAAATTCACAAATCAATGAAACAATTCCAAGAATTCTATTGCTCTGTGTCCTGAGACAATCTTCCACCAAGTATATATGGCTAAGAAATTTCAGTAACTTCTCTAAAAAGCTCTGGCCACCTGTCTGGTCTTGTATCCGTGAACTTGGTACATTTCACTCACATGAGCTGGGAAGGAGAATGGGTGGTTTCCACAACAGAAGCAGATTCAGTTAACAGAAGAAGGAACAATGCAGGCTTTCAATAAACAGAAAAAAAATCTTCAAAACCAAGTTTATAATCAGCTTAGTTGTTGAGAATGAGATTTGGTAATATATTTTCTCTGAAAATTTAACAGATATTTTCTTGAACGCACGTTTTATCTTGAAACATTTTGACCCTAGCCCAGACAGGTGGAAATTGAATACTTTCAGCTCCAAATATCAGAAAATATTGATTACCCTTTCTTTGTATTTTTTATAAAACATACTACCATCTAAGTTTTCTAGGTTTTTAAAAAAAATTCAGTTAAATCTTACTCCTCTCTAGCTTATCTTTGCATTTTTCAAATACGTTTTATTTTTCCCTATAGCAATTATTATAATTTTAGAATACAGAGGTATTTCTTTACCATCATCATTTTTTTTCTAGAGATCTCTTTTTATTATGCTTCATTTCTGCACTTGTGATACAAAAGGTTTAAGATCACAGTTATTTAATTTTATTTATGACTACATTAAGAATTGGAAAATGTATTTATTCTCTAATGTACATTCTCAGAAACTTTTCTCTTGGCTTTTAAGGATGACAGGTTCTTATTTTTGTAGTTAAAGTCCAGGATGTAAAGCAGAAAAATTCTAGTTGTATATAAAGAAGGGATTTAACATAACAAAATAAATACAAAATTATCAGAAAAGACTACATGAATGGAAGCAAGGGTTGGAAGAAAAAGAAGTAGATTTCTACATCAAAATAACCTCACTGGCCTTCCAATCTAGAAGTAAGAAATATGCAATAATAAAAAAAGGCCTAAGCAGTCAAAGCAATCCTAAGCAAAAAGAGTAAAGCCAGAGACATCATATTACCTGACTTCAAAAAATACTACATGGCTATAATAAGCAAAACATCATAGTACTGGTATAAAAACAGACACATAAAACAAAGGAATAGAATATAGAACCCAGAAATGAAACCACATACCTATAGCCAACTGACCTTTGACAAAGTTGACAAAAACATACACTGGAAAAGGACATCTTATTCAATAAAGGGTGCTTAGAAAATTGGATTTCTACATGCAGAAGAATGAAACAGGTTCCTTACCTCTTACCACATAACAAAAATTAAGACAAAATGTATTAAAGACTTAAGTGTAAAAGCTGAGACTACAAAAATTCTTGAAAAAAACCTAAGGAAAGCATTTCTGGACATCGGTCTAGGCAAAGAATTAATGACTAAGATCACAGAAACAAACAAAACAAAAACAAAAAACAAACAAATGGGACTTATTTAAACAAAAAGGCTTCAGTGCAGCAAAATAAATATTAAAGCAAACAGACAACCTGCAGAATGGAGAAAATATTTGCTAGCTATGTGCCTGACAAAGGACTAATATCTAAATCTATAAGAAAATCAAACAACAACAACAACACCACAATGCCATACAAAAGTAGGCAAAAGGAGACACAAGAATGGTCCACAAGCATATGAAAAAAATTTCCAACATCACTAATCATCAGAGAAATGCAAAATAAAACTGCCATGAGATACTATGTTATACTAATTAGAACTGCTATTATTAAAAATTCAAAAAAGAATGTATTGGTGAGGATGTGGAGGAAATACAACCACTGCATACTTTTGGTGGGAATGTACATTAGTGCAACCTTTATGAAAAACAACATGACAATTTCTTGAAGAATTTAAAATAGATCTACATAGACAATGGAATACTACTCAGCCATGAAAAAGAATGAAATCATATCTTTTGAAGCAAAATGGATGGAACTGTAGGGCATCATCTTAAATGTAATAGCTTAGGAAGAGAAAGTCAAATACTGCGCATTCTCACTTATAAATGGGAGCTTAAAAATGTGTACAATCGGACATGGACTGTGGAATAATAGACATTGGAAACTTGTAAGCCTAGTGAGGAGGGATAATAAATTACTTAACAGGTACAATGTGCATTATTTTGTCAATGTCTATACTAGAAGCCCATGCTTCACCACTACACAATATATCCATGTAACAAAATGACACTTGTACCTCCTAAATCTATGAAAATAAAAATTAAAAAAGAAACAGCTGCCACATCTCATTACCTTATTGTTTCTGCCATAGCAACTCTTTGCTCTTGAAGCTTGTAAGTGAATAGTGTAATGTAAGGCTGGCTTGCTTCAGACACTCATGTACATCAACATTTTAGCATGGTATCATTTTTATTTTTTGCTTATTTGTACCTTCCAAAATAATATAAGTATTTTTCATTACAGGAACCTACAGAAAAGCTGTTTCTTCACTCCAAAGATGTCTGGAAAATGAAATATTTTATTTTTAAGCCCATGAGACATGGGAGAGGACAGTTGGAACATAGAAGGATGTAAGGAAGGAAGCGGAGTACCAGTAGAAGAATCTAGCACGGAAAGGTTTGAAAGTCATTGTGCAAGGCAACCAGAAACACAGGTTAAGATGAATTCCAAAACCTTGAGCATACTGAATAGTAAACACAGACTGTGGAATTATATTACAGAGTGAGTTCTGAGGCATTTACAAACTATATCATTGCTTCCATGAAAGATACATATTAAATTGACATCCAGGGATAAACAGATGAAATTCAACAGCAGAACCAATTATCTCAAATGGTGTGTGAAATTTTCTGTTAATATTTACAGGCACTTTTTTACTTCAAGTAATAAATTTAATAAATAACATAAAGTATACTAAGATCACACAAAAGTTTAAGAACAATTGAAAGAGAAAGAATTAAAATTTCAGCCAAAATTTGCATGCAGTGTTGCAGGCCAAATAAATAATGCTTGCAATAATTAACTGGTGACTCTCTATTAATGGCACATATATGTTGCAATCATTTTCTGTTGGGACATATTGCTGCAGGAAGTCAGGGACCCCCAACGGAGGGACCGACTGAAGCCATGGTAGAAGAACATAAATTGTGAAGATTTCGTGGATATTTATTAGTTCCCCAAATTAATACTTTTATAATTTCTTACACCTGTCTTTACTGCAATCTCTGAACATAAATTGTGAAGATTTCATGGACACTTATCACTTCCCCAATCAATACCCTGGTGATTTCCTATGCCTGTCTTTACTTTAATCTCTTAATCCCGTCATCTTCTTCCTAAACTGAGGAGGATGAATGTCACCTCAGGACCCTGTGAGGATTGTGTCAACTGCACAAATCATTTGTAGAGCCTGTGTGTTTGAACAGTATGAAATCTGGGCATCTTAAAAAAAGAACAGGATAACAGTGATGTTCGGGGAACAAGGGAGATAACTTTCAAGTGGACGCCAGTGAGCCGATGGAACAGAGCCATATTTCTCCTCTTTCAAAAGCAATTAGGAGAAATATCCCTGAATTCTTTTTCTCAGCAAGGAACACCCCAGAGAAAGAGAATGTGCCCTGAGGGTAGGCCTATGAATGGCCCCCTTAGAAGCCTGTGCCGTGAAGGTGGAAGCCAAAGGGATGAAATAAGCCCGGGTCTCCTGTAGCGCTCCCAGGCTTATTAGGAGGAGAAAAATTCCCGCCTAATAAATTTTGGTCAGACAGGCTGTCTGCTCTCAAACCCTGTTTCCTGATCAAGATGTTATCAATGACAATGAGTGCCTGAAACTTCATTAGCAATTTTAATTTTGCCCCATCCTGTGGTTCTGATCTCGCCCTGCCTCCATTTGCTTTTGATATTTTATTACCTTGTGAAGTATGTGATCTCTGTGACCCACACCCTATTCGTGCACTCCCTCCCCTTTTGAAAATCGCTAATAAAAACTTGCTGGTTTTAAGGCTGGGGGAACATCACTGATCCTGCCGACATGTGATTTCTCCCCTGGACACCCAACTTTAAATGCATCTCTCTTGTGCTCTTTCCCTTTATTTCTCAACCCAACTGAGACACTTAGGAAATAGAAAAGAACCCACGTTAAACATCGAGAGCGGGTTCTCCCGATAACATATGCTACCTTTCTAGAGTATGTTTCAAAGAATTTATAAGGAGACTATAAAAAATGATGTTATTCGTTGCCTATTGAACAACTAGACTCCTGTCTTTCTTGCTCACAGTGCCTGTCTCCTCTAAATACAGAAAATGGAGCAACCCTTTCTGCTTAGGAATTAGTATTTACCTAAATTTTTCCTAGAGACCTAAGAATGGTTTCAGTAAGTTGATTTAAAACAAACACAAAATATATAATTATAATACCCCTCCTATCTTTGGATGAAATTGTCTAGGAATGTGAAATATGTGAAAGCACCTATCTGTGGCCAGAATTAGTAAATACTGGGTGTAATTCTATATACCAAAGAAGGCACACTGAGTTTGACTCCTGCTTTCCATATGTTGGAAATCATTTCTGGATCCCTTCTCATGTGAACTAGCACATACATTCTTAATTTAAGCCCTTTCAAATTGTGTCTTTTACTAATTTTAGAAAAATCCTTGTAATTGATAAACTGAAATCTCTAGGAATGACTTATGTAGTCACCAGAAGCCTGTAATATAACTTCAGTTCCCAGAATTTTATTGCAAAAAGCTGAAATATTTGAGGTTAAATGTATTCTCTTTTCTCACAGCTAGCAATTATTATTTCATTAAATACAACGTGTAGAATGTGAACAGCTAATTGCACATTAATTGTCTAAAAATAATATTTTGTTTTTTGCTGGATCATGACACATAGCATTAAAATAATGAAATACTAGGGAGATAGGCATATGATATATATTTTCTTCCTAATCATAAGAGTATTAATGAAAATAAAGTAACAAATGTAATCAAGTGAGTGTGCTAATGGAATTTCAGATAATAAATGGAAATACTTAGAAATATATTTAATGACAGAGAGGTAAAAAAGACAGATAGGTGGCAGGACTAACTTGCAGCTCTCACTCGGATGGACAGAACAGCATGTGGAGACATATGATGAACTTTTGCTCCAAGAACTACCACATGTACATACCAGGAAAGCTGAAAGGACCCACAGACCCTTTGAAGGAGGTGGATTGCCACTGTAGGCTCTGTGGGAAAGTTGAGGAGCTATGAGTCAGCTTGCTTTCTCAACTGGGAGGCTTGTAGCCTAGGGAAAGTTCTCAGATCTGCTTACCTGCTACCCGGAAATAAACTCAATGCTGTTGGGTGGGGCACATGGTGGGAGTGAGACCAGCCTTTTGGGCTGCATGGAGACTGGGTAAGGCTTGTGGCTTCCAGTTTTCTCTTACTTCTCTGGAGACCTGTATGATACAGCAGATGAAGCTATCATGCCCTGGAAACATAACTCCATTGTCATGGGGCCCATATCCCCATCCCCCGCAGCAGTCGCAGCAAGACTTATCCAAGGAGAGTCTGAACTCAAGCACACTTAACCCTGCCCCCACTTGATGGTTCTTTTCTACCTGTCCTGGCAGCCAAAGACAAAGGACATAATCTCTTGGGAGCTCTATGGCCCCATCCACCACCTGACCACAGGGCAAGCTTGCATCCACCCTATACTATTGTAACTTATATGTTCTTTAAAGTGCCACCTCCTAGCTGGAGGCAAACCAACACAAAATCAGTGTACTTAACAAAAACACAACCAAGATCCCTCAGAGTCTGCTTCACTTCCCTGCACCTCAACTGGAGCAGGTGTTTGTATCCAGGGCTGAGAGATCTGAAGATGGATCACATCACAGGACTCTTTTCAGATACTCCTCAGTACTGGCCTGAAGCCCAGTAACTCTGCTGTGTGTCTCGATGCAGAAAAGAAGTAACAATCACTGCAGTTTGGATATCTGGAAGCCCCATCTCTAGGGGAAGAAGAGAGCACCAAATCAAGAGAACACACTGTGGGACACAAGAGTCTGAACAGTAGTCCTTGAGCCCCAGATCTTCCCACTGACACAGTCTACCCAAGTGAGAGGAACCAGAAAAACAATTCTGGTAATATGACTAAATAAGGTTCTTTAATGCCCTCAAAATGTCACACTATCTCACCAGCAATAGATCAAAACAAAGTCAAAACTCTCTGAATTGCCAGAAAAAGAATTCAGAAGGTGGATTATTAACCTAATAAAGGAGTCACCAGAGAAAGGTGAAGTCCAGCTTAAAGAATTTTTTTTTAATGATACAAGATATGAATGGAAAAATCTCCAGTGAAATAGATAGCATAAATAAAAATCACAATTTCTGGAAATGAAGGAAACACTTAGAGTAATGAAAAATACACTGGAAAGTCTCAGCAATAGAATTGAACAAGTAGAAGGAAGAACTTAAGAGTTCAAGTGTAAGGCTTTTGAATTAACCCAATAAAAGACAAAAAAATAATTGAAAAAAAAAAATGAACAAAACCTCCAAGAAGTTGGGGATTTTGTTAAATGACCAAATCTAAGAATAATCGGTGTTTCTGTGGAAGAGGAGAAATCTAAAAGCTTGGAGAACATATTTGAGGGACTAATCAAATAAACTTCCCCAGTCTTGCTAGAGATCTAGACATCTGAGTACAAGAAAGCTCAAAAAACTCATGGGAAATGTATCACAAAAAGATAATCATTTTGGCACATCATCATCAGGTTCTTTAAAATATAGATAAATGGAAGAATCTTAAGAGCTATGAGGCAAAAGAATCAGATAACTTATAAAGGAAAATCTGCCAGATTTACAGTGGATTTCTTAGTAGATTTTTTTTTTTTTTGTCTTTTTCAGACAATGCTAAGAGAATTTGCCACTACCAAACCAGCACTATAGGAACTGTTAAAAGGAGCTCTAAATCTTGAAACAAATCTTCAACATATAGCAAAACAGAATATCCTTAAAGGATAAATCTCTCAAGACCTGTAAGACAATAGCACAATAAAAAAGATATTCAGGCAGCAAATAGCATGTCAATAGAATACCTCATATCTCAATACTAACACTTACTGTAAATGGCCTAAATCCTCCACTTTAAAGATACAGACGGCATAATAGATAAAAATTTATGAACCAAGTATCTGCTGTCTTCAAGAGACTTACCTGACACATAAGAGCTCACATAAACTTAAGGTAAAGGGGTGGGAAAAGACATTTCATGCAAATGGACACCAAAATCAAGCATGAGTAGCTGTTCTTATATCAGACAAAACAAACTTTAAATCAACAACAGTTAACAAAGACAAAGAGGAACATTATAGGATGATAAAAAGACTTGTCCAACAGGAAAATATCAAAATTCTAAGTATATATGCATCAAATTTTTAAAACAATTACTACTAGGTCTAAAAAATGCAATAGACAGCAACACGATAATACTGGGGGACTTCACTTTACTGACAGTACTAGACAGGTCATCAATACAGAAAGTCCAAAAGTGGGCTAATGACATGAATAGAAAATTCGAAAAGAAGATATACAAATGGCCAAAAAACATATGAAAAATTCTCAACATCACTAATGATCAGAGAAATGCAAATCAAAACCACAATGCAATACCTCCTTACTCCTGCAAGAATGAAATAATAAAACATAAATAGATGTTCTTGTGGATATGGTGAAAAGAAAACATTTTTACACTGTTGGTGGGAATGTAAACTAGTACAACCACTGTGGAAAACAGTGTGGAAATTTCTTAAAGAGGTAAAAGTATATCTACCATTTGATCCAGCAATCTCACTCCTGGGTATCTACCCAGAGGAAAATAAGTCATTATATGAAAAAGATACTTTCACACACGTGTTTATAGCAGCAAAATTCTCAGTTGCAAAGATAAGGAGCCAGTCCAAATGCCTATCAATCAATAAGTATACATAGAAAATGTGATATATACACACACACACATTATATATATTTAATGGAACACTATTCAGCCATAAAAATGAACAAAATAATGGTATTAATGGTATTTGTAGCAGCCAGGATGAAATTTAAGACCATTATTCTAAGTCAAGTAACTCAGGATTAGAAATCAAACATTATATGTTCTCACTCATAAGTGATAGCTAAGCTATGAGGATGCCAATGTATAAGAATGATAAAATGAACTGGGAACTCAGGGGAAAATGTGGGGATGGGGATAAAAGACTACACATGGGGTACAGTGTATACTGCTCAGGTGATGGGTGTACCAAAAGTTTAAAAATTACCACTAAATAACTTATTCATGTACAGGAAAATATATATAAATAAAATAAATAAATAAATAAAAGAAACTGCTAAACTATCTTCCAAAGTGTCCATACTATGTTGCATTCCCAGTAGCAATAAATGAGAGTCCTTCTGGTTCCAAAAAAAATAAATAAATAAATAAAATAAAGATGTATTTTTATACAAACACTATTTTTTCTCAATGAAGACTAAAATAAGCCTAGAATGAGTGATTTGATTTTCCCATTTTCAACTTTTTATTTATTAAAACTTCATTTTACTGGTATAACAATAATGAACTCATAATTATAATTTTACTATAAAAATTATTTTGTATTATTATACCAAAAAGGAGAAATTTACAGATTTATTTTTAATTGCTGAAATATGCTTATATTCCTTAACTGGCTTTATGTTAATATTGCATTAAAGTAATTTTCCAGATTAGTGAAAAAAAAAAAAAAAAATGATGACAAATGACATGGTAAATGCAGAAATGCAAAAATCCATATGAAGATCCTTCCAAATTTGAAGAAAAAGATAAAAACATAGAAATATGAGAGCAGTAGGTATTCTGTTTCTATGCAAAAAGTTGTATGATAAAAGACATACATAACAACCTCTTGAAATATTAATATAAAAATGCTAATGTGATAATGTGATTCTAATTGCCATCTGGTTCTTTGGTACTTAGAATTGAAACACACAAAAAAGATGTAAAGTAAATATGGGAATTCAAGAAGTCATATATTCCAAGTGATACAGTCACTCTGGGCTAAATTCTACCAAAAATGTCAATTGTTTGTGGCATGCCTGTGTTAAGAACTTTTGAGAAAATGGCCAAGTGAGTACTTTGCTCAAGAAAGAGAAGGATGAGGGCAGGAATGTTTGTAATTGAGAGTTTGAAAAGCAAATTTTAAGACTTTTAGATAAAGAAACTGAAAATCTAAAGAACCAGATCTGTTACCAGAATGCCAGAGGGTCAGTCTGGGTCCCTTGTTCACCACACAGAGGGCCAATCAGTTAGACAACCAATATTGTCATGGAAGAAGTCTTTATTCAGGTGCTGAAGCTGAAGGGAAAGGGAGATAAGTCACAAAATGCTCTGTCCCAACTAAAAATGAGGGTTCATATAGCTGGGAAGAAATATAACTAAATGAAAGAAAATAGGAATTAGGGAGAGGCAAGGAAGGAATCATAAGGAATGAGAGTTCTAGGATTTCATCATCTGGATGTGGTGATCTAGTAATTTTCAGTCTCTTACCTGAGGGTTAGCTTTCTGTTAAATAATTCAGATAAGACAAACATAAGTTTCAAATTTTAAGTGTAAGAGGTTCAATTTCTATGTGTATTAAAAAAAAAAACTTGTAAATATTAGTTCTATGAAGAAATTGGGCTGGTTTCAGATTTGCTAAAGAAGGATATATCAATAAAATGGTAGAGTCTAAAACTAAAATGCTAATAACACAAGACAGTCATCTGTGTGAGTTCAAATTTCATCTATATTTAGAGAATTTAATGATGTCACTTTCACTATACACAGAAAATGGTAGGAAGTCAATAATTTGATTTGTATTTTATAAATGTGTGATTTGAACCAGAGAGAATGGTACTAGGAAAACATTTCAAGAATATATTTATTCAGGGGATATAACAAACATATAAAATTATTCTTTTTAGTGCTATATTCACAGAAATGCAGGGAAATATAGTTCACTATTTGGTAAAAATGACATGTCAAAGGTGCAAGACAAAAAACACCAGTATCACTTGATTATATTTACAGAATAGAGTGGTAAAATGATGAAATTGGATGGTTTATAAAAGTACTATTTAGAAGAAATTAAAGCTTTTGTCAGGGAAAAACAACTTCAAAAGCATTTTATTCAAATGAAGATAAATTCCTTCCTGGGTCTGCAGTTATTTCAGACCTCTTATAGAGGTCACATGCATGAAGGCTTCACCAGTGATCCTTTGTTTATGTTTATCCTTTCCCACTTACTAATTCTGGGTCTTGGTAAAGTTACTTGTGCTTTTTAAACGTGAATTTCTTTGTGAAAAAATATGAATGAAAAGCACTTAGCCTAGTGTGTGACAAATGGCAAGTGACTGTTTATTGCTATCAGTAAATGTTATTCATTTAGAAGTCAAATAAAATTGAGCCGTGCTGGGAGACTGTATAAAAAAGACATAGGCTCTGCCCTCTGAGTTTATGGTGCAAAGAGACTGACAAACACTAAATTTCACAGTGTGTCAAGTGTTATAAAACACAAAATAGAGAGCAATGCCAGTTGGCTTGGTAGTATGCTATCAGAGTAAGCTTTCTTCAGAAACCGATGTCTATGTTGAGGATATGAAGTGAACAGGAGTTGTCTAGAAGAAGCTGTGGTCAGAAAGGGTGTTGGTAGTTCAGGCAGAAGGTATTGGTTATATGTAATCCTGAATGTCAGGCCTCTGAACCCAAGCCAAGCCATCGCATCCCCTGTAACTTGCACAGATATGCCCAGATGGCCTGAAGTAACTGAAGAATCACAAAAGAAGTGAAAATGCCCTTCCCCGCCTTAACTGATGACATTCCACCACAAAAGAAGTGAAAATGATTGGTTCTTGCCTTAAATGACAACATTACCTTGTGAAAGTCTTTTTCCTGGCTCATCTTGGCTCAAAAATCTTCCCCACTGAGCACCATGTGACCCCCACTGCTGCCCACCAGAGAACAACCCCCCTTTGACTGTAATTTTCCTTTACCTACCCAAATCCTATAAAATGGCCCCACCCTTATTGCCCTTCACTGACTTTCTTTTCGGCCTCAGCCTGCCTGCAACCAGGTGATTAAAAAGCTTTATTACTCACACAAAGCCTGTTTGGTTGTCTCTTCACACGGACGCACATGACATTTTGGTGCCGTGACTCAGATCCGGAGACCTCCCTTGGGAGTGAAAGGACACAAAAACACAAAGACTCACCTACCCCTCTTGCTCCCTATGGTCACGCCCTTTGTTCTGCTTCTGCTTCCTTATCTCTGCACGTACCAGAGGTTTCGAAAGTTCTGTAAGTACCTGTTTTTCTTCCCGGGGGTTAGGTCACAAGACATGTTTAAGTAAGATAAACTCATGCTGCCATAAACCGGTTGTGCAACCTGATGCAATATAATTAACTGCCTTTGTGTAGAAACTGCTCTTCCATCTCAAAATGTTGAACTGAAATACCCGAAATGGCAGGAACCAATCATAACTAGCCAAATCGCCTTGTTTAAACACCAGCCAATCATACATCTGATCTGTATAATGATTCAATGACCACTTTTCTTAGACTATATAACACTGTGTAAAACGCTGGGAGGGGAACTCTCTCTCTCTCTCTAGACCCTCTCATGCCGAGAGTGAGTGGGAGTTCCAGGTTTAAACCTGTAATAAAGATCCTTGCTGCTTAGCTTCGACTCTGGACTCTGGTGGTCTTCTTCGGGGAATAAACGGACAAGGCACAACAATTGGGGGCTCATCCGGGATTCCCCCGAGTCCACCAGACCCCTGAGTGAGTGGATCTGTAGGTAAGCCAGCTTTGTCACTGTCTCTGTCTTTGTCTCTGTCTGTCTCCCTGAAATTTCGTGAAATCCGTAATCTGTAATCTGTATTGGTCTGTTCTGTAAGTGGCACAGTCTTGGCAGATGCGCTAAAAGACAGCCACTCGGGACTGGTGGGAGACGTCCCCCAGTGCCCATCTGGGGGCCTCCATCCTTGGTTGCCCCATCTGACTCAGGTCGGAAGTCTGACACGCGCTCGCGAAGGCTCACTGTCTGTCACTGTCTGTCCGTTATTGTTTAGTGTTAAGTGTACACCCAAAACGAAACCTCTTCTTCCCCTTCCAGGACCAGACCTGTCGGATACTCCCCTCTGCTTCACACTCATTTTTCGCCCCTCCTTCTCTTTGTAGGAGCAGTCCAAAAATGGGCAACAACCAGAGCACGCTGCTGTCACTACTCGTCGCCAATTTCAAAGATGTGAAGGCTCGTGGGCATAACTTAAGTGTAGAACTAAAGAAAGGAAAGCTAGTTACTTTCTGCCGTTCGGAGTGGCCCTCTTTTGGCGTCGGGTGGCCCTCTGAAGGAACTTTCTGTCTCTCTATTATTACTAAGGTAAAAACTAAGATTTTCCTGCCAGGGCAGTCTGGACATCCTGATCAAATTCCTTGTATTATAGTGTGGCAAGATCTCATAGAAAACCCACCGCCCTGGATAACTCCATTCATCCCTGAGCCCTGCATGGTCCTAGTAACGCGACCTACAAGACAAAGGACTCCCTCTGCTCCCCCGGCCCCTGTGCTGCCAGACAGCCAGGATCCCTTAACATTAGAACCCACTCTCCCCCCACCGTATCCGCACGTAGTCCCGCAGGACCCAGTCCCCCAGGGTGGTGCTTCCTTAGAAGGAAACCGAGAAGCGGAAGCAGCCGAGAGCGAAAGTAACCTGGCGGGGGCCGGCCGGCCGAACGCGAGGCCGCGTACAGCGGGACCAAGCTTCCCGACTCCCTGACTCCACTGTAGCCCTGCCTCTCAGAGAAATAGGATCGCTTGATGATACCGGACTGTCCCGTCTCACATATTGGCCTTTTTCCACTAGTGATCTATACAATTAGAAGTCCCAAAATGCTTGGTTCTCAGATAATCCCAAACATCTAACCTCGTTGTTAGACAGTGTCATGTTTACTCACCAGCCGACCTGGGATGACTGTCAACAGCTCCTCCGAATACTCTTCACAATGGAGGAGCGGGAAAGAATCCAAGTTGAGGCCAGAAAGTTGGTTCCAGGAGATGACGGCCAGCCAACTGCAAATCCTGACCTCATTAACGAGGCTTTTCCTTTGACCCGACCCAGATGGGACTACAACACGGCAGAAGGTAGGGGACGACTGCTCATTTATCGCCAGACTCTAATGGCAGGTCTCAGGGCTGCAGCTCGCAAGCCCACCAATTTGGCTAGAGTATATTCTGTGTTACAAGGTAAGACAGAAAGCCCCACTGTGTATTTAGAGAGGTTAATGGAAGCCTTCAGACAGTTTACCCCTATGGACCCGGAAGCGCCGGAAAATCAGGCAGTGGTAATAATGTCCTTTGTAAACCAGGCAACACCAGATATTAAAAGAAAACTCCAGAAATTAGAAGGTTTAGAGGGAAAGCAGATTCAGGACCTCCTTCAGATGGCCCAGCAAGTTTATAATAATAGAGATACTCCGGAAGAAAAACAGTTCAAGGCAACCAAAGAAATGACCAAAGTCTTAGTAGCAGCTTTCCCCCAAGCAGGGAATGGCCAAAGCAGAAAGCAGAAAAAGCAAGGCTCTAGGCAAGGATTAGAAAAGGATCAGTGTGCTTATTGCAAGGAACGTGGTCACTGGATTAAAGACTGCCCAAAGAAACGGGGACCAGCTAACCCTACCTCCGTACTCATCACCCAGGACTCTGACTAGGGAGGACGGGGTTTGGACCCCCTCCCCCAACCCAGGGTAACTTTGCAAGTGGAGGGGTCCCCAGTTCGCTTCTTGGTCGATACTGGGGCGGAACGCTCAGTCCTAACCAAACCAATTGGAAAAATGTCTAAGAAAACATCCTGGGTGCACGGGGCCACAGGCATCAAAAAATACCCCTGGACAACCCAGAGGACTGTAGACTTAGGAACGGGAAAAGTCTCCCATTCCTTCCTAGTCATCCCAGAGAGCCCCTGCCCTCTACTAGGGAGGGACTTGCTGACAAAAATGGGGGCCCAAATCCACTTTGAGCCAGAAGGGCCCAAGATAACTGATTCCCAAAACAGGCCAATATCTATCCTGACTGTCACCTTAGAAGATGAGTACAGACTCCATCAAGAGCAAAAGCCCCCCGATCAGGAAATTGACTCTTGGCTCCAGCGTTTCCCTGAAGCGTGGGCAGAAACTGGGGGCTTGGGGCTAGCTAAACATCGACCTGCTATATTTGTGGAAGTTAATCCAGGGACGGACCCGGTTCAGGTTCGACAATATCCTATGCCCCTGGAGGCAAGAGAAGGAATTACGCCCCATATCCGCCGACTCCTAGACCAGGGAGTCCTACGGGCTTGCCACTCATCCTGGAATACTCCACTGTTACCTGTCCATAAACCCAACAGTACGGACTACAGGCCAGTACAGGATTTAAGAGAAGTTAATAAAAGGGTCATGGACATACATCCCACTGTGCCCAATCCATACACCCTTCTGAGTGCCTTACATCCCGAAAAACAGTGGTATACCGTTCTTGATCTAAAATATGCTTTCTTCAGCCTTTCTCTGGCTCCCAAAAGTCAAGAACTCTTTGCATTTCAATGGACAGATCCTGAGAGGGGCATCAACGGTCAGCTAACATGGACCAGGCTGCCACAAGGGTTCAAGAACTCGCCAACCCTGTTCGATGAAGCCCTTCATGGAGATTTGGGTGAGTACCAGCGGCAACACCCTGAAATAACTCTTTTGCAATATGTTGATGATCTCTTGATAGCGGCCAGGTCCCCGGAAACTTGTGTTCAAGGGACTGAGGACCTCTTGAAGACTCTGGGGGAGCTAGGCTACCGAGCCTCAGCAACAAAGGCTCAGATCTGCAAGTTGGAGGTAACTTATCTGGGGTACCTATTAAAAGGGGGGCAACGCTGGCTAACCAAAGCCCAAAAGGAAACAGTCCTACGCATCCCTAGACCCCAGTTGACATGACAAGTGAGAGAATTCCTGGGGTCGGCAGGGTTCTGTAGGTTATGGATACCCGGATTTGCTGAGTTAGCCAAGCCCCTATACCAGGCAACAAAGGAACGGCAGCCCTTCAATTGGACGGAGGAGGCTGAACTGGCCTTTCAACAAATCAAAATTGCCTTGTTATCAGCCCCCGCGCTAGGCCTCCCTGATGTCTCCAAGCCCTTCCACTTATACGTGGATGAAAGTAAGGGGGTTGCAAAAGCCGTGTTAACACAGTACCTAGGCCCCTGGCAGAGGCCAGTTGCCTATTTGTCAAAAAAATTAGATTCAGTGGCTGCTGGCTGGCCACCCTGCCTCCGGATAATCACGGTGACCGCCCTAATGGTCCGAGATGCTGATAAACTTTTCATGGGGCAAGAGTTGCACGTTATAACCCCGCATGCCATTGAAGGCGTCCTCCGGCAGCCGCCGGACCGATGGATGAGTAATGCCCGGCTCACCCACTATTGAGGACTGCTGTTAGACCCCCTCAGAATAACTTTTCTGCCCCCAACCTCTTTAAACCCTGCCTCACTGCTGCCAAATCCAGACTTGGACGCCCCGTCCCATGAGTGCACTGAGATACTGGCTCAGGTGCATGGGGTGCGGGAGGACCTGCAAGATCGTCCGCTCCCCGATGCAGAACTCATCTGGTTCACTGATGGCAGCAGCTACGTTCACCAAGGCCAGCGATATGCAGGAGCGGCTGTAACGTCAGAGACTGAGATACTTTTTCAGGATGGACAGAAGCGTTCCCAACTAAGAGAGAAACTGCTCAGGTTGTAGCAAAGAAAATTTTGGAAGAAATCCTCCCCAGGTATGGCTTTCCCGTCCAGATAGGGTCAGACAATGGACCAGCCTTCGTTGCTAAGGTAAGTCAGGATTTGGCTTCCATTCTTGGGGCAAATTGGAAATTACATTGTGCTTATAGGCCCCAAAGCTCAGGACAGGTAGAAAGGATGAATCGGACTCTAAAGGAGACCTTAACTAAATTGCCATGGAGACTGGCGCTAATTGGGTAGTACTTCTCCCCTATGCTCTGTTCCAGGCCCGAAATACCCCTTACAGACTGGGTCTCACACCATATGAAATCATGTATGGCAGACCCCCACCCCTAGTCCCCAGTCTAAAAGATGACTTACTCAAACCTGAAACTGAAAATGTCTCTGAACTCTTGTTCTCCTTACAAGCCTTACAGAAAATTCACCAGGAAATTTGGCCCAGACTACGAGAACTGTACGAAGCAGGACCTCTACCGGCGCCCCATCCGTTCCAGCCGGGAGACTTGGTCCTAGTCAAGCGCCACTGGCAAGAAACTCTTCAACCCAGGTGGAAAGGGCCACTGCAAGTACTCCTGACTACTCCCACCGCTCTCAAGGTAGAAGGCATCGCTTCGTGGATCCACTACACACACGTCAAACCAGTGGACCCATCATCCGACCTTCTCGAGCCGTCTGGAGCACTGGTCACATGGACTGTAGAAAAAGCTAAGAACAATCCCTTAAAGCTAACCCTGCGCCGTCATCCCCATGGCTGTAACCATGTTTAGCTCACCTATGCTTTTATGCCTTATGCATCTGACTTTCCTCACTGCTGTGCCATCTAATCCCTATGTTTGGAGGCTCTGGCTCTATGAAAACAAAACTCATCCTGGGGAAACCCCCCAAGCGGGCAAACTGCTGGCTAGTGCAGATTGTCCCCCCTCAGGGTGTAATACTATAGTTTACCTCAATTTCACTAAGTTCCAGATTGCCCAACCAGTAATACCTATGATCTGTTTTAAATATGATCAGACTAAATATAATTGTAAAAATTATTGGTGGCACCAGAGTGCAGGTTGCCCTTATAGCTACTGTAAGATGCACTCTGTCCGATACTGGAGAGAACAACAAGGGTGGTATTTTTACCAAACTGAGTCTCCTGTCACTTACACTTAAATAATTAGAGACCCATGGGACTCTCGGTGGACAACCCCGCAACATGGAGGAGTGTATTACTCATCAACTAGTACCTGGCCCAGTAGCCACTTATAGCTGTGGAGAAGTTTAGTCCAAATTCAACCCTTAATCCATACACAAATCCACCGGCAAGAAACCAAGCTATCACAAGACTTACGGCCCTTCTCTTGGCTGACCCTACTACAAGAAGGGCTAGCATTCGCCAACCTCACCGGTTTAGGCGACCTGTCCTCTTGCTTTATGTGTGCAACCCTAGGAAAACCACCATTAACCGCTGTTCCCCTATCCTCCCCTCCCACCAACTATACGGGTTTTAATTCGTCAACCGTCACAATACCCGATGTGGCCCTGTACCGTGACCCATACCAAAAGAAATACCCCTACTGTTATTCGGCATCTAGCAACAGCCTCTGTAACCAATCGGCTATATACCCTAATAGCCCCATATATGCTCCCCCTGGTGTGTTCTTCTGGTGTAATATGACTCTGTTAAAAACTCTGTCCAAAAGCGTCTCTGATGGACAGTTGTGTATCCCTGTTACACTAGTTCCCCGACTGACCCTACTGACCCCAGCGGAGTTCTTAGGATGGGCAGGGACAACCCCAACTGAAACTACGCGACATAGATGGGCGGTTTTTTTACCACTAATTGCCGGTATATCCTTAACCACCTCTATTGTCGCAGCAGGGCTAGCAAGAGGGGCACTACAACACTCCATGATAGAGAGCAATAAGTTACTCCAACAGTTTTCCATGGCAATGGAAGCATCAGCCGAGTCACTTGCATCTCTCCAGAGACAACTCACTTCCCTGGCCCAGGTAACCCTACAGTATAGAAGAGCCCTAGATCTGCTCACCACAGAAAAATGAGTGACCTGTATGTTCCTCCAAGAAGAATGCTGTTTTTATATAAATGAATCAGGGTTAGTTGAAGAAAGAGTCCAACGTCTGCATAAGCTAAGCTTAGAAATGAAAAAGCAGCAATTTACTACAGCTGTTAATAATTGGTGGAATTCATCAATGTTTTCCCTTCTAGCTCCTCTCTTAGGCCCCCTAATGTCTTTACTGCTTCTGCTCACTATAGGCCCCTGTATAATAAATAAGATTTTACAATTTGTCAGAGAAAGATTTGATACCATCCAACTAATAGTCCTCCGTAGCCATCACCAGCCTCTCCTGCACCCAGAAGGTGAGACTACATTATAAAACTCTGAACATCCAAGATTGGATGTCCAGTTACTTATGAGAGGGGAAAATGAAAGGACACAAAAACACAAAGACTCACCTACCCCTCTTGCTCCCTATGGTCACGCCCTTTGTTCTGCTTCTGCTTCCTTATCTCTGCACATACCAGAGGTTTTGAAAGTTCTGTAAGTACCTGTTTTTCTTCCCAGGGGTTAGGTCATAAGACATGTTTAAGTAAGATAAACTCATGCTTCCATAAACCGGTTGTGCAACCTGACGCAATATAATTAACTGCCTTTGTATAGAAACTGCTCTTCCATCTCAAAATGTTGAACTGAAATACCCGAAATGGCAGGAACCAATCATAACTAGCCAAATCGCCTTGTGTAAACACCAGCCAATCATACATCTGATCTGTATAATGATTTAATGACCACTTTTCTTAGACTATATAACACTGTGTAAAACGCTGGGAGGGGAACTCTCTCTCTCTCTCTAGACCCTCTCATGCTGAAAGTGAGTGGGAGTTCCAGGTTTAAACCTGTAATAAAGATCCTTGCTGCTTAGCTTCGACTCTGGACTCTGGCGGTCTTCTTCGGGGAATAAACGGACAAGGCACAACAGGAGATCAATCTCCTGTCCTCCTGCTCTTTGCTCCGTGAGAAAGATCCACCTATGACCTCAGGTCCTCAGACCTACCAGCACGAGGAACATCTCACCAATTTTAAATTGAGTAAGCGGCCCCATTTTACTCTCTTCTCCAACCTCTCTCACTATCCCTCAACCTCTTTCTCCTTTCAATCTTGGCGCCACACTTCAATCTCTCCCTTCTCTTAATTTCAATTCCTTTCATTTTCTGGTAGAGACAAAGGAGACATGTTTTATGTGTGGACCCAAAACTCCGGCGCCAGTCATGGACTCGGAAGGCAGCCTTCCCTTGGTGTTTAATCATTGCAGGGATGCTTCTCTGATTACTCACCCACGTTTCAGAGGTGTCTGACCATGCTTCAGGGACTCCTGCCTTGATCCTTCACCTCTAGCAGCAAGTCCTGCTTTTCTGGGGGAAGAACAAGAACCCCAACCCCTTCTCTCCCTGTCTGTACCTCTTCTCTGCTTTTCTGGGGTAGGGGCAAGAATCCTGACCCCTTCTCTCTCTGTCTCTAACCCTTCTCTGCTTTTTCGGGGGGCAAGAACCTCCTGACCCCTTATTTCCATGCCCCGACCTCTTATTTTTGCACCCGACACCTTATTTCCATGCCCTGACCTCTTATTTTTGTCTCCCATCCCCTTATTTCCATACCCCGATCTCTTATTTTTGCACTCCAATCCCCTATTTCCATGTCCCGACCTCTTATTTTTGCGTCCCAACCCCTTATTTCTACTCCCCAACCCCTTTTCCGCTTTTCTGGAGGGCAGGAAACCCTGAACTCCTTCTTTCCGTGTCTCTCTCTTTTTTCTGGGCTTGCCTCCTGCATTACGGGCTGCCTTCTACCCTCCATTCCTTCTTCTCCCTTAGCCTGTGTTCTCAAGAACTTAAAACCTCTTCAACTCACACCTAACCTAAAACCTAAATGCCGTATTTTCTTCTACAATGCCACTTGACCCCAATACAAACTCGACAGTAGTTCCAAATAGCCAGAAAATGTCACTTTCGATTTTTCCATCCTACAAGATCTAAATAATTCTTGTCGTAAAATGGGCAAACAGTCTGAGGTGCCTGACATCCAGGCATTCTTTTACACATCGGTCCCTCCCTAGTCTCTGTTCCCAATGCAACTCGCCCCAAATCTTCCTTCTTTCCCTCCCACCTGTCCCCTCAGTCCTAACCCTAAGAATCGGTGAGTCTTTCCAGTCTTCCTTTTCTACAAACCCGTCTGACCTCTCCCCTCCTCGCCAGGCCGAGCTAGGTCCCAGTTTTTCCTCAGCTTCCACTCCCCCACCCTATAATCCTTTTATCACCTCCCCTCCTCACACCTGGTCTGGCTTACAGTTTTGTTCCTCGACTAGCCCTCCCCCACCTGCCCAGCAGTTTCCTCTTAAAAAAGTGGCTACAGCTAAAGGCATAGTCAAGTCCTTTTTCTTTATCTGACCTCTCCCAAATGAGTTAGTGTTTAGGCTCTTTTTCATCAAATATGAAAAACCCAGCCCAGTTCATGGCCCATTTAGCAGCAACCCTGAGACGCTTTTCAGCCCTAGACCCTGAAAGGTCAGAAGGCCGTCTTATTGTCAATATGCATTTTATTTTATTACCCAATCTGATCCTGACATTAAATAAAACCCCCAAAATTAAATTCCGGCCCTCAAATCCCACAACAGGACTTAATGAACCTCACCTTCAAGGTGTACAATAATACAGTAGAGGCAGCTAAGTAGCAACTTATTTCTGAGTTGCAATTCCTTGCCTCCACTGTGAGACAAAACCCAGGCACATCTCCAGCACACAACTCCAAACGCCTGAACTGCAGCTGTCAGTGGTTCCTCCAGAAACTCCTCCCCCAGGAGCTTGCTACAAGTGCCAGAAATCTGGCCACTGGGCCAAGGAATGCCCGCAGCATGAGATTTCTCCTAAGCCATATCCCATCTGTGTGGGATCCCACTGGAAATCGAACTATCCAACTTGCTCAGCAGCCACTCCCAGAGCCCCTGAAGCTCTGGCCCAAGACTCTCTGACTGACTCCTTCCCACACCTTCTCAGCTTAGCAGTTGAAGATTGACGCTGCCCCATCACCTTGGAAGCCTCTTGGACCATCACAGACGCTTTGGGAAACTCTTACAGTGGAGGGTAAGTCTGTCCGTTTCTTAATCAATATGGAGGCTACCCGTTCCACATTACCTTCTTTTCAAGGGCCTGTTTCCCTTGCCTCCATAATTGTTGTGGATATTGATGACCAGCCTTCTAAACCTCTTAAAACTCCCCAACTCTTGTGCCAACTTGGACAACATTCTTTTATGCATTCCTTTTTAGTTATCCCCACCTGCCTAGTTCCCTTATTAGGCCAAGGCAATTTAACTAAATTATCTGCTTCTCTGACTATTCCTAGGCTATAGCCACACCTCATTGTTGCCTTTTCCCCCAGTTCAAAGCCTCTTCACACATCTTCCCCTCGTATCCCCCTATCTTAACCCACAAGTATAGGATACCTCTACTCCCTCCTTGGCGACTGATCATGCATCCCATTTCCCCATATTTCCTTCTTCCCTGCTCCTCACCCTGATCACATTTAGTTTATTAGTGGCAGTTCCACCAGGCCTAATTGCCACTCACCAGCAAAGGCAGGCTATGCAGTAGTATCTTCCAAATCTATCATTGAAGCTACTGCTCTGCCATCTTCCACTACCTCTCAGGAAGTCAAACTAGTTGCCTTAACTCAGACCCTCACTCTTTCAAAAGGACTACACATCAATGTTTATACTGACTCTAAATATGACTTCCATATTCTGCACCACCATGCTGTTATATAGACTGAAAAAGATTTCCACACTATGCAAAAGGCCTCCATCATTAATGCCTCTTTAGTAAAAATGCTTCTCAAAGCCGCTTTGCTTCCAAAGGAAGCTAGAGTCATTCACTGCAAGCAGCCATCAAAAGGCATCAGATCCCATCACTCAGGATAATGCTTATGCTGATAAGTTAGCTAAAAAAGCAGTTAGAGTTCCAACTTCTATCCCTCATGGCAGTTTTCCTCCTTCACATCGGCCACTCCCACCTACTCCCCCACTGAAACTTCCACCTATCAATTTCTTCCCACACAAGGCAAATGGTTCTTAGACCAAGGAAAATATCTCCTTCCACCCTCACAGGCCCATTCCATTCTGTCGTCATTTCATAATCTCTTCCATATAGGTTACAAGCCGTTAGCCCATCTCTTAGAACGTCTCATTTCCTTTCCATCAAGGAAATCTATCCTCAAGAAGACCACTTCTCAGTGTTCCATCTGCTATTCTACTGCCCTTTAGGGATTGTTCAGGCCCCCTGTCTTCCCTACATATCAAGCTGGAAGTTTTGCCCCTGCCCAGGATAGACAAATTGACTTTACTCACATGCCCCCAGTCAGGAAACTAAAATATCTCTTAGTCTGGGTAGACACTTTCACTGGATGGGTAGAGGCCTTTCCCACAGGGTCTGAGAAGGCCACCAAGGTCATTTCTTCCCTTCTGTCAGACATAATTCCTCATTTTGGTCTTCACACCTCTATACAATCTGATAATGGACTAGCCTTTATTAGTCAAATCACCCAAACAGTTTCTCAGGCTCTTGGTATTCAGTGAAACCTTTATATCCTTTACCATCCTCAATCATCAGGAAAGGCAGAACGGACTAATAGTCTTTTAAAAACACACCTCACCAAGCTCAGTCACCAACTTAAAAAGGACTAGACAATACTTTTACAAATTTCCCTTCTCAGAATTCAGGCCTGTTCTCGGAATGTTACAGGTTCCAGCCCATTTGAGCTCCTGTGTGGACACCCCTTTTTATTAGGTCCCAGTCTCATTCCAGACACCAGACCAGCTTGGACTGCATCCCAAAAAACTTGTCATCCCTACTATCTTCTGTCTAGTCATACTCCTATTCACCGTTCTCCACTACTCATAAATGCCCTGCTCATGTACACTGCCGGTTTACACTGTTTCTCCAAGCCATCACAGCTGATATCTCCTGGTGTTATCCCAAACCGCCGCTCACAATTCCTTCTTAAAGTAAATAATCTTTGCTGGCAAGGCTATGCTGTGCCTCCTTAGGCATTCTCTAATTAGATGTCCTAGGTCTTCCCAATTCTTAGTCCTTTAATACCTGTTTTTTTCCTCCTTCTTTTATTCGTACCTTGTATCTTCCATTTAGTTTCTCAATCCATCCAAAGCCGTATCCAGGCCATCACCAATCATTCTATACGAAAAATGCTTCTTCTAACAACCCCACAATATCACCCCTGATCACAAGCTCTCCCTTCAGCTTCATCTCTCCCACTCTAGGTTCCCACGCTGCCCTTAATCCCGCTCGAAGCAGCCCTGAGAAACATCGCTCATTCTCTCTCCATATCAGTCCCCCAAAATTTTCCCCGCCCCAACACTTCAACACTATTTTGTTTTATTTTTCTTATTAATGTAAGAAGGCAGGAATGTCAGGCCTCTGAGCCTAAGCCAAGCCATCGCATCCCCTGTGACTTGCACGTCCGCATCCCCTGTAACTTGCATGTATAGGCTTGAAGTAACTGCGAATCACTAAAGAAGTGAAAATGCCCTGCCCTGTCTTAACTGATGACACTCCACCACAAAAGAAGTGAAAATGGCCTGTCCTTGCCTTAAGTGATGACATTACCTTGTGAAAGTCCTTTTCCTGGCTCATCTTGGTTCAAAACCTTCCCCCACTGAGCACCTTGTGACCCCTACTCCTGCCCACCAGAGAAAACCCCCCTTTGACTGTAATTTTCCTTTACCTACCCAAATCCTATAAAACGGTCCCACCCTTATCTCCCTTCACTGACTCTCTTTTTGGCCTCCCGCCTGCACTCAGGTGATTAAAAAGCTTTATTGCTCAGACAAAGCCTGTTTGTTGGTCTCTTCACACGGAAGCGCATGATACTGAAGACACAAAAAAATCAAACATAAGATGTCAGATGGGAAATGGCAAATGTGAGCTGTACAGACAGACAAATAAATTGGTTCATTATAAGTTATATAAAAGAGTTTTCACTTTATCCTAGAGTTGATGAAAGCCCATAGAGGATTTCAAGCAAGTCAATGACCAATTGGATGCAACAAGGAGCAAAGAAAATCTGGAGGCAAGAACTCCCACCAAGATGTGCCTACAGTAATCTGGGTGGGAGAGGGTAACACTGCATCACAGCACTATCTTTGATAACTAGGAAAAATGGGTAGATGGATTTCATATATGCTTAGGAAACAAACACAAGATTCTCATTTGAATGTGAAAGATGAACAATAACAAAGGAATTGAGTAAGAAATTTCTGTTTTGAAATGCAAGTAGAGACACTGCCCTATAGATTGTTGTCTCAGCAACCAGGTATGTGTAATCAGAAAAATTACCCAGCTTATCTGACCATCAGTGAACTTATCAATGGGACAAAATAGAAACTATGATCTTCCATTTTTATAAATTTCTATGCTTTTTCAGTGCAACGAATGTGTATATTTATTATTCATTTTATCCAGACACTGTGATAAGTACTACTGGGAAGCAGATGAACATAACAAAAGCCTTACCTTTCAAAAGTTGTCATGTAAGTAAATGTAAGTCTTAGAATGAATTGCTGCACCAATCAAAACAATTTAACATGGGAACACAGGAGAATACATTTTCTCTAGTGTGAAATTTTTGGAAGGATTCCAAGAAGCAGTAGCATTAAAGATATATTATGAGTGAAAACATGGGTTGAAAGGCTACTTTTCCTCCTTAGGTGTATGTCCTTGAAAATCATAATCTCAAAATTGTATTAGTACATATATCAAATAATTTTTCACTTTAATGCAGTGATTCAAACTATGGACGATTTTTCATTGATCTCCCTCACCCAATGCCTTCAGGGAACATTTGACAATGTACAGGGGATACCCTTTTTGGCACATAAATAATTATCTGGTCTAAATGTTAAAAGTGCTGAGGTTAAAAAAAAAAAACACTGCTGTAAAGTTACTGTAATGATGCTAAAATAAAATTTCAAATTTAGTAAAACAGCTGGCCTGGGTTCATTCTACTCTCCCACTTTATCAAGTTCTTCCTATACAGTGTTGCAAATATTTTCCTCCAGCACTTTCATGATTGTTTTACTTTCTTTACTTGAGTAGACTAGCAAATTAGTTGTAACATTTTAGCCTAACAGTTAAAACCTTTCAAACATATTATAGTAACATTCATTTTCTCTTCCAATGTTTATAATTGCCCATATGGATTGATAGACAGCAAACAAGTAAACAGAGAGAGAAGTTTGGTAAGTGGTTTTTGTTTGGTTAATATTCTCTGTGGTACTTCACATGCAGTGAAACATCATTTTAAATATTGCAGTTTTATACTCCATCTATATTTAGATTTTTGAATCCAACAATTTACATTGTTCAATTATATATGATACTGAATATTTATAGTGTCAGTAATCAAAGTGCTACTAGTGAAAAGTAAATTACATGTATGTTAAGAATTTAAAACTCCAGTTAGTTGACTTCATAATGAAATTATTTATTTATATATTTTCTCTCTTCATACTTACTGAATCTACAGTTATTTTCCCCTTAAATTGTTGTGTTTTTATTAACAATTTTCCAGCTGTGCTTATTGGCAATATTTTTTATTAATAGTCCTTCAGGGAACTCATTTACTTCTGAAAGAACAGATGTTGCTCCATTAATAAAAGCCACTCTGAGCCTCACAGAAAATGAATGATGTTATGAGCCTTAAGAAATGAATTAGGTGAATGTATTTATGTTTCTAGATCATTGTTTGCCCAAAAAATCCAAATTTATTTTATTTTGAAAAATAACTCTAACAAACACAAATTTTGATAGACTATGTTTAAATCACAAGCTTAAAATAAAAGTGGACAATTTAAGTCAAAATCATATATTTATACTTTCTTTCAATACATAGTTTTATCATTTTCAAACGTTTTTATACCCTCACCTTTATGTGACTAACATAGATATTTTGCATTACCAGGAATGAGACTACATATTTATTTCTTTGTTTTATTCATTAATTCACAAAACTACCAAGTTTGATTGGACCCCTTTAATAAAGATCTATTTATTTTCACTGTTGAAACACAAGCAATTTAATGTAACTTCTCCTAAATCTGTAGACAAATATCGACTGCTTCATGAAATATACATTCTTAGGCTTAGACAGCAAATAAACAAAATAAATGAGTATCTATCATAATATATTAGTGTATCAGTCAAAATAGTACAGGCCATATTGACACTGCTAGCCAAATTCCAAATACCAGTGGCTTAATGCAACACCAGTTTCTTTCTGTTGCACTGGTCGTAGCTAGACATTCAGCTTGGCTCTTCTGAGGGGCGCTGCTCATTCTGGCCACTTAGGTAATCATTAGGAAATCATTTAGTATTTGCTTCCTCAATCACCACATCAAGGGGAAGACAGTGTTGAGAATTCTGCTTAGCTATTTAATATTAAAGTTTCTATGTAGGAGTGACATATATTAATTTAGTTCATATTTTGTTGATTTATGCTAGTATGTCTAAATTTTATCAAAATGTAAAATCTTACTTTTTCTGGGAAAATAATAGAATCACATTTTAAATAATTACAATGGCTATTGTAATCTGCCACTCTAGTCATCAAATATTTAATTAATTATTCTTTTCTGATGCAAAATACACATATGATATTTTCAGAGAGACAACTCAAAGTCCTGTCCATTTTGGACACTGAGCCTTTAATCTGTGGTTCAGGATCTGTACATGAATCACGTTTGTTTGCTTTTCTACTAGTCTTTAACCAGTGATAATACACAATACATTATTTCAAACTGTGGTTACCTTGGTTATAGATCTATGGACTTAAAATAGGAGTTGTCATAATGAAATAGTCAGTATTAATAAACATGGGCAAAATAACTGCAAGGAAAACTCTATTTCAGAAGAACAAAGAATAGAAGGCACAAAACAAACATAGATTTCTAGTAATGGTAAAATTCGGTTTAATATATATTTTGAGGACTCCTAGGAGTGGGGAATATTCTTTGGCACTGGTACTGCCTCTTGCTTATTGTACAGAATCACTCCTAGTTCTACCTTCAGAGTTGCTATCATTTTCCATTTGGTAACATCTGAAGTAGGAATTGGGGGATTTTCCAACTTGGGATACATGTACATTTCTTATCATAGTTTCTACATTAAAATCCAGTGAGCCCAAACTTATCTGTCTCAAAGAGTCATGAATGACTATAATTCAGACAGGTGATTGCAGTGGCAATGGAACTTCCTTAAAGTCTTAATAAATTTTTGTTTACTTGTTACCATTTACTTTCATAAGCTGCGTTTTTTTTTTTTTTTTTTTTTTCCTTCGTCAATATCTTGTATTTTATCCTTAACTATTTCTTGGCACCTTGATATTATCAATTAGGAAGGTAATAAAGAAAAATATGATTTGCTGATTTGGGAAGTGGGTACATTATTATTTTAAGAGTCATTGTTCAGAAAAGGTCTCACTATTTGAAACAACATGTGAAGGAATAATTCTGTCAATATGAATAGCCAATTCAAGGGCATTGACCCAGGCAAGTGTTCAAGAATGAGAAAGAAGCCAGTTCAGTTAAAAGGTGTGAGCAAGAAAAAACTAGTCAGAGGTGAGTCAAATGAAAATAGGGGCCAGATTGTGCAGGGCTTTGTCAGTGATTATAAGAACTTTTAATTTTATTTAGAGTAAAATTAAAAATTATTACAGGTTTTGAACAGAGAGTATCTGGACCTGACTTTTGTTTGTTTGTTTGTTTATTTATTTATTTATTTATTTATTTATTTATTTATTTTCCCCCAGCTTTATTGAGGTATATTTAACCAAAAAAAAAAGATGAATAAAAATATATATATTTAATGTGTATAATATTATGTTTTTATACATGTATGCATTTTGAACCAGTTACTACAGTCAAACTAATTGACGTGTCTACCACCTCACACGGTTACCTTTTTCTGTGTGTGTGGTAAGAACATTTAAGGTCTACTCTTAGTAAATTCCAAGTGTATAATTCACTGTTATTAACTATAGCCACTATGCTCTACATTAGAATTTTGGGATTTATTCATCATGCTTAAGTAAAGCTTTATATTAAAACATCTCTTTGTTGAAATTGAGAACTTTATTGGGGAAAAGATGAGAAGTCACATATAGATTTTTGAAAGCAATTCCAACAATCTCTGTGACAGACGGTGATGGTGGTTATAAATGCTCATAGATTGAAGATATTTTAAGATAAATTCAACAAGATTGGGTTGGATATAGAAAAGTCAAAATTAGGTAGGTTGAAGACAAACGCAACTTTTTCTGTTGTTCTTGCTGCTTTCCTTTTTTTTTTTTTTTTTTTTTTTTGGTTTGCTTTTTGTTTGTTACAAAAAAAAAAAAAAAAAAAAATGGACTTTCAATTTACTGAAAATCAAAAGACAGCAGCCAGAGAAAGTTTGGGAGGAAATATGAGAAGTTAATATATGGCTATATTATGTTATTTGCTTATTAAAATATCAGGAGGAGTTGCTGTTTAAGCAATTGAATACATAATAATGGAGACTGAGTGATATCTGAGCAGGAGATATGAACTTGGGAGGCAAGAACTAAAGGTGTATTTAAACTTGTGAAACTGAATGAGACTTCCTAGGTAGTAATTATAAACAGATTAGTCCAATTACCAAGTCCTGGGTCAGGCAGATTCTAACACACCTGGGAAAAAAAGAACATTTAGCTAAAGAGATTAAGGAGGATAATATAGTTATTGAAAAAGGAAGAAAAATATATTAAAGTCCTAAGATCCAAATGAACAATATTTATCAAAGAAGGAATCATCATGTATGCTAACAAAAAGCCATTGATTGTGGCTTGATTACTATTTTGGTTAAAGATTGAGGTATGATTATGAAATTTAGCATGCTAAAGGTTATTATTAAATATTCTTATTCCAAATTTTCCACTTGTTAACCTGATACCTCTGTAATAGTTAACAAATTATTTTTGATCATCTCAGTAGATGCAGAAAGAAGCATTTGATAAAAATTAATCATTCTGTCATGATACAACTTTCAAGCAAATTAGCTATAGAAATTTCACTTTGACACAATAAAGATCATCTGTAACAAGCTCAAAGTTGACTTCGTACTTAACAGTAAAAAGTTGAAAGCTTTTCCTCTAAGATAAATAACAAGACAATTATGCCCAATCGTGTCACTTCCATTAAATGTAGTACTGGAAGTTCGAAATGAAGAAATGAGGGAAGAAAAAGAATACAGAAAGTATCCAAAAAAGGAAAGGAAGAAGTAAAATTGTTTAATGATGTGATCTTATACATAGAAAACCCTAAGCAATTCCATCAAAAATAAATTACTAGAACTGACAAATGAATTCTGTAAAGTTGCAGGATACAAAATCAATATATTAAAATCAGGAGAGGTACATTAACAATAAACAATTTGAAAATAAATCATTTACAATAGCATATAAAAATAAAATAAAGTAGTTAGGAGTAAATTCAGCCAAGGAAGTGAAAGAATTATACTGAAACTATAAAACAATGATGAGAATAGGAACAGCTCCAGTCTCCAGCACCCAGCACGAGCGACACAGAAGACCAGTGATTTCTGCATTATCAACTGAGGTACTGGGTTCATCTCCTGGGGAGTGCCGGACAATTGGTGCTGGTCAGGTGCTGCAGCCCAACCAGCAAGAGCTGAAGCAGGGCGAGGCATCGCCTCACCTGGGAAGCGCAAGGGGGAAGGGAATCCCTTTTCCTAGCCAGGGGAACTGAGACATACAACACCTGGAAAATCAGGTAACTTCCACCCCAATACTACGCTTTAAGCAAATAGGCACACCAGGAGATTATATCCCACACCTGGCCGGGAGGGTCCCATGCCCACAGAGCCTACCTCATTGCTAGCACAGCAGTCTGCCATCTAACCACAAGGCAGCAGGGAGGCTGGGGGAGGGGCACCCGCCATTGCTGAGGCTTAAGTAGGTAAACAAATCCCTGGGAAGATCGAACTGGGTGGAGCTCACAGCAGTTCAAGGAGACCTGCCAGTCTCTGTAGACTCCACCTCTGGGGACAGGGCGCAGCTAAACAACAACAACAACAACAAAAAGCAGCAGAAACCTCTGCAGATGCAAGCGACTCTGTCTAACAGCTTTGAAGAGAGCGGTGGATCTCCCAACACGGAGGTTGAGATCTGAGAACGGACAGACTGCCTGCTCAAGTGGGTCCCTGACCCCTGAGTAGCCTAACTGGGAGACATCCTCCACTAGAGGCAGACTGACACCCCGCACCTCACACGGTGGAGTACACCCCTGAGAGGAAGCTTCCAAAGCAAGAATCAGACAGGTACACTTGCTGTTCAGCAATATTCTAGCTTCTGCAGCCTCTGCTGCTGACACCCAGGCAAACAGCGTCTGGAGTGGACCTCAAGCAATCTCCAACAGACCTACAGCTGAGGGTCCTGACAGTTAGAAGGAAAACTATCAAACAGGAAGGACACCCACACCAAAACCCCATTAGTACGTCACCATCATGAAAGACCAGAGGCAGATAAAACCACAAAGATGGGGAAAAAGCAGGGCAGAAAAGCTGGAAATTCAAAAAATAAGAGTGCATCTCCCCTCCAAAGGAACGCAGCTCATCACCAGCAATGGATCAAAGCTGGACGGAGAATGACTTTGACGAGATGAGAGAAGAAGTCTTCAGTCCATCAAACTTCTCAGAGCTAAAGGAGGAATTACGTACCCAGCTCAAAGAAACTAAAAAGCTTGAAAAAAGAGTGGAAGAATTGATAACCAGAATAACTAATGCAGAGAAGGTGATAAACGAACGGACAGAGATGAAAACCATGACACAAGAAATACGTGACAAATGCACAAGCTTCAGTAACCGACTTGAACAACTGGAAGAAAGAGTATCAGCGATTGAGGATCAAATGAATGAAATGAAGTGAGAAGAGAAACTTATAGAAAAAAGAAGAAAAAGAAATGAACAAAGCCTGCAAGTAGTATGGGATTATGTAAAAAGACCAAATCTACGTCTGATTGGGGTGCCTGAAAGTGAGGGGGAAAATGGAACCAAGTTGGAAAACACTCTTCAGGATATCATCCAGGAGAACTTCCCCAACCTAGTAGGGCAGGCCAACATTCAAATTCAGGAAATACAGAGAACGCCACAAAGATACTCCTCGAGAAGAGCAACTCCAAGACACATAATTGCCAGATTCACCAAAGTTGAAATGAAGGTAAAAATCTTAAGGGCAGCCAGAGAGAAAGGTCGGGTTACCCACAAAGGGAAGCCCATCAGACTAACAGCAGATCTCTCAGCAGAAACTCTATAAGCCAGAAGAGAGTGGGAGCCAATATTCAACATTCTTAAAGAAAAGAATTTTCAACCCAGAATTTCATATCCAGCCAAACTAAGTTTCATAAGTGAAGGAGAAATAAAATCCTTTACAGACAAGCAAATGCTTAGAGATTTTGTCACCACCAGGCCTGCCTTACAAGAGACCCTGAAGGAAGCACTAAACATGGAAAGGAACAACTGGTACCAGCCATGGCAAAAACATACCAAAATGTAAAGATCATCGATGCTAGGAAGAAACTGCATCAACTAACGAGCAAAATAACCAGTTAATATCATAATGGCAGGATCAAGTTCACACATAACAATATTAACCTTAAATGTAAATGGACTAAATGCTCCAATTAAAAGACATAGACTGGCAAACTGGATAAAGAGACAAGACACATCAGTCTGCTGTATTCAGGAGACCCATCTCACATGCAGAGACATACATAGGCTCAAAATAAAGGGATGGAAGAAGGTCTAGCAAGCAAATGGAGAACAAAAAAAAGCAGGGGTTGCATACTAGTCTCTGATAAAACAGACTTTAAACCATCAAAGATCAAAAGAGACAAAGAAGGTCATTACATAATGGTAAAGGGATCAATTCAACAGAAGAGCTAACTATCTTAAATATATATGCACCCAATACAGGAGCACCCAAATTCATAAAGCAAGTCCTTAGACACTTACAAAGAGACTTAGACTCCCATACAATAATAATGGGAGACTTCAACACCCCACTGTCAATATTAGACAGATCAACGAGACAGAAAGTTAACAAGGATATCCAGGAATTGAACTCATCTCTGCAGCAAGCAGACCTAATAGACATCTACAGAACTCTCCACCCCAAATCAACAGAATATACATTCTTCTCAGCACCACATCACACTTATTCCAAAATTGAACACATAATTGGAAGTAAAGCAATCCTCAGCAAATGTATAAGAACAGAAATTAAAACAAACTGTCTCTCAGACCACAGTGCAATCAAACTAGAACTCAGGACTGAGAAACTTAATCAAAACTGTTCAACTACATGGAAACTGAATAACCTGCTCCTGAATGACTACTGGGTACACAACGAAATGAAGGCAGAAATAAAGATGTTCTTTGAAACCCATGAGAACCAAGATACAACATACCAGAATCTCTGGGACACATTTAAAGCAGTGTGTAGAGGGAAATTTATCGCACTAAATGTCCACAAGAGAAAGCTGGAAAGATTTAAAATTGACACTCTAACATCACAATTAAAAGAACTAGAGAAGCAAGAGCAAACACTTTCAAAAGCTAGCAGAAGGCAAGAAATAACTAAGATCAGAGCAGAACTGAAGGAGAAAGAGACACAAATCCCTCCAAAAAATCAATGACTCCAGGAGTTGGTTTTTTGAAAAGATCAACAAAATTGATAGACCGCTAGCAAGACTAATAAAGAAGAAAAGAAAGAAGAATCAAATAGATGCAATAAAAAATGATAAAGGGGATATCACCACGACCCCACAGAAATACAAACTACCATCAGAGAATACTATAAACACCTCTACACAAATAAACTAGAAAATCTAGAAGAAATGGATAATTTCCTGGACACTTACACTCTCCCAAGACTAAATCAGGAAGAAGCTGAATTCCTGAATAGACCAATAGCAGGCTCTGAAATTGAGGCAATAATTAATAGCCTACCAACCAAAAAAAGTCCAGGACCAGATGGATTCACAGCTGAATTCTACCAGAGGTACAAGGAGGAGCTGGTAGCATTCCTTCTGAGACTATTACAATCAATAGAAAAAGAGGGAATCCTCCCTAAGTCATTTTATAAGGCCAACATCATCCTGATACCAAAGCCTGGCAGAGACACAACAAAAAAAGAGAATATTAGACCAATATGACTGACGAACATCGATGCAAAAATCCTCAATAAAATACTGGCAAGCCGGATCCAGCAGCACATCAAAAAGCTTATCCACCATGATCAAGTTGGCTTCATTCCTGGGATGCAAGACTGGTTCAACATACATAAATCAATAAACGTATTCCAGCATATAAACAGAATCAAAGACAAAAACTACATGATTATCTCAATAGATGCAGAAAAGGCCTTTGACAAAATGCAACAGCCCTTCATGCTAAAAACTCTCAATAAATTCGTTATTGATGGAACGTATCTCAAAATCATAAGAGCTATTTATAAGAGCCAATATCATACTGAATGGGCAAAATCTGGAAAAATTCCCTTTGAAAACTGGCACAAGACAGGGATGCCCTCTCTCACCACTCCTATTCAACATAGTGTTGGAAGTTCTGGCTAGGGCAATCAGGCAAGAGAAAGAAATCAAGGGGATTCAGTTAGGAAAAGAAGAAGTCAAATTGTCCCTGTTTGCAAATGACATGATTGTATATTTGGAAAACCCCATTGTCTCAGCCCAAAATCTCCTTAAGCTGATAAGAAACTTCATCAAAGTCTCAGGATACAAAATCAATGTGCAAAAATCACAAGCATTCTTACACAGCAGTAAGAGACACAACAGAAAGCCAAATCATGAATGAACTTCCATTCACAATTGCTTCAAAGAGAATAAATTACCTAGGAATCCAACTTACAAGGGATGTAAAGGACCTCTTCAAGGAGAACTACAAACCACTGCTCAGTGAAATAAAAGAGGACATAAACAAATGGAAGAACATAGCATGCTCCTGGATAGGAAGAATCAATATCGTGAAAATGGCCATACTGCCCAAGGTAATTTATAGATTCAATGACATCCCCATCAAGCTACCAATGAGTTTCTTCATAGAATTGGAAAAAACTGCTTTAAAGTTCATATGGAACCAAAAAAGAGCCCGCATTGCCCAGACAATCCTAAGTCAAAAGAACAAAGCTGGAGGCATCACGCTACCTGACTTCAAACTATACTACAAGGCTACAGTAACCAAAACAGCATGGTACTGGTACCAAAACAGAGATATAGACTAATGGAACAGAACAGAGTCCTCAGAAATAATACCACACATCTACAGCCATCTGATCTTTGATAAACCTGAGAAAAACAAGAAATGGGGAAAGGATTCCCTATTTAATAAATGGTGCTGGGAAAATTGGCTAGCCATAAGTACAAAGCTGAAACTGGATCCTTTCCTTACTCCTTATACGAAAATTAATTCAAGATGGATTAGAGACTTAAATGTTAGACCTAATACCATAAAAACCCTGGAAGAAAACCTAGGTAATACCATTCAGGACATAGGCATGGGCAAGGACTTCATGTCTAAAACACCAAAAGCAACGACAACAAAAGCCAAAATTGACAAATGGGATCTCATTAAACTAAAGAGCTTCTGCACAGCAAAACAAACTACCATCAGAGTGAACAGGCAACCTACAGAATGGGAGAAAATTTTTGCAATCTACTCATCTGACAAAGGGCTAATATCCAGAACCTACAAAGAACTCAAACAAATTTACAAGAAAAAAACAAACAACCCCATCAAAAAGTGGGCAAAGGATATGAACAGACATTTCTCAAAAGAGGACATTCATACAGCCAACAGACACATGAAAAAATGCTCATCATCACTGGCCATCAGAGAAATGCAAATCAAAACCACAATGAGATACCATCTCACACCAGTTAGAATGGCAATCATTAAAAAGTTAGGAAAAAACAGGTGCTGGAGAGGATGTGGAGAAATAGGAACACTTTTACACTGTTGGTGGGATCGTAAACTAGTTCAACCATTATGGAAAACAGTATGGCGATTCCTCAAGGATGTAGAACTAGAAATACCATTTGACCCAGCCATCCCATTACTGGGTATATACCCAAAGGATTATAAATCACGCTGCTATAAAGACACAGGCACACATATGTTCATTGCAGCACTATTCACAATAGCAAAGACTTGAAATCAACCCAAATGTCCATCCGTGAGAGACTGGATTAAGAAAATGTGGCACATATACACCATGGAATACTATGCAGCCATAAAAAAGGATGAGTTTGTGTCCTTTGTAGGGACATGGATGCAGTTGGAAACCATCATTCTCAGCAAACTATCGCAAGAACAGAAAACCAAACACCACATGTTCTCACTCATAGGTGGGAACAGAACAATGAGATCACTTGGACTCGGGAAGGGGAACATCACACACCGGGGCCTATCATGGGGAGGGGGGAGGGGGGAGGGATGGCATTGGGAATTATACCTGATGTAAATGACGAGTAGATGGGTGCTGACGAGTTGATGGGTGCAGCACACCAACATGGTACAAGTATACATATGTAACAAACCTGCACGTTATGCACATGTACCCTAGAACTTAAAGTATAATTAAAAAAAAAAAAAGTGAGAAAAAGAAAAACAATGATGAAATAAATTGAATAAGTCACAAATAAACACAAAGATATCCTGTGTTCATGGATTGGAAGAATTAATATTGTTAAAATGTCTGTATTGTCCAAAGCATTCTACAGATGCAATGCAATTTTTATGAAAATTCCAAAATATTTTCCACAGTAATAGAATAAAACAATTCAAAAATGTGTAAAATCACAAAAATTTCTGAATGGTCGAAGCAATCTTGACCAGAAAGAACAAAGCTGAAGGCATAATTCTCCCTAACTTACAAATATACTATTACAAAGCTGTTGTAGTCAAAGTAACATGGCACTGGCAAAAAAGCAGACATCATAACCAAGGAAACAGACTAGAAAGCCATGAAATAAACCCACACATTTACAATAAATTGATTTTCTACAAAGGTACCAAGAACACGCAATGAGTAAAATTTACAAAATTGTAACTTATTGTAATTGGTTCCAAAATTTGAATCCAAAATTTGGATCCAATTACAATACATTGTAAAGGATCCAAACTTACACCATGTATCAAACTTACACCATTTGGATCCTAACTTACACCATGTACAAAAATCAATTCAAAATTGATTCAAGATAGACTTCAGACCTCAAACTGTAAAACTGCAAGGAGAAAGCATGAGAAAACTCCACAACAGTGGTCTGAGCAATGATTTCTTGGATAGGGCCCCAAAAGAAAACAAAAATAGACACACTGGATATTGCATCAAACCAACTTCTGCAAAGTAAGGAAATGTTTAACAGAGTGAAAAAGCACTCATAGATTAGGAGAAAATATTTCTATACCATATAACTGATAAGAAGCAAGTGTCCAAAATACAGAAGGAACACAAACAACTCAATGGCAAGGAAACTAATAGCCTGGTTAAAAAATGGGCAAAAATCTAAACAGATATGTCTCAAAAGAAGCAATACAAATGGAGAACAGATATACGAAAAAAATCAACATCTTTAATCCTTAGGGAAATGCCGATTAAAACCTCAATAATACATCATGTCATATCTGTTAGAATGGCAATGTATCAAATAAGACAGACAAGAATAAATGAGAATGTGGCGAAAAAGGAACACTGGAGCTCTGTCGGTGGATATATATATATAAAAAACAGCCTTTAAAAGGATGAAAATTCAGTCATTTGTGACAACATGGATGAACCTGGAAGACATCGTGCTAAGTGAAATAAGCTAGGCACAAAAAGACAAATATTACACTATCTCATTTATATGAGGAATCTAAAAAAGTTGAACTCACAGGAGAGAGTAAAATGGTGGTTACCAGAGGCTGTGGGTCTGGGCATGGAGAATGAGGAGTTGCTGGCCAAAAGCTACAAAGTTTTAGTTAGGTAGAAAGAATAGGTTTTAGTGATCTATTGCATAGCATGGTTACCATAGTTAATAATAATGCATTGTATATTACAAAACTGCTAAAGGAGGCCACTTTAAATGGCGAAGTGCCAAATATATTAATTATCTTGATTTAATCTTTCTACAGTGTATACATATACAAAACATTACATTGTACCCCATAAACATATAAAATTAATTAAAAATAAATAATAGGTAAATAAAATAACTCCTATAATTCCATAACTCTTTGAATCATCATTTTTCTCTTTCATGTACCTTCCCTACATTCACACACTGTAAAATTTCTAACAAGTTAATAAGGGTAATGATTGCCTCCACACCACTTTCCCATCACCATCCGTTTTGAGTAATTTTAAGCGATACACAACTAAAGTTAATTTTCTTTTCACTCATGCCTTTTTCACTCTTCCTATTGTGTCCGAGGCCTTCTCCAAAATGTTGGCTTCCAGATACACTGAAATTGTTATTAACATCAATTATTGAATTCTTAAAAAGCAGCTCAAAATTAAGTGCTGAATCTCATGATGGACATAAGTATTAAAGCAAAATATTCAAATGGTATTCATGACACCTAACAGAAATTTATTTTTTTCTATTTGTTCATTTTAGTCTGTAATAATGTTTCATTTAAATAAAATTATCTATACACCATACAACATAAGGACCAGTAAAATCATATTTGGAAATACATCATAGAAATGCTTTCAATATGTATTTATATATACATATATGTGTGTGTATATCCATGTATATATAGTCATCATAACATTTAGATTTCTCAATAATAAAAACATGTTTTCTTAGATAGAAAACAAATTGATAATTAAAATATTTTATATTGATATGTTACATGTATGTTTGCTTGTTTGTTTAATGAATGACTCTTCCTGTTCTAGAATGTTAAGTGTTATGAGAGCAGGATATATCCCCTAGCTTATAAGAGTATCTCGTGTATACTACAAATTAATCAAATATCTTTGGGATAAATAATACATTTCAAATTTATTGAGTTATGCTTTGCAATATACTTGCTTTATATAATAATTATTTTTATTTCTTTGCAGGTTAGGTTTGATAACTACATGGTTAAGATTTTCTGCCTATCTGTTCATCGATCAATTTTATTTTCTTTTAAAATACATTAAATATATTAAAAAGTCAACATAAATTGGCAACAACAAAACACAAAGTGACTGCATAAATTATATTGAGGACACACGTCTTATAAGACATTATATGAGAAAAAATGGTTCATAAAATTAGATGTGAAGTTTATACATACAGACACACATATATGTATATAAATACATACACACAGACATACACACATACATATATTCAATTCCTAAATAATGTCATAAACCACTATATGAAAAGAGAAAAATAAATATAGGTTAATATATTTAATTTACAGTATAAAGAGAATATTTAAAAGATTAACCATAACAAATCTTTAAAAATGTGTATGTTTTCAAAAGTGATAATAGAGTGTAATTCTCATAAATATCCTAATGAAAATCTTAATTTTCCTCTAAATTCCAAACTTGAGTTTATTTAATAATATTTGTGCTTTTCTTTTTTCCTCTAGTTATTCTTTCTTAATTGCTAACCTTCAGAAGATTCTATCTGCATTTGCAATAACACGCCATTGTCATCATGGCAAATATTACAAAGTAATGCTTTGCAATAAGATGAGTTAATTGTTTTATGAATTGATCTTCAAATACTGTTGTATTTAAACAGGACCTATTTAGCACTCCTTCTTTTGTACTAAGATTTTATACAGAGCTCTATGTGGTCTTGGATGCTGCCATAGCCCTCCTCTATTCATCTCTACCTGTGACTGATCCTAAATATTTCATAATAACTGATGGACAGTGTTTTATAAGAAGACATCACAAAAAATCACATTATATAGTTAATTTGTTTACTTTATATGTAAACAAATTTGTTTACTTCATATGTAAACATATACTTTATATGTATACCTTTCTTTATCACCCATATCATTTTCCTTTTATGTCTATACATCTAATTTGATATCATTATTTATTCTTGTCATAGTTTAGAATTTATCATCCACATATATTCCTATTCTATCTACCTTTATCTGAATGCTCCTGTTGCTTTCGTGCAGTCACTTGAACCCAATTTCTAATAATGATACTCCCTATAGAGCTCAATTAAATGTCAGTTTTGTCATTTCTCTGGTTACCACATGCTTTCTGTAGTTCCAAAAGTAAAATATGCATTTTAATATTTAATATTTAACTAGTTGGCACTTGTAGAACATTGTTCTTCATCCCCTGTAAGTATATGGCTTCTTTGAAATACAAACCATCACATTATATAACCAACTATATCCTACTTTAATTATTTTCCAAACACTCATCATGCCGCCTGGTTCACTAAATATTTTAGTATCTAGATCACTGATATTTTTCTTCTAAATCCATGTCATAAATATTATAGTGTCCAGGTCCACATAGTTAATTCACACAACATTGAGATTGTTTCACTTTCAATAATATTTTGGAATATTTACTCTTTGAATCTATATTGGTAACAAAGAGCAATCAGACTGGATATTACTTGATAAGCTTCATTATTGGTACTAGCTAGATATCAGTTCTTCTCAACGTCCTATTCTAGTTCTTGACATTGCTAGTAATTACATAATTTTCAAAATTGTGATGGCAAGCACCCCAAGGTGAGGACCAAATCCTGATTTTAAAGTTTACCTATTTTAATCTCTTAGTCCTAAATATGTGCAACCATAGCAAGACAAACTGCTCATTGATTCTACTGCTCACTGCTTATCTTTAATATTCTAACTTGAATTATTTCAAGGGTTCAAGTTTCCAGCATTGTAGTAATTTCCCTGAAATAACCTCAATTCCTATAACACTTATCCTTTAATCATACTTGTTTGTGAAGACTCAAATTTTGCTGAAATATAACTTACTACACTCAAATTAGATGAGGTAAAAGCAAAAGATGAAGTAAGATAAAACTAGCAAATGGAAGGCATTATGACTGCTTGAGGGGCTATAACATTTCATTTGATTAAGGAGCGACATTTGAAAATTACAAAATGGTTAATTAACTTAGGAATCATAAATTCTTAAATATCCTAATAAAGAAGTTCAAGTTACATGAAACAAATCTGAAAACAAAAAGTAAGTAACTTCCATAGTATGGTTGGGGATTTCAACACTTCCCTCAGTTACTGAGAGAACAGGTAAAAAAAAAAAAAAAAAAAAAAAAAAAAAGGAGAAAAATGAGAACACAGAAGTCTTACGCAATATTAGCAATGAGGTTAACATAATTAACATTTAGAAATACTATATCCAAAACCTTTATGTTTGAAATGCATATGGAATGTTGACCAAAATATATCATATGTTAGGCCATAAATGCATCTACATTAATTTTAAATAACATAAATCATTCTAACTTATCTGACAAAGATGTAATTAAATTAGAAATCAATGACAGAAACTTATATGTAAAGTCCCCAGAACTAAATCTTAACAAACCACTATCAATAAGATATAAGCGCAAAGAAAAAAATTCACAAGGAAAAAAAAAATTCTAAATAGCATGAAAATGAGAACCCAGCATAAGAAAACGTGGAAGATATAATCCCACGTTTAGGGCTTAGAGAAAATTTTATGTTTAAATGCATACAAATGAAAAGTTGAAATCGAAGTTGAAAGCAACTATTTTATCTTAAATAGCTAGAAAAAATTTAAAAAAGGGAGAGCTTATTAAATCCAAAGTAAAAGAAGAAAGATGATGATAAAGGCAAGAGCAGAAATCACTGAAATTCGTACCAGATACATAACAGGAACAAATAAATAAACTTCCCACTATTTTATAAAATAGATCAAGAAATTAATAAACATCCAGAGAGATTTTATGTACAATCATTTTAAGAGTACAACATTTTGGCCGAGTGCTGCGGCTCACACCTGTAATCCCCGCACTTTGGCAGGCTGAGGTAGGCAGGTCACGTTAGGCCAGGAGTTTGTAAGCAACCTGACCAACATGGTGAAACCCCATCTCTACTAAAAATATAAAAATTACCTGGGCCTGGTGGCAGGTGCCTGTAATCCCAGCTACTCAGGAGGCTGAGGCAGGAGGATCACTTGAACCTAGAATGTGGTAGTTGCAGTGAGCAGTGATCACACTGCACTCCAGCCTGGGGGACAGAGCAAGACTCCATCTCAGAAAAAAAAAAAAAAAAAAAAATGAGTGTGCAACATCTTATGATAGAAATTACGTGAAATTATACAATCATGCAGACAAAAATGAAAAAAAAAAGAAGGTTGTAAATTAAGAAAAAAACAGTCAGAAATTATTTAAACATTAACACTTAAGGGATTGGGGAAATTATAAGATAGACACAATTGATAGAAAAGCAGATACAGATATCAACTTTGCAAGCTAATGGGGACATTTGTTCTGAGCAGCAGTGGTTTAATGTTGGAAAGGAACATGATGCTTTTTTAATTTAAATTTTTATTCAACCAGGAAAAGAATGAGGCAGTCAAAACCCTCATTAGCTATTATTTAATGAGGTAGGCTGTGATGAAGAAAGATGTTATTATTTATAGCTATAGAAAATATAGTTACCAGGAAATATGCAGAAACTACCAGTCAAGGATAATTAGCAGTTAAAATTAATACATCTTAGAAATGTGTTGTTATTTCAAATCTCTGAAATACAAAGTTAAAGAAACATCAATAAAATTGAAAGAAACTAATTATAAAAGACACACATTTCTGGTACAGGGATGGAGGGATTTAAAAGGGCAGAAGGAAACTTCTGGTTGTGATGAATATATATCCCTATGTTCACTATCCGGATCATGATGATGGCTTCATGAGTGAATATACATGTCAACACCTATTAAACTGTACATAAAAAGAGATATGAAAAGGATGACAACAATATAGTTTCTACATAGACCAAAGAAAAATTAAATATGTATAAAAATTTTACACAAATAAATTTGATAGACAAAATGGAAAAATTATTTTGAAAGTAAAGATTACCAAAGATGTCTAATAAATGAATGAAACATTTGATAACCCTATATCTTTTAAAAACAGGAAATATGTGATAAGACAAAATTATTCACACAAAGAAAACTTCTTTGCATTATATAAAAGTTAGATACCTTTACTGGTGAATTCTAAGAAATACTGATAAAAAATAGCATTTCTATGAATAAGTCTCTTAGAAAGCATTTTATAAGATCACTTTTAATCAAGAAAATACATTAAAAATTTTAAAAGGCTAAAAACAATATTTTATGCATGAGTATAGGCATAAAACGTATTTATAAAAATATCTGAATGTATTGAATCAAGAAGCATATAAAACAAATATGCATTCTGATCAAAGGGGGGTTATCTCAAGAGTTTAAAGTTGTTTAAAGTTTAAAAATAAAACAAATCTAGACATAGACTTTAAGTACTTCACAAAAATTAACTCAAAAGTCACCATAAACCTAAATGTTAAATTGAAAACAGTAAAACTCATAGCACACAGCATAGGAGTAAATGTAGGTGACTTTGGTTATGACAATGACTTCTTAGTTACACCATCAATGGCACAATTCATAAAAGCAAAAATTGATATGCTGAATTTCATTAAAATTACTATTATTATTATTACTATTATTATCATTATTATTTTGAGGAGGAGTTTCACTCTTGTTGCCTAGGCTGAAGGGCAATGGCACAATCTTGGCTCATTGCAACCTCCATCTCCTGGGTTCAAGCGATTCTCCTGCCTCAGCCTCTCAAGCAGCTGGGATTACATGCATAGGCCACTACGCCTGACTAATTTTCTTTTTCTTTTTTTCTTTCTTTTTTTTTTTTTGTACTTAGTAGAGATGGGGTTTCACCATGTTAGTTAGGCTGCTCTCGAACTCCTGTCCTCATGTGATTCGCCCACCTCGGCCTCCAAAATTGCTGGGATTACAGGCGTAAGCCACTGTGCCTGGCCTAAAATTAAAAACTTTTGCTCCGCAAAAGATACTGTCAAGGGAATAAAAAGCGAAGCCACAGACGGTGAAAAATATATTTACCAAAGGCATCTACTAAAGGACTGTTATCCAAAATATACAAAGAGTACTTAAAACTCATCAGTAAGAAAATGAACAAGTTATTTAATTTGGAAAAAAAGTTCTTCACAGACACTTTATCAAAGAAGACACACAGATAGAAAATAGGCATATAAAAATATGTCTTTAGGGAAGTACAAATTAAAATAACAATGAGGTACCACTATGCACCTATTGGAATGGCCGGAATCCAAAGTACAGAAATCACTAAATGCTGCTGAGAAGGTAGAGCAACAGGAACTCTCATTCATGGATGAAAATAATGCAAAATATTAAGCAATTTTGAAAGACAGTTTGTCAATTTCTTGCAAAGTTAAACATCCTCTTACCATATAATCCAGCAATCACGTTTCTTAGCATTTAATCAAATGAGTTGAAAATTTACTTTCACATAAAAACCTGCATGTGAATATGTATAGCAGCTTTAATCATAAATACCCAAATATAACACAACCAATATATTCTCCAGAAAATGAATGGATAAATAAAATGCGATACATCTAGACAATGAAATATTAGCCCACAGTAAAAGGAAATGAGCTATCAAGCCATGAAGACATGTGGAGGGAGCCGGGTGCGGTGGTTGTTCACGCCTGTAATCCCAGCACTTTCTGAGGCCGAGACGGGCGGATCACGAGGTGAGGAGGTTGAGACCATCCTGGCTAACACGGTGAAACCCCGTCTCTACCACAAAAACAAAAATTAGCCGGGCATAGTGGCGAGCACCTGTAGTCCAAGCTACTCGCAAGGCTGAGGCAGCAGAATGGCCTGAACCTGGGAGGCGGAGCTTGCAGTGAGCCGAGATCGCGCCACTGCACTCCAGCCTGGGCGACAGAGCGACACCCCGTCACAAAAATAAATAAATAAATAAAGATGTGAAGGAACCTTAAATGTGTATTACCAAGTGAAAGAAGTTAATCTGAAAAGGCTACATACTATTAGGTTTCAACTGTATGACATTCTGGAAAAAGGAAAACCATAGAGATAGAAAAAAAATTCAGGGGTTATTGGAGAAGGAGGAATAAATAGAGCACAGATAATCACAGAGCAGTGAAACTATTCTGTACGATACTCTTATGTATTATACAGAATGGTGAATACAGGCCATTATACACTTGTCAAACCCCATAAAATGTACACTATCAAGAATGAATTCTACTGTGAACTATGGACTTCACATAACAATGATATATTAATGTAGGTTTATCAATTGTAATAAATGTCCAATGTGGGATGTTGATAGTGGGCAGGACTGCACGTGTGTAGGGACAGAAGGTATGTCAAAAATCACTGCACCTTCTGCTCAAATATTTTGTGACTGTAAAACTGTCTAATAAATAAAGTCGGCTGGGCACAATGATCCACTCCTGTAATCTCAGCATTTTGGGAAGACAAAGGGAGAGGATTAAATGAACCCAGGAGTTTAAGACCTGCCTAGGCAACATAGTGAGACCCCCATCTCTACAAAAAACTAGAAAAATTAACTAAGTATGATGGTTCATGCCTGTGGTCCCAGCTACTCAGAAGGTTGAGGCAGGAGGATTGCTTAAGCATAGGAATTTGAGTTAACAGTGAACTATGATAGTATCACTACACTCCAGCCAGGACGACAGAGCAAGATTCCATCTCTAAAATAAATAAATAAATGAATAAAGTTTATTTAAAAAATAAATACATATAAGTTATTATATTAACAGTATCAACAAGAAAACCATGTCATTATAATGGATGCAGAAAGCATTTAAATAAATCAAAGCCCTTAAAAGATAAAAATTTTTTACACACCGTTAGTTGTAGGTAATATTTTTATTCTCATTAAGCCCTTTTCCAAAAAAAAAAAAAAAAAAAAAGCCTACAGTTAATAGAGTACTTAGTATTTAGATATTGAATTGTATAAACGTTCAGCATAGAAAATCACAAAGATGACCAATTTTGTCATCTCTATTTAACTCATAGTGAAAACAACAGTTTCTGGGTTGGGGAGATGGGCAAATGGGAATAAGAAAGTAAAAACGTATTCATTAGAACAGGAAATCAAAATCTTCATATTAATAGAGGACTAAGATCTAAGAATTTGAGCTTGTTTTTTGAAAAAAAGTAATAAAACAGGTCACTAGCTAGATTAACAAAGAAGAGAAGATTCAAATAAACACAATCAGATATGAAAAGGAAGATGTTACTACTGACCCCACAAAAATACTAACAACCATCAGAGAACAGCATAAACACTTCTATATACATAATCCAGAAAATCTAGAATAAATGGAAAAATTTCTGCACATATACTCCCTCCCAAGTTTAAATCAGGAAGAAATTTAATTGCTAAACAAACCAATAACAAGCTCTGAAATTCAGGCAGTAATACATGGCCTACAAACCCCCAAAAGTCCAGGACCAGATAGATTAACAGCTTAATTCTTCCAGATGTATACGGAAGAGCTGGTAGCATTCCTACTGAAAGTAATCCAAAAAAATTGAGGAGGAGGAACGCCCCACTAACTCATTATATGAGGTCAGCATCATCCTGATACCAGAACCTTGCAGTGATACAAGATAAAAATGTTGGCAAATCAAATCTAGCAGCACATCAAAAAGCTTATCCACCGTGATCAAGTAGGCTTCATCTCTGGGATGCAGGGTTTGTTCAACATATGCAAATCAATACATGCGATTCATCACATAAACAGACCTAAAGACAAAAAGCATAATAATCTCAATAGATGCACAAAAGGCTTTTGATAAAATTCAACATTCCTTTATGTTAAAAACTCTCAATGAATTTGGGAATTCAGAAAAATACCTCAGAATAATAAGTTCCATATATGACAAACCCACTGCCAACATCATACTGAATGAGCAAAAGTTAGAAGATTTCCCCTTCAAAATTGGCACAAGACAAAGATGCCCTCTCTCACTGCTCCTATTCAACATAGTATTGTAAGTCCTGACCAGGGCAATCAGGAACAAGAAAGAAATAAAGGGCCCCCAACTTTGAAGAGAGGAAGTCAAACTATTTGTTTTCAGAAAACATTATTTTACATCTAGAAAACCCCATAATCTCATTACAAAAGGTTTTTTTAGCTGACAACTTCGGCAAAGTCTCAGGATATGAAATTTATGTGCAAAAATCACTAGCATTTTTACACACTAACAACAGTCAAGCCGAGAGTGAAATCAGGAACTTACTCCCATTCACAACTGCCACAAAAAGAATAAAATACCCAGGAATGCAGCTAACCAGGGAGGTGGAAGATCTCTACAAGGAGAACTACAAAACCCTGCTCAAAAAAATCACAGATGACACACAAAAAAATGGAAAACCTTTCCATGCTCATGGGTAGGAAGAATCAATATTGTTAAAATGGCTGTACCGCCAAAACAATTTATAGATTCAATGCTATTCTTGTTAAACTACCATTGACATTCTTCATAAAACTATAAAAAATATTTTAAAATTCACTTGGAACCAAAATAGAGCCTGAATAGTTCAAGGTAATCCTAAGCAAAAAGACCAAAGCTGGAGGCATTGTGCTACCCAGGTTCAATCTATACTACAGGGCTACAGTAACCAACACAGCATGATACTGGTATAAAAACAGATGTGTTGACCAATGGAACAGAATATAGAACCAAGAAATAAGGCTGAACACTACAACTATCTGTTCTTTCACAAATCTGACAAAACAAAGCAATGGGGAAAGAATCCTCTATTTAATGCATGTTGCTCAAATAACTGGCTAGCCATATGCAGAAGATTAGAACTGGAGTCCTTCCTTGCGCTATATACAAAAAATAACTCAAGATGGATCAAATACTTAAATTGAAAACTAAAAACTATAAAAACCTTGGAAGACAGTCTAGGCAATACCATTCAAGACATAGGCACAGGCACAGATTTTATCATGCAGACGCCAAAAACAATTGTAACAAAACCAAAAACTGACAATGGGATCTAATTAAACTTAAGAATTTCTGCACAGGAAAAGAAACTATCAAGAGAGTAAGCAAAAATTCCACAGAATGTGACAGAATTTGTGCAAGCTATGAGTCTGACCAAGGTCTAATATTCAGCATCTATTAGGAACTTACACAAATCTACAAGAAAAACAAAGAGCCCATTTAAAAAATGTGCAGAGGACATGAACAGACACTTTTCAAGACATACATGCAGCAAATACTTATGTGAAAAAAAGGTCAGTAGAAAAAGCACCAATCATTAGAGAAACGCAAATCAAAACACAATTACATACTACCTCAAACCAGTCAGAATGGCTATTAATAAAAAGTCAAAAAATAGCAGATGCTGGCAAGGTTGTGCAGAAAAGGGAATCCTTCTACATTGTTGATTAGAGTGTAAATTAGTTCAATCATTGTGGAAGATAGTGTGGTGATTCCTCAAAGACCTAAAGACAGAAATACCATTCGACCCAGCAATCCCATCATTGGATACATATTCCCCAAAATATAAATACTTCTACCAAAAAGACACATCCATGAATATGTTCATTGCAGCACTATTCACAATAACAAATCCATGGTATCAGCCTAAATGCCCATCAATGATATACTAGAAAAAGAAAATGTGGTACATATATACCACGGAATTCTATGCAGCCTTAAAAAATAATGGTATCATGTCCTTTGCAGGGGCCTATATAGAGCTGGACACCATTATCCTTAGCAAACTAAGGCAAGATCAGAAAACCAAATACCACATATTCTCACTTATAAGTAGGAGCTAAATAATGAGAACACATGGACACATAGAGGGGAACAACACACACTGGGGCCTATCAGAGTGTGGAACATGGGAGGAGAAAGACAATCAGGAAAAATAACTAATAGACACTAGTTCTAATACCTGGGTGATGAAATAACCTGTAGAACAAATTCCCATGAAACACATTTACCTATATTACAAACTTGTACCCCTGAACTCAAAATAAAAGTTAAAGAAAAGTATAATCATGCCAGGATATGCTATTTGTCTAAGGAACAAAGTAAGGAATGTATACATATACCTTTAGATTTATGGAGAATATTTTGATAGATACACTAGTGCAATTCATTATGCAGTTTTTTTTTTTTTTTTTTTTTTTTAAATACATGATATTGAAAAGCCTGTGTGTCCATTTAGGAAAACATAAACTTAATCCTTACCTCACACTGAATGCAAAAATTAACTCAAAATGGATCTTAGACATAATACAAAAAGTTAAGACTATAAATCTTTTGAAATTATAGGAAAATATCTTTATGACATTGAGTAGACAAATAAACACTTTATTGAACAAAATAAGCACAGATAATAAAAGAAAATAATGATAAATTGGACTTTACCAAAATTAAGGAATTCCTGCTCTTTGAAAACCCTATTCAAAAAATGAAAAGACAACCCACAGTTTAAACAAATAGGTTTAGAATGCATATATGTGAAAAATGATTTTAGACTATGTAATAAGTATAGTCCTCTAATCAAAATATATTAGCAACAAATGAAAATTTACAAAAATACACAAATACGCAATAAACACAATATTTTTATATAATTAACCTTCAGTAAAATTAAAAATAAAACTGCAATTAGTGCTATTGCACATACACTAGAATGGCTGAAACGACTAAGACTGAAAGCTTTCACTGTTAACTGGATACAGCTCATCTGGAATGGTCACACATTGTAAATGGAACTGTAAAACATTACAACCATCTTGGAAAATATTTTGTCGGTTCCTTATGAAGTTAAGCATATATGTCTATCAGGTATTTTAGAAACTGCACTTTTAGAATTTATGTAAGATAAATGTAAATGTAAATCTATATAAATGTTGTATATAGATGCATATAACAGCTTTATTAATAAGCCTCATATCTTGAAGCAACGTGTATAGCCATTAAGATATGAATAGGGTAACAAATTGTGGTATAGTTGTATGATCAAATACTACTTTTTATTAAATAAAACCATCTACTTGAACATGTAACAAATTGGATAAATATCAAATTATCAAAATCAAATATCAAAATATCACGCTTTGCAAAGGAAACCAGACATAAATGATACATACATATAGCACTGATGTAAATATATGTATAAAGAACACACCTGTTCTTTAGTTACAAATGACAAATTGATGGTTCTCTGGATTCTATTATGGAAGGTATGATTGACACGAAGAAACTTTTTAGGATGATACAACTGATCTATATCTTAAATGTATAGGTATTTATACAGGTGAATTTCTATCATTACATTTATCTGGAAATAAAATTAAAATATTTCATGTTATTTATTTATTTTAAATTATAACTCAGTATTTGAACATAGTATATTTTAAATAGAAAAAAAAGTTTCAAAAAATGAACATTACAAAAACTGCATTCCCGCTATTTCACAGAAGCCACCTCAGCTAATAACATCTATATTCCTGGTGGAAATATCAATACCAAAATTTGATTTTATTAATTGAAAAAGAAGATAGACAAATTGAAAACCAGAGAAATTCCAATCAGTTACTTAGCAGTTACAGCATTTCAAGCGATATTTTTAGAGGATATATACTAAAACTTTACTATTTTGTATTTTTAATAAGATTTTGTCTTCAAACAAAAATGTTATCTTTAATTTTGTGAGTTGTAATGAATTATAAATAAACATAGACGTTTCTTTTTGCTCTTTTAGTCTAACATACACACTAAGAAAGGGCTGAAATGTGTCCTTGGACTGTTTTTGCTGTATTTCTTTTCCCAAGATATTACTCCTTACTTGTCAGTAAAAAAAACAAATTTCTGTAAAAGCGTTTCCAAAGTCATAGGAGGAAACAAGAAAATAATATCTATCTAAAAACTTATTTGGTCATTTTTATTTTGAAATATTTTATTTTTGAGATTTCCCTAAAGGTGTTGTTGTACCCTAAGTCTCCAGGTTTAGCAGCAAAGAATGAACAACAAATGAACAACAATTAGCCATTTATATTGTTTACAATACTACTGTTACAGTTTTTATTTTGGTGATCTAATATTAGAGGAGCCCTGATGTCTATTTTTTATGTTCCTATTCTTGGAAAGCATTTTAGTGGCATGGAAGATTGAGAGAAAACTCTAGGGAAGAAAAACCCATAGGGCACTATTTGCACAATATTTCAACAACTGCACTACATGGCCCTAGAATCACTTGGAAGAGTTACAAAAGATATTAGAACCAAATGAATTGCAAAGACATGGATAGGGACAATTTATGGAAATATTATTAACCTCAAGTGTAGAGACCTGACAGCATATGATCAGAACATGTTGATATGTACAAATACAGACATAATCAGAAACCCACCAAATCCTGATGTTGGCACCACATTCCATGCCTGGATGAGAAAAAGAGGCTAAGAATACTGAACTTAGTTAAAATCCAAACTTGCTAAATTGAAAACAAACAAAAAACACACAGAAATATTTGGATGCATATTTTTAACTAAGAACTGACTTATCATTTGTTTTCACCAATAGGATTGTAGACTTGTGTTTAAAATAATTTGTTACAGAAAATTTGTTACAGAAAATTTCTTATATACCAATGTTTTACATTCCAAACATCTTACCCTCTACATTATTACTTAATAATGTTATCTATTAAACAATATTATAATTGTTTCATTATTATAGTGATATTATTAGTGACATACACTTCAGTTAGCTAAGTAGTCCTAAAGGATAATTTGATCATGATGTTCTCCTGATTGCCAAACTCGAATCAATGGCTTTCATGTCTAATAGAAAAACACAAGTGGCCACTCAACACACTCTAATTTTGCACCCTAAGACCTTCTGGCACGTACATTTACCACTAACCTAACTTAGTGTGTTTTTTTTGTTTTTGTTTTTGTTTTTGTTTTGTTTTGTTTTGTTTTTTGTTTGTTTTTTTTTGTTGTTGTTGTTACATAAATTAACCCATTTATTATAGGCCAGTGATGTCTCAAAGAGTAGAAGAGCGTCTACTGGTCTTTCAACTCCTTCAGTCTTCTGATGACGGACTTTACCGTGACAGCGGAAGTGGTATTGTATGTCCAGGCACCGTCGGTCACTGTCTTCATGCAGGAACGACAGTGCCAGATCCCCACAGCTCGTCTCTTCATCTTGGTTTTGCCACAGAAAGAGCAGGTGTACTTGGCGTGCTGGCTGATTTCAATTTTCTTCACCATTTTCCGGAGGGAGGCCCCATAGCGGGTCCCGTATTTACCCGACAATCCCGACTTTCTTGGTACGTTTGGCCATGTGGTCGCGACTAGGTCCGAACCCAGAGAGGAAGAAATGCGGTGCGCAGGCGCGGTATTAGGCGGACGAGCGTGTTTTTTTTTTTTTTTTTTTTTTTTTTTTTTTTTTTTTTTGCTAAACCTGGAGTGGTCTTTACCACATATCTACTTATTCAAATTATCTCTGTTACTGAAGAACCATGTTAATGTTAATTTGTATCACCATGTGTTTATCACCCTGACCGTACATGGTTTGTAAAATTATAACCCAGTTATGATTAATAATCGTTCTATATGTTTACCTCTCCTATGAACATTTGCAAACTCTACTCCATGCTTGTTGTAATACAGAGCCCAATTCCATAAACATTGTATTTATTTTAAAAAACAAAGAGAGATGTATATATAGTTGCATAATTTTATGTGTATACATCTGATAAACACATACATATACACATTTTGAACATATATATTTATATATGCATACATTAACATGGTGGTGTTTTGAACATAATATATTCCTAATAAACATTTATGAAACTAAATTTATATTACTTCTATTTTCTTTTATTAAAGTAAACTCTGGACCATACCATATTGGCTTGAAGATAAGGTAAAGAAAGAACTTCATTTCTTATTACCATAGTATTTCTACTCATGAAAATGCATAGTTAGTTGTAATATTTATCACAACTTATACATGCTTGAATATATTTATAAATAACATGGTGTAGGTTATATGCAAATATTTACTAAACTAAAAATAAGCAAACGAATAAAAAAAGAAATACATGCTGTAAAGTCTCTACACTCATTTTCTTCATGACAAATTAAGTTAGTAACCAATATTTCTGCAAACTAATAATTTAAAAACTTGTATGAACAACCACTAACATTCTCAAATTCAATTTCTTAAACATTCACTGGGCATCATTTAGTAAATTAAATCTCTGCTGCATATAACTTCATAGTATAAAGAATACACCAATGAAAACACATACTAAGACAAATAAACTAACATGATGCATATCAGAATTTCAAATCAAGTAAAATCTAAATGCCTAATTCAATTAAGTAGCACTGAATAGAAAAAGGTATAACAAATTTTAAAGAGGCTAAGTAATTAGCTCTTCTTATGTGCATGTTCTATAACATTATTCTACAGGAAATGAAATTAAATAAAACATGGATTCATTACATAATAAGTTTGCTGTTAACTAAACCTAATAGTTAGACATTTGATATTTTACAGCATTCTCTACATATATTTATAACTTAGAAATCCCTCAAGGTAGCTCAAGAGCCAATTAAAGGCTTACAAATCACTATGAACTTTTTTTTTTTTTTTTTTTTTTCATTTGTAGTAAATTTCCCCAAGGGTATAAATGCTGCTTTGAAGTTTGGGATTTTTAATCCTACGTTCACCTGGGGAGATATATATATATATATCTTCTGAGTGTTGTGTGTGCATACCTATTCAGGAATTTGGATTTGGCAGGGGAAACTAATATTATAGAAAATTGTTACTTCTTCCTTTTTTTTTTTTTTTCTGTGACATTATATTGTCAAGGTTTTGTTCAATCTTTTATCTTCAGTTTTTTTCAACCTATAACTAAAGACAATTCCATGTATGTAAAATTCAACTTAATATTTTAGGAATCAATACCTTTGGAGCAATTAAGGTTATAGCCTTGGGCAACTACTTCTATGCCCCAAACAGAAAATGACCGATATGTTATCTACTTGAAAAGCAGTGGTGAAATTATCATTGTTATCTGCTACCAAAATTTATTTTATCAAAATTTACTTTTATCAAAATTTTTGTACTATAAAAACAAGAGTAGAAGAGTGGAACAAAAGTTAGATGCCAATTTGCTTAGTTATTGGAAACAGGTCCACCCAAATTTGGCCATAAACTGGCCCCAAAACTGGCTATAAACAAAATCTCTGCAGCACTGTGACATGATCGTGATGACTATGACTCCCACGCTGGAAGGTGTGGGTTTACCGGAAAGACAGCAAGGAATACCTGGCCCACCCAGGGCGGAAAACCACTTAAAGCCATTCTTCAACCACAAACAATACCACCAGCGACCTGTACCTTAAGGACATTCTCCTGCGGCAGATAACTAGCCAGCGCCCATCCCTTTATTTTGACCCATCACTTTATTGCCCATAAGGAATACTTTTAGTTAATCTATAATCTATAGAAACAATGCTTATCACTGGTTTGCTGTCACTGAATACGTGGGTAAATCTCTGTTCAAGGCTCTCAGCTCTGAAGGCTGTGAGACTCCTGATCTCCCACTCCACACCTCTATATTTCTGTGTGTGTGTTTTTAATTCCTTAAGCACAGCTGGGTTAGGTTCTCCCTGACTGAGCTGGTCTCAGCACTTAGCGTTTACTATTCTTTAAAAGTTTAACTGAGCAGCATTTAGAGAAATATCATTTACTATTCTGACTATATATATGAAGCTAATAAACTATTACCAACCTTTAGGAATTATAAGAGATGCTTTTAGTAATTTAGGAGAGTCTCCAGGGTGGACAAGTAAATTCAGCAATAAATAAGAAAGTGTAAGATAAGTTCTGCAAATCCTATAAAACCCCTGAGCATAGTCACTGCAGGCTAAACATTCATCTAAAATAATTTATCCAACTGCCTGCTCAAATAGAGATGTGCTTCAGCTAGAGTATCAAAATTCCATACATGTTATGAAATAAAGCAGTTTTTAAGCATCATATTTTTAAAAGTTCAATTAAGTTTAGAAATAAAAATTTGTCTTATATCAATGAATTAGAATATGTTTTTCCACACAACTTGCAGGTAATATGCTAGATATTATATAGATCTATGTATTTATATATACTTATAATCATAGGTATATGTCCAGCAGTTGTAAATTAATACAAGTTGCAATACAGAACAGTGTGGAGAATCTTTTCAATATATTATGGTAAAATAACTTAATAGAAATATGAAAAAATAAATTGACTTTACCTGTATGCTGAATTGTAAATCAAAAACCTACTTCATTTGGGTTGGACACCTATATTAAAAAGGCAAAACTGTATGATTTCTAGTAAAAATTATAGAATATTTTTAAGATTATGTGAGGTGGAGTGAAAAATTGTCAATAGAATACAAATATAATAAGCACAATAGAATCTATTTTACAACACAAAAATTAGGAATCATGTTTATCTCAAGACCTTCTTATGAAAGTGAGCACACAAGCCACAAAATTGCAGGAGGTATTTTTAATAATCATAACTGACAAAGGGATTGGATACATATATATATATACACACACACACACACAAACACACACACACACGCATTAATTATATTTAATATATATTAAATATAATGAGAAATATACTAAGACAAATAAACTATCATGCTGTGTACCAGAATTTCAAGTCAAGTAAAAATTAAATGTCTAATCCAATTAAGTAGCACCGCATAGACAAAGGTACAACACATTTTAAAGAATGCAAGTAATTTGAGCTTCTTATGTGCATGTTGTATAACATTATTCTACAGGAAATAAAATTAAATAGAACATATATATATCCTATATCTAAATATGTAAATAAAAGAGTTAACTATGAAGTCTGGCATAAGTTCTTTGTGAAAGAAGAAAGGAAGAAGGCAATGATTAGGGAGGGGCTGGGTGGGTGCCATCTTAGATAGTTGCTATGGTCCTTTCCTTATTTGGATGGGGCTTACATGAAAGAACCTTTTGTGAAAATGAATTGGGCTTTGTACTTTTGTTTTGCAAAGTTTTCTGTATGTGTGCCATATTTCAAAACAAAAATCATTTAAAAATTTAAATTAACAATAACCAGCTATTCTTAAAAAATGCATTTGCCCACATAAGCATTCTCATTAAATGTAATTTACTTACAATTTTCAAATGGGTATATATTTTTACATGTTAATAGTATTGCAACATAATGACCATATTAATAAAGCAGAAGTATCTTATGGGAACACCTCTGTCCCCATGCCATCCGCCACAACCCCCAAAACCACGAGGGATACCTCTTGTTCTTCTCCAAACAGTAATTACTGTTAATATATTGGTAAATATTTTGTGTTTATATAGCTATTTTTGTCTTGTGTATGTGTTTGTATAAATGGTATAACACTATATACATTGTTTTGAATATTTCTTTTTAAAAATGAAGTGAATTAGATGCAGTGGCATTGGAAATGTGCTGCTAGAAAATCCTTTATGTCTACATGCTGTGGGAAGTATAGTTGACAGACAGCCTGTAGCTGCTGTCCCTTTAGTATCTATCCTCTGCCTTAATCAGGAGGAAGCCATTTTCTATCTGGAATACTCTCAGCCAATGGCAATCACAGCAGGGGTACAAGAACTGGACCATATCTGCCCAACATGAGTTAGATCTTAGAGGACACGTTTGGTCTAGTTGTGCCCTCAGCCTAGTTGAGATTTTTCCAAAACTGCACTATTGTTTGAGGTTCTTATTACCCAAACTTTCCCTTTTTCCTTCCACAATTGTCAGATCTGAATCAAAATTTGCAGACTCCTTCTGCCTAGTCCTGTTCCCTCCCATTTACCCTTTGTGGGCTCTTATTCAATAAAATGTTTGCATGTCTAATGCTCTCTTGGTATCTGCCTATTGAAAAACACAAACTTAATTATTTTAAAACTGATTATAGTAATATATAATATAAATATAATGCAGTTTTTATTGCTTTTTTCCCATTAATTTTTATTTTAATCTTTAAATAGTCATTTTTATGAACAATGCTGCAAGGAAAAACTTTGCTCATGCCTAGTCTGTAGACAAGTGCATGTTTTTTTTCTAAATAAACATAGAGAAGTAAAATTTCTAGGTCAAGAGTGCATACATTTTTAACTTTAATATATTTCTCCAAAAAGAAATCAATCATCATACCACAAATTAGGAGTACCTATTTCTTTATATACTACATCATCTCAATATTGAATATCTATCTATCTGTCTATCTCTAATACATCTGTGGTTAAGACCTTGGCCATTAATATAACCTCCAAAGGGGAAGTGTACAAAAAAGCCTATGAAGAATTCTGAAAACAACCATGTTCAAAAAGATGAAGAAGTTCAAAAGAAGAAGAAAGAAAATCTATACAATTCATTAAATGCCAAAAGTAAAGAACTGAACAAAAGTAAGTGTTAAATATTCTCAAATCTATTAAAATCTCATAATAAATGAAATAGAAGCACTGTTAGAAGAATTAAATTATTGTTGACTTTTGTGACAATTTCTAGTAGAGCAGCATCAGAATGTAGACTCCTTAGAACTCATTTTGTACAATCTTCCAGTCGTATCATCCATCTCTGCCACCATAACTGTGTGCCTTTTTGAGAGGACTGGTATAGTCAACAACACAGATGACTGGGATCATCTGGCTACATCATCATGTCTGTTTTATTAAATGTCTCCCACGGTGTCTTCTCTATGGTGTGGGACAAGGTGCCACAAAAAAAATCTTCACACTTTCTGTTGCCAATAGTAGGATGAGTCATTTATCTCCTTATTACCCTCAATCTTTCAATCTGTACTTTTTCAGATCTCTAGCCAGCCTGATTAGTCATTCACTCTTGTCATGGATAGCTTTAATTCAGATAATTCCCTTTTCCACAAAATCTTAATGTCTATTTTCATGTCCATGACTCTGATAATAGGAAGAATTTCTTATCTGGAATATTTTGTCTTCTGTAAGCAATTCAAAAGAAACCCTCTATGAGACCAGAGGTGTGAGTTGACTTTAAAGCATGAGTGCAACAATAGTAGGTGACATTGGGTTCAGTGCCACATTCTCATGTAAGACAAGCATTAAGGTACACATGATTTATTGAGAGTGTATCCCTAAGGGAAATTTCTTAAGGGATCAAACAATGATGTAGAAAAGGTGAGGCGGGGGGGGGGGGGGGCGGGAAATCAGAATGTTTTTCCAAACATCTAGCCATAGGGAGACAAAGAGGATGTCATGGACATGAAAATGTTGTAGATCATTTTTGAGATGCTGCATAAATTCCCTGATTACCAGACTGAATCCAATTGAGGCCAATTTTATGAAAGGGCACAGCTGTGAGCTCTCAATCACCAGTAATCGTAACAATTGGTAATAGATGTGGAAGCCTGGTTAAGGAAATCTGAGCAATTCTGCCATTTCTGGTAGAGCAGCATCAGAATGTAAGATGTTTAGAACCTCATTTTTATAATATTTGAGTTGTAGTATTCGTCTCTGCCACCGTGACTGTGTGCCTTTTTGAGAGCATTGATTTATTCAGCAACATAGATGACTAGTTTTCATCTGGCTGAATCATCGTGTCTATTTTATTAAGTGCATTGGCCATAATGACCCCTGAACACTTATGGTTTTAGTATTTATAAAAGGTTCATGACCATATCATGCCACTTCTCTGAATTCACAATTTATATATGCAAGTGCCTACCTCATATCTCTATGGATACATCAATGACACCTCAAACCCGTCATAATCAATATTGTGCTCTCAACTTTTCTTGATAGATGGTTTGGTTTTCTGTTTCTTTTTTTTTCTTTCTTTTTTTTTTTTTTTTTTTTTTTTTTTTTTTAGCAAAAGGCACCTATATCTATCCAGCCATTCAAATTACAAATCTTGAAGTCAGGATTCAAATTACATATCTTGAAGCCAGGTTTGATATCTCCCTCTCCCACCACATCTGTATCCAGGCCACAGTTGTATTAGATATTGTTGCATTCCTGTCCATTGAACCATGGTTCTTACCATTCTTGTTCCTCTCTCAACTACCTACTGAAAGTGCTTGTGATTTTTCTTTGAGGTATTTCCCTAGTGCACTCAGCTGACATAATAGGCATGTTGGAACTAATAGGAAATGAATAATTTTAAAGCAACATCAGTCAATAGTGGTTGGAATATGGAAGATTAATTTCCAAGCATCCTTAACTCTTGCATGGGACATTCATGAAAAATTCTCTTCATGGTCTTCTGAAGACCTCCAACAAAAATGAGATCCTAAGACCCACACTGGAAAACTTTTCATTAGTACACTGAAGAACTGGTTCCCATTTCTTTCATATATTGCTTTCTACCTCACTGACTAGTGCTTCCTTCAGCTACATCCAGAAAAGTACTTGAACTTACATCTGTGACTAAGAATCTACTCCAGAGGAAACCAAACTAATAAATTTAAAAGTCTTAAAATTGTATTCCCTCAATGCTTAATTTTTTTTTGTGGTTAGTTCTATCTGCATGGCCATACCATAAGCCCAGTTTACCACTATTTCTCAGCTTGATCAACACTGCAGTAGCTTCTAAACTATTTTTTTATCCTTCATTCTGCATCTCTTTAAGCATCTTTCTTACTGTAAAGCCTGAGATTTCCAAAATGCAAGTCTGATTATATATTAAAATTATTTAATAAATTGCATGGCCAACATATTTTACATAGCATTCCTGTATATTGTCATTTAGCAGCTATTCTCACCCACATTCATGCACCACTCTGAATTGCAATGAATGATTCTAAACACTACATTTTCACAATTCATTAGCAATCGGGCATAACATATAAATTATATTCTACCAGTGAGATGTGTTTTCATAAATCTCAAAGGAGATTTTAAGGTAAAATATGTTAATACAGCCTAATGTATAATGTTTACACACAAGTATGAAAGACAGTGTTTGTGGTGGCTGGACTAAGCGTTTTATATTTACACATGTGTTTAAGTTGAGGTGATGATACCAGCAGCAGAGGCAATGCCAAACTTCTGATCTTTGGAACGCTGTTGTCAAGGTGATCCGTACAGCCATGTAGCAGTATATCTAACTCACACTCCTGTTGTGATTCCAAGAACACTGAAAGCTCTTAATTTACTGTGTTAACTCTCTTCCTGTTTGAGATACTTAGGATAGTTTTGTCTCAAACACTAAAATGTGATGATAAAAATAAGTCAGCATTTAGTCGGTTTGAATATTGTTTCTCAATTCCAATATCAACAAATCTCTTTATTTTTCCAGATTCTAGTCATCCTGAACTTATTATTATTGTTTGTCTTATCTGTTACGCCTCCTACAGATATAGTGTTACTTCTTTCTTGGACATCCACTTTGTCCTGAAACCATTTCAACAATGACTATTCTCCATTGTCATCAGAGAAAATCGGTTCTTCAGGGAAGCCTCTCTGCAGTCCTACTTCATTAAATCATTTATTAAATTATCTCATAAAACAAAGACTTTTTATAGAAATGTATTTGATAATGCTCATTTTCAGTGTGATTATTTGAAGAATATATTACTCATCAAACCAAGTAATATGTTTCGTAGCTAAGAGTAACTCTACTGACTCTCACATTCCTTGTCCCTAGCCCACTGCCTAGTCAAGTGTAGAAATTCAAGAGTTTCTGATGAAGTCTCACTGTTGATGAGAGATTTAGAAAAGAGAGAAATCACAATAAAGGAAATTAGATTTATGAAGAAGAGGCTAGAAATGAGATCCAAACCTTAAGTTGCCATTTTATGTTAAAGCACCTGTCCCATTAAAATAGAACATGAAAAGGAAAGGTAAACACAAACTTTTAAAATTGATTAACAGTACGTCAGAAATTAAAACACTCATATTTTCTCCATGAAGTAGAAGGCTAAGGAGTCTGTTGACCTAATTGGAGTTTTAATTGGGAAGTGATTCAAATGGATGGAAACATACTGGAAACAGTTACATTCTTAATGGGAAAGAAAGTTGACGAGGGAAATGAAAGACCTAGGGGAATTTTAAAGACCGGTTTCAGAACAGAAACAAAATATCTGTAGAAACACCATTCCACACATTTGAATGAACAAACAGTCACCTAGTTGCAATGAATAGGAAAAATTTAATCCAGGATCTAGATGTTAAAGTATGTCTGTGGTAGAATAATAACAGGTCTAGAGATACATGAACATAAAATCAGAGTATAAAAAATTTGAAGCTAAAATTTCAAAGTTTCTTAGAGTAAAAGAGACTTCACATTTTTTAATATTTTCCCTTAAGCCTCAGTTACTTTGGAATGAACTGGGTCACTTGCTTTACCCCGATCCATCTATTGTGACTGATTCATTCTAGACTCAGGGCCACTCCTGCTTAATTGATGATGGGTTGTGATCCCATCACAAAAAAAGAAGATATTTTCTCACATAAATACCAGAGTTTATAGTATCAGATTAGAGGAAATTGAAAGCTGGTTGGTCTTTAGATATAATAAACCATGTTTTAAATTGATTTTACCTACATACTCTCAGGAACATAGCATAGACTCTGTCCTTGAATATAGCACTGAACAAAAAGGTAATGTGAAGTCAGAAGTTGAAAATCAGCAGGAGATGATTACTTTTTGGAATATATAAAATAAGATTAGTATTTGAAGCCGGAAGTGGTGGCTAACACCTATAATCCCAGCACTGTGGGAGACCGAGGCGGGTGGATCACTTGAGGCCAGGAGTTCAAACCCAACCTGACCAACATGGCGAAACCCTGTCTCTACTAAAAATACAAAAATCAGCCGAGCATGGTGGTGCATGTCTATAATCCCAGATACTCGAACTTGAACAAATCACTTGAACCTGGGAAGTAGAGGTTGCAGTGAGCTGAGATTGCACCACTGCACTCCAGCCTGGATGACAGAGCAAGATGCTGTCTCAAATATATATATATATATATATATATATATATATATATATATATATATATATATATAAATAGATATATACAGTTTAGGATTTGATTTATTCAATAAATTTTTACTCCTCACCTATTGTGCTCCAGAAACTCTATGTGGAATGTATTGATGAATATGACAGATAAATATTTTCTGGTCACATGGGAATTAAATTTTAGTATGAGATTAAAAAATGACAACATAATAAACAAGTAGATTTTATAGTAGTTTATAATGGTATGGTTGCTATAGAAAAACAGTGATAGTTTGCAAGGAGTGGAGACTGCATGTCCAGTGCCAAGTGGCATAGTATATTTTTAAGTAAGGTTCTCGGAGTATGCTTTATTGAAAAGAGACTCCTAGTAACGGAAGAAGGTAGGGAAGGTTGCAACATGAATGTCTGGGAGAAACCTCATTCTACTTAAAGAAGACAACCAGTGAAAAAGTTCTGAGTTTGACTCTGTGCAGTGTTTTCACTAAATAGTAAACAATATGGTGGTTGTGACTGGAGCAGAGTGTTCAAGAAAGAATTGTGGATTAAAAAATATCAGTGAGTTAATGATACCAGGTCACTAGGACTTTATAAAGCAAGAAAGGACTTTGTTTTTACTCTGAGTAAAATAAAGAGACTTACAAGGTTTTGAAATTAGGAGTAATTTGATCTGACTGTGTTTTGAAATGATTCTTTAGCTGATGTTTTGAGAATAGATTATTAACAGGCTTACGAGTGACTTGGAATATGGTGGCATTCATTTGTTTTAGTTCAAGAAAATAGTGTCATACCAGCCTTACCTGTTTCAATGAGTTGAGTTTCAGAAAACTTTCCAAGAGCAACTGTTGCTGTCATCAAAAGGCGGTGTCTAAGCCCATTGACTTCTTTCAGAAAAGTCCATCATTTTACAGGTACCTTTACAGTTACCTTGCTTACAATGACACTAGGGATACACTTGCCCCAAGAAATAAATGATTTATTGCTAAAGTGTCTTGTTACTATAAAAAGATTCAGTGCTTTCTTCTGATAAGATGTGTCTGGTTCCAGCTACACAGTGGGAGTCAAAAGCAGCTATCCATCAAAAGGCCCAATTGATGGAGAGATCTTATCTACCAAGAGCTTATCTACCAAGGCAAATAAGCCTGCTTCATAGAAGGAAGGTCTTAGATGAGTAGATGATGTAGGACATTTAATCCTGTACCACCTGCAGCAAGTATAAAAATCCAGTGTTCTCTCATACGCAATAGCATAATAAGATGGAAATGGGTTTAGAGAGACGAAAGTTTTGTGGCTTATTTCTTTTTTGTGTTTTAGCTTCAGTTTCTAATAATAAAAACAATGTAAAAAAAAAAGAAAATTGTTCTCTGATAAAATAGATTATTAAAACAAAGAAAGTGGAAAAAGATAGAAAAGATACTTAAATATAAAACTTCACTTATTATCACATCATCTTAATAAGCAAGCTATGGAAGCATATTGCTTTATTTTGTATTAGGCCATTTCTTGCATTGCTGTAGAAAAATACCTGAGGCTAGGCAATCTATAAAGAAAAGAGGTTTAATTGGCTCACAGCTCTGCAAGCTGTACAAGCATGGCACTAGCATCTGCATGACTTCTGAGAAGGTCTCAGGTAGCTTTTACTCATAGTAGAAGTTGAAATGGGATTGGACACATCACAGACTGAAAGCAGGAACAAGGGAGAGAGAGGGGATGGAGGTGCCACACTTTACAACAATACGATCTTGAGGAAACTCACTCACTATGGCATGGGCAGCACCAAAATATGAAGGATCTACCATCATGACTCAATCACCTCCCACCAGGCCCCAGCCCAACACTGGGGATTACATTTCAACATGAGATTTGGGCACAGACAAATACACAAACTACATCAATTCTCTGGCAATATTTAGCATATGTGTCTTTATATATTTAAAATGCATTGTTATAATTCTGAGTCCTGATTTTTTTCATAGTTAATTGGTTATATGCACTTTATAGGTTGTTACATTATCTTTTACAATAGATTTTTAATAGCTATATGATATTCAACTAAGTAGGTATAACATAGTTGGACTTTTATTATTACTGGAAATAAAAAACTCTAAAAAGTCACAATTCAATAGCATTTTGCACATTAGTAAGTTATTAATAATTTATTATGAACACATTAAACCCAAACCCCCTCTCTTTCCATTGCTCATTTGTATATCTGGGTTTTAGTATAAAAATAGTAAAATCAATGTGGTAAAGGGTTGGCAATGGTTATTTTAATTAATTTAAATTATTTCAAATCAATGTCTATCTATCTTTCCCTGATAATACTCATTGACTATTTTTCTCTAAGTAGTGAATATAATTGGCTTTTTGAAAATACATGAATATATCTTGGATCAGTTTGGCTGTGGACAGTACATGTGTCAATCATCAAGCCATTGTGTCAGCTCCAAGGCATTTCATTCTTTGTTTTTATAAATCAGTTTGTATCATATGCAAGTAGGAAGGCACAGCAAAATGTAGATTTGGACTCAAGAAAATTGGAAAAAATAAAAATTTGCTAAGACAGATGACTATTCATTAGCTTTGTGAAACAACTATGTCAGTCAACCAGTTCATAATAGTTTACATATTAACTCCAAATATGCATCGGTATATATGTATATCAATGTATACAGAGGGTTTGGTTTAAAAATGGAAGAATTAAGTAAAGAGAAGCTTTGAAAAATATTTGCAAAAAAATTAATTTTAGCAGTATTAAAAGAGAGATTTAATATAATTTGATCAAAAGACCAGATATAGAGTAGGAAGCAAAGGGATTCTAGTGTAATAATTGTAATTATTTTCATATTTTTTATATTGAGTGTATACATAATGTACACATGAATAATAAGTTATATTTCAAATTCTATAGGAAAAGGAATTTCCTTACCTTTAAACATTCCAGGGTTTTTTCAACTAATATTTATATAATTAGAATGTATGATATTTACTTCTTCCATTGCTTTTTATCAGTATTATTACTTTATCTAGTGATAGGCAATATTTAATAACTTACTAGTTACAGAGATTTTCAAATGGTCTGATCTTAGAAATTTCTAAATAAGTACACATTTAGTCGTCTTATGTTATTTATTGGGCAGCATGCATGTACAAGATGTTTTATTGTGTAATTCAACCAAATACCTACATTCAAATAGCTACCCTGGAAAATCTTCACATACTGTCATATATAAACACAAATGACACATAACTCTTGACAGATAGTTTAGAAGAGAAGGAAAAATGAAAGGCACAGACAAGTATGATAAAATATATGTTATATAAAAATGTAAAGCATAGGATAGAAATAAAGATAAGTAAATTATTAACTCAAACTTCATAGTTTTAAGGGTGTTACAGTAAAAAATGCATAATAAATGTTTCTTGACCAATGAGCAGAAATATTTTGGATAAAAAAACAGGAAATAATGTTCAGACATATAATAGTATAATAGTTTGGTATAATATTTCAAAATGTATGTTCATGTACTTTATACTCATATGTGGCAGGGTTTTTATCTGTTGCAGTGCTTAGCTGAAAATAATGGAAGCAGATATTGATTAACTCAAATGGGAAGACATCTGCTATCTCACAGAACCAATGAGGAGTCAAGAGAATCAGTTTCATAAAGCAAGCCAGAAATAAGTACGAATACCAAAAAAAAAAAAAAAAAAAAATGTAGCTAGTTATGGTATTACCTGGGGCACCACCGTAACTTGGTATTTAATCCCCCATTGTACCTAGAATTCTGTTATTATTGCCATTGTTGAACTTTCCTGTTACTTTGCTTAATTTCTTTAAGATTCAGACAGTTGATAGCAACACTTTATTAACAAACTGTTGAACATAAATATCTATGGAAACAAGAAAGAAATTTTTGACACCTTTTTGGTGCCCAATGTGAAATAGGTAACCGACACAAAGAAAATGTCCTCTATTATGTGAAAGAGAGTAAAGATGAGTTTCAAATAATAAACAGACATAATACTGGGTAGAAAGTTGTATGCTATTACACAAAAATTAGACTTTTGTTTTAGGCAATAAGAAGGCATGACTGCATCTTAGGGAGAATAATTCATCTTACCAGAATTGCATTTTAGAAATAACTTTAGTAACAATTTGGATGAACATACTGTAACTATGAGGGTCTATTGAAATAGAATTCAGGAGACTCATGATATCCCTGAAGACAGATAAGTGTCTTTATTAGCACAATGGTACTGGTGTTGGTGAGAATAAAAATAAAGAATGGATGTAACAGTTATTTTGAAAGCAGAATATGGAGAGCTTAGTAACCTACTGAATATGAGCGATAATGGAGAGAAATGAATGAGAGACAACGTATAGTTTCCTAAATTGGCTAATTGGATAGTTGTGATATTATTGAATGGCAATTAATTTAGTTTTGGACTTATCATATTTGAAATACATTGAACATTCAAGAATTTGAAAATATTAGGCCAACAGTTTGGAACCGTAGTATTGACAATCATTAACATAGGCAACACTAAAACTCCAAATATACATGCAGAAAGATGAACCAGTAAAAAAAGGAAGAAAAAAAAAAGGTAAGTGTTTTAATGGAAGTCAAGGAAATAGGCTTCCAAGATTTAACAGGAAGGCAGCTGGGTTATATGATTTTGAAATCAAAGAGAAAAGGAAGTGAAAATATGCTAGAAGTTTAGATACTAGACAGTTACTGATATCCTTGACAGAGAGGTTTCTTTCAAGTGGTAGAGAGAATTTCAAGGGTTAAATAATGAATTTGTGGTTTAAAAAATCTAGAAAGTTTTGTTTAACAATATATTTTTAGAATAAAAAATAAATAAATCCTGGGCACTGTAGTGAGACCCCCATCTCAACATAACAAGCTGAAAAGAAAGCTGGGCCTGTTGACTCTTGCTGGTAGTCCCAGCTATTGGGAGTAGGGAGGACAATGAGGTGGGAGGATCCCTTGAGACTGGGAGGTGGATGGTAACTTAAAAAATAGGTTGGTAAAAGGAAAGGATTATTTAAAACATAACTTACAAGGCAGAATTCTTATAATGTAGAAAATAGATTCACTATTTTAGTCCTAGTTTAGTCTAATATGATTTATTTCTTTTATTAAGTAGACTAATTTAATGTGATTTGAATTATGCACTGTTTAAGAATTCGTACATTTATTGCATACTTATTTAGGGTATGTTAATGTTACTGATTATAGCAATCTTAAATATTTATTTTTAACCACTTAACATATAATAACTTAGAAAATTATACTTATGGGATAGGTCCTGAATTTTATAAATGTTTGCTTAAAAAAGCACAATATAAATAAATCAATTCGTTTGAAAGGTAAAGGTTTGAAATAGACTAAGATTGAAACTGTCACAAGTGCCAAGAACATAAAATTTATTTTAGAATCATTGTAGGTATTAAACATTGTTTAATATGTTGAAAAATATATTTAAATAAAAGGGAGAGGTAAAAAGGATAAAACTAAGAGAAGATATTATATTTAACCTCTGTAAAGGGCACTAGGAGACAAATATCTCGCTTTATTTTATCAATTTTTAGTTGATTCTGGAATCCTAATCAATATGCTCACGAAAAAAAAAAGTAATAGAAACTCTGCAATACAAAACGTATTTGCCATGCTCTGAAGAATAACTGAAATATTCGTAAAACAGTATGTCTTCAAATAACTTGGAGGTCCTCCCCAAGGTGTGGCAAATTGGTGTACAAGTTATGAATTACCAGTGTCCCTGGGTACTGACTGCTTCAGCATTTGAGACACTGGCCCCTTAGGCTGGCTGCTTTTAGACTCGAGAAGTCTGGTTTAACCTAATATTTCTGCAAAACATTATATTTTGTGTGTATCATGATGTAAAAAGTTTGTGAACCATTGCTTTAATCAATAAAGTTTTTGATAAGTACTATCAGTTCAATACGTTTTTCCCCTGAAAACAAAGGAATGAAAATGAAATGTCAGCTACTTTAGTATATTTTTTCTTACAATGAAACCATGCATGATCATGATGGCAAATGTATACAAACAATCATAGAACACAAAGAAAATCACCCATTACTCCTCAGTTTAAACATATGTGTTGTAAACATTTTGAGACATTTTGTTCAAGAGGTGTGCGTGTATGTGTGTGTGTGTGCGTGTTTAAAAAATAAACCTCTCTATATTTGTTGAATTAATTCATGCTTATGGTGAAAAGTTAAAATAAAGGCATAGAAAATTTGGAATTTAAATTTGGATTCTAAAGTTTGTATTATAATAGTACCAGTACTGAAGAGGGTGAAAACAGTGTACCATTGATGGAAAAGGGTTTTATGAAATGCCCATGAAATGGCGATTGTGTCGAAGCTTCATTCTTTTCAGGAGCAACACAAACTGTATGGCTCAAAGAAAATCATTTAATTTAGGCTGCCATTTAAATAATAAAATTTATATAAAAAACTGTTATAGCAGGTATTCTTTTTTGACATTTTCCTTTTAATTATATCAGAGATACAGGTTACATCATTATAGAATCATAATCTGTAAAACTGTACTATTAACTATTATATTCAGGAATAGTTTTTGAAAATTAATTTTCATCAGTGAAGGTATTCATGTCCAGCAAAAGAATAGGTTTATTTCCATATGACTGTTGTTAGTCTAATGTCTTTATTACATATACACATTTCAGGAGTTGTTTGTGTGCATAGGCATGTCTTCTAGTCTCTTGGGAAAATAATCAATGCAAGTTATTAGTTCCCGTGCCCTACTTGTATATATAATTTTCATTTTTCTGTCATCTAATGAATCCTCTGAAGGTGGCATTTGCTTTGATATTAATGTATTTCATGGTATCTTAATTTTAGTAAATCTGATTGACATTTGGATTTTTTATAATGGAAATAGCATTTTTGTGTTTTTATAACGGAAAATTAGGCATGTGTTTCATAAGATGATAGCAGGTGGATTATTCTTTCTTAAGAATTTTTGATTTTGCAACAGTTCAGGTTACAATATTACTCCAAATATATTGTTTCTTCTTTGTTTGTTAATTCTTTAAGTATGCAGAATTAAGTTGATTGAATTCTTCAGTTAATGATACACTATGTTCATGGGTTAATGTAAGACTCTTATTTGGCATCATGTTTTATTAGTATTATTGTATTTCTCCTCAATAATGTTATCAATATGAAGATAAGGCCACTGTTATATATATGCTGTGACCTAGGCATACCTAATTAAGTGAATCAATAAACTCATACCACTCCAGAAGAAAGAGGTTAACTAACATCATATGATTTACTTTAAGAGAAATAAGTTAAGTGTATATGACAAATCACTAAGGTACAGAAAAACTTTAATCAGTCTTATGCTACACAAAACTATAAAATAGACTATAAATAGATATAAAAAAAGTTACTGAGAATTAAATACTTATATTATATGAAGCATTTTTATTTTTCATTTTACTGCCTTTTCCTTCTTAAATCCAGAATTCAAAATTGAATACACTAGGAATAAAGAAATTTTTTCCACATTACTGCCCCTTAAACTGATATTCCAACATAATCATAAACACCCATACACACATGTTCATAGTTAAAAATTCTAAGATGAAAGACTATACCAAAACTTTAATTTCTGTAAGTCTATTTGTGCACAAAAGTAAAGAGGAACATACACATGTGTGTATCAAAAATTCTTGCTGTATATATGCTGGGAGTGAGAGTGAGTGAAAGAGACATTTATATTAACACAAGCCAGACAGTGGGTGATGAGGAAAATAGATAAATCAATGAAGAATCCTAGATATCCAGCTTGATTAACTGAATAAATAATGTGTTCATGAAGAAAGACAAATTTCATGTTGTACTGGAAAATGGATTCTATTTTGGAATTAAGTTTGACCTGCATGTGAAACATTAATGGCACCCTGTAGGCAACTGGCTAAATTACTTAAAAGTTCGGGGAGAGATCTGGATTAGAGATAAATATTTGGAAAGTAACTGCATGTAAATGTATTTAAAACCATGAACATAAATGACTCATTTAGTGAGAAGCATTATCTAAAGAAATAGGGGTACAACGGGTCAGTAATTTGAGAGAGTAGGAGTATAGATGGATAAATGTGTCTAATCTTATTCTCCCTGGATAGGAGAAAAACAAACATTTGATGCAATCATTACAACTAAGCAGTAGTATTGAATCTAACCTGATAGAAATTTAAAATAAATTCAATACCTTAGATTGGGTAATTTAAAAAAAAAAAAAAAACCTACAGTTGATTAGATACAGAAGGGAGAAAATTGATATTTGAATTGAAACATTATTATCATTTTGTTAGATAAGTAAGATGAGATCACACAGAGAAAAGGACATTGATATTAAAGCTGATTGTAAAGAGGTGTTTAAAACCGTAATCATGTGATCTCAGATGAGTAACAACAGAAGTGAAAACATTGTGCAGGTCTATAGGTTAGAATCTTAATGAGATTGAAGAATTTGTTGAGGGATATATTTGAATGAATGAGCCAGAGAAAGAGAAGTGGAGTTTAAATAGTGAGATGCTTGTTAACAGGACTAAATGTAGCATAGTTTCTAGTGTAGGATGTATCCGTGGAATTGGGTTACAAAGGTTCAATGCGTGTAAATGAGGGCTATGTGTTTGAGGAGAAAGAAAGATGCAAATGACCTATACTTCTGCTATGAAAATAATTAAGAGGAAGAAATGAAAATTAATTAAAAATTTAAATTTTATTCCATTCAGTTAAGTTGACCTGTATCCATTTAGTAACTGAAGCACCAAAAACTCAAAATAATTGTTTAATCCATTCTTCCTTTGGAATATATCCCATCTTCACCAAATTCTTTAGGCACTACCTACATAAAATCTGGATTCTAATCATTTATTGCCACTTCTACTGCTACTGCTTCCACCAGTGCCCTTCAGTAAATAATTCTTTCAGAAGCAATCACACTTACATTTTCAAAATCCAACCTATAGATTTTTCTTCTTAAAACTTTCCAATGATCTGTATCCTATTCTGCATAGGAATCAAAGTAATTACAAAGGTCATTACCCCTTTCTTCATCTCCAGTTGCTCTCTCCCTAACCACTGCCACAGAAGACCTGCTCCTGGCTATTCCCAAATATCACCAGGCACATTCTTGCCTCATGACATGTTAATTTGCTAATTTCTCATTCTGGTACTCTGAACTGCCTAAATCTGCTGGATTCATGCTCTCATGTCATTTCAGTATTCACTTAAATATCACCTTCTCAGTTAAATTTTGTCCACTTAACTTAAAACTGAAACATACAGTCTCTACTGCTATTCTTATTCTCTGCTTTATTTTTCTTCAGAGCAATTAAACAGAATTAATAAATTCAATAATATTTTATTATATGTTAGTTCACTTACATATAATAAAGTTAACTGTTATGTAAAAGTATTAATAGAATTAATAAATTAAATATTTTATTTTATACACAAAACGAGTATAAAATAAAATATTATTTAATAAATTAATTATATTTACTTTTCATCCACACTAGAATCTACATTCAAGAAGGGAATTGCTTTTTAATTAAAATTTTAATATTTCCTTTACTACTTTTCACCAGAATTTAGAATGTCATCATAAAATTGGATTTCAATATGGATTTATTATATTAATGGATGGATAATTTTATTGAGGAATACCAGATGTATGTAAGTTTAGCATACTTTCTAATAAGTATTGTATTTATATTTATTAATGACATTTGTTTTCATATCTTGAGCATTGAAAATAAAAATTGTCCAATACCCTAATTAATTAACAGGGGAGACATTTTTATAAAAAAGTAATTATCTTTTCCCTTTGATTTTCATAAAATAGATACATGGTGACAACTTGAACTACACTGGTTTTCAATTCTGACCTTAACATTTCGAAAAATATTTTTTAAAGCTTAGTTGTCTGAAAATATTCTGCTAAAATATTTGTATAGCTATGCAAATATTAACATGTCAAGCTTTAGAAGTCTTAAGTAAATCTAACAAGTGATGCCTACTTTTATCAGTTGTGATCTGGGTGTTTTAGTACACCATGAAATTACTCAAAGCAAATCGGAAGCCAATTTTATTCTGACAAATGAACTTTTTTCAATTAATATTTTGAGTAAATGATGTATGTCTCAGAAAATTCCCAAAATGCCATGAATGAATGCACATGCTCATGGCTTACATTCAGTTGGCATTTCTCTTGGAAACCACATCTTAATTTCATAATCAAGGTCTCCCACAGAAGATTCCTCTCACATTGGATACATGCCTGATTTATCTAGATGCAAGCCAACTAATTGCTGGGACAACAGATGGGTCTATTCAATCGATGTGCATATCTGCCAAATAAGGCTAAAAATGTCTCAAACTAAAATAAAATATCCCCCCAAATCAGTGCTTGATCAAATTGAGCATACAAATATATAGAATTTGTATTCTTATTTTCATCTTTCTCAATGGTAGGAAATTAGAAAAAGAAAACTATCTGAGTTGGGATAAAATTCTGCAAAAATCCCACTATGATGAAGAATATTAAAGATCTACCTATTGAAAATAAATTAACCTAAGTCATCAATGCCAATGGTAATTAAATAACTGTCAGGCTAGCTAACAGTTGTTTTGTGGTTTTGTCTGTAATTTAAACTCTTATGGAGGTATGATGGCCAATAAATAGATCATAGTGGTCCTAATAGTATCTGACTCTTAATAATGTTGTTGTTGCTGCTTTTTATTTTTGGAGACTCTTAACATCTTATAAAAAACCTGGATAATATCTTATCAAAATGCTACCACTCTCCAATTTGTGTATTTGTTCATGAACTCTTAAGTGGGTAAAGAGGTCTGTGACATTCATTCAATTGTCCTTGAATCTCAATCAAGAACCATTAGTTATCCACTAGAGTCCCAAATTCACAAAGATGAATTCTGTGGTATATTCTTGGGGTTCAATCTTCATTTCTTGGTGATCACCACAGTTAGTTTCAGTGGGGCAGTTCTCTAAATTTGTCCAGGCTTCTTCACATTAGCAGACTGGGTTTGTAATCAGGAAAGATCTAAAAAAATCTAACAAACAACCTAAAAATCCCTAAAAACTCATCTATGTTTATTGTTGAATCATCAGGAGTTAGGTTTTAATACCTGTTATAATTTATGTCAATTATACATGGATATCCATGAACCCTTTGCTCTATACCCCCTTTGCAAAAAAAAAAAAAAAAAAAAAAAAAAGCTAATTTATGTTAATTTCTGTGGAATCAGAATCAACACCTCATAGTTCTACATGGAACATGGATTCATTACAATCCATAAACATATTAAGAGTTATCTGCTTACTACTGGGTAAGTGTTTCTAATATATGCTGTTATGGCTTGTAGGGATTGTTAAAAACAAACACAAATAACTACTTAATTGTTATTATAAGTCATACCAGTATTTGATGATGAATAATACCTGCAGATATTTGTACTTTTTACTAAATATAATATTTTACAGTTTTCTGTTTGTCACTGCCTATTGTTTTTATTTGTTATTGGCCACCCTTAAAAAGGTAAATTGTTGAATAACTATGACACAATAGTTTATTCCCTATTCATATTTCTGCTTATTCATAAATTTTACTAGAGGAAAACCTTATTGCTTCATAAAAACAGAAGATAAATGAGATACTAAGAAAATAATGTTGTTTACAACAAATTTTAAATTAAAAAATGTTTTATACAAAGTAAGTATGATTGAACTATATGAATTCTTCAGTTACTGACAGATATACAGTTACATTCTTGCCCATGTTTCTTAATTTAAGGGAACAGTGATTTACTTTAACTGGAATTTATTTCTTCATTGTTTCTTTGTTGGTGTATCAAGAATCATAGCAGGTACGACTGTAGATGCATAATGGGAAAAATTCTTCCTAATAGACTCCAGTCTTAATGCTGAATTAAATAATTGCAAATACTTTCTTTCTTTTTATTATTATTATTATACTTTAAGTTCTAGGGTACAAGATTTGTTACATACGTATACATGTGCCATGTTGGTGTGCTACACCCATTAACTGGTCATTTACATTAGGCATATCTCCTAATGCTATCCCTCCCCCATTCCCCCTCCCAACAACAGGCTCTCATGTGTGATCTTCCCCTTCCTGTGTCCAAATGTTCTCATTATTCAATTCCCACCTGTGAGTGAGAACATGCAGTGTTTGGTTTTCTGTTCTTGCGATAGTTTGCTGAGAATAATGGTTTCCAGCTGCATCCATGTCTCACAAAGGACACGAACTCATCCTTTTTTATGGCTGCATAGTATTCCATGGTGTATATGTGCCACATTTTCTTAATCCAGTCCGTCACTGATGGACATTTGGGTTGATTTCAAGTCTGCTATTGTGAATAGTGTTGCAATAAACATACGTGTTCATGTGTGTTTATAGCAGCATGATTTATAATCCTTTGGGTATATACCCAGTAATGGGATGTCTGGGTCAAATGGTATTTCTAGTTCTAGATCCTTGAGGAATCGCCACACTCTTTTCCACAATGGTTGAACTAGTTTACAGTCCCACCAACAGTGTAAAAGTGTTCCTATTTCTCCACATCCTCTCCAGCACCTGTTGTTTCTTGATTTTTTAATGATTGCCATTCTAACTGGTGTGAGATGGTATCTCATTGTGGTTTACATAAACTATATGTGTATTTTTTTTTTTTAATTTCCCTACCCTCTCACTACTGCCATCAGATATATATAATCTTTTATCAAGACTGGTCGGCATTTTGTTGTATTGTAAAAAAATACTTTCAATAATTTTATGGATATTAACAATAGTTTTGAATTTTTATTTTCTGATAAATGGCAATGCTTAGAAGACTTGTTCCTTGGATCTTAGGTACACTCTTTCAGAGCTATGATAACAACAACAATAATAATAGCTAAAATTTGTTCAGCACTTCCTTCGTGTGTTAGGAACTGTGCTAAATACTACTGATATATGAGAAGTTAATATTTGCAGATATGAAGTGAGGTTTTTGCCAAACAGCTACCTTATTTTAATCAGCCAGAATTCTAGGGGAAGAATAATGCACTAAAAATCAGATAAGGTATTTTTGCATTTCAAAAACTTACTTTTGTGTTTTGTTATTTCAGGTTTGTTGCTGTTGTTCTTAATCTACTATAGAAGGACACAGGACATTAATTTTTTTGCCTTTAGCAACAGGTTATGAAGAGTGGATGTAAAGAAAACATCTCATTTTTCCTTCAAATTAGATATATTAAAGGGATTAAGGGAAGAAGAACTAACAAACACGTTGAGCGAGTGTAAGAATAAAAATATCAGAACTGGAAGAATAATATTATAGAAATGGAGTCAGCAATCAGAGGCATGCTCTACCCAGGTCCTAGGCTCTATTTTCCTTAGACAAGAGTGGACACATGAAGGCCATCTAGAGTCAAACAGGAGATACTGCATTTATAACCAGGGTGAAAATCTGCAGTGTATTTCTTTCCATATGGTCTCAGATGAGAATTTCCCAGTAAAGTCAACTTTCATACATTTCATGATGAATCTAGAACGAAAATCAAATCCAAACTGAGGTTCTCGTATCACCACCACAACTACAAAAAATGGAAGAAATTGAGGATAAATAAAAAATATAAAGCTCTCGATATTGTGTTATGGAGGCACTTGAGGCTTAGCTGAAGACTGTGACTTTAAAGGAAGAAAGAAAACTCAAATCGCAAAATATTTTACTTTAAAGTGGAGTTCTTTTTAACACCTGTAAACTACATGCTGTAAATATACTTAATCACCATTTAAATAGAATTCATATGCTATTTAAGGGAGTAAGGGAGGTTGTTCATGGTTGTATTTCTTCTATCTTAAATTTAATACTTTGAAACCTAATACACAATAATGATAGTATTTAATAATGATCAGAGTAACTAACTATGAAACAATCATAATTAAGAAGTAGCTATATGTGTTGCTGCAGCAGTAAGGAGTTAGAAAATTCAAACATTTAATTACATTGTCAAATTCCTTTATATGTCCAACAATGACAGTGGTATAATTAAATATATGTCATTTTATGTGATTTTAATAAAATAATTAAATTATTCTGAAATTTCTTTATGAAGATACATTCAAATGAAAAAGTTAAAAATTCACTTAATAATTCTGACATTTAGTAATCTAACATTTCTAAACTTGGCATCTGTTCTGCAAACTTAGCTATGGTTAAAAATAAAAGAGATATGCAGTTAAATAAGAATGCCAATAAAAAGAGCTCATCATTCTTATTAAGTTTAAACAACACATTTTATGCAATTTTATTAATGCAATATTATATTATCAGTGCTTTATTAAGAATGATACTCTAAAATACGTAAATTGATAGTGAAATTTCATGGGAGAATCTGGCTGAGTTTGGGGGATTTTTTGCTTATTTTTAGAAATTTTCTTTTTTTTCTTTTTTTTTTTTTTTTTTGCTATTTTAAAGCCTAATATTGAGGACAGACTTAAAAGTCCAAGAATAACATGATTTATACCATATGCCTTGTGGAAGTTTGTAATATAGCCATAAAAATCTTTATTAATTTTAAATATTACCTATATATTTCTTTCTATGAAATAAACCCACAAATATTTTAAATACTGTAATTAAACTTATAGGCTAGAAAGAATGAAAGGTGGAGATGAGGAAAAAAAACAACAACAATTCCATTAACAGCTAGTGAACTCTTTCAGTTTGTCTGTAAAAATCACATGGAAATACAGGACTGTGTCATGAAACAATTTTGTTAGATGCATTCATGAGTTATTTATACTTATGTGGATATGACTTATGAAATAGATCTCATGAAATATTAAATGAATGATTTAAAAGTATTAATATTAAATTCTTTCTATTATTATCAGTAAGTATAAACATGAACATGTTTGAGATACTTTCTAGCATATATTAAAATATGCTAGAATGATTAAGAACATAGGCTTTAGAATAAAGCATTTCTGGATTAAAATATGCATCTCAAACTCTGTTCAATTTCTAGCCTTTGTAAACCACATTTACTTCTTAAAAAAGCCTAAGTTTCTTGTTGAACGCTACTATATCATTTTTTTAAATGAGCAAAAGCTAGTTTAAACTTAGAGTTTTAATACATGGTTGTTATGTTATCATTTAATAAGAGGTGAGACAAATTATGCATAAAAATATTAAAATTAAAATTTGAACTACCATATGATCCAATCATCCCACTTCTGTGTATATAGCTAAAAAAATAAAATTGAGGTATCAAAGAGATATCTGCACCTCCATGTTTATTACATATTATTCACAATAACCAAGAATGGAAACAACCTAGGTGTCTGCCCATAGATAAACTGAGAATGAAAATGTGTATATATACATAATAAGATAATTTTTATCCATAAAAAAAAAAAAAAAACTGTCATTTGTGGTAACATGCATGATCCTGGAAGACATCATGCTAAGTGAAATAAGCCAGATATAAAAAGACAAATACAGTGTGATATCACTTATGTGTAGGATCTAAAAATGTTAAACTCATAGAAACAGAGAGTAGAACAATGATTGTCAGATACTGGGGCATGAGGAAAATGGGGAGATGATGGACAAAGGGTGTAAACTTACAATTGTAAGATGTCTACATTTTAGAGATCTAATGGACAAATGGTCACAATCATAATACTATATTATTTACTTGAAATTTACTAAGAAGGTAGATCTTGTCTTCTTACAACACACACGTGCAAAGAGTAATTGCAATGTTGAATATGTTGGTTATTTCAATTGTAGTAATAGTTATACGAAGCATAAGTATATAAAATCTTCCTGTTGTACATCTTGAGTATATACAATTTTTGTCAATTACACCTTAATATAACCAGATCTAAACAAAAGGATGTCAAAGAGTCACAGGCTTTTAGGATAAACTAACTTTTAAAAATAAAAATAAATATTATTTGTTTAAGTTTATTAGAATATCTGCAATTGTGAAATTTAAGAGAGAGGGTAACACGAAATAAGTCTGCATAAACAAAAATAATTCAATGCATTTGAAGGACATAAAAGTCCTGAGTAAGTTAAGAGTGATCCACAGGCATAGGATAGTGCCTGCTACGTGGTACACTTTTTCTAAATCTTGAAATGCAGCAATAAACAAAAGTTATATTCTAATGAAGACAGCCAGGAATAAAAAGTGAACAAATAAACACATTTGAAGTCATAGAAACTACAAGTAGTAAGTATAGAGGTGCAATTAGAAAAAGGGTTATGGGGAATAATATTATTTTACATTGATTAGGCAGGAAAGATAGTGTCATAAGTTGGTATTTAAGGAAACACTGGAAAAAGTGAGGGGACTGTCCATATGTTTGTGATGAAAAAATATTTCCACTAAAGTAAATTGATTGGTCATTTTGAGGAAATAGAAGAAAACCAAACCAACTAGAGCAGTGTTAACAAATGGAAGTGTGATGAAAGACAAAAAATCATTGTTAGCATACAAATGGGGTATTAATTATGGCCAATTAGGCCATGGCAAATCTCTGCATGAGATGAAAAGCCATAACATGTCTTGAGTGGAAGAACTGTATACTTTTACTTAGGTTTTCAATATATCTTAATGGCTGCTTACTGAGATGGGATTATGTAGAGCACATGGAAGCAGACAGAGCCATTCTAAGCCTCTTGTGGTCTATGGATATGATGGCCTAAATTAGAGTTTGGTAAGAGAGGGATAAAAACAATCATAAGGTTATAACTGTATTTTAAAAGTAGAACATTGAAGATTTTCTGAATATTTTGAGATGTGAAAACAAGAGAAAAAGATCATTGCATTTATTTGGTCTAAGCAACTGAAATTATAAAGTTATCATTATTTGATATGAAAAAGATAGATAGCAGAGGAAATTTGATAATACTAGTGGGAGAAAATAGAATTTGGTTTGTAGTAAGTTAAATGTATAGACATTCAAGTGAATAAGCAAAGTTAAGAGTTGTATATGAACATCTGAGTCTCAGGAAAGAAGATGAGGCTAGAAATAAAAAGATTAAAATCTTTATGTGTATACAACATATAAAGCTATTAGAATAATGTATTTTCAAACCTTTTGGTTACCAATTACAAAACTTGAAGTTAGTATAGAAGCATGATCATGTTAAAATGTAATAGAAAACATAAGTTAGGGAAGGTTGGGTTAGAATAAAAATATATAAATAGAATAAAAGTATATCCATATTTTGTGAAACTACTTTCAGGCTGGAATAATATATGTTATATATTTTATACTATGGGTCATTAAAAAAATATATTGAAAGTCAATGTCTGGTCTCAGAAAACTGTAGGAGAGTTCTCTGAGAATGCTGTGTAATGATGAAACAGAGAATGGGAAGTTAACCCACTGCAGCTAAGAAATAAGATTTCAGGCTGCTAAACTCAGAGGTAAATGTGGATCAGAATAGAAAGACAAATCTGGGACCGCTGGAGGGAAGAACTATACATACTGGGGCAGGAGTGGGAGTGAGGAGTAGGAGACTATCCTGGACTACAGCAAAGAAACAAGTAGAGTTGTCCTGAAACACAATGTGGACTATTGATCCCTGTAATGATAAAGGAGGAGAAAGTTATTCTAAGCCTTTCATAGCCATAGACAGGGACTGAAAGGATTGTTGGTTAGAGTGTTGAAAATATTGTTTAAAATAAAAATGAAAAGAAATATTTTTAAAATTTGACGTTTAGAGAGAAAAAATGATATATTTGAAATAAAATAGTTCTGGCAAAAGGCAGATTACACAGTGAAATATTTAATTAATTCTGCTATTCTGTCTCTTCTAAGTGTTTCCAGCAATCTGACCAATAGCAATTTTGGAAAATATACAACTATTGAAGATATATCAACTACAGTTGGATATGTACCTAAATAATCATCAAAATACAGAGTAGAAATATGAAAAAATGCAGAGTAGAAATATGAGAAAGGCTTTAAGACACCTGCAGGATAGAATGAGATACTCTCTGGATATCAGAGGGAGAAAATGGGGGGAAAAAGTAAGAAAGAAATTATTTAAAGAGATAATTGTTATGGATTTTTTTAGAACTCATAAAGCAAGAGTTCACTAATTTTGGAAGTGCAGAATATTCTAAACAAAATCAGTATAAAGAAATCCATGCCCAGAAATGTTGAATGAAACTAAGGAACACTGATAACAAAGACAAAAATCTTAAAGGTAACCAATGGAAAAGGAGGGATTGCATATTAAAAAAAAAAAAAAAAAAAAAAAAAAAGAAAAACAAAGATTAACAGATTTTCCAACAAAAATAATGGAAAACAGAAAAACACTAGAGAATAACTATAAATTTTGAGAGAAAGAGTTGTCAGCACATATGAACAAAACTATCATTTAGGAGCAAATTTAAGTCTCAACATTTATAGATAAAAATCGAGAATATTTATACCAAAGTCTTCTTCCCTAAAGTGAAGTCTAAAAGAGGGACTTCAGGAAGTAATAAATATTTACAAAGTCTTGCTGGGATATAATGAAAAATATTTTAAAAAATCAAATGGAAGTATCCAGACATTTTATAAAATAATAAAATAAAAATTATTACGTGATTAGGCAATCTTGAAAGATTTGACATCAATCATACAAGTTGTCTTCTAGGCTTGCTCCCTGAGGAGTTCATCCTCCTGGTTTGGGATTAAAGAGAATTGATGGTGGTCAAATTTAGGAATAATAACAGCTATTGTTTACTGAAACCCTGGGGTGCCAGTGATTGTTGAAGTTATTAAGAATTTAATTGTAATTCTTATGATAAAAAATGGTAAGTTTAAATCTATTAATCAGAAATGTAGAGCATAGTGAGCTTGAGAAGACTTCAGAGTGCTTAAAGGGATCTATATATGCAAATAAAGGGCAGAATTATCTGACTACTAGAATAGAACTTAATTGTAAAATTTCAGAAATTCTGAAAGGGCTGTTAGGGCTTTTTGTTTGTTTGTTTGTTATGTTTTGTTTTGTTTTTTCCAGCCTAATCACATATTTCAAGCAATATATATAATAGATACTGGTTTAGATGATTGGTCAAGAGCCTAGAAGCACCATTAAAAGATGAGACATTGGGAAGTCTCAGAGAGAAGTATGTGGAGAGATTCAGATATATACATGTAAAGTGTGAGCATCTTCATATTCTGCCAAGAACACCAACTCCTTCAGTGGCAATATCAAACTGTGTTGACAGAATAACTCAGTGAATAGAAGTTAGTCTAACTGAAACTTTAGTCAACACTCTGCTTTTGTAATAGGATGAATACTATAGAAAACAAGTTTATTAAAAATGATGATTGCCCTTGAGCCCGAAAATAAGAGTTCTCTTTCACCAAGCTAGATCTAGCTATTGTTGCTGCTGAATGTCCAACTGATAACCAGCGGAGACCTAAGAGGCCAACCAGCCACTTGATGACAAGTTGACTACATAAGACCTTTACTAACATTGAAAGAAAAATATTTTATTCTGCTCAGAATTGACACACATGTTGAGAATATGTTTTCCTTTGGGACTGTAATATCACAGTCAGTAACACTATTCAAGGGTTCAGAGAATGTCCAATCTGCTGACATGAATCCTACATGACTTTGCTTCAGATTAAGTGTGCTGTATTACAGAAATGGTGATTCAGCAGTGTACTCATGATCACAGATCCACTGTTCTTTACCAAAGATGCTTAAACAAATAGCCTTTTAAAGTACAACTGAGTTATCGTTTTGTAGATGGCAATTCAAGGTCATTGATAGAAACATAATGGGGAAGAGAAGGAATGTGCTTGAGACCTAAGTAACCAAATGGAATGACTCTTTTTACTCTTACGTGTAGTTGCAACTGAAAATGGACAAATGCAGCAATCACAGCCTGATAAGGGCATGGGAGCCAGGTCTCAGAACCCTCAACAGTGCAGGTCTGGTTCATACTACAAGGTCAACCTCTAGACAAGAAGTGCTGCTTTCCCAGATGAAGAAGAGTCTAAAATTTGGGATGGAGGAAAAGTGTCAGTTGTCCTAACTAACGGTAGCAGTGGTCTGCAACCAACAACAGCAGTGAAATATTTAATTAGATCTGCTATCCTGTCTCTTCTAAGCATTTCCAGCAATCTAACCAACAACAATTTTGGAAAATATACAACTAATGGATTATGAATATGAAGAATAAGTTCAGTTAAACAGATCTTAGTGTATGCACTCAGTTATTTATCTTGATTTTCTTTACTGTCAGTTGTACCTACCTATGAGGTGCTAAGAGTGATACCTTCTAATGATTCTCTTTCTTTTGCTGCACACTTCTCTTAGCATTGTTCTAGGTTAAAAGGGCCAACTCCCTTGAGTTTATGATATCACATCTCCAAAGAGGCAACAGGCAGACTTTGACAAACTGTTATGAAGTTACAAAATGTTAGTTTCCTTGGATTAAAAAGTGGGATTAGGCTATACATGGTGGCTCATGCCTGTAATCCCAGCACTTTGGAAGGTCAAAGTGGGTGGGTTACCTGAAGTCTGGAATTCAAGACCAGCCTGGCCAACATGGTGAAACCCTGTCTTCCCCCTCTCTCCCGCAAAAAAAAATACAAAAATTAGCTAGGCATGGTGGTAGGTGCCTGTAGTCCCACCTATTCAGGAGGGTGAGGCAGGAGAATTGCTTGAACCCGGGAAATGGAGGTGGCAGTGAGCCAAGATTGCACCACTACACTTTAGCCTGGGCAATGGAATGAAACTCCATCTCAAAGAAAAAAAAAAGAAAGAAAGAAAGAAAGAAAGAAAGAAAGAAAGAAAGAAAGTGAGATCGACTCAGAGAGATAAATTCCAGAGTGCTCCAAGGTATCAGACACTTGCTAGAAGGCTACCTTTGTTTAGTCTTTTTCTAAGGTTCTATCCTGCTTCTCTCATTTATTTTTATGGCAAGCATTCATTCAAATAATAAACAAAACGAAAACAGAAGCAAAACTCCTTTTATAACAGTTTCTAGAAAACTCAGATTAAGATATGCTTTTCTCTAAAACTTGCTATAGGGTGCACATTTCAAATACAAAGACATAAACAAAGAGATACAGAAACCAGAGAAATGATCCAAAGAGAGAGATGAAAACGCTAGTTTTTCTGTACTCGAAGTATGTGGAGAATCAATGGAGATTTTGGAAAAAGTGGCAAAGATAATAAAGGTGACACTGAAACAGATTCAAAATCTCTGTCATAGTAGTTTGACTTACTATTACAAAATACCATGGATTGAAGAGTTTATAAAAAACAGAAACGTATTTCTCATAGAAATCGAGGCTGAAAATCTGAGATTAGAGGGCCAACGTGGTCAAATTCTGGTGAGAGCTTTCTTCTGTGTTGCAGACTGTTCTCATTTTATCCTCACTAGGTGGAAAGGGAACAAGCTAGCCCGCTGGGGTCCCTTTTATGAGAGCACTAATCCCATTCATGAGGGTTCCATCTTGATTTCAACATATGAATTTCAGGGTAATATCAACTTTCAGACCATTGCAGACTTCAAATTAGACCTTTATAGTTTATCTTTTCATATTTAAAATTTCATCTTTAAGGGCTGAAACTGACAATTCTTGATGCATTTGAATGTACCAATAAAAAGTAGCAGTAAATCCCAGATTGAAAGTGTACTAAATATGCGTAAAGGTAATCACATTTTTGAAAAATGTGGCTAGTGATTAACTTCAGGAAAAATCAAAAGTCATGTAGGTATGAAAAATTATATATAATATGTAAGAGCATAGGAAAATGTAACAGTCAAACCTTTGTGTTATAAACTGTTTACCTTTGAATTCATTTAGTGAAAAACTCCATTTTTAATCTGAAAATGTAATCACTTTATGTTTTTAAAAATTATTTCACACATTTTTAATGGAATTCTATGTAGATGATTATAATTCCTCTCTTTGAAAATAATCTTCACTGGTTCTGGGTTCTAGTGATAAAAGTAAATTTTTACTGATAAAGTAGTACTGATAAAAGTAACCTTTTTCAGTTTTTAAGTAAAATAGTACCTAGGTTTATATTTTTTTCATTATCTTAGAATTTGATGTGCTTTATGTATCTAACAGTATGTTTCTTAACTCTTTTATTATATAAAAAAAAAAACACTGTGATAATATTATTCTCTCCTGGAAATTTTTCTGTGTTAATGTCAGTCTTTCTCCAAATATCTTCCAAATATCTGTACTCTTTCTTCATAATTTTCATCTCTGTTTCTCTGCATTGCATTTTGTTTAATTTCTTCAGGTCTGTTTTCTTCTGCACTACTTTTCTCCTTCAACAGTGGCAAATTGGCTGCTTAAACTCACTAATTTTAATTTTAAATATTATCATTATTTGCAAATTATCATCTGAACTTGAGAGTTTTGGGACTTTGTTATTATTTTTAAATATGTCTGATCATTTTAAATGGTATTATGATAACTAAAATTTTAATTTCTTTTAAATATCAACTATAGTGATATAATAGTCTATAATGTCAGATTTTTGTTTTTGAAGTCTTAAATTCTGGTATTATTTTGTACAAATTTTTGTCTACTGTTAAGAAAATTTGTATGATGTTTTGTGATTCTTAACAAATTTTTCATTAGAAATAGTCATTAAATTCTCAATTTAGAATATTTTAATCTTACAGAGATTGGCTTGTGTCCTTGCCATATGTCTAAAGCAGTTAAAATAGAGTAGACACTTCAAAAGAAGACATACACACAGAAAACAAGCATGTGAAAAAAATGCTTAACACCAATAATAATTAGAGAAATGCAAATAAAAACCACAATGAGATACTATCTAACAAGGATCAGAATAGGTATTATTAAAAAGTCAAAAAAATAACAAATACTGGTGAGGTTGCAGAGAAAAGGCAACACATACACGTCTAGTCAGGATGTAAATTATGTCAGCCACTGTGGACGGCAGTTTAGAGAATCCTAGAAAACCTTTAAATGAATTGCCATTCAACCTAGCAATCCCATTATTGGGTATATACCCTAAAGAAAATAAATCATTATGCTATAAAGACACATGCATGTGTATGTTCATCACAGCAATATTCAGAATAGCAAAGACATGGAATCAACCTAAATGTTCATCAGCAGTAGACTGGATTAAAAAAATGAGGTACGTATACATCATGGAATACTAGGCAGTCATAAAAAAAAAAAAAGATCATGTCCATCACAGCAACATGGATAAAACTGGAGGACATTATCCTAAGCAAACTAACACAGTAGCAGAAAACCAAATACCGTATGTTCTCACTTATAAGTGAGAGCTAAATATTGAGTACACACGGACACAAAGAAAGGAACAACAGATGTGAGGGCCTACTCAATGGGGGAGGGGGTGGAAGGATGAGGATCTAAAAACTACCTATCAGATATCATGATAATTACCTGGATGATGAAATGTTCTGTACACCAAGCCCTAAAACACACAAATTACCTGTCTAACAAACCTGCACATGTACCACTAAGCTTAAAATAAAAACTAACAACATAAAAACAAAATAGAGTAGTATAATTTACATTAGTGTGTGTGTGTGTGTTGTGTGTGTGTGTTTGCAGAGAATGTGAGTATGAACTCAGGTCCGAAATCCAAGTGAAACTCAGCTGATGGCTACAAAGTCACAGGGACATGTTTTTCTCCATTTATTAAGATCAAATTTGACCCAAACAAATATTCTTATTTTCTACTCTGTTGGGCAGCATTTTTATTATAGGTATGTTATCAGTTTATTCAATTTCTCTTAGCATGATGCCCAATCTGTGGGTGTCATGTGGAATATGGTCATCTCAACCAATTCACCATTTGGCAAAAGCTTTGCTTATGGATTCCTGTGTGTTATTTGGATAAAACTTTAATATAGACTAGAACCAACATTCTCCCTATATATTTGCACTTGCTTCTTTCTTGCTCTCTGAAGATTTATTTTAATTCTTGCAAAATTAGCTTGAATTTATTCATTATTAAAATATAGATTCAACAAGAATTTTAATGGGTTTTGTAACAGAAGAATTTCAACTTATTTATTAAAATATCAGAAAATTTGGCTATCAATGCAAATTTTGTTGAAGTTTTATAAGAGATAGAGATAATTTATATTATTAATTATCTTTTAACGTTTTCTTTCCATTCTGTCATATAGTTGCCTTTTAACTGACGTGCTTCACTCTGAATTCCATCTTGGCAGTTTCTTTTTTTTTTCTTTTTTTTTTTTTTTTTGAGACGGAGTCTCGCTCTGTCACCCAGGCTGGAGTGCAGTGATCGGATCTCGGCTCACTGCAAGCTCCGCCTCCAGGGTTTACGCCATTCTCCCGCCTCAGCCTCCCGAGTAGCTGGGACTACAGGCGCCCGCCACCTCGCCCGGCTAGTTTTTTTTGTATTTTTTAGTAGAGACGGGGTTTCACCATGTTAGGCAGGATGGTCGTAATCTCCTGACCTTGTGATCCGCCCGTCTCGGCCTCCCAAAGTGCTGGGATTATCTTGGCAGTTTCTATTTATCTTCAGACTGACCTTTCCACAGACTTTTCAAAGTCAGCATTTTCTTATGCAGGAAAATCTCTTTCTCAACTTCTTTCTCATGTTTGTATGACTTCTTCAAATTCATGTTCCGTTTCTCCGTTTCAAAGATAATGAGGAATCAGATATGGGAAAAATTAAAGAAAGCAAATATATCCAGCTAAGAAAGAAACAAACAGAAATGTTGAAAATAAATTTAAAAGTTTTAAATATTGAATTACATAGAATAAATTCATAGCTATAAATCTCTAAAATTTGCACTATTGATACTTTGTCCTAATCTCTAGAATCAACTTGTGATATTTTAAAAGCCACTTTAAATATTACTAAGAGTTACACTAAATAAAAAAAAAATACTTAAAATATTGTTTTATCTTTTATTTACTTTTTTTTTTTTTTTTGGTCAGGGAGTAATAATTGTAATTTTCTATGTAGCTTTGGACATATTTTGTGCTTTTTAGTTTTTTTTTTCTTAATTGTTCCTTTCACTGCTACATTGCAAACACCTCATCCTTCTTTTACTTTTTATTTTATTTATTTATTTATTTATTATTTTTTGAGATGGAGTCCCCCAGACACTCATCTTATGAGATGGAGTGCAGTGGCAAGATCTTGGCTCACTGCAACCTCTCCCTCCTGGTTTCAAGCAATTCCTCTGCCTCACCCTCCTGAGTAGCTGGAACCATAGGCGCGTACCACCACGCCCGGCTATTTTTTGTATATTTAGTAGAGACGGAGTTTCACCATGTTGACCAGACTGGTCTCAAACTCCTGACCTCGTAATCCGCCCGCCTTGGCCTCTCAAAGTGCTGGGATTACCGGCATGAGCCACTGCCCAGTCCCTTCTTTTATTTCTAAAGATTCAATCTCAATCCTCCCTTGGATTTTATTTTTTCCCATTAACTGCTTTCCATTTGAATGGCTTTCTATCAACTAGTATATGCCTGATATCTATCAATAAACTAAGTTTTAGTCTACTGTGGTTTCATTTGTTATGAATTGTCTGACCACCTATTATAAGTTATGTTTTAATTATTGCCACTCTTTTTCATGTCTCTCTATTCTGTTCACATCACTTACCAGAATAGAATAGTGCCTGTCACATAGTAGATGCTAAGTAAATATGTTTAATAAAATAAAGATACAGAGCAGTATCTTCCAAGTTTTTCTGACACTTTTGAAAGAGAGCTATTGATTTTTGTAAAATCTCTTCCCCCAAAATACTTTTAAAACTATCACCTGAGTAGTTTTGTGGGTAGCATATGACACTGATAGATTTTTAAAACTAGGGAGAATAGCATTCTCCAGTGACTATCTAACTGTGGATAATAAATCTTTACATAGAATTCATTTCTATTGTCAAAACCTGGAAGATTAACTGCAGTTAAGAAATAGAGAGAATAAAAGTAATCAAATGAGGAAGAGCTACTACTTGTTTTATAGGCTTTTGGACTTTACAGAGGATATAAAAAATTGAGTAAGTCACAATCTAAGAACAGAGTTAAAAGTCAGAAGTGTCATTGATTGATTTCTGAAGACTATGCACATCAGTTCAAAGAACCAGACTAAGTTAAAGTTGTCTTTCTACAGCTCATAAAGTTACTTAAATATTGTGAATCGGAATTCATTAACACAGTTGCACAAATATTTTTAGAAGAACATTCTTTGATTTTTTTCAGACTTCATCATTTCTTAGTCACTAATACTGTAAATATAAGCAATCTGGTATTTTGTGTTATCTATATATGTACAGAAACAACAAAAAGCCTGCATTTTCTAATTTCTTACATAATGTATAACAAGTAAATATAACCACTGATTTCAATATTTATTTTTGAACTATAATTAATTAAAAATGTGTCTGTATCTCATTCATTAGGATTAAATTTCCTTCCACAAGGTATTTGAAAATCTGTTGCTTTTGCGAGATTATTTTACATATATATTTATAAAATCAGAATTTAAAGGTAAAAATCAAATTGCTTTTGTTTATTTAATTCGTATGAATCCCAACTCATGGGTCAAGCAATTTGCTCTTTTTCAATAACTAAAAAATGTGTAATGTGAAAGTTTTAATTCAATACTTTAATGTAGTAAATGTGGGCCATTTTGTATAAATTACTTGTTTTTCAAATGCAGTTTTCTGTTTTTACATTGCTTATGCAGAAAACAAAACCCAAGCCAGTACAGAGATACATCTAGAACACTGTTATATAGTTAATAAGGTCACCACAAATGGTAGAACTCCCACTATAAGTCTGGCATTTTTATTTTCCTCTCTTTTACCTTCTGTCTTCCTTTATTTCACCATTTCTTGTCAGTTGGACTAGATACTGAAGTAAAAACTGCCACAGGTAGAAAGAAATGTTTACAGATTGGTTCCTGTGTTTTAGAGGCATGTATACAAATCATGGTGAAGACAAGAAAAATGTCATAAAAATTACATTTTAAATCATGCAGATAAAGAAAATAAAAGTGTCTACATTATTGTTAGAAAACCCTTTAGTGAAAAGAATATGAGCGATATTCTTGCTTCTGGAAGGCTATCCGCAAGAACTCCTGGGAAAAAGGTATAAATGTTAGAAAAGAGTGACTTTGGCCAGGTGCAGTGGCGCCTGTAATCCCAGCACTCTGGGAGGCTGTGGCGGATGGATTACTAGAGATCAGGAGTTCAAACCCAGAGTGCCCAACATGGTGAAAGCCCCTTCTCTACTAAAGATACAAAAATTAGTTGGGCATGGTGGCGTGAGCCTGGGAGGAGACTGAGGCAGGAGAATCGCTTGAACCTAGGAAGCAGAAGTGTCAGTGAGCCGAGATTGCACCATTGCACTCCAGCCCAGGCAAAAAGAATGAAACTTCGTCTCAAAAAAAAAAAAAAAAAAAAACAGTGGTTTTTCACAGACAAAAACTTGTCCCCCAGGAGACATTCGGCTATGTCTATAGACATGTTTGGTTGTCACAGCTGAGGTAGGTATTCTTAGAATTTAGTATGTAGAAGCCAAGAGTTAAGCACCGTGGGTGCATAGGGTAGCCTCCTGCAACAAAGAATTTTCGAGCTTCAATGGTAAATAGTATCAAGATTGAGAAAATGTATTCTAGAAAATTTAAGTAGAACTATATTCCACAAATGTTATCATTTCTTCATGAATTTCACCACTATGGGAGCATTCTTATTGTTGCAATTTGGGAATTTGAAGAAAAGTAAATAGATATAATGTTAATGTGTAATTTAGAACTCAATAAATAAAACTAATTAAAATTATAATATCTTGTTTGCAGTATTTAATAGTTATGCTAATCACTTTTTTAACATTCACAGTGTAATTGTTTTCACTATTCTTACAACATGAATTCAGTTTACACCTAGATCATACAGTATATATATTAAAAATGTTGACAGTTCCTTGCTTAGCTCATCAGGATGCCTGTGATTCTCTACTGGACCTCCTTTGTATTTTCTTATCCATGGTTCCTGCCTTTGATCTGTGAGAGAGCCTTGCTTGCTCATTATCCTCAATACCCGAGTGTGAAGTTGTTGTCTGAGTGTAAGCTTCCTTATTGACCAGTTTCCTTAGACTACTTTCTGCTGATACATGTTGGCCAACAAGTGTTGCTTTAGGGACTGGGAAAAAGGCTTTTCACAGAATGGGTTTTTTGTTTGTTTGTTTGTTTTCTTTGATAATAGCATTGTCTCAATAAAACAGTAAGTTTGAAGTCTGTTTTCCTAATACACTTGCAAGTGGAACTAATCGTACCCACAGATCCCTTCTTGAGTACATCTGTCTTCTGACTCTTGTTTATTTACTGCTGTGTCTGATCCATCCATTTATTTTTCATTTAAATTGTGGCAACCTTAAGGCTATAAAAATTGTAAGATTGGATGTTAATCCGAAATGAAAATTTTGCTATTTGGCTGGACCCCACTGTCTAACCAAGACTATTTAATAGAAAGTTATTTAAGGCGATTCTTACTAAAAACATTTTATTGTCTTAATTTGGAAACTAATTTCATTGACTGCTTCACTCTGTTAATTTAGATTACAGACCTAGCAAAAATGTTTGCTGTTGGAAGAACTCTATTTTTCTTTTTCTCTCTTTTCTTTTCTTTTTTTCTCCTGCCTCAGCCTCCCGAGTAGCTGGGACTACAGGTGCCCGCCACTATGCCCGGCTAATTTTTGTTTTTGTAGTAGAGACGGGATTTCACCATGTTGGCCAGGACAGTCTCGATCTCCTGACCTCGTGATCCGCTCGCCTCGGCCTCCCAAAGTTCTGGGATTACAAGTGTGAACCACCGTGCCTGGCCGGAGAACTCTATTTTTCAATTATTTCTTGTGTGCTTGTTTCTCTTCACTAGTCAATCTATTTCAGTAGGTACTTGCTAAAAATGAAAAAAATCAAAACACACATATGTGCATCAATAATTTGAATCTTTCTACCATTTGCTTTGGAATTATAGACTTGGTAGATATATGATATGTCTTTCAAGTTGTCATGTGATTTGCAATAGAATAACAGGAGAGCAGCCTGGAATTTTTTTTTTTTTTTTTTTTTTTTTTTTTTTTGCTTGCTATAGCTTGAATGCAAAATCATGCCATTTTGTTTAGTTTTCTTTGTGACAGCACTCTACTTCTAAGTATAAATTAATATATTTTAAAGGTATATGCTACATTTATTTAACAATGAGATTCCCAAATCAAGTGGCTCAAACAAAACTGTAGCTTATTTATCTATTTCCTAGCCGTCCAGTAATAGTACAAGGTCAAAGGCAGAGAGCTTGCTCTAGTCTGCAAAGTCAAATGGGTTTAGGTGCCCTTCTTTGTAGCTTCCATCTTATTACTCCGTCATCTCTAGACTTTGCCTGTCATCCACACTGTTACACCTGCCCAAATCACATCCTCTGTCACATGACAAGGTGCGAAGTTAGAAAATGGAAGTCAAGCAATTATTTAAACATAAAGCAAAAATTCACAGTTTATATATATCCCTTCTATACATATCTGATTGTAAAAATCCTAGTCACATAGATGTAGTTAACTGTGAGGGATGTGAAAAAGGATTCAAAAAAGGCCATACCACTAGCTAAATCTTGAAGGTGATATTGTATAGAGAAAGGTAGAGGAATTGAATAATGGTAGATAAGCAGTAATCTCTGCTAAAATATATTTCTACAGAACTTTAAAGGGGAGAGAAGGCCATTGAGAGGTTTGATGTATAATCACTGGTTTGTAGCCGGGTTCATTATGTATAGTGATGTAACAAAAGCAAGTTGCCAACTGATGCTAGTGTGATTATATGTTAGGAAAATGAGCAAACAAATTAATTTTGTTCCATGGAAAGGTAAATATCAGACTCAATAATATTGGCAAAGGAGATATGCAGTGAAATAAGGAGGTGAAGGATGGAAAGACACGATTAGTTTGGCTTTTATACATTTTTTACTATATTGTTTCACGTGATGGAATAATACTTTGTAACAGTTTTAATGTCAAAAATAACAAACCAAAAAGGTTCCTAGAGCATCTTACTAGAAACTATTTTGAATTTGAAAAATTTTGTCATTAGACCTCATTATTCCAATAATTGACTATGCTTTTCTTCTTTCACCAAATAATTTATCAGTACCTGTTATATTCAAGGAGGCTATAGAAAAGGATGAGGATGCAACCATAATTAATTTAGAAATTATTCTGGACTTTATGAAACCTACACTTCAGTAGTATATATAGAGAAATAATGAATAATTTAAATGTAGGGCAATGCATTCTCTGATAAGTCAAGTACTGCAGCATAAGCTATGAGAGCTCTTGAAAGAGTAACCTAACTGAAATTTGAGGGACAGAAGATGTACCCCAGTGATGTAGCACTGAGGTGAAACCCAAAAGATCTATAAGAATTATCTAAGGGGGGTTGAGCAAGGTGGCTCACACCTGTAATCCCAACATTTTGGGAAGCCGAGGCGGGCAGATCAACTAAGGTCAGGAGTTCAAGATCAGCCTGGCCAACATGGTGAAACCCTGTCTCAACTAAAAATATAAAAATTAGCCTGGCATGGTGGCGAATGCCTGTAATCCCACCTACTTGGGAGGCTGAGGCAGGAGAATCACTTGAACCTGGGAGGCAGAGGTTGCAGTGAGTTGAGATGGAGGCACTGCACTCCAGCCTGGGTGACAAGTGTGAGACTTCATCTTAAAAAAAAAAAATAATAATAATAATAATTATCCAGATAGCAGGATGAGAAATACCACTGAGTCCAGGTTTAAAAAAAAAATCTAATAATGGAAGAGTTTTCTATAAGAAGACATATTATTTTTTAATTCGGTTACAAAGGCAATTTTAAAAGTTTACAAAGCAATTCTGGAGAGATGACTTTCCAAATGTGCATTGCAGCCTTGTTCTCTTAAATTCCCTTAAAAAAAGACATATAGAGTTATGGAGGCTATGTAGTGTAGAGGAAGAACCAGAGAGTATGCATATGAGATTTTAAGTTCTTTGGAAATCTCCAGAAGAAAATAACTATAAATGTGAACACTGATAGACAAGCAGCAAATAATAACGTTTCTCAATGTCTTGAGGACGAGGGCATTTGAAGGTGGATTTCAAGGCCTGAGATGATCAAGACTGTAAATTGAAGTGTGTAACCTGAAAGTGTCTTCTTCTTCCCACCTGTTGTTTGAAATCTTTGGAAGACTTAAAAAAGTTTCTTATTCCACTATAATAGCGACTATACTAGTGGACTATAATATGTTTTTCATTGTTTGCAAAAGAGGGACAGCTTCTCTTCTACTTATACTCCAAGAGTTTGGAGACCTGAGAGGCCTCTAGAGCTAAAAGCTTTAGCAAATGGGCTGAAATATGTCCTTTTTTTCCCCTCTTTTTCATTTCTTAATTGGTTCACTAGATGGAAAAGTCCAGTGTTTTCAACCACAGCAGACTCTCTACACAGAGAGACTGCTGCTGTCCTACCACATAGATGCCACGGGAAGATACAATACAATTACGGGGAGGCAAAATAAATTACAGACTGTTTCAGGACCCTCAATAGTGATAAAAAGGAAAATAAATATTTCATTGTTTAAACGGGACAGATAGCACCTTGAGACATAATGAAAATAGCGATCTTCTTGAAATATAGTTTTTTTAATGACAAATGATAGTGTGATCTGTAGAGAAGATTCAATCGTAAAAAGCCCTCCCATGTCCGTATTTTTTAAATAAGCAATTGAAAATAATAGTAGAAATACGTAAAAAAAAAAAAACTACTGATAACCAAATGATTATATATGATAACTTATCATAGTAAAGACCATCAGAAAACTCTGAAAACACCACACTAAATGATAAACTGTTTAAATTGAAGAAGAAAGAATGCTGACTACCTGAAATCTCTTTAATATTAGTTTAGAGGCTTGAGCTATTGTGATAAAAAATTAAAGTAAAATGATACAAAAATCAGTATAATTAAATGTGTTATCCATGAAACTCAATAGATGCTATAAAATGTCATGTTATAAATAATAATTATATACACACGTCTGGGTATTGTACCACCTACGTTCTTCTAAAACACTGAAAATAATTTAAAACAAAACTAATGATAAAAGCCAACATTGGAAAACAGAAATGTAGAGGGGAAATTAGCAGATAAATTATTTCAACACATTTGGAAGGTACAAAGCTAATTGTAGAGTTATAACTATTGTCACAAAGTAGTCTCAAAAAGACCAAGTTGTGAATCAATAGTAAGAGATAGATGATGCAAGTTTTAAGAGGTGATATTTTAGAAAATATTAGGGATCCCTGGCAAAGCAGAAGGTCATAATAACAGGCAAGGGAGAAAATGAAAAAATAGTCTTAAAATTTATATTGCAAAAAAATGCATATATGTCATATGTGCAGAAGATAATTTTTCCAAAAACAGAACACAATGAAGAAGAAAATAGCTTAAAATGCTCAGTAAGAATCAAAGCTTATTCTCTGGAAAAATTAAATTTGAGACTGTTGAGAAAATCACTTTTCCTCCCTAAAAGGAAACGAAATAAAACAATAATTTGCCATTTCCCAGGCAGGAGATATAATTTTTTCTAGAGAAATTGAAGTGCTGCCAAATTTTCTATTTAGAGGGTTGCCTAATGGCCACCTTGAATAATGTCTTTTCAATGACAATGACTGAATTCTAGATGTTTTTTAAAGTACTTTGTGTATTCTTAAAATAATTTTTTATTTGCATTTCAAATGTATGCAGGAAGCCTTGTCTTAAATGTAAGGGAACTACTGCTATGGTTTGAATGTTTGTCCCCTCCTAAACTCATGTTGAAATTTAATTGTCATCGTAACCGTATGAACAGCTGAATCTTTTATAAGGTGACTAAGTCATGAGAATTCTTCTCTTGTGGCTGAATCAATGTCATTATCGTGAGAGCTGGCTAGTTATTCCAGAAGTGGGTTTCTGAGAAAAAGATAAGTTTGACCCCTGTTGTGTCTCTGTCTCGTGTACTCACTTCTGCCTTTTACTCTTCTGCCATGGGATGACTCTCATCAGATGCAGGTGCCACGCTCTTGTTAAATCAATTTCTGCTCATTATAAACTACCTAGTCTCACTTGTTGTGTCAAGGAAACACAAAACAAACTAAGATAGAAAATGGGTACTGATAATGGGGTTGTTGCCTTAACAAACACTTGGAAATGTGGTATTCTCTTATTGCAGCAGAAAAATGGAGCAAGACAACAACAAAATGTCAAAACAGACTAAAAAGATTAATGCAAAAACAGGAAAACATTAGAAAACATTATTACAGGGAAGTTTGGCTAAACATTATGCAAAAAATAATGTATATGCTTTGACTTTCAGTAAGTACAATCTGTAGGATTATATTTTAATTTACTTTCTAAAGTATTGAGAACTACCCAGCTTTAGCAGGCATCACTCTTGTACTTGAACTTTTTTATATGCCCTAAAGCTATTTCCAAAGTGACTGGAGTCAAACCAGCTACAAAATAAAAATGTCATAACAACACAGATTATATTAATACTATTTAAAATTCCAAGTGATGGAGTAGGATAGTATAAGCACCATGTTTTTACATGTATCATACAAAAGACAGAACAGTATACCATTTTAACAAAATGCAGTTGCTTCAATTCTGAATCACTAAAAAATAAACTTTTAGTGAATTTTCTTGGCTTAAATGACCAGAACAGGCCAATTAAAATTCTGGTTAAGTTTTTCAGAGTCTAATACATGAATCAATAGTCATGTAAAATGTGATATACGATGAGATGTAATATTACGGATTGTAAATGAAAACCATCCTTTAAACGAAAACAGAAAAAAAAATTAACAAACAGTCGGTTGACATGCTTTAGTGAACAGATATGTGCTCACTTATTTTAGTCATTTACTTTCAGATTAAATTGCAGAAAGAGCCAATTTAATTTATACTAGACAATTTAATGTTTAATAAGACATTAATATTAAATAATTTTTGAAGATTTTGAATTGGTAAGATTGTTCTGTGTCAAGCTTTTTTTTCAAGAATAATTTTCTAAGTTACTTAATTTCAAAATAAATGCATAACAGCCTTAGCTTTTTATCCTGCATTGCAGGAGATTGTGCATATTTGAGAATTGTATGCTCAAAATGAAATTATTTAATGTTACAGGTTATAGAAGTAAAATAAAAAATCACATGATTTAAAAAGAATTCAAAGTATGAATTATTAGCAAAAATGTTTAAAACTCTAAAAGTTCATTTAGACTTGTTTATTCCTTTATACTTGGCAAAAAAGTAAAGTAGCATGCTATATTTAATTTCCAAATAGTAATAGGCTTTTCAGCTCATTAATTTTTTAAAATGTAATTTTATATTTACTGCAAAATGACCACCTATGGAGAACAAAGCAAAACTAAATATATATGCTCTTCAAATTATGACAGGGTCACATTCTGATAAACCTATCCAAGTTGAATATATCATAAGTCAAGACTCCTTTTAAAGCATACTACATTTTAAAATACGATCGTTTTATCTACACATAACCCCATTGTAAGTCGATGAGTGTAATGAATGTATATTGCTTTTGCATTATCATTAAAAAAAAAAACTGTTAAGTGAAACCATCATAAACCAGAGATTATTTGTGTGTGGCAGCTATACTCAAAGGAAGAAGGGAAGATGTGAAGATATTCTACAAAGATACTCAAATGAGTGTTTCAAGAAAAAACCTGCTGAAAACATTGTTTGGTAGTATTTTTATGTAGTTATACTATTCTGTAATAATTATTTGGAAAGGGATAAAATGTACTTTTAAAAAACTTTCTATATTTTAAACCCAGAGAAATGAGACAGAAAATATTAGCCACCTAGCTTCTTCTTTTTGTCTTAGCCAATCAGTCACTCAGCCTGCCATCATCTTTCACTATTCTTTGACTCCAAACATGTTGGTCCTTCGATTAAAATGTCCTTTTTCCTTTATCCACACTGACCTTTTACATATTCTCCAATAGCTATTCAGGTATCACTCACCTCCTCTGTTAAATCCTCCAGGCTTCTCCTGAGATGTAGAGATGCCATCAGACATTTAGAACCACAATCTCCTCCTAGATCTTCAGATTCCTGGTGGTAGAAGATGAGTTTTATTTAATCTTTTTAAAAGCCAGAAGCCCCCAGTGCTTAGCAGAAGAAATGACACATAAATATTCATTTTTCCTTTTTAAATGTAATCATGCCTGCAATTCACATGTGAGAAAATAGCATATACCACCTTAAATTATTGCTTATTTCTTTATCAGCTATTTAAATCTTTATTACTATGTCAGAGAGTGGTAAGTACTAATGGAAAGAAGAAATACATTTAGTTGAGTGAAGTGGAGAATGATGAGAGGGCATTTTCTAGAGTACAATCGATAGACACTTGACTGAGAGACACAACTGATAAAATATTTGAACAGGTACTTGAGGGAAGTTAGGAGAAGAGCTATTCTGGCATCTCTGGAAAGAGCATTCCAAGGAGAGAGAACAATAAATAAAAAGCCAGAGGACTCACAGATACAAAAACTAGCCCATTCTAAGAAGGTCCAGTAGGCCATTGTCTGTGGAGCAGAGCTCAGGGATGGGTGAGGACACGAAGAAGAAAAGATGATTAGGTCAGAAATATAGTAGAGGATGCCATTATTGGTGGCTTTATTGGACATAATAGACTTTTATTTTTTATTATAGTAAATATGAGAAGGATCTATAAGTTCTGAGGAGTAACAGGAATCTGATATGCATTCAAAGGAACAATATGATTACTTTGTGAAAAATATAAATATAAGGGCAGATTGTTGGAGGTGAGTTAGGAGAGAGTTGAATAATTTTGTTATGAGATGGTGGTGGCTTGGACCCGTGTGGGAGAGGAAAGGAGATTAGAAGTGACAAGACACCAAATGTATTTCGATGGTGGTGACAATAGGATTTAGGATCTATATTGATTTTCTAAGGCTGCTGTACCACAGACTGGATGATGTAAGCAAAAGAAATTATTCTCTCACAGTTCTGGAGGCTAGAAGTCCAAAATCAAGATGTTGGTAAGGTTGGTTCCTTCTGAAGGCTTGAGAATAGGCTCTGTTCCAGGCCCCTCTCTTTGGCTTATAGATGACCATCTTCTTGTGTCTGTTCACATTGTCTTCATATGATATTCACATGTCTGTTTTTAAATTTTCTCTTTTCATAAATACTCCAATCCTATTGGATTAAGGCCTAATCTAATGATCTCATTTTAAGTGATTACCTCTATTAAGACCTTGTCTTTTAATAAAGTCACATCTGAGGTTCTGGGAATTATGATTTCAACATATGAATTTTGAAGGTATTCAATTTATACCATCACATGGTACATGAGTAAAGGGAGAGTTTGACCTTTGCAAACAAAGAAATAGAGCAGCTGGTTATCTTGAATACTCTTCAGCGTATTCATTCACTCAATATTCAACAAATAATTAACTTTTTTTTTTGATGTTTGAACGTCAGTCTTAGGACAGTGAACAAGATACCCGAACACGTGAACCACATATATTCAACATTATAATGGAACATTCCTTACGTATGCAATTATTCACTCCTGAAAGACTTTCAATTCCCCTAGTACTTCAGTAAAAATACTTCCTAAATTCTTGAAGAGAACTAACAGGTAAGATCAACATTTCTCTTCTTGGATGGTAACAACAGATTTTACTTGTAAGTTTTGGCAGGTAAGTTGTTTCTTTGAAATATTGTTTCCTCTCTATGAAATGGGGAAGATATATTGACCTCATAAGATCATAGAATTAAATAAAATATCAAATACCAAAGATTGTCCAGGGCATAATCATGCAAAAAATGTGAAAATGTAGAAACCTTGATGCTGGACATCATCACAGACATCTGATCTTAATACTATGGACCAGCTAAATGATTAGCATGTTTCCAATTGATCTGAGATTGAGTTATGTCTGTATTCATGAAGAAAAGATTTAATAGAGAAAGTCACCTCTCATCTTAGAGGTAGTCATAGCTGATAAAAAGGGTCAAAGAAAAAAAATAGTTTTTGTATCCTTAAAGCCTGACACAAAGACAGAACACACTTTCACTATTACACACAAAATTGCTTGTAGGAGAGGCGTTGGTGTCTCATCCATGTCCATATCCCTTCCCTGTGCCTCGCTGAGGACTAATGCAAAGCAACTGCTCAAAATTATTTGCAAATTAAGCATTCAGAACACTGACAGTACAGTAAAATATGAAAAGCAGGATCTCATTGAATAACACATTTGTTTTTCACTGGCAAAGAATCTTATGGAAATTCAGAGACAGGAGAAAAGGCTGTGCTAGAATCAGGATAGGAGGCTTGTGAGACGCATGGGGTGCTGAGATATTCCCTTATTCATGTAGCAAACACTGAGTAATGCATGACGCTGCACCCAACTCAGAATGTAAAGGTAAGTAATATCCGATTCTTAATTGTTTCACATATTCTGGTTGCAGAGACAGTATACAGTAATAATAAACAGCACTTATGACCCCTCAATATGTGACAGGCATTGTTCTAAGTTATTGGCATAGATTAATTATTTTAATCCTCACAATAATGCTATGAGAGATGGAGGCACTAAGAACTTAGGAAGTGTGCCAATGTCACATGGCTAGTAAATGGTGGAGCTGAGATTTGAATTCCAAGCAGTCAAGCTCTGAAGACTGTACTTTAAACCACCATGCCTTTTTGTAAAGCTAGTTCTCATGTAGTTTAGTAAGTAAAATGATAGACTCATAAATAAACATATATATTTAATAAAAAGGATAGAAGTGATGATAATGCCTTACACCAGGTAGGATAGCAATTATAAAAAAAAGTTAACAAACAATAAGGAGAACGTGGAGAAAAGAAAACATTTATACACCATCTACAAAAATGAAAATTGGTGCAGCCATTATGGAAAACAGTCTGCAGATTCCTCAACAAATTAAAAATTGAATTACCATATGATCCAGCAATCTCACCTCTGTATATATAACCAAATTTAATGTCACAAAGTATGTCACTGAGTAGTGATATGTGGCCATCAAAGAAGTTGAATCAGTAAATAAGTAAAATATGTCTCTGAATATGAACATTTTAATGAATACATTGACCAGTTTATTTTCCTATTAACATATGCACAAGATTAATAGATAATTTTATATATATAATGTGTGTGTATATATATAGCCTATTTTCCTAAAATATAAAATAGAATGTTTAAGTGATGGCAAAGTTATACATTATAGTTAACTGTAAGGTCTTTTTATCACTCTTAGTAATATATGAACTAATGGTATGTCTTATATTTAATGATGTCTTAAATTTAATAAAACTGGGTAAGTAATATGTCAGATAATAATAATAATGTGCTATGAACAAAAGTAAAATTAGGCAAAGCAGGTTTTAGAAAAGCAGATGATGGGAATTACTATTTTATCCAAGTCATGTAAAAACACCTCTGCTAGTATGTGCTTCGAGCTGTGGATTATTTTAAGTGGATAGATCAACAACATTTGGGGCAGGAATGTGAATGGCCAGGTGATGCAAGAAATAAACCTTTACAGAGAGTAATTACAGGGAAATGTTGTGACAGATGAAGTCTAAGAATTAGTGGGTATACAAACATATATACATATATATACACATATATACATATACACATGTATACATATATATGTAAGGCTTCTTTTCTAAAGTATCAAATAGAATGTTTAAGTGATGACATACTGTACATACAAATTAGAATTGAAAGACTTTGCTGATAAATGAATGTAGAATATATAAGAAATAGAGGAAATCAGTATGAACCTAAGGTTTTGGCAATTAGACTAAGATTTTGCCCTAAAAATTAGACCAAGATAAGTTGCAGAAATTAAGAAGACTTCATGAAGGACATAGTCGGAGATGGGATATCAAGAGTACAGTTTTTCCTTTATTTAATTGTAAGCACTTTCTTGAGGAGAAATTGATTTCTCAAAATGTATCATTATATATATATGTATAATTATATATATATATATATATATAAAATTTGTGGACTAGACACTCAAGATTCAAATTGTTAATTGTAATAAACACAAAGACATAGACAAACACACATACATGGCACAGAACTTCAGGTCAAATATTAGATGTCATGATCTACATTTGGATGAACATACAATTGTCAAGTTATTAACTTAGGTGAGAGTGTCTCACTCAAGCATTTTAAAATCACTGCTTCTCAGAATCTCACAGTTTTCTGGAATGCTAACTGCACCAGATGGTCTTACAACTTGGCTGCACAGTGAGATGATATGTTCAGAAGACAGGTTGGCATAATGTGTGAGAACAGAATGCAAGACAAAGCGAAATGCTGGCCTCTTACACACAATCAAGTTCTCTGGGGGAAAGAAATGCACAGAATGATAAGCTTTCATCTCTGCTTATGGCATATTTTTCTTTCCAGTTACTCAGTGTGGGTAAAATCAGCCAAGCTTCTAAACGCAAATGAGTCACTTAATTTCCCTTTTCACATGACAGAAAGCTATTTACCAAAATACTTGCACTGAGATTCCATTTTAAAGATCAACTGATTGATATGTGACTGTACTGATAGAACTTAGAACTAACCTTATATGTGACAATTTGCCTTCAGTATGCTAAAAAATGAAGTCAAAAATTACTAGGATATTTCATTAGAGTATATATATATATATGTGTGTGTGTGTGTGTATATATATATGTATATGTGTGTGTGAGTGTGTGTGTGTGTATCTCAGCAAATTCTTTTATATAAATTTTAGGATGGAAATTTTAACAACTGTTAAATTATGCATGTAATTATATTTGAAAATATAGGTGTGGCATTACCACTAATTATAAGTTAATTAGATGGCTTTTTTTCTTCCTAGAATTTTTTGGTTTTGCCCCTAGAGACTATTATCAGAACACCCATGAGGTTAATAAAGCCAGTACCTGGCATGGTGCCTGTGGCAAATAAGGCTTAAATTTCTGAAGCTGAGCTTATTGAGTAGAATTCAATATAACACTCAAATTACTGAATGTCCGTTAGCTTTTTGTCCAAAAAATTAATAATATTTTTAGGCAACATCTTATTTAATATTAAATACACATATGTGTTAAATATTGGAATAATAATATAAAATTTTAATTAGAGATTTTTAAGCAATTCAATGGCTTTTATTGTATATATTTGAGATATACAACATGTTTTGATATGCATATAATAGTTAAGTGATTACAATCCACAAAATTAAGTTATCCATCACCTCACATACTTACCTTTAAAAAAAATTATGGTAAGATCACCTATAATCTCTACTTCAGCAAAATTTCAGAATATAATATAATACTATTAACTAGTCCTTATGCTATACATCTTTAGACTTATCCTAATATAACTGCAATTTTGTATGCTATGACTTATATCTCCTCATTTCTCCCCATCCCTCCACTGATGATCACCTTTTTACTTCGTTTGTATGTATTGAGCTTTGTTCAGATTTTACATATAAATGCAAATTTGCAGCATTTTTCTTTCTCTGTGTGGCTTACTTCACTTAACATAATGTCTTCTAGATTCATCTGTGATATCAAAGATTGTGTATGTGTGTGTGTGTGTATACATACACTAAAGTCTAAAATTTATTCATCCATTTACCCATCAATGGACACCTAGGTTGATTCTACATCTTGTCTATTTTTTTTTTTTTTTTTCTTTGAAATGGAACCTCTCTCTGTCATCCAGGCTGGAATGCAGTGGCGTGATCTCAGCTCACTGAAACCTCAGTATCCCAGGTTCAAGTGATTCTCCTGCCTCAGCCTCCCAAGTAGCTGCGAACACAGGCATGCGTCATCACCTCCAGCTGATTTTGGTAGTTTTAGTAGAGACAAGGTTTTGTCATGTTGGCCAGGCTGGTCTCGAGCTCCTCACCTGAGGTGATCCACCCTCCTTGGCCTCCCAAAGTGCTGCTATTACAGTCATGAGCCACCGCACTTGTCTATTGTAAATAAAGCTATAATGAACATGGGACCATGGATATCTCTGAGGTGCTGATTCAATTCTTATTGGTATATACCTAGAAAAGAGATTGCTGAATCATATGTAATGTTATTACAATTTTCCCAGAAATCTCTATGTTGCTTTCCATAATGGCTATAACAATTTAGATTCCCACAAACAGTGCACAAAGGTTCCTTTTTCTCCACAACCTGGACAACACTTGTTATCTTTTGTCTTTTTGTTAATAGCCATGTTAACAGGTGAGAGATGACATCTCATTGTGGCTTCGATTTTCATTTTCCTGATGACTAGTGATGTTGAGAACCTTTCTATAAACCTGTTGGCCATTTTTACACCTTTTTTGAAGAACTGTTTGCTCAGGCCTTTTGTCTATTTTTTAATTAGTCTGTTTGATTTTTTGTTCTGTTTTTATTTGCTTTTTAGTTATATGAGTTCTTCATATATATGGCAATTAACTCCTTATCGGACATATAGTTTGAAAATATTTTTTTCCAGTCCATTATCTTTTCATTTTTGTTGATTATTTTTTTCTTAAAGTAAAATTTTTATGCATTTGCAAATGGCATGTTCCTATATGTAGAAAAACCTAAAGACTTAATGAATAAGCTGTTAAACTAATGAATGAATTCAGTAAAGTTACACAATAAAAGATTAACATAAAAAATTAGTTATATTTCTTAACACCAAAACAATTTATGTGAAAAATAAATCAAGAAAAAAAAAGCCGTTTATGAGAGCATAAAAGAGGATAAAATACCTGGGAATAAATTTAATCAATGAGATAAAAGATTTACTGAATACGGTAAGACATCAATAAAAGAAATTGGAAAAGTCACAAATAAATAAGAAAATACCCCATGTTCATGAATTAAATGAATTAGTATTGTTAAAATGTTCATACCACCCAAAATGATATATAAATTCAGCAAAATCCCTGTCAAAATTCCAATTGAATTTTTCACAAAAATATTTAATAAAATCTCAAAATTTGTATGAAACTATCGAAGATCCCAGTAGCTAAAGAAATCTTAAAAAAGAAAGAAAGAAAGAAAAAGAACTGAGCTGGAGGCATCATACTTGCTGATTTCCAATTATCTTACATAGTTATAGTAATCAAAACATTATGATACTCACATAAAAATAGAAACATAGATCAATGGAATAGAATAGAAAACCCAGAAACAAGCCTATGCATATACAGTCAACTAATTCTTGAACAAGGCACCAAGAAAACACAATGAAAAAAAGATAGTATTTTCAATAAATCACATTTCAAAAAACTTAGTATTCATTTGCAAGACTAAAGTTAGATTCCTATCTTTTGCTACAGGCAAAAATCCATCCAAAATGGAAACAAAACGTAATCATAAGATCTGAATCTATAAAAATTCTAACAGAAAACATGGGCGAAAAACTCCTTGAAATTGGCCTTAGCAATGATATTCTGGATATCACATTCAAAGTTCAGAAACAAAAGCAAAAATAGATAAGTGAAATACCATTAAACTAAAAATCATCTAACATTTACCTGCAGTTTTGCCTTAGATTTATTTTTTCTCAATAAAATAAATTTCATTTTAAGTTGAGTATGTAATTGTTATTTTAACAATTTTATAAGTAAACTCACGATCAAACATAAGTTTTTTACACCTTCATGTAAGAGTGCTGTTTCTCCATGAGGATGACGCATTCTCTTTAAAAATTTTTAAACGAATGCATGTTTCTCCAAAAAAAAAAAAAAAAAAAAAAAAAAGGAAAAGACTTATATTTCTGGAACATGAAGTAGACATTCCTTTTCCTATTCCTGTCACTAAGTACAACCCCAACCCCAAACCTTGGACCTTATACAGAAAACAGACATAATATTTTGAAAGGTGAAAGACAGAGGGAAGTGAACTATGGACCCCACACCTCAAGACTTGAGGAGCACCATGATTGTGAATTTCCTAGAATTTCTTTTTGACTCATATAACAGAGACTGCTTTCTAAGGAAATCAGTAATGAAGACGGAGTGATAGACTTATTGATCCAGGGAACAGAACAGAGAACTTATAAATAGATTCACACAAAAATGCCTAACTTATGTTTGACAAATATTTAAAAGCAACTCAATGGAGGGAAATCACCACCCACCTTTTCAAAAAAGAAATTAGATATTCATATGTTAAAAGTTTCACTTCAGTCTAAATCTTGTTCCTTATACAAAAATTCATTCAAAGGTTATAATGAGAGACTTTAATTTAGAAGGTAGAACTATAAAACTTCAGGAAAAATCTTTGGGATATAGGGCAAGGAAAATAGTACTTACATTTGATACCAAAACACAGCTCATAAAAGGGAAAACTGTTAAGTAAATTTTATTAAAATATCATACTTTTGTTATATTTTTGTTCTGCAATAGACCCTTATGAGGTAGAAAGTAAAAGCTACAGGGTGAGAGGAAATATTAACAAATCACATATTTGACAAGGTTTTAGAATCTAGAACATAAAATAAGCTCTCAAAACTCAGTAGTAAAGACAAATATACAAACAAATCTAGTTATAAAATGAATAAAAGACATAAAATGACACTTCTTTGAAGAGGACATATAGATCGTAAATAAATAATGTATGAAAATATCTTCAATATAATTAAACATTAGAGAGATGCAAATTAAACCATGATGATACATCCCAGCAGACTCATTCAAAAATAAAATTTAAAATGACACCAAATGCTGGCAAGAATTGGAAGAATCTGTATTACTTTTAAATTGCTGGTGGAATTTAAAATGGTACAACCACTCTAGCACAATTTTGAAGCATCTTACAAACTAAACAGGCAAATATCATATAATCCAGAAACCACACTCTAATGACACGTCAATGTATACTAGAATTTGTCTCTGAGAAATAAAAATGTATGCTCACAAAGACACCTGTGTATGAATGTCTATATAGCACCTGTATTCATCATAGCCTAAAACTAGAATTCTAGGTATCTATCGAAAGGTAAAGGATGGTTAAAACTGGTGCACCTAATACTTCAGCAATACAAACACATTGACATGCAATAATCTAGAGGAATCTCCAAGACATTATGTTAAGTGAGAAAAATCCCACCTGAAAAGTTTGAATACTATATAATTCCATTTATATACAATTGTTGAAATGACTTACTTTGAAAAATATTGATGCTGAGTTCAAATTTTGTGGAAATCTCAAATATTGATCAATGCAGAAGAAATTCTTAGAGTTTAAAGTTTCTGGTGTCAATTATAGAGTCACCATTATAACTGAATCAAAATATTATTTAGGCAAGTAGTGCTTAGATATCAATTCAGATATCGATACATTCATAGACATAAGCTTACGTTTTTATGCAATTAAGATGACCACAGGTAAGGAAAGATTTTATTAGGCATCATATGTATGACTATACCATTAAAAAAAATTCAATGTATTCTGTAAATGGACTATTTGAAACTCCTATTGGTACCTTTTTAAAACTTATATTTGATAACCAAACCTGGATTTTCTTTTCATGAATCTTTAAGCTCAAAGCAGATAATGTGCAAAATATATTCATTTCTTAAGCATGTTCACAAAAATGAATTTTACTTGGTCGAATTTTAATTTTATTTTGGAAACTAAAAAGCAGGAATAAAAGACTCCACATAAATAATATTGTTTTAATTTATAATTAACTTTGAAGGTATTCGTTCATTTTTACTGTTTCCCCAAATAATACTCATTAAAATTATAAAAAAATATATATTCATGCTATATAAGCATGTTCATGTGTCTCTGGCCTATGCTTGTGCATTTTTGTGTGTCACTGTGGGCACTGTAAGTGAATGAGCTGTGTGTGTGCGCACTTGTGTATGTGTGTAGGAAAGATAAAGAATATGAAGATGCACAAAGCTTTCTCTTAACTCTCTTCATTTTGACTGGGAATAAAGGATAATATCTATTTCAACTGCACAACTCATCATCACAGTAGGGGATCGTGCTTCTAATTTCAGGAGTAAAGGAAATACGATGAGAAATTACACATGAAAATGTGGTCTTGTAGACTTTCCTTTTGAAATTTTAATTTTCACTTAAAAATATGTCTCCTTTGGCTAAAGTAGTAAAACAGGAGGGAATGTTGTCTCCATCTACTTGAGAGGAGATGTTTTGTCATTTAGAAAAAGACAAAATCAAAAATGTGCAAGCATTATAGATCTTCTTCTATTATTGGCATAAGATGGCTTCCAGTGGTTCATCTCAGCTCTGCAGAAGAGAAAACTAGAAAAGGTTATAGGGCTATACTAGATCACTGATGGTCAGGATAGCCTTTATTCCACATACTATCCTGAAAATCAGAAAGAACCCTAGGACTTTACTTAAGTAGAGTCTTTTGTTAGTGAGCGACTAGATTAGACTGGCTACTAATAAGCAGTACCTGAACAATTAATACAAAACAGAAACCAAGAAGAAGAAATTACTTTCTGGTGGCAGGTAGACCTGTGGGTGTAGGGTACATATGCATTTTGTAATGGATTGGGAGAGGTCCTGTGTCTCACCCATTTTGAAGATGTAAGCAGATGAGATTTCTATAAACTAACCCCAAAGTTAGTAGAAGAAAATAAATAGCTACAATCAGAGCAGTACTGAATGAAACTGAGACACCAAAATCCACACAAAGGATCAACAAACCACAAAGTTGCTTCTTTGACAAGATAAACATTGTGGATACAAAACTAGCCAGATTAACAAAAAAAGGAGAGATTCAAGATCCAAATAAACACAATCAGAAATGGCAAAGGTGAGACATTGCAACTGATCCTGCAGAGATACAAGAGATCCTCATAGACTATTATGATCACCTCTATGCACACGAACTAGAAAATCTAGAGGAAATGGACCAATTCCTGGAAACACTCAACTTCCAAAGATTGTATCAGGAAAAAATTGAAACCCTGAACAGACCATTACTGAGTTCTGAAACTGAATCAAGAATAAAAAGCCTACCAACCAATTAAATAAATAAATAAATAAATAAATAAATAAATAAATAAATAAAAGAAAAAGCCATGGAACAGATGGATTTCATAGCCAAATGCTACCGAACAACAAAGAAGAGCTAATACCAATTCTACAAAAGCGTTCCAAAAAAACAGAGAGAGAGGGACTTCCCTCTAACTTATTCTTCAAAGCCAGCATCACCCTGATACCAAAATCTGCCTAAGACACAACAACAAAGGAGGGAAAACTACAGTCCAATATTCCTGATAAACATAGATACAAAATCCTCAACAAAATACTAGGAAACAGAATCCAGCAACACATCACAAAGTTAATTCACCATGATCAAGTAGGCTTTATTCCTGGGATGCTAGGTTTGCTTAACATACAAAAGTCAATAAATGTAATTCACCATATAAAAAGAATTCAAAGCAAAAAAAAAAAAAAAAAAAAATCTCAATAGATGCAGGAAAGGCTTTCAATAATGTCTAACATCCTTTCTTGATTTAAAAAAAAAAAAAAAAAAAAAAAAGGCCCTCAATAAACTAGATACTGAAGGGACATACCTCAAAATAATGAAACACAACTATGACAAACCCACACGAGACATACTGAGTGGGCAACAGCTGGAAGCACTCTCTTTAAGTAAAGGTGAAAACAAGACAAGGCAACATGCCTACTCTCATGACATCTATTCAACATAGTCGTCTCAGCAAGAGCATTCAGTCAAGAGAAAGAAATAAAAGACACCCAAATAGAAAAAAGGTAGAGTCAAATTATCCCTCTTCACTAACAATATGATTCTATACTTAGAAAACCCAAGCGACTCTGCCAAACGGCTTCTAGAACTGATAAATTATTCTCAGTAAAGTGTCAGGTTACAATATCAGTGTACAAAAATCAGTAGCCTTTCTACACACCAATAATATTCAAGTTGAGAGTCTAATTAAAAACACAATCCCATTTACAGTAGTCACACACACACATACACAAAATTTACCTTGGAATACATGTAATCAAGGAAGTGAAATAACTCTACAAGGAGAACGACAAAACACTGCTAAAATAAATCATCAATTTGCATAGACACAATATTTTCCCATTTGTTTCTCTAGAGAAATAAATATCACAATACCCTGTGTTTGATTAAGTACCACCTCTTGCACTTCTATTTACTTTCTTTTTATCTGTCAATTCCTTTTCCTTTATCATCTTGTCTCCCATTTATTCTTCCATCAATTCTTGTTTGCAAGCTTTTGTTTTTCCTTTGTCTTACTTTTAGCTCATTAAAATTAACCAGGATGATTCTGTGTCACATAACATACATGCTATACTTTTAGTACCAGCTGTTGTGCATCGCTAAATATTTTTGTGCATCACTACAAATCAAAATCTTTTAAAATATTAATACAAGATAAAATGCACTTGGAAAAAGAAAAAAGACGTGATTAATTAATTTTAAGAGTTTTGGAGAAAAATATGATACAACAAAAAACACATTTGTTTTTCCCTTTTGTTATCTACTCTTCTCCTCAAATGAAACTTAAAACATTGGTGGCTCTTGGGGTAATTTTTATTCTCTATTATTTAATATTAAATTTACAATAAAATTTTGTATTGTATACTTCTCAATGTATTACATTGATGAAGGTGTAATATAGCTTGGTTGTAATCTAAATGTGAGATATAAAATCCTAAAATTTCCAGAAGATACTATAGTATTATGTCTTTATGATTTTAGGATAGGCAAAGATTTCTTCAATAGATGACATAAAATGGTTAGTGATTATTAAAATGAATAAATTCTATTAATCAAAATTCCCCAGTAAGAGAAAAATATCAATTTGCTGAGTGATTGTGATATATTCATAAGTATAACTAATGAAGTATTTAAAATATATCCTATATATCAATAAGAAATTGAAAGAGTCACAATTTAAAAATACACAAAGGCTTAAACAGGAAAATTACAAAAAAAATATTTGATTATGTAAAAGCATTTAAGTTTTCAATTTTAATCTAAATTATAACAAAATCACATTTGCACAACTAGCCTAAAACAGAAGTTACTAAAAAAAACTAATCACCTTCATTATCACTGAAGATAAAAATATCCTATGTATAATTCAGTGATTTTGCATCTTGGTCTATATTCAACAGAAGTGTTTGAGTGTATTTATTTTAAAAAGTAAAAGAATATTAATGCATTATTTACAATAGTCAAAGACTTTTTGAAAAGCTAAAGAATTATTAATAGTAGATGGGTAAATAACTTGTTGTATATTCATGAGATAAGATTCTACCTAACAATGACAATGAACTTGGGATTGTTTTATGTAACTAAGTGGAAAAATCTTACGTCTATAATATTGAGCAAAGATGCCAAACAAAGTAATACCTGCTACCTGATTCTATTTATACGATGTTTACAAGTCAGCAAAAATAATCTGTGATATCTGATGGCAGAGTAATGTTTATTTTTGCAAAGAAGAAAAGGATTTTGGGGAGCAGAGTACTGTAATATTTTGTAGATCTTGGCAATGATTATATTAGTTATATATTTATATGTGTACTAAATATTTAATTTAACATCATCATATATATTAATCTTTATTTATAATTATAATATATCTGTTTTCCTTCTATAATTTGTCTAGAAACGATGGACATTTTTGCTGAAGCTAAATATTTCATGTTACTACGATAAAATAAATACAGTGAATTTAAAAACCTAAAAGTATCTCCTTCTGCATATATTTATGTATTTTCAACATTCATGGTAAATCAGTTTCTCCAATTACATACTTTATACTGGAAATGCAAAGCTAACATATCATAAGTTATATTTTCTTCAATATTGTGATCATCACAGATTCATTCTTTACATTAAAATATGACTAATACTGATTAATCACCAAGTCAAATATTTCCCACCTCAGTGTTATTCAGAATTAAGTAGTCTCAACTGGCCACACTGACAGCTCACTTAAGTTCATAAATAGTAGTGACAAAAAGGAATGAGTCATCAGCCAACACAGAGAGAATACAGTCTCTAAGATCTTTGGGTAAACTTGCTAAAAACCTTGACTAGGCCTCATTCTGTAAGGTGATGTATTTATCAAAAGTAAGATAGCTGTGAACCCTTTAAAAAAATCTTTACTGCAATCCCAGCACTTTAGGAGGCTGAAGCGGGCAGATGACGAGGTCAGGAGATCGAGACCATTCTGGCTAACACAGTAAAACCCCGTCTCTACTAAAAATAGTGGCGGGCGCCTGTAGTCCCAGCTAGTCGGGAGGCTGAGGCAGGAGAATGGCGTGAACCCGGGAGGCGGAGCTTACAGGGAGCCGAGATCGCGCCACTGCACTCCAGCCTGGGCAACAGAGTGAGACTCTGTATCAAAATAAATAAATAAATAAATAAATAAATAAATAATTATTATTTAGCATTTACTTACTGACTAGTACATGATCATTGAACAAACTTAGAATTTAAGGTCATGAGGCACAGCTTATTGAAGAACAGAAATTAGAAATACAATAATTTTCTACCTGTCTGTTTAAAACCAGGAAGCACTTAAAACCTAAACAGTTTCTTCTGAAAACCATATTCCTTATACATACTGGTGTATATATGTATATATATAAATAAATATATGTATTTATATAAATATATAAATACATATATTTATATATAATCATATATTATATATAAAATATAAATTTTATATATATATAAATTTTATATGTAATATATTTTATAATTATTATTATATATAATATATATTATATATACAAAGCATACATTTTATATATAAAAATACAAATTATATAAAAATTAAATATATAAATTATATTTATATAAATATATAAATACATACAATATTTTAACAAAATAGTTCAACATGAGAGAATAGGGCTATTATGAAGCACTATATAAATAACTAGGCTTCTTTGCAAAGAAATACTCTTGGTGTCTGTATCTCATTTTATTCCAAAAACAATGAGTAAAATTTGGCGTGAGAGGAGACCAGTGGTTTTTTTTTTTAGTTGCTTTGACATTTTCAAACTTTACGATAAGATAGTAACCTAAGTTGAGACACTATATCATTTTCTCAAATAGCTATATATCTTTTAATGCCTAAATATTTCGAGTATAGAACTGTTTGACAATTAACATCATAACAAATATTGTATCCACATCTCTCTTCAAATTATAATACTTTGCTAGATTTAAAATTAGATTTTTAGGCTAAACTGAAAGCAACAAAAAATTAATTCTTTAATTTTAATATGCACGTTATCAAATTTTTAAGAAGCCTCCTCATAGTCTTTTTCAAATGTTTTATATTCTAGAATTAGTTTCAAAAAGTGTTATTATATCTAAGTAACAAATCATATTATATCATATTGCATAGATATAATATATTGAATCATATATATTTATATATAACTTTTTGTAAATGTTACTTTAACAAAATGCCTCTCACATCTAGACAGGTAAGTAATTATTGATTTCATTGGAGAATGGTAAAAATAATAATTCATTGACATCAAACGAGCCCTTCATTTTTAAATCTCAGTGGATTGGGATGTAAAACTTTTCGGCCAGGCGTGGTGGCTCACGCCTGCAATCCCAGCACCTTGGGAGGCTGAGGCGGGTGGATCACCTGAGGTCAGGAGTTTGAGACCAGCCTGGCCAACCTGGTGAAACCCCGTCTCTACTAAAAATACGAAAATCAGCTGGGCGTGGTGGCGGGCTCCTGTAATTCCAACTTCTCCAGAGACTGAGACCAGAGAATCACTTGAACACGGGAGGCGGAGCTTGCAGTGAGCCAAGATCTCGCCATTGCACTCCAGCCTGGGTGACAGAGCGAGACTCCGTCTCAAAAAAACAAAACAAAACAGAACAAAAAAACCCAAACAACAACAACAACAAAAACTTTTCAATGGCTTTTCAAAACATTTTATGACAGCTGCTGTCTGAGACTATTTTTAAAAATGTATTTTATGTAGCAAATAGCCATGGAAAATAAAGATTAAGATAGTACAGAGGCAAATTACTTTTCTAATCAGGAAAATAAAGTTAATGTCTCCCTTAGGGACAAGGTTTTGGCAGGTATGTTAGCAGATTCTTTATAAGATCAGGGTTGCCTAAGCTTAGAGTTCCTCAGCCAAATTGTGTGTACAAATCCCCATGGACCAATCTGCATTTCCAACATGGAACTTACGGGAGAAGGGGAACAACACAATCCTTTAACTCATGTTACTGCTGTATAATATGTAATAGAATCCTTAGTCTTTGACAGAAGTTTCCTGTGTATTCTTCCAGCACCTATGAAACTGTAGTAGGCTACCTTGCAAGTAGAATAAAGTTGCATATTCTTCAAATTTTTGATACAGTACTGTTGTATTTTATATAGAAATAATATTCACTATCTAAGTTATGAGGTTGTTTTGTGATTTGATATTAGGTTGGAATTAAAACAACTTTGTAAAGTACTCTATAAAATAGATTCATCATTTATTGATAAAATGTTATAAAATGTAAATGGTTAAATTTATTAAAATAATAAAGTATGTTTATAATTTACATTAAAGATGATAACAGTATAATTTATTTATTATGTATAGTTATTAAAAAGAGTATGCCCTAACTTTGGTATCAGATTAAAGTCATTTTTCTAATATCTTCTCTTTTACAAAGTTATTAGAACTGACTTTTAAGGGACACACATGTAACTTAGATCAAGGCAATAGTCTTATATAACATTATACATTTTGTTGCTGCTGCTGCTCAAATTTATCTAACTTTATATTGTCACTTAGTCACAAAACTCAAACTAAAAGGATACATATTATAATTCTCAGCCACATACTAAAATGTTGAATATTTTAAAACATCATTTAAAACAGAAAACAGTATGTTCTAAAATGTATAATGTTTGTTGCACAAGATCTGCTATTTTGGAATAAAAATGTGTTTTACTTCCTCCATAGAAACATAGTATTTATCATATCCACAATTCTAGGAAAGATATTTGAATTGATAATTGTATCTACCTCTTTTTTTCCTGCTCCATAATCATATTATACAAACTGGAGCACAATTTCATTGTTTACAATATTTTTTGTAAGAAGGCATTAAATATCATCTCCATAATATAAACAAGAGATATCACCAAAACTCTCATCTCTGAATGACATTATTTAAAATATCATTTATGATAAAACCATTTTACATATGAATAAAATACTTGCATAAGAATGTTGGTTATAATGCATAAAGACTACTATTATTTTGAATTCATACAATTACGAACTATCTGAGGTTTACAATTTGTTTAACAATGTAAGCAATTAAATGTGAGCCAGTAACTTGTTGCTTGATAAATGTAAGTCAATTTGACCTGATAAAGGCTATAAACCTGGAGAGTAGTAGCGAAATAAGAACATTAGGGTTATTTGATTTAAATGCAATAAAGTTTTCTTTCTTTTAAATCTGTATTTATTCATAATACCTTATTTATATGAAGAGAATAAAATGCATCGACAAAGCATTGTTCTATTATTAAATAATCTTGTTGTTCCTTTGTATTCACATCATGGAGATAGAGTAAAATAATTAGATGGACTACTTACAAAATTGTCTAGGAAAAGCCTATTATGTTTAGGCTTTCTTTTTTTTTTTTTTTTTTTTTTTTTGTCTTTTTGTTTGTTTGTTTGTTTTGTTTTGATTTTTTGAGATGGAGCCTGGCTCTGTTGCCCAGGCTGCAGTTCAGTGGCACGATCTCGGCTCACTGCAACCTCCACCTCCTGAGTTGAAGTGATTCTCATGCCTCAGCCTCCCGAGTAGCTGGAATTACAGGCGCATGCCACCTTGCACAGCTAATTTTTGTATTGTTAGTAGAGACGGAGCTTCACCACGTTGGCCAGTCTGGTCTTGAACTCTTAACCACAAATGATCGGCCTGCCTTGGGCTCCCAAAGATGATAGGAATGAGCCACTGCACCCAGCCTTTTTTGTCCTTAATAGAATATGGCAGAATGTTGACACTGTCACATCAGTCTCAGAACCTTAGTCACTGAAAGATAGTCTTTGTTTCAAAAGAGCATTCTTTTGCAGTTGTGTATTTTGCTGCTGATTTTATACATTTGATTGAGATATGAGCTAGCCAGAGGATCATAATTTCTCTCATTTGGATCTTAAATAATTTTCACAGTACATATTTAAATTATACAATTAAAGAACATTTTGTTTGTCTATCATTTGTTGTGGTGTTTAAGATTGTATATTTCCCACATTTTTCTCAATACCTTATTTTACACTTTAAATTGACTCTGCGAAATTAAATCAAGGGGATACTCACATTTTATAATATCTATTGCTGTGTGATATTTAGATGTCAAATAATAACAATAATAGGCACTGTGACTTTTGGACATTGTGAACTGCTTGAGCAAAAAGAAAAATTACTTCACTATTACATCTCTTAAGTGTTTAAGAAAATTTAGAATTTCTTTGTATCTCAATTTTCTTGTTTAATTTGGGGGAACATAGGTTAGTTAAAATTGAGTAAGTAAAAAAAGTTTAAAAATTAAAACAACACTTTAATCTTCTATGATTTATAAATATACCAAGAAACTTGTCATGTAAGTACATAAAATTAATCTAAAATAGCAGACATTTGACCTAATGAAAAACTACATTCATCGTACTCTATTGATACAGATAGAAACATATAGATGCATAAATACAGATATTTAAATATATAATGTGTTTGCATGTGTGTATATTACACACTAGGTTCAACTGGGTGTGTTATAATGTGCAAGAAATTTGATGGAGGTGCTAGCGCTTCAAATTGTTATTTCTTCAGTTTTTTTTTAAATTAAATTTAAATTAAATTAAATTTTACTCTACACATGTGCAGAATGTGCAGTTTTATTACATAGATATATATGTGCCATGGTGGTTTGCTGTACCCATCAACTTCTCATCTAGGTTTTAAGCCCCACATGTATTTGTTATTTGTCCTAATACTCCTCCTCCCCTTGCCTCCCACCCTCCTGACAGACCCGGGTGTGTGATGTTTCCCTCCCTGTGTCCATGTGTTCTCATTTTTCACCTCCCACTTATGAGTGAAAATATGCAGTGTTTGGTTTTCTGTTAATGTATTAGTTTGCTAAGAATAATGGTTTCCAGCTTCATCCGTGTCCCTGAAAAGGACATGAACTTATTCTTTTATATGGCTGCATAATATTCTCTGGTGTATATGTGTCATATTTTCTTTATCCAGTCTGTCACTGATGGGCATTTGGGTTGGTACCAAGTCTTGGCTATTGTAAATAGTGCTGCAATAAACACACGTGTGCATATGTCTGTATAGGAGAATGATTTATAATCCTCTGGGTATATACCAGTAATGGGATTACTGGGGCAAGTGGTATTTCTGGTTTTAGATCCTTGAGGAATGAGTGCACTGTCTTCCACAATGGTTGAACTAATTTACACCCTCATCAACAGTGTAAAAACTTTCCTATTTCTCCACATCTTCGCCAGCATCTATTATTTCCTGACTTTCTAACAATTGTCATTCTAACTGGCATGAGAGGGTATCTCATTGTGGTTTTGATTTGCATTTCTCTATTGACCAGTAAAGATGAGCTTTTTTTCATATGTTTGTTGGCTGCATAAATGTCTTCTTTTGATAAGTGTCTGTTCATATCCTTTACTCACTTTTTAATGGGGTAGTTTGATTTTTCTTGTAAATTTGATTAAGTTCTTTGTAGATTATGGACATTAGACCTTTGTCAGATGGACAGATTGCAAAAATTTTCTCCCATTCTGTAGGTTGCCTGTTCACTCTGATGATAGTTACTTTTCCTGTGCAAAAGCTCTTTAGTTTGATTAGATCTCATTTGTCAAATTTGGCTCTCTTTGCAAATGCTTTTTGTGTTTTAGTCATGAAGCTTTTGCCCATGCCTATGTCCTGAATGACATTGCCTAGATTTTCTTCGAGAGTTTTTATGGTTTTAGGTTTTATGTTTAAGTCTTTAATCCATCTTGAGTTAATTTTTGTATAAGGTGTAAGGAAAGGGTCCAGTTTCACTTTTCTGCATATGGCTTCACAGTTTTCCCAGCACCATTTATTAAATAGGGAATCCTTTCCCCATTGCTTTTTTGTCAGGTTTTTCAAAGATCAGATCAGTGTAGATGTATGGTGTTATTTCTGAGGCCCCTGTTCTGTTCCATTGGTCTATATATCTGTTTTGGTACTATGCTGTTTTGATTACTGTAGCCTTGTAATATAGTTTGAAGTCAAGTTGTGTGATGCCTCTAGCTTATTCCTTCAGTTTTTATGTTGTCCGTGATATCATTACAATCCCTAGGTGGATGATAAATGTACACAGAAAATTTATAAAACTTACATGTTTACTATTGATTCCAGAAAAAATATATAAATTCAATAATTATTTTTTAAGCATGCATACTGGCCTATTTTGGTCAATGTTGGGAATATGGTTTATTTAAAATTTTACAAGGAATTAGCAACAGTAAACTATCTACATTTATGCTATATTCATATTCATATATATGAAGCAAGAATATTCCAACTCAAAAAAATTGTCAGCGGCACTTATTTACTGTCTATTTCCTGCACAAGTTCAACATTCACCAAGTCCATGATTTTGCATATTTCCCATTTTCAACATCAGCTGGAGGCCAGAGAGTTTCAAGCATGTCAGTCTGTGATATGGGAATGAACAAGGTAAAGCTGGTTTGTATTCCCAGTTCCTGGTAATGGCAGCTGTATCAAATACTTCTTCCAATACCTCCTGTGAAGAAAAGGAGTTTATTGTCTGTAGCGATTTGTTTTAAACTCATTCTATTTTATCAGGGAGTTAAAGAAAATAAAAGAGATTAGTTGCCTCTGGCAGTATTTACAGCATAAATGTGTTAAAATGAATACCCTGCTTCCTACCTGTGTGCATAATACTGGATACAGTTATGGAAAATGTGTTGATATCAAGCAGAGGCCTACAAAATACATCTAAGATTATTTTAATCAAATATTAATAAATTTTCTTCATTTAAAAGTAATCTATTCAGATCAAATGCTCTACCACAAAACATGATAAAATAAGCGTAAAGTAAGACTTTCATTGACAAATAGGTCAAATAGTCACTCTAGGGATGTTGAAGGTGAAATAAAGCAAATGTGGGTACAACACGAGTTGGGGGAGAAAGTGGAGAAGAGGAAGAGAAGAATAATTGGTAATGAGCTCATTATGCAAAAACAAATTGCAGTGTATTTGTGGTTATCATAACAAAAAAGGGAAACCATTGAATGATTCCAGTGACATAATTAGATTAATTTTTGGAAATACAGATTTTGGCTTCTGATAACAGAAGTTACTAGAATAAGGTCAGAGTGCTAGGAAACCTACTGCAAAATTATCTATCTATGGTACACTGTATAAATGTGTGTGGGGTGTTATAAATATGAAATAACAGGTAGGCAAATGGATACAATATAGTTATGGATATTAACTTATTGTTCTAGATTGACAGGATGAAATACAAAGAATTATCTAAACAAATGCAGTTCATTCCATGTTATTACTTGAACTGGAAATATAGATAAGAAAGAGGTCATGTTGGCCTTTAGATGCCTGTTAGAATGTCAGGAAATAGTCTTCTAGGAGATAGGGATTTAGTGATTATTTTATGTGTGAGCATAAAATGCTAGATTTTATGTTTTAAAAAGATTAATAGATTTGAAGCAACATTTGAAGCAAAGAAACCAGTATGAAGGCGACTGACAAGGTTTGAGTGAGAGATGACACAGGCTAAGATAATAATGAGTATGGAGGTATCCTAAGGTATATCTAATTGAAACTGAGAAACAAAAATAATGCAATTTCTCCAGAAGCTAACTAGGGAATGTTTTAGCTACAGAAAAGTTTTATATTTGTAACATTGTAAATGCATAACACTTTATGATACATTTGTAAGATTTTAAGTGTACAACTCTTCAAAACCCAGATTTTAAGATTGGTATGCAATTACAATACAAAAATAAAGTATATATTTTCACAGAACTAATAGGTTACAAAACTTATGCTTCAGATGTGCAAAATATATTTTTAAATGCATAACTTACAGAATTAATACTGGGATGTAATATCTGAGAGGAAATGCAGGAATGATATGAAGCTCACTTATTTTTCCCCAGAACAGACATAAATTGCACTTGCCCTTTTATTGATGCAGACACTGATAAAGGCAAATCATATTAGCAGGACTAGTGATTTGGAGTGTCTGAAACTAACAGATGCAGAATGTACTGAGCAATTCTCCTTGTGATGATTAAAAATTCAGTAAAGTAATATGCCTGTCACATTTAAAAGAAGGCAGTATTTAAGATAAACAGATTTACATGCGTATCTGTAACATTTTTCTTCTCTTAAAGAAGGACTGGAGACACAGAATCTTCACATTAAAGGAAATACGATTCAGTGAAAGTTCACACTGTGACCATAAACCAAACTTTTGACCTACATGCCAACTTGTGTAGCTTTTGGAAAGTCTATGGTGCTTAAATAGGCAAAATATAATTAGAATGCTGAAAAATATCCAATTTAATTAGCCAAAAATTTTGGAACTGCTAACTTCAATTAGGTTTTTCAATATAATTTTATCTGATATGAAAAGTTCTGGGAATCACACTTTAACTGGAACGTAAAACAAAGTTTAAAGTTTTTCTAAACTGATGAAAGTGCAGAATGTGGTCATATAATAAAGCTGAGAAAAACTTCACTATTTTTTTTTTTTTTTTTTGGCAAATAAGAGATTTTGTAGTTGTTTTCAAATTTACAAATATTAGCCACTTGGCTAAGATATTCAATTTGATCTCTATCAATTTAAAGTACTAGGATTAAATGAAAAGTTTCAGGATGACTTTAGTTAAAAATAAGCAAAAAGTTTCAAAATCTCAGTGATATCCAAGTATGGAGCTATTATCAGCAAGAGACTGAATTTCAACCAGGTAATGATTATGATTATTAAAAGAACCAATCTACTCTTTTTTAATCACTTCATTCAAATAAGTGGAAGACCATGTGTCTGAAAACATAAGCTTGAATTTTTAATTACCCCTGGATAATGCAATTGTAAAAAATATGGGATATTTTTATCAGGTAAAAGGCTGAGTCTAGAAATTTCCTTACTTTCAGGAAGAATTATTTTACTTTGGGTGTCTAGAAATCAATTTGTATTTGGCCATAGAACTACCAATGACTTCCTGGATTTGATGCAATACATTTCAAATAAAGGGCATAGGCATACTTCTGGTTACCGAAGTTTTGACAATGAATGCAATGTTTATAAAAAGTATTAGAGAGTTTATTCTCAAATATGGTTAATCTTATTAGGAAGCTAAAAATCAAATATGGTTTCCCTCTCTTAAGCATTTTTTGTTGTTTAGAGGACTGCAGCTCATTTGTGAATGAGATGAGGGCAGTGGTAGGCTAAAACCCCTCAATTATACTTCTCTTTATTTCATTTATACTGACCAGAGATCTTTAACATTAACTCTAATCATGAACATTTTTATGTCTTTGCATTTTAAGTGATACTATCTTTCTTTTCTATACAGAAAAACAAAACAACTATCTATACAAAGGCACACAGATTTTATATATATATTTTTTTCTGTAATTTGATATACTGCAATTTGTAAAATAAACTTTTTTGTTTACAGCATTCAATGTTCCTGTTACAGGGTGTGTGCCTAACAAACAATTATGGAATATATAAATATTGTATAGTACACATTGTCTCATGGTAGTTTTTGTGAAAATTGTTGAATTTAATTACATTTATGTAAGGTATTAAAAAACTTACTGTAACCAATAAAATTTAGTCAAAAAATTATTAAACTCATAAAACATTTATAAGATTTAAAGATTAATAAAAATGAAATTCTATGATGTGGGATATTATCAGAAATGACTGTTTGAAAGATCATCAAATCTTTTCTAATTGTATTTATTTTAATGTAATTATTATAAATGATAAAATAAAATAAATTATAATATACAATATATATGGTTTTGTTTCAGTTTTATAAATGTAAAAATTAGATTTTGTTTTTATAAAAATGGACTCATTTGAAAAGTTCACATAAATAAACATGTATTTATGTATATATAGCATTTGAACTGCCCAAATGTGGGTACAACTTACACATTTATCAGCTACATGTTTTAATAATCCCAGCACTTTGGGAGGCCGAGACGGGCGGATCACGAGGTCAGGAGATCGAGACCATCCTGGCTAACCCGGTGAAACCCCGTCTCTACTAAAAAAATACAAAAAACTAGCCGGGCGAGGTGGCGGGCGCCTGTAGTCCCAGCTACTCGGGAGGCTGAGGCAGGAGAATGGCGTGAACCCGGGAGGCGGAGCTTGCAGTGAGCCGAGATCCGGCCACTGCACTCCAGCCTGGGCAACAGAGCGAGACTCCGTCTCAAAAAAAAAAAAAAAATAAAAATAAAAATAAAAATAAACTCAATTTTGGGTCAAAGATTCACTGACATCACTTTGTGAAGGAAAATATTTCACTAATGAAAGATATTACCTACTGTAATCTTTTATAAGGGTCTTTTGAATCTCTTCACTATTAGGTGAAGAATAGTGAGAAAATACACACACATGAAATACTTAAAGCAAAGCATGTCATGAGGTAGCCATCTACAAAATAAAGTCAATGTTTTTAAATGCTTGCCTCTTGTGTAATTTTAATAACATTATTGTTCCTTGATTAAAAATATATATTTTTAAATAGATTTTAATTTTTAGAGCAGTTTTAAGATCATGTCAAAATTGAGTAGAAGAAAGTATGGAATTCTCATATACCCCCTTCCTCCACATATGCACAGCCTTCTAACATCTTGCACCAAAATGGTATTTGTTACAGTCAATGAGCCTACATTGACATGTCATTATCACTCAAATAACACAGTATACTAGAGTTCTCTCATGGTAGAAAACATGCCGTGAGTTTTAACAAAAATAGAAGTGAATATATCCACCATTATACTTTCATACAGAAGAGATTCACTGCCCTAAAAATCCTTTGTAATCTGCGTATTCATCCCTTCCTCCCTTCAATTCCTGAAAATCACTGATCTTTTTTATTGTCTCCCGGGTTTTACCTCATGCAAATTATCATATACTTGGAATCATAGGTTATGCAGACTTTCAAGTTTGGCTTTTTTATTTGGTAATGGCTTTTTTCACTTAGTAATATGCATTTAAGTTTTTTGAATGTATTTTCATTACTTTATAACTACTATATTGTTATCACTGAATAATATTCTGTTTTGTGGTTATATACCAATTTGAACATTCACCTATTGAAAGACATTTTGATTACTTTCAAGTGTTGGCAATTATGAATAAAACTGCTATAAACATCTTTGTGCAGGTTTGTTGTGGCCATCAGTTTTAAATAACTTTGGGTAACTTCCAAGGTTCACAATTGGTGGATCATATGCTAAGACTATGTTTAGATTGGTAGAAACTGAAAATCTTTATTTCAAACTGGCTGTATAGTTTTGCACTCTCACCAGCAATGAATGAGAGTTCTTGTTACTCCATCCCTTTGCCAGTATTTTTCCTTATTGTTATTACAGATTTTGGCCATTCTAATGTATGTAGTGGTACCTCATTATTGTTTTAATTTTCGTTTCCCTGAGACTCTGATGTGGGACAACTTTCATATGCTTACTTGGAATCTAAATATTTTCTATAGTGAGATATCAATTAAGTTCATAGGCCCCCCCGTTTTTTTTAAATCTGGCTCTTAAATTTTCTTATTATTTAGTTGTAAGAAATCTTTGCATATATTAAATAATAGACTTTTATCAGATGTGTGTTTTGCAAATATTTTCTCTCAGTCTGGCTTGTCTTCTCATACTGTTGATAGACTTAAGTTCTCAATCTTCTCTTTCTTAACTTGGGGGATTAATATGGTTCAGTAATAATGTGTTACCCAGTGCACTGATTAATGTTTTCCTTTTCATAGAAAGAGTTGAGGAAGACTAAATAAAAATAGGTAACAAACTAAAGGCCAAGATGTCTGTGTACCATACAGTTCAAGGGATAATATTTACATAAACTCTTATTTTAGAGGTCTGTGGTATACTACACAGATCCTTGAACCTACCACATCATAGTTTCGCATAAATCAATCCTCTACCTGTTTCATGAATTCTACTATAAAATACTTTGCCTACATAATGTGAGAGACTAAGTTTTCAATATAATAGCTATTGTAGTAACCATGTGAACATATTTGATCTTCAATTTTAAAAGGGATTAGGGAGGAAGTTAAAATTTAAACATTGTGGTAAACTCTATAATCAAATAAAAAACAGACAAATAGAGGGGAAAAATGTCTAGAATACCAAAAAAGTAAATAAAAATTTTGGGAGAAGCATACAAAGATGAAATAAATAATGTACATATCACAAAGTACAACATTGACGTGCAAAACATATTGATATATGAAGCCTAGAAAATGACTGTGAGCTTAAAACTTTGAAGACAATTATTTAGAATTTATAGCCCAGCCTTTAATAGTGATAGTGTCAAAATAAAACTTTGAAGTATCTTTTATGCTTGGTGAATATGAGAAAAAATATCAATTTTGAAATAAATTTATGACTATGCAGCATTTCTGATATATCTTCCCATTTAATGTTTCCTTGGATTCAATGTTATTTTAAAAACTCAACTAAAGGCCCATAAATTGATAAAAATGTCAAATGTTTTTCTGAACAAACATTTCTAAAAAGAAAATTTATATTTTGGATACAATCATTTACTTTTCAAAGTTATATTGTTATTTTGCATAGTGTAAATCTTAATCCTCTTGAGCATCTGTTACCTTCCATGCTCACTTTGGTTTTACTTATGTCTATTTCTAAAATATATTATTATAAAATCAAGTTTATAGCTTGATTTTGTAATAATCTAAATATTAAAGCTTTAGATTGCCCTAATACAATGTATTTTTTATGAGTACTTAACAAAGTGAAAATATTTTAAAATGAATTAAGCTTTTATTTAATAACTATAAACCAAAAAAGAAAGTGAATTACTTAAATATATATTTTATTCTTTCCCCAAATAAGATCTACTTGTTTGAGTATTGTGATGTGAGGACAATTTAGTTAACAAGGCAATATTGAAATTCTTTTCTTTTTTAAATAATGTACATTTTATGCAATCCCAAGTGAAACATTTAATCAAAACCTGGCTGATGATTTTTGGTAGAAGGTCAAAGAACAGGAATTAAGTTTCCTAAAACAGGATGCCTTTTAAAAATTTTATGACCTTAAGCTATTATTCAGATATATTAAGAAATGAAAATTCTATGATGTCATCTAATCTATTGAAATTATTTTTTATGTTTGACCATGCTATCAAATTTTGAGTAGCATATAGGTACTAAGTGGTGTGTGTGTGTGTGTGTGTGTGTGTGTGTGTGTGTGTGTGTGTATATATTTTTTTGAGACGGAATTTCGCTCTGGTTGCCTAGGCTGGAGTTCAGTGGTGCAATCTCAGCTCACTACAACCTCCTCCTCCGGGGTTCAAGCAATTATCCTGCCTTAACCTCCTGAGTAGCTGAGATTGCAGGCACTTTCCACCATGCCTGGCTAATTTTTTGTTTAGTAGAGACAGGGTTTCACCAGGTTGGCCAGGCTGGTCTCGAACTCCTGACCTCAGGGTATCTCCCACCTTGGCCTCCCAAAGAGCTGGGATTACAGGCGTGAGCCACCACACCCAGTCAATGGTAAATTTTTAATTTGTTCTGTTATGTATTTCTTTCTAAGTAAAGTTTATGCCAGTATACTTAGAACATGGGCAGTCAGCTGGCATACACAGACATTAAAAAGTTAAACCTTACTGACAAAACAGTTTTGCTTCATTAAATATGAATGATAAAATTATTTTATTAATAATTTTATGATTATAAGGTCTTAATATCAGTAATAAGGTAAAGGCTTTTTACAAGGTTTCCCACTATTTCTCCAATATATTTACTTTATTTTCACCTGCTAGGTGAAAATAAAAAACGTAACTACAAAGGATGCATAGTAGAGGAAGATGCAAGGAAAGGGAGATTTCTTGTGTGATGATACAGTTGTTCTTTCTTCATTTATTTGATTCTGAAGTAATAAGCTTTCCTTTATTGGTAATTTATACATTGGTCTAAATACTGTTCCATTGTACTGTACCTCTGCCCTTTGCTTGGTGGAACATTGTTAGATAATGGGCAAAATAGTTTAGTGGTTTAGACTGAAATATGGACTCTAGATCCAGTGTCCTGAGTATACATGCCAGCTCTGTGACTTGTCACTGTGAATTTTTGGGCAATGAACAACTTTGTGCCTCAGTTTCATCAGAATGATACATTTTTCATAAGAGTCTTGTAAGGATTAAATGTACCCATCCCAGCCAGAGTAGGTGTTATATTTTCTGTTTGCAATCATCATCACGCCGTCATCATGTCATCATCATCATAATTATCATCACATTAATTTCATGCATCCTAAGATATTAAAAAAATGAAAATAAAAAAATGAAAAAAATACTTGATAACAATCAAACACACTGGAACATAATTTGAGAAATGGTACTATGCCATGATTAGAATACATATACCTAACAGAAGTTATACAATCTTTCGAAACTTTTTTGAGGTAAATCTTATATGCCATAATGTTACACATCTTGAGTTAATAATTTGATAAAGTTTGATTATGCATAAAGTTTTAAAACTACCGTCACAATCAAGTTGCAGAACATCCCATTATGTTGAAGTGTTCCTTCATTCCCTTTGTGTCATTCTTCAACTAGCCCAAGCAACAATGGTCAAGAAATAATTTCATGTAAATTTGATTATAACATGTGTAGTATTGTGTAATTCTTATCTTTCCTAGTATAATAATTTATAGATTCATATTTTTGTTACAATATATTCATTATGAGTACTAAAAAGTTTCCAGTTATATGCATAAACCATTTTTTGTTTACCAGTCTTGAGTTGATCAACATTAGACTTTCCAGTTTGGAGCTATTCTTTTCCTAGTATCTGTAAGGATATGTATTCATTTAATTGGGTGGATATATAGAAATAAAATGTCCAGATTATATTGTAGGGTGTGTTTAACCTTATGAAAATTTGACAAACTGTTTTCCACTGTGTCTCCAATATTTTGCATTTATCCAGCAATGAATAAGAGTTTTTAGTTGATTAAATCCTTACCAATCATTTGAAATAGCAGTTCTATTTGAATTCTGATATATGTGTTTCAATATATAATTGTGGATATACATAAATGTCATTTTCTATTGACCAGTCAGATCCAAATTTCAAGTACTTATTTTCCTTTAGATATTCTCTTTAGTGAGGTATTTGTTCAAATATTTTACTAGTCCTGTTTGCAGTTTGTGTTCTCTATCATTTTACACTTTCAACAATAATAATATTCTCAGTATGATAGCTTACAAAAGGTCTTAAGAACGGTAATGTCCTCCAATTTGTTCTTCAACATTTTCTTGTGTATGCTTTTCTCCTTATATTTCCATACAAATTTTTAAAAGTCTGTTTATAACAAAAAATGCTGAGATTTTATTGCAATGCTTTGAATCTATTATCTTTTAAGAAAAAAATAACTGCTGTATAATACTGAGTGTTTCATAACATGAGCATGTCAATACTTCCATTTGTTTTGTTCTATATTGATTTAAGTTAATAACGTATCTTTAGTTGTATAATAAAGCACACCGAAATGTACTGTCTTAAAATTATCACAATATATTTAGTCTATGTGTCAGAGACGTGTAGTCTTGACTGGCTTTACTCAGGCATTTGGGGTCAGCTAGTAAAAGATCTGTGGACCTGTTGGCCTAGAATGGCCTCACCCGGGATGTCATGTCTTTGATATACCTTTTCTTATGTTCCAGCACACTAACTCAAGCTTCTTCACATGGCATTTTCAGTCCAAGAGATACAGCAGATGTGTGCAAAGACTATTAATCACTATGTTTAGAAGAAACACTGTCACTTATGGTTCATCGAATTATCAAAATAAGGCCATTCCTGGTTGAAGAAGGAAGGAAGTAGATGCTACCTCTTGATGACAGAAGATGTAAATTACATTTCAAAGGACATGGATTTAAGGAAGGAAATAGTTACAACTACTTTTCCAACTGTATACTACACTTTATAATGTTAGAATTTTTAGTACTTTAAGATCATCTTTCCTCTTTTCATCTTTCAGGTAATTGTCATCTATTTTATTTCTACATTTATTTAACCCTAAAAGACTTTACAATGATTATTTAGAATCATCAACATTCATGTAGTTCATAAAAGTTTTATTTTAGTTGCTCTGCGTTTATTTCTATACTCTCTTTTGTTTTGTTTTGTTTGCTTTCCATTTTGTTTACAAATTTATTTTAGAATATTTTTAGTACAAATCTAAAATGAAGACCTCCCTCACTTATGTTAAGCCTAAGAAATCTTTTCTCTTCATTTTTAATGTTAGCTTAACAGGATAAAAGTTGTAATTATTTTCCCTTATAATTTAAAATTCTCAATATTTTTAAAATTAATTTACTTCTGTCAACAAGTCAGATTCAATTCTTTTTTTTTTAAGGAATTTTAAAATAAAAACACAGTAATGTGTTGCTTAACAATGGGGACATGTGCTGATAAATGTGTCCTTCATTGATTGTGTGTTGTGGGAACATCATAGAGTGCACTTACACAAACTTAGATGGTAGAGTCTACTATACACCTAGGTTACATGGGATAACCTCTTGCTCCTAGGCTGCAAATCTGTATTACATGTCACTGTACTCAATACTGTAGGCAATTGTAACACAGCAGTAAATATTTATATATCTAAACATAGAAAAGGCACTGTAAATATACAGTATTCTAATCTTATGGGAACACTGGAGTATATGTGGTCTGTTGCTAACTGAAACATCCTGTGGTTCATGACTGTATTAAAAATTTGGATTAAATGGGATGTGGATAATTACAGTATTAAGAAATCAATCATTCATAAAGTCACTTATTCTGAGTTACTGTTAACAGAGAAATTTGTGTATTAACTACTTAATAATGAAAAAGAATTATAAATGTAAAAATTTCAAGTCAATTTTATTGAGTTATAATTTACATATTAGGGTGCACTCATTTTACATGTACATTTGAAAACTTTTCACTTATTTACATCTTTATGCAATATAATTGTGAGATTATCAATATAGGGAATATTTACATCATTCTAAAATGTTTCTTCTGTCCTTACTCTGAATTAATTTTCCATTCATCCCTGGTCCTAGGCATCCATTTATGTGCTGTCACAATATAATTGTCTTTTTCATATTTTAATATAATTGAAGTAATATATTGTGTACTCTTTTATGTCTAGTTTATTTCACACGGCATAGGAATGCTGAAATACATTTATGTGCTACCTGTTTCATAGGTTGTTTACTATTGCTGAGTAGTATTCAATTTTATGGGTATACTACAATTTGTTTATTCATTCCCCTGCTAATGGTCATTTGAATTATTTTCAGATTTTGGTTAATTTAAATAAAGCTACTGTCCTAGGACATTTTGTATACATATTTTTGTGTAGAAATATGTTTTTATTTCTCTTACATAATATTTAAGAGTGGAAGTGCTGAGTGTTGTGGTACAGGTGTGTTTAACTTTGTAAGACATTTGCGTTAAATTGGGTCAAATTATTTGTCTGCCTTTATAGAGAAAACCTTATGGGGTCTCTTCTTGAGTTTGTTAATATAGTGAAATACAATAATTGAATGTTAAATGATAAATATTCAACCACTTGGCCCATGATGTATTGTCCTTTTTATACATTGCTGTGATAGAGAGAAATTCTCTCCAATTGATTAGGGGGTGGGGCAAAGAAGGAAATAACTGTGAGCTTTTCCTGGGAACACAGGGAATTCTCCCTGATCACCCTCAAGTACATCAGGTCTGAGTATCTAAGAGTCTTCGAAAGGGTCAGTGCATAATTGGACATTAGGTGCCCTTAAGTGGTGAACTGGCGGTAATGATCACAGCCAGGGAATGCAACAGTCAGTTCCCTTGAAATTTTTTGAAAGCCCTTTGAAGAAGGCTGGGTACAAACAAAGAGAAGCTGTGAAGATCAGAAAAAAATAACAAATTATTCATTGAGAACACTCATCAACAAACATCCATAAGCATAAAGAACATTCAGGAAAATATGACCTCACCAAATAAAGACTAAATAAGGCCCTAATGAGTGACACTGGAGTGATGTAGATGTGTGACCTCTCAAGAAATTTTAAAATAGAAATCTTGAAGCTAAAAAATATAATTCATGAACCGAAAAATGCATCAGTGTCCCAACTGCACAATTAATCAAGAGAAAGGGAGTGCCAGTGAGCTCTAACACAGGTTATTTTAAAATATGCAGTCAGAGGAGAGGAAAAAAAAGAAAAGAATAAAAAAAAAATGAACAATGGGTGATTTAGAAAATAGACTCAACTGGTCAAATATAAGTCCTTGTTGTTAAAGTTGGGGCAGAGAGATAGGAATAGAAAGTTTATTCAAAGAAACAATAACAGAGAACTTTTTAATCCTAGAGAAATCATTAATATCAAGCTACAAATGGCTCAAAAATCCCCGAGCAAATTCAACTCAAAGAAGACAACTCAAAAGCATATAATATATTAAACTTACAAAGGTCAATGACAAAAAGAATGTTCTAAAAGCAGCATAGAGAAGAAGAAAAGAACAGTTAAAGGAGCTCTGATACATCTGACAACAGACTTCGCAGCAGAAACTTTACAGCCCAGAAGGGAATGGGATAACACATTCAAAGTGCTGAAGAAAAAATAAAAATAAATAAAAAAATAAAAATAAAAATAACTTCTAAAAGCTTTACTGTAACAAGAAAAGCTATCTTTCAACATAAGTAAAGATTTTCCCAAACAAACAAAAGCTGAGCAAATTTATCACCATCAGGTCTCTCTTATAAGAAATGCTAAAGGGAGTTCTTCAGTCTGAAAAGATAAAAGATGCTTACATAAAGCAAGATGCTATCTTCATCATCATCATCTGTAAAACTCACTGGTAAGAGTAAGTACACAAATTTAGAATACTCTGATGTTGCAATGATAAAGCACAATTACTTTAGCCTGGTACTTCAGTATCTTTAGTATGAAGACTAAAAGACAACACCATAAAAATAATAATAACTATAGCAATTTGTTAAGAGATAGATATAAAAGATATAAATTTATACACCAAAATTCAAAATACAAAGGATATGGAATTAAAGTGTAAAGTGTTATATTTTAGCTTTTTCTTTGTTTGTTTCTCTTAATTGTGATCAAAATTAACTTATCAGCAGTTTCCAATAACTTGTTATAACTATAGCATTTTTGTTTGTAAACCTGATGGTAACCACGAAAGAAAAACTTATGATAGATCCACCAAAAATAAAAAGCAAGAAATTAAAACATACTACCAGAGAAAGTATCTTGACTATAACAGAAGAGAGTAATAAAGGAAGAGATGTTACCAAGTAACCAGAAAACAAGTGTCAGATGTTGTTTTTACTATTGTTCCTTTGAAGTCTTCACTGTTTGAAATATTTTCCTTTTTTTTTTTTAAAGTTGTATAACTGATTTTACCAGTTGTAGCTTTATTTTATTTTATTTATTTATTTTTTTGAGACGGAGTCTCTCTCTGTTGCCCAGGCTGGAGGGCAGTGGCGTGATCTCTGCTCACTGCAAGCTCCGCCACCTCCCAGGTTAACGCCCCTGCCTCAGCCTCCCTAGAAGCTGGGACTACAGGCACCTGCCACCACGCCCGGCTGTTTTTTTTTTGTATTTTCAGTACAGACGGCGTTTCACCGTGTTCTCCAGGATGGTCTCGATCTCCTGACCTTGTGATCCTCCCGCCTTGGCCTCCCAAAGTGCTGGGATTACAGGTGTGAGCCACTGTGCCCGGCCAGCTTTCTTTTATTTTTCAAAATATCACTAGAAACTGTTTCCATCATAATACCTTCTATCACTTTAATGTCCCATTTTTATTTGTTTTACCTCTGACACTCCAATTAAATGTTATAGTTATTTTCATTTTATTACACATGTATTTCATTTACTTTCTTTTTCACCTCTTTTGTGTTTCATATTATAATTTTTTTGTTGAAAATTTTCCAGTTCATTAATCCTTTCTTTTGCTATATCTAATCTGCTGTTAAAAATGTCCAATGTATTTTTTTAATTCTGATGTTTTGTTTTGTATTATTATGTTTTAAAAAATAGATTATATTTATTTTGTGATTTCTTCCATTTTTAATTTCAATTCTATTTCTTTCTATTTTATAACCTATTTCCTTAATATTGTTATTTATAACTCCAATCTTGATTATCTCTAGGTTTGTTTCAATTGCTTCTTTTACACTAGATTGTGCCATATTTTAATGTCCGTTTGCATAACGTAATATTTGTGTCAAATACTGAATATTACATATACAAGTTTAAAAGTCACCAAAAAACTTTATTTTTCCTTAAAAGAGTTTATTATTTTATTTATTAACTAAACTGGGAGAATGATTATCATAAACCAATAAAAAAGTAAGCAGAGTTCAAGCTGAGTGATATATTTGATAAGGCATTATCTTTAGTTCTGTCCTAAAGCACATTATTACAGTGACGCTATTGTAAGCCTGATGTATCCCCTGTCCCATACCCCTGTCTCCCTGACAGCACTGAACTCAAAATTTTCTTTCTTCAGCAGTAAGATACAAGAAACACTTTATATTGCTCTTCAGAGGATTTTGGTTTAGATTTCCAGATTCTCACTCTAGGCCTCTGTAGAATCTGGTAAATTTTGCTGCTTTAAAATTCTTCAGTCATTAATATTCTCAGCCCCTACAGTTTTTATTGCTTCAATAGCTTTATGACGCTATTTGCTCTAATAATTTCATATTATATGTCACTTAGCTATTATTTTGTTTTCTTAGTGGCGTATACTGTAGCCGGTAAGCTACTATCTTCTATACAAATAAAATGATCTCATAGGTAATATCCAATAGTTGGTTGATAGAGTTCAACCAATAAGATCTCTTCTTTTTCTTCTTCTTAATATTATTATTATTATTATCTTTTTTGACATATGTTTTCTTCCATCTTCATGGTGAGTTTCAAGAGGAATAAATAAGCTCATTAGGCTCAGAACATCATCTGTAACAATCTTCTATAATGTTTAAGATTTAATTAAGAAAGTGTAATTAATGAACAAGGTCACATTAAAGTAATACTTCTGTTTACAACCTTACTCTTACTTGAGTGTTGAAAATTCCTAATGTAACTCGCTCATCTAGCAGGAAATATTACATTAATCAAGTTTGTAATAATGGATGCTTAAATATAAATACTGATCAATAACATGGGTTTTGAAATAAGTTTTGATTGCAATGTCTTCTGAGGTCTGTTTCTGTGATTTAGTTAAAGCTAAGAGAAAAACTATTTTAGCCAACATCAGTCCTCTTGTCTTTGTAATATCGTCTGCATTTAGTATTAAAATTATTGATTATCAAAGCCAAACCAATTTTTTTAAAGTTATGATTGGAACTTAAGGAAAACTGTCAAGCCAACAAAAAAGTCTTTGTTAGCACACATGTCTATCTTTTGATGATTCGTGTATTTCTAATTAATTTTATTGTTTATATAAAATAAATATAAAATATCTGCAATCTTTTAATAGCTATTACAATACATAAAAATATAATAGTTAAGTTTAGCTAGAAAAATGGATAACGTCTAGACACATATGTGGCAGTGAGTTTTAAGTTATTTCACATTCATAAAATAACTAAACATTATTTTTCCTAAATAAATGAAAACTTTCATATATTTGTCATTAAAAATTTCACTTTTTCATAAATGAAAGTTTAGTCAAATATATTTTTAATGTTTATTACTTATAAAGGGAAAAGTGAGTGACTTACTACAACTTATCAAAAATGTTGCCCAAATCAACTAAAAACATAATGTCAATTAGGAAACAGAAGACTATTTTGAAATTAAGTAATTAAATGAGTGTTTACTTACAAAAGGATAATTTATAATACAGAATAAAGAGAACACAGATAAGAAATAGTGCACTAACTTTAATCTGGTAATAACTAAGCTGTCTCTGTTTTTTACCCTGATTGAACACAGGAAGGGAGAAGTTCCCAGAATCTGCATGTAGGGAGAATGTCAAGTAGAGCAGGATGCTTTGGAGGAGAGGTGATACTCTCTCAAGGGACAGAGTTCAGCTCAGGTTGTCAAAGGGAAGTAACAAGAAGGTTAAAAGTAACAACCTCACTCTTTCTGACACCATTACAAAAGACTACATACTGCCAAACTGGTCAGTTAGCTAGAGTATGAGAACTTATTGATTTAAACCATGGAAATCAGTTTCCCAGTATGTATGGAGCAGTATGGAGAGTGATGGAGTGTAGATCTGAAGAGGCAAACATAAGATATAAGAAAACAAATAAAAATAGTTCAAATCATCACAAAATGAAATATGGCATATCAACATTTTGCTTATTAAAATTTTATCACCATATCATATACTACATTAAAATGTTTGTCACGAAAACCAAAAGAAATACAATTCTTCTAAAAAAATAATGAAAAATATGTGATGTCAGCAGAATGGCCGACTAAAGGGGCCTAGCACTTGTCCCTCTCTTAAAAAGACCAAGGCAGTGAACAAACAACTAAAATTCACCTGTAATATGTGAGGCACAGCACTAGAGTGAAGCAGTGAAGTGCAAGGTTCTTGTAGAGCATGAAGACCCAGGATAACAACACAGAGATGAGAGCTAGGCACTGGGTCTCTGCTGCCTTGTCTCTCCCAATGAAATTATCTCAGAACCAAGATAAACTTCCTATTATAGGTAGAATGTAAGCAGAAGACCCACCAGTCACCACTGCAAATGCAGGCATCTGCAGTCCTTACTACAGGAAAGTACCACAGTATTCGCAAAGTCCTGGTCTACTTTAGGAAACTGTCTGGGATTCATGTGGCTGCATTGTCACATGATTAGGAGCAAGAGTTGTGCACTATCCACTCCCTTCATCACTCAAGATGCTGAAACATGATACCATCTTAAAACCAGAGCCACTGCTGGAATGTGTTCTGCTCTGGGGAAAAGTAGCTACTTTGCATCTCACCTTTGGGGCTCTTTCATTATTCCACTAAACCAACACAAAGCCCTGCTGCTCCAAGCCTCAGTCCTGGGTCCTGGGTTATAACTTCAGCCTCATACATCAGGGAAGCAAACTATGTGCCAGCTAAACCAATGTGTACTCCTGACAAGAGAAGCCCTGAGCAAACCTGCTTGTGAGCCAGGCAAGCCGCTGCATACTATTGCCACTGGTGAGAAACAGCCCAGCACACCAGACTCTGGTGGTCATTTCTTAGGGCCAGTCAAACAGCTGTACTCCTGTGCCCCCATCAAGACATTCTGATGGATTTGCTCCCAATAAAAATGCCTGTAATCCAGCCAAGCAGCAGAGGGCCCATATCTGACCTGAGAATCAGTTCAGTGAATCTGCCTTCGGTGAACACCCCCAGAGACATCTCAAGCAGCTGCTAGCCCAGTTTCTAGTCTGAGAAACAACCCAGCAGAAACAAGAAACAAGAAAAAGAAAAGAAACATGATGCCTCCAAAGGAACAAAATAATTATCTGATAACAAGTCACCAAAAAAGAAAATATACAAAATGCCAGAAAATAAGTTTAGAATAATGATTTAAAAAATACAGACAGGCAATTCAACTAAATCAGTAAAATAATTCATTATCTGAATGACAAATTTAGCAAAGAGATAGATATTCAAAAAAGAACTACATAGAAATGTTAGAGTTTAATAATTTTATGAATGAAGTTAAAAAATATCATTAAGAGAGTCAGCAACTCTCTAGAGAAAGCAGAAGAAATAATTTTTGAATTTGAAGACAGGTCTTTTGAAATAGCTCAGTCAGATAAAAAAAAAAGCAAAACCAAAATGAAACAAAAAATAATAAAGAATGAAGAAAGACTACAGAACTTATGGAACACCACTAAGTAAATAATGTTTGTAATTTGAGAGTTTCAGAAGGAAAACAAAACAAAACAAAAGAGTCAAATCACATGTAAGGAAATCCTTATTAGACTGATAGCAGATTTCTCAGCAGAAATCTTGCAATTCGGGAGAGAATGGGACATTGTATTCCATACTGAAAATAGAAAAAACAAAACAGAGAAACAAACCACAACAACAACAACAAAAAAACAACAAGAACAAAAAACTTCTGCCAACTAAGAATAGTATGCACAGAAAAACTATTCAGAAATAAATGAATGAAACCAATTATTTCCCACAAAAACAACGACTAAAATAATTCATCACCAGTAGACTGGCCTTAGAAGAAATGCCTAAGGAAATCATGCAACTGGAAGCAAGAGATGATAACCAGCACCATGAAAATATGAGAAATTAAAAAAATTCACTGGCAGAGCAGTTATAAAGACAAAGGAATCAAACTTTATCACTACAGAAAACCACAAAACAGCTAAACGAAACAATAAGAGAGGAAGAAAAGAACAAAGGCCATATAAAGCAGCCAAAAAGCAATTAATACAATGACAGGAGTTAGTCCTTACCTATCAATATAACTTTGAATATATATAAATAAAATCCACCAATTAAAAGGTATAGATTGGCCAAATTGATAAAAATGCAGGACCCCACTTTATTTTGTCAATAAGAAACTCACTTCACATAGAAAGGCACACACAGACTGAAAGTGAAGGTATGAAAATAAACATTCCATACAAATGGAAAACAAAAATGAGCAGGAATAACTATACTTATGTCAGATAAAACAGACAATATGATCATCTCAATATATTCAGAAACAACACTTGACAAAATTCAACATCACTTCACAATAAACAGTTTCAACAAACTAGATATAGCAGAAACATACCACAACACAATAATGGCCATATTTGACAAACCCACAGCTAACATCATACTAAACAGGAAAAAAAATGGAAAATTTTACTATATGAACTGAAACAGGACCACAATACTCAGTTTCACCACTTTTACTCAACATAATACTTAAAATTCTAGCTAGAACAATCAGACAAGAGGAAGAAAAGAGCATTCAAGTAGAAACTAAGGAGGTCTATTTCTCTGTATTTGCAGACAACATGGTCACACATGTTCAAAAACCTAAAGACTTCACCAAAAAACACTTAGAACTGATACATTCATTAAAGTTGCAGAATACAAAATAAAGATTAAAACATTGGTAGCATGTTTATATATTTACAATGAACTAGCTAAAACTGCTTCTAAACATTGAGCACTATTGGTGGTAATATAAATTAATATAATAATTATGGGAAAAAGTATGACGTTTCCTCAAACAACTACAAAAAAAATCCTACCATATGTTCCAGAAATTATACTACTGGGCATAAAATCAAAGAACAAAATGGAAATGATACAGTGAAAAAACACCTGCTCTCCCATGCTTAATGTAGCAATATTGAAAATAGCCAAGGTAAAGCTAAGTGTCCATTAACAGCTAAATGTATAAAGAAAATATGGCATATATAAAAACTAGAATATTATTTATCCATAAAAGTGAATGAAATCCTGTCATTCATGGCAACATGTACAAGCCTAGAAGACATTATGTTAAGCAAAATAAGTCAGAAACAAGACAAATAAATATCATATATTACCACTAACATGGAAGCTGAAAAAGTTGATCTCATAGAAGTAGAGAGTAAAATAGTCATTACTAGAGGTTTGGAAGGGTAGTAATAAGGAGGGTTAGGGAGAAGTTGGTTAAAGAATACAGTACTACAGGAGGAATCAGTATTAGGAGGAATCACTTTTGGTGTTCTACAGTAATATAGAATGACCAGAGTTAACAATAATTTATTATGTATTTTCTAATAGTTAGAACAAAAGGATGTAAATGTCCCCAAAACAAAGAAATAATAAATGCTTGAGGTGATACACTTATTTACTTATATTTGAGTACTTCACATTATATGTATACAAATATTGCTATGTACCTCACAAATATTTATAATTTTTCTATGCCAATTAATAATAATAATTTCTAAAAGATCTGCAAGACTATGTAAGTCCTCAAGAAAAGGATAGAAACTGAGAAGAGGGCCAAGTACAATGTCTTGGTAGTTGAATGAAGAAAGTATTTCAAGAAGGAAGAAAATATCAACTGATCAAATATTACTGAAAGTTTGCATAGAGAAAAAGTAGACCATGGGATTTGGCAAAATAAAAGACTGAGAGCAACCTCAAAGAAAAAGAATAAAAAAGGAAATATGAGGAAAAGAAACACCTTTAACCAGCTACCTTATTAAAATCTATTAAAATTGGCCATGGATTATGTGCTTGTTTTAATTCATATATGATGCCTATGTTGAAAATTAGTTTTTAATATTGAAGTTTAATATACTCCTAATCATAAAAATAAATTTAATTAAACATTAGCCATAAGTAATTTGAAGTGCATAAACTTTTCATATTTAAAATTAATCTGGAGTGGGTAATTAGATTTATCTGATAAAATGTTTGATTTGATTACATCATCCATTCTCAATTTTACACATTTCTTTATAAAAGTTGATAGTTACTAGCGACTCTTGATGTGCTGAGAAGATGTAGACTTTATTCCAGTGGCAATCTTTCTAAATTTCATCATCAAAGACTTTCTCCATTTTTTCCTTACTTTTTAAGAAGACAGACATACTTTTTCTGTTAAAGTTGAAGTAATATGAATAAATCTTAAGATGCCTTGTGGAACATTGTCTTAAGCAAAGCAATAAAAAGTTGAAAGTTATATTTATTTACAGTGCTTCCAATCTCTCAATGGCTAAAAAAAAAAAAAAAAAAAAAAAAATACAAATCAAATCACCCAGAATGTATTAAGTGTTTAAATACTCTTTCCTCTACTAATTCCTCAAAACCAATTTTTTGTACACAGTCTCATTTCTTAACCTCTTCCCTTTTAAGGACCATCCTTCAATTTTCTTGGAGAACTCATCCAATTTAAGCGTTTACATTTTCCCTTTCCATATATCAAAACATATGGCTTTTTGCTTCCCCTGGAGAAATTCTTCCTGGGAATCCTATCTCTACCCCAAATTTGAGAAAAAGTGAATGTATTTTGCAAGTGGCATTGAAATAAATCTTGGAAGCCCGAGGAAGGAATGTGGTAGACAGAAGAATTCATTGTTAAAATGTTTATATCCTAGTCCTTGGAACTTGTGAAAATGTTAACTTACATGGCAAAATAAACTTTGTATATGTGATCAAGTTAAAGATCATGAAATATAAAATTTTCATGGATTATTTGGATGATACAGTGTAATTGCATGGGTCCTTATAAGAGGAAGCCTGGAACATCAGAATCAAAAAAGGAGATATTTTGACAGAAGCAGAGATCAGAGAAACTGAAATCTGAAGATATTATGTGCTGGTTTTGAAAATGTAAGAGGCCATAAGCCAAGAAATACAGATTGCCTTTAACAACTAAAAAAGGCAAAGAAATGGATTCTCTCTGCAACCTAGTATCTCCAGAAGGACTGTAACCCTGACAACAAATTGACTTCAGGATTTGACCTCCAGAACTGTAATACAATAATACTTTTGTATTGTCATAGCCATTAAATTTGTGGTAATTTGTTATAGCAACATTATGAGACTATTACAGTGATATAACATATGTAAGTTTACAATCATGTAATTATGAATTTCTCATTAAATAATTAAGTAAACTACTATTTAATTTGCTACTGCAACATAAGCACATACTAACATCTTCCAAAAGCAAGTTAACTCTATCCATTAATTTATATATTCATATATTAGTTAAAACTATTTAACACCAGACAATTTGCTTCAGTCAAACATTGCTTCACAATGGGAGATGAGCTTTTATCTGAACATTGACTCTAGTAAAGCAGAAAAATATTATGTTAAACACATATTAACTTCCTTGGTTCACGTGTAAACAAAAATACATTTTAGGAATCACTTGATGATTGTTATATTTTTGTGCATTTAAAATTCTGTAGCACATATTGGTGAAATTTATTAGTTTAGGATATAAAGGTTATACCACCAATGTGACATTTTAATTGTGTATTTTTGAATAGCAGCTTTAGTATAAAACAAGAGTTCTATTTTAAATAAAGCAATATAAACATTTAGAAACAAAGAAAACCAAAGGTCAAGATATATTAAAAATTTTCTGATTAACTTTTAAAATAAAATACCAACATTCACATCAGTTGGCAAATTGACCAGAGTGTTTTAATAGCAATATCTAATGTTGAAAATGTTTGAGGAACATAGCTGCATTCCTTTACTCATATTTCAGTTTAAAATAATTGATAAAGTTTTTCTAGTAAGCAATTGAAATATATTTATAAAGGCCTCTTAAATAGTTTTTATTTTTAGTTTTAGTGACTTAGCTGAATTATTTAAAATATGCAAAAATATTGATGTAAAACATGCTAATTACAATTTTATTAAAACAGTAATTGGAAGATAGTCAAAATAGCATTAGTTAAACCGGACATAAAATGTTCATAACAGATATTTTTTACTTGTAAAAACTAAGTTCTTGAAAAATAATGATAGGAAAATAATATGTCACAGAAATGTATACAGTTTAAAATATGACTAATATTAAATATACTTCAAACCATTTAACATTTCATATCAATTAACATTAAGCTAATATTAATAGCTAACTTTTATTATAATATTAAATTAACATTAATTATAGCTAACATTTAATATGAGGGGAGTTCAAAAAGTCCATGGAAAATAAAATTAAAAGATAAAAATAAAAAAAAAAAACTTTATTTCTCAACATATGCTTCATCAAGTTTAAGTTACTTTTGTACCATAATGATAGCAGCCATTTAGTTCATCCCTAAATAATTGAGGTCTCAGGAATTTAAATATATCAATGTAATTTTTTTTTACCTTATTAATTAAAATGTTGCCTTTTACTGATATTTTTAAGACTATGGAAAAAAAGAAGTTAGGAGGAGTCAAATTAGGACTCTAAGGTGTATGCATAATGGTTTCTCACCAAAACTCTCACAAAATTGCTCTCATTTGAAGAGAGGTATAAGCAGAAGCACAGCTGTGGTGGAAAAGAACTCTCTGGTGAAGCTTTCCTGGGCAATTTTCTGTTAAAACTTTGACTAACATCTCAAAACACACTCATAATAAGTAGCTGTTATTGTTATTTGGCCCTACAGAAAGTCAGCAAGCAAAGAGCCTTAAACATTCCAAAAACCTGTTGTCATGATCTTGCCTCTTGACTTGTTATCTTTTGCTTTGACAGGATCAAATCCACCCTGTTGGTAGCCATTGCTTTCTTTGTGTTTTGCCTTCACAATCACATTGGCAAACCTATGTTCCATCTCTTGTTAAAATCATTCAAATAAATAATTCTGGATCTTGACCACACTTGTTTAAAATTTCCATTGAAAGCTCTTTTATCTGTGGCTGGTTTGAGGACTGTTTTGGCACCCTTCAACTGGAAGGTTTGGTCAACTTTAATTCTTCAGTCAGAATTCTGTAAGCTGGACCAACTGAGATGTTTACAGCTTTTGGCTATTGTTTCTGCTATTTATTATCATTCCTCGTCAATTAGGACACAAACAAGATACATTTATTTCCTTGCAAATTGATGCAGATGGTCTGCCACTGTGGGCTTCATCTTCAGCATTATCTTGTCCCTTCTTAAAATGAGTTATCCATTTGTAAACTAATAATTGATTTGGGGGATTTTATTAATAAACTTTTTATAAAACATCAGTGATTTTACTGTTATTCTACCCAATCTTCACATAAATTTCATATTTGTTCTTGTTTTAATTTTAGCAGAATTCATGTCGACCTGACAGGAGTTCTTTTCAAGCTGCTGTCTTATCATTCTTAGTGCCTCAAACTAGATTCAGTTCAGACATGTTTTAATAAATTAGTATGAGCTTGGTACAAGAAAATGTTGAAATCCATCCACAGATTTGTTTTTCATAATAAACATCTTGCATGAACTTTGTGAATTTTCTTTGTATTATAAATTATTATTTAATTTGCGTAGATACAATTAATGCAATAACTGTACTGAACTAGAGCTGTAGTCTTAGACCTTAGGCTAACCTAATAATCACTTTCCAATAGTCACCAAGGGATCTTCTTGGAAGCTCTATTTTGGAAGCTCTAAAGAACCAGTCACTCTTCTTGGAAGTGACTAGTTTATTTTCAGTCGGTGTTAATATACTCTCTCTTTTTTGACAGTTTACCAAAAAGTAGCAACTTGTAGTACCATACGAGAAAGATTAACTAAAATGAGATTTATTATTGTTACTTATTCAAGTGTTTAATTACCACAGATCAAGAATTTTTTTTTCCACAGAAAGTTATGATGTAGTTTGGATGTTTGTCCCTACCAAATCTCTTGTTAAAATACAGTCCTCAATGTTGAAAGTGGTGCCGAGTGGAAGGTGATTAGATCATAGGGGCAGATCCTTCACTAATGGCTTAGCACCATCCCCTTGGTGATAAGTGAGTTCTAACTCAATTAGTTCACAATAGATCTGGTTGTTTAAATGAGTCTGAGACATCTCCTTTCTCTCTCTTGCTCTCTCATTCACTTCTGGGGTAGTTGTTCATGCTTCACCTTCTGTCATGAGTAAAATTTCCCTGAGGTCTCAGCAGAAGCTGAGCAGATGCTGGCACTGTGCTTCCTATATAGTCTGCAGAACCATAAGCCAATTAAACCTCTTTTCTTATAAATTACCCAGCCACAAGTATTTCTTTATTATAATGCAAAAATAGAGTAAGATAGGCTACTTGCCTTGCACTTTCTGATTGCATCATACAGCCTATATGTGATCATTCAGGAAAACAGATACATTCCTTCTCCTTGTGGGATTTTATCTCTGTGAAAGTGTGCATCCATGACAAAGACGTATATGCAAGATTTCTGCTTCTCTTATATTATATATTTAGCAAATGATATATGTATACATGTTTGAATTTATTAGCATCTATCTGCCCTAAAAAAAAAACGTAAAGTTTCTCAATAGTTAGCATAACTCTTCTCACACAACAGGCAGTAAATATACAATTTAGACATTCTTCTGAGTTTTGGACAGGGATTTTAAATTTAATATTTTTAGTATTGAATCTTCTTACCCACCACTTCTCTTAACATAATATATAAGGCCTTTTCTTAATTGTTTATCAGGTTCATCCTTTGTCCCTAGTGTTTTATCCTAAATTTATCAGTCCTGCCAAAATACTTGTAATTTCTTAAGTGAGCTATGGTGTCTTGTTCATAGACTTTGTAAATGTTGTTACTGTACCAGCAATTCATTCTTCCACCAATTATTAAGAAACTATTAGGTGTCCTGTATTTTGGTAGGTAATGAGAAGACTAACTCCTATCTATGTCAATAAGACTTTTTTATTCTTTCAAAATGTAGCTTAATTGTTAACTCTACCAGAAAAATAATTTCTTCTACTACTGTTCTTACCAATTTGTTTGTTTGTTTTGTTTCTCTGAACTCCCACATATCCATATCCTGGGAATATCTCTACCACAATAGTTATCATATTGTTTTGTAATATTTGTTGTTTGTTCTTCTTCAATTTGAATAAATTATCACAATTAAATCTATTTCTCCACCCAGGTCTAATTCTTGAGCTTATTAAATAAAATTAATCTTGAGATTCATTCACACAATTAAACAATCATAAAATCAAGGCATTAAAAACAAATAATGTAAATGCAGCATTTTGGAAGTGCATATTGATTACTTTTATATGATCATTTTATATTTTCAAAAAGTTTTATCTCTACTTTTTTGAATTAAATCACTACATATTACCAATGTACGCAGTTCTTTCACATAGGTACTCCCGCAGATTGAGAATGTACCTTGATAATTTGTTTTAAATTAAGATCTCAACTTTGTTTGCATGTTTGTTTGTTTTTGTGCCCATATATTGTATATTTAATTATTTCTGGCATGTCAGTGTCATGGTCATGACTTTGGCCATGGAATTTCTCTATCATTAATTCAAAGCCATAATAAAATATTATAAATGAATTTTTAGATAACTAATTTTAAAACCTTAATGATGCAATTTTTTAAAATGTCACTTATGTATAATGCATGGTTTAATAGCTCTGTAGTGGACAGAGATATAGGAAAAAAATCTGTCTATGACTGTGCTGTTATCTATATTATATTATAAAAAGATCCTTTCCTGACTAATAAATGGAAAATTACATTTTAGTAGCAGTACATGCCAATCTAATGTACTTTCAAAGTATCCCTTCATGACCACAAAATTGAGGGAAACAGCATATTTTAAAACTTGGCTCATGATGGCAGCTCTTCACTAAAAGCTAATTATTCTGGAATACTCTGGTACTAAAATGAATCACAACTGCTCCTCATCCACTGGAGTCTCATGAAACACTCTCAAGGCAGAAATGCAGTTTAGTTGAAATAACCAAAGGAATAAATGCTCCCCCTCAACCCAGTTTAACAAATATCGTGGTTGCCATCATGCTTACGATGCTGCTTTGCTCTGCAAATTTTCTCTTAAAATTTGCAGAGTGTTTGGAATCAAACATGGTTGGTTTTATTAAACTAGAAATGCAACATTAAAGATTTCAAATGAATTTATACCACAGCATTGTTTTTCAATGATGCTCAAAAAAATTATCACAAATTATCAGGTCAACAATATTAACTTATTATTTCTTATATTTTATGTTTCATTTTTATCTTTTGTACTGCTTGAGAGTCATACTGAAGTGCCCATGTTGATTACACCATTGTTTAATTGTAGTTAGACTTTGTTGCTTCCTAGAAGCTTTACAAATAATTTTTTTTTCAGAATTATCAATTGGTAGGGATTATTTTTATATAATTATATTTTTTATTTTAACGTATTCAAATATATTTAAAAGCAAATAATGTTCCAAGTTTTCTTTCTTTTTTTAAAGTCATCGTTTTTTGTGACACATTTTTTAGAGAAATTACATGTTAGGAACGTATACTGATGTATATTGACATCCTGTTTAGGTGCTCTATATGCATTATTCCAATCTACCCTTAAAATCAGTACAGTAGATATTGGGTTGTAAGTTTGTATGAAAAACATGACATTTAAAATCTTGACAATGTTACACTATGATAGGAGAAAACAAAGTAAAGATCTAAACCCTACTTTAAGTACTTGATCATCTCAATAAATGCATTTGGAACATTTAGAATTGTTATTAGTGACATTACTTTGAAAGCGCCCTTCTTAAGAATAGAAAGCAAAAGTTGTGTTCCCTAGACTGATTTTGACATTCTTATTATTTTTTTTCGGTAACTTCAATTAGATGCCTTCAGCAAAATAAGAAGATATCTCATTATGTTTTACATTTCAAGCTTTTCTTGAAAAGGTAATGTGTGGCAATACAAGGCAACAACAGAGTCATTATCTCTGACAATATATATGGTCTGCAATTTCCTCATTCCAGCAAGCACTTGTTCACCTCACTTATTTCCCTCCATGTGTCTTGTAAGCATCTCCTTGTGTTAACATCCATTGCTTCTTCCAGAAATCATTCACCTTATATCCACCAGATGGCAGGTTATGCTTACTTAGGTATGTAGAAAAAGGGAGATAAATTGGATAAAGTTTATAACTTTAAAATTTAAATACAAAATTGAGTAACTCAATTTGGCAGCATTTTGGCATGATTCTCATATTCCATGTTTTATTATATAGTGTTGGAAGACAATTCTAATTTTGTTTCCATTGTGGTCATAAACTGAAACTATTTGGAAAAACCAGACAGAAATTTAAAAAAGAAGAAGAAGAAAGAAGAAAGAAGGAAGAAGAAGGAGAAGGAGAAGGAGAAGGAGAAGGAGAAGGAGGAGGAGAAGGAGAAGGAGAAGGAGAAGGAGAAGGAGAAGAAGAAGAAGAAGAAGAAGAAGAAGAAGAAGAAGAAGAAGAAGAAGAAAGAAGAGGAAGAAGAAGAAGAAGAAGAAGAAGAAGAAGAAGAAGAAGAAGAAGAAGAAGAAGAAGAGGAGGAGGAGGAAGAAAGCATAAAGGAAATAGAGACAGAAGAGAAGCAAGAAAGAGAGACAGACATAGAGAGAAGATAGCATGAAAACGCTTTCATATTTATAGTTCTCTCAAAGTCTACAACACTACTTTTTCTGTTGCTTGATGATTTGGGACAATGAATGAACCACAAGTTAGTTTTTTTTTTTTTTTTTTTTTTTTTTTTTTTTTAAATTAACAAATAAAAACATTGACAAGTATAGGAAAATATGGGGCTGGAGTATGTAGTTATTAGGGGTCCAAAGTTGAAGGCTGTTTAAACTATAGTGACCTAACCATTGCATCAGTATTGTAAGTTCAGTTAATCAATTATATTTTATACATTAATACTATATTCAGTAACTGAAATGAAGTAGAGAATCATTGTCAACTATGAATTAAAAGTCTGATTACTAAATAATATATTAATGAGCATAATGGTTAATTCTGATTACTATTTTTAAGGAACTTTTCTTGGTATGTTCTATATTTTGATTAATTGACTCTTTATAAAATTATGCATGATTAATTATATTATTTTCTCCACTTTTAAGTTGAGAAAATTAAATATAAAGATGTTAAATAGAAACCAGGGATAAGTCCACAGGTTTCTAAGGTAGGAAATAGCAGAGCTGGCTTAATACTCTGTAGCTCAAGAGCTCCTGATTCTAATTACTATTCTGCTACTTATTGTGAATCATTTCATCTTCAAAATGAACTACATTTCTTAATGGATAGAAATAAAGACTGAAATTAGCATCCACCAAAATCGTAATGTTGATCCTCTATGGTTTGTGGCACTATAAATTACTTTATTTGTGCCTATGTGTGCCTGTGTGTGTGTATGTGTCTGTTTGAGATTTTCAAAATTGGTAAAATAAATTGTTATTTTGGGAGTTAAAATATTGAAGCATAAGTTATAAAAACATGTTTACTGAAAATGTTATTATAGTTATAACAACTTATTATGTCACGATATCTGTTAAAAATAGACATGACTGAAAGAAATTATCAAATCTTTAAAATAGTCTTGTAGTATGCTGTATTTGGAAAGGAGGTAAGATTTTTGTTAATATTTACATGTCCCATAAATGTTTATTCAATGTGTAAATAAGTAAATAATAATTAAATAATTAAAGGCACTTTAGTGTTTCATTATTATTTGTAAACACAAAGAGAAAAGAAAGAAAGAAAACTGACATCACTAACAATTTAATTAATATATTATGTAGCACATACAATATAATTGTATTTTCTATAATTTTAGATTTATTTAAAAGCATAACTCTAGTTTTGATGACTGATAACATCAGATGTTGAGATAAATAAAAATAGCCTCTGCTCTTATTTATATATCTGAAAACTAGTATGTTTGATATAGATTGCATGTTGTCCCTTCCCCAAATCTCATGTCAAAATGTCATCTCCAATGCTGCAGATGGGGCCTGGGTGGGAGGTCATTGGATCATGGGGGAAAAATTCTCATGAATGGTTTAGTATCAACCCCTGGTACTGTCCTCGTGATCGTGAGTTCTCTGAAATCCGTTTATTTTAAAGTGTGTGCCCCCACTCCCTCCCAGCACTCTCTTGCTTCTACTCTGGCCATGTGAAATGCCTGCTTTCCCTTCAGTCTTCTGCCATGATTGTAAGTTTCCCGAGGCTGCTCCAAAAGCTGACTAGACACCAGCATTATGTTTCCTTTACAGCCTGCAGAACTAGGAGCCAGTGAAACCTCTGCCCAGTGTCAGGTATGCCTTTATCGCAATGCAAGAACAGCCTAACATAGAAAATTGGCACCACGGAATGGGTCATTGTTATAAAGATACCTGAAAATGTGGAAGCAGCTCTGAAAGTCAGTAACAGGAAGAGATTGGAAGAGTGTGAAGGGCGCAGATAAGACAGGAAGATGAGGTAATGTTTGAAACTTCTTAGAGACAGGTTAAATTATTGTGACCAAAATGATGATAATGACAGGAACAGTAAAATCTAGTCTGATGAGGTCTCAGATGAAAATGAGGAATGTATTGGGAACTGGAACAAATGTTACATGTATAATACCTTAGCCAAGAGCTTGGATGGACTGTGTCCATGCCATAGGGCTATGTGGAAATTTTCACTTGAGAGTGATAATTTGGGGTATCTCGCAGAAGAAATTTTTAAGCTGCAAAACATTCAAGATGTGGCTTGGCAGCTTCTAACAACCTACACATATAAGGGAGAAAACAAATTACTTAAAGCTGGAGTTTATATTTAAAAGGGAAGCAGAACATAAAAGTTGAACAATTTGCTGGCTGGTTATGTGGTTAAATAAAAAATAAAGAATTCAACAGGGCTGTTGAACAACTTGCTAAAGAAATTTGCATAAAAATAAGAAGACAAGTGCTAATAGCTGAGACAATGGGAAAACTGCCTTAAAGGTTGTTTTCAGAGATTTAAGAGGCAGCCCCTCTCAACACAGACCCTGAGGCCTATGAGGACACAATGGTCTCCTGGGCTGGGCCCAAGGTCCTGCTGCCCAGTGCAGTCTGGGATCATGGCTCCCTGCATCCCTACCTTCCAACTTCAGCTGTGGCTCAAAGGGCCCAGGCACAGCTTGAAGCTCCAGACGGTGGAAACTATAAGCCTTGGCAGCTTCTACAAGGTGTGGTGCTAAGTCTGTATGTGCACAGAGTGCAAGAGTGAATGAAGCTTGGGAGCCTCTGCGTAGATTTGAGAGGATGCATCAAAAAGCCTGGGTGTCCAGGCAGAAACCTGTTTCAGGGGTGGAGTCCTCAAGGAAACCTCCGCTAGGGCAGTGTATAAGAAAAACATGGGGTTAGAGCCCCCATACAGAGTCTCCACTAGCGCACTGCCTGGTGGAGCTGTGAGAAGAGGGCCACTGTCCTCCAGACCCATGAATGGTAGATAGATACACCAGCAGCTTGCATGCTTAGTGTGGAAAAGCCACAGACACTCAAGAACATTTAAGAGCAGCCTCCAGGGTGGAATCCTTCAAAGCCACAGGGACAGAGGTTCCGAACTCCTTAGGAGCCCACCCCTTGAAGCAGTGTGCCCTGGATGTGGAACATGGAGTCAAAGGAGATTATTTTGGAGCCTTAAGATTGAATGGGTGCCCTGATAGTTTTCTGAATTGCATGGGGGCCTGTACCCCCTTTCTTTTGGTCATTTTCTCTTATTTGGAATAGGGATGTTTACCCAGTGCCTATATACCTCTTGTATCTTGGAACTTTTTCTTTTTCTTTTTCTTTTCTCCTTTTTTTTTTTTTTTTTTTTTTTTTTTAAACAGGGTCATGGGTGGAAGAGACATGTGATTTGGGAGGGGTCAGGGAAGGAATGATATACTTAGGACAACATCCCTGCCCAAATCTCATGTCAAAATGTATTCCCCAATGTTAGAGTTAGAGTCTGGTGAGAAGTAATTGAATCATGAGGGCAGATTTCACATGAATGGGTTAGTATCATCCTCTTGGTGCTGTCATCATGATAGTGAATGTGTTCTCTGAGATTTGGTCAATTTAATGTATGTGGCACCTCTTACACCACTCTCTTGCTCCTGCTCTGACCATGTAAAGTGCCTGCTTCCCCTTTGCCCTTTGCCATGATTGTAAGTTTTCTGAGGCTTTTTCACTAGCCAAGCCCATGCAACCATCATGCTTCCTGTAACAGCCACACAACCATGAGTCAATTAGCTTCTTTCTTTTTAAATTATGCAATCTCAGGTATTTCTTTATAGCAATGCAAGAATGGCCTAACATAATGTTGGAAAGAATATTGAACTAATAGTCTAAGGTTTATATTGATATTCAATTGTTTTGAAAATTTACACCAATACTTCTGAATCTCAGTTTAATTATCTTCATTGCATTGCATTAAATGTGATACTGCTTGAAAGTCAAATCCCTCTCTAAGCTCTAGATTACAATTAAATAGTATAAAATTGTATAAAATTGCATTACTGCTAGAATAAAACTGTATTCATAAAAAGTTAAATTGACTAGCTTTGATTTATCTTTCTTGTTCTTAAAGAGAGATGGAGATTAGGCATTATTGTATCTTATATTGTTCTAGGCTAATTACATATACTATTTTTCAAAGAGCAGATACTGTTCAACTGCTATTTTAGCTAAGTTTAATTTTTGCATTAAAAATATATACATATTGAGATTACTTGGACACAGGAAGGGGAACATCACACACCAGGGCCTATTGTGGGGAGGTGAGAGGGAGGAGGGATAGCATTAGGAGATGTACCTAATGTAAATGACAAGTTAATGGGTGCAGCACACCAACATGGCACATGCGTACATATGTAACAAACCTGCATGTTGTGCACATGTACCCTAGAACTTAAAGTATAATAATAATAATAATAAATTAACAAAAAATAAAATAAAAATATATACATATATATGAAGGGACTAATTTTCTTCCTCCTACCTTGCTTGTCATTAAATCAGATTTATTACATTCAAATCCACAGTTTGCATAATTGATCCTCTTGTATTCCTACATTTAACAAAGAAAATATATCTTTCAGAGTTTTACAACAGTTAAATGTTTATGAACACACTCCATTGTCTTAATTATACTTGATTATTTCAATCATGCGCATAATAGATTATGAAAATGTCTAAAGCAATTGAAGTCATAATTTAAATAAAACACTATTTTTGGTCTAAAATATTGTTTAAATAAAATTGTATTAAAATAGACTCACAAACTTACTCTGGAATCAAGGCTTGTGAGATAGAAACATTGTTCAGTCAGTTATTTTTCCAGTTAAAAATAACTGAGCTCTTTATATTTTATTTTTTCTGTTAATTATACATGCAATATGTAGATCATGCTTATATGACAGTAATAATTGTAATAATTCTTAGAAACGTAATTCATGCTACTAATCCTAGCTTTCGTTCTATTTAAAATATTTAATTTACTTTTCTTCTTGAGAGTACTTCTGCCAGGCTGAGTCAATTTATCTAAATTAAATTTAATACACTTGTAATATTCACACCTTTAAAATTCATATTAGTATGACGTACTCAAATTTCTTCTACTTGGAGAAATTACAGATTTAATCTTGTAAATTTAAACTTGAAATTGATATCAAGGTGCCCAGTCATATTTGAGACAGCCCATTTGAGAAATGTAATAAATAATTTATAGCTACTAATGTATCAGAAACATTGTGGTTCACTGAACAAGTACAAAATTGGTGAAATGAAAAAGAAGATCTATATCTTTATTCTTTAAGCACATGATAAGCAACAGAAATGAATTTTTCTCAAATATTTCAGTTTCTTTCTGTTCTTCTAGTGACATGTAGAATATTTCATGAGACAGAGAGCTGGTTTACATTTACTATTGAAGAGTAAACTTCTTCAACTTTATTATTTAATCCACCACAGGTCATTAAATAGGCTCTAAATTATCGATGATTTCTTGAATTACTATAAAAGGCATATCTATCGAGGCCTCTTATTTAAAAATAAAATTTATTTCAAAAAATTACCAAGAACTGTAATGGGATTTATTTACCTGATAATTTAACATTAGAAACCTCACTACACTAAAACCTTAAAAAGTTTCATTACTAAATAGTTTTCCGTAATTTATTTATTACATCATAAAAGAAATGCCAACATATTTGTATGTCACTTAATGTAAAAGAGAGACATCTGAAGAAATGGAAGTGCCTTTTTTAAAAACAAAAGCTCAACTTTATTAACTGATTATCTATCTTAGGGATCTTTGAAGTTGTTCACCTCGATTGTAAAGTCATATGAGTCTCATAACTTTATGGAATAGTTACTGTTATTATATTTATTTTATGGAAGATAAAACTGAGATTAGAAGCATTAGGTAAATTGCACAGCTAGTAATTATCAGGACAATAATACACATGAAAGCATTATAATTCCAGAATCTTTGGTTTTAGGTACAATGCTTCCTGGCAAAATCCCTTTAAATTATTGAAAATACCCTGAATAATGGATAGGAATGATGTACTAAATCCCACTCCCAAGTACAAATCTCTGAAATCCTCCAATACTGAAGAAAAAATAAAAGAAAAACACTTAAAACATGGGATTGGGTAGTAGAACACTGGAAAGCAAAAGTTGTTAGGGCAATGGTGAATCTACAAATTATATTTCAGACCCAGACTCACTCGGGCAAGGGGCACATTCACAGCTTTTGACACTGAGGTAGAATTCAGAATAAACCAACGGATGCAAGCCAGAGTCATGAAAGCCTACTGTATTAGTTTCCTAGGTACGTCATTAAAAGTACCACAAAGAGGGTAGCTTAAAATGGTAGAAATTTATCATGTCACAGTTATGGACATTAGAAGTTCAAAATCAAGCTGACATTAGGTCAATCCTCTTTCTGAAGGCTCTAAACGTTTGTTTTTTGCCTCTTCCTATCTTGTGGTAGTTGCCAGTAGTCCTTATTCCTCCTTGGCATGTAGACACATCACTCCAATCTCTGCCTTCTTGGACACATGGCATTCTCCGTGTATGTTGTTTCTCTATATTTCTTTCTAATGAGAACACCAGTCATTGGATTTAGGGGCTTACCCTAATCTAATATAACCTCATTTTAGGGCCCTATTTTCCAACTAGGTCATAGTCACAAGTACTAGAAGTAAGGATTTATGCATATCTTCTTGGGAGATACAATTCAACACACAACACCTACCACTTTTCTATAATGCACAGTATGTATATGGAGAAAATTGGATTTTGTATTAATGAGGAGTAAATGAATATATATCACTGAAGATACTGAATATTTATAAGACCTATAGCTATAGTGAATATAAGACAAATATTATAGTTAATCTGTTATTTGGAGAGTACAATTTAATTAAACTATAATAATATAGAAAATATTCATTAAAATTCATTAATTCATTATAATATGTATATTATTATACATATATAATTAATATTGCATATAACATACTAATATAATATATAATATAATATTAATTAATTATAATATGTAATATGCATACCTATTATACATAAATATTATGTATATTAAATATTATGTATACATAAATATGTATTTATGACAATCATAAATAAACTATTCCAACTTATTGCTCAGTAGGTGGGTTTTTCTAGAGGATAAATCATTCAATTTGGATAGTACTACAAATTCTTAATTCTGAATTTGGATAGTACTGCAAATTGAAAGTAATTATTAACAATACTTGGAATATTAGTAAGTTCAGCCAGTAAACACTAAAATAACTATTCACAAAGCTTGAGATATTAGCAAATTTGTCTGATAAATTCATTCTTATGTTAAACAAAGAATTATTTAACGTCTCATCTACTATCTTTAAACATTCCCATCCCCGCCTTATGTCAGATAATAATATTCTCTCAGGAATCATCATTATAGACTCTTTCTTCAAACACCTGGTAATCCTTGGTTACCTAATCACACTTAAGAGTAAAGCACTGAAAAACTGATTATAAATTCTAGACTCTGAGAGGCACTTTGTTGTATGTTAGACTTTACTGTTTTTTGACCAGGTCTAGTCATTTCATTAGAGAAATTCTTAATGTTAGTATTTATAGGTCTTTATTTTGAACTGGTTAGTTACTTCAGGAAAGAAACTTTCAATCTCCATCCTGAGGAAGCAGCAGCCATCAAAAATCCAGGTAGCATTCTCAGTGTTAAATGTAGTCAGAGGACTCATTGGAAATAGACCTTTAGTTAATTCTTCAGTTTTCAATATGGGACCCTAACCATCAGCTAGGCAGATATTGCCTGAATCTAAGAGGTCTCTTATGCACGCTTCCAGACAATATATTTACTATCTTCTTCCAGGAGGAGGAAAGGGTGTCACCTCCAGTTGTGGTAATGGATCTATATTTAAACTCTTCGTTTATAAAGACTTTTAACAAATCTGCACCCAAACTCTCATCTTCAGAAATACCTAGTATTTTTAATCCTCAGTACTCTGGTACAGACTGACTTGCTTCTTGACTTCTAGATCTGCAGATTGTAAGCTGTCAGCTTATTCTTGCCTGCTATTTTGTGCCTCTATACATCGTTCAGAGATCTTTCTTTCTGATATCTTTCCTTTACTAACCTCTTTGTGTTTGCACATTTATGTTTCTCTCTCTGTGATACCATTTCTTTATTGTTCAGAATACTCTGTTTGTGAAGACAAATATTCATTCAAATATTGTAACCAATTTTTGTGGATAAAGTAAAAATGCAAAATAGTGTTAATTGACAGTAAAAATTTAGTTTAGATTAATTGTAAAACCTCCAATAATATAAATAAGTAGATTAGATTTTGGAAGGAAATAATATGGAAAATTTTTTTATTTATTTCTAATACATAGAGTATGACTAAGGAATCTTTCAAATACCAAATATTTTTATTTTTTTAATTTTATGAGACTTAGTTTTTGAATTCTTAACTTTGTATACCAAGAGGCAAGTATCATTTAATTATCCAACAGTTTCAAATGGCACTGTGAAGACAGATTTGGTCATGAGGTAAATTTGGTATTTAACATGTAAGAAATGCAACATATAAAGGTAAATTGCAATGCTTTAAGATACTAAATATGTTTTATAGTTAAAATAAGGTTGGTATAGAAACTTAGGGACAAATAATAGTGCACAAGTCTAGAACTGTTTGCAGTTATAGCACATAATTTATAATAGGGATAGTATCATTATTATAATAAATTTATGCATCAAATTTTAAATATAAATGCATCAAGTTAAAAAATAATCTAACATGTTACATAACAGGTGGTAGATTATTTTCACTATTGCTAGAAAACTGCTTAAAGCAATACTTACATTGATTCATTGGGTGTAAGGTAATTTATTACATTTGAAAGACAAAACTTTATGCCTCAATTCTTTTGAGTATGGACTTATCATACATAATGAAATTCATTGAATCTTTAAATGTATAATCTAAATAGAGATATATTTTTTAAATAATTAAAAAATAAAACTATAAGCATTATATTTTTAGGTGTCCATCATGAATGAGTTTTTGGATAATAATCAATTATTTTTTCAATTAAGGTTTTTAATTTTGATGCCTGCTGTTCAATTCTCTGGAGAATTCCTCATACACCTTAACTCAATTAAATCTGAGTGTGACTGACCTTTAGACCCAGATACTGCATTCTGCTCTTATTCAATGTGGGAATTCTTCTTCATCTGTATATGTGAAGCTGCATATACTCTCTGACCTAGAACATGTGAAACTGCACTTAGGCTCTGATCTCTGATAAACCTCAAGTACCCTATGACTTGATATAAGCCCTTCACCCCTGCAGGCAGCAGAGAAGTTCATTCCTGAAGCTACCTCCTTAGCTGAGCATGTTGTAAAGAAAAGTTTGAACACACCTTTCCGTCTCTTACTAAATGCTCCTTTCCAGAACATGGAGCTGTCACTTGGATTGAGAATTAGATTACCACCATGCCTAGATCAGGCTCCTCAGTTAAGTTAGAATGTGATAGAAGTTTCTTGCATCTTCCTTTCTTAAGGACTTGAGGCTGCTTTACTGAAAAATGCTTTTTAGATTTAATTACCCAGGTTTTAGATTTCTTCAATGAATTTGGCAGAGATATTAGAATAATTTTTTATCCTGTGGAGTACAAAATAAGGCCATTTTCTCCATTCCCTATGCTAACATCTAAGTTTAAATTGACCCCAGAAAAATCTTGATTTATACTCCTTAAATTTGCTCTAAAACAATAAGAGAAAGAACTCAGTGCAGAGAAGTTTGATCATAACATTTATAGGCCCTGTACTTGTAGTTAAGAAACCTCATGGCAAGGCTGTGATTTTGTTCAGGATACTGGACATGATTATTATACATAATTTTCTGGTTGTTTCTGGTCTAAAGATTATTCTTGCCTGTATTCTTTCAGATGTTATTTAATGTACAATCACAGAACCTTTTTCATCTTTATTTCCTATAGCTGTACATTTTTTTAAAGTCAATGTTTACTTTCTGTTTGCTTTCAGTTGAGAAAATCAAGAATATACTTGGACAGTCATGTTACAGGGAGGGACCTTTATGCTTCTCTCAGTGTTTGTATAAAGATTATCTTTCATTTGAAGGACATACTATTCTTCTTCAAAATGTGGGTGATTAAATGCTTTGTTCATCTTCTAAGGAAGTTGTAGTAGAAGAATCTCTTTATCTTCTTAAGAAACTTACTGAGGAGTCACTGTATCTCCAAAGATACATTGAAAATTTGCTAATCACCCATATATCATCTGCTGAATGACATCTGCAAAGCAGGTAGCTCTGAACTGACTGTTTATGGGTCACTATGAACTTTTTTCAATGAGCTACTAAGAAAGAATTTAGGATTTTTTTTTTTTTTTTTTTAATTATGAGATATAGTCGTCAATTGATAACCATTTCTCTGAACTAGCCTTTTCAAAGCTGAGGTTCTGGAAAGCCAGAACTGTACTCATAATGTACTCTTCTTTGGCATCATTAAGTTTTCTCTTATTATTCACCACTTCTGGTGATCATACTTCCTTTTCTTCATACATAAAAGATTTAAAAATGCTTCAGCATTACCCACTCAAAAGCAAAACAATATAATAGATGCCAGCATACTACAGAGTAATTTGGGGTGCTATAGTTAGGACATATCTACTCTCTAGACATTTCCACACAGTTACTAGAAACTTTGGCCAATATTATCCTGGAAAATAATTTAAATTTGTTACTGCATTATGGTCTTCAAACCTTACTTATAAGTGATAATATATATCATTTGTTCTGTCCATTTATTAACCTCTAATGACATGGAAGACACTGTCCTTTTCATTTAACTCTAAATTGATGCAACAGCTTGGACGCTACCACACTGACGCAAATTTCTGATGATATAATATCTGATAACTGTCAGTTGGCTATCTGTGAAGTCATTTGTCACAAATTGATTATTTATTTATGTATTTATCTATTTATTTATTTATTTTGAGATGGAGTCTCACTCTGTCACCCAGGCTGTAGTACAATGGTGTGATCTTGGCTCACAGCAACCTCCGCCTCCTGGGTTCAAGTGATTCTCTTGCCTCAGTCTCCCAAGCAGCTTGTATTACAGGCATTCACCACCACACTGGGCTAGTTTTTGTATTTTTAGTAGAAGTGAGGTTTCACCATGTTGGCCAGGTTGGTATTGAACTCCTGACCTCAGGTGATCCACCCGTCTCTGCCTCCCAAAGTGCTGGGATTACAGGCGTGAGCCACCGTGCCCAGCCACAAATTGATATTTTAACAGCAAAATTTGCCTTTCCTATTTTGATTCTCTTTGTAGATGATTTCTACCTTAAAAAGAGCAGGAAAAATATTAAGCTGGATATATTATTACTGAATTCTAATAGATTTAAAAATTAAATTGGCTTGTAGATGTTAAATTAACACAAATGGTCCTACTAATAGCTCTTACTGGAACATGTCAACTCTTCAAAGAATCATATGGTTAACATCTATAGTGAGTGTATGTGTTTATTATGGCACATGATTTTTGAGTTATAGAAGCAGAGAAGGTTTTTAACTACTAATGAAAGCCCATATCCCCCCCAAAATTGAATTTAATAGAAATTACATTATATCATTACCCTTTCTAATGGAAGAGTTGTGATTAAAATAATTGTACATAGAGAGCAACAGGCCTTTAAAACCATCAGAAATGGTTTTAGCTGGCTAGCTGACTGCTATGCTAAATAAGCTGTAGTGAACCAAATACTTCAGTGCCCCATTAAAAAATTTAAACTCATTTGCCCATTGATTTTGTCCGTGTTTTAATTGGCTTCAAGTAACAATCTTCAGAGATGGAGTAATTTCACTGGCAAAATTCGGAATGTTCTGAAAAACAGTATCATCTCTTTGATGGTTAATACTGAGTGTCAGTTTAATTGGATTGAAGAATGCAAAGTACTGATCCTGGATGTGTCTGTGATAGCGTCGCAAAAAGAGATTAACATTTGAATCAGTGGTCCAGGAAACACAGACCCATCTTTAATCTGGGTGGACCCCATCTAATCAGCTGCCAGTGTGTCTAGAACACAAAGCAGTTAGAAAAATGTTGAAAGGCTAGACTGGCTTAGCCTCTGAGTCTACATCTATCTCCTGTGCTGGGTGTTTCCTGCCCTTTAATATTTATTTATTTTATTTTATTTATTATTAGACTAGAGTCCACTCTGATGTCTTCATTTTAGCTCAATCACTTTTGTAAAGACCCATATTTCCAAATAAGGTCATGTTCTCTGGTGATGGGTATTAAGACTCCAGCATATCTTTCTGAGGGTCACATAATTCCACCCATAATAATAGCCTACTAAAAAAATAGTCTGGAGTATTCATCAACAAGTTTATGAAAATAATTATAATTTACCTATTTGCTAAACATTATTAAATTATAAATGGTTATTGCATATCCACCATCAATACACTTTACTAAAGTGCCAGATATTTTTGTCCAAATTATTTTACTCTTCTTGGGCACTGGATAAGGGTTCAGGACACACCAAGTGTGAGTACCCAAAAACTCTGTCACACTGGCCCTTTGTTCTCGCTGGCAGAAGGCAGCCACCCCACACAATGAGACAAAGGGTCCACTGAGCTGACAACACACGCTGTCCACAGTGTGGGCAGTGGAGCTAAGAGAGCATTGTAACATGTCCTCTGGGACCTTGGGGTTGCAGACCTCCCCAACTAGAAGCTGCTACAGGGCCTGCATGAGTTTACTCCTGCTGGCGTGAAAGTGGCTGGCCAGTTCCCTCACTTGTTCGCTCACATGCTGCCTCCCGTAAGGGGTTGTGTGTAGTGGGTCGAGTATAAGGGCACCCGTCACGAGTTCAACAAAGGGGTCAAGGAAAAATCCTGCATCATTTCTACATTAAATATCTGTTTAATCATTATATCTTCATCTTCACTATAATTTCTTTGCCTTTATTTCAAACTCGATTTTCTAACTTTAGGTCTAAACTCAACTTTCTAACTTATTTTATTTTCAGCTCTACCCGGAAGGGTGATCCTTTATTGCAGTTAGAAGTTATAATTTTCAAGTGCTTTAATAAAAGCTTATAACGTAAATAGTTCTATTCATCAAAGTGGACTGGGCTAGACTAGCAACATATTCTGCCTCAATCCAACCATCCTTGGCATATTAAATAATTGCAAGTTGGCTCTCAACCATTAAAAAAAGCTGATAGAAATGCAATCCTCTTTAATGATTGGCTTCTACAGTTACCATGGAAATCTCCATCACAACCATGTGCAAGAAAAAAGTTTCTTAAAAGATTTAGATGTAAATAACACACATTGTTTCTGCCTATTTTTGTTGATAAGAAGTATCTGCAATTGCAAAGATACATCTTATTCTGATACCCTAAAAAACCTAATTTGGCTGTGCCCAGAGAGATGTGGGCACCAATTTTTGGTAAACAACTAAAAACGTCTGCTACTGTTATTTTAAGTAATGTTAAATTTATACTAAGCACAAATAAAAGTCCTTGATTTTTTCATTCGAGGTGACAGCAATATAAAAAACGTTGAAGGATTTTTGGTTGTTGTTATTCAACTAATTATTTCACAATATATATCTTCTAATATTTTTCTTAAATTTCCCATTTCACAATATATATAAACGAAGCACCATTTAAATTTTTGCTTAGAAACTTCTTCAAGTCAATTATTGTAATAATTTTAAAAGTTTTTTGTCAAAGCCAAAAGGAATCTAAAGAGATGTAATGAGTAAATGTAATGTCATATCCTGAATGGGATCTTTAACAAACACAAAGGCATTAAGTAAAAAATAAAAATGTTGTTAAAAAGTATGAATTTCAGTTAATAATAATGTATCAATACTTGTTTATTAATTGTGAGACATTGCCATGCAGAAGTAATATATTAACAACAGGGGAAACTGGGTATTCTTTATATAAGATAATCTTTATTCATTATATAAGATAATCTGTACTTTATGTATAATTTTTCAGTAAATCTAAAACTATGCTGAAATTAAAATTTGACCAAAAAGGTAAAAAGTAAACCTATATAGTCTTATATAGAGAAATACTGCATAAAATATGTCAATACTCTTAATTATCTTGCAATGTATTCTAAACATAAATTCAATAATTTTGTAAATATAAGAGAAAGCTGTTTAATAAATGCTGTCATTCCATAAACATTATCAATGTAAGGAATTTATTATAATTCCAGGAAAATTTCCAAAGACATTTATTTAATTTGCATTCTTTATTTTCTATATTTAAATGTGTAACTTGAAGTTCTTTATTTTTTGTTTTCTGTTTTCTCTAGAATACCTAATAAAAACTATTTCTGCATTGTGATTTTTGTTACAGAATATCTGTTTTCCCTTTAGAAATTTTATTGTAAAAACTGCAATGGTTAGCTGGAAGTATTTGTACAGAACCTTATTTTTTGACTATTGGCTTGAAGCTACTCAGGAGGCTAAGGCAGGAAAATGACTTGAGTGTGAGAGGTTGAGGCTGCAGTGAGTCATGTTTGTATCAGTGCACTCTAGACTGGATGACAGAATAAGACCCTGTCTCAAAAAAATAAAAATAAAAAAAAATAAAATAAAATAAAAAATTTATCTCTGAATTGTTATATTTGTAATTTTCTACAAGTAATATTGTATTTTAAATTTTGTTTTAAAAATCTGCAATTTATAGAATTTAAATTAATCGATGATCTGAAATAAATTTTATCCTACATTTAAATATTGATATTTTAAAATAGGAAATTGCCTGCCAGGAGAGGTGTCAGAATTCCAGCAATGAGGAAAACAATTTGCTCGTGGGTAGTAAGAAGAATTTACCCACAGCTGTAGAGTTCTACAAAGGTATGTTTTATTTGCACAGAAAGAACAGTGTAGAAAAGTGTTCAGGGGGGCACTTAAGCAAGAGAGGACTGTGCACAAAAGGATGGATTTTTTCTTAGGGATATTTATGGACGTTAAAGTGGGAGCTTAAGGGTAATTTGGACCATATTAGTCAAGTAGATGATGATAAATCATTACATTTGTAGACATTTTGGTGTCTTGATGCCAGCAAATGTTGCATAATGAGTTTCTACATGCATGCATTCCAGACATGTATAGAAATTCTAGTTACTTATTAGTATCTCTTAATTAATGTTTAGGAAAGAAGCCTGGTACTAGATGCCAGCTTTTGGGAATAGGAAAGTCCAATTGTTATAGGAAAGGGGTCCAGATCCAGACTCCAAGAGAAGGTTTTTGGATCTTGTGCAAGAAAGAATTCAGAGTGAGTCCACAGCGCGAAGTAAAAGCAAGTTTATTAAGAAAGTAAAGCAGTGAAAAAACAGCTACTCCATAGACAGAGTAGGACCTTCCTGAGAGTAAGAGGAGGAACACATCTGCCTTAGGTACAATGCTCGTATATATGGGGAGATGTACTCTGTTACAAGGGTTTGTGATAAAGGATTGATTTTATTATTTACTGTATTTTTCAATAATCAATATTATTATCTTTAAAGCAATATTAGGAATGCCTTTGTTCTCCAGATGTCAGGATATCTGGACACTCCCAAGTCTGGGTTTGTTTAGTAAACATTATTAATTTGTTCCCTTAACCAACATCTAGAGGTTAGGAATTCCTGACTTTCTGGGAATGCAGCCCAGCAAATCCCAGCCTCATTTTCCTAGCCATCACTCAAGATGGAGTCAGTCTGGTCCAAATGCCTCTGACATATCTATTTACAAATTCCTCAAATAAGGAGTTTTGCCTCTGGATGACCTGCTTGATGGTCACCAGGGGATCTTTGCTCTCCTCTTTGATTAAAAGAGGAAATATCAGAAATATACTGAGTGGCATGAATTATTTAAATGAACATTAAAAACACTCGAGTAACAGAGGAAATCTAGAAGAGTTAATAAATTACCTTGCTCAGAACCCATTTATCCAGTAACCAACAAATTATTTTAGTTGACTTTCTTAATAAGAAAAAGTCTATCAAAAAATTGAAAACAGTGTCTAAATGTCAAGTTCTCTCACACGGTTCTTTCTTAATCTCTTACTGTGACAATCTCCTACACTGTTGAATTGTCTTCAGAAAAGAAAGGAAGAAAAGTTTCATCAAAGTGCTTCACAATAATTAGAATATGTTTTCCTTTCAATAGAATAGAATGCTTACTATACCATTCCCAGATACTATTTTTCATAATATCTTTGTTTTTTATTTTGTAGGAACAACTTTGTGTCCTTCTATCACTGCATATTTGCCAATAAGAAAATAAAAGTTACTCTTACATCTCAGATATTTCTTGCACCTAACTGTTTAAAAACTTTTTTTGCAAAGATAATATGTTCTTTTTTATATATAGAATCAGGGGTTAAATTTATATTCTTGTACAAGCTAATATATTATGATTCAATTTTCTCTGGCTGCTCAGAAAGTAATATTTTATTAATTATTAAATCACTATGATTTTACAGCACAAATACTTTTCCATTTTTGGTTAATTGCTTTTTATTCTTTCAGACTTTAATGCTTTGTAAGTTTTTACCACCGTAGATTTGATACCTGAAATTGTGCATGCCACATAGTAGGTGCTCAATACATATTTGTTGTATTTATATAATATGTAGAAAAATGAAATGTTTTATTCACTTTGCAATAGAATTCCTTTTTGATTTTAATCTCATAGGTAATTTGTGTGAGGGAGGTGGTGGAGAAGTAGCTAGACGAGAAAAAATTGCAAGTATGAATCATTCTTGAATAACAGTCGAATTGGTATTCAAATGCTATGCTTAGTCAACTGTAGGACTTTTGCTTTGAAGAAAAGGTAAGTTAAACTCAAATGCTCTGATTAATTGAAAGAGATCCATGTCTTTTTAGGAGGAAGAGAAGAGGGGGAAAAAAAAGACACAGACACGTTGCTGGCAAAACCTGAAGCTTTGAACAAGAGATTGTAAAAACTTCCGTGTTGTCTGTGATGTGACTTTCTTCCCTTGTCTCTGATATCTTTATTAGAGGATCTGAGGATGCCTTAAAAACTGAATCTGGCTTTGAAGTGAACACAGAGTAAGAATATTAGATGCTCAAGGAGAAAAATAAATTTGTTAATTATATATGTTTTCATAATTTAATAACTAATAAGTTAATTTGCTAATAAGATTGAACATCATTAAAAATATGAGTTTAAATAATATGTAATTACAGTAAACCAATGACAATGACATGGGCTCTAATTAAGAAAAGTGCGCAGCAGTAACCAAAGAATTACCGTCATGGATTAACCCATTCTCCTTTCACCCCATATTGACATCAAAGAGACTGTCTGCTACAAAGATTCTAATTATTTTGCTTACAAGCCCTAACAGATAAAGATATATCAACAGATGATGAAAATCATGATGCCTCACAAATAATCAAACAAGTACTATCCATTCTGTATATGCCAGATATCATAGGAATGTAAGGGCGTTAATGGAAACTTTATGATCCTTGAAAGGCATCTCTGTCTTATACTTCACATAGCTTTACAATACATACTCAAAATTGTCACTTCATATGGCCCATATACCACAAATCTCCTGATATATTTAAAATTAAATATTAAAGTTTAAATACTATTGGAAGGGTCTTTCCAGAAGTGTTATAGATTTTTATTGAAATATATGTGTTTATATTTAATTTAAAACTATATATGATAGTTTAAAACTATATATGATAGTTTAAAATTAAATCTTATATTTAACGATCAAAGTTTTAATTTCTTTCAAATTTACTACTTTTTCATATTCACTACCTTTCCTCATTTTGCTATTTAACATTTTTGAGCTTGTGCTTTTTGTTCTGCTCTTTCAAAATAAAACTTTTTTTGTAGCTTATTGTTTTTAGTAGGTATGCAGTAATTTTCCATGGGGCTTACTTCTCTTCATAAACTAAAGAAGTGTAAGCAATTTGGCATTTCCTTCATAGAAAAATTAAAAGTAGAATGGTAAAAAGCACACCATTCTTAGTTCATTTTGTTTTCTCCTTGATGTATATAAACAAATATTCAGTATAAAATATGAACTCAGACAACAAGCCAGAAAGAGATGAGTTGAGAAGTTATTTAGGGGGAAACAAAGCTGTAAATTGTGTGTTAAAAAGGTGTATGACACAGTTTTGGATGAATAAATTTTCCCATGTCACAGAATAGCTTCAGCAGAAATTGCATCCTCTGACTAGAAATATTTTTACTTCTGGAAAGATTTAATTGACTTGATCAGAATGAAGAATAAAGCTAATTACTGATAGTAAACCCAGGATCAATATCAGAATTGAGTATCAGCATACATACTAGTATATTTGAATTTCTCCTTGTACCTTTTTTTCCCTTTATCTGCCTTCTTTTACATTAAATACAAAAGCACAACAATCTTGTTCTCTCCTCTCCAAAATGAGCTACCTATATGTGTCACAAATAACAAAATGTAAACACCTCCAGAGAATGTCAAACTAATATGTTGATCAAATACTGTGATTTCTCTTCTGATTACACAGATGATTTATTTGATAAGACAAATTATGATTGCAAACAAATGAATTAAAGGCATGTGTAATTTTATTTGTTCAGTCTAGATTAAAACCCAAAACTATATGCTTTGCATTATATAAATATAGTCATTTTATGAAAATATATTTAAATATATTTAATATCTATTTAATTCTATCTTAGATAGAGATAAAACTTTATTATCAGTGTGTGTGCTTCTCCCTCTAGGGTAATAAAGGGATAATAATTAATTCAATCAGCAATATTTATAAAGTTTGCATGATGTAACAGTGCCTGTGCCATGAATCTGGTACTAGGCAAAGACTATGACAAAGTTTTCAAAGAGGAATAGTAAGAAATAAAAGTAAATTTGATGAAACTTTAAAACTAAAATATAGAAAAAACATACATCAAATATTCTTCAATGAGGAGAAGGAGAATTCAAAATTAATGTTAGCTTGAAGGAATTGATCTATATTATTAGCATCAAATAATCAATATTTTTACAGGGCAAAATGTAAGAAAGGTCTTTTTAGGTAGAAAGATTTAAGAGTACATCTGTAAAACTATGAGATGTAAGGGTATATTATGAACGCTGTAAGAAATTAAGTTACTGACTTTTAGGGTTCTCAGAAGTCCCTTTGCTGACTTGTGATTTTTTGCTCATGCTCTATATTTTGGAATACTGAAGGGTTGGTCTTGGAAAACCCTCTTGTCGCTTCTAAATATTTTTCCCTTTGGATCTCTCCCAATGTGTCTTGTGCCATGAATTTAAATGTCATCTCTATATTTAGTTCAAATCTGTAGCTTCACTTCATCCATCAACACACAATCCTATGAGGCCAACTGGTAATCCATTAGTTGTCTAAAAATAATCTAAAACAGAATGTATCTGAAATAAATTTTCTACTTCTTCCCCTGATTTCCAATCCTCAGTTGATGACACTCACTTCTATCTATCTAGTTGCTCAGTCAATCTATGAAGCATTCTTGATTTAATTTTTTTTTCATATATGTCTGCAATGATTAATTGTTTATGATATCTTGACTAGGCTATGGGGAGTCAACATTAAACATTATTTCTGGTATGTATGTCAGCATGTTTCCAGATGAAGTTAGGATTTGAATCAGTGCATTTAATAAAGTAAATTGCCCTCCCCAATGTGGGTGTGCATCATGCAATTTTTGATGGCCTTAGTAGAAGAAAAGGTAAAGGAAGGAGGAATTGGTTTCTGTTTTTCTGACTTACTATTTGAGCTGGAACAATGCATCCTATGTTCCTCTGTGAGAGGCTTCCTGCTTCTCATGCCAAGTCTGGCTTTTCTGAAATCCCAGCTTGCATACAGCAGATGAAACCACTTCAAATTAGTTTCTCTTTATATTCCCTATGGATTGTTTTTCTCTGGAGAGCCATGACTAATGTCATGCACAAGTAATCAAGTGATTTTCTATTTCATAATGCCTGAGTTATGTCCAGTCATTCTATTATTTTTAAAATCTTGGCACAAACAACTTTGATATCTCACAAGGACTATCAACTTCTTACCTATCTCCCTACTTCCAGTCTTGCCCATCTACAAGCCATTCTCTTCACATTAGCCAGAGTGAAAATTTTAAACAGGAAAAATACTTTCTCTTCCCTCTTAAAATCTTAGTAAATTCTGACTTGTCACAATTTTCTTTAAGATGCCTAGATAATTTTTATGCTTTTTAAAATAAATGTGCCTTTTCAATGAATCTGGTTGAGGGATTAATTTTTTTCTTTCATCTCTCTGTTCTCAATTTTATTATTGTACTCTATTTCTTACAATTATTTCTTTTCTTCTATTTGCTTTAGGTTTAAAAAGCATCCGTTCTCTATTTTCTTAAGGTACAAGCTTTAATTGATTTTCTGTTTTTTTCTAATATATCCATCTAACAATATTCATTTCCTACTACATGTCATTTTCACTATATTGTGCACATTTTGATGTTTCATTTTTATTTTATTTACTTCAAAATACTGTTTTTTCCAATTTCTACTGAGACATTTTCTGACTCATGTTTTTGAAAAATAGTTTACTTCCCAAATATTTGGAATTTTACACTTACCCATCTTTTATTCATTTCTACATTAGTTTCAATGTGGTCAGAGTATACTTTGTAAGATTCATGTAATTTTGAATTTATGTCTTAAGACACAGAATGTAGTCTATCTTGATGAATGTTCAATTTAATGTTGTGATTGTACAGTCTGTCTTTGTTGAATGGAGTAGTCTAGAAATGTCAACTAAACTCAGCTGCTAAATAGTACTGTTCAGGTCAACTACGTTGTTACTGATACTCTGCTTGCTTGACCCGTTAGTTATTGAAAAAGTCTGTTAAAGTTTTCAACTGTAAAGTGAATTCATTTATTTTCTCTTAAAGTTCTACCAATTCAATATTCATGCACTGTTGCTTGGTTCATACATGTTTATGATCATTTTATCTTACAAGTAACTGACTGCTTTACTATTTTTTGATGCATCTCTTTATCCCTGACAATTTTCCTAGTTCTAAGTCTTCTGCATTTTAAAATTCTATGACTACTCTAGATTTCTTGTACTAGTGGTAGTATATCCGTCTCCCTTGCATTATGTTAATTTCTCTGAATCTTTATACTTAAAGTGTATTTCCTGTAGAAAACAAAGAGTTGGATTTTTTTATATATATACAGTTTGATAATCTCTGTTTTATATAATTGTGTAATTTGTCTATTTACATTTAAAATGATTATAGACATAGTTGGATTGATATCTACCGTGTTTTCTCTTTGTTGTATTTTTTCCTTTGTTTATTGATTTTCTGCCTCTTTACAGTTTTAGTGATTGCCCTAGAGTTTACAATACACACTTATAATTATTCCAAGTCTATCTTTAAATATCCCTATGGCACTTCAAATATAGTGCCGATGCCTTATAACCAAAGGTTCCAAATTTCTCTCTCCTTATCCATATTCTATAATCAGCCCTGTACATTGGTATTATAATTAGTTTTTTAAACTTTTATTTTGGATTAAGAATAAGAAATATAAATGATCCCATTTTCAATTATACCCTTACTGTTCTTCTTTTCTAAGTAGATTTGTGTTTCTGACTTATATTATTTTTCTCCTTGAAGAACATCTCTTAGCATTTCCTGAAGGGCAGTTCTACTGTCAATGAATTCAGTTATTTTTGTTTGAGGGAGTCTTGTTTATCTCTAAGTTTTGAAGGAAAATTTACCTCTCCATATAATTTTAGATGATAATTTTGATTCCTCTTACTTTTAAAGTATTTCACTTTTCTTTCTTCTAGTTGAAATGATTTCAGTTGATAAGACTGCTATAATTTCTAACATTCTTATATGTAAGGGGCTCTATGATATGGTTTGGCTGTGTCCCCACCCAAATCTCATCTTGACTTGTAACTCCCACAATTCCCATGTGTTGTGGGAGGGACCCAGTGGAAGGAGATTGAATTATGGCAACAGGTTTTTCCTATGCTGTTCTTGTGAGAGTGGATAAGTCTCATGAGATCTGATGGGTTTTATAACAGGAAGTTCCCTGCACATGCTTTTTCTTTTCCTGCTGCCATCCATGTAAGATGTGATGCTCTCCTCTTTGCCTTCTGCCATAATTGTGAGGTTTCCCTAGCCATATAAAACTGTAAGTCCAATAAACTTCTTTCTTTGTAAATTGCCCAGTCCCGAGTATGTCTTTATCGGCAGCATGAAAATGGACTAATACACCTAACTAAATTTAGTTTCTTTAATTTTTCCCTTTCTCTTTAGTTTTCTGTATTTTTGGTATGATATGACTCAGGGAGATTTTCAGCTATTGATCGTACTTGGTATTCCCTGAGCTGCTATCTCTGGTTTGGTGTCTATCATTAATTTTGAAAATTTCTAGTTTGTTATTTTTTAAAATATTTTTTATACTCTGTTTTCTCTTTCTCCTACTGGTGTTTCAATTATGCATATTTTTCACATTTTCAAATTGTTCTTAGCTTATTGGGAAATTAGTGTTCTGTTTTTATCATTTGTTTTTCTTTTTGCATTTCAGTTTGGGAAATTTTTATTAACCAATCTTCAAACTCACTGATTTTTTTTTTTTTTTTCCCTCAGCTGTGTCATTATGAGCCCAGTAAAGATATTCTGTATTTCTGTTTTTGATTTCTAACACTTTCTTTTGTTCATTTCTTAGTGTTTCCATCTGTTTGCTCATATTACACAGCTGTTTCTTAAAGTTCTTTTACTTTTTTATCACCCCCTCATCATATTTGTCATAGGTATTTTAATTTCTTTGTCTGCAAATTCTGATATCAATGTCATATCCAAATCTGGTTCTGATGCTTGCTTTGTCTCTTTAAACTGTGTTTTGCTTTTCTTGCCTTTTAGTATGCCTTATAATTCTTTGTATAAACCCAGAAATTAGGTATCAGATATTAAACTGAATTAAAAAGGCCTTAGTGTGTGTGTGCTTGTGTTTGTGTGTTTGTGTGCATCTTGTCAAACTGGCTAGGAGATAGGTTGTAATTTATATCGAATTAGACAATGTGTTAGTTATAGTTGTAGGTGTCACAGTCTTCAAATTCCCAATCTGTATTAGTTCATTCTCACTTGCTAGAAAGAACTACGTGAGACAGTGTAATTTATGAAAAGAGGTTTAATTGACTCACAGTTCCACAAGCTATACAGGCAGCATGTGTAAAAGGCTTCAGGAAACTTACAATCACGACAGAAGACAAAGGGGAAGCTAGCACCTCTTACCATGACAGAGCAGGAGAGGTTCAGAGAAAGACTGAAGTGGGAAGTGCTACACACTTTTAAACAACCAGATCTCATGAGAACTCTTTCACAAGACAGCACTAGAGCAATAGTCCTAAACCAATAGAATCCACTTCGATGATCCAATCACCTTCCACTAGGCCCAATCTCCAAACTTGGGGGATTACAGCTCAATATGAAAATTGAGTGAGGACACAGAACCAAACCATAGCATTCTACCCTGGCCACTGCCAAATTACAGTTCCTTCCCACATTTCACAACACATTAATACCACATTAATAACTTCCCAACAGTTTCACTAAGTGCTAACTCATTTCAGCATTAACTCAAAAGTCCAAAGTATTATCTGAGACAAAGCAAGTTCCTTCTGCCTAAGAGCCTGATATATATATATATATATCATATTCCAAAAGAGAAAAGTTGGTCAAAACAAAACAAACGGGATACAGGTCCCAGGCAAGTCTAAAATTCAGCAGGGTAGACATTATATCTTAGAGCTTCAAAGTAATCTTTCAGTCTGTGTCTGACATCCAGACCACACTGATGCAAGGTGTGGGCTCCCAAGGCCTTGGGAAGCTCCACCCTGTGGCTCTGCAGGGTACAGCCCCTTCAGCTGCTTTCATGAGCTCTTGTTGAGTAAAACAACCTATGGTTTTTCCAGGTGCATGGTGCAAGCTGTCAGTGGATCTACTATTCTGGAATCTGGAGGATGGGTAGCCCTCTTCTCACAGCTCCACTAGGCAGTGTCCCTATAAGGACTCTGTGTGGGGGCTCCAACCCCGTGTTTACCCTCCTCACTGCCCTTGAAGAGGTTCTCAATGAGGGCTCTATCCCTGCAGCAGACTTCTGCCTGGGCATCCAGGCATTTCCATACATCCTCTGAAATCTAGGTAGAGGGAAAAAGCCTCAATTCTTGTCTTCTGTGCATCGATAGGCTCAATATTGACAGGTTTGGGGCTTGCACTCTGTGGAGCAACAACTCCAACTGTACCTTGGTTCCTTTTAGCCATAGCTAAACTACAGCTGTGCAAAGAGCAGCAGAGCTCTGGGCCTGGCCTACAAAACTATTTTTTCCTCCTAGGCCCCCAGGTCTGTGATGAGTGGCTGCTGCAAAGGTCTCTGAAATGCCCTCAGGGCACTTTTCCCATTCTCTTGGATATTAACCTTCTACTCCTTTTTACTTATGCAAATATCTGCAATCAGCTTGAATTTCTTTCCTGAAAATGGATTTTTCTTTTATATGATATGGCCAGGCTGCAAATTTTCCAAAAGTTTATAGTCTGCTTCCTTTTTAAATATAAATTCCAGTTTCAGATAATTTCTTTGTTGATGCAAATGAGCATAGGCTTTTAGAAGAAGCTAAGTCACATCTTGAACACTGTTGCCTAAGATTTCTTCCACTAGATACCTTAAATCGTCTCTCTCAAGTTCAGAATTTCACAGAACTCTAGAGCAGGGGCATAATGCCACCAATCTCTTTGCTAAAGTATAGTAAGAGTGACCTTTACCTCAGTTCCCTGTAAGTTCCTCATCTCCATCTGAGACCACCTCAGAGGTGGGTTTCATTGTTCAAATTATAAGCATTCTGGTCACAACCATTCAACAAGTCTCTAGGAGGTTCTAAACTGTCCCTTATCTTTATGTTTTCTTCTGAGCCCTCCAAACTCTTCTAACCTCTGCCCATTACCCATTTCCAAAGCTGCTTCTACATTTTCAGGTTTCTTTATAACAATGCCCTACTTCTTTGGTACCAATTTTCTGTGTTAGTTCATTTTCACCCTGATATAAAGAACTACCTGAGACTGAGACTGGGTAATTTATGAAGAAAATAAGTTTAATTGACTCACAGTTCCACATACTGTAACTGGAAGCATGGCTGGGAGTCCTCAGGAAACTTACAATTACAGTGGAAGGCAAAGAGGAAGCAAGCACATCTTACCGTGGCAGAGCGAGAGAGAGAGAGAGAGAGAGAGAGAGAGAGAGAGAGAGAGGGTGGGGGGGAATGGTACACACTTTGAAACAACTAGATCTCATAAGAACTCTATTATGAGAAAGCACTAAGGGGATAATGTTAAAGCATTAGAAACCACCGCCATGATCAAATCACCTCCCAGCAGGCCTCACTTCCAACACTGGGTGATTACAATTCAACATGAGATTTGAGTGGGGACACAGAACCAAACCCTATCAGTCTCCTTATTTTTATGTCTCTTGTTGACACTAAGATTCTCAAAGTACTCTTTAGAGAATATATATTTGGAAGCTCTTTCTCTTATTACGCATTTACCATGCAAGAACCCTCTTGGTGGGGAGATAAAGGTGTGGGCGATGGAAAACATTCTGTAATATTGTAATTAAATCTGTCCTTTAGTGAGCCTGCATCCCTGGGCTATGAACTTCAAAAGTGTTTCTTACTTTTCCATTTCCTTAAGTGAGTCAGGAAAGCTAGAGAGTGCTAGAGTGGGAGAGATGCCCTTTCCTGAGGTAGAATAAAGCTCTGCCTAAGTTTAGACTACTACTAGACTAGGCCTTTTTTATGGAGAATACTCCAAGTGTATTTTACAAACAGTTACCCATCCCTTCTATTTATCAGAGCCACAAAAATATCTCTGTTTCTCTTCACTACTAGAACCTAGTAAGGGTCCTGGAAATAAAACCAAAAAAAGTTTGTTAGTCCACTAAATCCACATGTCTGGGGAGTTTCTAAGTTTCACTCTAGTCTATACATGGCCTCTAGTTAATTTGTCAAAATTTCCAGTTGAGTGTTCCTATCAGTCTATGATTCCAGTAACTTCTGCTCCAAGTAAGCAGATCTGAGATGTGATTCTCTAGATTCTCCTACCTCTCCAGATTTTCGAGTAGAGCTGTGTCCTACTGCCTCAGTTTTCTGATCAGTCTAGGTAAGGATTAATTATCAGTTTGTTCAGCTTTTACTTGTTGTGAGGATAAAAAAACACCTTCCAACTTATTACATGCCTGAGCCGACACATGAACTGTAGAATCTTTGTTGTTTTAATTTTCATATTTAGATCCTCAATCCACCTGGATTTCTTTACTGTTTATGACACAATGTATAATCAAGTTATGTTTATATAAATACATCAAATACATCCCATTGACTTATTAATATTCAGCATCACCATACAGGGTTCCTTCTATCATAAATCAGTTATTACATAAGTGCAATTGTGTATTTGCTTCTGTTCCAATGGTCTAACCAGCATCGTGTTGTTTTAATTGATGTAGCTTTAAAATAAGTCTTTACGTGTGGGAATAGTCATTCAGCTTGGTTCTTTCTCATCATTTTGGGTACACTGGTGATTTATATATTCAAATAAATATCACAATCCTCATGTCAGTGATGGAATTATGGTGCTAATTTTGTTGACACTTTAGAGTAATTTAACTGTCAATTCAATAAATCTTTAAGATATCATCTATTATTCTATCTGAGTCTACTTCAGCATGATGAGGAACTTGTTACCACTGCTAATTCTGTGATCATAAGTCAATAGCTGCAGTTCACTTTTTTGTAAAATAAGATTTTTCCAGAAGCAATGCTATATGGAATCTTGTCAGTGAGTAAGACATACTACAAGTCTACAGTTTGTACATTTGGCTGAAATATTGAGGGGAAATAAAGGTACTTGCCATAGGGCCATTAAGATTTAAGTCTAACACATAATTAGTTCAGAGTTTTTAAGTTTTTGTTTTTGTTTTGGAAATTTTTAAGTTTTTGTTTTGGAGATTATTTATAGCACCTTTTTATTTTCCATTAAACTATTCAGAGAAGCAGCACTCATACTGTTATATAGAATCAAAAATATACCAGAATTAGACATAATTCAATTTTGAGAATTGATGAAGAAGCCTTTATTAACTTGTTGCATATGCTTTGGTTGATGGCCATGAAATCCCTATAGGTCAGCAGGATCAACAGTTTGGAAGAAAAGTTGGATTAGGGTCACACAGAGCAGGGTCAATATAAAACATATGAGAAAAAAAATAATAATAATAGAGTTTAACCTTGTCTCTCACTGCCTCCAAAATCTACAATGAAGATTATCTGGAGGAGAAGCTAATACCGTTCATGCCTGTGGCTGCATACAAAAATAGTCCTGCTTTACATCAAGTAAAGCCAGCAGGTGAGTAATGTTGTTTCTAAGATGCAACAGACCTTGAGGAGCTATATCAATTTTCAGAGCATAATAACTGCAGCTTCACTTCTATCTCCAAAATTTTTCACAAACTCAGCTTGTAGCTAACCTTAAATCAGAAACCTAAAAGTTATCCAGGGTAGAGTAGTTTGTACTTTAGTATTTTGAAACAATATTTCAAGCCTCTATATAAATTAATTTTTTACTAAATTATTTATCAGTTTTTGGGTGTTATTGTAAATGGTATCCTTTATATATTTAGTTTTTACTATTTGATTGTTGATATATTGGAAACAACTAATTTTGGTAAAATTACTTTCATACAGAGACCTCACTATATACACTTATTAACAGACTAAATTATCTATATGTTCTTACATTTTATATGCATCCAATTATACATTTGTATTAGTCTGTTCTCATGCTGCTGATAAAGACCTACCCAAGACTGGGTAATTTATAAAGAAAAAGAGGTTTGATGAACTCACTGTTCCATGTGCCTGAAGAAACCTCACAATCATGTCAGAAGGCAAAACACACATCTTACGTGGTGGCAGGCAAGAGAGAGAATGATATCCAAATGAAAGGAGTTGTCCCTTATAAAACCATCAGACTTTGTGAGATGTTTTCAGTACCACAAGCACAGTATGGGGGAAATTGTCCCTATGACTCAATTATCTTCTACCAGCTACCTCTTATAACACATGGGAATTATGGGAGCTACAATTCAAGATGAGATTTGGGTGGGGACACAGCCAACCATATCAACATTCTGAAAATACTTGCAATTTAGCTTCTTACATTTTATATAGCAGATTTTCTTTTTTCTTTTGGCCTTATTGAAAAATTTGGTAAATGGTAAATAGCAGTGTTAATAGAAGACATAATCTGGTACCAATATTTTAATAATTCTTAATCACATATTTGTATTTTATGTTTTTTTGAAGATATTTTTTAACAGGAATAATAAATTTTCTCAGACTGCTAAGTGTTTGCAACAAAAATGAAAGGTGTATTTAATGAAATGGTTTTATGGTATCTATTGAGATGATCATGTTATAATTCTCCTATATCATATTAATATAGCATATTAAATTAATTGAATTTTGAATATTAAATTAGGCTTAAACTACAATAAATGTATCTTGTTTATAATGCATTATTTTTTATGTAATCTCTAGATTATATTTGCTAATACTTGGCTTAATATCTGTGCAATATACTAATTACACTGGAATTTTCATTTCTTGTAAATCCTTAGTGTGTGTGTGTTAGTGCGTAATATATACATGTATATATTAATTTATAGACATAAACACTATTTTATATATGTATATAAATACATACACTATTGATACCAACTTGTCATGTTTTATAATTTGTATTTTTTAGTAGATGTAAGTGTACTCAGCCTATATATATTTTTCTTGCTTTAGTTTAGCTAGTTTAGCTTTTTATCTAAAATTTTAAGTTAATTAACAAAATGTTTGTTACATCCTCATTTTTCAATATGCATAAGATTTCTAGTTATGATCTTTCACACATGTTGCTTACTTTTTGTTGTTGTTGTTTTTGCTTATCTCAGGGTAATTTTGTCTCGTGTGTGTATGCTCATTTGCAAGAAACTAAGATTTGACTTTGTCAGTTTATTATAAATCTTATAATATTGTTAAATTTTGTTCTTCCTTTCTTCTATTTCCTTTAGGTATGATTTATGTTTTTGTTTCTATATTCCTCAGATGAATACTTAAGCCACTGTCACACTTGGTTTGTAATATATTCATTTAAGATACATAATTTCCTTCTAAAGATTGCTATAGGTATATCTACTAAACTTTTGTATTTCACATTTTCCTTGTACTTTAGTTTAAATTCCATTCTGTTTCTCTCTTGTGATTTTCTGTTTTACCAATTTTAATACTTAACTTTTAATCCTATTTTTAATTTTAACAATTTAGATGATGTTTCTATGTATTTTGGCATTGTATTATAACTAAACTCCATGTGAATAGAGAATTGTTCTCTATAACACATATGATTAGTTGTGTTAAATATTTCAGGTGCACTTAAAATAGTGTATATTCTCTCATTGCATACAGTGTTTTATATTTGTTAATTACGTTAAACCATTTAACAATATACTTAAGATCTATATTATTGTTTATATTTTGGTTACCTTTCCTGTGATATTTTAGAATAAATGTGTTCATATTCTCCACTGTGATTGTAGAAATACCTATATTACTTTGTAATTCTGTCATTTGCTCAAGATACTTAAAACTATCTTATCATGTGCATACAATTTAGAATTATTATGTCTTCCTAGGAAATAATTCATTTATTTTATATTGATTAGGCTTCTCGCAAGATGGCCGAATAGGAACAGCTCCCCTCTGCAGCTCTCCAGCGAGAACAACGCAGGAGATGGATGATTTCTGCATTTCCAACTGAAGTACCCTGCTAATTTCACTGGGACTGATTAGGCAGTGGGTTCAGCCCACAGAGAGCGAGCAGAAACAGGGTGGGATATCACCTCCCCTGGGAAGTACAAGGAGCGGGGGAGCCTCCGTTTCCTGACCAAGGGAAGTCATGAGGGACTGTGCTATCCAGCCCAGATACCATGCTTTTCCCAAGGTTTTTGCAACCCGCAAACCAGGAGATTTCCTCGTGTGCCTACACCACCGGTGCCCTGGGTTTCAAGAACACATTATATTTTTCTTTAATTTTGTAAGGAGTAAACATTTGAGACTTGTGTATTAGTCGGAATCTTTTTGAGATAAAACATTTATATCAATGTGTTTAATTAAAGAAAGCGCAATGTAGAGACCATTCAAAGTGTCATGTGCAGTGTTTAGGAGGGCCAGCAATGTGGATGATAAAATACCCAAAGAACTATTACACGGCTATCCAAAGGGGAAACTGTAAGAAAATTTTAACAGGATGAGTAAAGTGTAGTTCTAAGAGAGGGCATACCGACAGTAGTGAAGATACATGGTATAAGAAAACCACATTTCAGTAACTTGACAGGGGAGAGCGAGGAAAACAAATAGTTTCTTTTTTCCTTCACAATCCTCCAATTTCCTCCTAGTCGCTCCCATTGGCACAACCCAGCTAGAAGATAGAAGGTAAGGGCACTTGTTGATTCAGTTCGTTGACACAGTGGGAGACATGGATAATGTATGTAGACAGTAAAAGAAAGATAATCTTGTCCAATTATCTCTTAAATGTTGTGCCATAGTTGCTGAGCATCTAAAAGACGATCTGAATTTGAGTCATCTGCATGTAGTACTTAGAATGTTAGGTGTTACAGAAATAAATGATGAATTTTCTGGAATACACTGAAGAGTTGCTCCTTTTATAGGCGGAGGGGCTGGTGTAAAGATTTCAATGTCTCTTGAATGTTCTATTCCAGATAATGATGTGAGCATAACATAGAGTGGTGTTTTGTTATAACTAAACAGAATGGGGTGGTTTGAAATAATAATACAAAGATTTTACTTCATATACTGGAAGGTCTTTTGTAGTTTCTTAGCCTTCATGGAACTTGTCCTTCCAAACTGAAGATTTCATGACACAGTAATTCTCCTCCTCGCATGAAAAGATAAGAGAATTTCTCATTTTAAGGTAGGAGACAATCTATAACAGAATAGTAATGTGAATTTGTCTAAATAGTTTTAAGAGGACATCATTATATGAAATCAGCATATCAGGCCGGAATCTTCCAAATCAAATTGGCAAAGCACTTATAAAGGTAGATAGAAAAGTGAGTGGACAGATGTCAGATGAAAATTAATGTATTATTTTTCTGCATATAGGACAGTATACTGAATGTGCGATTACTTGATGGCATGATGTCAGTCTTCATTCAGCGAATTATTAACGTATCTTCTACTGATAGTCTAACTCTTTGTATTCTAGCAAGAACACAACATTTTTCTGCTACTACACATCTTAGTAGGTTTTACAGCAGTAAGAAGGCAGCCAACATCTACAAATGTCATCGTTTAAAGACAGTACCCAAGGGTTGTCAAGGACTGATTGGCAAAAATACATTTGTCATAGAAATTTATCTATAAATTGATATTAAATGGCTATAGAATATATGTTCTTCAAGGTTGCTGGGAATGTTAACCAACCACTCATTCCCTGTTGGTTTTGTCAAATTTGAAAATACATGACAATAGCAAGATGAAAGGAAAATCATGATCTTTTGACCTGGTGGAAAGTTTTAAAGTGAGAAAGAAAATAAAGCACTCAAAATATGTCCTCTCTTTTTCAGTTCAGGGGAAAAACAAACAAACAAAAAATGTCATTATTTATGTGTATGCAGCAAAATGTACAAAAAATGCCCTTAAACCTTTAATTCCTCAGTTATCTTAAAATAATGTTTAAGTTTAGACACTTGCAGAACACAAGGATAGCCTGGAAAAGTCATTTAATTTCAAATAATACATATATTTTTTGTTTCATTTTAATTCTATTTTTTCTTATATTTACTTCTGACAGTTCAGAATTTAGATGATACTGCACTGTGATCACATAGAAGCTACTCAGATTAAAATAATGAACTATTGTTTCCTGCATAGGTAACATGACAGATCATTTGAGCCTCATGTGTGCAATAAAGTTTGGAAACATTAACCAAGTTCATGTTTCAAGAAACATTAACCAAGAAGGAGAAATGAATCAATAATAAGCTTTATACCTTGATTCCATAAACAAATATCATATGGATGTGCTTTGAGTTTTGTTTTGATAGCTGAACTTTGAGCAAATCAAGTTAGCACAAGCAGAGATGAATAATTGCTCTCAAAACTGCACTGTTAGATTGATATCTACAATATTGTCAGAAAAAAGAGGAAATCTCTCCCACAACCACTGTGCACTATGCCTTGCAATTTGTACTATTAGCATTTCCGTGACAGAAACTTGAATCTGCTACATGTACTAACACCTCCTGCACCATATTTCCTTTTTTTTTTTTTTTTGCCAGATATTACTTATTCATGTTTTCTTCATAGCTATGACTCCAAGACATCAGTCAAACTCTGGTCAGTACTCTTTCAATTGATGTATCGTTGGCCACAGCCTTTGTGCTAGCTATGAGAAAGGTGGGAAAATAAGTATGTCAAAGAAAGGCAACATTTTCACAGACAAATGGGGGAAAGTTTTTCTAAATTTAGAGGCCTCAAATACTGGGGAAATAAAATGATAAATTTTCTTTGTTACCTTTCTTGGTGTCTTGTTGGTATTGTTGTTTTGTGGTGTTGGTGGCAGTGGTGATGGTGATATGTGTGTGTATCTATCTATCTATCTATCTATCTATCTATCTATCTATCTATCCATCTATCTATCAATCATCTATCTATATATATTTGATTGGCTTTGGTTGCATTTATTATATTTTCAATCAACTGAAGAAGGGCATAATTTTAAATTGCAATATAAGGAATTTAGATTTATTATTAGGAAAATATCGAGTTGTAAATTGTTGAAATTTTTGAAACTGTTGAAAAACTGTCCTACCTAGTTATATGGCAATAGCTTCTATTCTACTTTTGCTAGAAATGAAGACTTTTGCAACACAATATATATGCTATGTTTCTCCAGATTGTACTTCTTATTCAACACAAAGTTTTATTCTAAATCTAGTTGCTAACTTACATATACAGTATTTTCCCCCAAATCCCTCCCAATATTCTGCATAAGATTATTAATTTTGTGGCATGCCATAGCATCCATTCCTTGAAAAACACATGTAATTCTATGCTTCCACAATCCTTAAAATTGTACACTTTACCATAAACTCCATAACCCTGTTTCCCATTTATCATGAAGTTAAACGTGTTTTCAAAAAGTATCCTGTAATAAATAAAAAACAATAATATGCTTACGGGCTATGTTTTAATTCCCTTCAGCTGTTTCAAAATAAGAGCTCAATAAACAACTGCTGAATAAAATTTGTCATTTCAGAAAAGACTTAAACAAATATTTAGAATAGTTATTTAATGACAAAACTACAGAGTAAATTTCTATTATCATATTTTTTATTTAGAATAGAAGGAAGAGGTTTTTGCTATTTAACAGGCATGCAATTGATAAAGTAGTATCAAGACTATGAAAATAATTATTATCTGCTGTTTCAGATTCCATACATGATTTGAGTCGGCATTATATAAAACATGTTTAATATATGTAAATGGAAAATAAAAATAGACTGTGCCTGTCTCATTTGATTTTAAATAACAATGTTTTATAGCTGAAAATCCAGACATTGGTTATTCAGCTTCTAGATCTGTTGTGAGTTTAAAATTAGATAATGCCTTTTCAAATACATTGTAAACTCTAAAACATTAAAATAAATATTTAGAGTTACTGTTTTCAAAGATTAAAGTAAATGAAGAGGAGCAAACAAACTAATCTAAGAAAATATATATGCCAACTTTCGAACAAAATAAGTATCCTCATCAACTTGTTGTATTTTATCTTCATATATTGTTAATTGTTTTATAAAATAAATATTGTAAACAGTGTAGATTCTCTAGCTATTCTTAAGCAAATGCTAACAACTCAGGTTGATAAAAAGAGATCATTAAATTTACTAAAGTGAAGCAAAACAAAGAATTACTTTATGCCCACAACTTACAGGTTTTATATGAAATGTAACTATTTTATGTTAACCTTAGCGTAAAGTGTAACATAGCCGTATTGCAAATGAAGTTCCATAAACCCTGAAATATGTGGGCCTGGACATTCTTAGCACAGAGTTAATTCTGAGAAACATATTATTTTTAAATAGCCTGTCATCTTTGAATACCCCAACGGCAGCAAGGAGGAAGCATTGCCGATCAGTCACTTAATTATCTGCAATGTATATGCAAATACCAAGAGTTTGATGAGGTCTTTACATTTGGACTTTAAGTACCCCATTAGTAATCATAAATCCATTACTAATGTTTCCGTGGCACTTAGGCAACAGTGAAAAATTAAGCAATAATGACTTCAAAGGTGGAAGAATCACACAATAACTCCATACCTTTGAGGTCATTTTTACAATTTGAACACGAATTATATGAGTGTACTTCATTTCCTTCAGCATTTAAGAAACATTGCTAATGAACAGGGAGGTTATTTAGGAAATAGAGTGCAAGAGGTGGATATAGATAGGACACGGAAGCTTAACAGAATTGATTCCAAATATAAAAAGAAACATTTATTGCTTTTAAATGGCCTAAAATGCAAAACTCACAGATGAAACAGACTTTCAGAAAATCCTGGGAATGTACCAAAGTTGTTCAATCAGCATGACCAACTTCAGCTACTTGCTTTTCATGAATCTTCCGTGGCTCAATGTGGGCCCATAAGTAATGATGTGTAAAAGTCTCTTTGCTTTGTACAGCCATTGTTATTGAAAATGCAGTCATATAAGACAAATTTTACTCTCCTTAGAACTGCTTAAAAGCAATTTTCCTCTAGCTGACTAAATCATACCTAATTTCATTGTGTTAAACAATGTTAAAAACAGCCTAGTAAAGCAAGGTTCAGCCTTAAATATAAAATATCAGAATAATATAAATGATAAGAGAAATATTAATTTGCAAGTATATAATGTTTTAAAGCCTTGGAAACCATTATGCAGAATTAAATGTACTAAATACAAAACATATATTTTGAAAATTTCTGAACTATTTATTTTACTAGTCACCTGATGATCTGATACGGATTATTCTTTTGATAAGGTTCATCTTTATAATTTGCCTCATTACTTATGTTTGTATGACATAAAAAAATTTTACATCAGTGAATAAACAGTGCCTAGGGATGAACTATTTTCAAATATTATAATCATATTTGATTCTTCAAAAATATCAAATGAAAGTTATAAAATAAAAATGATTCATTTTTCACAATATATGTAATATTGTTTCTACTCATCAGGGCAACACAATATAAATCAATTTAATATAATAAATTTAGATTTATATCAAGTTTAATATTCTTGACCAATTTTTTAATATGATTAATAGATATATAAGCAAGTCTGCAAAGAAAGATTACCTGAAGCTAATGATAGTCTGAAAATATGTACTGTAGTCTTTTTAAAAGTGTGTTTTATATACAGGTATCTTTACAAAGTAGAATATGTATTTAAAAGGGCAAATATGCTAAATTTTATTCCATACTACAAATACTACTATTTTTTTTCAAGTTGAAAATAATAAACATAGAGAAATACCACAAAAATTATATAATAAACTATTTTTATTGAGAAATCCCTTTTGACATGATGCTTCATTATTACTAAATGCTACAGTATATATTGCCTACAAGCAAGGTTCATATTTTGGTATTACAACCATATAAATTAGAAAATTAACACTAATACATTAATACCATGTAATCCTCAGTACTCACACTGGTTTTGACAATTAGCTCAGTAATGTCCTTTATAGAAAGATAATTTAATCCAGTATTGCTCATTTTACTTGTCATTCATCTATTTAGTCCCTTTCCATCTGGAATGTTTTCTTAGTTTTTTCTTGAAATCTCTGTTCTTAACATTTTAAATGTTTACAGGTCAGTTATTTTGTAATTTGCCCTTCCATTTGGGTACATCTAATATTTTCATATATTAAATTTAGGTGATATAATTTTAGCTAGGATATCGCGGAAGAACCTTCTTCTTTTCTTATGGCATCCCATAAAGTATTACCCAGAGTAGAATTGTCCTACTATTTGTGACATTAATTTTGATCATTTGAAAAAGGTGCTATTTCTCCACTGCAGAGGTATTCTTACTTTTCTCTTATTATTAATAAAATTTCATGGGACCATACTTTGACATTCCATAACTATTCTTCCTCACCTAAATATTACATACTATTGTTAGCAATTATTGATGTGTCTTGCCTCAATTAACTATAACCATGAGGGTTGCAAAATAGTAATTTATCTAATTTCTTTATTACTTCAAAATTACTAATTGGCATTATTATATAGACTATACCTCCCTAGTGGTCCAATATATTCATTCAGCTTATTTATATCCATAAAAACATATACAATAGAATTATAACCTTTTACTATTTTATTCTACATTGATTCTCACATGGGAGTCGTTTCCTTGTCCTTTTGACATATTCCCATTATTCGTTGAGCAATTTATAACTTCTGTCACAAAAATGTCTTTTCCCCAACCTTGAAATCAGCCATTTCTCCAAGAAGCCCTTAGGGTCCTATAAGTAGCAAAGTTAATGTCACAGGTGATGGGGCAAATCTACATTAGCTCTTACCTCATGAAATGTAATTGAAGGAGCAGGTAATCATTCTGTGATATTTTTGCCAACAATATTTAAAGTGAATCAGATAAAGACATTTGGAAACTGTCTAGTGATGATGGCCTGCTTCTTCTGTTGACAACTATCTTCTCACTGTAACCTCACATGGTGGAAGAAGTAGGGCAACTCTCTGGGACTTCTTTTATAGGAGCATTAAACCTATTCATGAGGGATCTCATGCCTAATCACCTCCCAAAGGCTCTATCTCCTAATATTGTCACATAGGGGCCTAGGATTCACGATGTGAATTTTAAGAGAAGGTGAACCTTCATACCATAGCACTCTATTTACAGTTGTATTCTTCATATTCTTTGTGCTTTGAAATCCTTGACCAGGCATTTCCACATGGGCAACTGGCACTGCTTCTCACTTTCCACATGAACATCTTTCTCACCAAGCCTGGGCTCTGACAGTCCATACCAGGAGCCATGGATATTCTTGTCATTCCACGCAGGCTCTGATACCCACTCAGGTCATTGCTGCTACCATCTAACTAGTACAGAACCCTACCTTACTCAGCCTCACCTGATAACTTTTGGACTGAATGTTTTATGAAGTAAGAGAGAAAAGTAAGAATACAACAAGGGCTATTTTTTTTGTATATTGCATTTATACATGCAACACAAATACACACATACACACAGATTGGTTCTCATTATTGCAGTGGCTATGTTATATTATGTCAGCTCAAACTCTGAATTAGTGAGTACTGAATAATTGTTTCTATGGAGATATATATATAATGATACGTATCACGTATATTATAATTTAACAAAAATTAAAGCTTATCCTGTATATTCTATTTTCTTTATTTCACAAAAGAAAAATAATGCTTAAGAGTATTAAGTGACTTGCCTGAATCTGCCCCTCTAACAGGTGATTATAATAGGTGGCAGAATTGGGATTCAAACCCATCCAAAAGGCTTCAGATTCAGAGTTTTTTGCATTACATTTCACTGCACCTCTCATCAACATCCTCTGGAAAAAGTACAGTATTGATCTGGGGTTTATAAATAACTTTTAGCAAATAGATGAATTTGTTAATGTGAAATCTGCAAATAATGAGAATCAACTACATATTTGTATGTTTGTATGTATCTAAATATCTATATCTCTCTATATATATCTGTTTATACTTATGTTTATGTCTATATTATATTTATATCTACATCTGTTTCTGTTATATATATAAGTGTGTTGGGAGAAAATTTATCCTAGATATTTTATGTTTCCTGTATGATCCATGCCTTCCAGGAAACAAGCATACTCAAACAGCAAAGATGCCTTAGAAGTTAGAGAAAGCACTCTCCTAAAGATACAGACCCCACAAACATCCTATGATTTATGAAGATAAAGTTTCCTCCATCTTATCTTAGGAACAGTTGCTTAAATTCCAAGGTAATTAATAATCTCTTTATCTGAAACGGAGTATGAAAAGATAAACCAGCAGCTTGTAAACATTTAGAATCCCTTAAGTTTGGGGTTCTTTTTCAGTGATGCAAATCCACTATATATACAGGTAAACAGCTGACACTCATCTGTCACGGACTTTGGCAAATGGGGAACTGGCAATGACTGGATGCAGTTTCTGCTTTTACCATAAGTAATAAACCATCTTTGTCTCTGACATGAGTTCTTGTGCCTTTATAAGTACATGCATATGATACTGAGGCGAGCTAACTTGCTAGCTTTTAAGTAAGGTGAAAATCTCAAACAGAACTTTCATAGTTTTGGACTTAGCATCAATATGCTTCAAGGTGTATAATCAACTAAAAAAAGAAACTTGACATTATATTTTAAAAAAGTATTTCTAGAAAATAAAGATGAAAGAAAATGCCCCTATTAATTGCAGTACTAATTTTTTATTCCTAGGCCAGTCAACAAAAATTAAAAACGAATCAGGATAGAAAAGTAAGCTCAGGACTTAAAAACAAAATTAATCAGGACCTTTTTTCCCTCAGTTTCACTGCAAATAATATCTAATACAACAACTCCCGCCCCACTCCCCCATGACAAGAACACATGTCCACACTGAATCAGCCTCTAAGTTCTTCTGATTTTAAATCCTGTATTATTTAGGATAAAATAATTTATGTAATATAAGAAAACATAAACTTTCCCAATATAAACACCTTGCTTTTCCAAAGACTTCCCTACCTGTGCTAATTCAGTACCTGAGGCTCCTTGCAACCTTTTTTTTTTTTTTACTCTGCAAATGTGTCAGCTCCTTAATTGTGCTGTATCCATCCAGCAGTCAACAACACTGCCAAAATAACATTCATTTACATTGTACTATGCCAAAGTCCTACTGGGATCCAAGGGAGTTCAAGAAATGTAGTCCCTGGCTAATCATTCTGACTAAAGAACAAATCTATATTATAAAAGTGAGAAGCAAACATCTTTGTTGAAAATATAACCACGCAGTCACATGTCTCTGAATCTACCTTTTGAACAACCACAAGTAGATCCTTATCATAGTTTCTAGAAATTAATACTCAAACAATTTCTATGCCTAAATCCATTCTTCCCTCTTCCAAAAGACCAAACTTTCTAATATTCAAATTAATCATATAATTTATTTTAATATGCACTCAATATTTCTATCACTTACAGAAAAAACTGAATTTCTAAACATTTTGTATGAGGAGCTCTAGTAACTGGCTTCTGCCTATGTTTCCCTTCTCCACTTTAGATGCTTGAAGGCTCATATTTTACCATCCAGTAATGTGAACTTGCAATTCCTCACATATCACCTGCTTTTCCCATTGAATTATCACAAAAGACATGGTCAGAAATTATTCTGTATATAAGCACCCACTCTTCATATTGGTTAGTTTATACAAAGTAATAAAATGTATTATACAAAAATATTTCAATTTTATTGGATAATTAAACATTTAGCACCCAAATAATGTGTTAATTAAAACTCTAATATGATACAATATGAAACATTGCTTCATTTATTATATTGTCTGTCTCTAATATCAATATATCCAATATTAAAAGATTGAAAATAAGTGTATCTTGTTATGTAAGACAAGGGAAATGATTTTCAAGCTATTTGAACCAATTTCTGTGTTCCAATAGCAACCTACAGATAATATCCCTTAATATGTCAAATCCCATTTTACTCTCTTTACATCCCCATTGATCTGCAACTGCCCGAATATAGAACACTATCTTTAACTCTTTATTTTGCATATCAGAAAAAGAACTATCTCATAGGTATTATACATTTGATAAGCTCTTCAAAATTTGATGTTTCAAGTAAAATATTATGTTTAGAACTTGACTGGGAAAGGTAATACATTTTTGATCTTTAATGGAGTAAGATATTTTTGAGACATGAATAAAATAATTACATAAAGCATTCTGTTCTACAGGAAAGTGAGAGAGGTGAAATCATAATAAAAATAATTGTAATTACCACTTGATATTCCTGTGAGTTCTTAAAGTTTATAGCACTCAACCTCTCTGATCTCAATTTATGAAAAATTATAATTTTACCCTCAATTGAAAAACCATTCTACGTATTTTTTTTTTTTCTGGTTAAGATATGCAGGAAAGAGACCCAGAGGCAAACTGGGAATTGCATTTTGCACCTCCTTTTAAAATCTCATTATTTTACCTGATACTTTTAAACTGATCCATTATTTCTTTTATAAAAGACCTCTTTCTACATTTTAATCAAACTTCATTTCTAAGATACTTGTCATTGTTAATGGACTTTTGAAATCTTCAGCGTCTTTTGTTGTTTTTACCTATGTAAAATTGTGGGAAGAAAAGTTACTTTACACTGACTGATCTATGAAACTTGTCATTTGAGACAGTTATTTATTTTCTGAAGGTTTTTAAAGTGAATTAACACTTTGATGCCATTACTAAATGTAATAATAGTTTCTTAAAAAAGGTGAATATCTAATCTGTATAACAAATATGCTAAGTAATGTATATGTGTAACCTTGATATTTCCTTCAGACATTTTGAATTCCAAACTTCAAAACTGAATTATATCTTAACTGCTAAGTTGCTAAATAAGAAATCCATATATAACTGCAATTATATAGGCTAGTAGAATTATGTATGCTGTGCACATATTCAATAAATAATGCTCTATGTATTGATTTTAAAAATAGAGTAACTCAGTGGTAGTAAATAATAAAGGCTGAGCACGCATACAATTATTTAGTCATTCATAGTCAACTAAGTCCTGATTGCTGACCCTATATATGAGCCTTTGTTAGAAGTGAGCCTGTGGTTGGCAGTTAAACATGTTTTTTCTTCCTTTGTGCCATGAGAAGTGAAATGAGAAATACATAGCAGGAGTGCTCACTTGAAGGAAAACAGATAATGCCAGCCAATATCAAAAGAACAAGCAACAAAGTTTGACTAATTGGAAAAACACAAAATCTAAAATTCCATTATATATCTCTGTGTATCTACCTATATCTATGTCTATCTATATCATCTACATCTACTTCTATCTTTATATTCATTCTAGTTATTGATTAATTTTGAAAAATTAAAGTTCTAGAGAAGCAAGGGATTACTGTAACTCCCAAACAAAATAAATGCACGTATTTCCAAAGAGCATCAAATGTTTATATGAATGTGTTATCTCAAGTCAAAGAAGCAAGGCAATGACATTTTAGGCAATGAGTTGATCTTTAGATACATATCTAATTATTGTCACAATATACAATTTACTCTTAATACAATAAATAAGTTTATTTCTCTTCTAGATAAAAAAGAAATTGTGCTCTGGTTTAAAGGTGTCACATTGGAAGCAGCCCTCACCAGTCAAACCTGCAGCACCTTGTCTTGCTTTTCCCACCTTGACAACTACATTTCTATTGTTTATCAGTTACCCAGACTCAGACACTCTGTTATAGCAGAACAAACAAGCTAAGACACCTGGCATCAAGATAAACAATGTCTAAATCTCCCCAAATATTTTTAGTTATAATAAGTCACAAGGTTTTTCATAAGTTCTTTCATTAAAACACTCTTGTTATAATGCAAAATATCATTTATTTGCAAAGGTTGTTTCAATAATAATGTAGACTTTTCCCTGCAGTCATATCCTTCTACCAAAGATACCCTAAGGTAATATCTAGCACTTAATCCAGGGGGTACATTTCACAGAAGTACTATTGTCCCCTCTTATTTATGGCTTCACCTTCCATGATTTGTTATTCATGGTCTACTGCATTTCAAAAAAAAATTAAGTGGAAAATTCCAAAAACAAACAATTTATAAGTTTTAAATTACACACTGTTCTGAGTAGTGTGATGAAATCTTATACCATCCCTTCCATCCAATCCAGAACACCAGAATATGAATTAACCTTTGGTCCAGTATGTCTATGCTGTATATGTGATCAGCACATTAATAACTTAGTAGATTTTTCAGTTATCAGATCAACTGTAGTGGTATCCTGGGACTTGTGTCCAAAGTCAACATTAGGCTAATGTTATATCACAATGCCTACATTATTTTCACTTTGTTTAATTATGTAGGCATTTTATCATCATACATTATCATAAGAAGGGTATTATACAATAAATAAATTTAGAGAGAGAGGTCACACACACATAACTGTTACAGTTTTCTATTACTAGTTATTGTTGTTAATCTCTTACTGTGCCTAAATTATAAATTAAACTTTATCATATATATGTATCTATACAAAACAATAAAGAGCATATAAGGTTCAGTACTGAGTGTTGTTTCAGGTATCCACTGGAGTTGTTGAAATGTATTCCCTGCAGATAAAAGGGGACTACTGTATCTATATCAACACTCATCTACTTCTCATTAACAGTCTGAGACTGACGACATAAAAACAAATAGAAGGAGCTTCTTATATTCATAATGGTTAAACAATTTTATTGAGTAGAAGATTTAATAATTCATACTGACTTAAAAACTCTTTATAAAATGTGCAGTGAGAAATGTAATACCTCATTTACTGAGGTTGATGAGAAAAATACACTTCTCCAGCCAACCACTGCTGGGACTATTGAGCCAGTAGCAGCTCAGCAACTCCCTGGGACAAAACTCACAGTGGGATGGCAACTTGCCATCTTTGCTGTTTCCCAGCCCTCGTCCTTGTTGTCTCCAGGCTTTGGGGAATCCACAGGACCAGGGGCTGGTCTAGACCTCTAGCACAAAGCATCCACCTAATGGAAAAGTAGCCAAACTGTTCTCCACACAGGTTCTCGTCCTCACTTTTCCTCACTGGAGAGGAATGCCTGGTCTGGGACTCCAGCACAACTATCCTGGCCCTCACCTGACCACTTCAATCAGAAGTAGCACAGCAGTTAAAGCAACACCCACACAGACAGCTGAGGAAGAACCAGTGTAAGGACTCCAGCAACTCAAATGGCCAGTGTCTTATGTCCTCCAAATGACTACACTGGTTCCATAACACTGGTTCTTAAACAGGTTTCATTAGCTGAAATGACAATAGCAGAATTCAGAATATGAATAGGAATAAAGATCATCAAGATTCAGGAGAATGGGAAAACCCAGTCCAAGGAAACTAAGAATCACAATAAAATAATACAGAAGGTGATAGACTAAATAGCAAGGATAAAAAGATAGCTGATCTGATAGAGCTGAAAAGCATACTACAAGAATTTCATAATACAATCATAAGTATTAACAGTAGAATAGACTAAGGTCAGAAAAGAATCTTAGAACTTGAAGACTAGTTCTCTGAAACAAGACAGTCAGACAAAAATGAAGAAAAAATGAATAAAAAGGAATGAACAAAACCTCTGAGCCATATGGGATTATGTAAGGAGGCCAAATCTATAAATAATTGGCATCCCTAAAAGGGACGAGAAGAAAGCAAGTAACTTAGAAAAAAATTACAAACCTTACTAGAGAGGACAGCACTCAAATTCAGGTAATACAGAGAACTTCTGCAAGATTCTCTACAAGAAGATCATCCCAGTCTGGTGCTTATGAGCATAAGCATCAGATTTTCCAAGGTTAAAATGAAAAAAAAAAAAAAAAAATGCTAAAGGCAACTAAAGAGTAAGGGCTGGTCACGTACAAAGGGAACCAACCCATTAGGCTAACAGTGGAATTCTCAGCAGAAACCTTACAAGTCAGAAGATATTGGGGGCTTATATTCTTTTTTTTTTTTTTTTTTTTTTTGAGACGGAGTCTCTCTGTATTGCCCAGGCTGGAGTGCAGTGGCCAGATCTCAGCTCACTGCAAGCTCCGCCTCCCAGGTTTACGCCATTCTCCTACCTCAGCCTGCCAACTCACCCAGCTAGTGTTTTTGTTGTTGTTGTTGTTGTTGTTGTTGTTTGTATTTTTTAGTAGAGACGGGGTTTCACTGTGTTAGCCAGGATGGTCTTGATCTCCTAACCTCATGATCCACCCGTCTCGGCCTCCCAAAGTGCTGGGATTACAGGCTTGAGCCACCGTGCCCCGCCAGGGGCTTATATTCAACACCCTAAAAAGAAAAATCTTTAATCAATAATTTTATATCTAGTCAAACTAAGCTTATTCAGCAAAAAAGTAATAAGATTATTTTCAGATAAGCAAATATGAAAATAGTTCTTTACCATCAGACCCACTTTAAAATAGATCTTGAACAGAGCACTAAATATGAAAAGGAAAGACTATTACAAGCCATTACAAAACACACTTTAGTACACAGTCCAGTGACACTATAAAGCAACCACACAAACAAGCCAGTGTAATAACCAACTGACAACACAATGACAGGATCAAATCCACACATATCAATACTAATCTTGAATATAAATGAGCTAAATGCTCTATTTAAAAGGCAGAGAGTGGCAAGCTAGATTAAAAAGCGAGACCAAGCTGTATGCTGTCTTCAAAAGACCTATCTGACATGCAGTGACTTCCATAGCCTCAAAATAAAGGGATGGAGGAAAATTTACCAAGCAAATGGAAATAAGAAAAAAGCAGAAGTTGCAATCCTAATTTCAGAAAAAACAGACTTCAAACAAAGATAAAAAAAAATGTATAAAGAAGGGCATTATATAGTATTTAAAGGGTTTAATTCAACAGGAAGTTCTAACTATTCTAAATATATATATATACACACACACTCAAGACAGGGGCACTCAGATTCGTAAAGCAAATTCTTAGATACCTACAAGAATACTTAGATACCAACAAAATAATAGTGGGAGAATTCAACACACCACTTACAGTATTAGACAGATCATTGAGGCAGAAAGTTAACTAAGCTATTCAAGACCTGAACTCAACATTGGACAAAATGGATCTGATATACATCTACAGAACTCTCCACCTCAAAATAAGAGAATATGTATTATTTTAATCTCCGTATGGCACATACTCTAAATTAATCAACCACACAATTGGACATAAAACAATCTTCAGCAAATGCATAAAAACCACAATCATACCAAATCCATTCTTGGATCACAAGGGAATAAAAATAGAAATTAAGATTAAAAAAAAAAAAATCACTCAAAACCATGCCATTGGCCAGGTGTGGTGGTTCATGCCTATAATCCCAGCACTTTGGGAGGCTGAGGCAGACACATCACCTGAGGTCAGGAGTTCTACAGAAGCTTGGCCAACATGGTGAAACCCGTCTCTACTAAAAAACCAAAAATTACCTAGGTGTGGTGGCAGGTGCCTGTAATCTCAGCTACTTGGGAGGCTGAGGCGGGAGAATTGCTTGAAACTGGGAGGCAGAGGTTGCAGTGAGCCAAGGTCATGTCATTGCACTCCAGTCTGGGGGACAAGAGTGAACCTCTCTCAAAAACAAAACATGCAATCACATGCAAATTAAGCAACCTGTGAATGACTTTTGGGTAAATCATGAAATTAAGGTAGAAATCAAGAAGTTATTAGGGGTTAATGAGAACAAAGAAACAACTTAGCAGAGTCTCAGGAACACAGCTAAGACAGTGATAAGAGGGAAATTAATAGCATTAACTGACTATATCAAAATTTTAGAAAGTTCTCAAATTAGCAATCTAACATCACAACAAAAATAACTGGAGAAGCAAAAGCAAATCAGCCCCAAATCGAGCATATCACAAGAAATAACTAAAATTAGAGCTACCCTGAAGGAGATAGAGATCCAAGAAATCATTCAAAATGTCAACAAATTCAAGTTGTTTTTTGAAAAATAAAATAAAATAAAATAGGCCACTAGCTAGATTAATGAAGGAGAAAAGAGAGAAAATCCAAGTAAACACGATAAGAAGAAAGGAAGAAATTATTTCTGACTGCACAGAAACAAAAATAACCACCAGAGACTACTGCAAACACCTCTATGCACACAAACCAGAAAACCTGAAATAGATGGATCAATTTCTGGACACATACATCTTCCTAAGACTGAACCAGGAAGAAATTAATTTGCTTATCCATTAAAGAGTTCCAAAATTGTGCACACAAACCAGAAAACCTGAAATAGATGGATCAATTTCTGGACACATACATCTTCCTAAGACTGAACCAGGAAGAAATTAATTTGCTTATCCATTAAAGAGTTCCAAAATTGAACTAGTAATAAATAGCCTACCAACCAAATAAAGCACAGGACCAGATGGATTCATAGCCAAACTATATCATAAGTACAAAGAAGAGCTAGTATCATTTCTACTAAACCTATTGCAAAAAATTGAGGAAGGGGAATCCTTCCTCAACTCATTCTATGAATCCAACATCATCCTGATATAAAAACATGGCAGTGACACAACCACAGCAGCAACAACAACAACAAAACTTCAAGTCAATGACCTTAATGAACATAGATGTAAAAATCCTTAACAAAATACTGGCAAATCGAATGCAGCAGTATATCAGAAAGCTAATCTATCATGAACCAGTAGACTTTTCCCCTGTTATGCAAGGTTGCTTCAACATATGGAAATCAACAAATGTGATTAATCACATAAACAAGATTAAAGACAAAAAACACATGATTATCTCAATTGATGCAGAAAAGGCTTTAGATAAAATTCAAAATGGATTTATGTTAAAAACTCTCAATATACTAGGCATTGAAGGAACATACTTCAAAATAGTAAGAGCCATCTATAACAAACCTGCAGCCAACATCATGCTGAATGGGCAAAAGCTGGAAGAATTACCCTTGAAAACCAGCACAAGGCAAGGATGCCCTCTCTCATCACTCTTACTCAACATAGTATTGGAAATCCTGACCAGAAATATCAGTCAAGAGAAGGAAATAAAGGGTATCCAAATAGGAAGAGAGGAAGTCAAACTATCCCTGTTTGAAGATGACACGATCCTATATCTAGAAAATCCCATAGTCTCAGCCCATAAGCTCCTTCAGCTGATAACTTCAGCAAAGTGTTAGGATACAAAATTAATGTACAAAAGTTACTAGCATTTTTATATACCAACAACAGCGAAGCTGAGATCCAAATCAGGAATCCAATCCCAATCACAATTGTCAAAAATAATAAAATTAATAGAAATACAGGTAGCCAGGGAGGTGAATGATCTCTACAATAAGAGTTACAAAACACTGCTTAAATAACTCAGAGAAGATACAAACAAATGGATAAAAACACTCCATATTATTAAAATGGCCATATTTCCAAAAATGATTTATAGATTCAATGCTGTGCCCATCAAACTGCCAATTACATTCTTCACAGAACTATAAAAAACCTCTTGTAATTAACATATAATCAAAAATAGAGGCTGAATAGCCAAGGCAATTCTAAGCAAAAACAACAAAGTTCAGGCATCATTCTACCTGACTTCAAACTATAACACAAGGCTACAGTAACCAAAACAGCATGGTACTGGTACAAAAACATACATAGATATATAGACCAATGGAACAGAATAGAGAGCCAAGAAATAAGCTTTCTCATATACAACCATATGATCATTGACAAAGTTGACGAAAACAACCAATGGGGAAAGGACTCCCTACTAAATACATAGTGCTGAGACAACTGGCAAGCCATATGCAAAAGACTAAATCTGGACCCCTTTCTTACACTGTACACAAAAATCAACTCAAGATTGATTATAGACTTAAATGTAAAACTCAAAACTATAATTAAACATAATAGTTTCTGCACAGCAAAATAAACTGTCAACAGAATAAACACAACCTACATATTGGGAGAACATATTTGCAAACTATGCATATGACAAAGATCTAATATCCAGCATATGTAATGAATTTAAACATGTTTATAAGAAAGAAACAAACAACTTCATTAAAAAATGAGCAAAGGACATGAACAGAGTCTTCTCAAAAGAAGACATATGTGCAACCAAAAAACATATGAAAAGTTTAGTATCACTGTATTAGAGAATTAAAAATCAGAACCACAGTGCGATATCTCACACCAGTCAGAATGACTATTATGAAAAAATCAACAAATAACATATGCTGGTAAGGTTATGGAGAAAAGGGAACACTCATACATTGCTGGTAGGAGTGTAAACTAGCTCAACCATTGGGGAAAGCATTGTGGCAATTCCTCAAAGATCTAAAAACAGAACTACCATTAGACCCAGCAGTTCCACTACTGGGTAAATAGCCAAAAAACATAAATAATCTTATGATAAAGACACATTCACATGTGTATTCATTGCAGCATTGTTTGCAATATCAGATATGAAATCAACCTAAATGCCCACCAATGATAGACTGGATAAATTAAAAAAGTACATATACACTATGGAGTACTATGCAGCCATAAAAGAGAAAAAGGTTATGTCCTCTGTAGGAACACGTATAAAACTGGAGACTGGCCGAGCATGGTGGCTCACACCTGTAATCCCAACACTTTAGGAGGCCGTGGCGAGTGGATCACCTGAGGTCAGCAGTTCGAGACCAGCCTGGCCAACATGGTGAAACCCCATCTCTAGTAAAAACACAAAAATCCGCTGGGCATGGTGGCAAGCACCTGTAATCCCAGCTACTTGGGAGGCTGAGATGAGAGAATCACTTGAACTCGGGAGGCAGAAATTGCAGTGAACCAGGATCCCAACACTGCACTCCAGCCTGAGTGACAAGAGTAAAACCCTGTCTCAAAATCAATGACAACAACAACAAAAATTGGAGACCATCAATCCTTAACAAACTAACACAGGAACAGAAAACAAAATACCACCTGTGCTCATTTAAAAGTGAAAGATAAAGGATGAGAACACATGAGAAATGGGGAACAACAGACACTCTTGCCTTCTTGATAGTGGAGGCTGGGAGGAAAGAGAGGAAAAGAAAAAATAATTTGTTACTAGGCTTAGTACCTGGGTGGCAAAATAATCTGTATAACAAACTCCCATCACAGAATTTTACCTATATAACCACAGGCAATGTATTCCTGAACCTGAAATAAAGTTTGGAAAAAAAAAAAAAAAAAAAAAAGAAAGAAAAGAAAGAAAAGTCAGAGACAGCATTGAATCTGAAGGTCTTATGGGAGTCATAATTGCATAACTGCCTTTGCCCCAGAATGAGCTTTAATTCTACCTTCTTAAAATGGTAGTAAGTATAACACTCTATCTCCTTCACCAGGTCCTTGAGTTCCTTCCTGTAATAGTGAAAGAAGTTGGAAAGCACTGTGGTTTCAAGCTTAAACTTGCATCCTCTTTCATTTCCTGTCTACCAGCGGCACTTCTTTTGACTTTGAAGTGCCAAAGATTCTCTCTGCTGCAGCTTCTTCATCTTTAAAATAAAAATGATATCCAATAAAAAACTAATTGTCTGAAACAATATGAAATAAAGCCTGTTTATAGAATCTCAACCAATTAATATTTTATGCCAAATAGAAACATTTACATTTGTATTATCTTTATAAAATTTTAGACAAGCCTTCCTTTTTCCTACATAAGAAGACCTTGTTTTCTTCTCTAGAGGCATATGTATTTTTGTAATTTTTATTTTATTACTATTTTGTGTGGGCAGTTGCATGTATGAAGAGATACTGAAAACTACAGTGTAAACTCCCATTACATATTTTTCCTTAAATATATGATAAAACAATACCTCTTTATGGACAGTGATTTTTAATGAATTTTTCTGACTCTATTTTTAAAAAATCTGTAACATGGAAGAAATCTTTGCTCCTAAACATAATCAAAGCTGAATTTTATGTTCTCTACAGAAGGCAAAATGGATCTATTGGTATAATGAAGGGCTTCCACAAACGGCTTCATGTTTGTTTGGATAATTACATACATAGATATATAAAAAAGATGTATGTATAAATAAATGAATGAATGCAGTGATATGCCAGAGCTAACTTGTATGAGCTCACAGGAGCCTACTATTAAATATTCAGGAATGTTTTACACTGGTTGTTAAATAGAGAGTTTTTACATCTGAAATTGTATGTTACAATTAAGTAGATTATATTAAAAGAAAGATAACAAATACTCAAAAGTTACCACTTCTTCCTAATTATTTCGCTAAATTTAATTATCGTACATGATTTTGAGGTTATATACGCCTATTGCATTTGTATAGTAGAAATGCTATAGAATCACGTGTGTATTTCTTTCTAACTCTGCTCAATGATATCCAATCAATGGACCATTGTGAGAGTATTTATGCAATGGAAAGTGACACGTTTCAATTTTTGATTTTTTTTTGTTGTTGTTGTTGCTGTTGTTTGTCTAGATGAAGGATTGGCAAACTTTTTTTTTGTTGTTGTTGCAAATACTCAAAACTGCTAGCTTAATGTCCTAATATTTTAGTTGGTAATTTTGCAGTTATATTGGAAAATGGGAATGGTCTTCAGTACTGATTTGCAGTGCATTTTATATATCAATTATAATACCTAGTTAAGCTGAACTAAGAAGCTTTCTAATTTTCCATGTTTAACAGTTTAAAAAACATAACACTATTCCACCTTTGAAGATATGAAGGAAAATTGCTGAAAACCGTATTACTCAGCAAACATAAGTTGTATGGCATGTCAATCTTATTTCACCTGTAATATAAGTCATCAAATATTCTCAAAAATATAGTTGTTATGTGGTTTCCTTTCCTGTATTTCAGTTTTGATACAAGTGCTCAAATTTTTCATTTCTTTAATAAATAGAAGGAAAAGCATTTGTTCAGATGCAGTTGCAATCATTTGATGCTAATAATTTCTTATTAGAAAAATAAATATTTTATAAATTAATCCATTCATTGTACAACCTTCTAAAGTAGATCATTCTCATTTTTTAACATGTTTTTAAACAACAAAAATATCTGCCCTTTAGGTAATGCAACTTTCTCAAACAAATATACCTGCAATTGTCAAATATATTTATGAAAAAAAATTATTTTATTGTCTTTAATCATCCAAGGGCAGTGTTTTTGTAGAATATAACAAGTCACAATGAGTCAATACACCCAGAATTCAAAAATTTGTTTCTCAATTGGCAAGAGATTTTGAGACAAAAAGTACTTTCTGCCCTTTGGAAAACACTGGGTAAATTATAACGTACTCAAATCCTATGAGTTGGTAAAATGTTACCTAATTAGAAGAAAATCAATGTGATCTTCAGTGTTGAGAAGGAATTCAAAATGAATAAATTCTGGCTCAGTCACAAGGTTAAAAAATGAAAGAAATTTTCTTCACATTATAATGTTAAGTTTTGGTTGAGGTAAGATAGATATAGTATATATGAATGTTATGTGTCCAGTTAGAACACATCACATTATAGGTTAAATTTTATCACTACTCACTTCAAAAACCTTGAATGGCTTCTGATTTTATTTAGAGCCAGATTAAATCAATGGTATTTAGGATATGCTTTAAAGCATTACAGACTGTTTGTGTGGTTAATTTTTGTAATACAAAAATAAATAAATTTAAGCTTAATTTTTGTAATACAAAAATAAATAAATTTAAGCTTTTTTATAAAAGGTCAAAGTATAGAATATTGAGCTCAATAGTTAAAACAATTTCAGCTCCATTACAAAAAAAAAGTTTAGATATGAAAATGGCATGTTCCTTTGCTTTATATTGGCTTTTTGAAGAAGTCTAGTAGAGACTTTTATTAGCCAATATTCCAACTACAATTATGAAGAGAATGAGAAAGATTAACTTTTAGAGGGAAAGACAGTAACTCTAATTAAAACATTATCCTCGCTATAGGCAAGAGATGTTTTCTAATAAAACAACTCACACAATAAGTACACTTTTAATGACTGCAGATTAAGGTCATGTTTGCCTAATATGAAGGTGGTAGCTGTTATGATTAAGAAAATGTATTTTTCTCCACAACCAAAACCTATGATCACCTGTTTACACGTAACCTAGCAAGCCTAGAAGAATAAATGTTGAAGATACAGAATTTCTCAGCAAATTGAGATTCATGGCTAGTTTTATATCCTCCTATGTAAATATGTTAAAATGGGAAAAGTCACAAGCATATGCATGGCTTTAAAAATTATACTTTCCAGTATGAGTAATGTGTATTTTTTCTGGGCATATTTGATTCAGTCATAATGTTAGTACATTTCTTTATTCTCTTATTGTAAGAATAAATACAGTATTTGTATGATCAGTAGAAAAATAATCAGTGAAATATTTATAATGGCTTTGACATTGCAGAAAGTAATCTGCAGTTGGCTGAGTAATCTTGCTAATCTTGATCACTCCTGCTTGCCTTTTTTGTGTGTTGATTTGTTGTTGTTTGTTGTGTTTTCTCCAATTGTTTGTTTTAGTTTTGTTTTTTTATAGGAAACTTTAAAAAACTGTGGTATTTTATATGGAAAAAAGGCTGACAGACACACACACAAGCACAGAGAAACACTTAAAGAAAAAATATTGTAGATCACAAGCTAATGTAATCATACAGGTGCCAAATAATATGTATTTACATAACACCCAAAGTTCCATGTTTACCTTCACTAATCAGAATCCTTTATCTGTGAAGCAACCATATCTTTAGTTTTGTGATTATCATTTTTTCTTTATGGCCATTGCTCTTATACAGCTCTATAAACAAACAGAGCATCTTTTTTAATTATATAAATCAATGTATTATCTCAGTGTTTCTTTGTGTGTTGTATCTTTGCTTACTATTGAGTTTTCATGTTTCACCCTTTTTGCTGCCATATCTATAGTTGATTTAAATTATTGTGTGATTTGCATATTAATATGCCACAATTATTTGTCCATCCTCTTTGGCTGATAGATACTTGGATCGCATATAGTCTTTTAAAAACAATGAAAACTGCTACTATGAGCATTTTTGTATGTGTCAGATGTGAACAGGTATAAACATTTCTCTAGGGTGCTTAAGCAGGAGTAAAATTGGTGGGTCATAATTACGCATCTATTCTTTTTTTTTTTTTCTCTCAGGGGAAAGCGCGAACGCAGTCCCCACTACCACAAATTATGCAGTCGAGTTTCCCACATTTGGGGAAATCACAGGGGTCAGCACATCGGAGTACAATGGATAAGCCTCACCCTGGGAGAACCACCTTCGTGATCATGGTGTCTCCCCTGCCAGGTAAGTATTACGCATCTATTCTTATTTCCTAGTTAAAGTCTGTAAGTTTTCCAGTTTATTTTTTCAGTTCCAACTATCAATATATGAGAATTTTTTGCCTCAGGATACTTCCCAACTTATGTCAGACATAAATTGTAATAGCATGTCATGATTTAACTTATGTTTCCTTGATATATATTTCAAAACTGATAAACTAAATTTATCTAAAAATTAATCCCTTATAATATAGACAAATCATTTAATGAGTGAGAATATGGTCAGAAGAGCAAAATATGTCTGTTCTAGGTCTACTCTAGAACGAGGTTTATCATAGGAAATTAGAGATAATAAAACTGTCGGTAAGTCAAGGGGAGCTTAAATCACAGAAAGATGTCAGAAATTGGTGGTTCGCAGGAGATCACCTGGAAGTCACAGTGAATTTCAGCAATCTTATCAGAAGCTGCCACCACAGAAATTTTTCAGCAACTTTCTTGGAAGCTTCAGTAAATCTCAACAATTGAATTGTGCATTGTTACCAATTTTAGCAGTCCGCTGTGCCAGTGCTGTTGATTGAAAACACCAAAAATCCGAAAATCTTGACTCTGCTCAAATTCACCTGTGACTTCATTCACAGAATAAGATTTCTTCTTCACTTTGTTTTCTTTCAATGTCATTGAGAGATCTTGGAATGATTCTTAATGCAAACCACATGGAGAAATGTATTCGGAGCGAGTTTCCAGTTTCCCACCTATAATACATGCAACTGTATAGCAGTGATGCTATGCAATTTTCTGGTCAATGCAGAGTTTTTATATGTTCTTTCACCTATGCACAAACCTCTGAACAACAATAATAATAAAACAACCAATACTTTCATTGAATACAGCAAACGTATATCTTGTACAATAGGAAACATACCCATGCATTCTTCTAAAAGACAGAATATATGTCTCATAAATTATTGCATTCATTTCCAATTGATTATGAATACTTTTCATTTGGAAGAACATAATGATTGCTATATTGATATTAAGGAAAATAAATTTGAACAGCCGATCAAGATGGTAACTGCCAGATCTTTCCAATATACAAGCACATTTCTCCTTTTGTGGTTAGGTAATTTATATTTTCAGAGGTAATTTTCGACACCATTAATATTCTAATTCCCAAAAAGCGTCATTCAATAATTTTAGCACACATTGATATTCCTCACATGAACCATTTATTGTAGGGAGGGTTTCAAACAGTGATTTTGCAATTACATTATTATTGTCTTACTAATTACCTAGTGTTATCCTATAAAGAAGGATTGTTATTACTTCTCTTTTCACTTTTCTAATTTCACTAAAGAATTTTTTAAAAATTCATTGTTTTATAGTCAATTATGATCACCATTTTTTGATTACAGGTCAAATTTGACCACTGAAATCCTATTTATTCATAATAGTTTCATCATTTTGAAATGACGCTAATAGTCCCAAGATACTTCTAAAAACAGTATTTCCCACCTGGTACTTCCCCTCTATCAGAACTTGAAAAGAAATTATTTTTCTTCAAAGAAGACTTGCATCCTATTAGTGGGCATGAACAAGGGCAATTTAAATATACGTTCTGATTACTCAGTGTGTAGTTTGTAATTACAATGACATTAGCTATATATGCTCTTCCTATTAAGTAACATAATCACATGCACACATACATAACGCTTTATACTATTATTTGTGCTTCAAATTTAATACTACAATTTTTCCTGGCCTGTTTTATTCAATCATTATATCTCTTACCATGAGAATCATACTTCTTAAAATATCAATACATTTGTTCATATGTATTTTCATACAATATTTTACAAAACAACTTTAAATTGCATTATCAATATTACTGGTAACAAAAAATATGAGTAGCATTTAATATTTTTTATTATTTTGATGTATTGTATAGGTGAGTTATTTTGTGTTTTTTGTGTTCAATTTAACAGATATTTTCTACTTGCTTTAATTATATTGTTTTTATATATAAACTTTTACTTATTCAAAATATAAAATATTGAAAAACATATTTCCAGAGAATTTTACTCCCCTCTGTGTTTTCTCCAAGCTAGTTCATTGCTGCCTCTATTCCCGTTGCAAATTACTTTTGCAAATACAAGTATGTGTATACATGTAAGTCTGCTCTTACACACACACCCATATATTAAAAAGAAAATGTTCTTATTTTTATTACTTTATTAAGATAATGATAAGAAAACTATCTTATTAAGATGTCACAACCAACATTGTGATTTTATTAATATTCCTTGAAGTGGAATAAATTAGTTGATATAAATGTGATATACCTATATATGAGTGTGTGTGTATCAAAATTATATAAATGCATACATGTTTATTAGATCCTGCCAAAGCGCCTTTCCATAGGGATATCATTTGATTCTCCTATTATAAATATAAGGATGGAACTGTTTTCTCAAAGCTTGTTAACAGAGTCATTGGTCTATTTCTCAAATATTTTTCAATTTTTTAATTTAAATGCTCGGTATTAATCTTTCATAAGATATATTCGTATTTACTTACAATATTGATTCACTGGATAATAGGAAGACATTTCAGAGTTTTTTTAGATGGAATCTACACTTTAGAAAGCATCTGAGCTTTGAGATTATAGAAATTCTAATCATAAAATAAAGGAAGATTGGTAATTTAAAGGTTTGTGTACCTTCATTCTAGGCCAACAGTTTGAAATGCACTTTAAATAAAAGAACCACAATTTTTAATTAGAAATTTCCTAGGAATCTGGAAAGCTAAAGGTCTTCCATACCTGAATGATTCTAACCAGTTCTGGATAATCAATCTAATATTGCATCCAAGGACATTCAATTGCATTATGATTCATGAAGAAGCTACAAAAAGAAATCACTTTCACTGAATTTAACTTATATAAATAGTAAAGCATGGCAGGTCAGGATGTAAAATGTCATGTCAATGTAATATCTATGATTTAATCTTCTGTACAAAAGAAAATGCCACTGAGTTTCCATCTAACATTTATTTTGAAAAAAAAATTATTTGGTACATTCAGAGCGTTGGTCTGTTCAATATATTTTAAAAGCTGTTGCATAAATGCTTTTTATTAAGGTGAACTACCTAATAAACATGTTTTATTTAGAAAAATAACATAATATTAAGAAGTATTTATCTATAAGTTAGGTTAACCTCCATACCTGCACAATTTCAAGTAGAGTGAGTGTGTGTGTGCGTGTGTGTGTGTGTGTATTAAAAGTTTTCAGATGCAGCGATCTTGCTTATATCATCAACAGACATCCCATGATTCTTTTTAAATGTGATAGAAGTCTAATATCAAATTCAGGAAAGAAATGCATATGTACAAGCTCAGACTTTTTAAGAAATAATATCCAATATTTGTAAAGTTAAGTATATTAAATTATTATAATCCTTTTTGTTATATTTGTTTTTTCCAGTGGATAGTCTCATAATGGCTAAACTTTTAAAATATGCGAGAAAGTGCTATTTGGTTTGGACTAGGAAAATTAAGTGGAATAACAAGGATTACACAAAATTTTTTTCAACAAAAAACTGTAACATGGTTACAGAATAAAGTGATTAAAACAAACTCAATGTAATGTTTTGTTAAGAATTTAGGCAAATATCGTTTCACGTAACAGCAAAAAATGTTTTATATTACCTGTAAAGTGTAAATATGATTTCTCAGTTGTGTAAGTAGTTTACTTTTGTCTGTTAGTTTTCTAGGTGATGTTTAGGACAAGCACTATAGGCCTTGCTTTCTTCTTCTGAATCTCAATAAATTCACTTTTATTTATCTGGAACTTATAGCTAGATCTTTGAAAGCCAAGCATATATAGTCAATAACTAATATCCTATAAAGATTACATGCAAGGAACTGGAAAATCTACAGTGAAAAAGCTTAAAAGTTTATGTCAAATACAGAAGTCTATCACACAAAACTTAAATAGACCCTGAAATCAGAATTGAGTAAAGAGAGACAGAAAATCTGCTTTGAATCAAAGAATAAAACTCACTAAGTTTTGCTTTAGCATGTGAATTACCTTTAAACAGTCTTGCCCCCCCCACACACACACGCACACATATATAGACATATACGCATTAGTTGTATAATGTGCACATGTACATTATATACACATTTTATATATTCATATTACTTTTATAAGAGACATAGTAATCATGTCTAATCAAGCATCAAATTTAAGAAACTACCTGTACACTCCATGTGCTTCTATCATCACAAAATAAAACTGTCACTTATTGGGTAACTGCAAGGTTAAGTTGGTAAAATTGTCAGTTTACCATCTAAGATTTAATACAGACATTGATTACTGGATAAAACAACTAGTGCTTCTTCTATGTTGTCCTTTAACCATTAGTCAAGCCAGCTTTATTAGATGTGAAGTAAATCTTCATGCTGTCAGTGTTCAAATGTGAGAAGCAGAATGGCAATCCAAACAGCAAAAAATTAGGTAGTCTGAAATATTACCTAGAAAACTAGATATGACATAAGTAAGAGTCAGGAAAGGGAACAGAAATCAGTATTGTGTTGCATTATTAAATGGAGTGAACGCCACAGTGAGACAGTCACCAAAAGGAGGGAAAATTGGTGTAGTTATTTCCACAAAGTTTGTGGGGAAATTGACTTTCCACAATGGCACAGATAGTTATTAGTAGAGTAAATCTAGTGTTGGGATATGTAAAGGAACTTGTTTTAATTTTGTCTTGTTTTATTTCTCATTCAATATTTTGGACATTTAGGTTGGTAATATAATCACTCCTTTTTATTAAATATGATACAAGCTATCTATATGTATATTTATACCTATATAATACAGAGAGGTATGCACAAACACACATACGCAGTTATAAAATCACTATTGCATCTACAACCACATGGCATTTTCTTTCTTTCAGGTTTACCATACCAGAATTTTTTGAATTGTTTAGCAGAAATATTATAATGGGCAGAAATTTTATAATGCAGTTTTCATCTTAAAATCTCTATAGGAGAATATACTGCAAGTGAGTGGTTGAAATGTATAGCTAGATCTTTGAAAGCCAAACATTTATTTGGAACTTGGAACTAGATCTTTGAAGACCAATTATTCCTAGCCAGTAGCAAATATCCTATTGAGATCATGTATGTGTGTGTACATGTTTTAAATACACATAGTACTAATAGAAGTATGGCAATGTAGAGAATTGCATAGGATGTTTATCCAGCCTATTTAAATTATGGAGGACAATCCATTAATACTATGCTTTTATAAGTTAAATATAGAGATGCATATAATATACATTTGTCAATGTTGATGCCATCTAACATCAAAATTCTTACTCTGTATTTCAAGATTTATTCTCCTTCATTCCTATAAATAACTCTCAACTCCTATGACCCACAGCATTCTGCCACCTTCCACTACTAGGCAGAACTTCAGGATATAAGCAAGAATAAAAAGAAATAGTGAATTATTTACTCAAAAAGAGACTGAGAACAGTATTTTTTATACTTTTATGCCTCATAAAAGACCATGAGATCACTGCATTTAAAATCAAGGAACCTTAGTTGAATGACTCCAATGCAAACTAGGTATATACCAAGCATCAATTTACAATAATTACTGATTTTTAACTCACTCTGAAAGGTGTTGGAAACATCATTTAAAATCAGGCTAATGGTGCCAAGAGTAACTTTAACTTTGCACTAACCATCTTTAAAATAGTCTGCTTTTTTCTGTCCCAGTATATACCATAAATATTGTATAAAATTTTTCCTCTAAAAACACAATTACAATTAACTAGTATCTCTCATTCAATACTTGAATAAATAGAAAAATAAAATATATTAAATAACAAGTAAAGTTTTAAGATAAAATTAATTCATATTTTGGCAATATGAACTCATATGCTCTGCCTTCCAAAGTGTTTATAGTGTATCATTGGCTAATGTGTGCTTAGACTAGCACTTATTGATCCACCCACAGTTGGTAACACTCCACTCTCTGTTTATGGCTAATTGCCTCATCTACTGTCTTTAAAATGGCATGGTAAGTTAGACTAACAGCCTCAAACACTATTATATCTTTGGTTTAAACGACCCTAGACAGACAATTAATACAGTTCTCCACAGGTCAAAATCTACAGCTCATAATGAAGCATAGAAATCTATAACTCTACCCAAGGGCACCTCTCAGGAGTCCAAATCGGTTCACTCGGGCAGCTAAAAAGGTCTCATAATCTTTTATTGCACTACTTTTAATATCTGCACTGAAGCACAAAAGGCTTCTTGCTTCTATGCATTTGATTCTCATACTGTCAAATCATATATGGCTTCACTGTAATTTATACTGTGGAACATACATCCATGTCATTTATATATACTAAAGTGCATGTATTAATGAATACTGTTTTAGTGCACTTCTTTATAAACATTTAAATTTTTAGGAAGTAGTAATATATTCTATGATTATAACTTATATAAAAATAAAGGATAATTTACTTAAAGAGAAGACTTATAAACAAAATATTATCAAATTTAAATGTAAGAATTTCATCTTACAAAAATGTCTTCAGCTTAGCACTAAATATTAGGGATAAAATGTTAATAAAACACATTTACTTTTTATCACAATTCCTGATAATATGGTGAACAGGAGTTTTAAAGAATAAAATTTGATAGAAATGGTTATTCTTAAATTATTCACCATCATACATTACAGAAATATTTCCACAACTTTTGTCTCATAATTTTCACTATGAGAGAAGAATTTTACCCCGACCCATTTATGTTGGATGTGTTTAATAGTCAGTTTATACAGTATAACAAATAACTATAATTTCTGTGTTTGGCGGTACATAAGAATAGCTAAATTGCTTCTTGCAAGCAAATTTTTCAGTGGCCACAGAGAAGACTTGAGGCAGAAAATGAGAGATATGTACAATACATTGTAACTGAGTTAAGGTGCTGTCAGTTTAAAAGTGTATCCAGCCAGTTGTCATAGCTCTGGCTACAGAAAAACAAAAAAACAAAAACAAAAACAAAAACAGAGGATGTCAAGAGGTGTCTGAACCACTGAACCACCCCCTATAAACAAAAATAAGACTGCAATTTGCACTAAACACAATAAATCACACAGTTCTTTTGTAAGAAATGCTGTTCTTTTGTAAGAAAAACACTACCCTTACAAGAAAGGTAAAAGTTCTGACTACATTCCCCTCTAGAGGAATTTGTCACAAGGCTATCGCTTCTCCCATATTTATTTTAAATTCTCTTTTCTTGTGTCTAAGTGACTAGATTTTTCTCTCAAAACATTAGATCCTTGAGTCATTTTACTCTTGTAAGGTCAGAGTTCATAAAATTGGCCATTCATAATTACTACTGGGCATGAAAGCACCAAGAGACATCTTATGAAATCCCTTGTCTTTCCCTTATGTGTTCCTTTTTCTATTTAGTAACAGCAAACCAGTCTCCTATTCTTTATGAAGATCAATGTCCCCTACTACTATGGTAAATCCTTTCTTAGTCTGATTCACTAGCATAAGACGATACCGAAGATCAGGGTTAGTCAAAACCTCAGATCAAATAAAATATTTACTATTCCACTTGATAGGCATACTACTGCCGCCTCCTGTCTTGAGATTCAGGGCTTCGAGCCTTCAACACAAGGTTGATGGGATAGGAAACACAGTCTTCACCGATGAGCTGCTGACAAGTGCTGGTGAAAAGGTGTAATGTTATTTTTTGCCCTTGGTTTGCAGACTCACTTATTCCACTTATTCGTCACCACAAATCAGCAATTGGTTCTCTGCATTTCCCACTCCTTGATTGACAGCCTCAGTCTCACATTACCTTGTCCCTCAGTTACCAATTTACTTGAGATTGTATTAGGCAAACCTCTAATGTTTCCAATCTCATATCACTTGTATGTATCTTCCACTGTAAGGCAGATTTGTGGTTTTGTGTTGATGAAGGATCCCCTTTCAATAAATAAGACTAAGTTTACGTAGCCTGGAATAGACTCCTTGTGACAATATTATTCATTATGGTTACTTCTAATTACTTCATAGGCACTGGAAATTTAGACTGAAATCACACCCAGGAGCTGTTGTAGAGCTTTTCTATATTCTGATCTCCCCTCAGAACTGGCCACATTCTAGGTCATCTGATTAACAGAGGAATGCCAAGTTTACGAGAGTGGTGTATTCCATCTTCAGAATGCAAAACAGTCCATTGAATACTGTATCTATTTTTAATTTGGAGAGTTGGAAACTGCAACAACTCCTTCTTAATTTTAGAGACTATGTCTACCATGCTCTCAGTCAATGGGCTACTAAACAGTTTATCTGTAGAGCATAACCAAAATTTTTGTGGGGTTCATTTCACATTTTCAGCATGCACATGTCTTACTAGGGTAAGCAGGGCACCTGCTACTTCCTCCTCATGTGGTTCATTTAGCATAATGTGATTAATAAAAGTGTACCATCGTGATGTCCATGAAATATCAAGAATATCAAGATCCTTTAGACCTGTAATTTAACCAAAAAACTGCAATCAAAAGCTTTGGGAAAATAGAGTAAATATGCATTGCTCTATTTCATACATAAAATATTTTGATTGTCTTTAATGACAGATATGAAGAAAAATGCATTTCCATGATGTATAGCCACATAATAAATCCCATAAGCTCTTTTGATAAGGTCCACGACGATACTACACCTTACATAATGGATGGCATTGGAAATTATTAATTTCATAGTAGTTATCCATTATCTCCCAAGACCCATCTGCTTATTTTGAAAACCACGATGGTGAATATCATGGAGAGCACCATCACATAATCTTTTTTATGCTAGTGCTAATCTCTGCAGGTACATTTGGGTACAATATTAATATTATATTCTATCTCAGTGTGTGTGTGTGTTAGGGTGGGAAAGTTATATTTGGTTCTTCCTACCATATATACCATTTAGTGATAGCAGTTAACTATCATTTCTAATTATGCATTATAAGACAATGAAGTAAACTGAGAGTGGGTCCACAGACCATTGTAACCACTTGAGATGGGCGTAGGCCATAATTCCGTATATCTCTTGAACTCCACAAATTCATATCTAGATGGAACATCATTATGGTATTTTGTGGGTCCCCTGGTGCCATTTTGACCTCAAAACCTACCTAATACTAGTAGCCTTGAAAGGTAAAGTTATTCGTTTTCTTCTACTTTTTTGGTTAATAGGAATAGATTCCTTTAGGAAACTATTGGAAAAATCCCTGTCTTAGATATTTACTATAGCATTTTGGGGGTTTACTCAAAGAACGTATTTTCTTTATTTGACTTAGATTTGAAAACTAGTTAGAGAATGTGATAGTAGCAGTTGGTGCCTGTCTCAGTTTTTCAATTCTCTCTCAGCTCTCAGTTTTTCAATTCTCCATAAAGGAGTAGAGAACTAGTAGAAGTATCTTGCATCTAGGAAGACCATGGTCTTTTAGCATTACTACAGACCCCTGTAGGTCAAGGCACCCAAGGTGCCACTCCAGCCTTGTTGCTTATTAAGGTTTTTACACCCTTCTTATTTTGTCAGTTAATTGGAACCCTAAGGTTTCCCAAATTTCTGAATCCTCATTAATTCCAGTGAAATTAGGGAGAATATGTCCAAGATGACATCTCTTACTGTTAACTTTGGTTTACGAAAGTAACCAGCACTGAGCTTTTCAAACTTGCTGGTGCTCCCCACCTGTGCATTCTTTTCATAAAAATAATGTTTATTCTTATTTATTACTTTTATTTTGTTGAAGGGTGTCTTCTGGATCCTCTTGAGGAACATATTTAGGTGGTAAATTTTGTGATCTCCCTTAGAAGTGTGATCCAGAGCTACCTGATCCGTACACCATCGACTATAACAATTCTTATTTCCAAACTTCATGTAGCTATGGCTGGAGCATTTCAAAAGAGGCCAGAGCATCTTTCTCAAGATGTTATGTATAAAACATGGGTAAACACTCTCATTTCAGTAAACTATCCCCTACCAAGTTCTATAGTTTTCTCTCCCTGGATTAACCCATTCAAAATCCACTCCAACATAATGTGAGGCATATACTAGCTTTGTCTGGAAACTTTGCAGGGCTTTCACTTGAAGGGTAGCTGATTTCTTCTTCCTCTATTGAGGGTAAAGAAGTTGTTACTGCTTTTTTAAAAGGCTAAAGAAAATTTGTATCTTCAAGATTCTCAGGCTCTTCTACTTAATTAACACTGGAGATTCTAAAGTCCTCAGTTTTCCACCTTTCCCTATCCAGGAGTTTGTTAAGGAGAGCGCCTGAGATTACATATTCTGTCCCGTTTGTATCTTTTTGATACCTTTAGGATTACATCTTGGCTTGATTTCCAGGAGAGTCTTCCTTCCGCTTACAGTAGGTTAGGTCTTTTTAAATACTCCCACTGAGGTATTTTTGCTTTGACAATATGCTTTGACTTTGTACTGGCTAATTTGACATGATTTTTTAAAATCACTGACTGCAGAGTGACTCTGTCCCTGTATGCAACTGGAGTTTAATTGTCCTGAGGCCACTATCGTTTTGTGTTGATGAAGGATCCCCTTCTGGAGGGAGTTTTAGAATTGTCTGAGGCGTGAAAGAAGGGTGCAATAATTCACAAGCTTCTATTTCCCATTGGAGTGTCAACTCCCTTACATTTCCAGATTAGCCCCTTTCTCACTAATCTGTGCACAACTGGTTGTCTCAGCATTTTCACTAAAAATATGGTCCCAGGGTATATAAGGCTAAGTAATGTGTATATATAGCATTATCTATACCAAGTGTTAAACATTAGCTATTATTTAAAATATTCATATTATTATAATAATGATACTTAAATACAAAATAACAAATGAACAACATGATATTTCCTAGCCATGGAGAGAGGCATAAAAAATCAACAAAGAAGATGAATATTGAGGTTTATCTTTTTATTCTGAAATAAGTGTACTTCTTAATTTGGCAATCAAATCACTCGTGGTGATGATATAGTATGGAAAAAACTCACATTCAACTAATTTTTTCCCAACAATTTGTTCTTAAGTATCTTCTTTACCTAGTACAACATACCTCCAAAGGCTGTTTATATTTTGCAACTATCCTATTGAAACTTACGTGATAATTCTTATTTGTCAGTCACTTCTCTCCTAAACTTTTTCCTGTAATAGTGCTGAAACAATATATTTTTTAAAACTTTCCATTTTTTTTCCTTCTCAGTGTTCACAGATGTAATATTTGACTAGGAAAGGAAAGAGGTTTAATTGACCTCTTTCCTTTATAAATAAAGTTCAGCATGGCTGGGTAGGCCTCAGGAAACTTACAATCATGGCGATAGGGGCAGAAAATACATCCTTCTTCCCATAGAGACAGCAAGGAGAAGTGCTGAGCAAAGGGGGAAAAGCCCCCTATAAAATCATCAGATCTCATTAGAACTCACCAACTATCACAAGAATAGCAGCATGGGGGTAACTGCCCCCATGATTAAATTACTTCCTGCTGGATCCCTCCCATGACACATGGGGATTGTGGGAACTACAATTCAGGATGAGACTTGTGTGGGGACACAGTCAAACCATAAACTTGTCAAGTTTTGTTTGCAGTAAGTCCTACTGTATGTGACTTTACCAAATATTCCCTACACTTTATTTTTCCTCATGGAAATGGATTACATATTCACAATCTATTTCAGGAAAATAGACTACCTTAACTTAAATATACCCTTGAATTAGACGTCTGTATTTTTCTTTGACTGAACTTGCTAACTTTTCAAACACTTAGTTATCCATAAATTTTTAAATTGATAGGTGATATTGAAGCATGCTACACTTGCACATTGCAATTCAGACCAAGTCCATCGATAGATATACTTTATTTTAATAGTTAATTAAGCATGAACCAATTTGAACAAATTATACACAAATTTGTCCACATGATTCTATACTGGTACTACAAAAAAATGAGAAGAGGGAAAATATATTATTTAATGTGGGCCTAATATATGTAGGCATTTCTATTTATATGAAACCCTTTATCTAATTCATACAATAATCACTTGATATTACAAGTGTTGTTCTTATATTCATGAAGAAAATATGGTGTTAACAATCTAAATAGCTTTCCCAGGAGCATACATTTAATGGTTGGTAAATCTGCAATTTAAAACTTAAAATTAAATTTTCTTAAGTTCAAAAGCTGTTTTTATCCCCCAAGACAGTAATGTACATAAACACTAAACTGACCATCTAGTGATACATGCCAAGCTATAACACCTTCTACTGGAGCAAATATGTACATTTCTTAATATTCAACTAAATTTACAATTAGTAAAACTATTACTCATCAGATTTAACATCTACATGCTATGAAAGGTTTTTTGTTGTTGCTAGTATTCCTCTTGAAGTATTTGAGACTAACACAAAATTACAGAGATTCTTTAAAAAGTGAAATCTCTGTAAGTAATTTTCAGGGAAGGGGAGGATAAAATGTGCTTAGAGAGAGACGGGCACACAAACACTTAAACCTGTAAGCGCACATATCTACAGAATATTTTTGATATGTGTGGTAGAAGAACATTTTGTGATGAAAATTAAAGGTTTCATTTCTTCTCTCCACTTTTTCATGTGCTATTGTCATTTCATCTAAATCTTTTGTGTCACAGCAAAAACACGAGAAAACATTTTGCATTTGGAAGCCAAATCTTTAAGCTTATGACTCAATGATTTTCAGGTGGAAAATGCTAAGCCCTGAAGTACTCAAGACCATAAATTTGAAAGCCTAGATGAAAAAAGAATGTTATTTTTCTGCCTTAGAGAATAATAAGTATTCACTAGTTTGGAAGGAAGAGGAAAAGTGATTCTTGAGAAAAGTTTATACATTTTTTCTTATAGTGAAGCTGATGACATAGCTCCTGATGCATTTAGGGACTAGAGGGTAACAAAGGCCTTGCAGCTGAGGACAGCGCACAGCAACCCTGAGCAAGGATTGGTTGTTCCCTCCATTTACAGTGACATGATCATGATGGAAATCCCAATACAAAAGTGGAAAAATAAAATGGCTATGCTTTGACTGGTTAAAATTAGATTAGCTGCTAGTGATGTCTAACTCCAAATAATAGTAGCTTCATCAAGATGAAAGATTACTCCTCTCTCATCTAAACAGCAGCCAAAACGAATTTGCCCAGGGCTTTGTGAGTCTCTGATGCATGGTGTCAGAATTTTAGGCTCCCTTTGTCTTGTTGTTCTACTATACAAAGCCATGGGCCTGGAGTCTTCAGACACTCTAAAGTAGCAAATCAAGGTCCTGTAATTATGTATGCTTTAGAATTATAGAGAAGTATAAAAGCCAGGAGAAGTGAATGTTTTCTATAAAAATGGAAGCCTTCTCAATTTCTAGTCACATCACTTTTTCTTACATCCATTTGGCAGAATTAAATCACCTGACTATAAAAGAGGCACACACACAAATCTCATCTGTTCTGTATAGCCATGTTTCAAGGTTACATTATTATACAAGTATGACAGGAATATTGTGACACAGCTTGTGGTTTCCACCACCAGAAAGAATTCTCAGGGATGTATTTGCTCATCACCCAGAGAATTAGTGATTTAATTTTTTTTAAAATTGTGTTGTTACAAAAAAGTCATATTTCATGCATAAAAAATTTTATAACCAGATATTTGTATTCACAACCCATTTCTGGATTAACATTAGAAAATTACATTATTAAAATAATTTGGTGTCACATCTCCATCAGGAACAGATGAGGAACTATATTTTTAAGTTTCATTTATCACTATTTATTTCTCATGACCATCTGGATATTCCTTTGAGACAATTCATTTTAAACATCCTATAATTACATTTTAATTGGCAATTTCTTAGAATAATTAAGAAAAAAATTCCCTTAATAAAACCCATATGTTTTTAACATGGGTACAGTTTAGATGTTTAGAGGGTAACAAAAAATTTTTTAAGAATAAGAGGTTTTTGTGGCAATAAAATTGTGTCTTTTTGATAGTGGCAAATGGTTTAGGTATAAAAGATTTGGATAGTAAAGTGGATTTTCTAAATGTTAAGCACAATTTAAATTTGCATCCAATCACCATCTACTTTTGAGGTGAAATGTGTAAATGTGTGTACGTTACAGCTAACAGTTAATACATTAAAATAGACAGATTAAATTATCAATGCTTAAGAAATCATGATATAGCCAAATTAAATGTATACAAATATAGATCGCAAAATAAGCATACTAGCACCTCTTTCTAAACAAAATGTTCTCTCATCTATTATTTATGTTTTTGCTCCAGTTAATCACATCAGCTCCCACTTGCCTATCATAATAGATACATTTTATTTAGAACTTGCCATGATAAATTTTCAAGAGGCTTAAATGCTAATTTAGTCTAGGCAGCTAACTATCCCATATTTAAAGGTAAGACAGAAACAGGGATGAATATTTTGATCAGTCTGGTAGTAATTCAACCACAATGTGCCCCAAATTGCAAAAATCCCAGAAAACTATTTTCTTAGAACAATTATTAATATTACTCAACTTAACTCTTTTAAAGATAAATACCAGAACATGGAGTTGAAACTAACCAGCCAGCATTAGTTTGTGACACACCTCTATTTTTCAATTTACTTTGCTTACTCACGAAAACTATAACAGAGTATCTGAGTGTTACTGTAGACAACCTTTTAAAAAAAAATCAAAATAGTATAATGCAATATGTAATTCAAATGTACTCTGTCTTTTGAAATTTGTAAGAATTTGTTTTATACTACTTCCCTATGGCCTGGAAGTTGCACTTGAATATCAATTGTTCTGGAAATCATATGAGAATTGCACACCATGACTTGTGATTTTCCGAATCCTCTTTATCTAGTGATATCTGCTCCTCTTTAATGGTTTAGTTTCTCGGGTATCTTTTAGTCCTGCACATCACACCACATATCGTAATTATGTTGACTCAGGTAAACAGTAAATATATTATTTTTTTTCAATGGTATATACACACACACACACATACACCCTGAGCACACGCAAATAACAACATATCAAAAGTATTTCTTTTAGTCACAAATCCCTGAAGATTTTGGAAGATGGTAGTGTTTCTAAATGAGAAAAACGTTACAAAAGAATTAAATATGTCATCTTAATTAATAAAATGTCCTTTTATAATTGGCAGTCTGCCAATTCCCTAGTTTCTTTCTGCATTTTACTTTGACGACCTAGGTTCTTAAAAAGAATAAGCAAAACAAAAACCTTGAAAGACAAACAAGTATCCAAAACACACACACACAAGAATTCAGCTTCATTACGTCAGTCAATTTAGTTCACTGAAACCCTTGCCATGAAACTCAGATGTAGATTTCCCTTGCCTTTCCAAAAAGTCAATATATTTAGCAAATTAATTGCAAAATAATTTTGAACCTACTTTTATTAAAAATTATTGTACCATCAGGAATCACCAGTGGTTCACTGGTAGAATTCTTACCTCCCAAAAATATTGTACCATTTGCAAGAATATCAGTAAAGGATAGAATACAAAATAAAAGTATGTTCTACCACTATATCATCTTTCCGATTGAAACATAAGAAGCTGTATTCTTTTTTGTTTTATTTTTTAATTTTTTAAATTTATTTATTTATTTATTATTATTATTATTATACTTTAAGTTCTAGGGTACATGTGCATAACGTGCAGGTTTGTCACATATGTATACTTGTGCCGTGTTGGTGTGCTGAACCCATCAACTTGTCAGTACCCATCAACTCGTTCTTTACATCAGGTGTAACTCCCAATGCAATCCCTCCCCTCTCCCCACTCCCCATAATAGGCCCTGCTGTGTGATTTTCCCTTTCCCGAGTCCAAGTGATCTTATTGTTCAATTCCCACCTATGAGTGAGAACATGCAGTGTTTGGTTTTCTGTTCTTGCGATAGTTTGCTGAGAATGATGGTTTCCAGCTGCATCCATGTCCCTACAAAGGACACAAATTCATTCTTTTTTATGGCTGCATAGTATTCCATGGTGTATATGTGCCACATTTTCTTAATCCAGTCTGTCACTGATGGACATTCGGGTTCATTCCAAGTCTTTGCTATTGTGAATAGTGCTGCAATGAACATACGTGTACATGTGTCTTTATAGCAGCATGATTTATAATCCTTTGGGTATATACCCAGTAATGGGATGGCTGGGTCATACGGTACTTCTAGTTCTAGATCCTTGAGGAATCGCCATACTGTTTTCCATAAAGTTGAACTAGTTTACAATCCCACCAACAGTATAAAAGTGTTCCTATTTCTCCACATCCTCTCCAGATGGTATCTCATTGTGGTTTTGATTTGCATTTCTCTGATGGCCAGTGATGATGAGCATTGTTTCATGTGTCTGTTGGCTGTATGAATGTCTTCTTTTGAGAAATGTCTGTTCATATCCTTTGCCCACTTTTTGATGGGGTTGTTTGTTTTTTTCTTGTAAATTTGTTTGAGTTCTTTGTAGGTTCTGGATATTAGCCCTTTGTCAGATGAGAAGATTGCAAAAATTTTCTCCCATTCTGTAGGTTGCCTGTTCACTCTGATGGTAGTTTCTTTTGCTGTGCAGAAGCTCTTTAGCTTAATGAGATCCCATTTGTCAATTTTGGCTTTTGCTGCCGTTGCTTTTGGTGTTTTAGACATGAAGTCTTTGCCCATGCCTATGTCCTGAATGGTACTACCTAGGTTTTCCTCTAGGGTTTTTATGGCATTAGGTCTAACATTTTAATCTCTAATCCATCTTGAATTAATTTCTATATAAGGCATAAGGAAAGGATCCAGTTTCAGCTTTCTACTTATGGCTAGCCAATTATCCCAGCACCATTTATTAAATAGGGAATCCTATTCTCATTTCTTGTTTTTCTCAGGTTTGTCAAAGATCAGATGGCTGTAGATGTGTGGTATTATTTCTGAGGACTCTTCTGTTCCATTGGTCTATATCTCTGTTTTGGTACCAGTACCATGCTGCTTTGGTTACTGTAGCCTTGTAGTATAGTTTGAAGTCAGGTAGCGTGATGCCTCCAGCTTTGCTCTTTTGACTTAGGATTGTCTTGGCAATGCAGGCTCTTTTTTGGTTCCATATGAACTTTAAAGCAGTGTTTTCCAATTCTGTGCAGAAACTCATTGGTAGCTTGATGGGGATGGCATTGAATCTATAAATTACCTTGGGCAGTATGGCCATTTTCACGATATTGATTCTTCCTATCCATGAGCATGGTATGTTCTTCCATTTGTTTGTGTCCTCTTTTATTTCACTGAGCAGTGGTTTGTAGTTCTCCTTGAAGAGGTCCTTTACATCCTTTGTAAGTTGAATTCCTAGATATTTTATTCTCTTTGAAGCGATTGTGAATGGAAGTTCATTCATGATTTGGCTCTCTGTTTGTCTGTTACTGGTGTATAAGAATGTTTGTGATTTTTGCACATTAATTTTGTATCCTGAGACTTTGCTGAAGTTGCTTATCAGCTTAAGGAGATTTTGGGCTGAGACAATGGGATTTTCTAAATATACAATCATGTCATCTGCAAACAGGGACAATTTGACTTCTTCTTTTCCTAACTGAATTCCCTTTATTTCTTTCTCTTGCCGGATTGCCCTGGCCAGAACTTCCAAAACTATCTTGAATAGTAGTGGTGGGAGAGGGCATCCCTCTCTTTTTCCAGTTTTCAGATGGAATGCTTCCAGTTTTTGTCCATTAAGTATGATATTGGCTGTGGGTTTGTCATAAATAGCTCTTATTATTTTGAGATATGTTCCATCAATACTGAATTTATTGAGAGTGTTTAGCATGAAGGGCTGTTGAATTTTGTCAAAGGCCTTTTCTGCATCTATTGAGATAATCATGTGGTTTTTGTCTTTGGTTCTGTTTATATGCTGGATTACGTTTATTGATTTGTGTATGTTGAACCAGTCTTGCACCCAGGGATGAAGCTCACTTGATCATGGTGGGTAAGTTTTTGATGTGCTGCTGGATTTGGTTTGCCAGTATTTTATTGCGGATTTTTGCATCAATGTTCATCAGGGATATTGGTCTGAGATTCTCTTTTTTAACTGTGTCTCTGCCCAGCTTTGGGATCAGGAATATGTTGTTCTCATAAAATGAGTTAGGGAGGATTCCCTCTTTTTCTATTGATTGGAATAGTTTCAGAAGGAATGGTACCTTGTACCTCTGGTAGAATTCAGCTGTGAATCCATCTGGCCCTGGAATTTTTTTTAGTTGGTAGGCTATTAATTATTGCCTCAATTTCAGAGCCTGCTTTTTTTCTATTCAGGGATTCAACTTCTTCCTGGTTTAGACTTGGGAGAGTGTAAGTGTCCAGGAAATTATCCATTTCTTCTAGATTTTCTAGTTTATTTGCGTAGAAGTGTTTATAGTATTCTCTGATAGAGTTTGTATTTCTGTGTGGTCAGTGGTGATATCCCCTTTATCATTTTTTATTGCATCTATTTGATTCTTCTCTCTTTTCTTCTTTATTAGTCTTGCTAGCAGTCTATCAATTTGGTTGATCTTTTCAGAAAACCAACTCCTGGATTCATTGATTTTTTGGGGAAGGTTTTTTGTGTCTCTATCTCCTTCAGTTCTGCTCTGATCTTAGTTATTTCTTGTCTTCTGCTAGCTTTTGAATATATTTGCTTTTGCTTCTCTAGTTCTTTTAATTGTGATGTTAGAGTGTCAATTTTAGATCTTTCTAGCTTTCTTTTGTGGGCATTTAGTGCTATAAATTTCCCTCTACACACTGCTTTAAATATGTTCCAGAGATTCTTGTACGTTGTATGTTTGTTCTCATTGGTTTCAAAGAACATCTTTATTTCTGCTTTCATTTGGTTATGTACCCAGTAGTCATTCAGGAGCAGGTTGTTCGATTTCCACGTAGTTGAGCGGTTTTGATTGAGTTTCTTAGTCCTGAGTTCTAGTTTGATTGCACCATGATCTGAGAGACAGTTTGTTATAATTTCTGTTCTTGTACATTTGCTGAGGAGTGCTTTACTTCCAATTATGTGGTCAATTTTGGAATAAGTGCGATGTGGTGCTGAGAAGAATGTATATTCTGTTGATTTGGGGTGGAGAGTTCTGTAGATGTCTATTAAGTCCGCGTGGTGCAGAGATGAGTTCAATTCCTGGATATCCTTGTTAACTTTCTGTCTCATTGATCTGTCTAATGTTGACAGTGGGGTGTTGAAGTCTCCCATTATTATTGTATGGGAGTCTAAGTCTCTTTGTAAGTCTCTAAGGACTTGCTTTATGAATCTGGGTGCTCCTGTGTTGGGTGCATATATATTGAGGATAGTTAGCTCTTCCTGTTGAATTGATCCCTTTACCATTATGTAATGGCCTTCTTTGTCTCTTTTGATCTTTGATGGTTTAAAGTCTGTTTTATCAGAGACTAGTATGCAACCCCTGCTTTTTTTTGTTCTGCATTTCTTGGTAGCTCTTCCTCCATCCCTTTATTTTGAGCATATGTATGTCTCTGCATGTGAGATGGGTTTCCTGAATACAGCAGACTGATGGGTCTTGACTCTTTATCCAGTTTGCCAGTCTGTGTCTTTTAATTGGACCATTTAGTCCATTTACATTTAAGGTTAATATTGTTATGTGTGAACTTGATCCTGTCATTATGATATTAACTGGTTATTTTGCTCGTTAGTTGATGCAGTTTCTTCCTAGCCTCGATGGTCTTTACATTTTGGCATGTTTTTGCAATGGCTGGTACCGGTTGTTCCTTTCCATGTTTAGTGCTTCCTTCAGGGTCTCTTGTAAGGCAGCCCTGGTGGTGACAAAATCTCTAAACATTTGCTTATCTGTAAAGGATTTTATTTCTCCTTCACTTATGAAACTTAGTTTGGCTGGATATGAAATTCTGGGTTGAAAATTCTTTTCTTTAAGAGTGTTGAATATTGGCCCCCACTCTCATCTGGCTTGTAGAGTTTCTGCCAAGAGATCTGCTGTTTGTCTGATGGGCTTCCCTTTGTGGGTAACCCGACCTTTCTCTCTGGCTGCCCTTAAGATTTTTTCCTTCATTTCAACTTTGGTGAATCTGGCAATTATGTGTCTTGGAGTTGCTCTTCTCAAGGAGTATCTTTGTGGCATTCTCTGTATTTCCTGGATTTGAATGTTGGTCTGCCCTACTAGGTTGGGGAAGTTCTCCTGGATGATATCCTGAAGAGTGTTTTCCAACTTGGTTCCATTTTCCCCCTCACTTTCAGGCACCCCAACCAGACGTAGATTTGGTCTTTTTATATAATCCCATACTTCCTACAGGCTTTGTTCATTTCTTTTTCTTCTTTTTTCTTTTGGTTTCTCTTCTCACTTCATTTCATTCATTTGATCCTCAATCGCTGATACTCTTTCTTCCAGTTGATTGAGTCGGTTACTGAAGCTTGTGCATTTGTCACGTATTTCTCATGTCGTGGTTTTCATCTCTGTCATTTCGTTTATGACCTTCTCTGCATTAATTACTCTAGCTATCAATTCTTCCACTCTTTTTTCAAGATTTTTAGTTTCTTTGCGCTGGGTACGTAATTCCTCCTTTAGCTCTGAGAAGTTTGATGAACTTAAGCCTTCTTCTCTCATCTCGTCAAAGTCATTCTCTGTCCAGCTTTGATCCGTTGCTGACAATGAGCTGCGCTCCTTTACCGGGGAAGATGTGCTCTTATTTTTTGAATTTCCAGCTTTTCTGCCCTGCTTTTTCCCCATCTTTGTGGTTTTATCTGCCTCTGATCTTTGATGATGGTGAGGTACTGATGGGGTTTTGGTGTAGGTGTCCTTCCTGTTTGATAGTTTTCCTTCTAACAGTCAGGACCCTCAGCTGTAGGTCTGTAGGAGATTGCTTGAGGTCCACTCCAGACCCTGTTTGCCTGGGTATCAGCAACAGAGGCTGCAGAAAATAGAATATTGCTGAACAGCGAGTGTACCTGTCTGGTTCTTACTTTAGAAGCTTCCTCTCAGGGGTGTACTCCACCCTGTGAGGTGTGGGGTGTCAGACTGCCCCTAGTGGGGGATGTCTCCCAGTTAGGCTACTCAGGGGTCAGGGACCCACTTGAGCAGGCAGTCTGTCCGTTCTCAGATCTCAACCTCCATGTTAGGAGATCCACTGCTCTCTTCAAAGCTGTCAGACAGAGTCGTTTGCATCTGCAGAGGTTTCTGCTGCTTTTTTTTTGGTTGTTGTTGTTTAGCTGTGCCCTGTCCCCAGAGGTGGAGTCTACAGAGACAGGCAGGCCTCCTTGAGCTGCTGTGAGCTCCACCCAGTTCAAGCTTCCCAGCAGTTTGTTTACCTACTTAAGCCTCAGCAATGACGGGCGCCCCTCCCCCAGCCTTGCTGCTGCCTTGCGGTTAGATGGCGGACTGCTGTGCTAGCAATGAGGGAGGCTCCGTGGGTGTGGGACCCTCCCAGCCAGGTGTGGGATATAATCTCCTGCTGTGCCCGTTTGCTTAAAGTGCAGTATTGGGGTGGGAGTTACCTGATTTTCCAGGTGTTGTATGTCTCAGTTCTCCTGGCTAGGAAAAGGGATTCCCTTCCCCCTTGCACTTCCCAGGTGAGGCGATGCCTCGCCCTGCTTCAGCTCTCGCTGGTCGGGCTGCAGCAGCTGACCAGCACCGATTGTCCGGCTCTCCCTAGTGAGATGAATCCAGTACCTCAGTTGAAAATGCAGAAATCACCGGTCTTCTGTGTCACTCTCTCGGGGAGTTGGAGACTAGAGCTGTTCCTGTTCAGCCATCTTGCTCCGCCCCCCATGAATGCACTTCTATGGAATAAAATCATTTACACAACGTTAGTAATATTTTTATAAGTGTTAGATTCTTTTTGAATGCAGTTTGAATGGAAGGGATTTGAGATGAAAAACTGCAAAAATCTTTCTAATCTATACTTACGAAGAAAGAGGAAATAAACATCATCGCATTTCTGACCGACTGACTACAATGCTATTACCAAAATCTTTTAACTACAGTTGGCCAAAAAAATATTACTTTGTATTTTTTTGTCAGAAATGAAAAGAAAAAGGCATTAAGATTCAGATTGCATTAATACTAAAACTACTAAAAATAAACCATAAATCTGTGATGCAACACTTTGGCTTCAACTCAATTCAACACAATTATTTAGTTATCTATTTGGATATCATTGTATCTTTGAGGATTTCATTGATGTGGAATAAATGAATAATGCTGACAAAAGATTTGCAGTTAAACACTCACGTATGAACATTAATATCCCCGTTATTTTCTATGGTCCTCATTTCTCAAACATATATTTCAATTCTAAAATTGTTATTGATTACTAATACATTTGATTTTCCAGAGAGTATTATAGATGCTATGGATGTGGAAAAATCACACTAATTTCCCACCCTCAAAAGATGACTTTCAGTAGGTATGACATTATCATTGTTAAAGGAAATTCCAGCTAATATAAAAAAAAAAAAAAAAAATGAAAGACAGCTCAAGGGAGCAAAAAGTTTTGTTACATTTGTAAGCTCCTTATATAGGTAGAACAATGATCATTCCAAGTGGCCAAGGCCTAACTCCAACTACATTAAACAACACAGGAATTTATTTTCTCCAGGACCTAAGAAGTAGCATTTCGATACTACTTTATTCAGTCTCAAATGATGTGATAAAGATGCAGTCTTGAGCTCTACCACTCAAATTAGCTCTCAACCTTGCTATATGGATGTCACATGATGTCAAGTTGCTAAGGTGATTATGTTTATTCTCACATGCTTCAGGCTCAAATTTGACTGGCAAGAGTTCTTTTTCCCCAAAAATTTGAACCAAAGCCCTGAACTAATATTATTTCCCAAATTCAATAATATGTTAATTTCTGAAACAATCACAATTGCTAGGCATGTACAATGTCTTAGTTTTATAATACCTATTCATCATGTACACCAAAGTATGAGTAGAATCTCCACAGAAACTATGCAGGTGTTCCATTTCTAAGATATTAGTCAAAGGAAATAAATGAATTAAAAAACAAGAGTATAGTATAGGAAAAGCTGAAAGTCTAGTTTCAAAACCAAAAGCTGATAGTTGATAGTTATACCCCCTTTCGTTTGGCAATTGACATAACCTCTTTGTGCTTCAGATTTCTTTATAGACTACATCTGTAAAGTGAAAGTAATAATAATAATAAACCTCAAAATTGTGATTGCATGTTAATGTAAATATTTAAAACAACTCTGGATACATACTAAGTGCTCAATAACAGTTATTTTTATAACTGTTAAGTGGAAACTGTGTGTTTCTATATAAGTGTGTGTATGTGTACACCCTAAGAAATTTATAAGCCAACCAGCAGCCCTCAATACTGCTCTGCCTATGGAGCAGCCATTCCTTTACTTTTCTAATGAACTTGCTTTCACTTTACTCATAAAAAGAAAATAAGAAAACAAAAGAATTTAAATTTAGTGACAATCAGTTTGTGTGCTATATTTAAGGAGCTACAATATTTTTAGGTATTTAAACTTCAATGCAAGTAGCACTTTCATTCATTTTGTCTTTTAATAGTCAAGGAACTCATCCAAGGAAAATTAAAAAAAAAAAAAATTGCATTTTCTGAAATGGTACCAAGTGGAATTTGACAAAAAACGCTAACCATATCAAAACTTGTGTTCCTTGCATAATATTATCTGGCCCAGAAAATATAGTGATTGTGACTTTTTAAGCTAAGGAGGAAATCATTTTTGTTGCTTTTGGAGTTGTTTCTAAAACATTTTTTTGAACAATTTCTCAAACAGATATAATTTAGTTATCTGAATATTGCTCCACATACATAGTACATATGTATATAATATATACTTTAGACACTCTATATTTTATAACTGTTATTTGCTTTGAAAAGAACTTAACTTTCAAAACTATATATTTATATGTTATAGCAATATCAACATATTGAGTATTTGTATATTATATTAAATATATATGTTTTATGATTTAATTATACATATACTGTTGAAGCACTCACTAGCTACTTTTATAAGTATCTATCAATTGCTTAGAAAAGTAAAATTGGCTTTCAAAAGTATATGTTTTCTATTTTTAAATGTGTCAAGAATGTACTTAACAGGTGAAAAATATCTAAATGAAATAATTTATTTCCAAGTATCCTTTTTAACTTGTCAGGTTTGTTCTTATTTTGCTTATGATCTATCTTAATACATATTTCCAAATTTGTCAAATGTTCTATGCAGAATAACTACTTTCAAATTATTAGATAAAGAATTTTATATCAAACTACAGCTAAATGTTGATACTAAAAATAATTAAAATGAAATAAGAGCAATGAAAATATATTTTACATCTAAATGTTCAAGATATACTAAAGTTTAAAAGGCCAGTTTTATTTTATGAGCTAGCATTCCTCATACTACTTGCTGAAAATGCTTTTTTCTCTCATATTTTTAGTTACTTATCATGACACTTATTTCTTCACTTTATTACATTTTTGTGGCACTCACTTTTCTCTACAAGAAAAAAAATTCAATTTTACTTTTTTTACTAGCCAATTAAAATATATTTAATTTGAATTTCAAATACAGATTTCTCTATATAGATATGTATTTATATATCTATATCTCTCTACATATAAATATATATTGAGAAAAATTAAGAAATATTAATTCATAATTTAATACATAATCAAAAGACAAGTTGAATATAGTAAGAATTTTTGTACTAGTTGCTATGGACAGAATGTTAACATAATCCAAAATTCATAAGATAGTATTGAACACCTAGTGTGACAGTATTAAGAGCCTTTGGGAAGTGATTACAACATAGGGATTCCACCCTCATGATTATTGCCCTTATAAAAAAGACTTGAGTGAGCTTCCTTTCTCCTTTTTCTGTGTTATGATGTAGCAATAAAGCACGATCTATGAAACAGAGAGGCTTACCAGACATCAAATCTATTGCACCTTGATCTTGGAATTCCTGAGCTCCAGAACTATTGGCAATATATTTTTGTTGTTTTTAAGTTACCCAATCTAATGTATTTTGTTATTGCAGCACAAACTGATAGTAGTCATTCAAATAATACAGTACTATGTTGTTTCCTTCATTTTCAATTTATTTGGATAACTATCAATTGCAGTGTCTTTGTTGTAAGATTTGAGATTGTCATCAAGTAGTAGGAGTTCATTTCAGCTATTTTTAAAACAAGTTTTAACGATATCATCTTTACCATTTCTTTCATTTAAGTCTTGAAAATCAAGAACATTTAACTTAGTAATCCGTACTCAGTTGACTTATCATGCACTTTAAAAGTGAATTAGGTTAATAGTGGAAGTTTGGAATAAAACTGAAAATATGCTATGGTAATTTCTGATGTAACATTCTACCACATGCATCTTGTTCATCCATATTTCTATTATAAACTAAAAATAAAAAGGGCATTTAAAAATAAAAATTTCTAAAAATAAATATGAAAGTTTTTTGTGTGTTTTTGATTTATACATTGTAAATTTGCATGTTTTTATTGATTTGAATATTTGCTTACGATTTGAAAATAATGAAATTTATTACATGATTATATATACAAAAACCAAAGCTCATATATTATAATGTCCAAGTGGATATAATTCAGCTGTCTTCCAAAGTCATTAAGTCCTCATGCAAAAATCAGAATCTTTAGAGATCCATAATCAGTATACAAGATTTATATAGTGATTTGGTTTGGCTGTGTCCCCACCCAGATCTCATCTTGAATAATAGCTCCCATAATTCCCACATCTTGTTGCAGGAACCAAGTGGGAGATAACTAAATCATGGAGGCAGTTTTCCCCATACTGTTCTCATGGTAGTGAATAACTCTCACAAGATCTGATGGTTTTATAAGGAGTATACCTGTTTGCTTGGTTCTCATTTTTCTCTCTTGCCTGCTGCCATGTAAGACATCCCTTGCTCTTCCACCATGATTATGAGGCCTCCCTAGTCATGTGGAACTGTAAGTCAACCTCTTTCCTCTTTCCTTTATAAATTACCCAGTCTTAGGTATGTCTTTATCAGCAGTGTGAGAACAGACTGGTACATATAGTATCCTATGTGAAAAGAGAGGCCATTAAAGAGTTTCAAAAGGGAAACATTATATTTCATTTATATATGTTTTAAAGAATATTCAGATAGTTATGTGAAAAACTAGCTTGAATTAGCACTAAAATGTATGGATACCAAAGGAAGGGAAATTGTAATAGTCTAGGTAAAAGACGATGATACAAAGTTTTTAAAAAAATACAGAGGCCAAACTGACAAGACAAAATAGAATACATGATTTAGGAGTAATGAAGAAGGAGGAATCAAAGATGATTTATTTTCTGGCTCAAGCAAATAGAGCATGTTGCCTTTGCTGAGATAAATTATATTCTTCTATAAGAAGATTTCTGTGGAAGGTCAAAAGTTCACTTCTAGATGTCTTAGTTTTGAGGACTAGATGAGACATTTAAGTGATGATGCTATGTAGGCAAGTAATTGCATAATTCTGAGCTTCTTAGAAATGTCAACTCTAAGTAAATATAATTTTTATAGTAACCACCAACATGTAATGCCTTGAGAATGGACAAAAACAGGAAACTAATAGTTCATAACAGGGGCAAATATGATGCAAACACTGTGCACTCTTTGTATCACGTAGTACACTAGTATACACTAATCTCCTCTCATCTTCCTATGGATGAGCTGTGCTTAACCCACTGTGAATTTGGAATAGTGAGCCTGATCTAAATGACAGAAACTAGTCCTTCAAGGACTGTATATTTATAAGATAATCCTAAATATGGCATTAAGTGGTGGAAAGAATCTCATTTTACACCCCAAAACCAAATATGTACCACCTGTGTAGGCTATTCCACCTATTCCAACTACCAACAACTGGTAGACTTGCCAAACCATACTTGCAGCAGCCTTTCCCATTCAGGGAAGTTTGAGACACTTAGCCCAGAGGCTCATTGTCAGACAGAACAGAGAGAGAATGGGTATCATGAATCGTCTTGGCTGGCAGAGAAGAGATGATGAAAAAAATGCCCACCAGTAAGAAAACTTCAGGCCTATACTATCTGTGATAAAATTAACATATGGCAGCAGATTTTTAGAGCATATAAGAGATAATCTTGAATTATAGTCTAAAGCATCTAGGAGTTTATTCTGTAGGCAAAAGTAGCAATTGTAAGTATGAGGGTGTGGGTATATGTGCAAGAGAGAGAGAAAGAGAAAAAATACATTCATATTATATTAATATACTAGCATTTCAAAGTATGATTAGTAAACATAATATTTCATGTTTGTTTTATTTATTGGATTACTTTAAAATAAACAATCATCACTTACATGCATATTTATGGGATGGGCTAGAATATTTTTTACAACACATGAAATACTCCAACATTTAATTTTATTTCATTTTATTAAATATATTTCATAACATAATAAATGTAATGCAAGTGTAGAATTTAGAAATCACAGAGAGCAATGTATCCTTATTTACATTCCCAAAGGCAGCCATTAAAAAGATTTTTCTCTTTTAGTTCTACTAACGTTTTAATTCCATTACTTCAAATAATATATTTTTGTCTCTAGTTTTATTGATTTATCAACAAAATTAAGTAAAAAAGCAATAAGTAAGGTTTATACTATTAAAGCCATGTAGTTATGTTTTTACTGCAGTACTGAACAGAACGTTTCGAATAATCTTTCTTCCCTGGGACCCCAAAGATAAAGTCCTCTTGATGGTTTGTCCCCAGTCGATTTCCTAATCCATTCTTGTAGGATGAATGAAATATGGGCTACACAGTTTCTCAGATCTTCCTTTAAAGACACTTGTTTCAGCAATTAGTTGAATCAATCTGCTTTCTTAATTCTCCTCTATACTTTATTCCCTTTACACTTCTGTAAGAATTTTGTTATTCTGCTTTCATTCCTTCCTTCCTTGAGCCTCTGTGCAAACTTGACTCTAAGATTGTTTTTGAAATAATCCCATTGACTTTTTGTTAAGTTTCGTTTCTTTTACTTTCTCCTCTGAAAATTGACCTGTACACTAAATTTTCTGCTATAGCCTTGGCAATCTACTCTGTTTTTCTGCTCTAAGTTTTCTATTCACTCTGATACACACTGAAAAAAAAAAAAACAAATCCACTTACCTATATTCACAAAACTTTCATTTTCACACTTTGCTTGTTTTTATATGAGTTTCATTGGTCCTTGAAAGGGTTTTATGCTCCTCATATATGACTCTGAAATCCCTCAACACAGAAAGTCATTTCTTCACTCTAAATAGACATATTTATTTTTAACTTTTATTTTAGGTTCAAGGTTAAATGTGAAGGTTTGTTATATAGGTACATGTGTGTCACAGAGGTTTTTTGTACAGACTGTTTCATCATCTGGGTGTTAAGCCCAGTAGCCAATAGTTATCTTTTCTGCTCCTATCTCTCCGCCCACCCTTCACCCTCAAGTAGACCTCAGTGCCTGATTGTTCCCCTCTTTGTGTTCATGAGTTCTCATCATTTAGCTCCCACTTATAAGTGAAAATATGGGTTTTTGATATTCTGTTTCTGGATTAGATTGCTAAGGATAAAAGCCTCCAGCTCCATCACTGTTCCTGCAAAAGACATGATCTCATTCTTTTGTATGGCATACCACATTTTCTTTACTCAAGCTGTCATTGGTGGGCATTTAGGTTGATTCCATGATGTTACTATTGTGAATAGTGCTGCAGTGAACATTCACATGCATGTGTGTTCATGGTAGAATGATTTATATTCCTCTGAGTATATATCCAGTAGTGGGATTACTGAGTGGAAATGTAGTTCTGCTTTTAGCTCTTTGAGAAATCACCACACTACTTTCCCCAGTGGATGAAAGAATTTAAATTACCGCCAACAGTGTATAAATGATCCCTTTTCTCTGCAACCTAAACCAGCATCTTTTATTTATTTTACTTTTTAATAATAGCCATTTGATAGGTGTGAGATGGTATCTCATTGTGGTTTTGATTTGCATTTTTCTAATGATCAATGATATTCAGCTTTTTCGTATGCTTTTTGGTCACATATATGTCTTCTTTAGAAAAATGTCTGTTCATGTCTTTTCCTCACTTTTGAATTGAGTGGTTTATTTCTTGTAAATTTGTTTCTTACAGATGCTGTATAATAGACCTTTGTCAGATGCATAGTTTGCAAATATTTTTTCTCATTCTGTAGGTTTTCTGTTTACCGTGTTGGTAATTTCTTTTGCCATGCAGAAGCTCTTAAGTATAACTAGATCCCATTTGTCATTTTGTGCTTTTGTTTCAATTGCTTTTGGTGTCTTTGTCATGAAATTTTTGCCTGTTCATATGTCCAGGATGGTATTGCTTAGGCTGTCTTCCAGAAGTTTTATAGTACCTAAACTTTTTCTGTGTTCTAAATAAAAAATGTTTTAGTTTCTTTATTTTGAAGTCCCAGCCAATGCTGTCTTAACTACTAAAATCCATTCTTTATCAACTCAATCCAGCCTTGCCTCATGATTTAAAATACCAGTCAAACATAACTGAAAGCCCCCTGGTTAGCATTACTCATATCAGTTGAACCTTACAGCTATACCTGAGGACAATGTCCACTGCAAACTGTATAGATCAAAAGTTTCTTTTTTCCAAAATGTCACTTTTTCTTTCTAATTTTCAAGTCATTTCCTCACATACTGAGTATACTTTGTTTCTCTGTGTGATATGTGTGGATATGATGGAAAAAAAACATATTGCCAGTTAATCATCCACTGCTCCTACATGTTCTCAGGCAAATTTTTGCTAGAGATGGATCCAGATAGAAATTAATTATCATTTATTTGTTAAAGCTGTGTTTGAAATAAAAATTCAGATCAAAATCTAAAAGAGGAAGCCTTTCTTCCTCTCTGCAAATAAAACCTAAGATCATGGTTTCAGAAAGAGCAACTGGAGAAGAGTAGTTCTTTACCACAACACAGAAAGATAAGTTTTATCCCAGTGATCAGGTTGCATCATAAAATAAAACAAAGAAACAATTTGGTCCATATGTAATCAAGGAATTCACAATGAAAGCAACATAAACCATTTATTTTTATTTTTAGCCAAATAATCATATTCACTATTTCATGGGATATAGAAAATATTCACCATCTAGAAGGAAGAATAATGTGGTCCAAGGAAAGCATAGTCCAAGAAAGATGATGAGGAGAAGTATGCATCACATTCTACAGAATGTGATCAGTTACGTTGAGAATGATCAGTTATGTTGAGCACCCTTTTATTTATCTGTGCAATTAAAAGGTTATGCAAATATTTTTCAAAGATCTAAGGATAGTTTTTCCATAATAGAGCACTTTGAGATATACATACATATATATATGTGTGTGTGTGTGTGTGGATATATATCATAGATGTGATATATATGTGGATACGTATCACAGATGTGATATATGTGTGGATACGTATCACAGATGTGATATATATGTACATATATATTATAGATGTGATATATAGATACATATGGATATGGATATATAGAGAGAGACTTACATAGAGAGATATATACAGAGAGAGACATATATATAGAGAGATAATTTTTCCATAATGGGGCACTTTGAGATACATATATATCAATATATATATCATATAGATATATATGTATGATATATATATGATATATATATTTTCATAATAGGGCATTATATATGATAAATATATTGATTATATATTAAAGTTATATATATTGATATATAACTTTATAATCTACTTAATTTTTGATAAATTACTTTAGAAATTTGGAATACATTTGTATTCTGCCCAAAAACCATTGAAGATAACTTTTTAGAGATCTACTATTTTAACTTTGATATGCCCCTATAACTTTACCTTATAACTTCCCATTTTCTGACATTGGTCTTGATTACATTGGAAATTAATTATTATTTTTTATTTTTTTCTTATCCAGGTTCTCCTACTTAGAGTCATTTCTTTCCACCAATTGTTCTCTTTGTGTTGCCTTCATGTTTCACATAAGTGCTCCTTACTTTCTGAAGACACATGTTATCATTTATTTCATTTATTATATTTAAATGGCTCTCTGAAAGTAGACTTTTGACTTCAATAAATTCGGCCCCATGTTTCCATAGTAACCTACTCAAAACATCACTGTCATCTTGTCATATTACTTCACTAAGGCTGTCAATATATTCCAATTGCTTATGAGAAAGCTTATACTCCTCAATTTGGCATTCAAGAAACCTACAATGTGATGAAAATGATTTTTAAAGCCCGGCCTTCCAAATTCATCTCATATTGCATTGCTTATCAAAATGATAAAGTCATTATTACTTAAGTACAATCTGACAATTTTATATTATGTGGAATATCTTGACCTTCAAAACTATAAAGCTTATAAACTTTAAAGTTTTCCTAGATTTAAATAAATCTATCTTTTATTGTATCTTGTTCATAAAATTTTTTTTTTACAAATTTTCTCAAACTCTAAGTCTAACCCAGGTTTTTCTATGGATTAATGAAGACCCTCTAGCCATTATCCAACTGACTAGTAGGTTTTTCTACATAAACGACTCAATTATACAAAGCTCAGTGTACTTTATTATCTTCTTATGACATAGGCTATGTAATTTTTCAACCACCCAATTCCATTTTCTCCTAGGCACTCAGATAAATTACATTTTCTATGCCTTCTCTGCTGGTAGTTAGGGCCACGTGACTAAATTCTGGGCCATTGGAAGGAAACAGAAATAAAAATAAATTAGCTCCCAGCAAGGCCCAATTTTTTTTTTTTTTAAGGCAATTTACAATGGTGATTCTTCAGGCTTTATTTCCCATACTCTGCTTACTCAAGAAGACAAGGTTTTGGAAGACCATAGAGTCCTATTCCAGACAGCCTCTTAGTGACTGTGAGAAACTGTATCTTCTAGCTCAGATGATGCTTGTTGACTTATGATGTGAAAAAAAATATTGCTTGTTTTAAGCCAGTGATACTTTATGGTTGTACACTAATTACGTTAGCCCAAAATATAAATCAAAGCACATAATTTCTCTCTGTATTTAATTCTACTGTAATAGTCCAAGCCAACATTCCATCTTACCTCAACTACTACAAGAACTTCCTAATAGCTCTCTTTGCTTCTACACTTACTATGTAAAATCATTTCTCATTAGCAGCCAGCAATACTTTTGAAAATGTAAATTTTATTATATTGTATCGTTAATTAAAACTATATAATTGTTTCTCATTTCACTGAGACTAGAATTTAAATTTCTAATCTAGCTCAAAGAAAACCCTAATTAAACCAGAATTCTTCTCACAACATTCTCTGGAAAATGAAGTTCCTGCACCATGCTTTCAAGATTCTGGAATTTCATCCTATACAGTTTAGAGGAGAATATTAAAAAAAAAAAAGTAATAATATAAGTTAATTGAAACATGTGTATATACTTGCACACACACACACACACACCCCTTGTGGAGTATAGTTCAGTAAAGCCAAAATTGTAATTACTTTAATCTATAATACAAAATATAATAAGTAACCAATAAATTCATAAAGAATGAATGTTGGACAGATACGTGACCTATAGCTGTATTCATTTTGTCAAAAAAGCTATTGATTGTCTATAAGTACTAGGCCTTTATATTTATGAGTTCTTTTGAGAACTTTATTTTGGTTACTGTATATTTACCTCTTCATACAAGTATGTCTCATGCATACACTAAATTATGACATCTCAATTATGAGTTTCTCAATTCAGATTTGCAATTGTCTCATATAATCATGAACCATTAAATTAAAAATAAACTGAAAAAGTTTAACATAAATATGAGAGATGTGAGAGTGATATATAATAAGCTAGAGCAGAAGAAAAGCATTAAGTTAGCTATATGGAATGTGATCTCTCATTTGGCATTCCACGAATAAAGAAAAATGCTTTCATGCTGATGTTATAGATACTTAAAATACATCATTAAATGGAGGTAAGTAGAGTGAAGAAAGGTTTAAATGAAAATATAAAAGTAATAGCAAATTTGGGGCTGACAGAAATAAGTTTGTTTTTCATTTCTCTGATGATCAGTTATGTTGAACACCCTCTTATTTGTCTGTTTATCATTTCTATGTCTTCTTTTGAGAAGTGTTTATTCAGATATTTGCCAATTTTTTAATTAGAATCTTAGTTTTTTTTATAGAGCTGTGTGGTCATATATATATACACACACACACAATGTGTGTGTGTATATATGTTTATATATATACATCTACACATATGTATATATATGTTATGGTTATTAATGCCTTGTCACATGGATAGTCTGTAAATGTTTTCTCACATTCCACTGGTTGTCTCTGCACTTTGTTGATTATTTCCTTTCATGTAATTAAGCTTTGTAACATGATGTGATTCTATGTGTCCATTTTTGCTTTGGTGTCCTATGCATCTGGGGCGTTACTCAAAAAATCTTTGCCTAGAATAAAGTCTTAGAGAGTTGCCCCAGTGTTTTATTGTAATAGCTTCATAGTTTGAGGTCTTAGATTTAACTTTTCAATGAACTTTGTTTTTGTTTTTGCATATGGTGAGAGATAGGAGTCTAGTTTTCTTATTTTGCATATGGATGTCCAGTTTCCGAGCACCATTTATTGAAGGGACTGTCCTTTCCCCAGTGTATGTTCTTGGCACCATTACTGTAAGTGAGTTTATTCTAGACGTATGGATTTATTTATTTGTTGTCTATTCTGTTCCATTGGTCAATGGGTCTGCTTTTCTGCCAGTACCATGATGTTTGGTTTACTATAGCTCTGCAGTATAACTTGAAGTCTGGTAATGTGATTCCTCTTTTTTCCCCCTCAGAATAGCTTACAGTTCCATATAAATTAAATTTTCAGAAATTTCAGGATTGGGGATTATTGTGTTTTCACACTACTGATAAAGACATACCCAAGACTTGGGAGAAAAAGAGGTTTAATTGGAGTTACATTCCGCGTGGCTGAGGAGACCTCAAAATCATGGCAGGAGATGAAAGGCACTGCTCACATGGCAGTGGCAAGAGAAAGTGAGAAAGATGCAAAAGTGGAAACCCCTGATAAAACCATCAGATCTCGTGAGACTTATTCACTACCAGAAGAACAGTATGGGGAAATTTGTCCCCATAATTTAAATTATATCCCACAAAGTCTCTCCCATAACATGTGGGAAATATGGGAGTACAATTCAAGATAAGATTTGGATGGAGACACAGAGCCAAACCATATCATCCATTCTTGGACCCTCCACATTTCATGTACTCACATTTCAAAACCAATTGTGCCTTCACAACTGGCCCCCAAAGTCTTAACTCATTTCAGCACTTACCCGAAAGTCCACACTCCAAAGTCTCATCTGAGACAAGGAAAGTCCCTTCTGCCTATGAACCTGTAAAATCAAAAGCAAGCTAGTTACTTCCTAGATACAAGGGAAGTACAGGTATTGGGTAAATACAGTTCACTACAAATGGGAAAAATTGGCCAAAACAAAGAGGGTACAAGACCCATACAAGTCCGAAATCCAGTGGGGAAGTCAAATTCTAAACTCCAAAATGATCTCCTTTGACTCCATGTTTCACATCCAGGTCATGCTGATGAAAAGGGAGGTTCCCATAGCCTTGGAAAGCTCTGCCCCTTTGGCTTTGAAGGGTATAGCCTTGCACCTGGCTGCTTTCACAGGCTGACATAGACTGCCTGTGGCTCTTCCAAGCTCACAGTTCAAGCTGCCAGTGGATCTACCATTCTGGGGTCTGGAGGACTGTAGCTGTCTTCTTACAGCTCCACTAGGCAATGCCCCAGTAGGGACTCTGTATGGGGTCTCCAACCCCACATTTCCCTCCTGCACTGCCCTAGCAGAGGTTCTCCATGAGGGTCCTGCCCCAGCAGCAAACTTTTGCCTGGGCATCCAGACCTTTCCATAGAGCTTCTGAAAGCTAGGTGGAGATTCCCAAACTTCAATTTGTGGCTTCTGTGTACCCGCAGGCTCAACATCACATGGAAGCTGCCAAAGTTTGGGGTTTGCAGCTTCTGAAACCATGCACCAAACTGTACCTTGGTCCCTTTTAGTAATGGCTGGAAAGGCTAGGACACTGGGCACCAACTCCCTAGGCTGCACAGAGGATGAGGACCCTGTACTCAACCGACGAAACCATTTTTTCCTCCTAGGCTTTTGGGTCTGTGATGGGAGGGACTGCCATGAAGACCTATGACATGCCTGGAAGACATTTTCCCCAATGTCTTTGGGATTAACATTCGGCTCCTTGTTCATTATACAAATTTCTGCCGCCAGTTTGAATTTCTCCTTTAAAAAATGTGTTTTTGGTTTTTTTTTTCATTTTCTACTGCATTGTCAGGCTGCAAGTTTTCTGAACTTTTATGCTTTGTTTCCCTGTTACAATGGAATTCATTTAACAGCACCCAGGTCACATTTTGAATGCTTTGCTGCTTAGAAATTTCTTCTGCCAGATATCCTAAATCATCTCTCTCAAGTTCAAAGTTCCACAAATCTCTAGGGCAGAGGCAAAATGACACCAGCCTCTTTGCTAAAACATAACAGGAGTCACCTTTGCTCCAGTTCCCAACAAATTACTCATCTCCATCTGAGACCACATTAGTCTAGACTTTATTTTTCATGTCACTGTTATCTTTTTTGTCAAAGCCATTCAATAAGCTGCTAGGAAGTTCCAAACTTTCCCACATTTTCCTGTCTTCTTAGCCCTCTGAACTGTTCCAATCTCTGCCTCTTACCCAGTTCCAAAGTCGCTTCCACATTTTAGGGTATCTTTTCAACCATACACCAATCCTGGTACTAATTTACTGTATTAGTACATTTTCATGCTGCTGATAAAGACATAACCGAAACTGAGAGGAAAAACAGGTTGAATTGGACTTACAGTTTTGCATGGTTGGGGCAGCCTCAGAATCATTGCAAGAGGGGAAAGGCACTTCTTACATGGCAACGGCAAGAGAAACACAGACAAAACAAGGAAGATGCAAAAGCGGAAACTCTCGATAAAACCATCAAATCTCATGAGATTTATTCACTACTAGGAGAACAGTATGGAAGAAACTGCCCCCAATGACTCAAATTATCTCCCACCAGGTCCCTCCCAGAACATGTGGGAAAAATGGGAGCACAATTTAAGATGAGATTTGGGTGGGGACACAGAGCCAACTCATATCAGATAATATTTTATATTTCTTTGAATAATGACATTGGTATTTTATAGGGATTACATTAAATCTGTAGATTATTTTGGGTAGTATGGACATTTTAGCAATATTAATTATTCCAATTCACAAACATGAAATACTTTTCCATTGGTTTGTGTCCTCTTCAATTTCTTGCATCAATGTGCTATAGTTTTCATTCTAGGGATCTTTCCTTTCCCGGGTTAAGTTAATTCCTAGGTATGTTTAATTTGTAGCCATTGTAAATGAGATTATTTTCTCTACTTCCTTACAGATTATTCACTGTTGACACATAGAAATGCTATGTGTCATAGATTTTTGTATGCGGATTTTGAATTTTGTAACTTCACTGAATTTGCTTATTAGTTCTAGTAGGTATTTTTGTGTTCTTTAGGTTTTTCCAAATGTAAGATTATATGATCTGTAAACAAGACTAATTTGACTTCTTTCTTTTCTTTTTGTATGTCCTTTATTTATTCGCTTTGTCTGTTGGCTCTAGCTAGTAATTTCAATACTATATTTGAAAGTGACAAAAGCTGGCATGCCTGTCTTATTCCAGATACTAGAGAAAAGGCTCTCAGTTTCTCCTCATTCAACACGACAACAGCTGTGTTTCTGTCATATATGGTTTTTATTGCATTTAGGAATGTCCCTTCTATGCCGATTTTTTGTAGGTTTTTTATTATGAAGGAATAATGAATTGTATCAAAGGCTTTTGCAGCATCAATTGAAATTATCACATAGCTTTTATCCTTTATTTTGTTGATCTTATTTATTACACTTACTGATTTGTGCATGATAAACCATTCTCATATATCTGGGATAAATCTCAGTTGGTCATAATGAATACTCTTTTTAATGCACTATTGGATTCCTTTGCTGATATGCTCAGTGCAAGCTCCGCCTCCCGGGTTCACGCCATTCTCCTGCCTCAGCCTCCTGAGTAGCTGGGACTACAGGTATCTGCCACCACGCCAGGCTAATTTTTTCGTATTTTTAGTAGAGATGGGGTTTCACCGTGTTGGCCAGGATGGTCTAGACCTCCTGACCTCGTGATCCGCCCACCTTGGCCTCCCAAAGTGCTGCGATTACAGGTGTGAGTCACTGCGCCCGGCCGTCGTTTTCTTTTTTCATGTGTCCTTGTCAAGTTTTGGTATCAGGATAATACTGGTCTCATAGAATGAACTTGGAAGTATTTCATTTTCCTTTATTATTTATTTTGGAATATTTTAAGTAGGATTGGCATTAGTTTTTTTTTAAATGTTTAGTAAAATGCAGCAGTGAAACCATTGTGTCCCAGGCTTTCCTCTGCTGGAAGATTTTTTATTGTGGCTTTGATCTCATTCCTTGTCATTGGTCTATTCAGTGTGAACTGCTTCACAGTTCAATCTTAGTATGTTTTATGTGTCTAGGACTACCCAATGTTTCTTATATAGTTTCTTATGGTATTATCTAACAATCTTTTTAATTTCTGAAATATTGATTGTAATATCTCCATTTTTAACTGTAGTTTTGTTTATTTGGGTCTTTTTTTTTCTTATTTAGTGTGGCTAAAGATTTGTTGATTTCATTTGTCTTTCAAGAACTAACTTTTCATTTTGTTGATCTTTTGTATTTTTTATTTTAATTTCATTTATTTCTACTCTATTTATTATTTATTTTCTTCTACTAAGTTTGGGTTTGGTTTGCTCTTTTCTTTTTCATTCTTTAAAAAGAATTGTTAGATTATTTATTTGAAGTTTTTCTATTTTTCTATCTCACTGTGTTTTATGAACCCCAAGTCTCCTGTCTCTGATACACCATAGCACTAAGACTTACCTGAGAATTTCAGACTCGTGGCCTAGACTGCCTTTCGAGTTAATTTAGGACACCAGAGCTTTAGCCTGCTGTCCTGGGGTTAGCCAAAACTCAAGTTCTGACCATTAAGCTAGATAATTTCCCTTTGGCTATGGCTACTCTTAAAGTTCCCTCCTTGGGTGCCAGCTGAGCTCTGCCCCATGTTACTTTCCTTGTGACAGAACCTCACTGAGTTCTAATGCAAAATGCCAGTCACCGTGCTTTCTCTTCCTCAAGCGCACAGATTCTTTCGCCACTCCATGCTGACACTGCCAGGAGATAGGAGAAGGGCTACACTGGCAATTCAGGATTGTCTTTCCTACTTTCTTCAGTACCTCTTTCCTTAACATGCTGTTAAAACCAGATACTGTGATTGCTCACCTAATTTTTGATTCTTATGAAGCTGCTTTTTTGTGTGGGTAGTTGTTCAATCTGGTGTTTCTGAGGGAAGATGATCATCGGAAGGTTCTATTTAGCCATCTGGCTCTACCTCATCATGATTGATATTTTAAATAAAAGCAATTTTTCTTCCAAAATCAGTGCCCCTAACATATTTTATATTGTTTTTTTTTTATCTTCTGAAAAAATGGAAAGCTTAACAATCTTAATGCATGATATTGGATTTGATGCACATTAACTGAGCTATGTATTAAGTATCATGCAAACAAATAGAAAATAACAACTCTACTTTTAAAGAGCTATGATATTAATTATGATGTAAAATATTGAGTCATTAGTATGTGTTGGGTAGATTTTAGGGATTTTTGCAGATTATCCTATTTCAATCTTATCATAACCCCAAGTGGTAATTATTATTTACATCATCATTTCTTATACAGGGAAACAGTAGTAGGGTACCACAGGAGACAGGCACAAAAAGGGTATAAGGAATTCTAGTAGATTAGATAATAATGTGAGGTGAGGATAGTTCACAAAATTCTCTGCAGAAAGTATTGTTTGAATAGTCATAAAGGAATTGGAATCAACATTTCTTGTCTGCAAAGCTATGGAATTTTCGTCATTTATTATTTTATGTAGGTTTTGCAGGTTAAAATTAAATAACGGACAACTGAGGGAAAATAAGGGGATCAGTGGGATTAAATGAGGCTTATTGAACATTTTTAGGGAATAGATAATAAGTGCTTGCTCTTTCCCGGGGCAGTATGTAAGCAGAAGGGGTAACGTTATAACACTTCATTGAAATCATAGGATTTCTCATAGTAGAGTGGTGAATAGCAGAGAAAAAAATCACAGAATATTAAATACGTTACATTTTATAGATTATATATACAGTAACATTTTCTCACTCACAGTTCCCTCCCCTAGCCCCTCCTCATGCTCTTTCTTTCTGTAATGTGTCCTCTTAGTGTCAAACCTATATGTTCTCAGCATACCCCATTTCAATACTTACCCCTTATGTCCCACTTTTAACCTCTATTATTCCCCTTCATGCATGCATTCTGTCAGCCACAAGGGGTGGTCCAGAAATGTCACAGAGTTCATGCCCTTTTAGATAGCCCTCAACCAATTGGCAGATGGAAACTGAAGGAGAGGTAATCCAACTTTTTCACTCTCAAACTCAAGTCTAAGCCATGTTGTATACTGTTCCCAGAAATTCCCAGTGATATTGATGTATAGTTGCTCACATAGGTAATCTTCCTTGTATATCTAGGCCTCAGGGAGAAGACTAGACATCATCTTGATAATCTGGAATATAACTCAGTTATAATTTCTAGATGGGACTCTGAGACTCAGGGAAGTGGGGGGAGACAGTGCATTGGAATATTTGAGTGACCAAGGACAAATGAATAGGCAATGATATTTGAAACTCAATGTCAGTTCTTCTGTTATTTCCTCTGTGTTAGAACACTCCAATGTTAGCTGAACTCATCCCTTTGTAAAATAAAACTAAAATTTTCAGAGTCCTTGTGAGTTGACAGAGTGACAAATTAGAAGGAGACTGAGTCTGTAAACCTGCAGAGCCCCATACCAGCCTGGTAAGTGCACCTGTGTTCATATAACAGAAATATAAACCATTATTTTCTTAGTCTACTGCTGTTTGGACCTACGTTGTTGTTGTTTTATATGCTCATACTCTAATAATTTAATAACATGCTAAATAATTTTAAAGAGAGTTTAAAATAATAGTAAAGAATATGTATACTACACATATACATGTATACATATACTATGTATACTTTATAGACATATACTATATATAATTTAAATTATGAAAAAAGAAAAATCAAATGTCAGAATAACATGAATCCAGAGATATTCTTTAAAAACTCACAATTATATATTATTGCTACCTTTGTGATAGAAATTAGACTCTATATTTCCTGAGAGTCATCTCCAAAATTATAATTTCACATTTTTATTGAAATCTGTCTCCTCATGTTGACAAAGTTGAGTGCTGATCTAACGTTAAGCAACACTGAAAATAAGTTTGTAAAACTAAAAAGAAAATATCTGGCCAATAAAAGCATTACTAATGTAGAATGCAAAGAGAAACTCATATCTTGAAAAAAAAATACTCTTCTGTGCACTTGCTGAGACAAAAATTTTTTGATGCTGATAAAGATGACCTTTTATACATAAACAATGTCTTAAAATATAACATTCTGATATGCTAATTACTTTAATAGAATATCTGATATAAGTAGTTCTAAATATAGACTTATGTAATCAAGCCTAATCAAAATTAAATGATAGTAATTCTAGGGGATATAAGGCATCTGACCCAGGTTTGCATATATTTTCACTTTGCACTATGTTTTTTCTACTCTATTTAGGAAGTCAAAATTCCTAGTAACTAAATTTAGTCTTAGTATTAGTTAACTAAGTAATATTAGTATTAATGTTAGTTTAGTATTGTTATTCTAAAAAATAAAATGACTACAAAAAATGATTAAAAAAGCAAACCAGTAAGATAATTGCCATTATTCCTTGTTATTTTAAATGTAATTTTAATTTTCAAGCAGCTTCTAACAGAGACATAACTCCGGGTGATATGAGATTACAATCAAAACTTGTCTTTTTTTTTTTTTCTTTTTAAAGCACTATTAGAAGTAAAAGATATATACTGAATGCAAGGGAAATGAGAGCATTTCCACTTTATTAATATAAAAAAAAGAAATTTTTATTTAAACATAGATAAGTGCCATGAGCAGATACTTGTTGGCAAAGGGATGATACCACTGTAATCTATTGTAGTTTTTTTCCATTTGTTTTTGGAGCACTCTGCTTTCCAAACAATTACTATTTCACTGTTAGACATCTTAGATTAAAATGTTTTGGTTTTTTTTTCTATTTGCATTTTCTATTATTAAGTATCTTTTTAGCATTCTTTTCTGAGTAACAATCCATAGCTAAAACTGCAATAAAATAATTTCCTTCAGAGTTAATATAAGAAAAATAGTACATACAGTGAATTTCTTATAGTTCCTTTCTCAAACCACTGATTTAGAAAATCTGGTTGTGTCCTTATTAGCATAAACCTTCATGACGGCAAAAACTTTGTCTTGTTCACTGTGTTGTCCCCACAACTAAAATAATGCATGACATTTTAACCAGCTCACACCTGAGGACCACTCATCTAAATAATTCAAAAGTTGAAAACAAAGAAAAGGAAACACTGATGAAAATTGAGTTTATATGTTGATGTTTTATTACCTTCTAACTCATTTACTTTGCATCTTCATATTTAAACATTTGAAGAGTGGCTGTTTGGTATACTCAAGCTAACTAGGCTACTTCCAGTTCATTGTAACCTTTTACCAGACAACCTGTTTCCAAATGCCTGTCGATTAAGGAAAAGTGAAATCACATACACACATATACATGAACATTAAATATTGAAATGGGGTAATTTTTCTATTTTAGAGATGTACTAATGCAGTATGAAAAACATGTCAGAAAAGCATGGAGCATTATATTAAGATGTTTTTCTTTTGCAATCTTGTTTAAATATGATAGTTTAGTTGTGCTAATTAAAGAGAAGTATAAGGTCTTACTAAATGTAGATTTTATTCATTTTTAACAGAGAAAGAAAGAAAGACTGAAAACTGTTGCTCCAAATCTTAATGGCTCTGTTTAAAAAGAGGAAGAAAGAGACCAGAATGATGACAAAATGGCTACTTGCCATCGGAGGTCATAAAAGACCTTGAAAACACCTAACGATGTCAAAATAGTAATTATTATTTCCTCTCTTGTTTTGATCATGGATTCAGCTCCTTTCTATAGCAGATGGCCTTTTACGTAAATGCTAGTGGATCTCTCCTTGACCCGGTTCCTAGGCTGAGAAGTCTTCTGTATGCAGAGGAGACAATGCTGAGCCTTGTTTGCTTATGGATACTCTGCAATAGATAAGGCAGCAGTCTTGGAAACAGCAGATGGCATAAATAGGCATTGTGCCAGCTCATAATTATGACCTGGTAGGCCCAGGGAAGCAGTCATGTGCATCTCAGAACTGGAACTAACTGGATCTATGCTTTTGGCCTATTGCTCTATTCTTTCCCGCATATGTAGTTTCTGATATGGCCATGAGGACAACCAAGAAGGGGTGTGTGTGTGTGTGGGTGCGTGTGTGTATTTTTATTTTTCAATAGATTGAATAGAAACAAAAGTAAAAACAAATTAGAGTCTGATTATTTATAATAGCAATAATAATTTTGTGCCTATAGATTTTGAATCTCCTCTATTTGATAATATCTCTTCTTATTCAGACACAAGCTGCCCTTGTGTTTATTGACAACCAGCTATGCGGTTAATTTATGAAGTAGAAAGTTATAATGTTTATCATTTTCATAGATGTTTTTCACATATGAATGTTGATAACAAGCAGCTCTCTAAGAAAGCACAGCTGGCCTGTGATAGGACTCAGTGTGAGCAATGAAGTCTCCATTCAGAGAGCAGCACGGTTGCTGCTGACAAGCTGTAAATAAGTGTGAAGGTAATAAAAAAGACAACATTTCCACTTACGCTTGTATTGGATTCTAGCCCTAGGGTCATATCATCCCAAGAATTTCACAGCATAAAGGTGAGATAAACAACAGCATCAAGGTGCTGTGAATATGATGAGGTAACTTAGCTTTCTCTAATTTTCTAAGCAACAAAGGGACAACTTTTAGAGATTTCAGGGAAGGTTGGTTGCAAGGCATTTTCTTCCCATAATTTATTTATTTGGATTCTGTTATTATCCATTAATGACATGATTGTAGTAGAATATTGTAGAATGGGCCAGTGATGTCGTGCGTTCTGATATGTACCTACCTTCTCACATTGAATCTGAGCTCGGACAGTGAGACAGCAGCACATCTGATACAAATGGAGGCTTGAACAACGTTTGCATAGTGAGGCTTGCTTTCCTGGCTGCACTTAAAAGCATTTTAACGATTGCTATGTGAAGAAGCCTGGGCAGTATGCTGAGGGATGAGGGACCATGTGGAGAAAGCCCCAGTCATCCTGGTTGTGGGAGACAAAGTCATCACAAGCCACCCTAGACCAGGCAACCCACGACTGAAAAGCATGAAGGAGTCCAGCCAGATCAGAACTACACAGGTGACCTGCAGACTCATGAGATAATACATGATTACCGTTTTAAGCCACTGAACTATGGAGTGTTCTGTTATGTGGCATTAGAAAACTAATATGTTTCTGAAGAAAAAATGAAGCATGTATACCAAGTGTTTCCATCTCAGAATCTCTTTGATCAATGGTGAAAAATCATTTGGAAGTTCCCTAGCTTCTCAAACTTCATTGTATATATGAATCATGTTAAAAAGACTCTGAATCACTACATATGAAGTGGGGCCTAAAATTATACATTTCTAACACACTCCATAATGCTGTCTATAGTTAAATGCTAGCGTAGCTACCTTTGCATTGCAGTGTTATGGAAATTGAAAACCGGAAGTTCTGCCAAATATCCACCAGTGTTTTCTTCAGTCCCTTAAAGGGTGAAGGTATGCTTTTTTTTTCATTGTCACATAAATAAAGAACAGCCACTGTTGTAGAAAGAAATGATCTAAAAATCTAGTGAGGTGTAACATGAATCTGATATATAAATCACTGAAATCTAACAGAAATGAAAAATTAATTGCTATTTATTTTGAATAAGAAGATGAAAATAGAAATACACTTAATTGATTTAACTAAACATATTAGTCATTAAAATCATCAGAAACAAATATTTATATTAACTAATTAGCTTAGCATTACATGTGTCAATGATTTCTGAATCTATATGCGCAAAATGAAATGAAGCACTAATATATATATCAAATGATTTTTCCTAGATTTTAAATCATTTTATATTGCTCACGTGATATATTATGAAGCAATGTTCATACTAATTTAGAGGCTTGGATAATGAAGCTAAATTTAATTGTTAAAATAAAGTACATACAACAGAGCCTCCAATTATAGTCTGCACAAAAGTGAAGCAACGTTAATGAGATGAAAGGTCCGGTTGAATTATCAGAGAACGTAGAAAATGCAAAGAAGGGGAAATTAAGAAGTAACACAAGGATTACAGATCCAGAATTAATGAAATTGTAATTGAAGCACCTAGGAAATAGAGGGAAAAGAGGAAGAAAAACATTTGAAAGAAATAATGGCTGAATATTTCCAACAACTGAGAAAGTGAAGTTGTGTTCAGATAAAGAGATGAGAAGATCAGATCATGGCTTAAAAAGCAGGGCGGCAAAGAAGAAGTATAATGATATACCATTCACATCTGAATCCATTAAAGAATCTTTAGTTTATCCAAGAAATAAATGGCTAAAATGCATCAGAGTAAAAGAAAAAAAAAAAGAAAAAAACACTTGTATAATGGATTATGTTGAAATTCTCAGTAATACTGTATGAAAGATATGGTGCATTAGTATCTTCAGGTTTTTGATGGAAAATTATTTCACTACCCATGCCCTTGCTATTAGACTTAATTTTGAGCTTGTCAGATGGCCACATGACCACACCATTGGTCCCCTTTCTAGGCACATTTTTTCCACCTAAAATAATTTAATAGTAGTCACCAATTCTTTCTCAAATTTTAACAAACCTTTGATTTGTGTGTGGTCTGCAGTTAGGTCTTAATGAAAGCATCACTGGATTATTAAAAAAATAAAAAAAAAATAAAATAAAATAAAAAAAAAAAATAAAAAAACATTTTATTCCCCAAATATAACTGTCTTGAAATTTCTGTCATGTGTTTGGGTCCTTTTTTGTTTTTTTTTTGTTTGTTTGCTTGTTTGTTTTAAATTAATTCTCTTGCCAATCTGGCCAGTTATTTTTTGAGCTCATTTCTCTCTCTCTCTCTCTTTTTTTTTTTCTAGAAACAACCCATTCCAACAACCGACATTATGTTTTGAAACCATTCCACTCAAACCCGTAAATCATTTAGGAACATGTACTTCCCATATTATCATAGGAACACTTGAGGTACTGTTTCTCTGCTACATGTTGTGAGTTTCCATTGTGTAGCCTCCTACACCAGTGAGGATATAAGGATATCATCCACCACTCAGTCTCTGTATCTGTGCTTCGAAATATACTAGTAGGCTTCCCCTAGTTTCAACTTTGTTTATAAGCTTTTCATGGGCTAATTCTTGACTTTTGATGAACAGGGGGGAAAAAACAAATGAGCAAACAAAAAAAAAGTATAAACCTAATTTGTGTTGTTATTCAAGGTCAGTCTTTACATTGGATTATACTTTTAATTCTGGCTGTGCTCAATAGCCAAATAAATTTGGAATAATATGTCTGAACAATATAAAAGAATTACAGTAATCTATAGAAGAATACTGTAAATTACCACAGTTGTTGTAGATTGTTTAAAGCCCTTAAATTTAAGGCAAATTAAGAGATTGAAAATAAGACATTATGCATAATTATCAAATTATTTGATAATAAAACTTATCTCTCTGTTCCTTACTCTTTGCCTCCTTCCCATTTTTTTCCTGGGTCTGTCCCTTTCCTCTCGTGTTTTTGGAACATCTGCAGAGAGCAGAGTTCCACAAAATACATTTTTATAAGCACTGTCTCCATGCAAAAGGAGGCACGATGCAATTACTTAGAAATACATTATATTATATACATCATTCTATTCTACTTTTACCAAAACAGATATAATAGTGTTATTTATCAAATAAGGTTTTGATACCATAAAATTAATAAATTGAATGAGAAGATAAAATATGAATATTTACTTCAAGAAGAAATACAATGCTGCTTAAAGGAGAAGCTAAACAATGATAAAATAATAGCAATAAAAACTGTAATATATCTTCGTAGGATTTTTAAATGTAAATATGTGTAAAAAGGTAATAATGTAGATTACAGGTTTTCAAATCAAGATTCAATAGTTACTAGGGCAAGGACTGCAAAAAAAAAATTTGTAATCTGCTTTAAATATGTGTAATTATTGTATTTTACATATTGAATAATATTTTACATCTTAAAAATATCAAAAACAATTTTGATGACTCACAACAAAAATTAAAATTCAAATGTTAAATCATCAATGGAGGAAATACATTTTTCTGTCATGTACACAACAAAATCTTTATATTGTCTCAAAGAAGGGAGATATGGTTTTTAACTAAGTATTCTGTATCTTTGAAGCATGATTGAATCTCAACTGTTTCCTAAAATTATGTTGTGTGATACAAGATAGATTATGTAAAATTTACAAATTCAGGATTGTTAATGATTAAATGTTTATAAATTAAGGTGTTTGACCAGAGGCATAAAGTTATTGTTCAAATTCACTTTTAGGCATCCTAAATGAAAAAGATAAACTTATCAACTTCATGTCAGATAAAGCCAAATAAAAGCAAACCAAGGTCAGTCATTCGACAATCCAAGAGAGAAAAAGGTTACCATATAAAATTTTACTGATTAATAAACTGATAAGCAGCACATCAAATTCCTTGCAGAATAGGGCTTAATTCTTACTTAGAGCCCATAGAGTATGACCTGGTGTTGTTGAGTAATTGAGTCATCATCCTTCATTGAAAAAAGCATGATTTTCCTTTATAGAAAGGACTAATTTAAGAAGGTAACATGAAATACTTGGATGAAATACTTAAATAAAAATATAGGAAATCGTCTTGCTCATTTTGTTCTCTTTCCATGGTATTCTTTAAAAAGGAATTTATTTTTAAAATATTGCTTCAATATTTTAGCCAATTGATGTAATTAGATCAGGAACATGAGCTGATCTATGTTTCACTTGAGTTCAAGAGTATCCTAAGTAATATTTTATGTGTATCTTTCTTTTGATCATCTACTTTGGCTTGAGACAAAAAAATAAATATAGGAAAAACAATTTTTCATTGAAATAAAATGTACCACAGACACAACTTTTATTATTTTTGTTCCCATTTTTTATCTCATATTTCTGCACAATTTTAATGTCTTTTGGGGCCAAAGTATCTAGGGTTTTCAATTTAAAATATTGTTTATGAAATGTCGGTTTTATATAGACTTCTCAGTTTTGCAGCATTTTCTACCCAGAATCTTTATTTAAGCATAGAGATTCTGGTATCTAGTTGATATGTATTAATCTCACTATGTTATGAAACAGAAACTTGAAGTTTTGTTTTACAGTAACAAGCGTGTCTCCTAATATGATTTTATTCTTTACCTTTGTGTCAAACATTTGAAATTGTGAATATCATTGAAAAGTAATGAAAGAATGACCAAATAAGAATAAACATATTTTTAATAAAGAAACCAGTTGTTAGGAGGCGAGTTTGGTGGAGAAGTGATGCCCTGCAAAATAGTCATTCCTAGGTGTAATTTAAAGTTAAAATAAAATGTTCAATTTTATCAAAGTAGTAATTTGAAACAAATTAAAATACATACATTTTGGTAAACAGGCTTTGACGAGGGCACTCACTTTCTGCAGTGGATGTAAAAATCAGGTCACGATTTTGTAAATCAAACTTTCAAAACAAATAGAAAAGGTTATAATCTTGGCATTGCTCTTGAAGAAAAAAATGAATACTGAATCTGAAATATGCAAACTAATAATATTCAAACAATAAAACTATAAAATATGAATACAGTAAAATGTATATACATACATGTAAATTATATACTTATGGATTAATTTATATATCTAGAGAATACAGCAAAGAGTTATGTCAAAAACATTTGTCTCTGGATGATTATATTATGATGAGCAATTATTATTTTTTCTTTTATATTTATCGGTATTTTCTAGTTTTCTAGATTGCCACTAATTATTTCTTAAAATTGTAATAATTGTGTTACACATTAGTTCATGTTGTATTATTAAAAGTTTCAAATTAGAAAAAAACTACAAGCTCAATATTCCATCCATATTCTTTCTAACTCTCTGAGTAATCCTGTATAAAACTATCATTAGTCATTAATTGCTTCTCCCTCAATGTTCTAGAGTAATATTAATTGTTTTTCATCAACTTTTATTTTTAGTTCCAGGGTACATGTTCAGGATGTGCAAGTTCGTTACACAGATACATGTGCCATGGTGGTTTGCTGCACAGATCAACCCATCGCCTAGGTATTAAGCTCAATATCCGTTAGTTTTTATTCCTAATGCACTCCTTCCCCCCATTCCCACCCCACCACTGCTGATAGGCCCCAGTGTTTCTTGTTCCCCACAATGTGTCCATGTGTTCTAATTGTTCAGCTCCTACTTATAAGAGTGACCACGCAGTGTTTGGTTTTCTGTTTCTTGCATAATTTACTGAGGATACTGGCTTCCAGTTCCATCCATGTTCCTGAAGAGGACATGATCTCATTCCTCTTTATAGCTGCATCGTATTCCATGGTGTAAATGTAACATATTTTGTTTTACCCAGTCTATTATTGATGGATATTTGTGTTGATTCCATATCTTTGCTCTTGTGAATAGTGCTGCAATCAACATAGGCATGTATATATTTTTATAACAGAATGATTTATATTCCTTTGGGTGTATACCTATTAATAGGAGTGCTGGGTCGAATGGTGTTTCTGCTTCTAGATCTTTGAGTAATATGAATTTTTAAATGTACTCCCTGATCATTCTGATGTATGATGCACACAGAAAAAGTCTTTTAGCTGAACTGATTAACCCTAAACCATTTATTTTATATTACATATAAATTTGATTCAATTACTCACTTTTATAAACTTATTGATTATAAAATTTGGCTCATTCGATTTTAAGGATTTGACTGAATTGTAAACCTATTAATTTTGCTTTAACTCCACAAGGATAAACAGGAATACAAAATGTGACAGAGGAAAGAACTTAAATCTGTAACATCAGACTCTCAAACGTTAGATGTTACTCTGTGGCGGGTTTTAAAATATTCACACCACAAATAAAAACATGGTGTGCTAAAATACTTGCATGTGATTGAATTTTAACGTATCCAAAATAAGACACAGTTTTCCTTAAAGACAAAGTAATAGGGTTCTTCATACAAATTTATCCTGATTTTACAGAGGAAAAAAAAGGAAAGATGGTAGAACCACCTGCAAATAAACACAAAAACTAGAAAAATCCTAAATAATTAATTCCCAAAGAATAAAAGAGAATCTTGAAAGGAAAAAATAGCCCATGGAGTTTACTTTGTCAAATACTTGTTTTTCTGTGAATATGGCTACTAGGATGACAGACTTCTTTTGGCATTCTATTAAATAGTATATAAGTACCAGAGAATAGAAATGTAAATAACGAATACTACCTTAAGTTCTCAAGACTCATAACCTAAGGTACAAAAATGTACACAATACACAAAGCATATTTTCTTGCCCTTTTAAAAAAATTCAATTGGAATTATAGTAACAATTTATAATTATATATTCCTTATTAAAATATTGTTATTACAATATTACTTATTAGTGAAACCAATAAATAAAATATAGAAAAGTAATTGAAGAGGCAGCTTATGGAATAACTAAAGAAAATAAACTAAATATTTCATAACGTGTGTGTGTGTGTATGTGTGCCTATCTTTTTTTCCTACTTAATATATTGACATATAAAAGTCTTTTTTTTTTTTTTTTTTGAGACGGAGTCTCGCTCTGTCGCCCAGGCTAGAGTGCAGTGGCCAGATCTCAGCTCACTGCAAGCTCTGACTCCCGGGTTTACGCCATTCTCCTGCTTCAGCCTCCCGAGTAGCTGGGACTACAGGCGCCCGCCAACTCGCCTGGCTAGTTTTTTGTATTTTTTAGTAGAGACGGGGTTTCACCGTGTTAGCCAGGATGGTCTCGATCTCCTGACCTCGTGATCCGCCCGTCTCGGCCTCCCAAAGTGCTGGGATTACAGGCTTGAGCCACCGCGCCCGGCCTATAAAAGTCTTATAAAACACACATGGAAGCAAATGAAAGAATACTAGCACTTTTAAAAAAATTGTAAACATCATTAATGGAATTCCAACACATTTTCTTTATAGTGAATTGCTTTCAACACTAAGTATGGTGCTAAAAATAAATCTGGAAAAAAATTATAAATTTATAGATATAATTTAAATAATGCTACAGCACACATAATTTATCCCACTTTTATTTAAATTGACACAGTATACAGAATGTAATTTGATGTTTTGTTTCATATATATATTGTATAATCTTCAAATCAGCGTATTTAGCGTATCTTTTTTTTTCTTTTCTTTTCTTTTTTTTTTTTTTTTTTTTTTCCTGAGACAGAGTCTCGCTTTATTGCCCAGGCTGGAGTGCAGTGGTGCGATCTCGGCTCACTGCAAGTTCGGCCTCCCAGGTTCACGCCATTCTCCTGCCTCAGCCTCCCGAGTAGCTGGGACTACAGGCGCCCATCACCTCGCCCGGCGAATGTTTTTTTATTTTTAGTAGAGACAGAGTTTCCCCGTGTTAGCCAGGATGGTCTCCATCTCCTGACCTCCTGATCCCCCGGCCTCGGCCTCCCAAAGCCCAGGGATTACAGGCATGAGCCACCCCACCGTGCCCGGCTTATTTAGCATATCTATCAGCTCATGTATTTATCATATTTGTGTAGTAAGAGCATTCAATCGATTTTCTTCTAGTTATTTTGTAATATAAAAAGTCTTACTGTAAACCGTTCTCATCCTTCTGTGTGTTAGAACACTAAAACTTATTCCTGCTATATGGTTTTAACTTTCTTCCCATTGACCACCAACCAACCCCTCCCCATTCTACACTCTTCCTCTCCAAGGCTTGATCTATTCTCAGCTTCTATGATTCTATGATATCATCTCTCTCTCTCTCTCTCTCTCTCTCTCTCTCTCTCTCTCTCTCTCTCTGTCACAGACACGCGCGTGTACACACACACACAGACACACACACACTCACATACACACAAACTTTTCTGAGATTCCACATATGAATGAGATCCTGTGATATTTGTCTTTCTTTGCCTGGCATATTCCACTTAGCGTGACGTCCTCCAGGTGTATTTGTGTTGTCATAAATGATAGTATTTTATTCTTTTTATGGTTGAATAGTATTACACAGTGTTATTCCATTAATCAGCTTTTGGGCAATTCTGCAAATAATGCTGCAATAAACATGAGAGGTAAGCTATTCCTTCCACACACTGATTTAATTTATATATATATACACACATATATATACACACACACACACATATATATACACACACATATAGTGTACACACACACACACACACACACACAGTAGTGGAATTGCTGGACATAACGGTTTTAAGTTTTTGAAGAATCCTCATATTGTTTCCCATGATGGTTTTACTAATTTACAATCCCACCAACAGAGTGTAAATATTCCCCTATCTCCACATCCTCACCAATATTTGTTTACTTTTATATTTTTTGTAATAGCCATTCTAAGTTGAGTGATGTAATAACCCATTATGGTTTTGACTTGCGTTTCCCCATGACTGGCAATGTTGAGCATTTTTTTTATTTGGAAACATTTTATTACTTTCACTTGCCTACTTACTTTGGCTAAGATTTTCAGTACTATGATGAATAGGACTGATGAAAATGAACATCTTTGTCTTGTTTCTGATATTAGAAGAAATGCTTTTAGCTTTTCCGTATGCTATGAGCTGTGGATTTGTCATATATCGGCTTTTTTGGTGCTGAGTTACATGTCTTGTATACCTATTTTGTTGAGAATTTTTTATCAAGAAGCAATGTTGGATTTTGTCAAATGCATTTTCTGTATCTATTGAAAATGTTTTTCATTTTTCTTTCTTTTAATAAGAGTTTTTTTAAACAAGGATGTGTGTTGTGCAAAGTTCAAGTCCCATCCTTGCCTTATGAAAATGAATCCCACTTGATCATAGTGAAAGATCTTTTTAAAATGCTGTTAAATTCAGTTTGCTGCTAATTTGAGGATTTTTGCATCTGTGTTCATCAAGAATGTTGGTCTGTAGTTTTCTGTTTCAGCCAAGTTTCTTGTCTCATTTTCACATCAGGAAAATTCTGGCTTCATAAAATGAGTTTGGAAGTATTTCCTTCATTTCAAATTGTTTGAAATAGTTTGAGAAAAAAAATGATATTTATTAATCTTTAAATGTTTGGTACAATTCAGCAGTTAAACCATCAGCTCCTGGACTTTTCTATAATGGAATACTGATTTCATTTCCTTATCCATTAATTTGATCAGAATTTTAGGTTTGTTTATAATTTATTCTTGGTAGGTTATATGTGTCCAGAAACTTATCCATTTTTTTTTTTGTTTTCAAATTTGTTGGCATATTGTCGTTCATAATAATCTCTTATAATCCTCTGTATCTCTTTGATATCACTAATAGTATACCTTTTTTCATCTCAAATTTTTGTTATTTCAGTCTTTTATCTTGTTATATTAGTCTAGCTAAAGTTTTGTCTATTTTATTTGTCTTTTCAAAGCCCAACACTTTGTTTTGTTGATCTTTTGAACTTTTTTAGTCTCTATTTTTTTATTTCTGTTCTCAGATTTATTATTTTCTTCCTTCTATCAATTTTGAGTTTAGTTTGCTCTCATTTTTCTAGTTTCTTGAAGTGCATGGTTAAGTTATTTATCAAAAATCGTTATTTTTGATCTAGGCATTTAGTGCTGTGAACTTTCCTATTCATAGAACTGATTTTACTGTGTCCTGTAAGTTTTAGTATGTCATATTTCCATTCTCATTTGTCTCAAATAATTTTTAAATTTCATTTTTAATTTTTTCATTAACCCATTGGTGATTTAGGAACATATTGTTAAATGTTCATGTATTCATAAGGTTTCCAAAGCTTTTCTCCTTGAGTTTTAGTTTTATACTTTGTGGTTGGAAAGATACTTTATATGATCTGTATCTTCTTAAATTTGTTAAGATTCGTTTTATGACTTAATATTATGACCTATACTGGGAAATGATTTGTGTGCAATTAAGAAGAATGTGTATCCTGAAGCTATTGGATGAAATGTTCTGTACACGTCTGTTAGGTCCATTTGGTATGTGGTGCAGTTTTATGTTCCTTTATGCTGATTTTCTGTTTAGATAATCTGTCCATTGTTGAAAGTGAGGTATTGAAAGTTTCTACTATTACTGTATTTGCAGTCTAACACTCATGTTAGGTCTAGTAATATTTGCTTTATATATTTGGGTGTTCTGGTTTGGTGTCTATATATATTTTTAATGGCTATATCTTCTTGATGAATTCATTCTTTTATCATTATGTAATTTCCTTCTTTATCCCTTTTTACAGTTTTTGACTTAAAGTCCTCTTTATCTGACGTAACTATAGCTACTGCTTGTTTTTGGCTCTCACTTGCATGGAATATCTTTTTTTATCCCTTTGTTTTCAGTTTATGTTTGTCTTTTACAGTGAGGTGAGCTTTTTGTGGGCAGTATAAAACCAGGTATTTTTTTTTTTTTTAATTCAACTCACTCACACTATGCTTTTTAATTACATAATTTAACTTATTTACTTTCAAAGTTATATTAGTAGGTAAGGACTTACTCCTGACATTCCAAAAATTGTTTTCTGATTGTAGATCATTTGTTCCTTTCTTCCTCTCTTGTAGATTTCCTCTATGATTTCGTAGTTTTCTGCAGTGCTAAACTGCTTTATTTCTTTTCCTCGTTTGTACATTTGCTGTAATTTTCTTTGTGGTTACCATGGGGCTAATACAAAAAGTCTTGTTTTAATAGACTACTTTAAGCTGAAAACAACTTAATTTTGGTTGCAAAAATATACTGTAAACTTTCATCCCACACAGATAATTTATATTCTTGTTGCCCTAATTTACATTTTCATTTATAGTGTGTTTCTTAGTCACTGATTGTAGCTATTTTTTTGGACCATTTTGATGTTAAATATTTATACTAGACGTTTGAATGTGTTACAGAGCACCATTTCAGCTCTAAGATATTCTGAGAATATTTATGAATGTAACTATACTGATGAGTTTCATACTTCCATGTGTTTTCATAATACATACTATTATTTTGTTTCCAATTATAGCGGTATTTTAAACATTTTATATGAGGTCACGGTGTCATGATTTTGCTGGGGTACGGTCACCAGGTTGGTTGCTGCTCTGGGGACATGAGAGGATGTCTGTGCAGCAGTCTTTTTAGGGTGCAGGGCTGCCACCAGAATAGCTCTTATGCCAGGCATGAGCACATTTGAGCCAGGCTGCCATGCATCATTGTCTTTGGAGGCAAGGCTGCCCCTGGGTTGTCTATAAGACTGGCTGTAGAAACAAACACGTGGAGGCCAGGGTGACTATTAGACATCACTGTGCAGGTTCACCTGTTTTCCTGGTGAATAGGGTGCCTTATGAGTTGGGAGGCCAGTGTCTCAGTCGTTCTTTGGGGCTAGGCTCTGAGAGGCCTGGGTAGTGGTGCTGCAGCTATCCCTCTTGAACACAGTGGAATGATGATGGGACCTCAGAGATGGAGGTGTTCAGTGGCTACTGGCTCCCTGGGCAAAATACACTCCAGCTGCGGCTCTGGTTTGTAAAGGGCACCATGCCAAAGAAGCTTAGGTTGCCAGGGTGGGGACTGCAAAGAGGGTTTCTATTCTGGGACAATGCAGTCCTTTGGACTCTTAATTGTACAAACTGGATTCTGGGGCTGTGAAGACTGAGACGCCCTCCGATAGATGAATGTTTGCATTTTAAACAGCGATGTGAACCATTGAGGGTCCTCAGTTGTTTTTTGTTTTTTTTTTTTTTTAAATAAAATAGTCCCACTTAGCTTCAAGCCAAACATATCAGGGGAAATAGTGGCAGAGGCAGGATGCTGCTTTCCTCTCTATGGATCTATCTTGGGCTTCATGCTCTACATGGATTTCACTGCTCCCCTGGTGCTCTTCCATAACTCCAGTTGAAATATAGTTGTTTATTTGTTGTCCTGTTCCCTTTCTGTAGGGAGAATGAGAAACAGGTAATTCTAGTTGGCCATCTTGCTGATGTCACTCTTTCTTTCTTAAAAGGTATCTCAGAGTACCTTATGATCAAATGATTTAGAGACACATTCATCAATAATTAAACATAGAATAGAGATAGTAAGGGCCAGGCACGGTGGCTCACACCTGTAATCCCAACCACTTTCGGAGGCCGAGGTGGGCTGATCACCTGAGGTCAGGAGTTCAAGACCAGCCTGGCCAATATGGCAAAACCCCATCTCTACAAAAATACAAACATTAACCAGGCATGATGGTGGGTGCTTGTAATCCCAGATACTTGGGAGGCGGAGGTGGGAGAATCGCTTGAACCCAGGAGGCGAGGTGGTAGTGAGCCGAGATCACGCCTCTGCACTCCAGCCTGGGCGACAGAGCAAGACTCCATCCTAAACAAGCAAATAAACAAGAAATAGTAGGTCTTTAATGTTTTAATTACAGTCAAATTTACTCAGTAGATTACTAGAAAGTATACTGGATTTGTCTTCATGTATCTAGTTATTTGACCTATTTTAATTACTTACATATTAAATGTTACCTTGATTATTTCATTATAATGAATATCTTCTCAGAATTTTTTTCTACAAAGTTGTGATGTAACAAGATTTCAGATTCAATAATCTTAGTAAAGCATTAAGTTTTATTATTTTATTTATTTGAATTTAATTTCTTTATGTTCTCTCTCTCTCCCTCCCCCCACCCCCCGTCTCTCTAAATAAGATCACCTCAGGAAAATTATTTGCCTAAGATTCAGGATGGGATGAGAATATATTTTATAAGCTTACAGTTAAAACTGGGAGATTTAGGACAAAATGTGGAGCACTACTAATCATTATTATTGTATGACAGACACAAACAGGGACTGCCCTAGAAATACTGGTATACATTATGACTCCAGTTAAAGACATAACAGACAGAAGAATTTGGCTATCACCAAAGAGTTTTACATAGACAATCAGAGATTTGATTCTACAGAAAAATTGCCAATGAGAACAAAATTTTTACAGTGAAGATATGATCCCCATTAATGATGATACCCATTCACATGGCCACATTTTATCAAAAATATAGTCTATCTTAATCTCTGGGACTTTAATATTCTCTGTATAGTTTCTATTACATTATTATTATTAAAGAGATGCATTTTAAGCATATTTATAGATTTGTGAAAGAATAAATTAAATATCGTATACTTTAAATACCATCCACTTTCCATGAGCATCTGAAACAAAAGGATTATAAATGTGACTCCTATTCTTTGCCAGAGAACAATATTCATTTGAAAATTCTACAAATGTTACATTTACCAGGTTGACAATGACAAGTAACTGATGGACGAACAGATAAAAGCTATTTTTTTCTTTTGAAAATTGAATATACTGCTCATATCATGGAAGGAATTTAAAAGAAGAGAGATAAAAAGACATTGCAGAAACAGAGAAAATACCAATGCATAAAATGTTGCTTTAGGATGTTCTGTGCTTATTGTAATATACACAGGAATTGTGAATTAGTGGGAAATTTTGTTCATAAACAAATTTTGTATTCAACTTTGAGTATTCTAGACAAATCTCATTTATTTACCCTGACTACAGTTCTCAGTCTCTATTTTCATGTACCCCTAAACGCTTATTATGCTTGCAAATCATAATCACCATATAAAAGACACTAGTGTATTTTATATTCATATCAACATTCTTTATTTGGCAATATCCTTTCTTTCCTTCTTTAAATTTTATTTAAAATCTTAATAAATGCTCTAATCTTAACCAACTTCCTTTCAATCTAAACAACTAGACCCTGGATATTTTACTATTGCAAAACTTTGAGCAACACCCATTTTCATTATATTATCCAAAATTTTATGGTACGCCTGGATATCAGGTGCTGTTTCTATATCAGAGAGCAGTAATAAAGATAATACAAAATAAAATCTCACCCTTCTTGAAGCTTGTAGTGTATGGACCAATCAAGTGGGCTTTGTTTTTCTGTTTCCTGTAGTTAAAAGAAGTATTAAATCATTCCTTTTTCATACTCGTATTCAACAAATACCATATTTTCACGATATTAGTCAAACTAATGTATGTTTACCTAAAATTTAAAGCATTTTAGCACTTTCTACCAACACTTAAGTAATAATTTTCAACAAGCAGTTTTTTTTAGTAAGAATTTTTTATAAATTTTTTTCATAAAATAAATAAATTACGTTCCACAGGGAAGATAAGTTTGTAAAGACGGCCTGTTGTCTTAGGTTTTATCATGTCTTAATAACTAAAATGAGAATATCAGATTAGACACAGGTACTAATTCTATCAAGTCTTCTTGAGTGAGAAATAAAGCAGTATATTTCACAGATATTCAACACCCTTAGAAAAAGAAAGACTATAGTACTTAACATAGATTACAAAGGCTTCCATCAATACATTATTTTTTTTCTCTCCTAACTCGTTCCTTTCTGCCTTCCCCAGCAGCATGTCATATTTTATGCTACAAATGTATTGAAGCTATTTGAATCCTTTATAGTTCTGATATATAATGTAATCTTTTAAGGTTCAGAACTTTATGTGTATTTCCTCTGACAGAGTGAAAAACTACATTAACGCATATGTACACACATACACATACACAAATATAAATAATCATTACTGGCCTGACACATTTTAACATATGCCTACTTTAATTCCAGATATATGCTAATGTTTCCATAGTGTCCTGTACTAAGATTTTCATAGCATTTTTGCACTGTATTTGCATGTTTTCCTTTATCTGTTTGGATCTGTAGTGAACTTTCAGGCCTGTGACAGATAACTTCATATCTACCTTATTCACAATGTATCTTCCTGGACTTGCTACTTGTTTTCATATAACTCTCTATGCAAATGACGGAATCTTGAGTCACAATCTCCTTTATTATTCTCAGTAGAATGTTCTAAAATTACTAGCCTTCTTTGGAACATCAAAAATCTAGTCACTGGAAATATGAGCTAATCTATAGCTATTAATTCTTCACACATAAGAATCAACAGAAAACTGGAGAAAAATTAAGCATGTTATATTATTATTATTGATTTTAGTTACAGATATAGTATGAGGATATTTATATTTGGAATTACAAACCTATTTTAAACGTGTCAAGAAACTCAAACGTTTTAACATCATATTGCAAATAATACTTCAATGTGGATGCTTTTAATCTGTGTTTTTAAGAGATTCTAAAGAGATATTTAGTGACCACCATGGCTATACATAAGCCTATCTATATTTTGATGAGCAGATAAATTTAAAATGTAGAAAATCTGAGTGAGATTTATCAAAAAACATATTTGCCTATACGTTGGACCAATATATAATATTATTATTATTTTTTGCAGTTTTAAGATTTAATAGGGTGAAATAGAGTGAAAACAGAGCTCCCATACAAAGGGAGGGGACCCAAAGGGGCTTGCCCTTGCCGTCTTGAATGCCTGGGTTTATATCCCGATCATTGTCCCTCCCGCTGTGCTCTCAGGCAATAGATGATTGGTTATTCCTTTACCTCCTCTTTTTGCCTAATTAGCATTTTAGTGAGCTCTCTTTACTATCTGATTGGTCAGGTGTGAACTAAGCTGCAAGCCCCGTGTTTAAAGGTGGAAGCGGTCACCTTCCCAGCTAGGTTTAGGGATTCTTCGTTGGCCTAGGAAATCCAGCTAGTCCTGTCTCTCAGTCCCCCCTCTCAACAGGAAAACCCAAGTGCTGTTAGGGAGGCTGGCCAACGACTGCTCTAACTGCTTCCTGCTGAAATGGGGCATAGTAGGGGTTGTGCAGTTGAGATTTCCTGGGAGGGGTGCCTTAGATGTCATTAGCATCACAGCATGGGCTAGTGGGCCAGTCCAGGGGTCTGCGGTATATCTTAGTCATGGGCTGCATCTGGGGCTCTATTTGAAGAACGATTTTGTAGCGTTACATCTTCGATTCTGGAAGAGACAAACTTAACAAGGAGGTTAAAGATACTGGACCATTATATATTATAATGTTTAAGAATATATATAATTATTAAACTTATATATATACTTCAATGCTTATTAAACTAAACATGTTTATGTTACATGTACAATATATTAGATATATTATACATGTAAATTTATTCATAAACTCCAGTACCGAATATGGAGACCAGACTAATGTATTGGGCACCGGGAAACCTAAGCTAAATTTTAATTTTTCACATAAACTTTTTCTTGCTATAGCTCATTAGAAGAGCATACAAATGCTTTTAACTTTTTAGATTCTTTCATTTATTTAAAAAACTGTGAGATAGTTAATATCTGTATCTATCATTAAGGATTATATCAGATAAAATATCTACTGTTTACATGCTAAATATAAAAGAAATCTATACTTAAAATTTATTTTTCTTATCACATTTTTAAAAAGAATTATTTTTATAAAATAAATAAATTACGTTCCACAGGGAAGATAAGTTTGTAAAGAAGGTCTGTTGTCTTAGGCTTTATCATGTTTTAATAACTGAAATAAGAATATCAGATTAGACACAGGTACTAATTCTATCAAGTCTTCTTTTTTTCTTTTTTTTTTTTTTTTTTTGTTGAGACAGAGTCTCGCTTTGTCACCCAGACTGGAGTGCAGTGGCCGGATCTCAGCTCACTGCAAGCTCTGCCTCCCGGGTTCACGCCATTCTCCTGCCTCAGCCTCCCGAGTAGCTGGGACTACAGGCGCCCGCCATCTCGCCCGGCTAGGTTTTTGTATTTTTTAGTAGAGACGGGGTTTCACTGTGTTAGCCAGGATGGTCTCGATCACCTGACCTTGTGATCCGCCCGTCTCGGCCTCCCAAAGTGCTGGGATTACAGGCTTGAGCCACCGCGCCCGGCCTATCAAGTCTTCTTGAGTGAGAAATAAATGATATTGAAACTGTTTCCACTCATAATTTCTTATGACAGTTTGTTACTACTAAATAGTGTTCATATTTGCATGTTTATATAAGTAATAATAAAATAGATGAGACTCAAGTAGTTTTCTTTTTACTTACATGTACAACTGGTAACTTTTACAGAGTTAAATATAACTGTTGAAGATATAAAATGTGATACTATGTCTTCCTACCATATTGATGAATTAAAATTCTGCAAAATGTTCTGCATGAACATTATTGCATTTTTATTTGCAGTTCTGATCTCTAACTCCTGACCTCGGGTGATCTGCCGGCCTCACCCTCCCAAAATGCTAGGATTACAGGCTGAGCCCCTGCGCCCAGCCTATTTTTCTTTTTTCTAATACTACATTTTTAATATCAACAAGTCAAATTCAAATGTTAATATAACTTACCAAATAGTCTATTCTCTTGAAATTCTGTCTCTGAATAAACTAAAAATGTTTATATGTATGTATGTATATATATGCACCCGCACACACTTTGCTCCCATGTAAACAAAAAGAATATGCAAAAACAGCAACAAAATAGTGTTTAGAAATCTATTTAAATGCTAAGGAGTTAAAATCTTAAGTGAACTGAATTCTTGAGTGAAACAAACTTTTCCTAGGGGAATAGAGACCTAAGCTACTTTCATCCTTAAAGCCAGCCCAGGTGGAAAAAACAAACAAACAAACAAAAAATAAATAACGTAAGTAGAAGGATTTAAACCTGAGAGGAGGAAATAAGTTAAATTAAGAGTCCTACCTGGGCTGGTTGGACAGGTTAGAATCCTCAGGAGCTGAGTAACAGGGTTCTCATTTGATTGCAAGAGAGCATGGGAAGGCTACACAATGAAGTCTGGTGGCCAGAGAAACGATCAAAGACAATTACCTAGATCCCTGGCATACCAATCTACAAAATATTCCCTGTGGAGCCTTCAAAAAGAGAATGGTGATGGTGCCCAGAGACTGGAAGGAGATCAAATTTAAAAGAAACAATCTTCCAAGACACAGAAAGCTAAGAGCTAGGCTGGAGAGCAGAGAGCTGTCCAGAAGCATCAAACACAGGTAACCAAACTGGAACTGAAGTGCAAAGAAGAGAGGTAGAGAGAGGGAGCTCTCCTGAGTCCTCCAACTTCTAGAGAAAGCAGAGCTCTAACTTTGCCATTGAAATAGTTGAACCTGATGTCATTAAAAAAATCTAAAAAGAAAACCCAGACCAGGTCTAAGTTAAATGAAGATTTGCAGTGAAGCTATCAGCAACTACCTCAGCAACCTTTAAAAAAGAAGGTGGAGTAATAAAAACTATTTCAACTTCTACTGTTCTTCAATACACAGTAACTGACATATAATAAAAAATAATAAAAGCAAATAAATAACCTTATAAAGTTTTTAAAAATACCTTACAGTGGAAAAAAAAAAAAGATAAATCCAACTCATATATGAACCTAATGTCTGAATGGGCAGATACGACTTTAAAATAATCTTTATAATTAACTTGATACATGTGCAGGAAAAAGGTTAAAAATGTGTTAAAACTGATTTTATATTTTAGACTAATTATAAAACAATCACATAGTTAAATATGAATTATGACTGAAAATAAATAAATGAAGTGAAGGCACTGCATTTTAAGGGGAATAGATATGGTTTGTTTAAGCTCATTTGAAGAAAAAGATAACAGAAATTATACAACCTAAAGAAGAGATGAAAAAAGAAAAAACTTAAAGTTATTTGAGAATGGCTGGACAATTTCAAATGATCTAAAACGCATGCAATTGGAGCCTTGGAAGCAAAAGATATATACTATGAGGCAGAAAAATATTTGAGAAATAGTCATAAATTTTTCAAAACTCATGAAAGGCATCAACCCGCATATTAAAAACCTAAGTAAATTCAACACACATTCACACACACACACACACACACACACACACACACATCTTAAAAAGCAGAATATCACTTCTCATTCTTTTGGCTAAGAGCAAGCATAAGAAGCTAAACAAAGAAGTGAAATCTTAAACGCAACCAGACAAAAAAAAATTAATTACTTTTAAAGAAATAACAGTACCAATATTGGTTGGCTTTATATCAAAGGCAACACAAAGTCAGAATACAATAAAAATAGTTTTAAAGTAATTTTCAGTGGGGTAAAAAGACCTTTGAAATTTGCTGATGTAACTAGCTATATGTAGGAAGCAATTAATTTTGACTATTATATCATACCATTCACAATAATTTTAAAATTATCAAAAAACTAAATGCAATGGAGTCGTGAGAGCAGTTACCTCCATGTTGTTCTCAAGTGAGTTTTCACAACGTCTGATGGTTTTGTAAGAGACTTTTTCTCCTCTTGCTCGGCACTTCACCATGTGAAAAAGGACGCGTTTTCTTCTCCTTCTGTCATACTTGTAAGTTTCCTGAGGCCTCCTCAACCCTGGAAAACTGTGAGTAAATTAAACCTCTTCCCTTTATAAATTACCCAGCCTCAGATGTTTCTGAATGGCAATGTGAGAACAGACTGATACATTATGCAACCACAAAAAGTAATAAAATGACTCCTTTGCAGCAACCTGGATGGCACTGGAGGCCATTATTCTAAGTGAAATAACTCAGAAACAGACAGTAAAATACCCTATAATCTCGATTTCCTCACCTCCTGATCCACATGCCTCGGCCTCCCAAAGTGCTGAGATTACAGGCGTGAGCCACCGCGACTGGCCTGGAACTGTTGAAGTGAGTGTCTAGGACTCAGAGCCAAGGAAGTGCCTTTTCAACAGTCACATCACTAGCTGTCATATTCTAACTAGAACATTTCTGCATTAAAAATGTAGCTATAATTTTCATCTTTGGTTTCTTTTCCACATAGGCCTCCCATATTTTATGGATGACTTTATTTATGATTTCCAAAAAAAAAAAAAAAATTCCCTACTTAGTTAGATTCTTGATACATTAGTAAGAGGTACTTTTTTAGAAATGTAAAGATCAATCCCTGTTGCTTTCTAGTTAAGGCCACCATATCCTGAAATGTGGTATATAACACTACATAAATGAGAAAAATAGACAAAATCCTCACCCAGCTATAAAATGTCAAACTGAAAAGATCTCAAAGACAGAGAGTGCATAAAGAAATTTTATAAAGTCCTGTGTGAAAATGCTATGTCTCCCAAGGAATCCATATTCTTTAAAAATGGTCCATTCAGCAAGAGAGTGGGAGATATTCTGTATACTTAATAGCTAAGACAGTCAATACTCTTTTGGAACTACCTTAAAAAAAAAAAAAGATAATGATTACAGTTTGACAGAAAATAAAGCTGATGAATAAGCCAATTTCAAAACCTCTCAGGCTAGTGGTAAATCTCTTGATCTAAATTAAATGGTATAAGCTCCACACTGCCAAATGGCACAATATTATAACTCCTATTTCTCTTTATAGTACATTTCACTTAGATTTTTACAGAAAGATGCTACAAAAAAATTTAAAGAATACATAAGTATTTCACAGACACAAAAAAGATCACATATTTTTAATAAAAATGCCAGATTCTCACTCTAAATTATATTCCATATGATAACTGTTTTTCTAAACATGGAAGTTTGTGTTCATATTTTTTAAAGAACAAGAAAAACTGACTCCTCTTCAAGACTGAATCCTTTTTCATCACAGAATATTTCTTAGTATTTTATCTATGATAGCAAATAAGTGAAAATTCAAAAAGAAAACAGATGAATAAAACTTTACTAGAGAAAACGTAAGTATATTACTAACCCTTGTAAAACATTTAGAGCTGTCTCATGTGAAAAAAAAGTAAAATAAATGAAAAGAAAATGTGATTTGTAAGGCAGTGCCTTTGATCTGAACATATTTTGTAAGTATATAACATTTTGGAAAAGGTATAATGCTAGTGATAATAAATGAAAATATTTATCTACTTTAAGATGCTTACCACAATCTATCCAGAAAAGCAAGTTAATTTTCTTTGTAATAAAATATTGTTGGTTGATTTTTTAATGGAATTGAAAAGGACAATGAGGTATTTATTTTCCCCACACATCTTAGGGAACACATACAGTTTTATTTTATTTTATTTTATTATTTGATTTGATTTGATTTATTTTTTTGAGACGTTATCTCACTCTATCACCGAGGCTGGAGTGCGGTGGCGTGATCTCAGCTCACTGAAACCTCTGCCTCCTGGGTTCAAGCAATTCTGCTGCCTCAGCCTCCCGATTAGCTGGGACTAGGGGTGTGCACCACCACAGCCAGCTAATTTTTGTATTAGCTGGGACTATGGGTGTGCACCACCACAGCCAGCTAATTTTGTATTTTAGTAGCACCACCATGTTGGCCAGACTGGTCTCCAACTGCTGACCTCAAGTGATCCGCCCACCTTGGCCTCCCAAAGTGCTAGGATTACAGGCATGAGCCACCACACCCAGTTGTACATACCATTTTAAAATTATAAGTTGTTTATTCATTATAATTTCCTATTTCTCTATATTTGTTAGCACGTTAATTTAGGATATTCAACCATTATTGACGTCCACTAAACTAAATTTTTAATACCTATCCAAAAATAATTTTTGTCTTCACTAAAGAGGAATATTAAGTATGTTATCTAGCAGAACTATCTCTGTAAGTCTCTAAAATTGGATTAATACATAAAACATATTTAAATAATCATTTATCGGTATTTTTGCTCCAAATTATGTTGAAACAAATGGAGTATTTTAAAGACAAAGGTATACCATGCTTGCTGTTTCTTTGGTTTCCCTATTCAAGTTAAATTGGAATAGTTTTTTTGGAAGTATGCTAACTACCATCATCTAGGAATGAAGTTAAGGTTTTATAAAGCAAAGCAAATTTTTTCAAAATAATCACTTGGTTTCGTATGATACTACTATAAAGTGCCTATTTTCTCATTTTTGACTCTACCACAACAATATTTTTTGGACATCTGAGGATGTGTGTATTTGTGTTTGTGTATCTCCAATCAATTGTAAGCATCTATATCTAATACATATTTAAAACACACTAACTCAAAAAAATGTATATAACCAGCATGTGTACTAGGCCAGATGATATTTCCAGCCTGGGATCAAGGATAGGTGAGTATGTTGACTTGGACTCAATATTTGGCTGGGTCTGTCATTTTTTTCCCTTTCATAATAACAAATAATCCTACCACACATTTGCATTGTACAAAAATACTGATGGATCGGCATGTTGTCTTTTTTATTGCTCATAAAACTGTGCTCTAGTTACTGGTGACTTAACATTAAAAGATGTTTGGTTAGGATGGGAGGATGTTAAATCATAAGCTTCCTTTTTCTTATATCACTAGTCATTTCAACAACCTAAAAGAGTTTATACCAACATACCAAATAACCATGCTCCTGCTCAGTGGTTTAATCCATTGAGTCTCAAAGTTAGCATTACTGCTCTTATACTTATTTTTTTAACAATCCTGGGGCAATTTCTTTTTAATTGTGTTCAAAATACAATTTCACAGTATTCCATTCACAACTGCAGAGGTTACTTGTAGGCAGGCTTGAAATGCATAAATAAAAGCATTTGCAAGTGGTTTAATAACTTGAAATAAATCATTCACAGAGATTATTTTTCAAAAGTTTCATTTATATGAATTTATTGCATCTTAATACATGTAGGTTATGTATACAATTTGATTATATAGAAAATTTATTGACTTTTTGCAATCATATTATAGCATAATATTTTAGAATTATCCAAGTATCATTAATTACTTTTTGAATACATTTTCTTTTTAAAACAGTTTTAGATTTACAGAAAATTTAAAAACATATTAAAGAGATTTATCACATACCATTCACTCAGTTTCACCTATTATTAATTTCCTACATTACTGTATTTTTTATCATTAATTAACAAATATTAATACATTCAGTAAAGTCCATAGTTTTTAGCATAAAGGGCTGTTGAATTTTGTCACAGGCCTTTTCTACATCTATTGAAATCATCATGTGGTTTTCGTCATTGGCGTTGGTTCTGTTTATGTGAGGAATTATGCTTATTTCTTTGCATATATTGAAACAGCCTTCCATACCAGGGATGAAGCCTACTTGCCAGTATTTTATTGAGGATTTTCACATCTATGTTCATCAGGGATATTAGCCTAAAATTCATTTTTTGTTGTGTCTCTGCGAGGCTTTGGTATCAGGATAATGCTGCCCTCATAAAAAGAGTTAGGGAGGATTCCTTCTTTTTCTATTGGTTGGAATCGTTACAGAAGGAATGGTATCAGCTCCTCTTTGTACCTCTGGTGGAATTCAGCTATGAATCAATCTGGTCCTGGATTTTTTTTTTGAGGGGGGGGGGGTGCTGGTATGCTATTAATTATTGCCTCAGTTTCAGAACCTGAGTCCAACCTGTTATTGGACTATTCAAAGATTCAACTTCTTCCTGGTTTAGTCTTGGGAGGGAGTATGTGTCCAGGAATTTATCCATTTCTTCTTCATTTTCTAGTTTATTTGCATTCATGGTATTCTCTGATGGTATTTTTTATTTCTGTAGGATTGGTGGTGATATCCCCTTTACCATCTTTTATTGCATCTATTTGATTCTTCTCTCTTTTCTTCTTTATTAGTCTTGCTAGCGGTTTATCTATTTTGTTGATCTTTTCAAAAACTAGCTCCTGGATTGATTTTTTTTTTTAACTTTTTTTTGTGTTTCTATCTCCTTTAGTTCTGCTCTGATATTAGTTATTTCTTGGCTTCTGCTAGCTTTTCAATTTACTTGATCTTGCTTCTCTAGTTCTTTAAATTGTGATATTAGGGTGTCGATTTTAGATCTTTCTTGCTTTCTCTTGTGGGTATTTAGCACTATAAATTTCCCTCTACATACTGCTTTAAATGTGTCCCAGAGATTCTGGTATGTTGTGTCTTTGTTCTCCTTGGTTTCAAAGAGCATCTTTATTTCTGTCTTCATTTCATTATTTATCCAATAGTCATTCAGGAGCAGGTCGTTTAGTTTCCTTGTAGTTACGCAGTTTTGAGAGAGCTTATTAATCCTGAGTTTGAATTTGATTGCACTGTGGTCTGAGAGACAGTTTGTTGTGATTTCTGTTATTTTACATTTTCTGAGGAGTGTTTTACTTACAATTATGTGGTCAATTTTAGAATAATTACGATATGGTGCTGAGAAGAATGCATATTCTGTTGACTTGGGGTGGAGAGTTCTGTAGATGTCTATCAGGTCCACTTGGTCCAGAGTTGAGTCCAAGTCCTGGATATCCTTGTTAACTTTCTGTCTCGTTGATCTGTCTAATATTAACAATGGGGTGTTAAAATCTCCCCTTATTATTGTCTGGGAGTCTAAGTCTCTTTGTAGGTCTCCAAGGACTTGCTTTCTGAATCTCGGTGCTCCTGTATTGGGTGCATATATATTTAGGATAGTGAGCTCTTCTTGTTGAATTGATCTCTTACCATTGTGTAGTGGCCTTCTTTGTCTCTTGATCTTTGTTTGTTTAAAGTCTGTTTTATCAAGAGGAGGATTGCAATCTCTGTGGGTTTTTTTTTTTTTTTTTTTTTTTTTTTTTTTTTTTTTTTTAGCTTTCCATTTGCTTGGTAGATCTTCCTCCCTTTATTTTGAGCCTATGTGCATCTTTGCATGTGAAATGGTTCTCCTGAATACAGCACACTGATATGTCTTGACTCTTTATCCCATTTGCCAGTCCGTGTCTTTTAATTGAGGTATTTATCCCATTTACATTTAAGGTTAATATTGTTATGTGTGAGTTTGATCCTGTCATTATCATGTTCGCTGGTTATTTTGCCCATTAATTGATGCAGTTTCTTCCTAGCATCGATGGTCTTTACAATTTTCATGTTTTTGCAGTGGCTGGTACCAGTTGTTTCTTTCCATGTTTAGTGCTTCCTTCAGGAGCTCTTGTAAGGCAGAACTAGTGGTGACAAAAATCTCTCAGCATTTGCTTTTCTGTAAAGGATGCTATTTCTCCTTTACTTATGAAGTTTAGTTTGACTGGATATGAAATTCTGGGTTGAAAATTCTTTTCTTTAAGAAGTTTGAATATTGGCCCCCACTCTCTGCTGACTTGGATTGCTTTTCTCGAGGAGTATCTTTGTGGTGTTCTCTGTATATACTGAATTTGAATGCCTGCCTAGCTAGGTTAGGGAAGTTCTCCTGAAAATATCCTGGAGAGTGTTTTCTAACTTGATTCCATTCTCCCTGTCACTTTCCAGTACAACAGTGAAACATATATTTGGTCTTTTCACATAATCCCTTATTTCTTGGAGACTTTGTTCTTTTCTTTTCATTCTTTTTTCTCTAATCTTGTCTTCCCACTTTATTTCATTAATTTCGTCTTCAATCACTGATATCTTTTTTTCCACTTGATCAAATTGGTTATTGAAGCTTGTGTGTGTGTCACAAAGTTCTCATGCTATGGTTCTCATACTATGGTTTTCTCATGCTAGGAGGTCATTTAAGGTCTTCTCTACACTGTTTATTCTAGTTAGTCATTTGTCTAACATTTTTTCAAGGTTTTTGCTTCCTTGCAATGGGTTAGAACGTGCTCTTTTAGCTTGCAGAAATTTGTTATTATTAACAACCTTCTGAAGCCTAGTTCTGTCAACTCATCAAACTCATTATCCATCCAGTTTTGTTCTCTTGCTGGTGAGGAGCTACAATCCTTTGGAGGAGAAGAGGATCTCTGGTTTTTGGAATTTTCAGTTTTTCTGCTCTGGTTTCTCCCCATCTTTGTGGTTTTATCTACCTTTTTGGTGTTTGATGTTGGTGACCTACAGATGGAGTTTTGGTGTGGATGTCTTTTTGTTGAGGTCGATGCTATTCCTTTCTGTTTGTTAGTTTTCCTTCTAAGAGTCAGGCCTCTCAGCTGCAGGTATGTTGGAGTTTGCTGGAGGTCCACTCCAGATCCTGTTTGCCTGGGTATCACCAGCAGAGGCTGCAAAACAGCAAATATTGCTGCCTGATCCTACCTGTGGAAGCTTCATCCCAGAGGGGCTCCTGCCTGTTTGAGGTGTCTGTCGGCCCCTGCTGGGAGGCGTCTCCCAGTCAGGCTACATGGGGGTCAGAGACCCACTTGAGGAGGCAGTCTGTCCATTCTCAGAGCTGGAACGCCATGCTGAGAGAACCACTAATCTCTTCAGTGCTGTCCAACAGGGATGTTTAAGTCTGCAGAAGCTGTCTGCTGCCTTTTTTCTGCTATGCCCTGCCCCCACAAGTGGAATCTAGAGAGGCAGTAGACCTGGCTGAGCTGTGGTGGACTCTGCCCAGTTTGAGTTTTCCAGCCACTTTGTTTACACTGTGAGCTACTCAAGCCTCAGCAGTGGTGGACACCCCTAACCCAATCAAGCTGCAGTGTCGCAGGTTGATCTCAGACTAAAGCATTAGCAGTGAGTTAGGCTCTGTGGGCATGGGACCCACTGATCTAGGCATGGGAGTATATCTCTTGTTCTGCTGGTTGCTAACCATGGGAAAAGCACAATATTTGGTCATGAGTGTTTTGTTTCTCCATGTACAGTCTGTCATGGCTTCCCTTGGCTAGGAAAGGGAAATCCCCTGAACACTTGCACTTCCCAGGGGGGTGATGCCCCACCCTGCTTCGGCTTGCCCTCCATGAGCTTCACCCACTGTCCAAACAGTCCCAGTGAGATGAACCAGGTACCTCAGTTGGAAATGCAGAAATTCCCCTTCTTCTGCATCGATCTCACTGAGAACTGCAGACTGGAACTGTTCCCATTTGGCCATCTTGGAATTCACTAACACTTTTAATGCCTCAATTATTTCACTATTTCAATAATGTTATAAAGTTGATATGAATGCAACTGTTCATCTTCCAAACTTATCATAATACATTTATATTTCTTCATATTTTTATTCCTTTCTAGTACATTTCTTTTTATTGCAGAATAATATTCCTTTGTAGAGATGTACCACAATCTATAGTTCCATTTGCATTTGAGGGACTTTTTGATTGCTTTCAGTTTGGAAGTTATGAATAAAGCTGTTATAAATGTAAGCCTATAAGTTTATGTTTGAATAGTTTTTTTAACCAATTAATTAAGTATCTAGGAGAACAAATGAAGGATCATATAACAAAACTGTATTTATCTTTGTAAGGGACTGACAAACTGTCTTCCAAAGTGTATCATTTTGCATTTTCATAAGCAGTGAATGAGAATTCCATTTGCTAAACATTCTCACCAGTATTTAGCATTATCAGGTTTTGGGGATTATAACCATTTTATGCAGTGTGTGGTGATGTCTCGTTGTTGTTTTAATTTGCAATTTCACAATGACAAGTGATAATGAACATCATTTTTGTTTAATTATAATCTGCTTATTTCCTTTGATAAGAAGTCTGTTACGATATTTTGCTGATTTTAATTGATGTTTTGTATATTGATAGTGTCATTTCTCCATTTTTTTTCCTCTTTACTGTTACATTGGATCCTTTGGGTATTTTTTCTTTCAATGTAACTTTAAAATCAGTTTTCCAATATTCACAAAATGCCTTGCTGAGATTTTCATGGGTATTGTGTTTAATTCATAAATTTAGATGAAAAAAATTATACCTTAAAATTAAGTATTTCATTATATGACCATGAGTATCGCTCCATGTTTTTAGAGTTTCTTGGATTTATTGTACCAGAGTTTTAGTTTTCCACATATAGTTTTTGTACGTATTACGTTTATACCTAAAATATTCATTTGGTGACACTATTGTAAATGGCATCTTGTGTTTAATTTAAAATCCCAAATTGTTAATTGCTGTTGTATAGAAAAGAAGTTAAGCAATAATAGTTAAAAAAATTATGCAGAATTTGGGTGATTGGAAATGAAGAGAATTCTTTGTGAATGTAAATGAACAATGGTGGTCTACTAGTGGGTTACAGAAATCCACATTTGTAAGACTTACAAAGCGGGCAGAAATGTATTTGTGTTCTCTTCCTATAATAGTATCCTATAGAAGTATCATGTTCTCAGAAAAATAAATAAGTATATGTCATATCTATGGAAAGCATTAGATAGATGCAAATTTTCACTTACTCTTTCATGGTGTTGGAATATTCCCATGTGAATGAGAAATTTCCTATGGGAATAAAAGATCCATGGAAAGAAGGCAGAAAATGTTGCCCTAACAATGGTTTGTGAGATACTGAGAAATCCATGAGCTGTCACTAAAAGAAATGATGGATAGATGAAATAGAGTCAAAGATGACCTTTGATTTAGCAAATATCGGCCTCTAGGAATTTTATGACGTGCCTGAGAAAATGGAGATAAGACAATGGTTGATAGCAATGTTTTATCTCTTTAGAATATGAATCACATATCTTTCCTTTTCCAGTTTACTACTGTTTCTAGAAATAATTTATTCTTTAAAAAAACCTCATCAGTGTGAACATTTTGATTTTTGCTCTGCTTTCTGGATTCCAAGTATAATTAAAATTTTTAAAATCAAAATCTACTTGAAAACAAAACTGGTTCTGTGGATTACTTCCAAAAAAATCCACTTTTGAGGGTTTTTTAAAAAGTAGTTAGTAAAGATAATATTGATGTGGTTTACAAATACACAAATGTGTCTATAAAATAAAAATAGTTGTCTTACCAGTGTTCTTTTAAGATGTCTATAACACCCAGTATTTTTTCACATTTTGCACAAAGTGTGAAATGTTTATTATGTTGATGCCACCGAGATACCTAACATCAATTTTCCAAAACTATCTGTACTAAGAAAAATGTATTCAAAATAATATATAAATTTCATTGAGCAAAATGGCCTAAAATGTACCCTAGAGTATGTGAGCCATGCTATGGTACACATTTGTCAATGTTTTACAGAACACAAATTATTTAAATAACCCTCAGTTTCTAAATATGCCACAAAGATAAATAAGTAATCTTACTATACATAACATTTTTATAGACCTCCCACTGTCTGAAAGATGGACCTCTTTAATATCCCAAACCATAACTGATTGGCTAAGGCCACCTGTTCAGCAATTTCAAAGCCATTCATTTGTATAAAATAAACAAGCATAAAATAAGCATACTCTTTGCAGAATATATAAAAATATACTCTAATGAGAAGTATCAGCAGAAAATAAAAAAGGAGAAACCATGATCTTAAAACACAATTTTGTCAAACAGCTAATATAGTATATCCATTGCAAACTTAATAAATATGACTTTCTTTTCTAAATACATCATAGTATGAAAATGAAAGGCTTTTAGATTGGGTAGATCTGTCATTTGCCAGGTGTGCTATGTCTGAAAATATATTTATTCTCTAAACTTTTATTTCTGCATCATTAAATAATGCTTATTTGATGTTTCTTGCAAATATTAAATAGCAAAATTAATGAAAAAATGACTAATTACCGGGATAATAGAAAAATTCAATAAACATTAGCCATTTTTGAAATAAATCTTGTAAAATGAGTTGCACTGAAAAATGTCTTACCACATCATACATATATATATTTTCATCATCATACATATTTTGTGAAGTCCCTTGAACAAAAAGATTAATTAATTTTAATAACTGATGGTGTCATTATAAATATTACTAGAATTAAAATAAACATTTTAAATTGCTGTAACTGAGTACCAAGCCATTTATTAGTGTAGAACAATAACCATTCTTCTATGCTTTTAATTTCTGTGGTTCAGGAATTTGGGCAGGGCGCTCCTGGAGAGCTCTCTATTGGAATGCCTAATATTCAGTTAAATGTCAGCTGGGGCTATGATAATCTGAAAACTTTAGTATAGGCATGCATAATGGCTGACAAACAAGACTGGCGGATAATACCTTCTGTTATCCACAAACTCTGCCAGCTCTCTTGACTAGAGCACAGATACATCGCTTCTTCAGCATGGCAGTCTCAGAAGATATGGATTTCCCCAGAGAAAATTTATAAATGTAACCAAGTAGAAGTTAAAAGGCTTTTCATCCTAGCTTTCAAAGCCATAAGGACCACACTGTAGTCACAAGCCATCTTAGATTCAAGAGGAGGGCAACATAGATGATCATATCTGAATTGGATAAGGGGCTGGTTTAAATTGTGAAAGTATGTGGAGGATGGAACATAGACTTGAGTCACTTCTGTGTATGAGGTCACCCTTGAGAGAAAAGTTATATATTCATTTCTGTTCCCTGACTTGCTTGGGAAAGGTTCAAGTTTTCTGTTCAGCCAGGCCTGTGTTTATTTGGTCACCTGTACTGTGATCAGATAAGTAAGTATATATAATTCAAGAGTGAAATATTAGGGGTTTTAAGGAACACAAATTTTATAAAGAACAGATATAGAACATTTCCCAATTAATTTTATTTATAATACTGTATCAATCAATACATAATATTTCAGAATAATGTTATTGGGAAACATGTACCTGAGGAAGAAATTTCATTTTTCAAAAGAAGAGAGAGACAAAAATAAAGAAATAATGTTTAAAACAATTAACAGAAGAAACACTAATGAAAATAATATGAAACAGAAAAAGATTTTTAAATGTTTATACAAAGTAAAAGAAAATATGTGAAAATTTAAACACATTTTGAGATGAATTGCTTCTTTGATTTTATCTTTATATTTTAAGAGCTTATTAACTGCTATAAAAAACTACTGTAATTTTTCATATAAAAAGAAACTAGGCATTCAGTTCTTGTGAACATATTTTTGCAAAATACAAACATTGCTTAAATCTGCAAAATATTTTCTACTACTTGGTGAAGCAATACCACCAACTGTCATAAGTATGTAGGTACTATAGCTGCATTATATTCCCTTTAAAAATAAATTCAATAAATGAAACTTAAGAATTATATGTAACAATATATATGTAGATCCAGAAAATCTCATCCTAAAATATTACGTGTAGATATAATTTGTAATTCAGATTTTTTGGATTTCAGAAATAGAAGCAATATGTATGTGTACCACATGTTATATAATACAACTTTTAGGGTCTTGGGAATCACCCCCCTATCAAACATATTCATTTTTCTTCAAACAAATTTATGAATATTCATAAATATAGAATAAAGTACATTATATTCAAGTCAAATCAAGTTTTGTAACATCCGTAATGAATATCTTTTTTAAGAATATTACTGCTTTTAGATTTTTAGATGAGAAATTATAGGCCTGAATGTATGAAGTAATCTCTCTTTCTTTCAATATATATACCTGTGTGTGTGTACCTGTGTGTGTGTGTGTGTGGATTCAATATAAGTTTATGAATGTTTACAATATATAGAATAAAAGTACATTAAATTCAAGTTAAATCAATTGTATAACATTAGTAATAAACACTTTTTGTCAGAATATTGTAGTTTTTGGATTTTCAGATAAGGAATTTTGAAAAAATATGTATATTGAATATATATATATATGTATATACACACACACATGCAGAAACATACTTTTTGTTTTCTTTTGTCATTTATATCTAATTTATTCCTGAATAGTGAATACATCACATATACAGTTAATGTGTATAATATATGCACTATATATGGTTATGTATATATGTGTATGTGTGTATGTATATATATCTATATAGTTAATGGAAGAACAAAGCAAAATAAAATTATAAATATCCACATTTTGGAAATAACATAAGAAAAACAAATATTCAACAAAATTAACCATAGGTAAATTTGAATTTTGCTCATATTGGTAATAGATTGTAATAGGTTGTAGGATAGGTCCCTAGATGGCTTTGGCTGACACAGTTCTTGCCCCTCCTTTTTGCAACTCTTTGAATGCTTATATATTTTAGCATAATTGCAATATATACCAAGAATGCAACATCATGAGGTAAGAGAGAAGTTTCTGGTATATCCCAGGCTGTGTTAGCCCACTTGCTTTGCTGTAAAGAAATACCAGACACAGGGTTTATAAAGAAAGGAGGCTTATTTGGCTCACAGTTCTTCAGGCTATACAGAAGGCATAGTGGCAGCATCTGGTTCTGCTGAGTTTCTTAGGACGCTTTCAATAATAATGGAAGGCAAAGGGAGCCAGCATATCACATGGCAAGAGAGGGAGTAAGAGAGATGAGGAAGCTCCAGGGTCTTTTAAACAACCAGATCTCATATGAACTCAGAGAGTGAGAACTCACTCATTACCTTGAGAACGTCTCCAAGCCATTCATAAGAAATCCAACCACTAATCCAAACACCTCCCAACAGGCCCCACCTCCAATGTTGAGAATGACATTTCAACATGAGATTTATTACACCTGTAATTCCAGCACTTTGGGAAGCTGAGACAGGAGGATTGCTTGAGCCCAGGAATTCAAGGCTGCAGTGAGCTAAGATCTGCCACTGTAGCCTGGTCAGCAGAATGAGATCCTGTCTCAAAGCATGAACAAAGAAACAAAACTATGAGATTTAGAAGGGACAAACGTCTAAAGCATATCACAGTCTATGTCCTAATTCCTCCTATGGCAGGATATTCTGCAACACTCAAGTATATAACCAAGTATATATTACGCCAAGTGTATAACTCCAGTACAGAGTGCTCTTTGGGGCCTCTGAGCTGTGGCATGACATGGAGCATGTACAGACAAGATTCCATCTACTCTGGTTAGCATGCCTGAGCCTTCAGAGACCAACTCACTAAAAATCCTAGGCTTTTACTGTCCCTTGCTGCCTATTTATGAGTAATAAATTTACTTCCCTCAACTTGTACTGTCCATGTTCTGCCTCACTGGGCTTGTGAAAACAGTAAAAACTGCAGTCCAAGATTCAGTGAGCTGAAGTGGTAATCTCTGCACAGTGAAACTGTTTCACACACACACACAAATTGCATATGAATATTATAGAAGTTCATGCATATTCATGAACAAGTTGAAGCACCCTAGATATTCTTCAACAGCTGAATCTATGAACTGTGGTATAGCCATACAATTACGTATTATTCTCAGATAAAATAAATGAACTATTAAGCAACATAAATAACAAAATAGATTATTCTTATATATAAATGTATTGATAAGTGAAAAAAAATAGTCTGAAAAGGCTACTTACTGTACAATTCCAATTATTCAATATTTTGACAAAGCCAAAACTGTAACTATAGTTAAAGGATTAGTGGTTACCAGACCAAATTCCATCTACCCTGGGCATCTTTCCTGAACTTGGTGGATTGGCTTGCCATGGATACTAGGCTTCTGTTCATCTCTGCTATCTCTGTATGAGTAATAAATCTGCTTTGCCTGAAAGTTCTCTGTCTTTCTGAACTCATGTAACTGGTGAAGAACCTATGCATAGGTACATTAGATGAGGTAAAAGATGAATTTTGTCCAGTTATGCTACTATCTAATCTATGACAAGTTTCATTTTAGCATGAGTGAGTTTAGGCAAATTACTAAAACTATACTTTTTATCTTTGAAATGATAATTTTATATTCTAGAATGAGAATGTTGGATAGATAAACTCTCAATTTTTTTATCTAAAATTTTTTTAACAGGGTTATCATAACTACTGTTTCAGAACATGTTATTTTAATCATGTTTATTAAAATATCCACTGCAAAATGAAAACAAATCTGGATTTAGGTAAGGAAACTTTAATTAGAAATACTATTGCGATAAGGAGAGTAATTCAAAGTCAAAATATGCAAGCATTTCAAATCAAACAGAATCATTCAGTTTATAGAAGAGCAGGCAGTAAACAAGGAGAAATTAAGGAAATGGGGAGAAATTATCAGAAGGGTAAGTCAGGAAAAGTGTCTCTCTGTGGCCAGCCTATTCTCAAGATCGGCTGATAAGAGATGCCGTTATACTTTTTAGTGCTTGTTGAGGCTTCAGAAAAGCAGAGTCAAGAAGCCTTAAGGAAAGAGAGAAGGTTGATCAAACCTTTGTCAATACAGTGGATAAGAAATGGATAATTGTGAACACTGGGTAGCAATTATGTTCCATAGAGTTGAGTCTCTTTCTCTGAGTATCTTAGCATCCTAAACCAATCTTTCCAGTTACTACTGAATCTTCAGGTCCTTTACTTTACAGACTTTACTTTTACAAGCAGTTTTAGATTCATAAGAAAATTAAGCAGAAGTACAGAGAATTCCCATATACTTCCTGCCCCCCACCAACACACACACGCACAGCCTCTCTCACTATAAACATCCCCCATTAGAGTTGTATGTTTTTACAATTTATGAACTTTGTTTGAAACTGGCTAAGCTGTCCCATAGAATGCATATTTACTGATTTTTGATACATAGACTTTTACCCTCCCACTCTTAAAGACTGAAACTTGTATTTGTCTTATCTGAGTTCCTTCCTTGTGAAACCAACTTTCCGGCCTCCCAGATAGTATTAAGGAGCTAAAACTTACCAGATCACCATATTTAGACAATGAGACCCCAGTCGCCTCATTCATGATGATTACCTAACCAACAACCTGCTTGTTGACAAACTCATCAGCTTTAAACCTCCCTATTCCTGTTTTCGAGCACATAGTTGCATTTCTTCTTTGGTATCTAAACCACTAAATTTATCCAGTTGAGGGGATGGATTTGAGACTCATATCCCAACACTTCAGCTGTAGCACCTTACTAGTGCTTTCATTCATTCCTGGCAGTACTTACTGTTTCTGTGATTGGATTTCCTGTGTGGTGGGCAGTGAGACCTAGACCAAACCCCTGGCATTTTGGTAACACACTGACAAATTATTATCACTCAAATTTCATAGTTTACTGTAAATTCTTCTAGACAATGGCTAAAACAGAAATGAGTGGTTGGGCACAGTGGCTCATTCCTGTAATGCCAGCTCTTTGGGAGGCTGAGGTGGGCAGATCACTTTTATCAACAAAAGACAGACAAACTCCTAAGCAGACAGGGATGGGTCCCCAGTGAAACCTGATCTTTAAGCCAAAGACAGCCTGAAGCCTGAAAACCAAGTTGCATCTGCTACTAGATGCAGTCTGTGGCCAAAGTGAGAACTTCCTTGATGCCTTTTAAACAATTGAATGGTGCTTTTTCCAAGATCACCCATGGACCAATCAGCATACACTCCCTCATTCTGAGCCCATAAAAACCCCAGACTCAGCCGCAGAGGCAGCTACCCACTTTCAGGTCCCCTCTCTGCTGAAAGCTTCACTTCAGTCACTCAAAATTATTCTCTGTCCTACTTACTCTCCTGTGTCCACATACCTTATTTCTGTGGGACAAGAACACAGAACTCATGTGGCAGAAACAAATGAGCTTTAACATGCCCCTGTTAACCGAGCTGTAGGCAGCAAAAATGAAAGCGAGAGCTGTAACATTTCCTGGGGACTCAGACATTGGGAATCCCTAAGCAAAAGCTGTAACACCCTTGGGACTCCACAGTTGTTGGCCTCTCTAAGTTTTCAGGCACCACTGCATGCACCTCATCTAGATCCCAGCACACAAAGTGGAAGCTGCTTGTGGCACACCTGGTCCATCTGCAGGCTAAGCGTGGAGCTGTGGCAGGCATGAGATCTGGCCCAGTAGCGCAAGCTAAGCGCAGCCTGGCAGGCCGAGTGGTTGGAGCAAGCCTGGTAGGCCTGAGCAAGGCCCTGGGTAGAGGTCAGGGTGGCTGCAGAGATTTCCAGCTGTGGAAGCAGCACTGAAAGAATCCTGTAACACTGTAACTTTCCCTCCTGCTCATCCAGCAATAGAGGAAAAAAAGCCACTGGAAGCTATTTCTTCCAGATCACTGAACTACAAATGCTGCAGCATTTTGGGGCACTCATCCAGGATTGTCAGAAGGGTAATTAAGTGCTGACCCATGACTTGGATAGCATGGCTGCAGAGAACATAATTGCTGGGGAAGACTGTTAATTCCCCGTTACACTCACTTGTTGAGAATGTTGGCTTTTTTCCAATCCAATTTCTTTTCATGAAGGTGTAGCCATAACATGAGATTGGAAGGAGGTCCTGGAGCAATTGAGGGTCTCTGGCTGAGGTTACATGTTGGTGTTACCCAAAGGCCACTAGACTGACTGCAGTCCCTGACAGTCCATTAGGGTGTCAGCACTAGGACCTCCAGTATTTTCTATCTCATTTACTGTTTTTCTTTTGTGGCTGTCATGGCTCATATATGCTGAGACCAGCTCAATCGTGGAGACCCTAACCCAGTGGCACTAGAGAAATTAAAGATACACACACAGAAATATAGAGTATGGAGTGGGAAATCAGGGGTCTCACAGCCTTCAGAGCTGAGAGCCTTGAACAGAGATTTACCCACATATTTATTCACAAGCCAGTCTTACGATTTACTAAAAATAATCCTTATGGGAAATAAAGGGATGGGCCCTGGCTAGTTATCTGCAGCATGAACAGGTCCTTAAGGCACAGATCACTCATGCTATTCTTTGTGGTTTAAGAATGCCTTAAGGGGTTTTCTGCCCAGGGTGGGCCAGGTGTTCCTTGCCCTCATTCCGGTGAACTGACAACCTTCCAACTGGGTGTCAAGTCCATCATGAGCATGTCAGAGTACTGCAGAGATTTTGTTTATGGCCAGTTTTGGGGCCAGTTTATGGCCATATTTTGAGGCCTGTTCCCAACACATACACACACACACCACTATATATATTTTAAATATATATAATGTAATTCAGAGCAATGTGGTTTCTGTCTATTCTTAGAAGCAAGGAGGATATTATGATTGTGAGTCTTCATTCCCCTGTTGAAGAAGTTCATTAGCATAGGTCAAGAGGCTACCTCCTCCAAGCACCTTTCCTCCCTTGCATTTAGGTTTGTTGCCCCCATCCCACCATGTCAAGAGTCAACATAGTCCCATAAATACAGGGAACTTTTCTAAGCAAGGGATTATTTTTTTCCTCTTCGAAGGCATTCTATTAGGCCAGGTCCCCAATTCCCAAGACTCCTTTTCTTTCTCTTGTTTGAGGAGAATCTGGTTCTGTACCTTCACTTTACTCCAATGTGTCTTCCAAATACTCCAATATATTTTCCAAACTTCAGTTCAAAACCCTAAAAAGAAAACTAGATGTGAGGGACCCAGAGACAGTTGACAGCAAAGTGCTAGACCACAGCACAAGTAAGCAGGAATGTCCCTGTTGACTAGGCCTTTCTGCTTCATGGATGAATAACTTGCTTACATCCATGATATAGATAAGGTCTAGGGAACCCAAAGGTTACTGATTGTGAAAGGCTAGGGCATAGCATAGGTAAGTGCTATTATTTCCTGTTTCATGGGTGAAGGTTGCACTCATCCATGGGTGGTGCCTATAATAGCCACTAGAACTCAGGATGGAAAGGAGGAAAGAAAGAATGGGACACATTTCTTTCTCTCCCTCTCATATCCTGGGTTTTAGCTGAAGGAGAGAAAGGAACTAAGGCATGCATTTCTTTTTCTCTTTCATATGGGTAACAAACCCTCTTCAGCCTGCCCTCTTTTTGAGTGTATTCTGAATCACTGGGCCTCTTTTCACTCTCAGGTCATGTAGAAAAAAAGATAACTCATATTTATTTGCACAGGGATTTGTCTGGATTATAAATTGCAGAAAGGACAAGCTTGACCTCAGGAAGAAACCATTAACTTTGAAACTATACTGCAGCTGGAACTCTTCTGTAAATGTAAGGGCAAATTGTATGAGGTCCTATATGTGCAGGCTATCTTTACCTTGCAGGATAATCTGGACCTTTGCCAATATTGTAGTATTAATTCCATCCTCCTTGTGGCCATCTCAGGAGAGGCTGCAAAGGGCAATCCCAAGAGACGAGGGAAGCAAACCCCCGTGTTGCCTACAGTAGGGGAGTAAACTCCCTCCAGTCCTGCTCCTCTTAGTGCACCCCATACTCTATTTGGGTTTCCTGTCAAGCTTGTCCCACCCTAGAAATCCTCATTTTAAGCAGGTTGCAGCCTCTGTCTTGCCCCTATGAGAGATTCCTTGTGAATACGGCCCCATTAATGTCCAGGTACCGTTTTTTTCTACAGGACTTAATCCAGGCATCCCAGAATTTAACCCAAGTATTTGAACTCTCCTGGAAGAATGTTGTATTACTTTTGAATCAAACCCTACCACTGAGTAGAATGAGCCTTATCCAATTGGAAGAATAGCAGAACCCTTGGAGGACCTTAAATGGGACCTCAATGATAAAATGGGAGAATAGAGCAGGAAATACTTTCAGGTGTGCATATTGGAGGGCTTACAAACGACTAGAACTAAGCCTCTCAATTACTCTGATCTATCCATAATCGACAAAAGATAAGATGAGAATCACACTTCCTTCCAAGAAAGGCTAAGATAGGCCCTGGTGAAGCACACCTTTCTATCTCTTGATTCAGTCAAAGGACAACTAATGCTAAAGGATAAGTTTGTTACTCAGGCAGCCCCTGATATCAAGAAGAAGCTGCAGAAACAGCCCATGGGACCAGACAATACTTTGGAGAACCTCCTGAATGTGACTACCTTGGTCTTTTACAACAGGGATCATGAGGAAGCCTGAGAGAGAGAGAGAGCAGACACAAGACAAAGGCAGAGGCTGTAATGACTGCTTTGCAGACTCTCAAACCCCAGAATACCCAAGATACATCTATTAACTCTTAAAAATGTGACAAACCAGAACACTTTAAGAAGGACTGCCCAGGCAGCATGAGGAAGCCACCTCTACCCTGTCCAATCTACGATAGGGACCACTAAAGGATGCAGATTCAGGTCACTAGGTCCACAGCCAGTATCCCAAGTGGTCTAGCAGGACTGACAGGTCCTAGGGTTCCTCTACTTAGGTTTGAGGGTTCAGACCACCAATACCATCCAGGAGCCCTGGGTGATTCTGAAGGTTAAAAGGAGGAAAGTGGACCTCCTCTTGGATACTGGAGCAGCCATTTCTGTTCTCTTCAATCGAGGCCTCCCCTGCTCTCTTACCATGACCATAAGAGACATCTCAGAAAAGCCTTTAACCCATTATCTTCCCCAACTCTTTACTTGTAGTTGAGGAGACCTCTTGTTTATCTATGCCTTTTTTATCTTGCCTGAAAGTCCAACTACTCTGCTGAGCACGGATATCTTAGCTCATAAGGTGAACCACTATCCTTATGACTCCAAGACACTTTGTCTCCCACTGGTATCAGTCAAGAAGTTTGGGCAACTCAAAGGAAATTTGGCTGAGCCACAACCACCATACTGGTCTAGATCCATCTTAGAGATTCCACCTTCTTCCCTTACCAGAGGCAATATCCCCTAAAAATAGAAGTTAGAAAACAGCTAGAAGCCATCTTCAAGATAATTTGAAGATCCAGGGCATCCTCAAACCCTGTAAAAGCCCTTGTAATATCCTGGTATTGAGAATATAAAAACCCAATGGGTAATGGAGTCTAGTCCAGAAATTCTGTCTCACTAATGAGGCTGTGGTTCCAATTCATCTGGTGGTTCCCAATTCCTACACCCTGCTAATTCAAAGGCCTGAGGGAACTAAATGGTTCACAGTCCTGGACCTAAAGGATGCCTTTTTCTGCATATCACTATACCCTAACTTCCAATATTTATTTGTGTTCAAGGATCCTTCCAACCAGACTGCCTAACTAACCTGGATGGTGTTATCTCAGGGATTCCAAAACAGCCCCCACTTGTTTGGGCAGGCATTATCAAAAGATCTCTCTGAGTTCCTCTATCCTCAGGTTAAAGTTTTAAAATATATACATGACATTCTCCTCTGTGCCCTAGCTGAGGAAATCTCCCCTCAGGAAGGCAGTAAGGCTTTTCTTAATTTTCTGGCTAACAGACGATATAAGGTCTTCAAATCTAAGGCTCAGCTCTATCAGAATTCATTGAAGTGCCTATGTCTAGTCTTTACAGAGGGGACCAGTATACTAGGTGAAGAAGGGATTAAGCTTATCTCCTCGTTTTACCTCCTCAAACCCTCAAACAGCTGAGGGCATTCTTGGGTGTTACAGGATTCTGTAGATTATGGATACCTGGGTACAGTGAGATAGCCTGTCCCTTATATCACCTGATAAAGGAAACTCAGGCAGCTAAGACTCACTTCCTAATTTGGAAATCAGAGGCTAAATGTATCTTTGACTAATTGAAACAAGCCATGCTTGAGGCACCAATCCTTAGTCTTCCCACAGCGAAGAAATTAAATATTTAGGTATCAGAAAGAAAGGGAATGGCCCTGGGAGTCCTAATGCAGGCTCAAGGCCCAGCCCAGCAACCTGTAGGCTATCTAAGCAAGGAGACTGATTTCATAGCTAGTAGATGGCTGGCCTGCCTCTAGGCAGTTGCAGTAGTAGCCTTGCTGATAACAGATTACTAAGTTAACCATGAGGAATAACTTAACCATTTATATCCATGTAAGGCAATAGGACTGCCAATTTTAAAGGGATTCTCTGGCTAACAAATAACTACCTGCTCAAATATAAAGCTTTGCTATTGGAGGGATCTACAGTCCAGTGAAAAATCTGTCTCTCCCTAAACCTAGCCACCGTTCACCCAGAGAAAGTTGGAGAGCTTGAACATGATTGCGAACAGAGAGTAGTGCAAGCCAGTGTGGCCAGAGAAGCCCTAAAAGAAACCCCCTTAGAGAACCCAGATTAGACTCCCTTTGTGAATGGAAGTTCATTTGTGTTAGGTTGGTGCAAAAGTAATTGTGGGTTTTGCCATTACTTTCAAGAGAACAAGGGGCCTATAAATCAGGGTATCCAGTAATCCTCCTGAATGACACTACTGAAGGCATGCCTCTCTCCTCCAGCACAAGTGCTCAACTATCTGAGCTAATTGCCCTCATGAGGGCACTTGAATTAAGTAAAGGGAAAGCAGTTAATATTTATAATGATTCTAAGTATGCTTTCCTATTCCTCCATGCCCATGCCAATATCTGGAGAGTAACTTCCTCACAGCTGATGGATCTCCCATTAAATACCTTCAGGAAATTAACAGACTATTATCCTTGGTTTTCCTTCCCCTGGAGGTGGCAGTAATGCATTGTAAGGGCCGCAAAAAGGGGACAGATAAAATAGCTAAGGGAAATAAGTTAGCAAAACAAGCAGCTAAATAGGCTGTGATAGGATTTCTGATCCACATGAGTCCCCTCTAATCTGGTAGTGCTCTGTAAAAGAAATAAAACCCAATATTCTCCTGTGGAAAAAGAATTGGCTGCCTCTCAGGGATACACCTTTCAACTCTCAGGATGACTGCAATCAAAGGACAGCAAACTTCATCTAACAGCTTCTAGCCAATGGAAAGTTCTTAAAATCCTTCACCAAACTTCCACCTAGGTAATGATAAAACCTGTCAATTGGCCCAAAATTTGCTTTAAGGTAAAAATCTGCTAAATATGGTTAAACAGGTCATTAATGCTTGTGAGACTTGTCTTAAAAATGATCCCCTCAAGCAATAGCTTCTCCTCCCTGGAACACAATGAATGGGAGGCTACTTCGGGGAAGACTGGGAGATGAATTTCACCCATATGCCAAAGACAAGGGACATCCATTACCTCCTACTACGAATACATATCTTCACTAACTGGGTAGAATAGTTTCCACGTTGGGTGTGGGAGCCTCTGAGAAGATAAAAACAGATATTGGCATGGGCATGGAGGAATAGGAAAGCATATTTGGAATTATTATAAATGTTAACTGCTTTCCCTTTACTTAATTCAAGTGCCCTCATGAGTGCAATCAGCTCAGATAGTTGAGCACTTGTGCTGGAGGAGAGAGACATGCCTTCAGTAGTGTCATTCAGGAGGATTACTGGATACACTTGTTCTCTTGAAAGTGATGGCAAATATATGCATATATATATATATATATATGGATAATTCCTTACTTTGGACTCCCTAAGTTCCTCCCAAGTTATAATGGCCCCTCATTCAAGGTGGCTGTCACTCAGAGGGTCTCAAAAGCACTAAGCATACCATACCATCTTCATCGTGCTTGGAGGCCACAATCCTCAGGAAAGGTAGAAAAGACACATGATATTATCAAAATGCACCTCAGAAAACTTTCTCAAGAGACTTATCTCCACAGAGTACTCTTTTTTCCACAGCCTTACTATGTGCCAGAAACACCCCTTCAAAGCTGGGTTTAAGCCCCTTTGAAATAATGGATTGATTGCCTTTTCTCACCAATGATTTATTGCTAGACTAAGAAACCTCAGATTTGATTAAATATGTAACTTATTTGACCCATTTCCCACAGGAACTGGGACAACTGTCAGAGGCCCAACCTTGTGAACTAGGACACCTCTATTCAACCCATGAATCTTAGTACTGGGAAAGACACTTTTTTTCTTTCTCCCTCTCTTGGCTCAGATTGAGAGGGACATTACACTATACTTCTTTCTACTCCTTTGGCAGTGAAGATCACTAGAATAGACTCTTTGAATAATTATACTCAAGTTAAGTACTGGGAAACTAACAGAATTACCTCTGTTGGCCCAGAGAAGTACCCAAATTACCAGTGTGAAAACATTGGAGACTTCAAGCTAAAAATCACAAAAGAGTCAATTATCAACCTTCCATGGATATCCTATTTATAGTCTCATCTTTGCTTGCTGTTTTCACCTTTGTTCTGTTTCTCCCCATATAGAGACTTTGCAAAGGGCCCCTTATTCCTGAATACCCGTGTGATTGTCTACTCCCTAAACAGCTATATCTTTCTTAAAGTTTAACTGCCTTCCCACATCCAAGATTTAATTTCTTTTACCGGGGTGAAAGAGCTCTGGCTACAACATTGTTTTCAGAATGATTACTCTATTTTATTTCTTATTTCTCTTATCCTTGAAACTAGATTTTGTTCTTTTAACTCCTTTATATATAATTGTCATATTTGGTCCATGCATGCATAACCTCTGTATTGTCAAGGTTCTTTAGGTAGACAGAACTAATAGGATAGATGTATATGTAAAGTGGAGTTTATTAAGGATTATTCGCTCACATGATCACAAGCTAAAGTCCCAATAGATCAACTGTAAGCTGAAGAGAAAGAAAGCCAATTTGAATCCAAAACCTCCAAAGTAGAGAAGCCCACAGTACAGCCTTCAGTCTGTGACTGAAGGACTGGTAGCCCTGGTAAACCACTAGTGTCAGTCCAAGAGTCCAAAAGCTGAAGAACTTGGAGTCCAGTGTTTGAGGGCAGGAAGCATCCAGCACATGAGAAAAATGAACGGAAGACTGAGCAAGTCTGCTCTTTCCATTTTCTTCTCCCTGCTTTATTTTAGCCATGTTGACTGCTGACTAGATAGTGCCCACCCAGATTGAGGGTGGGTCTGCCTCTCCCAGGCCACTGACTCAAATGTTAATTTATTTTGCCAATCCTCTTACAGACACACCTAGAAATAATACTTTGCATCCTTCAATCCAATCAAGTTGACACTCAGTATTAACCACCACAAATCCATACATTGTCAACTTGAACCCATACATATCTCCTGAAATTATACATAATCTTCAAAAAAAGACAATGATAAGGTAATAAATACACCTAATCTAATACACCTATTCTTTATACCATTGGAAGCACACTAATTCTTAAAGTAAATGCTATTACATAAAGTTAACAACACTTAAATGCTGATATGAAGTCAATAAATCATTTGTCACATGATAGAGAAAAATAAAGGAAATAAAATTGAGATTTTTTTAATACAAGTATGTATAAGCACAAACATGTTCTTAACAAAATAAGGAGAATATACTCATGAGTACTTACAGGTCTTCAGTTTAGCAACTGGTCACGTGGTTGTAGCTGGTATTGATGGCTACATTCTTTTATTACCCATTCTGTATTCCCTTTGCCTTCGGTAAACACCTTAGCAGGTCATGGTTTTTTACCAGGTAGAGTAACCCAATCCTTCATTGCTGAAGGGTCTGGGTCATTTGTAGTCCTGCCTGGATTAGGTTGTTGTAGTTTTGCATTAACCTTAATCACAAGGCATAGTAATACTAAGAGACACCCTAATGGATCTTCTGTATTCCATACTTATTTTTCCTTACCTCCATTGTGGAGTAGTAGTATCTGATTTCATCTTGATAGTCTAGGTCAATCAATCCAGACAACACTGTATTTCCCTTCTTAGCCTGTTTGCTTGAGGTAAGAGGAGCCCAAAGTGGCCACGTGGTATTCTTAACTTCCAGTTTAACAGAATTATGTTGTGCCTCCCAGTGGCAGTGTTCCTCCCTCTAGAACTAACTCCTCTATGCCATCAGGACATAATGTCATGGGGACAGGGAGCAAAAATTTTGTCAGTTGGACACTAGTGGTGATAGTGATGCTACTTCCACCTCCACCCCTTGGTTTCTGGACCAGTGAATCCTGGCTGTGGGAGAAACAGTAACATATATTGGATGCTGATTCAGAGCATACATAGCCTTCTGGAGAACTTTGTCCCAGCCCTGCAAAGTATTGTCACCTAGTTGGCATTGTAATTGTGACTTCGAAAGAGCATTCCACCATTCTATCAATCAAGCTTCTTCAGAACGATGGGAAACATGGTAAGACCAGTGAATTCTGTGAGTATGAACCCACTGCTGCACTCCTATAGCCGTAAAGTGAGTGCTTTGGTCAGGGGAAATGCTATGTTCTTTACTGGGATGGTGGATGAGGCATTCCTTGAGTCCATGGATGGTAATCTTGGCAGAAGCATTGCATTCTGGATAGGCAAACTCATATCCAGAGTAAATGTCTATTCCAATGAAGAAAAAACACTGTCCTTTCCATGATGGAAGAGGTCCAATATAATCAACCTACCACCGAGTAGTTGGTTGATCACCCCAAGAAATGGTGCCATATCAAGGGTTCAGTGCGGGTCTCTGCTGCTTGCAAATTGGGCACTTAGCAGTGGCTGTAGCCTGGTCAGCCTTGGTGAGTGGAAGTCCGTGTTTCTGAACCTATGCATAACCTCCGTCCCTGCCACCATGTCCACTTTGTTCATTGGCCCATTGGGTGATGACAAGGGTGGCTGTGGAAAGATGCTGAGTGGTGTCTACAGAACAAGTCACTCTATCCATTTAATTATTAAAATCATTATCTGCTGATGTTACCCTTTGGTGAGCACTCACATGAGATACAAATATCTTCCCAGTTTTTGACCACTCAGAGAAGTCCTTTCACATACCTCTTTCCCAAATCTTTTTGTCACCAATTTTCCAATCATGTTTCTTCCAAGTCCCTAACCATCTGGCCAAATAATTGGCTACAGTCCATGAATTAGTACATAATCAAACATCTAGCCATTTTTCCTTCCAGAAAAAGTGCACAATGAGGTGCACTGCTTGAAGTTCTGCCCACTGCCAAGATTTCCCTTTGCCACTGTCCTTCAGGGATGTCTGAGAAAAGAGCTGTAGTGTTGCAGCTGTCTGCTTTTGGGTGGTACCTGCATATCAGGCAGAGCCATCTATAAACCAGGCCCCAGTCTTCTCTTCCCTTGTCAACTGATCATAAGGAATTCCCCATGAGGTTATCGGTGCAGGCTGGGGGAGAGAAGACAGGGTGGCAGGAGTGGGGACCATGGACATTTGAGCTACTTTGTCATATAAACTACTTGTGCCCAGGAACTACTTGAGCTGTATCATTTATATATACCACTTCTATTTGATTATGGAATACTGCTGTACATGCCCCTCTTTTTGGCTAGATGGGTCAGAAAACACCCAGTTAATGATAGACAGTTCAGGTCAGTTGGTGACTTGATGACCCATAGTCAAACGTTCAGTTTCTACCAAAGCCCAGGCACACGGCAACAGCTCTCTCTCAAAAGGAGAGTAGTTATCTCCAGAAGACAGCAGGGTCTTCCTCCAAAATCCTAGAAGCCTCCACTGTGATTTACCTATGTGGCCTGCCGAAGGCTCCAAACATCAGCCCTATTTACCAGTGCCACTTCAAGCACCACTGGATCTGCTGGGCCATATGGTCCAAACGGAAGAGCAGCTTGCACAACAGCTTGAAACTGTGACAGAACCTCCTCCTGTTCTGGACCCCACTCAAAACTGGCAACATTTCAGGTCACTCAATAAATGGGCTGGAGGAACACACCCAAATGAGGAATGTGTTGCCCCCAAAATCTAAGTAGACACATTAGGCATTACACCTCTTTCTTGGTTATAGGATAGGACAAATGCAGCAACTTATCCTTCACCTTAGAAGAAATACCTCAACAGGCCTCACACCATTGGACCCTGAGGAATTTTATTGAGGTAGGTCACTGTATTTTAGTCAGATTTATTTCCCATCCCCTGGCACATAAATATCTCAGCAGTGAGTACAGTGTGTTTGCTACTTCTCACTCACTGAATCCAATCAGCATAATGTCAATGTAATGAATCAATGGGTTATCTCGTGGAAGGGAAAAAGCAATCAAGGTCTATTTGAACAAGATTATGACACAAACCTGGATAACTGATGTACCCCTGAGGTGGGACAGTCAAGGAATATTACTGGCCTTGAAGGCTAAAGGCAAATTGCTTCTGGTGGGTTGTATGGACATGAATTAAAAAATAAATAAATAAATAAATAAATAAATAAATAAATAATAAATGTTTGCAAAATCAATGGCTGCATACCAAGTACCAGAAGATATTTTAATTCTTTCAAGGAATAAAACTACATCTGATACAGTAGTTGCAATTGGAGTCACCACTTGGTTAAGCTTATGATAATCCACCATCATTCTCTGAGATTCATCTGTCTTCTGAACAGGCCAAATATGATAGTTGAACAGGGTATGGTGACACTCACCATACCTGTATCTTTCAAGGCCTTGATAGTAGCACTAATCTCTGCAATACTTCTAGGGATGCAATATTGTTTTGATTTACTATTTTTCTAGATAGAGGCATCTTTAATGGCTTCCATTTGGTCTTTCCCAGTATAGCGGCCCTCACCCTACCAGCTGGGGAGCCAATGTGGAGGTTCTGCCAGGTACTAAGTAGGTCTTTGCCAATTATGCAGTGTGGGACTGGGGAAATGACCACAAGGTAACCACCGGACCCACTCTAAGTGAAATCTGAGCTAAAACTCCATTAATTACTTGACTTTCATAAGCCCCTGGTTTAACTGGAGGACCACAATGATGATTTGGGTACCCTGGAATCAACATCAGCTTATAGCCAGTGTCCAGTGGTCCCCAAAAGGTCTAATCATTCAAATTTCTCTAATGCACGGATACTCTGGTAAAAGACCTGTGGTGTCCTTGGGAAAGGACGCGAGAAAGATTAACAGCATAAATTGTTAGTAGTGTAATGGGTTCGTTCCTCAAAGGGACCCAGCCTCTCTTTCACTCAAAGGGGTTCTGGTTCTGTAAACTGGTTCAAGCCTGGAAAATGACTGAGGCACTGTGATTCTCAATTTTTATAATTCAATTTAGATTTTTTCCATTTGATCAAAAAGTTTTATTCTTCTACAAATTAAGTAAGGATGTGATGGTCTTTCTATTAATTTAACTTCTAGGAACACTGTGATTTATTTGCCAATGCCAGAGCTCAACACAATTCGACTCTTCTGATTGCTGCTTTGCTTCTGCTGTCCTTTACAGTAACTACACCCACCTTGCCTTTGATGGTTGAAAGCTGCCACTTGAACCCTGCCACCTTGGGATCCAATTATTCCCATTGAATTTAAGTTTTCCAAATGAGTGATTGCAGTTTCTACTGTAAGATACAGCGTATAGAGAAGATAAATCACAGAGCTCTTCAAGAATGCTGTTGCTCCCTTCACAAATCTGTTTAACAAGGTATTGGTGAAGGGTATATCTTTATATCTTCTGGATCCTCGCAGTTGGATGAGTAGGTCTAAAGTGACTAATCTACTCTAGCATTCTCATCTCCCTAAGCAATTGGATCCCTTCCTTTACCTTAAACCAAGGGAGATCGGGCATTTCCAGCTCACTCAGAGTGGGACATCTTTTAATCCATGTTCTAGCTAACCATGTAAATACACTATTAGAGCATTTTTTAACTCCCTGAGCTACAACATTAAATGAAGAATCCCTGCTTAGTGAATCTAAATGAATAAACTCAGCCTGATACAACTTTATGTTCCCTCCACCATCATCCCATACCTTTAATATTCGTTCCCATGCTTTCCACAGATTTCTGCTTATATAAATTAGAAAACTCAAGCAGTTCTTTTGGAGTGTAGTGCACCTCCTCATGGGCTATACTCTGAACCTCAACTCTAGGGTCCTGGCAGGAATTGAGTCTAGTGATAGGTCTAGAAGCAAAAGGGGTGTTGAGGGTGGGTCCAGAGGAGAATCAACATTGTCTTGTCTGGCAACTGCCTCAGAGCAGGCCATCACTGTTGCCTCATGCAGTGGATGTTTACTTTCCTCAGACAAAGGTGGAAAGCTTATGAAAGTGTGGGTGGGGGAGGGGATGTTGCCACCACTAGGAATAGAAAGGCTGTTTTCTCTGGCAAAAAAAAGTCTTATTGGAGTTTACAAACTAAATGTCCCCAGCTTCATCAGAGTCCTTCCACATATCCCCCCATTCCAAGTTTCAGAGTCCCATTCTTTTCCAGGCAATGCTCTCACTTTAATAGTATACACCTCATAAGGCTAAGTGTGCACCTTTTATTGGAGGTCAGCCACTCACATGTTAAGAGTCTGTGCCTGATTTTACACAATTTCAGCCTTTGTCTACAGGAAATAAGACACCTATTCGGGGCAATCTTAGAAGATAAGACACATAAGACACTTATTTGGGGCAATCTCAGAGATTCATTATGCACTTCTGGATCCAGGAGCTAGAATCCCTGAGCTCATCATTTTCTTTCATCACTTCATCCAGCAATCTCAGGACTAACCAACCAACCAACCAACCAACCAACCAACCAACCACCCTCATTATATTCCTTGGTTCTACATGTATGGTTGAAGGTATTATGTATAGAGCCACTAAACTTCTTGCCTCTGAAGAGTAGTGAATCCAGAGTATCAAATGCATTTATTTTGCATATGTTCATGCCAAGGACTATCAGTGTTTTCCATAGTATTAGAACTAAAATCGTCAGCATTTTTGTGTCTAATCAGATTAATCAGCCAACACCAGAAACCCCCAAACCAACTAAAGAAATCCATTGTTAAAATTCTATTATGCTAGAACCACTCCTGGTACCAAAATCTGTATTAATCAGTGTTCCTTAGAGGAATAGAAATAATAGAATAGATATATATGTAAAGGGGAGTTTATTAAGGAGTATTGACTCACACAATCACAATCTGAAGTCCCAGAGTAGGTCATCTACAAGCTAAGGGGAAAGGAAGTCCATCTGAGTCTCAAAACCTCAAAAATAGGCAAGCTTACAGTGCAGTCTTCAGTCTTTGACTGAAGGCCCAAGAGCCCCTGACAAACCACTGGTGTAAGTCCAAGAGGCCAAAAGTTGAAGAACTTGGAGTCTGATGTTTGAGGGCAGGAAGCATCCAGAATGTGAGAAAGATGAAGAATAGAAGACTCAGCAAGTCTATTCTTTCTATCTTATTCTACCTGCTTTATTCTATTAACACTGGCAGGTAATTAGATAGTGCCCACCCAGGATGAGGATGGGACTACCCCTCCTAGTCCATTAACTCAAATGTTAATCTACTTTGGTAACACCCTCACAGAGACACCGAGGAACGTTGCACACACTAGGAATACTTTGCATCCTTCAATCCAATTAAGTTGACACTCAATATTAACCATCACAACCTCCCTGTATAATTGTTTCTTCTCACTTAAAGACCATTAAACTGCAAATGGTCATGTAAATGAATTCTCAGACGATGGCTTCTTTTTACTTGGGACCATTAGATTGCCCTCTGAAAGAGATCTTACTCCCACTTTCCCAAAACAATACCCTCTGTCTGCATGAATCGGTTATAGCAGTCACCATTCCTATTTTAATGACAGTTTAGATGTAACTCTTCAGAGGGGCAATTGATGACAGGAGAAAGACAAATTCCTAGGTAGACAGGGACAGATTACCAGTGAATCCCAACCTTCAAGCCAAAAAGGGTCTGAAACCTGAAAACCAAGCTGCTGGTTATGGATAGAGCCTATGACCAGAGTGAGAACTTCTTTGATGCCTTTTAAATGGTGTTTTCCCCTGACCAGCCATGGATCAATCAGCACACACTCCACCATTCTGAGCCCATAGAAACCCTAGACTCAGCCACAGATACTTGCTCTTGGGTCTCCTCTCCAATGGCAACTTTCTTCTATCACTCAATAAAATTATTCTCCACCCTATTTACTCTCTGGTGTCCATGTACCTTATTCCTCTTGGTCACAGGACAAGAAACCAGAACTCACTGAGCTGCAAGTGGCAGCAAAGAACAAGCTATAACATGCCCTCATTCACCAAGCTGCAGGCAGCAGGAACAAATGAGCTATAACACCCTTGTTCAATGAGCTGCAGGTGGTGGGAACAATAGAGATTTGTAACATTTCCTGGGGGCTCATACTCTGGGACTCCATGAGCTAAAGTTGTAACACCCCTTGAGACTTCAAAGTTTCTGGCATTTCTGAGTTTTAGAGTGCCACTCTTTCCCCCTCATCTACATGCCAGCACCCAACATGGAAGCCGCTGACGTACAACTGCTCCAGCTGTGGGCTGAGCACAGAGCTGCAGCAGGCACAAGTTCCTGGCCAGTAGCATGAACAAAGTGCAGCCTACTAGGCTGAGTGGGTGGAGTGAGTCCTGCAGGACCATGTGAGACCCCAGGCAGAGGACATGGTACCTACAGAGATTTCCCTGGGTTAAGGGAAACTTTGAGTTGAGGAAATATTATGGTTGGTTTGCTTTTCCATTCAGACCACTAAAACATTGCCCACATCAGCAGTAAAACTATTTTGCTTTCTCATTTACGTGTTCACTGGTATAGCACTTTTAATTTTCTTCAAGAAATTTTCCATTACATCCACAATTTTGCTAACTCTTTGGTGCAAGATGCCTAGTTTTCAGTGTATCTCAGTTTTTAACATGCTTTCCTCAGTAAGCTTAATTATTTCTAGTTTTTTTTTTTTTATTTATTTTAAGTGAGAGATATATGTGCAATTCTTCCTTTCACACTTAGAGTGTGGTCTCAATAATCGCCTAATTTCAATGTTGTTGTGCCTTAGGAAGTAGAGATGCCTAATTGACCTAATTTGATGATTGTGTTTCAGGGAGTAAGGAGACCAGAGGAGAAGGAAAGAAATAAGGTAGTGGTAGTCAGTGTCAGTGGAACACTCAGAACACACACAGGCAACATCTAACTAGTTTGCTGTGTTATATGGGCATGGTTTGTAGAGCATCAAAACAATTGCACTTGTAACATCAAAAGTCACTGATGATAAATCACCATATTAGATAGGATAATAATAAAACAAAGTTTGAAATATTGAGGGAACTACCAAAATGTGACAGAGGCATGAAGTGAACACATGCTGTTCAGAAAAATGGCACCAAGAGACTTGCTTGACGCAGGGTTGACACAAACTCTCAATTATTAAAAACAAAAAACAAACAGGAAAAACAAACAAAAAACCAGTATCTTAGGAGGGCAATAAAGTGGAAGCACAATAAAATGAGGTATGCCTTTATACTCATATTGGAAGAAGATTAAACATTAGTAACATGTAGAATCATTACTGTAGGCATTTACAATGAAGGAGTTATGATGTACTATGTTGAAAACTTAGTCTTAGATGTTTAGAAACTAGTAGTTTAATTGTTGTTTGTTTTTTGAGTTTTTGGTAGCAATTTTTCACGTTTAATTAAAACAATAATTCAAATTTTCTTAAGTATGAAGAGTGAACTACTTTACAAAAATTACTGTCTTGTGGCTGGGTGTGGTGGTTCATGCCCATAATCCCAGCACTTTGGGAAGCCCAGGGAGGTGAATCATCTGAGGTCAGGAGTTTGAGACCAGCCTGGCCAACATGGTGAAACCCCGTCTCTACTAAAAATACAAAAATTAGCCGGGTGTGGTGGCACATGCCTATAATCCCAGCTACTTGGGAGGCTGAGGCAGGAGAATCCCTTGAACCTGGGAGGTGGAGGTTGCAGTGAGCCGAGATCATGCCACTGTGCTCTAGCCTAGACAACAGAGTGAGACTCTGTCTCAAAATAAATAAATAAATAAAATAAATAAAATCACTGCCTTGCCTTATCCTTGTGTTACATTTCACTTATACAACTTTTTATTTTAATCTTTATCATTTTCTTATTAAATTGAATTAAATGTTTTAAGTATATACTGCTCACTGATTTTTTTCTGATCTTTGGTATAAACTATATTTTATATCTTTTTATTTATCTAAAGTAGGGCCAATATAAAATTTGTAAAGTATAATTTATACTTTGTTTCGTTAGTAATATTTATAATTTACTTTGAAATTCTTTTCAAACCTTCATTAGTTAAGTCACTTAAAAGAAAATATTATCACTTCAAGATACTCCAAAACCTTAAAAAACTAGTATTCTATTTTTCTGAATATTCCCCTAAATATTTTATCTCAGTGTTCAACAAGAATCTAAAAGAAATCTTTCTCAATGTATAGTGATAAATATATATTAATATAAATTTAACATTATTATTCACTAAAATTTATTTTATCTTGTATAAAGTAACGTGTTTTATACTTACTGGAAATGCTCTCTAGATTGGCTCTCTGTATTTATAAGTATTGAGATGGATAGAAGGATTTTATTACATTTTGTTTTACAGTATCTTGATCTAAGAAGATATTTGTTGATCTAAGAAGTAGCTGGGAATAATGGAAATAGTAAGTGTCCTTTGTTAGGATCTTAATTCGTCCCAGATACTATGGAGAACAATTTCCTTATATTACATTATACATTCCTAGTATTACCTCTGCAAATATAATTTTATGCATCACATTTAAAATTTAAATGTATGTAGATTACACAATTTTGGAAAGGTTAGATGGCTACTAAACAAAACAGTATAGTAACAATTCAGATATTTCACAAACACAAAGCCAACTGTTTTCAGTTTTAAGTGATAATATATTCATAATATGATAAGTATGAGATAATTCAGAAAAGTAATTTAATATGCAGATAATTATATTTATGAAGTTGATAGTAGTGTTCTTTATTTAAGTTTTAAAGCCTTCCACTGAGAGATTCTTAAAAAGATAAATATTGATATATTCTAGCATATATACTCTTTCACTGTCTTGAAATTATTTCATACTGGGCAGCTCATGCTGTTTTCTAGTATTTCACTACAATTCACCACATGACTACCAGTTTTGTTTAAGTAAAAAAAAAAAAATCCAATGACATGTAAATTTATTCTGGTTTACATTTGTTTCAGGCAAAACTGTTTTATTCTTGGGTGACTATCAAAAGAAAAATTATAAAGTACATATATCAATGTAAATAATATATTTATGAAAATATAAAAATATTACATAAACATGTGGTTAATTTAGCATATTATGATTTTATTTATTGACATAATCACATTAAAAAGTACATATAGTGCCCTTAGTTCACATAACTATAAACAGAAAGTCTCAACTCACTCCTAAGTAAACTTTTGCATTAATCTGCTTAGGATAATGGTCTCCAGCTGCATCCATATTACTGCAAAAGACATGACACAATTTGGTTTATGTCCCCACCTAAATCTCATGTCCAGTTGTAATCCACAATGTTAGAGGAGGAACCAGATTGAATCATGGAGTGGACATCCCCCTTGCTGATCTTGTGATAGTGAGTGAGTTCTCAAGAGACCTGGTTGTTTGGAAGTGTGCAGCACTTCCCCCTCTTTGCTGTCTTCTTCCTTCTCTGGCTGTGTAAAGTGTGCCTGCTTCCCCTTCATATTCTGCCATGATTGTAAGTGTCCTTAGGCCTTCCCAGCCATGCTTCCTGTACAACCTGTGGAACTGTGAGTCAATTAAGCCTGTTTTCTTTATAAATTATTCAGTCAGGTAGTTCTTTATTGCAATGCAAAAACAGACTAATGTGGGACATGATTTCATTACTTTTCATGACTGCATAGTATTCCATAATATATATGTACCACATTTTCTATATCTAATCCATTGATGAGCATTTAGGTTGATTTCCTGTCTTTGCTATTGTGACTAGTGGTCTGATGAACATACAGGTGCATGTGTTCTTTTATTAGAATGATTAATTTTCTTTTGGATATACATACAATAATGGGATTGCAGGGTTGAATGGCACTTCTAAGTTTTTTTAGATCAATCTCCAACTACTTTTCACAGTGGCTGAACTAACTTACATTCCTACTAGCAGTGTGCAAACATGCCCTTTTTTTTGCAGCCTCACTAGCATCTGTTGTTTTTTGACTTGTTACTAATAGCCATTCTGACTGCTATGAGATGGTATTTCATTGTGGTTTTGATTTGTATTTCTCTGATGATTAGTGATACTGATAATTTTTTTCATTTGTTTGTTGGTTGCTTGTATGTCTTCTTTGCAGAAGTGTCTGCTCATGTCCTTTACTCGATTTTTAATGGCGTCATTTGTGATTTACTTGTTGAATTATTTAAGTTTTTTATAGGTGCTAGATGTTAGACCTTTATTGGACCCATATCTTGGAAATATGTTCTTCCATTCTGTAGGTTATCTCTTTACTCTGTTGACAATTTCTTCTGCAATGCAGAAGTTCTTTGGTTTAATGAGGGCCCATTTGTCCATTATTTTTAGTTGCAATTGCTTTTGAGGAGTTAGTTATAAATTCTTTCCCAAGAATGATGTCCAGAGGGTATTTGCTAATGCAGGAACAGAAAGCCAAATACCTCATGTTCTCACTTATATGTGGGAGCTAAATATTAGGTACCCATGGACGTATTTTTGACAACAATAGACATTGGGGACTCATAGATGGGGGAGGAAGGATGAGGAGCAAGGGTTGAAAAAATGTTGAGTATTATGCTCACTACATGGGTAACAGGATTATTTGCATCCTAGACCTCAGTGTCACACAATATATCCATGAAAAACACATGTGCATGCACCCCCTGAATCTGAAATAGAAGCTGAAAGTATAACAAAAATAAGTAAACTTTTGATTGAAATATAATTAATTCTTCAATTGAGAAAACTTTTATTTATAAAGATTAAATGAATTGTCTAAAGTTTCTAATTTAAAATACTAGCTCATTTATTAAAACTGACATATTCTGAGATTTTCAACTATTCACTTGCACACTCATGCTGAGTAAATTATGGAGTGAAGGTCATTATGTGATGGCTTCAGATTTTATTATCTTTAATTTTTCTATTGGTACATAATCTATTTTAACACTATCCAATTTAAGTATAAATACTTTTATTTTTAGTCCAATTATAGGCAGATATTTTACCTGTAGACTTATGCCATATAAGTAATATTTTATGTGCATTACAGTTTGAATATTCTCAAAATCAAAATAGCCAGAACTGCATTCGAAACAACTTGGTTTCTCACCCAATATACTATAATTCTTTCTGTTATGTGAAACATAGAATTATTATTTGGATTTTTAACTTTTATTTTTATCAAATTAAGTATTATTAATATTTTAATCCTTAAATTCAAATAAGAAATTTTCTGCAGTCCCTAAAAATGTCTTTATAATAGAAGATGTCAAACATACAGAAATCTTCTAAGTTTGTTCATAATGATAACAATAAACATTATTGAAATCTTTACTATTTGTATGTTATTAAGCATCTTATATGTCTTAGTTTTCTTTCCTGAATAATTTTTTTAATTCATACCATTAAAGCATCCTGAGGTATTTGAGAAGAAAAGAAGAATTTTAACAGTATTTAAGACTATTGTTTCTGTAAGTAGAAAAAAAAATGAAAAGAAGTAGCGATAAAAAATAAAAATAAATGGACAGGAAATGAAAACAAAGTAGAATACCAACTTTAGAAAAGGTAAATAAAGTAAAAATAAACTTAAAGAAGTGAACATGCAGAATCACCAAAAAGTTCACAACTGTTAAAATGAAACAAAAATATAAGGTTTAAAGGAAAGGAAACCCCAGAAATAAGTAAAGATTATTGATATGAAATTATACTGAGTATACTAAAGCTAATTTGAAGGATGAATCAAATGTATTAACATAGTTACTTAAAGACTTCTATATTTATATTTTTTTTCATTTGCTTCTGACGTACTATATAAGGTCTGATCTCTTCGTTCTCTCTGGTAAATCTAGAGAATAAGCTGAGATGAAAAAGTGAATACATGTGGAACATTTCTGAGTTTTTGTCTGTTTGTTTGTTTTATGAGACAGAGTCTTGCTGTATTGCACAGGCAGGAGTGCAGTGGTGTTATCTCAGCTCATTACAGCCTCCACCTCCCAGGTTCAGGCGGATTCTCCTGCCTCAGTCTACCAGGTAGTTGGGATGACAGGTATGTGGCACCACTCCTGGCTAATTTGTATTTTTAGTAGAGATGGGTTTCACCATGTTGGTCAGGCTGATCTTGAACTCCTGACCTTAGGTGATCCACCCACCTTGGCCTACCAAAGTGCGGGGATTATAATCGTGAACCACCTTGTCTGGCCCAATTCTGTTTTTAAAGAACTAAATTATAATTAAAAGAACAAGACTCAGTCTAAACTCTTAAGGAGAAAGGGAAAGGGTGAGATTGCAGAAAACATGTTGGACTTCATAGTTCATCTTCTTCTTATCTTACATAATAAATTCTCTAAAAACCCTCCTCAACCCTGCCCCAAGAAAGTGGGGGAGTGCAAGAGGTCATAAATCCATGTTAGATAATAATATGTTTCCAAAAACCTTTATAAAGGATTGAATAGAAATCCTGCATCCAAAGTAGATAAGCCAACCATGCCCAGGGCTTACTTATACTGCCTGTGTAGTTAAATGAGAAGATAAAATGTCTAGAAGAGCTAATTATTAAAATACATGAAATTATTGTCAAAACATAAAGTACATGGACATTTGTAAGCAACAATGAGAAATTAATCTAAAAGGTAAAAGAATTTGAGAAAAAGGAAGTAAACATGTCAGGTATCAAGCTTAGGTAAAGAGCAACATCAAAAAAAAAAAAAAAAAAAAAAAAAAAAAAAAGCTTCCCTGTTCTTGTTTAAGCACCAAACACTTTTAGCATAGGTAACCAAGCTCCAACAGCTTATGTTGAGCGCTGGAATGATGTAGAAGGTTGTGAGAAAATTATTCCTAGCATGCAATTATTCTCATTTCAGTGATTGACATGCTTTGGTTCTGTGTTCCCACCTACATCTCATATTGAATTGTAATTCCCATAATCCTTATGTGTAGAGGGACACACCAGATGGGAGGTGATTAGATCTTGGTGGTATTTTCCCCCATGCTGTTCTTGTGATAGTGAGTGAGTTCTCATAAGATCTGATAGTTTTACAAGGCAATTTTTCTCTGCTCTTGCTCTCTTCTCTCTCCTGCTGTCATGTAACAAAGGTCCTTGCTTCCTCTTTACCTTCCATCAAAATTATAAGTGTCCTGCGGCTCCCCCAGCCATGCAGAACTGTGAGTCAATAACATCTCTTTCCTATATATTAGGTTGGTTAAAAAGTAATTGCAAAAACCATAATTGCTGCTGCACCAACCTAACAAATTACCCAGTCTTGGGTAGTATCTTTATAGCAATGTGAGAATAAACTAATTCAGTGATCCATGAAGCCCTTTTTAGAATAAAATAATCATGACATTTTCCAGGCTGAAATTAAAGTTTCTCTCTATTTTTTATAGTATCTGACTTATATGTCTGTGCTAAGCCTATTCAATATTTGGAAAAAAAAAAAAAAAACAAGGTGATTCACATTTCAGGTATTAAAACATCATATGGCACTGTAGTAGGCAGAATTCTAAAATGGTCACAAGGTTTCTTCCTTGTGGTTGCACTTTTCTTCCATAATCCCAGATCCTTCAGAGTAGAAGGGGCCTATCAAAATTACTGGATGCGATTACCATAAGTGCTTTATTTTATATAGCAAGATAAATTTTGAAGATGCAATTAAGATTTCTAATTAGTTTATTTGAGTAAATCAAATGGGACATGAACCTGGTTGGGACTAATCTAATCAGTTGAGCTCTTAAAAGATATTTAAAGAACAGTAGATACTCTTCACAAGAGCATTGAACAAACAAGCTACCATATTCTAAGAGGAGGAAGCCACATGCTAAAAACCTGAGCGTGGTTACTAGCAGCTGAGAGTGATCTTCAGCTGACAGATAGCAAGAAAATGGAGACTTTATTCAAACAACCTTACAGAAGTGAGTTTCTTCAGAAACCTGAAAGAGTATAGAAACCAAATCTTCGCTATTCAAGCTTTCAGTTAAGACTACATTTGGGCAGACAACTTGATCTCAATCCACAGAGACACTAAATTGTACCTGGACTTCTAATGTACAGAAACTATGAGATAATAAATAAATTTTGTTTTAAGCTGCTATGTGGATAGTCTTTAAAGTAGCAATCAATAATTAATGAGGCACATATCAAATATCTCACAAATATAACTGATTTAGTACTAAATTACATTTTTAAAATGTCATCATGACCTCTCTTTTTAAAGAAACTCAACAGAAAATTTGGTAATTTAATTTATATATCTATTGTGCAGAAACCATGAAATTGGTTTCTACAGGGATATGGTTTGGCTGTTTCCAAACCCAAATCTCAACTTAATTGTAACTCCCACAATTCCTACTTGTAGGTGAAACCCAGTAAGAGGTGATTGAATTATGGGGGCAGGTCTCTTCTGCACTATTCTCATGATAGTGAATGAGTCTCATAAGATCTGTTGCTTTTAAAAAGGGGAGTTCCCCTTCACAAGCTGTCTTCTCTAGTCTGCTGCCATGTGAGATGTGCCTTTCATCTTCCATGATTGTGAGGCCTCCCGAATCATGTGGAACTGTAAGTCCAATAAACCTCTTTCTTTTGTAAATTGCCCAGTTTGGGGTATGTCTTTATCAGCAGCATGAAAATGGACTAATACAGTCAATTGGTACCATTAGAGTGGGGCATTGCTGAAAAGATACCCCAAAATGTGGGTGCAACTTTGAAACTGGGTAACTGGCAGAGGTTGGAACAGTTGGGAGGGCTCAGAAAAAGAGATAAAAATGTAGGAAAATTTGGAACTTCCTAGAGACATGTTGAATGGCTTGGACCAAAATACTGACAGTGATATGAACAATAAGGTCCAGGTTGGGGTTGTCTCAGATGGAGATGAGGAACTTATTGGGAACTGAAGCAAAGGTGACTCTTGTTATGTTTTACAAAAAGAGTGGTGGCATTTTGCCCCTGTCACAGAGAATTGTAAAACTTTGAACTTGAGAGAGATGATTTAGGGTATCTGGGGTAAGAAATTTCTAAGCAGCAAAACATTCAAGAGTCGATTTGTGTACTATTAAAGGCACTCAGTTTTAGAAGGAAAACAGAGCATAAAAGTTTGAAAAAATTGCAGCTTGACAATGTGATATAAAAGAAAACCCTATTTTCTGAGGTGAATTTCAAACTAGCTGCAGAAATTTGCATAAGTGATGAGGAGCTGAAGGTTAATTTTTAAGACAATGGGGAAAATGTTTCCTGGGCATGTCAGAAGTCTTCACAGCAGCCCCTCCCATGACAGGCCCAGAGGCTTAGGAGGAAAAGGCCGGGCGCGGTGGCTCAAGCCTGTAATCCCAGCACTTTGGGAGGCCGAGACGGGCGGATCACGAGGTCAGGAGATCGAGACCATCCTGGCTAACACGGTGAAACCCCGTCTCCACTAAAAAATACAAAAAACTAGCAGGGCGAGGTGGCGGGCGCCTGTAGTCCCAGCTACTCGGGAGGCTGAGGCAGGAGAATGGCGGGAACCAGGGAGGCGGAGCTTGCAGTGAGCTGAGATCCGGCCACAGCACTCCAGCCTGGGCGACAGAGCGAGACTCCGTCTCAAAAAAAAAAAAAAAAAAAAAAAAAGAAAATGTAGTTTTCTGGGCTGGGCCTAGGGTCCCAGAGCTGTGTGCAGCCTGGGGGCTTGGTGTCCTGCCTCTGAGCTGCTCCAGGTATGGCTGAAAGGGGCCAACATACCACTTGGGGCATGGCTTCAGAGGGTGCAAACCCCAAACCTTGGCAGTTTCCACATGGTTTGAGCCTGAAAGGGCACAGAAGTGAAGAACTGGGGTTTGGGAACCTCCGCCTAGATTTCGGAAGATATATGAAAAAAGCCTGGATGCCTAGGCAGAAGCTTGCTGCAGGGGCAGGGCTCTCATGGTGAACCTCTGTTAGGGGATTATGGAAGGAAAATCAGGGGTCAGAGCCCTCAAACAGAATTATTTCTGGGGCACTACCTTGCGGAGTCTTGAGAAGAGGGACATTGTCCTCCAGACACCAGAATGGTAGATCCACCGACAGCTTGCACTGTATGCCTGGAAAAGCTGCAGACACTCAACATCAGCCCATGAAAGCAGCCAGGAGGGAGGCTATAACCTGCAGACCCACAAGGGCAGAGCTGCCCAAGACCATGGGAATCCACCTCTTGCATCAGTGTGACCCAGAGATGAGACATGGAGTAAAAGGAGATCATTCTGGGGCTTAAAATTTGACTGCCCTGCTGGATTTCACACTTGCATGGGGCCTGTAGGCTCTTTATTTTGGCCAATTTCTCCCATTTGGAATTTCTGTATTTACCAATGTCTGTAACCCCTTTATATCTAGGAAGTAACTAACTTGCTTTTGATTTTACAGACTCATAGGTGGAAGGACTTGCCTTGTCTCAGACGAGACATTGGACTGTGGACTTTTGAGTTAATGCTGAAATGGACTGTTAGGAAGGCATGACTGGATTTGAAATATGAAGACATGAGATTTGGGAGGAACCAGGAGTGGAATGATATGATTTGACTTTGTCCCCGTCCAAGTCTTATCTTGAATTGTAACTCCCACAATTCCCACATATTGTGGGAGGAATCCAGTGAGAAGTGATTAAATTATGGGGGTGTGTCTCTTTTGCACTGTTTTCATGATAGCAAATGAGTCTCATGAGATTTGGTGGTTTTAAAAAGGGGTGTTTCCCTTCACAAACACCTTCTCTTCTGTTGTCTGCCAAATGAGAAGTGCCTTTCACCTTCTGCCATGATTGTGAAGTCTCCCTAGCCACGTGGAACTGTAAGTCCAATAAACCTCTTTCTTTCGTAAATTTCCCAGCCTCAGGTATGTCTGAATCAGCAGCATGAAAATGGACTAATACACAAAATATCAGAAAAATTCATAGCTTTGTAAATGATATAGCATATTAGATATCGATATGAAAATTAAAGATTCATCACAACAAAGTAAGCCAGCAGACACTTTTGAAGATGATAAATGCTGTTCTCATTTGAGAAGTACATTTATTGAATTGAATATGTCAATGAGACATAATTGCTAGATACTTTCACATTTCAGCCTATCAAAATAATACTATCTAATTTTTTAAATGTTGAAAATGTCAATGTATGCAAATTTGAGAAAAAATTGAAAATCATGGGGTGTTAGAAGTTAGGAAAGAAAGGAGATCAAATTCTACAATTAGATTTTTCTAATATAAATATGAAACATAAAATATACAAAAGTAGTAGCAGTTTCTCAATTGCCAATGTCACCATGTTATAAAAATAAATTAAGGTTCTATGTTAAGATGAATAACTTCAAACTCTATTATCTGTAAACAGAATTCAAAGTTAATAAAAGTGATTTTTTTAATGCATCATTGCCAATGCAAAAAATATAAAGTGCATTCTTTAGAAAATATTAGAGGTCTTTTGTAAACCTATTACCAGTATGGATATTCTTAATGACAGATCAGGTTACGAGCTCTCTATATTATAAATATCCAAAAATTAATAACTTATTAAATATAGATATTACACATACTTTCTTTTTTTATCTCTGCATTAAATATTTTGTTAAATCTATTTTAACAACTACTATCCTCCAGATATAGTTCAAACATAGTTGATTACAGTTTGGTAGACTCAATTTTTTTAAATTATATTTTAATTATTTCTTAATAGATGACATAATCACAAGAGAAGAAAACAAAAGGGAAAAAAGACATCCAATGAAAGAGAAGCCTTCTTCGTACATACTGCCCCTGCTCTCCTCTTTCCACATCCAGTTTCGGTTGCAGTTGTCTATTTCTTACATATTCTCACAGAGGTATTTTATGTATATTTAAGCAAGTGTGTGTATATGCACATTCACACGTATCTTGTGTAACTGTGTGTTCTTATTAAAAGTAACTTCCCCTTGCCCAATGCTAGCATTACTATTAAGAAAAAAAAAATTGTAACTCTGAAAGTTTATTACTGATGTTTAACTCAATTTTTATATAACACATTTATATTTCAGATAGTTTTCAAATTTAATGGAGTATCTATTACCTTTTGGAAATAATTGATAAAGATCTAGCTACCATTACACATTCACTCCTTCTCTTGGGCTTAACATTTTTATGCTTGGTAACATTAGAAAATGTACCTAATTGTGTTTCTTATTCTACCAATTATTGAAACCTAGTAATTAAGAGTTGAAGCTCCTAAATGCAATTAAAATATGAAACATTAATTAATGAAAGAAGTAAAAATACATGTTCAATAAGATAAATTTAATCATGTAATCTCATTTAGCTCTTATACATAAACCGTCGTGCAACTACAACAGAAAGGATTTTGAATATATCCAGCAAAGCTTATGATGCACATGGTCAGAAATTTCTTGCTGAAAAACTGACAAAAACACATAAAAGTCCTTTAAAGAATGCTTTTTGCAGCAATTAAACAAAGAGGTCTAAACCAGAATAAAATCCACTAGTAAAAGGAAAATAAATTCTGCTATATTTGTGCAAATGATACTTTACTACAATGACAATAATTGCAGTGAGATTCCAATATTTACATTGATGAATGCCACAAAAATCTTTTGTCCAAACAAAAATATTGCAAAATATACATAAAGAATGATACAATTTGTATAAAATTTAAAGTAGACAATGCATCCTATATATTGTTGGGAATATATACATATATTTTCTAAGTATAAAGTAATACTTTTATACATACATTTGCATACTACACATAATGCTCAGTGTTCTTGTCTTTCTCATTTAACACTATACCTGAAAAATCTACATCAGTATATATATCTACCTGTTTTAGCGGCTCTATTATATTCCTTTGTTTTGGTGTAATATAATATATTAATGTAAGTACAATCTTTGTCTCTTTTCCCAATCTGACTCGCACTAACACAGTCATCATTAAAGCTACATATTGATGGTAAACAGAACTACGTGATTAAAGACATTTGAGCTTTTGAATCAATATTTAAAAGCCATCTGTAAGGAAGATAAACCATTTTAAACTTTGTAAACAAATTCAGAGTATAATGCCACTTGTAGAAAGTTTAAACTAGGTCATTAATCTAACATACCACTTGTATATTGTATGTACATTTGTAAAGATAGTATGAAGCTATGCATGGGAATGATAAACATCTAATTTAAGATAGTGGTGACCTCCAAATGTGAAGGAGCATGGAGAGATTCAGGAATATGGCACAATATGTGAATTACACAGGGCTGGACCAAGTACTTCTTAAATTATGTATGCATTTATTATATTCTTCATATTTTTGTATGTTGGATATATTTCCCTAATTTTGGGGCAGAAGTCAACTTTTTCCCTCATTTATCTCATTATATTGGGGCACCCAAGTCAGAAAAAAAAAGCAACATTTGGGACAATTTTCCGTTTTTAAGTTAAATCTTCTAGTTCTTTTAGTGGTTAGCACAATAATTAGCATGTAGCATTAATTTGGTATATTTTATTTATATAGTTATTTTCATCACGTTTAGTCATGAAATAGTATTCATGATCATATATTTGTAATAACCTAGGAAATAATTGACAACCTTAGTAATTTATATAAATAAATTATTAATTTGTCAGGTTAAAAACAAATAATGGTTAAAAAGTGATTACCTATAACTCCCCACAGATACAGGCAGTTTGGATATTAAAAGATGCTGTGACAAATTCAATTATAAAATATTATGCCTGTTGTTAAGTACAGAATAACTATCAAGCCACGTTTAGAGAAGAAGTGAAATAATGAAGAAAACAATGATAAGAAATAAAAAGAGGGAAAAAACTTTTCCTACATGCCTTGAAATCTATAGACTGATTTGACAAAAATAACGGGACTCAATAATTCTCACAGCAACAATCATTTCCAGCCTTTATCTCATATTCATAAAAAAAACTCATTGGCTTGAAGGCTTGTTTAAAGTAATTGTGTTATGTGCTCAGAAGCTGTGAAAATTAAGCAAAACACATTATTGAAGAGTGATTTAAGAAGTAAAATTAGAATTGTTTAAGAAGCTGTTAATTCAAAGGAAGCAATTACACCAATACAAAGAACATCAGCTCTTTTTCTACATAAACTCAGCAGGTCAAACAACTGAAGGAGAGTGAAATTGATTCACTGAGCAATTTAATCAGTTGCAAAATTTATTAGTGTTTCATTTTGCTGGCATTGTTGATTATGTGTTTTTCTTCTTAAAACTTTGCACTCAAATTTTATACAGTTACTACGAATTAAGGTTTAACAAGTTTGAAATAGTAAACCATATATACTAGGAAGAAACTTGAAAATAAAGTGTGAAAGGTTGGCATGAATTTTTATGTTTTAGCATGTGGTACCTATGGATAGCCCACTACTTGCTAGGCAGATGTGACAACATTGAAAGAGATTCAACTGTTTCTAATTTATATAATTTGTGGTAATAATGGTTGTTTGCCCACAAGCAGTACATTTGAAAACAGAAAAATATATCCAAACCCATCATTATTACTATATAGAAAATATCTATATTAAAATCGCTGTTTTTAAGCTTCAAACCTACACTTGGGACCTCTTTTTTTTTTTTTTTAGCTGGTTTTTACTTTCCATTATATTATCTGTGGTAAGTGAATAAAAACATTTTCACACCTGTTGTAGTAACTCTTCAGAGGTGGAATGGACCCATCACAACAGTGTTGACAGTGACATGCTACACAAGTACCAAGGAAGTGTGAACAACTTTATTATTCACACACTTAGGCTTTCTGGGGAGAATATGGCAAGCTCTCAAGGTGATCCAGATACATCTTGAAAGAGAAAGAATAGAAACTGGCTTGACTTTTATCCTGCTTAGACAATGGAGCTGGAGTGAGACTTCAGCTCTAGTAAGGACTTGTATAGTTTGACTTATCTACCAGTGGAAAGACAGGAAGCACCTGAGTGGCTTTTTTATTAGCTTGGCCATTTATGGGGCAGAAGAGGCAGAGGCAGTGGTGGGACTTGAAAATCGTCTGCAGTTAAATGTTAAAAATGGATTCAAATTCATTATTATATCGGAATGTGTCAAAAATTGCTAAATAATGATCTTAACTATTTTTTCTTTCTGGAAATACTGTCATGTGGCATACTTCAGAGTTCCAGGCATTCAGGTATAGTGATTGAATAGATTTATAGCTCTTGCACTTTTAGTGTATCAGTAAAATTTTATGCGGCCTCTTCTGCCCCATAACTGGCCAAGCTAATAAGAAAGTCAGCCGGTGTTCCTTGTCTTGCCACTGGTAAAGAAGTCAAACCATGCCAGTTCTTACTAGAGCAGAAACCTCACTCCAGCTCCATTGTCTAAGATGTATATTTTAAAATGTAACATGTATTATTCATTATATTTCTTGATGTCTTGATTAACAGGAACACAGTCACATTTATCAAGTCTTATTACACATGTTAAATCTGTAAGTATTCTACAAGTCATTCCTTTCCCAACCAGAACAGCAACCTCAGACCTATTGGACTTGAAAAAAATTATTTCTGCTTCAAATTATAAGCCTCCTCTGACATGGAATCTAATAGTTTTCATGATCTGCCTTACTCTGGTAGAATTTCTACTCTTAACTAAACCAAGGAGGGCATATGAGAGAAGCCATGAGCTCTAGTACCACAGACTACTTTATACCCAAGTGAAATCATTTTCATGAGAAAAAGCTTCAAATTAGTTGTATTCCTTTAATCAGTTTACAGATTGCTACAATGTCTATTTTTCGCAATTTTGTCGAGTTTTGTAGTTGCTTTCATAATGTGGTTTTACCAAATGCCTCAATCACTCGTGTCATAATTTTCTTCTTATTTTGGTTTAATTTCATTTTTTCTTTCCTACTTTACATCTTCTATTTTATTTATTAAACATTCTTCATTATCCATTCATATATTTATATGTTGGTGTCTCTTTTAATTTTAATCTTTATTTTTGAATTATTTCCTTTTTTTCTGAGTTTACATATCCTTTTTAAAATTTTTGTTATCACCTTTCTAATTTAAGCTTATTCTGACTTATTCTCTCATTGCTGCAATTATTTTTCATAATTTTATTTTTAGTTGGTGATACAGTTTGTATGTTTGTCCCCCTAATCTCATGTTGAAATGTGATCTCCAGTGTTGAAATTCAGGCCTGGTGGAAGGTATGTGAATCATGGAGGTGAATCCCTAATGAATGGCTTGGTGCCTTCCCCCAGAGGTAATAAGTGAGTTCTCATTTTGTTGGTTTACATGAGATCTGATTGTTAAAAAGAGCCTGACACCTCCTCCTCTCTTTTTCTTGTGTCTAATCTCACTATGCGGCACACTGCTCTCTCTTCACCTTATGCTATAATTGTAGACTTCCTGAGGCCCTCACATGAAGCAGATGACAACACTTTGCTGCTTGTACAGTCTGCAGAACCATGAGCCAAAAATTAATTTCTTTTCTTCATAAATCCTCAGTCTCAGGTACTACTTTATAGAAAGCAAAATGGACTAATACAACTGGTTTTAATACAGTGAGTTAAATATTTCATCTGTTTTTTGGCATGTATGTACAACAAGCTTTCATTAATTTTTCACTTTCTTTCTCTTCCTCCATACTATGATGTGTATCTTGCTTTTACCTCATTGACCATGTCCTACTTCAATTAGATATTTCCAGTAACATCTATTAATTTTAGAGATTTTGCTGGTAGAAGGTTTGGCCAGCTAGTTTAGTAATTTTAGGGTGCAGTAAGTATAAATACTCATAACTTTTTATACTTACTGGAACTAAAATATTTTTCATTCAGCCCAAGTTGAACATCAAAAACTCCTTTTGACTTTGGCTATTTTTCTAAGGCCTGGCAAACTATTGTCCTAAGTGAAGACTTACTAATTAAAGGAAGATTCATTAGAGATTTCTGTATTCTGTGGTTTTCAGGATTATTTCACATTCCTTTATTATCTACTTGCTTCCTTTTAAACAGGGACTTTTATTATATTGATTTTGGATTATTAAATATTTTATTGGATATATATTAAATATACTATTATATGAATATGGATACATTTGGTGATCTCTTCCAGTGTGTTGTTTATGAAAATACCTTATTACCTAGTTACTGTTGATCAGTTTGAGTAGTGCTGCAATGAACATGCAAGCATATGTATCTTTGGTAGAATGATTTGTTTTCTTTTGGATATATACCCAGCAATGAGATTGCTTGGTTTAATGGTAATTCTAAGTTATTTGAGAAATCTTCAAACTGCTTTTTGCAGTGCCTGAACTAATTTATTTTCCTACCAACAGTGTATAAGCATTCCCTTTTCTTCATAGCCTCACCAGAATCTGTTGTTTTGACTCTTTAATAATAACCATTCTGACTGTGTGAGATGGTGTCTCATTGTGGTTTTGATTGGTATTTCTCTGATGATTAGTGATATTGAGCATTTTTTTATTTCTTTGTCAGTTGTATGTCTTCTGTTCAGAAATGTCTGTTCATGAATTTTGCTCATTTTTTTAATGAGATTGTTCATAGTTTTGCTTGTTAAGTTGTATTATTTCCTTATAGATTCCTTATATTAAACCTTTGTTGGATGTATAGTCATGAATATTTTCTCCAATTCTGTAGATTGTATGTTTACTCTGTTGATAGTTGCTTTTTCTGTAGGGAAGCTTCTTAGTTGAATTAGGTCCCACTTGCCAATTTTTTATTGCAATTACTTCTGAGGATTTAGTCATAATTTTTTTGCCAAGACTGATGTTCAGAAGGGTGTTGGCTAGATTTTCTTCTAGGATTCTTATAGTCTTAGGTCTTACATTTAAATCTTTAATTTATCTTAAGTTAATTTTTATATATAGTGAAAGTTGGGGGTCCAGTTTTATTTTTCTGTACGTAACTAGCCAGCTATACCAGCACCAATTATTTAGTATGGAGTCCTTTCTTCATTGCTTATTTTTTTCAACTTTATTAAAAATCCGATATCCATGGATTTATTTCTGTGGTTTCTATTCTGTACCATTGGTCTATGTGTCTGTTTTCTTACCAATACCAAGTTGTTTTGTTTACTGTAACTTTATAGTATAGCTTTGAAATCAGGTAATGTGATTCCTACAGCTTTGTTCTTTTTGCTTAGTATTTCTTTGGCTATTCAGGCTCTTTTTCTGTTCCATAGAGACCCTGGTTGTCCAGGTATGTAATTATATTGTCAGTGAAGAGAGATAAGTTGATTTCCTTTTTTCCTATTTGAATGCCATTTATTTCTTGCTTTTGCCTGATTGCACTGGCTAGCACTTCCAGTACTCTGTTAAATAGGAATGATGAGAGTGGGCATTCTTGTCTTCTTCCAGTTCTTAAGTGTAATGCTTCCAGTTTTTGTCCATTCAATACAATGCTGACTGTGGATTTGTCATAGATGGCTTTTATTATTTTGAGGTATGTTCTTTCAATGCCTATTATCTTGGGGGGTTTTATTATGAATGAATGTTGAATTTCATTAAAAGTTTTTACCACATCTATTAAGATGATTTTATATATGTGTGTGTGTGTGTGTGTATGTGTGTGTGCATATTCTATTTATGTGATGAATCACAATTATTGATTTGCATATGTTGAACCAACCTTGAATCCCAGGTATAAACCCTAGATGATTATGGTGAATTAACTTTTTGATGTGCTGTTGAATTTGTTTTGCTAGTATTTTGTTGAAAATTTTACATCTATGTTCATTAATTATATTGGCCTATAGTTTCCTCTTTTTGTTGTGTTTGCCTCGTTTTCATATCTGAATGTTTCTGGCTTTATAGAATGAGTTAGGAAGGAGTCCTTTCTCCGAATAGTTTCAGGATAAGTGATCCTAGCTCTTCTTTGCATTTCCTGTAGAATTTGGGTGTGAATTTATCTGGCCTGGGGTTTTTTGGATTGGTAGATTTTTAATTACTGATTCCGTTTGAATTTATTGAGACTTGCTTTATGGTCAAGAATGTGGTGAATCTTAGACTATGTTTGATGTGCAGATGAGAAGAATATGTATTCAGTAGTTGCTGGGTGGAGTATTCTGTAAATTTCCATTAGGTCCAATTGGTCAGGTATCAAGTTTAAATTCAGAATTTATGTGTTAGTTTTCTGACTCATTGATGTTTTTAATGTTGTCAGTAGGGTGTTTTAGTTCTCCACTATTATTATGTGACTGTGTACATCTTTTCATAGGTCAGGAAAGATTTCATTGAGATTCCTTGCAATTCACGATTTGACTTATTTATCTGTCATTTCTGAATGTGTGTTCTATTTAGGGAACATGATAGAATACTTAGTGTGATTATTTGTTTGTGTCACTACATTCAGATTTTTCATGGGCCAGAATTCTATCATTCTTCTCATCTGGAAATGCTGGTACTTCTAATTTTTACAATTATTTTCACAGAAGTAGAATTTTATTTTTCTTTTTTTTTTTTTCCATTTAATATTATTTTTTATTTCCCTCTTTTTTTCTTATCCTCCCTAGGATATATGGCTATAGAGAGTGCTTGATAGAGTCTTTTAGCTTTGCTTCTATAGTCCTATGCAGTTCTTTGGCAGGTTTTATATTTGGCTATGCAGTTTGACCTATAAGCCAGTAAATAGCACTTACAGGTAAGGGCTGACTGTGGCCAGCATGGTTATATATTTGATACTTGTTTACTGGCAGCTCTTTGCTGCCTCAGGCGATGGGATAATTCATGAAATTCACAGTGGCCTTACCTCTTTACTCATCCCTGAGGGGGCAGGGGCCACAAAAGGCAGGGTAAAACCTGGCAGGCCCTGAGCAGGTCCATGCCCTAATGAGAGGAGCAAGCACCAGTGCCAAGGGAGAATCCAGTGGGCAACCACCAAGCACCCAGTGGTATACCTAGGCGTGACATGGAGCTAGGAAACATCCTCAGCCCCATGTGCTCTGCAAAGGGCTGGGGGTCAGTCAAAACTCCTAATCCAGGAGATCAAGTGTGCTAGATGCCTAGAGGTTTAGCTGTGGATTGGAGAGGACTCCTCTGCACACGAGAAATGGGGTGACTCAGTCTGCTAAACCAGGCAGGCAGGTGCTCTGAAAACATGAAGATCTGCCTGAGTGTGTAGCAGATACCCCTCTCAATCCCCTGTACCTGAATCTCTGCACTGGAGTGTCAGGCAGCTCAGAGTCTGTACAATATGGATGCTTTGAATACCTGATGATATGCCTGTGCGTAAAGAAGAGAAAGCATCCCTGCACCAGGATCTCTGCACAGAAAGGGTGGGGAACGTCGGGTTGCTGATCCAGGTGAGGGGGTGCCCCAAATGCCTGGAGATATGCCTGATCCTGTAGTACAGAGGATCCTCCTGCATCAGGATGACTGCATAGGAAAGGCAAGACAGGTTAGGCTCCAAATGCCTGCAAATCCATCTGAGCTTGGAACAGAGAGTGCCTCACTGCAACATGATCTGTGTCCAGGAAGGACACAGATCTGTGTCTAGGTAGGCTTAGAGTGCGAAACCTAGGTGAGCTGGTGCTCCAAATGCCTGGAGTTCTGCTTGCGTATGGAGCAGAGGGGACCCCTACGCACCACAATCTGTGACCATTAAAGGGAGGGCAGCTCTGATGGCTAGTCCCAGCAAGTGGATGCTTCAAATGCCTGTGTTTCTGCTTGGATGTGAAGCACAGTAGGTCCCGCTGCACTACAGTTTCAGAGGAATAGTCTGGGGCACCCAGAAATGGCATATGCAGATCAGTTCCAGGTCGCCAAGCTGGCCCTAGCTGTAAGTCTTACCACCCAGGAGAAACTGCCGCTGTAGCAACTCTCTTCCCACCCTAGGCATGCAGTTCAGGAGAGCACATTCCAGCACCTACTACTGAAGTTCCTTCCACAGTTCTGGCTTAGGAGGTTCCTATATGACTTATCAGCAGGTGCTTTACACTTTGGCCTGAGAATAAAATGCCTCATGGCCATGCTGCTGGGTCACTAGAGAATGGCTACATTTTTATGTATGCATTAAAGGTATGGATTAAAAATGATACCCTGCTCTTGGTCCTAGGTCTGAGACTATGTCTGCAGATTTTCCTGCTGTCTTTCCCTTGCAAGATCTCCAAGCCTCTCCCCAGGTTAGCTTCAGGGCTTGGGAGAAACATAGTGCTCCCCATTGACCTGTGTTGCTCAGTTCCTCTGTGGAAAGGTAAGTCACCAAGGGAGACTCTGCCTTTCTCACGTACTGAGGCTATCCTCCCTGGAATGTGGGATGTCCTTCACAATTCTGGAGGCTTCCCATTTTCTGTCTTAAAGCCCACAGAGTTGATCTTTATATGCTGTCTTGGTATTTTCAAGTGGCTGAGGCATGCTAAGAGCCTTTACTATGTCATTTTGGAAAAATGTGTGCGTGCTTATTTATAGATGATCTATATACTATCAAAGTGACCTATAAACAAATGAGCACTAATAAATAACTATCTCAAATGTTTTCCAAGTTCATACATTTTGGTAATCTATGATTAATAAGCATAATTTGAAGCTTGATGGTAAATTAAAGGAAAAATGTCTTCAGAATTTAATGTGGACATATTTGCCTGGGTACATTTGTCAAATACATTTATACTGTCAGGAAAATAATTTTTAAGATTATAAAACTCTTACGATTTCATTTTTGATGATTACTTAATTTGTCTGTGAGCTTATATATTTGGAGTTGAGCATTCAGATTACGAGGTTTAGAGAAGTAATCAAAGTGAGGCATAAGGACAACAATCGAGTCTTGTTTCCTGGACCAGCTGTGACTTTTGGCCATACTAAGAGAAATTGGATTTTCCAGGCATTGTCTTCACAGCTGTCATTTGGCCTGGGGTTTGCATTTGGCACATAATACAATTTCTTACTATAAGAAAAGTAGGATGTGTTTTTGGTTAAGAAAAAAAAAAATAAATAAAGGTCATGTGTAATGTGACTTTTGTTCAAGGAAAAGTAATTTTGTCCAGTTTAGAGGTTTTCAAAAGTTGTTTAAAATTGAAAAACTAAAGAGAATAGATATAAAAATTTTGTAAAAGAAAGAGGGTAGAAAATATGTAACGGGCTATAAGAGGTTTAGGGAAAACATACTGTGTGGGCAGATTTATCAGTAAGAATTATGATTATTAAGTTAAATTGTTTTATGACACAGAAATAATCATTCACAGACAATTATTGTTTTGTTTGATTCTCCTCAAAAAGCAGTTTATAAACAGCTATGGTTCAAAATTTGCTGTTTCTGTAAGAAAATTATGAAAAAGACTCTGACAAGTACTCTTGAATACAGGCTACAGTAACTTTGAAAATCATGCCATTGAAATAAGTAGCACACAATTCGAGACACTGGTTGTTTTACCAAGGCTTTGACTGGAATGGCAAACATTTTACATATGAGCAGGCTGCTACGAGGAATTAAAATTGACTTTATAGAACTGATAAAAAGCCGCTTGAAATATTGACCTTGTATCTTATCTATGTGGTTCCTTTAAAGGTTCCTGACCTGTGGTAAGTAAATAATGCAATTTTCTGATGGACCCACAAACCTCAACTTGTTTTGGGACCTTTGAAAGATAGAAACCCACCCAATTCAAACAGATATTGCAAGCACAATCTGATGGCAAACTTTGACTCGGCTTCTTATCCTTGGGGATTTTATAAGTCGAATCTTAGTTTCCCTATGGAAAGGTTATAGTAAAGATAAATTAACAAGAACCTACATAGACAACTATTCTTTCTGTAAATAATCAGGTTACTTTTTTTGTAAAACTCATTTGCTAATACATTGATCCTACTATGATTGTATTATTTCCATACATTTTCAATTGTATTTTGAATTATTTCTGGGTTACAAGTCCGAAAACTAACATTTTCAACTTTTTCTTCCATTTTTCTGACTTGAAAGCACTAGAAATAGAAACTATGCCTTTTGTAAAGGTCCTGTAAACTGAAGTTACACAAATATTGCAGCAATGTCTACATAAACAGCCTTCATGTCTGCTGATATGTGGGCTAGTCAGAATGTTCATGTAAACTCCTAATACTAGCAACAATACAGAAAAATCTATCAGATTGACGCTGCAATCTGAAGATGCTTCAGAGACTCCAGAAAAACTAGTTTATAGACTGCTACAGACTTTAACCTTTGTTTTACTTCTGCTTCCACAGAAATGACTTTTATTAATGATCTATTTCCCTATATCATTTATAGAGGTCTACGCCGTTGGAAGTGTCATCTCTTGAAATGAGATATAGCTGTTTAACTGAATTGCTCTATTCTCTGGGCTAAGAGACCGACTCAAAAAGATATTGGATGAAATCTTTAAATTTATTCTTTCTACCTATTCCAGCTTGTTTTTTCACTCCTTTGTCTATCTTTATCTTACAATGTTTGGACTTCTCCAAAGCTATTAACTTGGTTTTTAATATGTGAAACTTTTTTTTACATTCAAAGTGGGTTTCTTAAAATATAAAAATATTTTACCCCAATATATATTTTTGACATATTTTGAGATGGCTCTCAGGGAGGCAACAAACAGAAGTAGCCTGACAAAGCTGTCTTTCAAGGGAGAAATTTTCACCTGTAGAGAATGTGCATTGATGCCGTCAGGGCTTCCCTCACCTAGATCTAGGAAAGATTAACTGAGATGAAAGAAACATTGTTATATGTTATTTCTGAAGGTTGCAACCTGTGAGATTTCATTTATATAACAAGCCAGGACTAATATCTCCACAGTCTGTCATTATCTGTTTTCCTGCCATAACATATTTTGCTATAATCCAAGCCCCTGATTATTTTTGTAATCCCAAGATGTTATATAAGCTTCTGCACCCTATTGATGGTTGAGTAATCTCACATTGAGGTTCCCATTGTACATGTTAATAAATTTTATATTGCTCTTCTTTAATTAATTTGCCTTGTGCAAGTTGATTTTTCAACAAACCTTTAGAGAACAAATAGGTGTTTTTTGTTTGTGTGTTTGTTTGTTTGTTTTTTGGTTCCTACAGTTTCAATATGTCTTTTAGTAGAATCACTATGCATTCTTCTTTTTTGTTTTCAGTTACCTGAAATATTTAAAACAAAACCAAAAAAAAAAAACACTTTAAATGTACCTTTTCTTTTTTCTTTGTTTTTAATGGTTCTTTTATATGCCATAATAATTATGTCTCCTTTGTGAGCCAAAATAAAAATCTTTTTTTTTTTTAAGAGGTGAGTTAAGCTCATTCTAACTTATTGTTATGAATCATAAGGTTTTTATCTCAACTCTGTAATAATACATTATCATTTAAAAATTTTTGTTTGCTACATTCAGTTTTCTAAAGATTTGTGTTTTTTCTTATTTCTGTATTTACTTGTTGTATTTAGAAAGTTTTGCATTTCTTCAAGTTAAATTTTACTTATGTTTTAATGTCTTAAAATGTTTAATTACTTAGTTTATCAGTTTATTGTGATATCCTATAATACACATTTGCTTATGTAAAAATCAACTTTTCCATTTTATTTTTTCTACTGCCAAAATATATGTATTTTAAAATGCTTACCAGGTTTTTAAGTCATTACTTAGTTGAATGACACTTATCCTGTAACAGATTCTTCAAGAAAGCCAAAGGGGAAAGACTTTCCTAAGTCTGAAATGTGCTGAAAAGACTTTTTTCCTCAAAGATTAATATTTGAAAGACAGATAAGGTGCATGTAACATCTGCGATACACATTTTCTTTCATTTATTTATACACTTTTAATACTGTCGTATTGTTACCTCCGTTTGCCTGCTGGTTTTAAAAAGTCTCATGGGTGTCTGCTACTTTTGCTTTTGTAAGTTATTTTATTTTATTTTTTCCTTGGATGTCATCATAAATTTTTTTCTATTTGAAATGTAATACTTTTGCTAGAATATAATTTGGAGCTAATCTTTCTTGGTTAATTTTTTTCAGGTATCTAGTAACCACTTTCAAATCAACAGAATCGTGTGATTGTTGCTGTTGTTTCTATTTCTGGAAAGTTTCTTGGAATATACTCACATAGTTTTGCTCTGTGTCTCCACCTAAATCTTACCTGGAATTGTAATCCCCACATGTCAGGGGAGGGGCCTAGTGGAAGGTCATTTGATCATAGGGACAATTTTCTCCCATGCGGTTTCTCCATAGTGAGTGTGTTCTCATGAAATATGATAGTTTAAGAGTGTGTGTCAGTTCCCCCATCTTGTTCTCTCTCCCGCCACCAGGTAAGACATGTCTTGCTTTCCTTTGCCTTTCACCATTATAAGTTTCTGGAGGCCTCCCTAGCCATGCAGAATTTCGAGTCAATCATACCTCTTTTCTCAGGTAGTTCTCTAGAGCAGTGTGAAAAGGGACTAATATGTATATACTGTAATTCGTTTATATTTTTCCATTAAAAAAATCTTTAGTAACTGATAATTTAGACACTTTTGCATCTTTGCCAATTTTCCATTTATACTGAACCTAACCACTTAAAAACATTTTTTTTGTTCTTTTTCTTCTCTTGGTTATTTTTCTGCATTTGAATGTCACTTGTTTAATTTTATATGAATCAATTCCCTTTGGGGACTTATACAGTTTATTATGATTTCTAACTTTATCTTTACTTTTCTGATGTCAATAAATTATCTTCAATACTCATTTTTGTCTATTTTTTATTTTTAGTTTTTGAATTTCTAATTCATCATGTATTCACATCCTCAATAATTGATTATGTATAACTGCTTGTTCTGTTGACTTACATTTTCTTCTACTTTAGGGTGGTTTTTAGTGAATACTTTTTCTCCCTTCATGTATTTGGGATGTTATTTCCTGATGTTCTGCAATAGTTGTATAAGGACTTTACTTTTTTCTTATTGATTTTTATAATGATAGAATTTTTCAAAAAATTATTAGTTTAATGGTGCCCTCTTCTGTCAGAAGCACAAAACCCAGATACTTTAACATATATATGTATTTTTAAATTTGTTTGGGGGATATGGGAGGTTTTGTGAGAATGCCAAATTTATGACTTTCTTTTATCTCTCAATACCTTATTTTTTTTCTTTATTTCCACAATTGCTAAAGTGTGTTTTTTTTGTTTTATTTTTGTCTATTTTCCCACACACATAATTTACGTGTTTCAACAACTAACCTTTAAATCATAAAATTATTTACAATGGATCTGACTTCTTTAAATAGCATCTGTAGCTTTAAATTATGCTTTTTCAAGTGGCTAATTTGAAATCCCTTCCTGTCGACCATACTTTAATTTGCCTGGACAGTTTTCCAGTGTTCTTGGGTTTAGAGTGAATTTAATCTTCTCAGTGGTTATTAAATATCCTGCTCAGATTCCTTTAGTAGTCTACTGTTCTACAGATTTTCTGTCTACATTTGCTTTTCATGAATTCCTGAAGCTGTGCTGCTGTGGAGTGGTAGCCCAAGATGCTGCAAACAGTCATTTGTTGGTATTTCAGTTTTACTCACTGTTATTCTGTAATTTAATATTATCTGTCTTTGAGTTATACCAAGTGTACACCTTAATATTGAAACTGTTTTTCCCATCTTTTTCTTTCATATTAAGTGGCAAAAATATTGGGAGACATGTTTTGTTTGCATCCAACTTTGTCCTTCAATACATATCTTAAAATCTTTCAAAAGTGACACTTCAAAAAGGAATTAGCCTTAAAAGGGTTTGTCCCTAGAGCAAAAAATAAGATTAGAAAATCAAACAATGTGGCCTTAGGAAAGTTATTTATCATTTTAGTGCATCAGTGTCCTCATCTATAAAATGTAAATAATAATAGTGGGTAACTCAAAGGATTATTACAAAAACTACATAAAATAACATGTAAAGTCTTTATAATATTACCAAATACATTGGTTGGTAACACATTAAATTTTATCTTATCATAATCTTTAGTATGATGTTAATTTTTACTGCAGTGAAAAGAAGCAGTTATTAAAATTAATTAATATTATATGATACAAGTACATATATATAATTAAAATAGTATGTCATCAAATAATATTGAAATACATCAAACTAGGATTTTTTAACATAGGTTTTTAAAAATTAGTATAATACTGTCTTTTAATTTACAATTGAAAGTGTATAAAATTTATTAGACTACTTTATATCTTTAAGAAAATACATTAGAAGTGTTCAAAAATATGTGTATGTGTATATATATATATAAAGGCAAAGCTCAATGAATTTGTTGGCAAAATATTCCTATTTATTTTATTTTTTGAAATTAAAGTTTTTAAATTGCAATAAGTTCATAAAATATTATTTTAAAACAACACCTTCAAATATCATATTCTAAAAGAAAATTGTGGATATCTCTGCTTTTTACAGTGGTTTCTTCATAGATATTTGGTTTTTTTCCTGTGTTTTATTCATTGATTTGTTTCCAGGCTTTAGGTATTCAAATTTCAATCAGTATATACAGTTAAGTATTAAAAGGAGATAAATAAACAATTGACTTTGACTCCCATTCATCTTCCATTTGCTATTTTCAAGAAATCAAAATCTATTTTTACTATCTTAAAGAAAAATTTATATTTTTAAATATTAATATATATCATACTGTAAATATTCATAAATATATAAGATTTTATAAGATACAGATAATATATTTATATATATAGTTTCTGCTTAACAAATAATGGAAATAACATTTGCAAAACATAAATATTCAATGACTGATTATATTCATAACATGAATGAAATTAATCTCTGCTAAAGATTTTAGTGTACCAAATGTTAACATATTTGTTTGCCAAAATTAAGTTGAATCAATAATGTTAACTTTCTTCAGTTTTCAATCAAATAAATTTTTTAGACATTACTTTGTAGATAATTATTTACTTTTTTAGATTTAATTAAAATAATTTATTGTGAATGTTTATTATAATTGCAAGTTTAAAATTGTATATATTTATGGTAGAAAATGTTATATGTATACATATGGTTTATGTATATATTATAAAATGACTACCACAATTAACTAATATACATGTCTGTCACCTCACTTATTTACATTTGTGTGTGGTAAGTAAATTTAAGATCTGCTCTTTAACTATTTTCAACTGTACAATAGAGTATTATCAATCATAGCCATCACACTTAACGATAGATCTCAAGAATTTATTCACCCTATCTAACTGAAACTTTGTATGCTTTGGCTAACAACTTCTCATAGCCCTTTCTTTCCCAGGCCCTGGTGCCCACAATTATATTCTCAGCCTCTGTAAGCTTCACTATTGTACATTTCACAAATGAGATTGTACAATAATTTTATTTCTGTGTCTGGCCTACTTCACTTATCGTAATGCTCTCCAGGTAAATCCATGTTGTCACAAATGGCAGAATTTAATTCATTTTTTAAGGCTAAATGTAATTTGGTTGTGTATATACACCAAAGTTTTAAACCATTCATCTGTCGATGAACACTTAGATTTATCTCCAATCTTAACTTTTGTGAATAATGGTACAATAAGCATGAGAGTGCCAATATATTTGTAACATATAGATTTCAGTTTTTTAATCTATACCCAGAGGTAAGATTGCTGAATCATAAGGTAGATCTATTTTTAATTTTTTGAGGAGACTTGCACTGTTTTCCTTAAAGGCTGGACTAATTACATTCCAACCCATCGTGTACCAGGGTTGCTTTTTCTCCACATCTTCACCAACATTTGTTATCTTTTATATTTTATACGTTTTTCACTGTATACAGAATTCGATTTCAAAATTGTAATACATATATCACAAGTTTTGAATAAAATCAACAGGAAATGCAACTTTTATAAAACATCTTTTCTGAGTGTGCAATAAAACAAAAGCCTCTTCAATTGTGAAATTAGTCCCCTCATCATTTTTGTTGTGCTTCACTACTAGTTAAAAGAATAATTTCCAAGATTATGGATATTGCCAAAACCATTGTAATATTTTTATATAAATTAACAAAAACCACAGAGATATGCACATAACAATCTTATGATTGTACCTCTGAGCCCATCTCAGAGATGACTAACAGTGAAAGAAACATCAATTCTTACAATCTTAACCATATTATTCTAATTACTTTATAAAAAAGGAACTAAAGATAACAACTTACAAACTTTCACTCACTTGACAACTTGCTAATAAATGGTAAAACTGCAACCAGTACACATAATATTTTTATTATAAAACTGTCAGACTGTAAAAAATATTCTAAACATATTTTTCAGCAAAAATTAAGTTCAAGTTTTATTTTGTTTTCTGAGAATGACTTTAGTTTTCTTCCTTCTAATCAAGTGCATAAATAAGTATAAATTACTTTTGTAAAGAACTATAGATATGCAAAACTAATATTGGAAAAATGCCAACACTAATAGTTTTGTTCATTGTTTTAATATGTATTTGTAAAGCATTATTTGTTGCATATTTTTTTAGATAATGTAAATTGATATTTAATTTGGAAATTCTTTTAAAGCATGCATGATAATGTAAGTAATTTCACTAGTGGTTTATTTATAAATGTATTATGTGTACATGTATAAATGTGGACTATCTCCTAATTCATTAAAGAGATATTTGATATTCTATATTTTTGCTAAAACTATCTTTCAGCAGGGAACTTCTAATACATAATACATTTTAAAATTACAAAAGGAATATGAATATTAATGAGTACTCATTCCACTGAGGAAATAGTGACCTTGAATTTGATGGCTGGTTATTACAATTTTGTTCTGTTGATGGTATCATATAACTTTATAGATTTTGAAATATGCACTGTAAGCAATATATTACTCTATACTATTTGAATTATTTCTTATAAATGTCCTGTTAACTTCATATAAATTCAAGTGTATTATTATTTATAATTTTTTTCCTGTAAAGACCAGTCAACTCACTTTTACCATAGATGTTAAGAGGAAAAAGAAATTAATTTTCTAAACAACAAGTCATAATTTTCTTTGTGATATAGACTTAGCTATAATTATTCTTTCTATTTATATTATCTAAACATTAATAAAATACTATTTTTCTTTGACATACATTAAGCTAACAAAATTACAATTAAATTTCCCTTTGAGTAGGAGTGGGTCAATAAAAATTAGTTATTAATTTAAGGTTTTTTAACATGCCATATAATATATGAAATAATGTATAGAACCATTAGTTATTGGGTTTATAAGAAGCCTTATAAACCATCCAACATAGCTGTCCTCTAGGGGAAAGCGATTATTTCAGATTGCCCCTAAAGAAATGGAACTCAATTCTTTACTTAACATCAATCAAGTTAAGAGAAGCTCATTCTTTCCTAAAGAAGATTACACCCAATAAAAGACACTTGTTCTTTGGAGAGCTGCTCTCTGTGTTTAAACATTTTAAAATCATTCATTCATTTATCCTGAATCATTTGGCACCATGACATTTTTATGGAGCAATGTGGTAAATAGCTGAAGAGAGCCCTCAACACTGTTTTATTTCCAAAGTAAGCTTGTCCAGCAACTTATATTTTTTCATAATGATGGTGATGTTTTCATTGTTCTTAGGAGGAACATTACTAAATCAATGTCCCTATTAATGTTTGGGATTAATAACTCAAGGCAAATGATGCTGGAATTTGATGTCTTACACAGTTCCGCAGCTTAAAATTTCAATTACTTTTTTTTTTTTAAGCCAAACTACCTTTTTAAATATAAAACAGTCAATATTTAACATTTTAATTTTCGTATGATTATTTATATTTTCAAATTATATACAAGACCTCCTTATGTGCCTTATAGAATTTGTTCTTTCAGCTTAAATGTATAATTTGATTCTATAGAGAATATAAACCATAAACAAGATTAGTACCTAAAAATTTCAGCATATTCCTTTGAACAAAGAGAAACCAAAGATAAACAATGATGATTTCAATATGTATTTTACCAAAGCAGTAGATAAAGTACAATGAAAACACTGAGAAAATAACAACTAATTTTGTATTATTTACACTATCAGCTTTGAAAATGCATACTAATATAGCAATCTTTTTCTATAATAATTCCCTTCATATACTGATAATTTGCACACTTGGTTCACTGTGTTACTCATCATCTATATTTGTAAAACTATTCAGAGTGACTTAATTGTCCATATGGATGACTCTTCCTTAATCCTGTTTTTATACTTATTTAATAATTCATTTCTCATGACTGATTTCACCTCATCTGTAACAGCAACAGAAAAGTCATAGCTTTTTATTAGCATTGTCTGATATTGCTTAACCTCTCAATAAAATACAAACCCATTTATCTGCAAATATGAACTCATATTTTACTTGTTCAATTATCCTCACTACAACTATTATTCAATTAATAAATAAGTTAACAATCTTAACTGTGTCTGCAATTTGTTTTACAGTGTTGTTATTTATTCCATGTATCTTTTGTTGTTGAGGAAAATATACAGTTTTTAAATTTAGCCTTATAAATAGAAACATTTTTAAAACCTAAATAATTAAAAGTTTTGGTAGATGTGAAGTTGAAATACTGAAGCCTCAAAGTTATTGTCTTCAATTCTCTCTCATTATCATTATAGAAAGAGATTTTCTAATGCAATAATAACAAATAAATGTTATTCAACTGAGTATCTTGTTAATATATAAGATGATAATGATGAAATAGATAAGGACAAAAGTGAAAATATTTATAATGTAAAAATTACCGATTTCATTATTCTTATTTTCTCAATCAAAATGCTTAACTACAAATGAGACTTTAATTTTCATCACTATTCTGATACATTTTAAATTATAAATTTGGTCACAGCAGTCAAACTGTCTTTCTAAAGTATGGAACCAAGTTGCTAATATATTATTTTTCCTGAAGAAGAACACCACTCTGTTAGAAAACTAGTGTCGAATGTACTTTAACGTCTTAGATAGTTCTAAGTTTACTTTCAAGTATTATGTATATATTAATGAACACTGTCAAGAGATACGATTCAAGTATATTCCCTTCTATATCTTCCTGGAAATAGTGGTGGTAATGTGAAAATAAATCAATGTTGTGTAGAGATTTGGAACCAGACACAGTTTAGCTGAGGAATCCTTTGACTGTTCACAATTATGTCCTCCACATTTTACTCAAATTTCTATAGGTTGTTTTTAATTTTGCATACCCAAATATTTATTTATTATTTTCTGCCCTATATCTTGGAAAGCTTTTTTAATCTTTGCAAATATTATTTCCTAAAATTTGCTTCGCTATTAAAACAGCTGTAACAACCCTCCTTTTTATAATGTTAACATTGTATATAACTTTTTCTATCCATGCATTTAAAGGTTTGTTTTGTTTTATGGATTTCCAAGTTTTCTTTTGTTGTTTTGTTTGTTTTGTTGTATTTATTTGTAGGCAGGATTTAAGTAGGTGCTGCTTTTTTCTTTTCTTTTTTCTTTTCTTTTTTTTTTTTTTTTTTTGAGACAGAGTCTTGCTCTGTCACCCAGGCTGGAGCGCAGTGGCGCGATCTCCGCTTACTGCAAGCTCCGCCTCACAGGTTTTTTATTTGCAATATTTAAACAACTTACATAGAATATTTTATTGAAACAGATTTCAATATATCATTCTTCTATTTTTCTTTTCCTCTTTTTCTGTGTTCTTTTGTAGTCATTGAGAATTATTTTATTAAAGGGAACATGACAGTTTTCTGGACTTGAAAGATCAGTGTCTGGATTATTTTTATTTTTCGCATATGGATGCCTAGTTTTTTTCAGAATCATTTGTTGAAAATTCTATTTTACTTCATTATATTACCTTTGCTTTCTTTTTCAAAGATCAGCTAACTGTGTTTATGTGGGTCAATTTCTTGGCTCTCTGTTCTGTTCCATTAACCTATATGTGTATTATTTTGCCTCTTTTACATTGCCCTCCTTAGTGTAGCTCTAGGGAGTATTAACATCAAGAGTGCTAGCCCTCAAATTTGTTCTTCTCCTTCAGTATTTTGTTAGCTAGTTTGTGTCTTTCCCTCTGCAACATACACTTTAGAATCAGTCTGTCAAAGTCCACAAAATAACTTACTGGAATTTTAATTGGGATTGCACTGAAACAATAGGTGAAATTGGGAAGAAGTGACAGGCATCTTGACAATATTGAGTCTCTGTTGGGGAGATGAGACCCAACACCAGGCTATGGGGGCTGGTGAAGTCAAAGGAATGAGACAAGTCAAGAGTGCATAAAGTGGGACTGGGGGCCAACACCAGTAAGGAGGCTGAGAATGGCCCCAAACTCTGGAAGCCCACACTATTTATTGGTGATCAAACAAAGGAGCAGGTGGTGAGGATCTGGGGGTTGAAAGGAAGTGGTGTATCAAGCGCATGATCTACAGCTGTGACGGTTTAGCATTTTCTCTGAAGCATATGGAACATGTTCTGCTACCTGAGGTAATGTGAAACATGTTCTTCCAGCTTAAGATACAAACAAGGAGCCAGCAAGTCTAGACACATTCCAGAGGCCACAAGGGGTTTTATGCCCTGAACCCTGAATTCTGTAAAAGCCAGGAGGAGCTTTATGCCCTGGGCTTAGATTGTGTGCAGCAGGGCACCCTTTCACCCTTTGGCACAGAGCTTGGTGTTCCAAAGGCCACAAGGGGTTTTAGACCCTGGACCCTGGACATGTTTCAAGACTCTTTTACATTGTGTCAGATATGCAGGCTCTGTCTCAGTTTTTTTCCCAACATTCAGATTTTCCCCAACAAGTCTTCCTATTCATAAACATAAAATACATTTCCACTTGTATAGTTATTTGATTTTATTAATCAGTTTTACATTTTTATATACATCTTGTATACTATTTTTTCAAAATTTCATTGTAAAATTCTAAGTATTTCATTATTTAAGATGTTAATATAAATGTTTTTATTGGTTTGTTTTTAAATTATTTTTTAAATTTCAAATTATACTTGTTTGTTTCTTGTATTTACAAAGAAACTTTTTACAGAAAGCTATTAATTTTTTGTACTAACTTTGTATCCTAAATCCTTGCTATAATCACTTATTAGTTCCTATTTTGTCAATTCTTTCAAACTTTCTAAATGGATGATCATGTCATCTGTGAACTAAAAAATATATTTATTCCTTCCCAATCTGTGTTCCTTTTATTTTTCTTTCTTATCTTATTTCATTAGCTTGAACTTACAGTATGAGATTGAAGAAGTGGTAAGAGGGGATATTCTTGCCTTAATGAGAAAGCTTCTACTTTCTCATCATTAAGTATGAAGTTAGCTATAGTATTTTTTTGTACATGCATTTTATTAAGTTGTGGTTATTCTCCCATATTTTTAGTTTACTGAGAGATTTTTTTGACATGAATGGTTGTTAAATTTTGTTAAAAGCTTTTTTGTATATATTGACATGATCATGTGATTTTTTAGCTTATTGATGTAATAAATTACATTAATAAATTTTCAAATGTTCAAATTGCTTTGCCTAAATGAGATAAATCCCTCTCAGTTGTTGTGTGTCATTCTTATACACTATTGAATTTATCTTCATAGTATTTTATTGTGGATTTGTGTATCTATGTTCATGAGAGACATTGGTTATAGCTTAGATTTTCTGAAATTTCTTTGTCTTATTTTGTTATCAAAGTAATGCTGGTCTCATGGAATGAATCAGAAAGTCTGCTTCTGTCCTCTGAAAGAAATTGTAAAAAAACAATTGGAGTAACTTCTTTCTTAAATGTTTTGTAGAATTCTTCAGGAACCCATCTGGGCCTCATGCTTCCCATTCTGAAAGGTTATTAGATATTTATTCAGTTTCTTCAATTAAATTGTCTATTTCTTCTTGTGTGAGTTTGGTAGATTCTGTCTTACAAGGAATTGGTCCAGTTCATACTTGTTATCAAGTTTGTGACCATGAAGTTTTCTGTAGTATTCCTTTATTTTCCTTTTATTGTCCACGGATCTGAAGTGATGTAAAATCATTTCTGAAAGTAATTTGTCTCTTCTCTTTTTTAATTAGATAGCAAGTTAAGAGTTTTATCAATTTTATTAGTATTTTCAAAGAATCTGCTTTCGGTTTTGTTGATATTCACTATTGATGTCCTGTTTTCAATGTCAATAATTTCTTCTATGATATTTGTTATTTATTTATTGCTTATTTTTGATTTAGTTTGCACTTATTTTCAGTTCAGACAGGTGGAAACTTATATATGTTAGATTTTTGTTTTGTTCTAATACATGCATTCAATTATAAAATGTTCCTTCTAAGCCCTACTGTTACTGTATCTTACAAATTTTTGTGTTGTTTTATCTTGTGTTTTTATTTTTCTTTAACTTAATATATTTTAAAATGTTTCTTGCTATTTCTTCTTTAGTCCCTGTGTTATTTAGAAGTATGTTGTTGAATGTCTACATATTTGGAGATTTAAAAATTTATCATTCTGTCATTTATTCCTTGTTTAAATCCAATGTGTTCTGAGATTAAATATTGTATAATTTTTATTATTTTAAAATTTTAAGTGTGTTTTATGGCCCAGAACAGTGAAATGTTCCACATAAGCTTGATAAGAATGTATATTCTGCTGTTATTGGGTGAAGTACAAGCCTACCTCATCAATATTTCTCATATCATTCCAGACTACTGTGATAAAGTGAGTATCACAACAAAGTGAATCAAACAAATTTTTGGTTTTTCAGTATACATATTAGTTATGTTTATACCATATTGTAGCCTATATGCACAATAGCATTATTTTGAAAAAGGACATACTTTAATTTAAAAATATTTTATTGCTAAAAATGCTAAAAATCTAAGCCTTCAGTGAGTCTTAATCTTTTTGCTGATGAAGGGGCTTGCATAAATGTTGACTGATGACTAGTCAGGGTTGTGGTTGCTGAAGTTTGGGGTCATTGTGGAAACTTAAAAAAATAAGATAACAATAAATTTTGCCACAATGATGGACTCTTTCGTGAAGGATTTCTGTGTTGCATGAAATGCTGTTTGATAGCATTTTACTCACAGAACTTGGACTCAGTTCTCTGAAACCTTGCCATTGCTTTATAAACTAAGTTTATGAAATATTCCAAACTTTTTATTGTCATTTCAACCATGTTCACAGTAACTCCATGAAGACCAAATTCCATCCCAAGAAACCACTTTCTTTGCTCATCATAAGAAGCCACTCCATGTTCATTTAAGTTTGATAGTGTGATTACAGCAATTTAGTTACATCCTCAAGCACCACTTCTCATTCTAGCCCTCTTGCAATTTCCACCACTTTGCAATTACTTCTTCCACTCAAGTCTTATATCCCTCCAAGTCATTGACTTTGGGGGTTGAAATTGACTTTTTTCAATCTCATGCTAACGTTGACATTTTGATGTACTCACATGAATCATAAATGGTCTTCATTACATCTAGAATGGTGATTCTTTTCCACGAAGTTGTTAATTTACATTGCTTAAATTTATCCGAAGAATGACTATCTATGGTTGTTATAGCCTTAACAAATATACTCCTTAAATAATAAGACTTGAAATTAGAATTTGTTTTTTGATCCATAGACTGCAGAATAGATGTCATCCTGTCAGACATAAAAAACAACATTAATCTCCTTATAAATCTCCCTCAGAGATCTTGGGTGACTAGTGTCACTGAACAATAATATTTTATAATAATTGGTTTTATTCTGAGCAGTTGGTCCAAGAATGGGCTTGAAATAGTCAGTAGTTTATGCTGTGCATAGACATGCTGTCATCCAGACTTTGGCTGTTCCATTTATAGAATATAGGCAGAGTAGATTTAGCATAATTCTTAAGGTCCTAAGATTTTTGAAATAGCAAATGAGCATTGGCTTCAGTGTAAAGTCACCAGCTGCCTTATTCCCTAAGAAGAAAGTCCAACTCTGAAGTTCTAAAGCCAGACATTAACTTTTTCTCTCTAGCTGTAAAAATACTCAATGCCATTTTCTCCAATATGAAACTACTTTATCTACACTGCAAATCTGTTGTTTAGTGTAGTCATTTCATCAATTATCTTAGCTTGATTTTCTGGATCACCTGCTGTAGTTTCTATATTAGCACTTTCTGCATCACTTTGTACTTTTATTTTATAGAGGCAGGTTGCTTTCTTAAATGTCATGAAACAACCTCTGCTTTCAAACTTTTCTTCTGCAGCTTTATTGCCACTCTTACCCTTCACAGAACTGGAGACAGAGCCTTGCTCTGGATTGGGCTTTAGTGTATGTGAATGAGGCAGCTGGTTTTGTCTTCTATGCAGGCCACTACAACTTTCTCCATATTAGAAATCAAGCTGTTTTGCTTTCTTATCATTTGTGTATTCACTAGAGTGGCATTTTAAGTTCCTTCAAAAGCTTTATTTTGCCTTCACAACTTGGCTAGTGCTTTCCCACAAAAATACTAGTTTTGTCCTACTTGGCTTTTAACATGCCAAGCCTAATCATTTCTAGCTTTTGATTTAAGGTGAGAAAAGTATGACTCTTCCTTTCACTTGAACACTTAGAGCCCATTGCAAGGTTATTAATTGGCCTAATTTCAATATTGTTGTGTCTTCAGGAATAGAGAGGTGCAGGAAGAGGGAGAGAGATGAGGAAAAATCTAGTCAATGGAGCATTCTGAACACTAATAACATTTATTCTGCCTTACACAGGTCTAGTTCATAGTACCCCCAAACAATTACAATTCAAAGGTTGTTAAAGTCTCCAACTACACAAGTGAATTCATCTATTTCTCCTTGCAAATCTGTAAGTTTTTGCCTTATGCTGTTTGATGCTGTATTATGCATACATGCATTATAAGTATTGCTGTGTATTCTTGTATTCTTGTTTCCTTTATCATTAGTTAATGCCTTTTATCCCTAAAAATGTTTCTTGGTTCAAGTCTGCTGTGTCTGAAATTGATACAGCTACTCCCACTTTGTTTGGATTAATGTATTTTTTATACATTTTTTAAAATATATTTTCCTTCCATTGATTTATAATCTTTCTTTAATATAAAACCATTTGATCTACACTGAAAATCTGTTCTTTAGTGTAATCATTTTCATAAATTATCTTCATCTTCCAGATCACTTGCTGCAGCTTCTGTATTAGCACTTGCTGCATCACCTTGCACTTTTGTTTATGGAGGTAGCTTCCTTTCTTAAATCTCACGAACTAGAGCCTCTGTATCTTTCTACTTAAAGTTTGTTTCTTGTCAACAGCATATAACTGGGTGTTGAGTTTTGGTCTACTGTGACAATTACTGTCTTTTAATTGATGCATTTATACCATTACTATTCAAAGTGATTATTAGTATAGTCTGGTTAATATCTACTGTGTTTATTATTGCTTTTTATTTTTTCCCTTTGTCTCTTTGTCATCCACTCTTTTTCTGTCTCTTGTGGTTTTAATTGAACACTTTATATAATTTTTTTTCTCTTTTCTTATATGAGTTATGTTTCTTTTTATGTATTTTTTAGTGTTTGCCTGAGAGTTTGAATATACCTTGAAAACTAGTAAAAGCCCACTTTCAAATAACACTATACCACTTCACGGGTAGTATGAGTACATTATGATAACAAAATAATTCTAATTCCTCCCTCTTATCTTTTGTGCCATTACTGTCATTCATTTTACTTATATATAAAGGACATATAACATGTTTATTTATATATATGAGATACATGCATAAGCATATATAATTGAATACATATTGCTATTTTTATTTTGAAGAAACCATTATATGTTAGATTAATTAAGGATAAAAGGTTTTTATTTGTTATTCACTTATTCTTTATTTGATACTCTACTTTTTCCAATGTAGATTCAATGTCCTACATTATTAGATCCTGTCTAAAGGACTTCTGTGAACCTTTCTTGAAAGGCAAATTTGTCGATAAGTCACTTCAATTTTTATTTTCTTTAAGAAGGTATTTAGTTCATTTTCTGCTTTCAAGGGTAATTTTTAGGACACAAAATTCTAGGTTAGTTGTTTGCTCTCTTATTACTTTTAAATACTTCACTCTATTACCTTGGTTGCCAGATAGTGCAACTGGCTCTGAGGGAAGTTAAATATAATTTTCATTTTTATTTTATAAAAGGTATTTTTTCTCCCTCTAGTTTCATTCAGGATTTTTTCTTTTTGATTTTCTGTCATTTGAAAATGATATGTCTATATATACATTTTTTGTATTTATTTTGCCTGATATTCTCTGAACTTCTTGGATTTGTGCTTTGGTGTCTGAAATAAATTGGAAGAAATTACCTGTCATATGTGTTCAAATATTTTTTCTATTTCTTTCTCTCTTTTTCCTCCTCTAGTATTTTCATTGCACATATATTAAATGTTGTGTAGTTATTTCAAAGTCCTTAGATATTCTCTCTTTCTCTCTTTTTTTTTTTTTTTTTCAGTCTTCACTCTCTTTGCTTTACAGTTTTGAAAGTTTCTATTCTAAGCTCAGAGATTCTCTTCTGAACCACATCATGAGTACAAATAAGGCCATTAAATTGTTTATTAATGTTTCTGTTACAAAGTTTTTATCTCTAATTTCTTTTTGGTTCTTTTTTTTAGGATACCCACTTCTCTACTGACTTTCCCCCATGGATTCTTGCATGTAGTCTACTTTATCCATTTGATCCCTAAGCATATTATTCAGAAATATTCAGAAATGTTTTCAATTCCAGTTCTGATAATTCCAGCATTCCTACCTTGTTTGGTTTTGCTGTTTGCTCTGCCTTTTCAAATTGTTCTTACCTTCTAGTATGCCTTTTTTAAAAAAAAAAAAAATTTTCTTTTCTTTTATCTTTTTTTTTTTTTGCATGGCTGAACATGATGTAATAGGGAAAAGAAGCTGCTGTACATAGGCTTTTAATAACATGGTAGTAGGGTATGGGAGGGAGCAGAAAGTCTTCTGTAATCCTATGATCTTGTGATTGCATCTCAGTCATTTAGTGGGCCTAAACGTCTGTACTATAAAATTCACAAGTGTTTCTTATTTTTTCCTTTTATCCTGAGATGGGAATTGATAGCTAGAGTGGAGTAGAGTTCGGTATTTTCCTTCCTCCACAGGAAAGGCTAGAGCCAACTGGAACTGGGTATTTCCCTTCTCCCAGGTTTGTTTCGCTTTTATAATATGCCAGCAGAATAGGTTCTGGTCAAATAGTCTTTCCTAAGACAGACTTTCCTAATAAGAATAGAGTGTTCTGGCATATCTGAAAGTTCTTACCTTTCTACTCTCTTTGCCAGAAGCATAAAGAGATGCTTCTGGCAAGGAGCATCTCACCCACCCCAATACATCCCATGATAAGCTGGTCAAGTTCTTGGAGGTAAAACTCACAAAACTGTGGGGCCCCTTGGAGTATATAACTCTATGGCTTGTCCTAAGTGAGCCTCCAAAAATTTGTCAATTGCAGTTTAAGTTTTCCCATCCCAGCACTGATTTCCTCGGTGATTTCCATTTGTTAGTCTCTGACCCAGTAAGCTATCATTTCCTGTATTTTTCTCTCTGACTCTCCAGTCTTAGTTGCAGCCATTCTTCCTGTATCCATATCTCTCTTAAAGATCCGAGAAGGGTTTTTGCTACTTCAGTCTGTCCATATATTTACTTGTTTTAGTATGGATGGTGACTTGAATGCTCCTTACATGCAGAGCCAGAAACCCTAATGACTACCATTACTTTGTATAAACTTTCACTTTTAAAAAAATTTCCTCAATAGCTTAAGCACTATAGTGTAATAGTATAAAACCACAAGTCTAAGGATCTCTTCTTTATTTTTTAAAATAATTTTTTTTTCATTTGTGGTCTATTTTGTTTTTACTGTTTTTATTTTATAAAGTTAAATTTTTATTGTCAAACTATAATAGTATCATACTTTCTGGAAGAGTTATGTGCACTTCAGATGAAAGCATATTTTATGTTCTCAGGAAGTAAGGGTTTGAGGGCTTGAGTATCCTTTGCCTTATGTCAAGGTTGCAGTCTCCATTTTTTTATTGTTTGGACTTATATAATATACCTTTGTCATTTTCTATTATCATTGCTTATTTAATTTATCACTTTTCTTTATAGATTTTTCTATCTACAGGATATATCTAGAATTTGTATATCAAAGTTCAGTTAAGAAAGTTAAACCACTAGGAGTGATATGAAATAAAGTATTTATTATAGAAATTAGATCTTATGGATTTATGAGATCAAGTGATGATATCTATAGAAAGCTCTTTTATATTTGTATTATGGCAAGCCTGAAGTCACTGAAGGCCAAGAGTAGCAATAATTACAAAGAGAAACTATACAGAAAGTAAGAGAGTGTGTGAGCCAATTAGATCCAACAAAGAAAATGAGAACTAATGAGGTCAGAGTAGAACTCAACTATGATTCTCATGAACTCTAATTGTAGCAACATGACCAACTTACATCACAGCTTTTTGCCCTTTGTCATGAAGTTGTACATACAAATGTTTCAGAAGTCAGAGAAGAAGAATGGAGACATCAAAAGGTATCTAGAGAAGTTCAGACTCAGCTTCTGCATTATGCCAACAAAGTCAGTCAGATTCTTGTACTCCACATCAATCTTCAGAACTTAGGACTAGGGCTCAACTTCCCCTTCTCAAATATAATGAAAATTTCTCTGATAGTAAATCATAATCTTTGTAACTACATGGAAATGTACTTTCAGTTTAGCTAAGTATATAAAAATAAAAATAAAGTAATTAAGTATTTATTTGGCTAGATATACATACACACACATTGTGCTGCATGGCAGACGTGCTGATGTATAAATTATTTTGACCATTTTAATATATAAAAATCCAAAAATATATTAATGTTATATACATTTAAAATCAAATTGGCTGAGAATCTTAAAAGTCTAGAATCTATTAAAACCAATTTTACATTACTCACATTTATTAACTGAAGCCTACCATGTAGAGAAAACAGCTATAGCCAATATATAAGGCATGATTTAATAATAATATAAATATTGTTTTTCAGAAAATTATTTACATAAATGTTGACTACAAAGTTAGCACTGATTTAAGTATGTAAATTTGAATCTGTGTGTTTTAAATTAGATAATACCTATACACTATATGTGAGATGTATAAAACAAAATATATTATTTTTCATATTTCAATAATTTTGATAGAATTGCGAGTATTCCTTTTTATATATTAGTATACTGAATCTCAGAGAGGTTAAGTGTCTTGACCAAGTTTACAGAATAATTTAATGCGCCGTGATGCAAATTCAAGACATCTTGAATTAAAAACCATGCCCTTTCCTCTATGCTTCCATGATTAGGTACAAAATAGATGAAGAAATATCATACATAATATTTACCATTTGTTTTGGAAGCTTAACATAATAAATTTTTGATAAGTAAATGTATCAATAAATTATAAGGAATAGATACATGAAGTAACTCAGGAAATTGAAAATTGAAAAATATTATGAATAATTGTACATAACCATAGGGATTCTTTTTTTTCTTGTTTTCTTTTTGGTTTTACTTTGTGTTCTGGGATATATGTGCAGAATGTGCAGGTTTGTTTCACTGATATACATGTGCCACGATGGTTTGCTGAAACTATCAACTCATCATCTAGGTTTTAAGTCTCTCATGAATTAGGTATTGTCCTAATGCTCTCTTTGCCTTTGGCTGCCAACCCCTGACAGGCCATGTGTGTGATGTTCCCCTCTATGTGTCCATGGTGTTCTCATTGTTCAGCTCCCACTTATTAGTGAGAATATATGATATTTGCTTTTCTATTCCTGTGTCAGTTTGCTGAGAATTGTAGTTTCCAGCTTCATCTATGTCCCTGCAAAGGACATGAACTCATTATTTTTTGACTGCATAGTATTCCATGGTATATATGTGCCACATTTTCTTTATCCAGTTATCATTGATGGACATTTGGATTGGTTCCAACTCATTGCTATTGTAAATAGTGCTGTAGTAAACATGTGTGTGCATATATATATCTTTATAGTAGAATGACTTATAAACCTTTGGGTATATATCTAGTAATAGGATTGCTGGGTCAAATGGTATTTCTGGTTCTAAATCCTTGAGGAATCAATACACTGTCTTCCACAATAGTGGAACTAATTTAGTTTCCCATCAGCAGTGTAAAAATGTTTCTATTTCTCCACAGCCTTTCTACCATGAGTTGTTTCCTAACTTCGTAGTAATCACCATTAGAACTGGTATGAGATGATGAATCTTTTTTACATATGTTTGTTGACCACATAAATGTCCTCTTTTGAGAAGTGTCTGTTCATATACTTTGCCCACTTTTTGATGGGGTTGTTTTTTTCTTGTAAATTTGTTTAAGTTCCTTGTAGATTCTGGATATTGGATCTTTGTCAGATGGGTGGACTGCAAAAATTTTCTCCCATTCTGTAGGTTGCCTGGTAACTCTAATGATAGTTTTTGTTTGTTTGTTTGTTTGTTTTGCTGTGCGGAAGCTCTTTAGTTTAATGAGATTCCATTTGTCAATTTTGATTTTTGTTGCAATTGCTTTTGGTGTTTTAGTCATGAAGTCTTTGCCCATGCCTGTGTCCTGAATGGTATTGTCCGGGTTTTCTTCTAGGGTTTTTATGGTTTTGAGTTTTACATTTAAGTCTGTAATCCATCTTGAGTTAATTTCTGTATAAGGTGTAAGGAAGGGTTCCAGTTTCCGTTTTCTGCATATGACAAACTAGTTTTCCCAGCAGCATTTATTAGATAGCAAATACTTTCCTTGTTGCTTTTTTTTTTTTTTTAATGTGTGGTATTATTTCTAATGTCTCTGTTCTGTTCTGTTGGTCTATATATCTGTTGTGGTACCAGTACTATGCTGTTTTGGTTACCGTAGGCTTGTGGTATATTTTGAAGTCAGCGAGTGTGATGCTTCCAGCTTTGTTCTTTTTGTTTAGGATTTTCTTGCCTATATGGAATAGTTTTTGGCTATATATATATATATATATATATACACGTATATATATATATATGTGTGTGTATATATATATATATATATATATTTGAGATGGAATCTCACTCTGTCACCAGGCTGGAGTGCAGTAGTGCGATCTCGGCTCACTCCAACCTCCACCTCCCAGGTTCAAGTGATTCTACTGCCTCAGCCTCCTGAGTAGCTGGGATTACAGATGTGCTCCACCGTTCCTGGCTAATTTTTTTTTTTTTCTTTTTAAGTAGAGATGGGCTTTCACAGTGTTAGTCAGGCTGATCTCAAACTCCTGAACTTGGGTCATCCGCCGGCCTTGGCCTCCCAAAGTGCTGGGATTACAAGTGTGAGCCACCGAGCCCAGCGAAAATTTAAAGCAGTTTTTTTTTTTTTCTTTCTAATTCTGCAAAGAAATTCAGTGGTAGTTGGATGGGAATAGCATTGAATCTATAAGTTACTTTGGGTAGTAGGGCCATTTTCATGATATTGATTCTTTCTATCCATGAGCATGGAATTTTTGTTCCATTTATTTGTGTCCTTATTCCCTTGAGCAGTGATTTGTAGTTCTCCTTGAAGAGGTCCTTCACATACTTTGTTACCTGTATTCCTAGGTATTTTATTCTCTTTGTAGAAATTGCAAATGAAAGTTCACTCACGATTTGGTTCTCTGCTTGTCTTTTGTTGGCGTGTAGGAATGCTTGTGATTTTTGCACATTGATTTTGTATCCTGAGACTTTGCTGAAGTTGGTTATCAGCTTAAGGAGTTTGGGGGCTGAAACGACAAGATTTTCTAAATATACAATCATGTCATCTGCAAACAGAGACAATTTTATGTCCTCTTTTCCTATTCGAGTACCCTTTATTTCTTTCTTTTGCCTGATTGCCCTGACCAGAACTTCCAATACCATGTTGAATAAGGGTGGTGAGAGAGGGCATTTTTGTCTTGTGTCAGTTTTCAAAGGGAATGCTTCCAGCTTTTGCACATTCTGTATGATATTGGTTATGTGTTTGTCATAAATAGCTCTTATTATTTTGAAATATGTTCTATCAATACCTAGTTTATTGAGAGTTTTTAATGTGAAGGGATGTGGAATTTTATCAAAGGTCTTTTCTGCATGTATTGAGATAATCATGTGGTTTTTGTCATTGGTTCTGTTTATGGGATGGATTATATTTATTGATTTGTGTATGTTGAACCAGCCTTGCATCCCAGAGATGAAGTCGTCTTGATCATGGTGGATAAGCTTTTTGTTGTGCTGCTGAATTCAATTTGCCAGTAATTTATTGAGGATGTTTACATAGATGTTCATCAGGGATATTGGCCTGAAATTATCTTTTTTTGTCATGTCTCTGCCAGATTTTGGAATCAGGATGATAATGGCCTCATGAAATGAGTTTGAGAAGAGTCCCTCTTTTTTTATTGTTTGATATAGTTTCAGAAGGAATAGTACCAGCTCCTCTTTGTACCTCTGATAGAATTCAGCTATGACTCTGTCTGCTCCTGCACTTCTTTTAGTTGGTAGGCTATTACTGCCTCAATTTCAGAACTTCTTATTGGTCTATTCAGGGATTCAACTTCTTCATGGTTTAGTCTTGGGAAGATGTCTGTGTCCAGGAATTTTTCCTTTCTTCCAGATTTTCTAGTTTATTTGTGTAGGGGTGTTTACAGTATTCTCTAATGGTAGTTTGTATTTCTGTGGAAACAGCGGTAATATTCTCTTTATTATTTTTTATTGTGTCTATTTGATTCTTCTCTCTTCTCTTCTTTATTAGTCTAACTAGCAATATATTTATTTGGTTAATTTTTTCAAAAAAACAGCTCTTGGATTCATTGATTTTTTTGAAGGGTTTTTCCTGTGTCTGTCTCCCTCAGTTCTTCTCTGATCGTGGCTGTTTCTTGTCTTCTGCTAACTTTTGAATTTCTTTGGTCTTGCTTCTCTAGTTATTTTAATTGTGATGTTAGGGTGTCAATTTCAGATCTTTCCCACTTTCTGATGTGGGCATTTAGTGCTATAAATTTCTCTCTTACACTGGTTTAGCTGTGCCCCAGAGATTCTGGTACATTGTCTCTTTGTTCTCATTGATTTCAAAGAACTTTGTTATTTCCGCCATAATTTTTGTTATTTATCCAGTAGTCTTTCAGGAGCAGGTTGTTCAATTTCCAAGTGGTTGTGCACTTTTGAGTGAGTTTCTTAATCCTGCATTCTAATTTGATTGTGCTGTGGTCTGAGAGACTGACTGGCTGTTATGATTTCCATTTCTTTTTCATTTGCTGAAGAGTGTTTTACTGCCAATTATGTGATCGATTTTAGAATAAATGCCATGTGGCACTGAGAAGACTATATAGTCTGTTCATTTGGGATGTGGAGTTCTGCAGACGTCTGTTAGGTCCACTTGATCTAGAGGTGAGTTCAAGTCCTGAATATCCTCATTACTTTTCTTACTTGTTGACCTGTCTAATATTGACAGGGGTTTTAAAGTCTCCCACTACTATTTTATGGGTGTCTATGTCTCTTTGTAGGTCTCTGCGAACTTGTTTTATGAATCTGGGTGCTCTTTTATTGGGTATATATATATTTAAGATAGATAACTCTTCTTGTTTCATTAATTTCTTCACCATTATGTAATGCTGTTCTTTGTCTGTTTTTATCTATGTTGGTTTAACCTTTCTTTCATCAGATACTAGGATTGCAACACCTGCTTTCATTTTCTTTCCATTTTCTTGGTAAATATTCCCCCATACCTTTATTTTGAGCCTATGTGTATCCTTGCATGTAAGATGGGTCTTTTCAATACAGCACACAGTTTGTTCTTGACTCTTTATCCAGTTACCAGTCTGTGTCTTTTAATTGAGGTATTTAGCCCATTTACTTTGAGGTTAACATTGTTATGTGTGAATTTGATTCTGCCATCATGACGCTAGCTGGTTATTTTGCACATTAGTTGATGAAGTTTCTTCATAGTGTCATTGGTCTTTATATTTTGGTGTGTTTTTGCAGTTGCTGGTACCAGTTTTCGCTTTCCATAATTAGTGCCTCCATCAGGAGCTGTTGTAAGGCTGCCCTGATGGTGACAAGATCCCTCAGCATTTGCTTGTCTGTAAAAAATTTTATTTCTTCTATGCTTATGAAGTTTAGATTGGCTGCACATGAAATTCTGGCTTGAAAATTATTTTCTTTAAGAATGCTGAATATCGGCCCCCATTCTCTTCTAGATTGTAGGGTTTCTGCAGAGAGACCTGCTGTTAGTCTCATGGGCTTCCCTTTGTAGGTGACCTGACCTTTCTCTCTGGCTGCCCTTAACATTTTTTCGTTCATTTCAACCTTGGAGAATCTGATGATTATGTGTCTTGGGGTTGATCTTCTTGAGGAGCATCTTTGTGGTGTTCTCTGTATTTCCTGAATTGAATGTTGGCCTGTCTTGCTAGGTTGGGGAAGTTCTCTTGATAATGTCCTGAAGTGTGTTTTCAAACTTGGTTCCAATCTCCCCATTACTTTCAGGTACACCAATCAGTCATAGGTATGGTCTTTTCACATAGTACCATACTTTTTGGAGGCTTTGTTCAATCCTTTTCATCCTTTTGTCTCTAATCTTGTCTCATGTTTTATTTCAGCAAGTGTGATCTTCAAACTCTTATATCCTTTCTTCCACTTGATCGATTTGCCTGCTTCAGGAAGTTCTCATGCTGTGTTTTTCAGCCCCATCAGGTCATATATGTTCTTCTCTAAACTAGTTATTCTAGTTATCAATTTCTGTAACATTTTATCAAGGTTCTTAGCTCCCTTGCATTGGGTTAGAACATGCTCCTTTAGCTCAGAGGAGTTTATCATTACCCACCTTCTGCAGCCTACTTCTGTCCATTTGTCAATCTCATTCTCCCTTCAGTTTTGTGCCCTTGCTGGAGAGGAGTTGCAATTATTTGGAGAAGAGGCATTCTGGTTTTTGGAATTTTCAACATTTTTGTGCTTTTTTTTTTTTCTTTTTTTCTTTTTTTTTTTTGGTTGGGGGGGTCTTTTTTGTTGATGTTGTTGTTGCTTTCTGTTTGCTATTTTTTCTTCTAACAGTCAGGCCCCTCTTCTGTAGGTCTGCTGCAATTTTCTGGAGGTCCACTCCAGACTCTTTTTGCCTGGGTATCACCAGCAAAGGCTGCAGAACAGCAAAGATTACTGCCTGCTCCTTCCTCTGGAAGCTTCATCCCAGAGGGGCACGAGACTAACGTCAGCCAGAGCTCTCCTGTTTGAGGTGTCTGTTGACCCCTATTGGGAAATCTCCCTCAGTCAGGAGACACAGGGGTCAGGGAACCACTTGAGGAGGCTGTCCCTTAGCAGAGCTAGTGTGCTGTACTGGGATAATCCCTCTTGTCAGGATCAGCTACCCTTTTCAGAGCTGACATTCAGGAAAAATTAAGTCTGCTGAAGCCCACAGCTGCCCCTTCACCCAGGTGCTCTTACAGATGAGGGTTTTATCTGTAAGCCTCTGACTGGAGCTTATGCATTTCCTTCAGAGATGCCGTGCCCGGTGAGGAGGAATTTAGAGAAGCAGTCTGGCCACAGCTGTTTTGCTGGGCTGTGGTGAATTCTGCCAGTCCAAACCTCTCAGTCTCCTTAGCATTGTCAGGGGAAAACTGCTTACTACATCCTCAGTAATGCTGGATGCCCCTCCCCCACCAAGTCCTATTATCCTCCTCTGGAGACTGCTGTGCTGACAGTGAGAATTTAAAGCCAAGGTTTTCAGCTTGTTGGGCTCCATGGGAGTGAAACCCACTGAGTGAGGCCACTGGTTCCCTCGTTTCAGCCCCCTTTCCAGGAGAGTGAATGGTTCTGTCTTACTGGGGTTTCAGACACCACTGGGGTATGAAAAACAACTCCTTGGGTTAGCTCCGTGCCTGCCTAAACAGCTGCCAAATTTTGTGCTTGAAAACCAGGGCCCTGGTGGTGTAGGCTCACAAGGGAATCTCCTGATCTGCAGATTGCAAATACTGTGGGAAAAGCATAGTATCCTCGCTTAGTGGCACAGTCTCTCATGGCTTCTCTTGGGTAGGTGAAGGAGGTCCCCTGGTTCCTTGCACTTCCTGGGTGAAGCAATGCCCCACTCTGCTTCTGCTCACTCTCCTTGAGTTGTACCCACTGACTAACCAGTCCCAATGACATGAACTGGGAACCTCAGTTGGAAATGCAGAAATCACCCACCTTCTGCATTGGTCTTGCTGGGAGCTACAGACTGGAGCTGTTTCTATTTGACCATCTTGTCCCTCCCTCCCATAGGGATTCTTATTTCAGGCACTGAGGATCATATATTTATATTGACAAAATAATTCTGTTTTGTCTAAGGTAATGATATTTGATTTACAAAAATCCAGAAAACTCAACAGCCACCAAATAACAGGAAGTCATTGGGATATGTGGAACATTTTATCACAACTTTTAGAAAGACAGAAAATATGAAGAAAATTGAAGAAAAATACTACTTTAAAGAGAGATACGGTAAGTTTAAAATTTTAAGAAAGGTAATAGTTAAAATCTTTTTTCAATCAAACTTTGCTTAGTATAGTTTGAAGTTGGGTAATGTGATGCCTCTTGTTTTGTTCTTTTTGCTTAGTCTTAGCTATTTGGGCTCGCTTTTGGTTTTATATGAATTTCAGAATAGTGATTTCTAATTCTGTGAGGAATGACGTTGGTAGTTTGATAGAAATAGCATTGAATCTGTAAATTGCGTTGAGCACTATGGCCATTTTTATGATATTGATTTTTCCAATCCATGAGCATAAAATATTTTTCCATTTACTTGTGTCATCTTTGATTTCCTTTAGCAGAGTTTTGCAGTTCTTGTAGAGACCATTCACCTCCTTCGTTAGCTGTATTCATAGATATTTGATTTTCTTTGTGGCTATTGTAAGTGGAATGTGTTCTTGATTTTACTCTCAGCTCGGATCTTGTTGAGTGTATAAAATGCTACTGATTTTTGTACATTGATTTTGGATCCTAAAATTTTACTAGTTTATCAGTTTCAGGAGCCTTTTGAAAGATTAAGATATTCTAGGTATAGGGTATTACTGTCAGTGAAGAGAGATAGTTTGACTTATTTTCTTACTTGGATACCTTTTATTTATTTCTTTTCCCTGATTGTTTTTGCTAGGTCTTCTAGTGCTATCTTGAATAGGAGCGTTAAGAGTGAGCATCCTTGTTTATTTCCAGTTCTTAAGGGAAATGATTCTAGCTTTTGCCCATTCAGTGTGATGTCGGCTGTAGGTTTGACATAGATGGCTTTATTATTAGAGTTGTGTTTTTTTGATGCCTAATCGATTGATAGTTTTTTACAAAGATGTTGGATTTTACTGAAAGCTTTTACTGCATCTATTGAGATGATCATACGGCTTTCACTTTTGATTCTGTTTATGTGGTGAATTACAGTTATTGCTTTGCATCCCAGGAATAAAGCCACAGTAAGCAAAACACCTTGGGACTGGTTCCAAAACAGACAAGTAGACAAATCGAACAAAATGGAGAACCCAGGAACAAAGCTGGACATCTACAGATATCTGATCTTTGACAAGGCTGATAAAAACAAGGAATGGGGAATGGGTTCTCTATTTGATAAATTGTGCTGGGATAATTGGTTAACCATATGTAGAAGATTGAAGTTGGACACCTGATTTTTATCAGGTACAAAAATTAACTCAAAATGGATCAAATATTTAAATATAAGACATTACACTATAAAAATCCTAAAATACAATCAGAAATATTCTTCTCAACATCAGTCGTGGCAAATAATTTTTGGCTAAGTCTCCAAAAGCAATTACAATAAAAATAAAAATCGACAAATAGGACCTAATTAAACTACGGAGTTTCTGCTCAGGGAAAAGGAAAACAAAAAACAACAAAAACCAAAAAACTATCAACAGAGCAACAGACGGCCTACAGAATGGAAGAGGATATTCACAAATTATGCATCTGACAAAGGCAACAAATTAAGAAAGAAACAAATAACCTTATTAAAAATAGGCAAAGGATATGAATAGATACTTCTCAAAAGAAGACATACAAATGACTAACAAACATGAAAAAAGGCTCAGTGTCACTAATCATCAGAGAAATGAAAATTAAAACCACAATAAGATACCAGGTCACATGTCAGAATGACTATTATTAAAAAGTCAAAAACATTCGTTGCTGGCAAGGCTGCAGAGAAAAGGGAATGCTCATACACTGTGAGTGGGAATGTAAATTAGTCTAGCAACTGGGGAAAGCAGTCTAGTTTAGAGATTTCCCAAAGAATTTAAAACGGAGCTACCATTCCACTCAACAAAACTCTTATTGCTAAATACCTCCTTCAAAACAAATTATTCTACCAAAAAGACATATGCACTTGTGTGTTAATTGTTGTACCATTCACAATAACAGAGACATGGAATCAACTCAGGTGGTCATCAGTGGCAGATTGGATAAAGAAAATGTGGTATATCCACATCATGGAGCACTACACAGCCATAAAAACAATTAAATCATGTCCTTTGCGGCAACATGGATGTAGCTGGAGGCCATAACCTTAAACAAATTAATGCAGAAACAGAAATTTAAATGACACATGTCCTTGTTTAGAAGTGGCAGCTAAACATTGAGCACACATGGACATGAATGTGGGAACAACAGACACTTGGAATAATAAAGAGTGGATGGTGAGTGGGTTAAAAAACCACCTATTGGGTACTGTGATTACTACCTGGGTCATGGGATTGCATAGACTCCAAACTTCAGCATAATGCTATATTCCAATGTAACAAATCTTCACATGTCCCCGGGTCTGTGAAATAAGTGGTTAAATCATAAAAAGAAAGAAAGTTCTGTGCACAGACAGAATAGGTCATTTGCTAAGCTAACAGATACAAATAATAAAAATTAATAACAGCAACATACAAAAGGCAGCAAACAAGTATTTTTTTTTTTTTTTGCTGAGATTGTATATTTTATAATTTCTACTGTGAAAGGTCTCACCTTACAAACAAAAACTCTTTTAATTATTCTTTAATCTCTCACTTTTATTAGAAACTTGAGGTTCATAACTTACTGAGGATATTGTATTAATGCATAAATGAGTTTTATGAACAAAGTCACTGTCTCCTGAAAGTGTGTGAACTAAGTTGCCAGTATGTTATGGTTTCAGAAGCTGGAAAGCAATTTATTAGAAAACTAGTGTTAAATGTATTCATCCTTGGATTATTTTTATATAGAGATATGCCAAATCCTCTTTCAAATACAAAATAGATTGGAGAAGGGTGCCAAGAAATACAAAGTCATAGTACTCCCTTCTATTCCTTCCTGGAAGTAAGTGGTGTGTAGGGATTTAGAACCAGATACAGTGTTTTCAAGTGGTAGTTCAACCCTTCACAATTAGTGACATAATCATACCAAACTTCTCTTTCTCTGTGATAGGGATGTTAAGAACTTCATCATGATAATTATTTTAGTCTAACTTAGCAACATTTAATAGTAAATAATACAATCTTAGAACTTCATTTTTCCTGAAATATAATTAAAGAAATGCTGACTATTACTGATTGAGACAAATTATAGGGAAAGGTTTTACTTAAACTGAATTTGGATTTTGTTTTTCTTTAATTTGCATAATTTTATTCACAGCCTTGACAAGTGTCCTTATTAGGAAGATCAATTCTGAAATCTGCTTTTGAAATTGTCAAATACTGGTTTTCCCTAAGAGTATCTTTCCTTGGAGACTTACTTGCAGCTACCACTCATCACCAAAATAGCAGATTTAATGCAATCTCTATAGAGGTGGTAGACAAAACTGTTGTCCCTGGAGTTGTGTTTCGTTTTTCCTATGAGTAGTTAATCAGAGCTCATCAGTTGAATGGAATCAGCTGTTGGTAGTAAAAGGCCTTTGGATGAGGTCAGCATTCTTGTTATACAACATGTTCCCGAGATTCTTGTAGTACAGTTAGTTCTTAGCCTTTGGTATGCATATTCCTTATTGTTTTCTCTGGGTCTGTATATATGTCTATCCGTTTAAGGCAATCCTTAAACCCTATTATGATAACCTGTAAATATCTACTGCAGTGTGGCAGTAGAGTGCATTCTTCCTTATGAGGCATCCTTTTCCCTTTGTCTAGCCTGCCATTTAAGGAAAAGCCATTTCTACTGGAAATGTGCCCAATATGCATATATATGAATATTTATGGAATAATGACCCATCAGGTAACTGCATGCGTTCTACTATTTCTCTGTCTGTTGATTTTCCCCTAACTAATCCTATGTCATATCTGAACAATGTGAAACTAATTTTGTGTTTCTGTGTTCAACTTGAATTAGAGAGGCTTTACCTAAGCATCTTAGCTAAAGTGACCCAGACACTCTCATATGTTTATTTTTATCAGTGTAAATAACTACAACTGAAAATACCTTGTGTAGATGTTTTTATGTTTATAGTGACAAAATTATTGTCTCTTTTGCTTACTTCTGTATCTGGACGACCTTGAACTGTTTCCAGAACACACTAAACCTTGAGCAAAGATCATCCAGATTTTGTATTAACAAAAGATCGCATTAGATAAACATGGAAAAGTGCTCCGTAAACCCCAAAGCTCTAAACAATTACCTTGGCATCCCTAAAAAATAACTATTAATATATTTAATATCATGATTTATATCATTAGTTCCTGAGAATATAGATTTCATAACATACTAATCAGAACACTATAATGATGCATTTTTTAATATAATGAGCATTTTTTTCTTAGTCCAATACTTTAACAGGTACAGTCGGTCATCCTCCAACACCATTTTTCCCTTTGAGATTTAGAACCTCTTGAGTTTTAGCTAGACACAGGGCTGCTTTGCTAAAGATAATTATTTTGTGGCATACTTGAAGAGATTTGACGCTACGTGATCACCTGTTTGCCAATGGAATATTAAGGAAAGCTATGCACACTTTTATTTTTTAACTTTAACAAAACTGGGAACACCCTCTTTTTTTTCTTTCACTTTAAAACATGGATTTGGGTGTAGATTTAATGATGACAAATTGGGTAGCTATCTTGTATTTAGACGTGAATGATGAAGCCATGTGCTGAGAATGATAGAGCAATAAGATAAAACACAATTAAGCTTCTAACATTGTAAAGATTCCTTTTCAGAATTGAAATTATTTTACTCGAATAATAAAATCAAAGAGGAAAAAATATCAATAATTTTAGTCATTTTGTTACAGACTACACCTATGTTTTAACTAAATGCATATACACTCATGTAACATTAGCCACCAAAAATATACTTATGTCCTATACAAGTGATGTTCAACAAAAATTAATGCAGTAGAAAAAAATTCTGTATCTGCATTGTCCAGAGTGATATCCACTAGCTTTAAATGACTATATAGCATTTCAAATGTGGCTACTGCAATTGAAAAAATAAATTTTTATTTTATTTTATTTTACTAACTGAAATCTAAATTTAACTAGTTATGTTTGAATACCTGATATCATATTGAATAGCTTAGTTCTAAACCTTGTCCTTCTTAAGAAATATATGCCTCAATAACCTCAATTTCAGACATGCTATTATTCAGAAAATTTTAATGTTTCCTGTACCCTTTAAAAATATTAATGTCATGAAAGAAGTAATATAAGAAGAGAGATTAAATCAAAATGATAAATTAATGATAAACTCTTGATTGGCTCTTGAATTAAAAAACAAAATTGTTATAAAGAATATTTAAAAGCACACATTCTTTAGATAATTGGAGAAACTTAAATAGAAAGTCTATATTTGATATTAACATTTTATCAGTATTATTTTTAAATTTCTAATTCTTATGGGTACATAGTAGGTACAAGTAATTTTTTTTTTAAGGCATTCTTACTCTGTTGCCCAGGCTGGAGTGCAGTGGCGTGATCTCAACTCGTTGCAACCTCTAACTCCTGGGTTCAAATGATTATTGTACCTCAGGCTCCCAAGTAGCTGAGACTGCAAGCACAAGCCCAGCTATTTTTTTTTTTTTTTTTTGGTACTTTTAGTAAAGATGGATTTTTGCCATGTTGGTCAGGCTGCTCTCGACTCCTGGCCTCCAGTGATCTGCCCTCCTTGGCCTCCCAAAATGCTGGGATTACAGGCCTGAGCCACCAAGCATGGCCAGGTGCATGTATTTAAAGGATGTATGAGATATATTGACACAAGTATACAATGAGTAATAAACACATCAGGGTAAATGATGTGTCCATTACCTCAAGCATTTATAATTTCTTTGTTACAAATACTCCAATTTCACCCTTTTAGTTATTTTTAAATGTACAGTCAATTATTACTGACTGTAAATTACCTTATCGTGCTATAAAATACTAGATCTTACTCATTCTACCGGACTATATTTTTGTATCCATTAATTTCCCCATATCCCCTTACCTTCCCCAATACTCTTCTCAGTCTCTGGTAACCATCATTCTACTCTCTATTTCCATTAGTTCAATTGTTTTAATTTTTAGGTCCCACAGATGAGTGAGGATATGCAAACTTTGTCTTTTTTGCACCTGGTTTATTTCATTTAATATAATATCTACCAGTTCTATCCATATTGTTTCAAATGACAGGATCTGATGTTTTTTATGGCGGAATAGTACTCCATTGCAAATATGTATCACGTTTTAAGTATCCATTAATCTGTTGATAGATACTTAGGTTGCTTCTAAATATTGGCTATTGTGAATAGTGCTGCAATAAACATTGGAATGCAAATATTTCTTTGATATACAGATTTTCCTTTTTTGGAGTAGATAGCTAGCAGTGGGATTACAGCTCTCTTTGTAATTTTTTTAAGAATAGGGTCTCCAATGCGCAGGCTGGAGTGCAGTGGAGCAATCACAGCTCACTGAGGCCTTGACCTCTTGACCTCCTGTCTCACCCTCCCGAATAGCTGGGACTAAAGGTGTCCGTCACAACACTTGACTAATTTTTTGTATTTTTTGTAGAGATAAGGTCTCCCCACGTTGCCCAGGCTGGTCTTGTATTCCTGGGCTCTAATGATCCACCTGCCACTGCCTCCCACAGTTCTGGAGTTACAGGCAGGAGCCACCACATTTGGCTTATTTGAAATTTTTTGAAAAACCTCCAAACTGTCCTTCATAATGGTTATGCTAATTTACATCTCCATTAACAGTATATAAGGGTTGCTCACACACTCACATCATCATTTGCATTTATTATTGCCTGTCTTTTGGATAAAAGCCATTTTAACTGCAGTAAGATGATACCTCATTGTAGTTTTGATTTGCATTTCTTTAATGATCAATAATGTTGAGCATTATCCAATATATTTGTTTGTCATTTTTATGTCTTCTTTTGAGAAATGTCTACTTAGATATTTTGCCTGCTTGATTGGATTCTTATATTTTTTGAGTCATTTGAGCTCTTTACATATTCTGGTTATTAATATCTTGTCAGATGGATAGTTGGCAAACATTTCTCTCTTTCTGTGGGTTGTCTCTTTGTTTGTTGTTTGTTTGTTTGTTTGCTTTTTGCTGTGCAGAAGCTTTTAAACCTGATGTGATCCCATTTGTCCATTTTTGCTTTTCTTGCCTGTGCCTGTGAGGTATTACTCAAGAAATTTAAGTTCAGATCAATGTCTTAGGGAGCTTCCCCCAAGTTTTCTTATACTAGTTTCATGTTTTGAGGTCTTAGATTTAAGCCTTTAATTCATTTTGATTTGATCTTTGTGTAAGCTGAGAGATAGGAATCCAGCTTCATTCTTCTGCATGTGGATATACAGTTTTCCCAACACCATTTATTGAAGAGATGGTCTTTTCCCAAATGTATGTTCTTGGTACTTTTGTCAAAATTGAGTTTACAATAGATGTGTAGATTTATTTCTGGGTTCTCTATTGTGTTCCATTGGTCTATGTGTCTATTTTTATGACAGTATTATGTTGTTTTGTTTACCATAGCTCTGTAGTGTAGTTTGAATTCTGGTAAAGTGATTTCTCAAGTTTTATCCTTTCTTCTGTAGATTGATTTGCATATATTGAACCATCCTTGCATCCCTGGCATAAATTCTGCTTGGTCATTATGAATAATTTCTTTAATGTGTTATTTAATTTGGTTTGCTAGTATTTTGTTGAGAATTTTGAATCAACATTTATCAAGGTTTTTGGCCTGTAGTTTTCTTTCTTTGATGTGTTTTTGTCTGGTTTTGGTAGCACAGTAACACTGGCCTAACAGAATGTGTTTAGAAGTATTCTTCCCTTCTCTTATTTTGGAGAAGTTTGAGTAGGATTGGTATTAGCTCTCAAATTTTACTGCTAACTTTTACCAAACATTTAGCAATAAAGCCTTCAGGTCCTTGGCTTTTCTTTGTGGGAGGATTTTTAATTACGGCTTTGATATAATTATTGTTATTGGTCTATTTAGGTTTTGGATTTCTTCATGATTCAATGTTGTTAGGTTGTATTTGTCTAAGAATATATCCATTTCTTCTAGGTTTTCCAGTTTATTGATATGTAATTGTGTATAGTATTCTCTAGCAATCCTTTGAATTTTTACAGTATCAGATGTTATGTCTCTTTTTGCATCTCTAATTTTATTTGAATTTTTTTTTTTTTTTTTTTTTTTTTTGAGACAGGGTCTCACTCTGTCACCCAGCTGGAGTGCAGTGAGGTGATCTTGGCTCACTGGAACCTCTACCTCCTGGGTTCAAGCCATTCTCCTACCTCAGCCTCCTGAGTAGCTGGGACTACAGGTGCCCACCACAATGCCTTGGTCATTTTTGTATTTTTAGTAGAGATGGAGTTTCACCATGTTGGTCAGGCTGGTCACGAACTCCCGACATCAGGTGACCCACCTGCCTCAGTCTCGCAAAGTGTTGGGATTACAGGTGTGAGCCAGTATGCCTAGCCTCTCTTTTCTTTTCTTAATTAGTCTGGCTAAAGGTTTGCCAAATTTGTTTAGCTTTTCAAAGAAGCAATTATTTTGCTGATCTTTTATATTTTTTTGTGTTCAATTTTATTTATTTGTGCACTGATATTATTTCTTTCCTACTACTTATTTTGGGTTTACTTTGCTCATCCTTTTCTAGTTCTTTAAGTTCCATTATGAGTGTGATTATTTGAAAGTTTACTACTTATTTGATGTAGGCAAATATTGTTATAAACTTTCCTCTTAGTACAGCTTCACAGCATCTCATAGGTTTTAGTACGGTTTGCTTCCATTTTCATTTGTTTCAAGAAATTTTTAAATTTTCTTCCTTATTTCTTCTTTGGCCCACTCTTCATTCAAGGACATATTTGTTAATTTCCATATGCTTGTATAGTTCCAAAGTTTGCTTGTTATTGATTTCTAGTTTTATTCCATTGTGGTCCAGGAAGATAACTGATATTATTTCAATATTTTTGAATTTTTTTATAAAACTTGTGTTGTGGCCTAACATATGGCCTAACCTTGAGAATAATCCATGTGCTGAAAAGAAGAATGCACAATTTGCAGTCTTTTGATGAAATGTTCTGTAAATATCTATTAGAAATATTTGATCTATAGTGCAGATTAAGTGGGAGGTTCCTTTGTTGTTTTTTTTTTTTTCTTTTTTTTTGTCTGGATGATCTGTTCAATGCTGAAAGTAAGATATTAAAGTATTGAGCCAATATTGTATTGGAGTCCATCTCTCTCTTTAGGTCTAATATGGGTGCTCCAGTGTTGAGTACCTATGTATTTACAATTGTTATATCCTTTTGCTTACTTGAACATGTTGTGATTATATAAAGATCTTCTTTTCTATTTTTATAGTTTGTGTTAGAAATCTATTTTGTCTAACATAATTATAGCTATTCCTACCTTTTTATTTTAATTTGCATGGAATATCTTTTTTCATTCTTTTATTTTCAGTCTACATGTGTCTTCATAGGTGAAGTGTGTTTATTATAGGCAGCAGATCATTGGGTCAATTCAGCCACTATATGATTTTTGATTGGAGAGTTTAGTCCATTTACATTCAATGTTATTATTGGTAAGCAAGAGTTTACTCCTTTCTTTTTCTTATTTGCTTTCTGATTATTTTGTTTTCCTTCCTTCCTCCCTCCCTCCCTCCCTCCCTCCCTCCCTCCCTCCCTCCCTCCCTTCCTTCCTTCCTTCCTTCCTTCCTTCCTTCCTTCCTTCGTTCTTTCCTTCCTTTCTTCCTTCCTTTCTTCCTTCCTTCCTTTTTGTGAAGGTGATTTTCTCTAGTGGTATGTTTAAGTGTCTTGCTTTTTATTTTTGTGAATCTGTTGTTGGTTCTTTAATTTGAGGTTACCATGAGGCTTGCAAATAACAATTTACATGTCATTATTTTAAACTGATGATAACTTAACATTGATTGGAAAAACAGAGAAACTAACAGACAAACAAAGATAAAAAGAATAAAAACTCTATATTTAAAGTACATCTCTCTACTTTTTAACTTTTAATTTCTATTTATATCATATTATACTGTCTATGCCTGGAAAAAATATTGCAGTTATTATTTTTGATAGGTTCATCATTTACTTTTATTCTACTCAAGATATGAGTAATTTACATGCCACGATTGTAGTGTAATAACATTCTGTTTTTTTGTGTATTTACTGTTACCAGAGAATTTTGTACCTTCAAATGTTTTCTTATTTCTTCTTAGTATCTTTTTCTCAGAATGAAGAGCTTCCTTTATCATATTCTGTAGGACAGGTCTGGTGTTGATAAAATTCCTCAGGTTTTGTTTTCCTAGAAAAGTCTCCATTTCTTCTTCATGTTTGAAGGATATTTTCACTGAATAGACTATTCTAGGTTAAAAGTTTTTTCTTTTTTTTTCTTTTCTTTTTTTTTTTTTTTCTATCAGCACTTTAAACATGTTATGTCATTGTCTCCTAGCCTGCAAGGTCTTCTGCCTGAGGAATTAGAGCTGCATTGTATGCTTTTTGTTCCTTTTCTGTTGCTGCTATTAGGATCCTTTCTTTATCATTGATCTTCTGGAGTTTGATTATCAAATCCCTTGAGATAGTCTTATTTAGTAAAATCTACTTGGTGTTCTATAACTTACTTATACTTGAATGTTGATATCTTTCTCTAGGTTTGGAAAACACTGTGCTATTATCCCTTTGAATGAGCTATCTACTCCGACTTCTCTAGCTCCTTTTTAAGGCCAGTATCTCTTAAATTTGCCATTAGGGGCTATTTCCTCAATCTTGTGAGTATGCTTAATCAGTTTTTATACATTTTATTTTGTCTCCTTTGACTGTGTTTTCTAGTAGCCTGTCATCAATCTCATAATTATTTATTCTGCTTGATGAATTCCGTGGTTGACATGGATGCATTCTTCATAATGTCATTTAAATTTTGTTATCTCAGAATTTTTGCTGATTATTTTAATTTATTGCAATAACTTTGTTAAATATGATAATATTCTGGATTCCTTCTCTGTGTTACATTGAATTTTGTTGAGTTACCTCAAAACAGCTATTTCAAATTCTCTGTCTGAAAGGAATATGTTCCTGTCCCTCCAGAATTGGTCACTAGTGCTTTATTTAATTTGTTTAGTGAGGTCAGGTTTTCCTAGTTGGTATTGATGCTTGTGGATATTGATCAATGTCTGGGCATTGAAGAGTTCAGTATTTATTTTAGTCCTCACAGTCTAGGCTTGTTTTTATCAGTTCTTCTTGGGAAGCCTTTCCAATTATTCAAAGACACCATCAGTGTTGTGATCTAAGTCTTTGGTCATTGTACCCATACGTACATTAGGGTGCACCCAAAGCCCAGGATTGCTGTGACTTTATAAGATGTGTAAGTTTATAACTTCATAACATGGTTACCTTGTGTAAGACTCAAAATAATTCCATGGATTACCAGGCAGAGACTCTTGCTCCCTTCCCTTACTCTCCTCCAAACAAATGGACTCTCTCTCTCTCTCTCTCTCTCTCTCTCTCTCTCTCTCTGCTGAGCTGCCTGGTTGTGGGAAGGGTTAAAACAATCAGTCTTCGCTGTGGCCACCACCACTGGGACTGTACTGGTTCAGACACAAAGCCAAGACCATACTGCAACTTGCCCAATACCTGCAGTATCATTGCCTGGCTACTACCTATGTTCACTCAAGGCCCGAGGACTCTTCAGTAAGCAGTTTGCAAATCGAAACAGGCTTGTGTCCTTCCCTTAAGAGCAGTGAACTCTCCCTCCTAACCCAGGGTGAGTTTAGAAATGCGGCCCAGAAGCCAGGGCCTGGAAACAAGAATCTTAGCAATCTACATGGTGCTCTGTTCTACTGTGTCTGAGCCGACATCCAACCTGCAAAACAAAGACTTTCTCACTCTTTCCTCCCCTTCTTTCAGGCAGACTGAAGCTCTTGTCAAGGCCACCACAGCTGAGAATGAGCTCGGTATGACCTGAAACCATAACAGTCCTGGGTCCTACCCAAGACAGGTGGTTAATATTGTCTGGGTAACACAAATATTTATTCGTGGCCTGAGGGTCCTTTAGTTAGTAGGTGATGAATCTTTCAAGGATGTGGTTCTTACCTTCAAAGCAGCAAGTTCCCTTCTGACCCAGAGTGTGTCTAGCAATGCTGTCCAGGAGCTAAGTCCTTGCATTTAGTGCTCAGGACTTTCCCTGGTAGTCTATCCTACTGTGGCTGAGCTTGTATCTAAGTTGCAAGACAAAGTCCTCTTTACTCTTCCCTCTCTTATCCTCCAGCAGAAGGAAGGAGTCTCTCCTGGAGTTGGTGAGCTACTCTGCCTTGGGTTGAGGGAGAGGTAACACAAACACTTTTTTGGCTGCCCCACCTGGTATCTCATAGGTAATATGTATCCCAAATCTACTGGCTCTGAGCCTAGCACAGCACACGGACTAGCCTAGAAATTGTAGTCCCTATGGCCAATTTCCAGTTCATTTAGGACCCCAGAATGCTTTAGCCTGTGGTGGTGGGACTAGCCGGAACTCAGGTTTCAACCATTAGGATGGAAAATTTCCTTCTGGCTAGGACTGGTCGAAATGCTGTGCCTATGGGCTCTGACTGAATTTGGTCCTGCATTTCACTCTGCAGTGACAGGGTAACACTGAGTACTAGTTCCAATGCAAAGTCCCACTATTACTGAGCTTTCTACCCTTCAAGCACACAGATTCTATGTCTGAGTCACTCGTTTGTTGCTGGGAGATGGGAGTGGTGCCGTATCAGCAATTCAAGACTGTCCTTTCTATTCTCTTCAGTTTCTCTTTCCTAGATATGATGTTAAAACCAGATACTGTGATTTCTTTGTATGGATAGCTATTACGTGTGGTGTTCAGGGAGTCACAAGGAGGAAGATGGGTCATTTTATTCTGCCCTCTAAGGCTCTATTAAATTTCTTAAGTGTGATAATCTTATTGAGATTATGAAGAAGCCTGTACTTTTTCTTAGGATATAAAAAATTTAAGGCCAATAGTCAAAGGACTGGACTGACATTTTTAACATGCTAAGAGAAGAAAAGCTATATGTAGAGTTTTATGTGTAAAGATAATATTTTTCAAACACAAAGATAGTTATCATTTTCTACCCTAGGATCTGAAGAGAAGTAGGAGCTTCTCTCCAATTCTTACAACAAATCCACAGTCGGTTGTTGACGTTTCTTTCAAATTTTTCATGGATTTGAAAAATCTATGGAAAGAGAGCAAACAACTGGCCCAAAATCTAAGGAGAGAAAATATCTCCAGGGAGAGATGAGATTTGCACCCATGATCATCTGAAGGTAGGTACTAGTAAAAAAGGATACTAGTAAAAAAAAAAAAAAAAAAAAAAAAAAAAATCATTTAAAAGAGGTAACAAATTGGAAAAGGCTATGTTTGGGCTTATAAGATAGTAGAAAATCCTTGAAGGTCCGGAAAGTGGGGAGTCTGCACTCGCCCTTATAGGCCCATTGCCATGGACTCAGCAGGTGGCCAGAGAAAAGTTCACAAAAAGTGAACAGAGCTGCAGTGTGGACAATAAACTCTGTATTAGTTCTGTTCAACGGAAATTTCTGCAGTGATGGAGTTTTACTCTCTCTCCGTTATGGAATAAAAGCCTTAATTGGTAGACAAAACGGAACACTGCTGACCTTAAGATATTGACGAATACTTATTACAGTTGGGAGAAGGGAAAAAGAGGGAGGGTGAGCACACTTCAGTAAGGAATTTCGAGTTTAAGTGCTGACCCCAAGTAGTACAGACAGGGGAGGGACAGGAAAAGGAAGGCTCCACTGTCTATACTGTAGACGTGGTGGTACCATGGGAATGATAACTTTATTACAACCACAAAGATTCAAAACAAGCCACATACAGGGGCCCCATTAAGCCCCTCAGCCAAAGTAATGAATTTCAAATAACAAATGCTGAGAGAGGGACAGGAGAGCAATAAGAACTTGCAAAGGTACCCACTGTGAGATACAAAACAAACATAAATACGTTTCATAAATATGGTTTTAAAATCATGCTCTGGTAAACCACCTTTCACCCTAGACACAAGCTATTTCCACAGGATGTGAAAGCCAAGGAGCACTAGAAATAGGTATAGACTTAAAAGCAAATCACAAACTATTCCAAGTGCTAAGTTGATTAATACAAATGTCTGTTTAAAAATCCTAGCAGAAGGAAAGGTGTAACCATTTTCAGTCATAAAAAATGTATATCAGATGCTACTGCGCTACATAAAATGCACACATTGCAGTGAATGATTTCCTGATGATCAGCGAGGTTAACAGATCATTAGTATCAGAAAAGAGCACATATACTGAATATAAAATAAGACATACAACAAAGAAGATATATTTTGAAGGTTTAAATTTTTGTGGTCTAGAAAATAGTAATGTCTTTGGGAGTAAAAATGAACAATCCAGTCATTGATACAAATTTAAGGGAGGAAAATACCTTATTTCCATATATTGAATTTGAGGCTAGACACCTATGTATGAGTGGCTTTTAAAGAGATGGGAATAAAAGACTAAGTTTAAATGACAAGGCTTTTATGTGTAAAACTATGAATTCTGAAAGTCTAGATATTTGATTTGGTTTCATCCTATTTCAGTCTTTTTCAATCTTAGCACATCAAAACTGCAAATATTTTATTTTACACAAATATAATCTCCAAAAACTGCCCTGAGTTTGGAAAAAGTCTGAGAGGTATTTTTATGTTGTTGTTGTTTTTAATTAATTTCATATACTTCGGGTTGCATATACTATGTGCCTCTTTTTCAACTTGTGAGTGATGAGATGCATCATACAAAGTTATTTCCTGCTAGGGGTAGGAGAGAGGGGGTGGGGCTTCCCTCACTGTTGTCTTTCAGAGCTATCTCTAAGGACGTGGCAATGCAACTTGAGTCTTTTATGTGAGGCAGGGCTTGTAGACATATTTCAGTGGGTCCACTTATTAAAGAAGCCTACATTTTACTCCATATGTTCTAAGAAACACCTGTGTCACCATAGGCCTGAGCAGAGAGACAGAAGCCAGCACAACTGCAGGAGAAATGAAATGAGGTTGGAAGCCCCCTTACAACTTATATTGGCCCCACCAGTCCTTTTGTTCATTGGTTACGTGGGTCAAATTTATATCCCTAAATCCAGAATATGTTGCCTCCAGAACCCAAAGAAGCCTGAGAAGCATTGTGGTTACTTCCTGTTGGGGAAAGAATGAGGTACAACCATTTGTCTTTTACGTTTTTGGGCATATCTATGTAACCTCAGATTACTGGGACTACTAGCATCCTCATGATGTGGTAGACTCCTAAAACTTGATAGAAATTATTTTCTAATTGTGCACAGCATTTGCATTACCAAGACCTCTAAATTATAGTCATTTTTTAAATTATCTGATCTGATTAACATGAAAACAGAGATACAATACAAAAAAGTGATGTTCCACAGAGTTCCCAAATGACATTTTCTTCTACAATATACTGTAACAGAAGCCACTGGCAAGTTAATATAGCACTGAAATGAGATATAAATATTCATGGTTGTTCAAAATGTCCATTGTGAACTGTGTTTGATTTATTTCCATGATAGGGATCGTTAATAATGAATTTTTCAGAGTAATAAATGCATTATGTGTACCTGAGGCTGTAGTTATGTGCTTTAGCAAAGAGAGCACATCTGGTACAGCAACTGCAATTTGGGAACAAATGAATTGTATTTGTGATAATCTACTGTCATACCCCCAATCTCTCAGGTTTTTCATATAAAACAGAATGGTGAGTTAAGTGTGATATAATAGGATTTCACCATTCCTGTATCCTTTAGATTGTTAAGAATGGCACAAATCTTGGCAATTCTCCCCAGGAAACAAGAACAATTTTGATTTTCTGCCTTCATTATGGAGAAGGAGGCACCTTCAAAGCCATCGTCTTGCCATTTCTACAGGAGATATTTCAAAGCTACAGATAAAGGGGCCACTGTGGCAAATATGTTCATTTTAGTGTATGTATGTGTTTGTAGTGAAACGTTCAAATTCCTACTTGATTTGCTGTTGTATATATTACTTACCTATTTTTTTTTTTTTGTGGTTACAACAGGAATTATATTTAGCATACTAAAGTTAATACACTCATTTAAATTTTTCAAATTTAATTCCAATACTTCCTTTAGTTGCTGATGTCATAAATTTGCATCTTCATACATGTATGTCCAAAAATATAAACTGATGATTCTTTTAAAGACATTCGTTTCTTAATTTACATAAAAGACAGACTGTGGCGTTACAACGAACCATAGTTACAATAATACTAGCTCTCCGGTTAATTGTTTTGAACATGTGTTAGTCTCTCAAATTATGTGGAAAACAAAAAAGTAGAGTTTCAAACTATTGTTACAATAATACTAATCTTTATAATAGCTTGTGTGTTTACTTACCTATATTTAAATCTTTACTTATTCACAAAGATTCAAATTACTGTCTAGTGCTGTTTATTTTACCATGCATGACTCCCTAGAATATTTATTGAAAGACAGGACTACTGGTAGCATGCTTCCTCTGTTTTTGATTTTTCAGAATGTCTTAATTTGTATCCCGCTTTTGAGAGAAAGTTTTGCTGAAGATAGGACTTTTGGTTTACAGATTTGTTTAGACCTTTTTTATATGTTAGCCCTCTGCCTTCTGGTCTCCTATGTGTTCTTCTGCTCATCAAATTAATTGCTTCTATTATTTTATCTTTAAGGATGTTGACTTTTTGTCTTCTGATTCTGAAATCTGCCATTGAATCCCTTTACTGATTTCTTAAAATTTTATTTGTACTTTTTATCTTTAGAATTTCCTTTTAAGTTTATTGTTTATTTTTTGATTGAACAATATTTTCTTAATTTTCTTTAACTATTTGAACATCTTTAAATAGTTATTTTAACTCTTTTTTTAGTAGATCTGACATCAGGTGTTTTAAAGGGACAGACTTGTTGGTTTATTATTTTTTTCATTGAATGGGTCATACTTTCCTTCCAATTTGTATGCCTTGTAATTTTGTTGTTGTTGAAAACTATATGTTAATCTAATAATGTGGTAACTCTGGAAATTGAATTCTCCCCATTTCTCAGGATGTGCTATACTCTCTTTGCCCCTGCTGGTACATGTTGAATATGTTTTGTGGCTTTTTCAAAGTTTTGACCTTTTTTTAATCATAGAAGATATCAAATTTTCCTGGTTGTATTACATCTTGAAACATCTCTAGTTTTTAATCTGTTGACCAAGGAAAGAAAACAAGTACTTTTTAAGGTAAATATGTGTTGTTTTGCAAGGTAGAGCTATTCATATTTTTCTTAGGCAAGGTACTAGCATTATCTTTATCAGGGAGAAATTGGCTGATTCTACAGGTTAAAATTATTCAAAGGAATATGTTAATATTTTCATCTGCTTTGATCCAGTTATTCCCTTTTCAATCTTAGGCTTTCATCTTTTTAACAGGGGCTTGATTAGAAATACATGGTGGCCTAATTGAGAATTAAACAACACCTTTATAACTGCTTGTCTTATAATTTCTTTCTTTGCCTTCTCTTCATCTATTTCTGCTTTCTGGTGCAGGAGATTGGAGTCTCTCTGTATGTTGCCAGAGATACCTTCTGGCTTTCAAACTTAACTTTTAATGGATGACTAATTTTCCTAAGTGTTTCTCTTTCCTGCAAAGCATGGATTTCCCAAGATTTAAGTGTCATATAATTATTATATCTCACAGATTTCTCAAGTACATAATACATTTTATACTTAAGATAATTCTCTCGCACTGATAAACTATTACAGGTCACCATTAATGAAAATTTTAACGAACATATTACTGCTGCATGCTCCACCCATCAAAACTGATGAGGACCACATGACCAGTGAGGCATTGGGTAAACAAGTCAGAAAATCACATGTAAAAGTCTGCTTTCTAACTGCTTTCTCCTGACTAATCTTTGGACCAGCAATCATATATCTGGTTTCTCTTGAAGCAACCTTTAAGGTGGAAATTGATATTCAAATAATCGTAAAAGTTAAAGACCAAAAACTTTCAGGAAGTATAGTAAGGGAAGTCAAGCAGAGCAAGAGCTTGAACTACAATGCAGTTGCCTAAAAGTTCTCAGTTCATCTGATGAGAAAATATGGAGATGGGTTAACGTTTTAGCCATGTCTGTAATTGGGATGAAGAGCCAGGCTATTTATATGCCCATCAACAAATCATTGAACTCTTTTACACGGAGATATAAACTTAGGTGAAGTAGCCTCTTCAATGCAGTGAATTTCCCAGCAAGGAACGTGGCTAACAGCAGTCAATACTGCCAATACTACCAACATCTGGACAAATGAATGCCTCAGCCCTGGAGGCATGGGATCTGGGTACCTCACCTTGTATTCACTAAACAAAGTGTATTTTTTCTTACTTTTTATTGTTGCAGAATTTCTTTATAATTATGATGAAAAGTAAAGATTTATTAAGGCAGGAACACAATGGTTTTTGGGGACATTTAATCTAACACATGCATCATTCATATATTTAAAAAAAAGTGATGAAGTTTGATGGTGAATATATGAGAATTGAAAGGATAGTTGATCTTGTAGGGTTTAATTGCAAGGTCAGATATAGTATAGAGGTTAGTGTTCATTATATTATTTCCCTATGATGTTTTTATGTCAGTAATTTTTATAACATAAGTCACCATAGAGTATACCCACACACACAGACACAAACACTTTTAATAATTTACCTAATAATTAGCAGTAATCACAACTCATTACAATTAACTATTTGCCCTTCTTAAACTGCATTATCCATTGTTTTAGTCACTCCCTGGGAAATATAGTTCTTTAAGCCCCAGCATTCACTTTTCTCCTATTCACCTGGGTAAATTCAACTATTGACTTTCATTTTGCATACAATTAAGCATTTGAACACTACTGAGTAAAGTAAAATGAGAAAAGATTTGTTTTACTTACATCTTATAATCATAAACTTACATACTAATTATTATTGCCATGGAATTCTCACATTTAGCTCTTTATCCTCTCAGGAATAATTTATTTCATCTGATCATTCTTCAGATATCCCTAATCTATTGAGAAAATAGAAACTATCAGGTGTTAAACCCCCAATATTTCTACCACTAAGTACATTACATCTGCTTCATCACTTTTCTTGAAGTATGAGTATGTGCCTGTTTTGAGATCCACCACCTAAATTAGCATTTCAGTACCAGAGTACCAAGCCCAAATGGAAAATAAAGGGGATCTGAATGTGGCTTTTTACAGTGCACCTTTTATGGGATATTTCTTTTACCTAGTGGATGTCTTAATGCCTAGTTGCCCATGACCAGGACATCCCTCACATGAAAAGTTTATTAATCCTGGCAGACACTTTTGCCTGACTCGTGTCCACTTTATGCCTGCCTGACTATTTCTCTGGAGCTAAGAGTCTGACCTTGTGTTTTCCTCAGCATCCCGGGGAAAACCTGGCCTGGAGCAACCCCTGGTATTTTGTTAGAAGGTACAAATTTAATACACTATCACATTTTTTTTAAACTTACAGATCCTGGGCAGAGAAGTTGCAATGAGTTGGGAAGACAGCTCTCCATTCTCAAGTCATGCAAGAGACAAATGAAGAGTCAGGCAACGAGAGAGGGAACATGGCAACTTGCAGTATATATAAAATAATAGGGTGTGGTCACTTCAAGTTCGTGGGCAAAAGGGTGAATGATCCTTTTAAAGTAAGCACAGGAAAGAGAGGAGCTCAGTCTACCCGGTGGAAATGCTTCTAAGTCCTTATCTCTGGCCATTTTCTTGAGCTCTTTGGATGTGGTATAGAACTGAAAACTGTGTCAAGGGTGACTGAATTCTGCTTCTACGAGAAGCATGAGTATGAGTATGAGAAAGTTAAATCTATATTCAAAATGGATGCCAACACAGTATAAAATTATACAAATTTACTACACTGACTTCCCGTAACAGGGCATTTCTTGAATATTTGCTTTCAATTCCAACACTTTTCATCTGCTTAAATATATGTTCCCTTGTGATACTGCCTTTCTGTTCTATGTTATTAACTTTAACTTTCTATTAGATCCTTTCTACTATAATAAAAATGCTTTATAGATTTTTACTGTCATTAGTAATGAATGAGAAGAGAGAGTGAGCAGAGGGAAAAAGAAAGAAAAATATCACTTTAATTTCATAGGACAATTAAAAAAAAATTATCAGTTTGTTTTTCTTTCTTTACCTACTCCTTATACTTCAATCAGTCTGATCTAGTTTCTGCCTCTGTGCCTGCAATAAAATTGTTCTTGCTATAAGGTTAAAAACTACTTTCACATTAGCAAAATTGGTATCTCTCTCTTTACTTCTTTAAAGTCTTAGCAGCATTTATGAGAGCTGAGTATGTGTGTGTGTGTGTGTATATATATATATATTTGAAAATATATATATATTTGAAAATCTATTATCATTCTTTGAAAATTATAAATTGTATTGAAGTAGATAGTTCAAGTCAAGTACAAACTAGTTTGAACTAGGGTATGGTCGGTTGCATGCTTTGTTAGTAAAGATTTGTTGAGATTCAATCATGGAAAGGATTAGGTTAAAAAAGGAAGAGGTAAACATAGTGGAGACAAATCTGTGTTTTCTACTATCTTAATATTCTAGAAAAAATGAAATATGTTAGACAAATTAATGGAAATGCTATGGCCCACGGATGTATCTTTACTATTTGAGGTCTCTGGGAAGGAATGATCTTGTAGGCTGACTCCGTAATTACCTGAAAAATGACTGATTATATGAATGATTGACAGCCATGTTTAGTTTTTTTAAGTATCTTTTGATTCTCATGTGGTAAGGACAAAATCAACAATCTTGTACACTACCCAAATTAGTGCCAGAAAGCACTTTACCTAAAAAACAATTGATATTACATGGGGCTGGGCTTGATGAAGGTTAAGATGTATATTTTAGATTAGGAGATGGATGGAAGACATATTCAAGAAATAATGCCCTACTAAAAGAAATAATAAGCTGAGGGCTTGGTATTCAAAAATCATTACTATGACCTGAATAACTGTAAGACCTCCCAAAAGTTAGATATTAAGCAAAATAATGGTGATTTTTAAGTATTTTTGCTTTTCCTGTCCTTAAAAGCTTATAGTGTTAATGTTATACTAGTCTTAAATATTAATCAACATTTAATCAACTTATCAACATTTATTTGACCCTTCATTATAAGAGTTATTTTTAAAAGATGTTTTCTTTTCTTTAATCTTCTTAATGCTTATCTGAAAGTTCTTATTCAGTATTGTAATATTTGTCTCATAAAATTTGACTTTTCTGTTTTGTTAACAGTAATACTTAAACTTTGTTCATAGTGGTATTTTTGGTGTAGCAGTTTTGTTTTTTTAATGTAATATTTTCTACATTCCCAGTCATTTACTTTTCATTTCACTGTTTGTTTTTGTTTTTACAAGAAACTTTGCCCACAGAGGTACTATTAATAAACATATACTTCAATATATTTTACAATATTGGGACTTTTTCATGTCTTAAAAAAATCTAAAGGTTTTTTTTGCGTTTGTGTGGGTGCGGGAGCTGGATTCTGGATAAATAATAATGAACCATCCAAATTTTGAAATGTTCACTATTTCTATTCCGTAAATGATTCTGTAATTACAATTTTTTTATAAGATATGGTAATATATTTTATTGCTCAATTTATTACTCAATTAGAACCAATTTTACCACTGTAAATTTAATTAACTTCATTAAATTTACTGACTTTTCTTATGTGTTTAACTTAGATGAATACTTCTAATCTGAACTTTATTTGGCAATTATTATGCAAAATGTGCTTATGATAGCATTTTGTAAATTGCATCTACATTCAGTACTGTTCCATTGATAATGCTCAGATATGATGATTGATTAAAATTCTCAGGGACATTGTTGGTTGTGTTGCTGCTATGTATTTGTATCTTATATTTAAACATACATATATGTATTGAGTGAAAAATGGTCATATACTTTAGCCATGTATCAGTTAGTGTTTTATCAGAGAAATGGAAGCAACATAAATTATAAAATAAGTGATTCACTGATGTAAATATTGACATAAAATAAGTTTTTTCTTGTAAAGTTTAGACATTATGCAACTGCAGAAGCTAATGGAGAAATATATATTAGACTGTTCTATCAGCAACTGGTAGTAGACCAATGTCTGTTTCATTGACAGTTATAGTTAAGCTTTGTTTATAGTGGAATTTTTTGTATAGTGAGCAGACAGTCAGGAAGGAAAGCTAACCATGAAGTGGGGTAGAGCTAGGACAAACTAGACTATACACTTGAAATTAATAAGCTGTCTGACTTTGACCAGGAACTGGGATTTTACTTTGGGTCTACTATTCTTTCAAGTCTGCATTATTTTGAAATTATATAGTCTTAATCCTTGTTATCCAATATGAAAATAAAGCATACTTTATTAAACTATAAGTAAATCACATTTAGATTTTGTTTTTGGAGTACATTGGACAAGAGTAAACATGAAAATAAAACAAATTAAAATTGATATACTTGTTATCTTAAATTAGGTAATATTGCTTTTTTAAAAAAATAAAATGCACCAGTTAAAATGAAAGATGAGTGAGTAAATCACTCAAAATAAGCAATAGTCAAAATTGTTTCTTAATTTACCTAATTTTATGGTAGCTATAGAACATAGTAAAGTATAATTGCAGTTATTTTACAAAGAGCTGAAATAAAAATATGACCCATTTCAAAAACAAATTAGTGAAAATAAAGTAAAAACACAGCATGACACCTATCTTCTTAGCTTGACTAATTTTTTCATTTATAATGAAATGTTTGACCTCACTTTCCAACTGTTTGTTTTCTCTTTTAACTTTAGTGAGAAAGCAAAGTAAGAACTTTATACAACACACTGCTAAACTGGAAACCAGTAACATTTGTTGACTAGATTATAATGAAGACATATTATAGAGTGTATCATTTGAAGATATATTGCTATGATCAGTTTCTCTTTTGAATCAAACCATAGAGACTTAGAAATTATATTTGCACTAATTTTTATTTTATAATTTTCACTTACAATGAAATGCTTACAGTCTGATAAAGTTGCAGAAAATTGCTACCATTAGATTACTAAAGAGATGTGAGACATCAGATATTAGAACATATGCTGCAATACAGGGGCTCACTAACAGGAGACAATAACTGACAGAATATATGACTACAATGAAGAGCATACTTGACTTTTAAGCATTTATTTGACAAGAATGTATTGGGTTCTTACTATGAACTATGCTATGTGAAAGATATAATTTATATTTTCAAAGAAACTATGGTCTAGAATAAATTTTAAAAGGTAAACAATTATAATACTGATTAATAAATACTATGAAAGATTAAACAGCCTGTGCTTTTAATGTAAATAATGGGATCAAATAATAATGTTTTGTGTGCATTTGTAACAAAGACTAGAAGTTTGTAAGGAGGCAGTGGCATCTAAACTGTGACATGAATAACATGTAATTAAATGAAAGCACGCACTGATTATATTAGTTTTAAAACCTTTTGTGCTTAACGCCTTTTCTTTGCTACGTAATTGCTCTTAGAATGAAGACGTTTCCTTAGACTGCAAAGTACTTGAAATTTGGTTATTTATGTGCATCCCCAATCAAATCACATTTGATATTACTTCTGCCTTTCTTCTCTGCTTTCTCTGATTAAATATCCCCAGTTTTCTGTTGTTTCCTCTGTGCCTATTTTCTTTCTATAAATGCTGAGTTCTTTGGTTATAGTTGTCTATGCTCAGCTCTATGTTCTTCGAGTTAGAACTCTGGAACATTTCTTGGCTCCCTTGTTACCTTACTTCCTCTTAGGGAAAGTTACTAGAAAGTGTCAAATTCCTTCAGTATTATATATCCTTGAAGTTCACCATGCAGGTTGTTCAGACCATTACATACATGAAATATACCTTTATTGCGATTTTGATCAAATCCTGATTTATGTCTTAATTTATCCATATTAGAAAAAGGATAAAATTTGAAGTATGATAATAAATTTTAAGGAGTTTAATCAAATATTATTTCAAATTTAAACTGTTATTGCAAACTTGGTTTTCAACTGGTTGTTCATACCATCAAATACTTGAAATATACATTCATTGTGATTTTCATCAAATCCTGATTTATTTTCTAAGTTATCTATATCAGAAAAAGCATGAAATTTGAAGTGTGGTAATGTGAAGAAGTTTAATTGTTTCAAATTTAAGCTGTTATGGCAGACTTGGTCCTTATTTGGAATAACTAAGTATGGATGCCACATTAAGGAATGCTTTTACTCCATTTTTTGAAGAGAAAATATGTAAAGGGCACTTTTATCTAGAAAACATAATAGTATACTCTTGCTAAAGTATCTTTATCAATATTAATTATCTTGCTCAGTGTCTCATCTTAATCATATCAACACTGAGAAGTTCACGATCTCACAAGATGGCATGCTGATATACTGTATTAATGAGATTCCTTTGCTAAAGCATGAAGGCACCCTGTATTGTTTGCAAATAAACAGATTTCATAAAGAATGGTCGATTATTATGATCAATATGCATTGACAATCCAGTGTTGCGGAATATGTGCTAAAAGAGCACTAAAAGTGAAGAAAGAAGTGCCATCCTTGATGACTCATGTGTATGCAAGTAAAGCATGAAAACTTTCCCAGACAGCCATTGAGACAACTCCATCTCATTTTCATATATAAGAACTTCCGCCTCTAGTCTTTATTAGATGAAAAGCAGATAGTATTTTATTGGTGTTATAGTCTCAAGTGAAAGTGGTCATAAAGGGCACTGGAAAAGTAAAACCCTCTCAGTGGGTAGATTTGAAAGATCCAGTTTGTCTAAGTTTGGTATCTGTTCAGACTTACAGTCACTGACCAGATAAGGAATCATATTTGGTATATGGATGATAGGGAGTTTTTGAAAACCAGTAAGCAAAATAACCTCACAGAAAGGGCCCCGAGTAAGAGAAAGTTTCACCCAGTACAAATATTACAGAAAAAGTCTTCCCAATCTGAAGATGAGGAAGGCCCATTCACTGGATACCAATTGAATACCTTTCTTAACCACCATAGAGTTTTCGGATTGGGATTGTAAACACTGTCCACAGAGTTATAGATGTCTCTATCTAGTATCAAAAATGAAAGCAAAATAAACATACACACACAAACACACAATCTTTATCAAGGATGATGAGTACTTAATTTGTAAATACATACAACCACATTTGAGCCCCTAATATCATATCTCCGGGGAACTGGCCAACTCCTAAAGGCATTTTTTCTGCATTAGAACCCATGCATAGTGGAGTTCATTCATTCATTCTGGAGGTAGTTACCCCAGGATGCTGTTGAGGAGTTTCTATCACTCAATGCCCTAAAATTGATTTATTTTCTTAAATTCCTAAGACTGATTTCAGACCCTCCTGCCAATTTGAAATATGTGCAATATTTAGTGAACAAATATTAATTCCTATTGTCTGAAACCTAATGGTGCTAACATTATACAATTTAAAGAAGAGAACACCTTCCAGATATATTAAGAAGAAAATAAAAACAATATTTAAAGATTGATTACATGCCACAATGGAACATACAAAGATTAATGCTCAAGATTTACTTGGACACTAAATGAAGGATCATTTCACTCCCTGACTTCAGAAACAATGAAAGCAAAGTACAGGGAGAAAACGGGGATATAATAAATAATTATGTAGCTACTTCTCTTAATAATAATAACAATACAATATTAAAAATAATTCACATTGATACAGCATTATGCATCAGGCACTTTGTACTTAACATATATTAAGTCTACTCCCACAAAAGTCCTATATAATAGTAGTAATTTTTCACTTCTTTTACACATAAGGAAATTGTTATATTTAGATTTAAAAATACATATAAAGTTACACAGCTAGTAACTGATAGAGCAGGGATATAAACCCAGTCTGATATTTGAGTCCACTCTGATACTCTGATGAGTCCAGCTTTAACATCTAAGATTTTGGTAGCTACTTTATATTCATTAGGAAGCTGTTTTATGGGTTTGAAACTCAATAAATAGTTCTAGAGTAGATATATATTTTGTAAGTTTGTCAAAATATGAATAATGATTGAGTGAAGGTATAAACCATATACTTAAGAGTTTAAGATTTAGAGCAAAACTATCTGGATCCAAATAGTGCTAAATACTGGTTCTTCTTTACTAAATCTGAAGGCATATGTTCAACAAAATATTTCATATTTGTTTTCTGCTGAAAAAGTAACTAACTCTTTTTAGTAAACATTTTTCTTCAAGTATACTGCAAAAACTCAAAATGGATAACTCCTTTTATAAGAGAAAACAAAACAAAAAAAAACAGAGAGAGAAAAAATATTTTCATTGTATATATTTTGAAGTCAATGAAAAGCAGAAGCAGATATTCACATTAGCATTTAAACAATGGTCAGACCGGTGGAGCAAGATGGCCGAATAGGAACAGCTCCAGTCTCCAACTCCCAGCGCGAGCCACACAGAAGACCGGTGATTTCTGTATTTTCAACTGAACCTCTACTGCTGACACCCAGGCAAACAGGATCTGGAGTGGACCTCAAGCAATTTCCAACAGACCTACAGCCGAGGGTCCTGACTGTTAGAAGGAAAACTATCAAACAGGAAGGACACCTACACCAAAACCCATCAGTATGTCACCATCATCATCAAAGACCAGAGGCAGATAAAACCACAAAGATGGGGAAAAAGCAGGGCAGAAAAGCTGGAAATTCAAAAAATAAGAGCACATCTCCCCCGGCAAAGGAGCGCAGCTCATCGCCAGCAACGGATCAAAGCTTGAGGGAGAATGACTTTGATGAGATGAGAGAAGAAGGCTTCGGTCCATCAAACTTCTCAGAGCTAAAGGAGGAATTACGTACCCAGCGCAAAGAAACTAAAAATCTTGAAAAAAAAGTGGAAGAATTGATGGCTAGAGTAAGTAATGCAGAGAAGGTCATAAACGAAATGAAAGAGATGACAACCATGACATGAGAAATACGTGACAAATGCACAAGCTTCAGTAACCAACTCGATCAACTGGAAGAAAGAGTATCAGCGATCGAGGATCAGATGAATGAAATGAAGCGAGAAGAGAAACCAAAAGAAAAAAGAAGAAAAAGAAATGAACAAAGACTGCAAGAAGTATGGGATTATGTAAAAAGACCAAATCTACGTCTGTTTGGGGTTTCTGAAAGTGAGGGGGAAAATGGAACCAAGTTGGAAAACACTCTTCAGGATATCATCCAGGAGAACCCAACCTAGTAGGGCAGGCCAACATTCAAATCCAGGAAATACAGAGAACACCACAAAGATACTCCTGGAGAAGAGCAACTCCAAGACACATAATTGCCAGATTCACCAAAGTTGAAATGAAAGAAAAAATCTTAAGGGCAGCCAGAGAGAAAGGTCGGGTTACCCACAAAGGGAAGCCCATCAGACTAACAGCAGATCTCTCGGCAGAAACTCTACAAGCCAGAAGAGAGTGGGGGCCAATATTCAACATTCTTAAAGAAAAGAATTTTAAAACCAGAATTTCATATCCAGCCAAACTAAGTTTCATAAGTGAAGGAGAAATAAAATCCTTTACAGATAAGCAAATGCTTAGAGATTTTGTCACCACTAGGCCTGCCTTACAAGAGACCCTGAAGGAAGCACTAAACATGGAAAGGAACAACCGGTACCAGCCATTGAAAAACCATGCCAAAATGTAAAGACCATTTAGGCTAGGAAGAAACTGCATCAACTAACGAGCAAAATAACCAATTAATATCATAATGGCAGGATCAAGTTCACACATAACAATATTAACCTTAAATGTAAATGGACTAAATGCTCCAATTAAAAGACACAGACTGGCAAACTGGATAAAGAGTCAAGACCCATCAGTCTGCTGTATTCAGGAGACCCATCTCACATGCAGAGACATACATAGGCTCAAAATAAAGGGATGGAGGAAGATTTACCAAGCAAATGGAGAACAAAAAAAAGCAGGGGTTGCAATATTAGTCTCTGATAAAACAGACTTTAACCATCAAAGATCAAAAGAGACAAAGAAGGCCATTACATAATGGTAAAAGGATCAATTCAACAGAAAGAGCTAACTACCCTAAATATATATGCACCCAATACAGGAGCACCCAGATTCATAAAGCAAGTCCTTAAAGACTTACAAAGAGACTTAGACTCCCATACAATAATAATGGGAGACTTCAGCACTCCACTGTCAACATTAGACAGATCAACAAGACAGAAAGTTAACAAGGATATCCAGGAATTGAACTCATCTCTGCAGCAAGCAGACCTAATAGACATCTATAGAACTCTCCACCCCAAATCAACAGAATATACATTCTTCTCAGCACCACATCGCACTTATTCCAAAATTGACCACATAATTGGAAGTAAAGCACTCCTCAGCAAATGTACAAGAACAGAAATTATAACAAACTGTCTCTCAGACCACAGTGCAATCAAACTAGAACTCAGGACTAAGAAACTCAATCAAAACCGCTCAACTACATGGAAACTGAACAACCTGCTCCTGAATGACTACTGGGTACATAACCAAATGAAGGCAGAAATAAAGATGTTCTTTGAAACCAATGAGAACAAAGATACAACATACCAGAATCTCTGGGACACATTTAAAGCAGTGTGTAGAAGGAAATTTATAGCACTAAATGCCCACAAGAGAAAGCAGGAAAGATCTAAAATTGACACTCTAACATCACAATTAAAAGAACTAGAGAAGCAAGAGCAAACGCATTCAAAAGCTAGCAGAAGGCAAGAAATAACTAAGATCAGAGCAGAACTGAAGGAGTTAGACACACAAAAAACCCACCAAAAAATCAATGAATCCAGGAGTTGGTTTTTTGAAAAGAGCAACAAAAATGACAGACCGCTAGCAAGACTAATAAAGAAGAAAAGAGAGAAGAATTAAATAGATGCAATAAAAAATGATAAAGGGGATATCGCCACTGACCCCACAGAAATACAATCTACCATCAGAGAATACTATAAACACCTCTACGCAAATAAACTAGAAAACCTAGAAGAAATGGATAATTTCCTGGACACTTACACTCTTCCAAGACTAAACCAGGAAGAAGTTGAATCCCTGAATAGACCAATAGCAGGCTCTGAAATTGAGGCAATAATTAATAGCCTACCAACCAAAAAAAGTCCAGGACCAGATGGATTCACAGCTGAATTCTACCAGAGGTACAAGGAGGAACTGGTACCATTCCTTCTGAAACTATTCCAATCAATAGAAAAAGAGGGAATCCTCCCTAACTCATTTTATGAGGCCAACATCATCCTGATACCAAAGCCTGGCAGAGACACAACAAAAAAAGAGAATTTTAGATCAATATCCCTGATGAACATCGATGCAAAAATCCTCAATAAAATACTGGCAAACCGGATTCAGCAGCACATCAAAAAGCTTATCCACGATGATCAAGTGGGCTTCATCCCTGGGATGCAAGGCTGGTTCAACATTCGCAAATCAATAAACATAATCCAGCATATAAACAGAACCAAAGACAAGAACCACATGATTATCTCAATAGATGCAGAAAAGGCTTTTGACAAAATTCAACAGCCCTTCATGCTAAAAACGCTCAATAAATTTGGTACTGATGGAATGTACCTCAAAATAATAAGAGCTATTTATGACAAACCCACAGCCAATATCATACTGAATGGGCAAAAACTGGAAAAATTCCCTTTGAAAACTGGCACAAGACAGGGATGCCCTCTCTCACCACTCCTGTTCAACATAGTGTTGGAAGTTCTGGCTAGGGCAATCAGGCAAGAGAAAGAAATAAAGGGGATTCAGTTAGGAAAAGAAGAAGTCAAATTGTCCCTCTTTGCAGATGACATGATTGTATATTTAGAAAACCCCATTGTCTCAGCCCAAAATCTCCTTAAGCTGATAAGCAACTTCAGCAAAGTCTCAGGATACAAAATTAATGTGCAAAAATCACAAGCATTCTTATACATCAGTAACAGACAAACAGAGAGCCAAATCATGAATGAATTTCCATTCACAATTGCTTCAAAGGGAATAAAATACCTAGGAATCCAACTTACAAAGGATGTAAAGGACCTCTTCAAGGAGAACTACAAACCACTGCTCAGTGAAATAAAAGAGGACACAAACAAATGGAAGAACATACCATGCTCATAGGTATAATCAATATGGATAGGAAGAATCAATATCATGAAAATGGCCATATTGCCCAAGGTTATTTATAGATTCAATACCATCCCCATCAAGCTACCAATGAGCTTCTTCATAGAATTGGAAAAAACTGCTTTAAAGTTCATATGGAAGCAAAAAAGAGCCCGCATCTCCAAGACAATCCTAAGTCAAAAGAACAAAGCTGGAGGCATCACGCTACCTGACTTCAAACTATACTACAAGGCTACAGTAACCAAAACAGCATGGTACTGGTACCAAAACAGAGATATAGACCAATGGAACAGAACAGAGTCCTCAGAAATAATACCACACATCTACAGCCATCTGATCTTTGACAAACCTGAGAGAAACAAGAAATGGGGAAAGGATTCCCTATTTAATAAATGGTGCTGGGAAAATGGGCTAGCCATAAGTAGAAAGCTGAAACTGGATCCTTTCCTTACTCCTTATACAAAAATTAATTCAAGATGGATCAGAGACTTAAATGTTAGACCTAATACCATAAAAACCCTAGAGGAAAACCTAGATAGTACCATTCAGGACATAGGCATGGGCAAAGACTTCATGTCTAAAACACCAAAAGCAATGGCAGCAAAAGCCAAAATTGACAAATGGGATCTCATTACGCTAAAGAGCTTCTGCACAGCAAAAGAAACTACCATCAGAGTGAACAGGCAACCTACAGAATGGGAGAAAATTTTTGCAATCTACTCATCTGACAAAGGGCTAATATCCAGAACCTACAAAGAACTCAAACAAATTTACAAGAAAAAAACAAACAACCCCATCAAAAAGTGGGCAAAGGATATGAACAGACATTTCTCAAAAGAAGACATTCATACAGCCAACAGACACATGAAACAATGCTCATCATCACTGGCCATCAGAGAAATGCAAATCAAAACCACAATGAGATACCATCTCACACCAGTTAGAATGGCAATCATTAAAAAGTCAGGAAACAACAGATGCTGGAGAGGATGTGGAGAAATAGGAACACTTTTACACTATTGGTGGGATTGTAAACTAGTTCAACCATTATGGAAAACAGTATGGCGATTCCTCAAGGTTCTAGAACTAGATGTACCATATGACCCAGCCATCCCATTACTGGGTATATAACCAAAGGATTCTAAATCATGCTGCTATAAAGACACATGCACGCGTATGTTTATTGTGGCACTATTCACAATAGCAAAGACTTGGAATCAACCCAAATGTCCATCAGTGACAGACTGGATTAAGAAAATGTGATGTGGCACATATACACCATGGAATACTATGCAGCCATAAAAAAGGATGAGTTTGTGTCCTTTGTAGGGACATGGATGCAGCTGGAAACCATCATTCTCAGCAAACTATCACAAGAACAGAAAACCAAACACCGCATGTTCTCACTCATAGGTGGGAACTGAACAATGAGATCACTTGGACTCGGGAAGGGGAACATCACACACCGGGGCCTATCATGGGGAGGGGGGAGGGGGGAGGGATTGCATTGGGAGTTATACCTGATGTAAATGACGAGTTGATGGGTGCTGATGAGTTGATGGGTGCAGCACAGCAACATGGCACCAGTATACATATGTAACAAACCTGCACGTTATGCACATGTACCCTAGAACTTAAAGTATAATAATAATAATACATAAATAAATAAAAGAAAAATAAATAAATAAACAATGGTCAATGTGTGTATCTCTTTTTTCATTTCAAACATTTTCATATATGTATATATGAAATACCTACAAAAATTTACAAATAAATACATCTACATATATACTTATATATAGATGGATAGAGAGAAAGACAGAGAGAGAGAGAGAGAGAGAGATTAACTTGCAGTTGTGAAAAATAATGTGGAGAGATTCTGTGTATCTTTACACAGTTTTTCCAGTGGTAACATCTTATAAAACTACAGTGTAGCATCACAACCTGATAGTGAGGTTGATATGGTCAAATACAGAAAATTTTCATTATTATAAGAATCTCTCATTTCGCCCTCTAAACTACACCCTCTTCTCTCTTCACCCATACCACTCTCTAAATCTTTGGTAATCAATATTCTGTAATTCATATCCATAATTTTGCTATTTCAAGAATGGTATATAATTGGAATTATAATAGTATATAAACTTTTAGCATTTTTTTTTTTCCACAGGCATGATTATCTGGAGATTTATCATAGTTATTGTGCATGTCAATGGCTTGAATTTTTTTTTTTCTTTTTGCATAGTAGTATTTCACGTTTTGGAGACAACAAGGTTTGATCAATCATCCACCTGTTGAAGGACAAACTGGTTACTTCTAGTTTTGGGCTACTTCAAATAAAGCTGCTACAAAAATGCATGTACAAGTTTTTCTGTGAACTTAAGTCTAATTTCTCTAGGATAAAGACCCAAGAGTGTAGTAGCTGGGTTGTACGGTAATTTCATGGTTTTTGTTGGTTTATATGTTTACACGTTTGTTTTTAAGAAACTGCTCAACTTCTTTCCAGAGTGGCTGCACCATTTTACATTCCCATCAGCAATGTCTGAATGATCCATTTTCTCTGCATTCTTATTAGCATTGGGTGGTGTCACTATTTTTTATTTTAGCAATTCTAACAGATTTTTAATTTGGATGTTCCTAATAGCTAACAATTCTGAACACCTTTCATGTGCTTATTTGCCATCTGCAAATGTGTCAGGCATCTTTGACAAAATGTCTCTTCATGTCTTTTGCTCATTTCCTAATTGTCCTAAGTAGGGTTTTTTTTTTTTTTTTTTAAATACTGTTTTTCGAAAGTTTTTAAAATATTTTCCAGATATTAGTCCATTATCAGGTATGTGGCTTGCAATATTTTACTCCAATCTGTAGTTTGTCTTTTCATTATCATATCAGGGGTTTTCACAGAGAAAAAGTTAGAATGTTACATTCTAATTATTGCCTTATGGATCCTTGAGTCTCCGTTATTATTTATTTCAGTCTAGTTTAAATCTTTTGTTAAGATTAGGTAATTTATATTGTCTTATTTTCCTGTTCATGGATTTGTTCCTCTATCTTCTCCATTCTGCTGTTGATCCCATTCAAAAAGGTTTCTATTTTGTTTATTGCATTGCTCAGTACCAACATTCTTCTTTTGGTTCTTTATAGTTTCCATTTCTTTGATGTGATTTCCCATTTTATTGTTGAGGCTTTTTTCATTTGTTTCAAGCATGTTTTAAAGTGTTTCTTAGAGCTTTCTTATTATAGCTGTCTTAAAATCTTGGTTATATAAAACAAAAATTGGTCATCTTTTGTTGGAACCTATTGATTTTTTTCATTTTGAGATTTTCTTATTTCTTGATACAATGATTTTTATTGAAAATTGACATTTTATATTTTGTTATAAGATTGTATTTTATTGAAGCTTTTATAAACGGGCGTTTTCTAACACTGTTATAGCAAGAGAAAGGGGAACTCTACCTTATTACTATCAAACAGATGTAGATTTTTCACTCTACTTTCATCAGCACCCCAGTGAGGAGGTCCTTGTTGCCACATTGCAGGAGTGGGAGCTTTTAGTTCCTACATGGATTTCTTTGGCACTACAGTGAGAATGGCCTCATTACTGATGGACAATTGTGAAAATCCTGACTCTCCACTAGGCATCCCCTTACACTACCCAAGAAGTAAGGGGAAGGAGCACACCTTACTACTAGTGAAAGTGGGACCCCAGGTTCCTTTTGTGGTCTCCACTGATTCACAGAAAGGAAGCACAACATTACTTGCACTCAAGGTGGAAAATTCTGTCAGCTCGATTGTCTTATTTGATAGTAAAAGCAGAGTATTGGGCCACCTCTCTACAACATTGACAGGGTAGAGAGCTAGATCACCATTCAGTCTTTGATTGTTTCATTGGATTCACCAGCAATTTCAACTACACGTTGTAGAAAAATGAAGCAAAAACAAAACACCGGAAACTCAGCGCCATCATGATTCCTCAGGTCCTGATTTCCTTAACTGGTTTGCATTTTTCTTTCCACTTTTGAGACGCTTCTTGCCTTGGTTTTACATGTAATGTACAAGAATTTTAATTGCACTTAGTAGAAGGAATAGATTAAAGGCATCTAATTCATTTTCTCAGAAGCAGAAATTGACAATGACTGTTTGAAAATGTGACAAAGAGGGTGATCTAAACCTTCATAAGTTGGCTAATAAATGGAAGAAGAAACATAATATGCAATATAAAGGGACTCAAATGAGAAAACCCTGAAATAGAATTGAGATAACTTTTCCTGGGTGTCTCGTTTAAAAGATATATTGATTTAAAGTGAATTCTGGGCTTTTTTTAAACTTTGCTTCCCTTGATTATGTGATTTTATAACTTGTAATTTCAGCCGAGAGAACTAATTTTTAAAAAATCACCTAAATCTTGAGAAATGTATCTTTAAAAACATTCAATGCATTTCAGCTTCAATGGCAATATTTTATTGTCAAATAATAAAGTGATTATTTATGTTTTCCCTTTCTAGCAACAACTTATAACAGATAAGTGTATTTTTTTAGATTAATAGCAGCTAAACATTATAGAAGGTCATTTATGAATATGAGTATGATTTTGGCTCCAGAATATTGAAAACACTCATATATTTCTTAAATGGTCATAGTATTTGCATATTTCTAGTATATTAGGGGCAAATATCTCAAGAAAAATGTTAAGAATGCCAGATAGAACCCTTGAGTGAAAACACAAATTTTTCTCTCCTGCCTCTGTTGATAATATCCTTAAATGTTATCATTGATTGCATATTGTACCTAGAACAGAGTTCAAATTAGTAGTAACAGAAGACAATAATATGTCTATGAAATATTCGTGAGGTTTTGTCTTTGACTTTTACTGTTGACGTCTTACAACTGGTCATCCTGTCAACAGTTTTCATAAAGAAAAGAAGATTTTCTAAAAGACAAAGATTCATATTAGTATTTTCCTTCTATTTTTCCTGCTGTAGATAAAGAAGGCCATGCTTATATGGAGGTACTTAGTATCAGTAACATAAGATACAACAGGGAGACCAATAATAAAAGATGGAATTCTCTAAGAAGAGCTCTTCTTAGGAAGTCTTGAGAGTTTCACAAATGAGCAAAATTAAGTCATCTTACAACTCATCAGCAAAGATAATGATATAAATATATAAATAATAGCTAAAATAAATTAAAAACCAAATAGACTTCACAGGTATGTAGCTTGTGGTTTTAATAACCTTATTTTAAATGTCAAAAATTATTCAAAAAAGAAACTTTTTGCTGGGCATGGTGGCTCCCACCTATAATCCCAGCACTTTGAGAGGCAGAAGCAGGAGGATTGATGGAGCCCAGAAATCTGAGACTCTGAGACCAGCCTGGGCAACATGGGGAGACACTTGTGTCCTCAGCTACTAGGAAGACTGAGGTGGGAGGGGTACCTGAGCCATGGAAGTTGAGACTGCAGTGAGCCATGAATACACCACTGCACTCCAGTCTGGGTGACAGAGTGAAACCTTGTCTCAAAAGAAAAGAAAAAAATAAATAAAAACTTTTAAAATTGTAAAAGAAAAAATATATAACTTTCAGAAGAATAATTTTAGACACCACAATAAAAAGTAACACTAAAGCTTCTGAATTAACCACACGCAATTTTTATAATAAACTTTATAAACCAGAACTAAATTCTGTCAGATTCAAATGTTATGTTAATAACCAGCAGATGTTTCTCTGCTCCATGCAACAAGAACAGTAATTTATATTCTGTATTTTGGGGCCATGAATTAACTGCCAGCAGAACAAGCTTTATAAATGTTGAAAAATGTACTATCCGGCAAAGAAAAAAATGACCTACTTTCAGTGAAACCCATTCATAAGAATTTTTTTTTTCTAAAGCATGCTTTATTACATTTAGGATGTATTTATATTATATTGATTACTGTTATTCAAATGTTTCATACTTGATAGAACCTGAGTACTACTAATGCTGATACAAAGTAAATACAGATAAGTAGAGTAGCAAAAAAAAAAAAAAAAAAAAAGAATAGGCATATAAGAATGGAGACAGTTTCACATTTTAAATTTTTGTTTATGGTCACAGTGTGAAACTTAAAAACATAACTGAACCATTTAAAAATAATTTTATTCTAAAAGGAGAACATCTAAGTAGAAATTTCCATTTTCTTTAAGAAAAAAAATTTGTTTAGCTAAAATTAAAAAAACACTGATCCCCATAAAGATAACTCATGGATTCTTTAAATCTATTCATCTCTAAATACCAGAAGAATGATTTCAGACTGCATAATGAAATGTGATACCGAAATTTTTGAATTTACCACACAATTTTTATCATAAACTTTACAAACCATGCTAAACTCATGTGACTAAAATGGAGTAATGGAAAACGCATCTCTCTTCCGCTCTAAAAGCAGTAAACAAAACCACAAAGTATGTCAACCATTTTCAAGATGTTGGCAATAAAACAACATCAGGCAATAAGGCAATGATCCCTGAGATATGGAAAACAAAAGAGCCAAATCCTACAATTAACTCAGTTTATCTGCTAGAGAAAATGTCCAAGTTGTGATGCAGGAGGGAGGAAATGGAGCCCAGATTTGTTCCTGAAATGAGCAAATAAAATCAACAGTCTGAAGTCTAAGAGGAAGCTGCAGTTTACAGGGGGGAAATATAAAACAGGAAACAGGAAAGAAGTGAGAGGGAGAAAAATAAAGAGAGAATAAAAAAGAGGAGGAGAAAATAGAAAAAGAGATGATGAGCCATCCAAAAGATCTGTGGGGAAAAATTACAAAAGAAAAGAAATAATTGTTTTTCCCACAAGTGAGCATGAAAACCCTTATAATTCTTAAGGGTATTGCACAAAGTGTTTAGAACAGGAGCTGACAATTTAGCCCTGAAGTAAATGTTGCTCTGGCCCTACATAATAAAACTCATGAAGAAGACATCAACACAAGAAACTTGCTTGCAAGTAATTTAACTGTGGCATAGATCAAAGCTCAAAATGTTTGTAGAATGCAAAAATATCCAGCACACGACAGAGTAAAATTTTCAATATCTGACATCAAATGAAAAATTACGTCAAGCAACGAAGCACATAAATATGGCATATACTGAGGTGAAACAAGATCAATTGAATCAGACCCAAAAATGACAGTAGACAAAATATGTTTAATAAGCTAGAGGAAGATTATACATATTAAATAAAAACTTCAAATATATAGAGACCCAAAATGAATTTCTGTATGTAAAACTTACAGTGTTCATGATGAAAAATGTGCTTATATCATCAAGAGCTCGTTACGCATTGTCGAAGAATAGATATGTGATCTTGAAGTCATAGAATAGAAATTATCTCAAATGAAAGAAGGAGAGAAGACATCTAAAAGCATTTTAAAGTGACAACTGTAGAACACTATTATTCTCTTCTTCTGTCAACTGATTGTAGGGTAATCCTTATAAGGCCATAGGTTCAGACTGGGAGAGAGAAGGCAGTGCAGCAAGAGTGGAAACCATGAACATTTGGACCCCTTGTTCATGTAACTAACTTGTGCCTTCAGGGCTTGTTCTAGCCTGATCATATATATATAAAACACTTCCACTTGATAATGGAGTTTTTGTGTCCATGCCCCCAACATGTATGGTTTCGTGGGTCAGATAACACTGAATTTTGATAGGCAGCTCAGATCACATATTGACTTGGTGTCCATGTATTCAGTTTCTACTAAGGTCCAGTAGCAGACCAAGAGTTAACTCTAAAAAGGAGAGTCTTATTTACGGATGATGGCATGAGAAACTTGCTCCAAAATTCTAAAGTCCTCAGCTGTGATTTACATACAGGGGCCTGCTGAAGGCTTCTTACAGCATGCTTGTCTGAAAACTGAACTTTAAGAAAGGTTGGATCTTTTGGATCATAGGCCCTAGGTGGCAGAGCCGTTTGCACAGAAGCCTTGACATGTGACAGAGCCTTCTCTTACTCTGTGCCCCACTCAAAACTGTCAGCTTTTGGGGTCATGTGAAAAACAGGCTACTGTAACACACCCAAATGAAAAATATGTTGCCTCCACAATCCAAATAAGCTTACCAGGCACTGTGCTTCTTTGTTGGTTGCAGGAGGAGTGAGATGCCACAACTTATCCTTCACCCGAAAAGGCATATCTTGTCATGCCCTATGTCTCTGGACATCTAGAAACGTCACTGAGGTTGAAAGTCTCTGAATTTTAGTTGGCTTTATTTTCCACCCTCTGACATGCAAGTGTCTTACAAATAAGTCTAGAGCGTTTGCTACTTCTTGCTCAGCAGACCCTAGCAGTATAATGTTACCAGTGTAATGGACCAGTGTATTGTCTTGTGGAAGAGAAAGGTAATCTCTGCAAACCAAATTATGACACAGTTGAAGGGTTGATATAACCACTGAAGTAGGATAGTGAAAGTTTATTTCTGACCTTAATGGTTAAAAGCAAATTGCTTGCAAACAAGTATGAAGCCTTATAAACAAGTATGTAGAAAAAGGCATTTGCCAGATCAATAGCTGCATACCAGGTATCAGAGGATGAACGAATATGCTCAAGCAATGAAAACACATATGGTAGAGCAGCTACAAGTGGAGTGACCACTTAGTTAAACTTATGATAATTTACTGTCTTTCTCTCTACAGGCCAAATAGGAGAGTAGATTGGGGATGTAGCAGGAATCACCACACTTACATATTGGAAGTTTTTAATGGTGGCACTAATTTCTGCAATCCTTCAAGGAATGCTGTATTGTTTTTTGTTTACTATTTTCCTGAGTAGAGTTATTTCTAATTATTTCCATTTGGTCTTTATGAATAGACTATGATACTAGTCAACATAAAGTAGAAAGCAGTCGGCCGGGCGCGGTGGCTCAAGCCTGTAATCCCAGCACTTTGGGAGGCCGAGACGGGTGGATCACAAGGTCAGGAGATCGAGACCATCCTGGCTAGCATGGTGAAACCCCGTCTCTACTAAAAAAATACAAAAAACTAGCCAGGCGCCGTGGCGGGCGCCTGTAGTCCCAGCTACTCGGGAGGCTGAGGCAGGAGAATGGCGTGAACCCGGGAGGCGGAGCTTGCAGTGAGCTGAGATCCGGCCACAGCACTCCAGCCTGGGCGACAGAGCGAGAGACTCCGTCTCAAAAAAAAAAAAAAAAAAAAAAAAAAAAAAAAAAAAAAAAAAAAAAAAGTAGAAAGCAGTCTAAGGCAAGTACAACACAAATGCTACTGAGACAATTTAAGCACATAATTGCCAAAAATACCTTGCTATTTATTGACTTTACTCATAAGGATGTGCCTTACTAGGCACCCTAAGAACATTATTTTAGCAAGGAATGGTGTTGCCTATCCTGTGTTATCGACTTGGAGGGTAATACTATAATTCCTTGGATTGATGAAGGTATGAAGAGAGTGTATATTAATAAAGAAACTACTGTCAAAATGCTTCTGCTAAATATATTATTATAAACTAATTTAACACAGAAAAGGACAGGAAAATTTGAACTTTAAGTTCAAATTTAAGTATCAAGAGAACAATTCATTTATATACTGAAAGCAGTAACCCCCAAACAGTCAAATGTTATTTAAGAATAATTTTAATCTAATGGTGTTGGTGTCTAATATTTATAAGCCTAGAAATTAGATTAAATGACAATACTCAACAAATGGTATAGTTATAGTATTAGTGATGTTAGTTGTCTAATTCACATAAAAAGCTATCAAATATAGGCAATTTTCCTATTTGGCATGCATAAAATTTCTACACATAAAAGTTAAAATGATGTTGACTGTTTTATTATTCAGACCACACTGATATTTCTTAGAATAACAATTATCAATAGCCATCTAGCAATGTTTAGTCTATGTGTCATCTATACATACATAATCATATTCAGTTTTCACTCCTGAGAGACAATTTTAGTTAGTTTTATAGATGAGGCACTTTGAGTGGCTGTGAAAATAACTATTCAATGGATTCCCTGGGAATTCAAAATATGTTGGCACTTTACATACATAATCTTATTTAATTCAACATTCAGATATTATATTTAATTCTTTCAACATTTAGATATTATAAATGCACATTTTGTAGAAGAAGAAATACAAATTTAAAAAAATTGCAAAATTACATTTATCTACAAATCATGGAGCTAATATTTAAATCCACTTCCAATGACTCTGATTATTTTCAGTCATGCTAAGATAATTAAGCAAAACAAAACTGCATTCACCCCTAGATTACATGCAGTAGGTCAATGCTAGAAAAATGGTCCCTAGTCTTATAAAATGTTCATAATTTCTTATACATTTTAGGACCAGTTCGGGAATTATAGGAGCACCCCAGTGAAACAATATCTTAATTTCACATAGAAGAGGTGAAAACCGTGACTTTGAAAACAGGTCTCTTTATTTGAGTTCATTGTTCATGGTAAGATCGGAGCTAACATGAGACTGGTTTTTAGGAGAAAATAATGTAATAAATGGGAAAAAATGGACATTTGCTTAATTTCTATTCATTACATGTCAGATATTAATTTCTCATTTTCAAAGTACTTAATTTTAGATGCGTTACATCCAATGAATGAATGAATGAACAAATGAATGAACAAACCATAAGTAAGTAAATAATTTTAAAAAACCAAATAGGATAGAATAGGAATCATGAGCTGACCTTCAACGTGTTTTACAAGGTACATAATTGTTTCAATTGATTTGAGTGTGACTCATAATGCTTTATACATTTTCAACAAAAAAATATTTTTATATTCTGGTCACAATATATGATCATTTTGGGAAAAATAAGTGTGAAAGCACTTTAAAAATACTACTGGATTAAATTTTGTTCACAAAAGGAGCACTGTGTGACATGGAAATTATATGTGCACGAGGACTTAGAGTGCAAAAGCAACTTGGCTAATGCTGAAAGGAATGATGCTCTGGGGAAAAGAAGAATTCTCATAAAAATGGAAATGATGACCTACTACATTCCTGTGCATCTTCAGGCTGCTGATCATTCTGCCATTGTATGCACCATCACTTTGCCATTTATCATTGTAGGGTAGACTGAAGAACACTTCTGCAGCTGACTAACAACTCTTGATATTGAGGAAGTTATAAGAATTATTTGCAAATCTTCTCTCAGATTTGCAAAGGATACTGGCATTTCTCCATGAGGCAGGTATGCAAGCACCATTTTGTGAAATAGTTTGTTTGTCTGACAAAATTGTGTGGAATTTTCCAGAATGAAAACAGCATGTAAAATTTAACTTCTATAGCTTTCTTGAAAATAAAGAAAAACTTAATGTGATTAGAATAGTTCCAACTGATTATTGGCTAATAATAATAAATTTTGTTTGCAATTTCTTAAAAAATTAATATGAGCAATGAATTGTATGAATTAGGGAAAACAAAATGTAATTATAAAATTACACAGTAACACTTCAGACTCTTTGTTTTTAGAGGTACAAATATAAGTGAGAGTTTAAAATTCTGTCTCTTATTTTTTTCAACATAAAAAATTTTGAGGTGGATTCTGGTGGCTCACACCTATAATCCCATCACTTTGGGAGGCTGATACCAGTGGATCACCTGAGGCCAGGAGTACGAAACCACATGGTTTTTGGCCTACATGACAAAACCCTGTCTCTACTGAAAATACCAAAAATAAATAAATTAATTAATAAATTAGCCAGACATGGTGGCAGGCGCCTGCAATCCCAGCTACTCAGGAGGCTGAGGCAGTAGCATTGCTTGAACCCAGGATTTGGAGGCTGCAGTGAGCTGAGATTGTGCCATTGCACTCCAGCCTGGGCAACAATAAGAGTGAAACTCCATCTCAAAAAAAAGTTGAGTATAAGTTGCTTGAACTTTTATATTTGGAATTAATTTGGATAAGGATAAGTTGCATACCAATTGTTTTGTGCTACCACATAAGCCTTTATTGTTTCTTTTTTAAAAAATGATGTGGTATAAGCACAATTTTATGACATGATTACATTTTTAAAAACACCACGTCTAAAAATTTGTCAATATTTTTGATACTCTTGCTTGGTTCATGTCTGATCTTACATAAGCTGAATTGTTAGTGACATACAGTAAGGAATTTAAGAGAACTCCACAGGGCTCTTCACTGGCCCCTAAATTTCTGTCAATCAATATTGATGTGATATTTCTAAGAACAGTAGACAAAACAAATTTATAACAATTTTGTTTGTATAATGCTTTAAAATACCTTTTCTCTATGTCTGGAGATGTTTTGAAATATATGAAAGTTCCATGGTAGTTGAGAAGTTATAGAATGGTTATCAGGTAAGGAAAAGGGGCAGAAGGGTTTGATGGGAGAGTTAAATGGTGGGGAAGTATAAAAAAGAGAAAAAAATAGAGAGGATATTCAACTCTGTGTGTGTGTGTGTCTCTGTGTGTGTGTGTGTGTGTGTGTAGATATATATATAGTTGAATATACAGTATAGATCAGTTGACCCTTGAATAACTTGGGGTTTCAGGGCACTGACTTCCCGGTACACTCAAAAATTTGTGTGTAACTTTTGCCTCCCCAATAAAATACAGTTACAATTTCCATAGAAAGATTACTAATTGAAAGACTTGAGAATCTGTATGTCTTCCTTTGAGCTTCCATTTATTTGTGTTTTTTTTTTTTTTCCCTAGAGGTGTTTTAATTCTTTGGATAACCTAGTATATTTTGGAGTCTGGTAATTAATCCCTTTGATTCAATGACTCAGGAAGGTTCTAAATTTGAGTTTTATTATTGATTTTAGCGAGTCAAATCTATCATTAGAGACAAGGGTAAATTGTGCCAGAAGCTTAAAATTAACAAAATATAATTTGAAATGTACATTTTGTCACCAAAGGTAAACTAGTTCTCCTCATTTTTTTTATTGTGAACACCATCTTTCTCTACTTAAAATGACATGTGAAAAATAGTGTAGGACAATATCAGAGACTTTTTCTGTTGGTGAATTTACAGGTGCTGTTTGAAATATTAATGTCAAGTAAGTTTGTGTTTAAATATCACATTGCAACATTTTCATTTTCTGTCTTCCATGGGTCCTCAATAGTTTGATTTTGAATAGAACAATTATTTGTTTAAAAACAAATATTTAGAACATAGAAGTGTCCATTCATAGAATAATAAAATCACTAGGCAGACGGGATGGAATGTGTTCTAGAGTCTGTGTCTGTGACATGTTGTAGGAGTGTGAGAAAAAAAGTTGAGTGTGGTGATGGGGAAAACACTGAAGTTCAAAAGAAGCAAAGACAAGAAGCTACTCATGGCAGCAGCTTTTCTCATAAATCAGGAAATGCTATAGATTATAAATGAGATGAGACTGTCAGGATGAGACCTAAGAGGAGTGTGCAGACCAAAAATTTATAAGACATGGTTATATGCTTTGAGTAAACTCTCTATATAGGACAGTGTTATTGTTTGGCTCTGTGTTCCCCACCCAAATCTCACCTCAAATTATAATCCCCATGTGTCAAGGGTAGGACTAGGTGAAGGTAATTGGATCATGGGGGAAGTTTTCCTCATGCTTTTCTGATCATAGTGAGTTCTCATGAGATCTGATTTTTTATAAGCATATGGCATTTCCCCTCCTTGCATTTTGCCTCCTGCTGCCTTGCAAAGAAGGCACTTGCTTCCCCTTTGCCTTCCACCATGACTAAGTTTCCTGAGTCTTCTCCAGCCACGTGGAACTGTGAGTTAATTATATCTCTTTCCTTGTAAATTACCCAGTCTTGGGCAGTTCTTTATAGCAGTGTGAAACTGGACTAAAATAGAAAATTGGTACCAGGAGAGTAAGGCACTGCTATAGAGATACCTGAAAATGTGGAAGTAACTTTGGAACTGGCTAATGGGCAGAGGTTGGAACCGTTTGCAGCGTTCAGAAAAAGACATGAAGATGTGGTAAAGTTTGGAAATTTCTAGAGATTTGTTGAATGGCTTTGACTAAAACGCTGATAGTGATATGGACAATAAAGTTCAGGCTAAGATGCTCTCAGATAGAGCTAAGGAATTTGTTGGGAACTGGAATAAAGGTAACTATTGCTACATATGCTTTAACAAAGACACTGGTGGCATTTTTTCCCCTGTCCTAGAGATCTGTGGAGCTTTGAACATTAGAGAGATGATTAAGAATATCTGGTGGAAGAAATTTCTATGCAGCAAAGTGTTCAAGAAGTGAATCAGGTGCTCTTAAAACCATTCAGTTGTATGCATTCACAAAGTTAAGGTTTGAAAGTGGAACTTAAGTTTAAAAGGGAAGTAGAGCATAAGAGTTCAGAAAATTTGCAGCCTGATGATGCAACAGAAAAGAAAAATCTCATTTTCTGAGGGGAAATTCAAGCCTGCTGCAGAAATTTGCATAAGTAACAAGGAGATAAATGTTAGTCACCAAGACAATGGAAAATATGTCTTTAGTGCATGTCAGATGTCTTCACTGCAAGCCCTCCAATCACAGGCCTGAAGGACTAGGAGAGAAGAAAAAAATGATTTTGTGGGCCAGGCCCAGGGACTTGCTGCTTTGTGCAGTCTCTGAACTTGGTGCCCCGCATCCCAGCTGTGTCTAAAAGTGGCCAATGTACAGCTCAGGCCATTGCTTTAGAGGGTGAAAGCCCCAAGCCATGGTGGCTTACATGTGGTTTCGGGCCTGCAGATACACAGATGTCAGGAATTGAGGTTTGAGAACCTCCACCTAGATTTCAGAGGATGTATGGAAACTCATGGATGTCCAGACTGAAGAGTACTACAGAGGCAGAGCCCTCCATGGAGAACTTCTGCTAGGGCAGTGCAGAGTCCTCACTGGGGCGCTGACTAGTGGAGCTATAAGAAGGCCACTAACCTCCAGACCCCAGAATGGTAGATCCACCAACAGCTTTCATAGTACACCTAGAAAAGTCACAGACACTCAAGGACACCTCACGAAAGCAGCCAGGAGAGGGGCTGTATACTGCAAAGCCACAGGGGCAGAGCTGTCCAAGGCGGTGGTATACCACCTCCTGCATCAGTGTACTTGGATGTGAGACACGTAGTCAAATGAGGTCATTTTGGAACTTTTAAGATTGAATGACTGCTTTATTGTATTTTGGCCTTGCATGAGGCTTGTAGCCCCTTTGTTTTGATCGATTTATCTCATTAGGAATGGGACTATGTATCTAAAGCCTGTACCCCATTGTATATAGGAAGTAACTGACTTGCTTTGGATTTTATAAGCTCATAGGCAGAAGGGACTTCCCTTGTCTCAGATGAGACTTTGGACTGTGGCCTTTTGAGTTAATGTTAAAATGAGTTAAGACTTTGGGAAACTGTAGAGAAGGCATGATTAGTTTTGAAACGTAAAAAGACATGAGATTTGGGAGTGGCCAAGGACAGAATAATAGGATTTGGCTCTGTGTTCCCTTCCAACTTTCACCTTTAATTGTAATTGCCATAATACCCACATGTCAATGGTGGAAGCAGGCAGGGGTAGTTGGATCATGAAGGCAGTTTATTCCATGCTGTTCTTCATGATAGTGAATGAGTTTTCATGAGATCTGATGGTTTTATAAGCATCTGGCATTTCTTCTGCTTGCACTTCTCGTTCCTGCCACTTTGTGAAGAAGGTGTTTTGCTTCTCATTTTCTTTCAACCATTATTATAAGTTTCCAGAGGCAAACCCAGCCATGCAGAAGTGTGAGTCAATTAAACATCTTTTTAAATAAATTACCAATCTCAAGCAGTTCTTTATAGCAGTATGAAGACAGACTAATACAGACAGATATAGCTGTTTTGGAAAAATCGGAAGTAAAATTGTAGCAATAAATAAAATATGAATAGATTAACTTTTATATACCTATTTGTGTTGAAAACACCAGGAATCATAGCCAGCAATCACTTTAACATTTTTCCAGCTAATTCTTCTGATTTATTTTTATGTTGGGCTAGCCAGTTACTTCCCCACTAGCTAAAAAATATTTTTTAAAGTATGTATGTGTTAATATGTCATGACTACTTTTTATTTTTCTATTTTTTTAAAAAAGTCACACTTTATATTAATCTCTGTATCTTGATTTTTCTCATTTAAGAAGAGCTCAATGACTTAGGGGCTACATACTATATGACAAGTTACGTAAATCACAATTTTCTTAAATATTTCCCTATTGATGGTTACACAGTTTTATTGTATTTTTTATTTTTTGCCATTAGTAACAGTGAAGAAATTAATGCTCTTGAATTTAAATTTTAAGTACAGATGATTTACTTCTTTTAACAACATTAAAGATATATACTTGACATACAATAAACTGTAATTATATAGTATGCGGCTTGCTAAGTATTGACATATGTATTTACGCATCAAAACATTACCACTATTAAGATAGTCAAACATCTGTTATCTCTAAAAGTTTTCACATGCTACTCAGTAATTATTCCTGTCTGACCCTCCCACTGTCCAAAGGTAATCAATAACCTACCTTCTGTCCCTAAAACTCAGTTTGCTATTTCTAGAATTTTCTATAACCAGGATAAACCTTTTAAAGATCTTATTTTTTTCCCTCAATAGTCATTGTGGGTGCACACATATTTTTGAGGATATCAATAGTTTGTTTTTATTGCTGAGAATATTTTATTGTGTGAATATCCCACAATTTATTTATTTATCCAGATGTTGATGGAAATTTGGTTGTTGTGAGTTTGAAACTATTATAAATAAAGCTACTATAATCATTGGTTTTCTATTCTTTGTATAACATATATTGTTGTGGTTGAGGGGGGCAGAGATCTAGAAATGAAATAGCTCGATTGACGGTAAGTATATATTTAATATTTTAAGGTTCTGTTAAACTGTTTTCCAAAATATTTGCATTATTTTTCATTCCCACTAACAGTGTATGAGGATTCCAGTTTTTCTACATGCTCACAAACACTTGATGTGGTCAGTGCTTTCAAGTTTAGCCTTTCTAATAGGAGAGTGGCTTTAATTTGCATTTCGCTCATAACTATTGATGTCAAGCACATTTCTGTGTGCCGATTTGCGATCTGTATCTTTGGAGAAATGTCTGTTAATTATTTTACCATTTAATAAAAACAATGTTGCTTTCTTATTACTAAGATTTGAGAGTTATCTATATATTCTGGATCCAAGATCTTTATGAGATGTATGATATACAAACACTTTCTCAAAGGCTATGATTTGCCTTTTATTTACGCAATAGTGCCTTGTGAATATCAGAAGTCATTTTTTATGAAGTCTAGCTTACCAATTTTGTACGCTCTGAGAATTTCAATGTTTTACTTTCATTTTGCTTCAATGCTAGATTCTAATTTCCATGTAATTTTCTTTTATACTCATGAATAAAAGTGTGTTTTTATGTCATTTAGAAGAGTTCTATTCAGTTTTTTTATATACTTCGATCTATTTTCCAAATACCTGGGAATTTTCCAGAGATATTTCTGTTATTTTTTTCTAGTTTCTAATATTGTTTCTAATTTAATAACATTGTGATCAGAAAACATGTTTTATGATTTGAATCCTTTTATGTGTATTGATATTTATTTTATGGTTCATACTCTGGTAAATATTCTATGTACACATGGAAATAATTTATAGTCTGCTGTTGTTCTATGGTATCTTCTATAAAGTCAGTTAAACCAAGTCGCTTGATAGTGTTTTTCAAGTCTTCTTTAGTCTTCTTGATTCCTGTTTACTTGTTCTATGTACAATTGAGAGACAGTGATATACTTTGAATTTGTGTTCCTGACCAAACCTCATGTCAAATTGGAGGAGGGGCCTGGTGGGAGGTGATTGGATCATGTGTGTTAATTTCCTCCTTGCTGTTCTCGTGATAGTGAGTCAGTTCTCAATGAGATCTGATGGTTTAAAAGTGTGTGTCCTTCCCCCTTCTCTTTCTCTTTCCTGCTTTGCCATGATAAGATGTGCTTTCTTCCCGTTCCACCATTATTATAAGTTTCCTGCGGCCTCTCAGTCATGCTTCGTGTTAAGCCTGTGGAACTGAGTCAATTAAGCCTCTTTTCTTTATAAATTACCCATTCTCATGTAGTTCATTATAGCAGTGTAAGAATGGGCTAATACAGAAAATTACCAGGAAAGTGGGGAATTGCTGTGAAGATATCTGTAATGTGGAAGTGACTTTGGAACTGGCTAACGGGCAGAGATTGGAACAGTTTGGAGAGCTCAGAAGAAAACTTAAAGGAAAGTTTTTCACCTCCTAGAGACTTGTTGAATGGCTTTGGCCAAAATGTTGATAGTGATATGGACAATGAAGTCCAAGCTGAGGTGGTCTTAGATAGAGATGAGAAACTTACAGGAAATTGGAGTAAAGGTGACTGTTGCAATGCTTTAGCAAAGATACTGGTGGCAGTTTGCCCTGCCCCAGAGATGTATGGAACTTTGAACTTGAGAGAGATGATTTAGGGCATCTGGCAGAAGAGATTTCTGAGCAGCAAAGCATTCAAGAGGTGAACTGGCTGTTCTGAGCATGTACACATACTCGTATGTGTGAACAATAAGATTATTGGAAACTGGAACTTATATATAAAAGGGAAGCAAAGCATAAAAGTTTGGAATATGTATAGCCCGGCTATATGGTAGAAAATAAAAACCCATTTTTCTGGTGAGAAACTTAAGCCTGCAGAAATTTTCATAAGTAAAGAGGAGGTAAATGTTAATAGACAAGACAATAGGGAAAATGTCTGCAGGGCACGCGAGAGACCTTCGTGGCAGCACCTCTCATCACAGACCAGGAGGCCTAGGAGAGAAAAATGGTTTTGTGGGCCAGGTTCAGGGCATCCACTACTCTGTGCGGCCTCTGGACATGGTATCCTGCATTCCAGTCACTCCAGTTCCATCTGGGACTAAAAGGGTTCAAGGTACAGCTCAGGCCATGGCTTCAAAGGGTACTATCTTAAAGCCTTTGCAGCTTCCATGTGATGTTGGACCTGCAAGTATGCAGAAGGCAAAAGTTGAGGTTTAGGAACCTCTGCCTGGATTTTAGAGAATGGAAATGCCTGGATATCAAGGCATAAGTGTGCTGCAGGGGCAGAAGTCTCATGGAGAACCTCTGCTATGAAAGTACAGAAGGGAAATATGGGGGTTGTAGCACCCACACAAAGGCTCCACTGGAGCTCTGACTAGTGGAGCTGTAAGAAGAGGGCCGTTATCCTTCAGACACCAGAATGATAGATTCACTTACAGCTTGCACTGTGCACCTAGAAAAGCCACAGGCACTCAACACCAGCTTGTGAAAATAGCTGGGGGAGGGGAGCTGTACCCTGCAGAGCCACAGCTGCCCAAGGCCTTGGTAGCACACCCCTTGCATCAACCTGCCCTAAATGTGAGACATGGAGTAAAATGAGATTATTTTGGAGTTTTAAGATTTAATGACTGCCCTGCTGTGTTTTGAGGCCTGTAGCTTTGTTTGGCCAATTTTTCCTAATTGGAATGAGAACATTTACCCAGTGCCTGTACCCCCATTGTATCTTGAAAGTAATTACCTTTTTTTTTTTCTTTTTTTTTTTCTTTTTACAGTGTCATAGGCAGAAGGGACTTTCCTTGTCTCACATGAGACTTTGGACTTGGACTTTCGGCTTAATGCTGAAATGAGTTAAGACTTGGGGACTGCTGAGAAGTGATCATTGTATTTTGCAAAATGAGAAGGACATGAGATTTGGGAAGGGCCAATATAGAGAACATAGTCCATGAAAATATAGTCCATGAAAATTCCCCTAATCTTACTAGAGAGATTGACATACAAATTGAAGAAATACAGAGAAGACTGGTGATACTGGTTTGGATTTGTTTCCCCACCCAAATCTCATGTTTAATTGGAGGAGGGGCCTGGTGGGAGGTGATTAGATCACACACGAGGATTTCTTCCTTGTTGTCTTCATGACAGCGAGTGAATTCTCACAAGTTCTGATGGTTTCAAAGTGTGTAGCACTTCCCTCTTCACTTTTTCTCTATTGCTCTGCCATGGTAAGACCAGCTTCCTTCCAATTCCCCTTCTGCCATTATTGCATGTTTCCTGAAGCCTCCCAGTCATACTTCTTATTAAGCCTGTGGTCCCGTGAGTCAATTAAACGTCTTTTCTTTGTAAGTTACACAGTCTCAGGTAGTTCTTTATAGAAGTGTGAAAATGCTAATACGAAGGGTATTGAAATCTCCAACTCTAACTTACAAATTTGCTGTTTCTCCTCATAGGTATATAGAATTTTGCTTCATTTATTTTGAAGATTTGTTATGGGTATAAATGTTTATGATGATTGCATCCTCTTTATTAGTTTACCCTTTTATACTTATGCAATGAACTTCTGTATTCCTAGTGATATTTTTTCTCTAAAATCTACTATATCTCATACTAGTCTAGCAATTTCAAATTTGTTTAGTTAAGTTTATCATTGTAAATCTTTAACCAAGGTTTTACTTGGAATTTATTTTTGATTTCATATTTAAAAAGGGTTTTAATAGACAACATATAGTTTGAATATTGCTAATTGGGATGTTTTGACTATGTACACTTTGTATGATTATTGCTATTATGATTACATCTAATTTTAATTTTACTCATATGTTCTTTTTTCAAATTTATTCACTCCTTTTATGAGTCAATTGAATATGTTTTTATTATTTTTAACCATTTTCACAGGCTTGTTAAAATCCTTGTTATATTGTTAGTTTACAGTTGAAAACATGCATCTTTAACATTTCTCAGTCTAACAATAAGTGATATTGTACCTTATAATTGTATGCTTTCATTTTTCTTCTCCCAACTGTTGTGCTGTTGCTAATATACATTTTACTTAAACGTGTTTAATAAATTCCATGCTATATAGTTACTATCTTTTTACTAATTAATTATATGTTAAACAGATTTGAATAATTGATAAAAAGCATATACAAGTTTCTATGTACTTATTGTTTCCAATATTCTTTCTTTCTTTATGCAGATTTATATTTCCATTTGCATCATTTTCTTCTGTCTAAAGCATTTCTTACAGTATTTCTTGTACAGTAGGTCTGTTGGAGTCAAAGTACAGGTAGTTTTGATGGAAACAATTGAAAATGATACCTAGAACTTGTATTGTTAATTTTAAAAACACATGCATTAATATTTCATTGTAACATAGGTAACATACATAGATAAAAAGAAAGCAATACATAGATGCAGAGCTTGATAAATTTTCACAAAGTAAATATTCCTGAGTAATTATCACACATATCAAGATAAAGAACATTTAAAGTAATTCAGAGGGCTCCCCATGTGTCTTCAGCCATCAAATTACACAAGTGTAAAAATATCTAGACATCTAACACCATAGTTTAGTTATGCATATTTTTAAAACATAAATATAGACTCATACAGTTAATGCACGTCTGTGTTTGGTTATGTTTGTGATATTTGTGTATGATTTCTGCTGAGGAGACTGACTCGTATTTATTGTACCATTGTATCATGTTCATTTTCATTAATGTCTATTATTCAAGGATATAATTATGGCAAAGTTAATTTATCTGTAAACTATAGATAAGGATTTGGGTTCTTACAATTTTTCTGATATGCAATAGTGCTACCATAAACTTTAGTTTTTATGTTTTTCAATTAACATAGTAACACGCTTTTAGTTTAGCATGTACCAAGGAGGGAAATTCCTGGGCTAATTTTTATAGATACTGTATTGGTACTTCCCCAATCTAGTTGATCCAATTTACTCTTTCAAAAGTGAGAGTTCTGATTTCTGCAAATCCTCAAGAAGACTTACCAGTGGATATTTATTTTTCTGTTAGCCAGTCTAATAAATGCATGCTAATATCTCAATGTTTTTTTTTACCTTGCATGAAATAAGAAATTGGATATCCTCTCCTTGTGAAGTGTCTGTTCAAGCATTCTGCTCGTTCATTACTTATTTCATTATTAGTTTGTATATTATTTAGTATTTAATTTTTGCAAATATTGGTATTACAAATACGATGAATTCATGATTTGGTTTTCATTTATTCAAGTGTGTTTTGAAAAGTGGATAAAGATTTTTTTCTTCTTACTTTTCAGACTTATTTTCTTTCTTCTTGCATCTATAATCATTGTTGTTTGACTCATACAGTTAATGCACATCTGCTTTTGGTTATGTATATGAGATTTTTGTGTGATTTCTGCTGAGGAGATTCACTCATACTTATTGTACCATTGTATCATGTTCACTTTCATTGATGTATATTATTCAAAAATATGATTATGGCTATGTTGTTTTATATGTAAACTATAGATAAGGATTTAGGTGCTTCCAATTTTTCTGATATACAGTAGTGCTACCATAAACTTTATTTTTCATGTTATATATAATATATATATTATATAAAATTGTAGAGTCTAAATGGTAGTTTCGTCTTTTAGAGAGTGTTCACCTTTTTTGTTTAACTAGCTAGACCCTCATTGCTTTATACAAATCAGAAATAGAAATCAGTCATTTGGTTTATAGTTTGAAAAATACTCTCTTTAATTCAGGTTTACATACATCATCTTTATGTTATCTTATGTATAGAATTGTATATTTAAAATAATATCCTATTTTCTGGGCTCTGGTAGCAATTATTTTTATATCTGCATTTTTCCCACAAGCTTGATAATGCATTCAGTCTAGTTTCACTGGCTTTTGCCTTAGCTTTCAACCTTCTTATATTCACAATTTAGCAGATTTATTCAGGAGAAAGTGATCATGGATTTAGCACCTATACAATGATAATTCTTTTTTTACTCTGACACCACAATATAACCAAAAGTTTAGTCAATTTGTCTGTCCTCAGTAGTGACCCTGTGGCAAAGGGTGAAGAACACAATTTTCAATCTCATGTGTTTTCCCAGATTTGAGAAATTTCCATGAAAATAAATGGCTGAAAAAAATTTAGAATCCTTCTTTTTGATTCTCCCCTATGCAAACTCTTTGCCATTCTACTTCTCACTGCTTCAACAGTTCTCTTGTTTCTCTAAAAATGGGATAGATAAATATGTTATCCAACTTTCTTGTTGTTCTCAGTGGTAATATTAGAATACTACAGGCTATTACAGCCTAATACATTTTTTATTGCTGACAGATTTACTCACTCACAGCATCTGAAATATATATATACACACACACACATATATATCACATATATATATTTTGTATTTTATCTAGCATGATTTAACATTGTCAGTTTTACTGCATCACCATTAGCACAGGTGTTATTTTGTTTTTTCAATTTTTGCCACTGACATGGTTGAGAATAAATACCATGTAGCCAGAATCTGTTTATATAATATTGGAATCAAGTAATTCAAAACTTTATAATCTAGACTAGTTCTTATTCAGCCAAGATTCATATGAGAATTTTCTAAAATAGTTCCAAGTACACATATATTAGTCTCAAATAAAAGCCAAAGTTTAGTTTCCATAACATGTTTTTGATATTTCTAAGTAAATTTTACGATTTTTTTATAAAATAAAAATAATTATTTCAGACACGTCATTTGCTTAGAGGTTTTGAGAAACTAGGTACAATTATAATTAATACCAACCTGACTTCAGAATACTGATAAGTCAAATACTATTTTCAAATACATTGGGTTAACAATTATTTCAAAACACTTCTTACCTCTGCATCAATCTTCTTAAACATATGTGTAAAACCTAAGTAAGTAGGACTTTTCTTTCTAAATTTATATTCATCTGTAGTTTAATTTCTACTGTAATAAAAATAGAAGTTTTTGTTCTTGGAGTTTAACCTGAATTTATTGGAGTAGAATTTTGTTGGCACTGATGTGCTTGGGAACAATTGCCTACTCATAGTTTATGAAGATTTTCAGTTGACCAAAATGATAAATGCTCTGAAAAGTGTAATATCCCTGAGTCTTAAAACATTTTTGCTTCTTTCTTAGAATTTGAACACTGATATATGCAACTTTTTCTTTAAATCTAGAGCCAATATGCCAAAGAGTCTGATCTTTCTTTGAGTTCTTTTTAAAACTGTTTTCTGCTCAACGTGACTTTGCCTCACGTTTAGGAATGATGTTTCTGTGTCATGCAGAGAGATTTTTACACCTTCTTATTAAGACTGACAAGTTACCAGAAAAGTTATGGCACCCAAACAAAAATATCACTCTGTTTACTTTAGAGAGAACTTTTTCTTTGATCTTTTTGGATGATGCACCAGAATTTATTTCTGTTCCACATCTGAGAATTTGCTCATTTGATCTTATTTCTTTGGAGATCTTTTTTTTTTTCTCCTCAAGATATTTCATTGATTCATTTCCATTGCTCCTATCATAAATACACCATGACTTTCAGAAAGTTCCGATTCACTTTCAACCTTACTGAAGAAATTTCTGTAACAAAAAACTTTATGAAATCTGAAGTATTAAGTTATGATGTATCCTATTTTTATATTTTAAAAATCTTGAATATTATTTTTATATATTATATATTTGCAATGCTTTTGTCTAATCACATAGATTTTATTCAGACTGAGTTATTTAACTGTTATGTAAAATATTATATAATACCACTAAAATTACTCATTATAAGATTAGTTAATTTTGTTATTTTTTATTAAAGAAGGTACATTCTTGCTCTTGTGTGGCTTCATTTAAAATATGGCTCTGTCTCACAGACAACACAATTTACATTAAAGTAGTACTATATGCTTTCCTTAAATGATTTTGAAAAATAGCTATTTCAACTCTATATATTCCTTCATAGATAAATATACACTAATTCAGGATATAGATATAGTTTGCCATAGAGGGTGCTAGGTAAATATACTTCAGTGCTTTTTATTTTTAAAGAATATAGTCCACAAAAGCTTTGATTTTTCAACTAAATATATATTTATTAATGTAGAAGATAATATATAGGTACATAAACCTGAACATTATTACTATAATAAAATATGCATGTGAATTCATTTTGCAAACAATTATTAAACATTCATTATATTCTGGCACTTTGCTATATATTAAAATTCAACATTTATTAGAATAATATTAGCCACAATGAAGGGGTTACTAACTAGAGGAGAATAAAAGTAAATTAACACATAAATATACTGTACTCTCAAAACTAGGTACATTCAAGTTAGAAATGTGCACTTGATTCTACAGGACACACACATAAAAACAAAAACAATAATTAAGATTTGTTTTTTACTCATTAGGTGATTTTCTATAGCATAAAGATATTTTAGTTAACTGTCTGATGTACCTTCTTGAAATCTATATTGTGAAATAAATTTTCATTTCAAGAATTTAAGGAATAAGAAACATAACTTTTGGTCAGGTGCAGTAGCTCACACTTGTAATCCCAGCACTTTGGGAGGGCAAGGAGGGTGGATAACCTGAGTTTAGGAGCTCGAGACCAGCCTGGCCAATATGGCAAAACCCCATATCTACTAAAAGTATAAAAATTAGCTGGGCATGGTGGTGGGCACCTGTAATCTCAGCCACTCAGGTGGCTGAGTGAGGCAGGAGAATTGCTTGAAGCTGGGAGGTGGAGGTTGTAATGAGCCAAGAGAGAGCACCACTGCACTCCTGCAAGATCTGTCAAAAATTGTGACAATAAATACATCATTTAAATAGTTTGTGTGCATGTGTTTCCATCAAAATGTTGGAACAGTGAAACACTGTTTTCATGCATTTCTTAGTTCTCGATTGTCATCCAAACTTGCTTGGGAAAGAAAATTTTGTGGCATTTAAAAGTACATTTGTTTTATCTGCCTGGATTTGAACTTCAGCACCATAAATTACAAATTATGTAATCCTAATCAAGGAAATTTTTCACTTTAATCCTCAGTTTCATCTTCTAAGAAACTCAATGCTGATATCCACTCCTGTATGGATTGTGAGGATTAAACAAAGTTAAATAATATTCATTTCACCAAGAGTCTGAACACATAGTTAGTACTCAATAAATGTTATCTATCATCATATTGTCATTGGATTGTGGCAATTGGATATATAGCCACTTAAAGAAACAAATTTGCATAACTTCCAACATTTTAAATGGTAAACATAATGAAAATGTTGTGTATACTTTATAAGGAAACAAAATAGTTGGACATATTTATCTACATATTATTTCCATCTAAGAGGTTACTATTACTATTAATTAACATGTACAAGCATGCACAATAAAGTTGTTTTTAAAGAGAACCTGAAAAAAATGCATTGGAAATTATGTATTTCCAATAAAATTTATAGACATTTCAGCCAGTATCAAACTGTTTATATAATATTGGAATCACGTAATTCAAAACTTTATAATCGAGACTGGTTCCTACTCAGCCAATATTCATATGAGAATTTTCTAAAATAGTTCCAAATACACATATATTAGTCTAAAATAAAAGCCTAAGTTTAGTTTCTATAACATGTTTTTGATATTTCTAAGTAAATTTTACAATTTTTTTATAAAATAAAAATAATTATTTCAGACACGTCATTTGCTTCTACTTCTCAGATACCTCATTTGCTTCTGCCTTCCACTGCAGATGTTGGAAAAAGGTTTTCCTACTGAATAAAACACACCAAGAGCCCAGGAAAAGTACTTTCAGGAATCTTGGTGAAATAAGAGAAACAAAACAAAACACTGTTCGGTTTTTCCACTGAATAAAACACACCCAAAGCCCAGGAAAAACACTTTCGGAATCTTGGTGGAATAATAGAAAACAAACAAACAAACAAAAACACTACCCTCACTGCTCTTACTGAAAACCCAGCCTAGAGCAGATATAACTTTTTTCCTTCAAAAGAAAGGTTTTTTTTTTCTTTTTTTTCTTTTCTTTTTTTTTTGCTTTATGTCTCATTAAAACCATGGACTTCTATAGCAATTGAACCAACAAAGCACATTTTACCACGAAAGAAGGAATATTTTGATATGCTTTCTGAATTATGCCATTTCTGAGATTTTTTGACACTAAAAACAGCTACAAGTTATTCAGCAGCATTTGCACAAAGAACAATACCTATTTTTGTTGTGAATAGTCTTGTTCCTGTTTTCTGTTTGACTTCCTGGAGCAATACACATTATGACGGATTACAAGAAAGTGCAGCACTCTCGGTATGTTTTCTATGTCCTTTTGTTTGTTTTTCAGAATGACCCCAAAATGAGCCATCAGCTACCGTAGAGCCATGAGCGTGGAGGGCCCCCGATGGCATAAACTCGAAAAGCGATTGGCCATGGAAATCAGCAGTCAACTTCAGCCTAAGCTGAATTAAAGAAATCCATCTGTCGTACTTTGGAAACATCTAGGACTCTCACTTGGATCTGTAAGAAGCCCTTCCCCAAGAGACAGCACAGCAAACTCTCTACCTGCTGCAAGTCAGTCAAGAATTTACACCTGTAGCCATTTGGCCTGTTAAGGAATAAACTTCCATGGACATTTGCAGACAAAGTTCTGCCTTTTCCATGAGCCGATAGAATTTCTAACAACCACATCATCTATAACGCTGACCTGTGTGAACTCAGGGAAGAGTTTCTGTAAGCAAATGAGTGGAATGAGCAGGACTTATGAATATGAATGAGAATGTGGATTCTGTTAGAGAATGCACTGGACACATGGATCAACTGGAAATTTCATTTCTCTAAGCAAGGCATCCTACCAGCAGCAGACAGACTGTCCCAGTTCCAGATTGTCCCCATTGTTTTTACCTGTGAAGATTCCTCCATATTGGAACTGTTTTATTGTGTCTTTTCTTTTGCATTGTAGCTAGCCAAATCCTAAGTGATGAGCACTTTGAGGTAGCAATTGTATCACTGAGTAATACACACCAATAGAGCAAGAATTGTACGCTCTAATTAAGACCAACTGCTTTTCTTATTACTGATTTTAAAAAATCTCACATCTAATGATATATATTCTTTAGAAGATGTGTTTATTGTTGGACCGGAGACCAAAATGGGAATTTTCCTTTTGGTCTTGTTTTGTAACTAGTCCCTTTCTTGAAGACAATCTCATGTTTTATATTTTTTGTTATGGGTCTGAGAATCACAATGGTATCTGTTGTGGCAAAATGTAATCTTAAACACAATAATAATTGTAACTTAATTTTCCAAATAAAACCAGAAATGTCAAAAAAAAAAAAAAAAAAAAAAAAAAAGCAATTTCAGCCAGAGGGAAAACAAAAAATTAGGAAGGAAAAGAACCAAGACCTAGTAATTTCAGATATTTATATTTGATTTTTAAAATAGAAGCTTTGGTGCCTCCAATCCCATGTCTGCAAAGAAAAAGTTTCAAACATTAAAAGCATAAGTACAAAAAAGTAACTGTAGAAGAGATAATCTTCATTGTAGAAATTTATACTTTTCTGTAATGCTTTTTATAATATTTTGAAATTCATCTTTCTATAATAATAAATTGGCAATAAGATACAGGCTTTATTAAATTAAAACCACTTTCAACAAATTGAAATATTTGTTTAAGCCTCACTCTAAATTAAGTCAATTAGTAACACCCCAAGTATTAGCTACTTTGCTTGCTTGTTTGTTTAGCACATTCCTAAATTTTGAATGAGTACATATGTTTCTAATTCGACTTACTGATTCATGGATTTACACTGCCTCAATCTGAACAGATGTCAACCACAGGTGAATAGTTTCTATTTACTCAATAATAATTTATTTACACATATGAGCAAAAAGCAGCCATTCAATATATATTTTCTGTAATTCATTTTATTTTACAAAATTATTTGATGTATATTCTTCACATATAATTAAAATATATGGATTATTCATAGTTGATAAAACAAGAGAATTCTCAAAATTATAAATATTACTTTGCATTTTAGTTCATATGTTTATTTTTTCAAGGGATAGAGTGCCATTTGATTTCTAAAATCCAAACACAATTTTAACACTGAGAAAAACGGCGAAAACATATGCTTTGTAGCTAGATTCAATTTCAATTTGTAAGTAAAGAGAAAGAAGTTGTAGATTATACATACTACGTATTTAGTGAAACTGGGAAAATTGATGTCGCCTTTGTCAATGCAAACAAAATACATTCATTAATAATAAATGCATTGTCAGTATATGCACTTCCACTCTTGGCATTATTAAAATATAAGTTTATCCTACTAACATGTTGAGTCTTTTGAACATCCAGTTAGCTTCAAAAAATCTGAATACCATTTCATTGCAGATACTTTTCCCCACTATCTCCAGAAGTCAGAAAATAATTTTCTTAACATTTCCTTGCATAATCAGTGAGTACATAAAAAAATACACCTGCATTATTTCTGTGTTAGTTGGATGTCTGCAGTGACACCAATAATAAAAACATTGTAAACATTCACAAAGATATAGTTAAAATTACAAAGATTTACTTGAGATTTTTCTAATTAAGACAACATAAACATGCGTACAGGTTCAACACCAAGTAATTTCAAGCAAAAGACTAAGAACACATCACAGGCCGGGGGCGGTGGCTCAAGCCTGTAATCCCAGCACTTTGGGAGGCCGAGACGGGCGGATCACGAGGTCAGGAGATCGAGACCATCCTGGCTAACCCGGTGAAACCCCGTCTCTACTAAAAAATACAAAACACTAGCCGGGCGAGGTGGCGGGCGTCTGTAGTCCCAGCTACTCGGGAGGCTGAGGCAGGAGAATGATGTGAACCTGGGAGGCGGAACTTGCAGTGAGCTGAGATCCGGCCACTGCACTCCAGTCTGGGCGACAGAGAGAAATTCCGTCTCAAAAAAAAAAAAAAAACACACATCACAAATACTTAGCAGGTCATATATATATATGTGTGTGTGTGTGTGTGTGTGTGTGTGTATACACACGCAGCTTGGCTATATCATTGAGGATTTGGAAGCTGAAAGCATGTATTAGTGGTTTAGAAATGTATAACAATAGGACAGATGACAATTCAAAGAGTAACTGCAGATTATTTTCCCAATATCATAACAGCAAAGCAATGAGAGTAAACAACAGATCCATTTACTTTAAAACTGTATTTACTGATTTTCTCCATAAGTTACTAAATTAGTTGCTGATAAATTGGAATATGTTTTTCCTCACAGTATCTCAGACTTAAACAAACATTAGATGACGTTAACAAGGATAAGAATCTAAACCAAGTAGGTTTTTCTGACACTTGCAGTCAGAATCTGTAATTTATAAGGATTCAAAAGTCCCTCTTACACATTCAATACTTTAGGGTGAACTCACGTGCTACAAAAGAGAAAAACAGAAAGAAAAGGAATTACGTTTTAATTACAGAACCATACAACACATATGACTGTCTACAGAAGGGCACTTTTCTAGCATTTCTGAAAACAAAAGTATTCCTAGCAGCCCAGAACAATAAATAGGATTTGATAGGATTTGTAGAAATTAGTAAGTTTGAGGGAGCGATTGATAGTAGTGACCTTTATTCTATCTTTCACCTGCTATTTCTGAGACACGACTGAAGCCTGTGGATTCTCACCAAAACTCAACCAGTATCTATTTATAAGCACATCCAGGGAAAGCATGGAACATGTCTTGAAATACATTCATGTCATAGATAGGAAACTAAGAAACTTCAGTCTATATAAACCATTTTCATCTCTTATGATACCTAAAGGTAATCACTTTGAAAAAAATATGCAACATTTAAGTAAGTACTTTTATGGAAAAGATTTATTTTCTAGCTTTAGATTCTGGTATATACATTAGTCTGATTATAAGCTCCTCCATTGAAATGATGACAAGGAAGATGAAAAATGACATGACAATTACTTTCCAGAAAACTTTTATGCTTAATTGGAAATTTAGATTAGTTGATATCTATATTTATTTTTAATATCAAAAGCCTGTTATATTAAATGTAATAGCTGCAATGTCAGTATATTTATCATATATTTAAAAATATACATTAAATACAAAAAAGAAATACTGAGGGCATAGTGATTTATACTTTTTTAACTTTAAGAGCAAATCTTACTTTGGGAGGCCATGGTGGGAGGATCACTTGAAGCTAGGGGTTCAAGACCAGCAAGGGCAACTAAGACAGACCCCATCTCAGAAAGGAGGAAAGAAAAGAAAAGAAAAGAAAAGATAAGAAAAGATAAGAAAAGAAAAGAAAAGAAAAGAAAAAGAAAGAAAGAAAGAAAGAAAGAAAGAAAGAAAGAAAGAAGAGAAAGAAGAGAAAGAAAGAGAAAGAAGGAAGAAGGAAGGAAGGAAGGAAGGAAGGAAGGAAGGAAGGAAGGAAGGAAGGAAGGAAGGAAGGAAGGAAGGAAGGAAGGAAGGAGGGAAGGGAGGGAGGGAGGGAGGAAGGGAAGGAAAGAAAGAAAGAAAGAAAGAAAGAAAGAAAGAAAGAAAGAAAGAAAGAAAGAAAGAAAGAAAGAAAGAAAGAGAGAGAGAGAGAAAGAAAGAAAGAAAGAAAGAAAGAAAGAAAGAAAGAAAGAAAGAAAGAAAGAAAGAAAGAAAGAAAGAAGAAAAGAAAGAAAGAAAGAAAGAAAGAAAGAAAGAAAGAAAGAAAGAAAGAAAGAAAGAAAGAAAAGAAAATCCAATCATGCATGTGCCTTTAATTCCAGCTGAGAGAACTGAGGTTGAGGGTTGGGACGCTAAGGTTGGAGGAGTGCTTGAGCCCAGGAGTTCGAGACCACTGTGATCTATGATTGCCCCTCACTGCACTCCAATGTGGGCAACAGAGCAAGATATTATCTATGAAATAAAAGTGAAAATAATTGTTTAAAAAGAGCAAATTTTAAGCATAAAACAGAATTTTTTGAAAACAGACAAAAAAACATATAATACACTAGCTTCCAAAGTACGATAATTATTTTATTGTATTTTGTCTTTATAATCACTGAATATATAAATTGTACATAATGCAAAGATTAGTTTAATAATACATGTGAGTATTTTCACATATTAATAGGCATAATTAACTAGAACCTATATGCTATTCTATGCAAAGAATAAAACAACACAAGTTTGGGCCTTTTATAAGCACTTTTTTTTTATTATCAAAAATACCCTCATCAGTGTCTTAGTGCCTTTTAAGCATTTCAAGTTTTTTTCCACAATTTATTTTCAAAAGAATAATTAGGACAAAAGTTTGTCGTATCTGTACTGACATTAATATACAGTAAAAGTTTGTATTCTATAAAAGTTCAGATAGTACATATTTCAGACATTGTGGTCCACACGGTCTATGACAAAAAGGTAGGAATAGTGATATGGTTTGGCTGTCTACCCACCCAAATCTCATCTTGAATTCCTTCTTGTTGTGGGAGGAAACCAGGGAGCAGTAATTAAATCATGGGGACAAGTTTTTCTCATGCTCCTCTCGTGAATAAGTCTCACAAGATATGATGGTTTTATAAAGAGGAATTCCCCTGCATGAGTTCTCTCTCTTTGCCTGCAGCCATCTACGTAAGATGTGATGTGCTCCTCCTTGCCTTCCACCATGACTGTGAGGCCTCCCCGACCATGTGGAACTGTAAGTCTGTTAAACTTCTTTCTTTTGTAAATTGCCCAGTCTTGGATATGTCTTTATTAGAAGTGTGAGAACAGAATAATACAGTAAATTGGTACCAGTTGAGTGAGGTGCTGCTGAAAAGATACCTGAAAAGATAGAAATGACTTTGGAATTGGGTAACAGAGAGAAGCTGGAACAGTTTGGAGGGCTTAGAAGAAGACAGGAAAATTTGGGACCGTTTGGAATTCTCTAGGTACTTGTTGAATTGCTTGGACCAAAATGCTTATAATGATATGGACAATGAAATCCAGGCAGAGGTGGTCTCAGATGGAGATGAGGAACCTGTTGAGAACTGAAGCAAAGATGACTCCTTTTATGTTTTAGCAAAGAGACTGGTAGCATATTGCCACTGCCCTACTGATCTGTGAAACTTTGAACAGATGATTCAGAGTATCTGGCAGACAAAATTTCTAAGCAGAAAAGCATTCAAGATGTGAGTTGGGTGCTGTTAAAGGCATTCAGTTTTATAAGGGAAACAGAGCATAACAGTTTGGAAAATTTGTAGAATTATATATATTTGTACAAATTATTTATATATTTATATATTATATAATATATACAAATTTGCAGAATTATATATATATATTTGTACAAATTATCTATATATTTTATAGAATATAAAATTTGCAACCTGACAATGCAATAGAAAAGAAAATCCCATTTTCTGAGGATAAATTCAAGTCAGCTGCAGAAATTTGCAAAAGTAATGAGCTAAATGTCAATCATCCAGACAATGGGGAAAAAGTCTCTAGGACATGTCAGAGACTTTTGTGGCAGCCCCTCTCATCAAAGGCCCAGAGGTTTAGGAGGAATAAATGGTTCCATGGGCAGGGGTCCAGGGTCCCTCTGCTGTGTGCGGTCTAGGGACTTAGTGCCCCACATCCCAGCTGCTCCAGTGTGACTAAAAGCGATCAAGGTACAGCTCAAACTGTTGCTTCAGAGGGTACAAGCCCCAAGACTTGGCAATTTCTATGTGGTGTTGAGCCTGTGAATACACAGAAGTCAAAAATTGTTGTTCGGGAACCTCACCTAGATTTCAGAAGATGTATGGAAATGCCCAGGCAGAAGTTTACTGAAGGGGCAGGGACCTCATGGAGAACCTCTGCTAAGGCAGTGAGAAAGGGAAACATGGGGGTGGAGTCCCCACACAGAGTCCCTACTAGGGCACTGCCTAGTGGGAGCTGTGAGAAGAAGACCACCATCCTCCAGAGCCCAGGATGGTAGATCCACTGACAGCTTACACCATGCATCTGGAAAAGCCACAGACACTCAACACCAGCCTGTTAAGGCAGCCAGGAGGGAGGCTGTCCCTGCAAAGCCACAGAGATGGAGCTGCCCAAGACCATGAGAACCCACCTTTTGCATCAGCATGACCTGGATATGAAACATGGAGTTAAACAAGATCATTTCTGGATGTTGAGGTTTGACTGCCCCGCTGGAGTTTGGACTTGGATGGGGCTTGTAGCCTCTCTGTTTTGGCCAATTTCTCCCATTTGGAATGGCTGTATTTGCCTGTACTCCCTGTACCCCCATTGTACCTAGGAAGTAACTTACTAGCTTTTGATTTTACAGGTTCATAGGCAGAAGGAACTTGCCTTGTCTCAGATGAAACTTTGGACTGTTGACTTTTGAGTTAATGCTGAAATAAGACTTTGGGGGACTGTTGGGAAGGCATGATTGGTTTTGAAATGTGAGGATGTGGGATTTGGAAGGGGCCAGAGGGGGAATGATATGGTTTGACTGTGTCCCCACTCAAATCTCATATTCACATGTTGTGAAAGGGACCCGGTGGGAGGTAATTGAATCATGAGGACAAGTCTTTCCTGTGATGCTCTCATGATAGTAAATAAGTCTCAGGAGTTCTGATGGTTTTATAAAGAGGAGTTCCCCCGCACAAGCTCTCTCTCTTTGTGCACCACCATCCACGTAAGATGTGGCTTGCCCCTCCTTGCTTTTCACCATGACTGTTAGTCTTCCCCAGCCATGTGGAACTGTAAGTCAAGTTAATCCTCTTTCTTTTGTAAATTGCCCAGTCGCAGGTATATCTTTATTAGCAGTATGATAGCAGACTAATACACATAAACAATACCTAAATGAGAAAACATATCTTTGTTTCAGTTAAACAATGTTTACAAAATCAGTGGTGGTTTGAATTTGTCCTGGGAGCAGTAGTTTGCCCATCTCAGCACTAAATAATCAAGACATTAATATATAATCCAAGCATAAAATACTGATTGATAGTTTTATTGTTCAAATTACAAAATTTCATTAGAATGAAAGAAAAAATCTGAAGTTCTCTCACATATACACTAATTTTCTGGAGCTCAAAATAATCCTTAATATGTTTCATTCTATCTACTTTATTTAGGGTCACAGGGCCCATTAACAGTAATTATAGTTTATATTTGTGAAAGCAACAGAATGATTTATCTGCTTTTTAGTATTTCATTTTGTTTTTACAAATTAAAATTTTTCTCACATACCAATGTCTTTACTAACAGAAAAGACAATTTGCTTCTTATCTTATCAAGAAATATGTCTTTTTCCTTTTATAAATATATCTGTTTACACTTTTCATTGAAAATTTGCATTTCTTGGAGGACTAGTAGTTATAAATGTAATTTAGAAAATTATTATAAATTTAAAATATTTGTTGAATAAAACAATAAATATCAATCCAAGTTTATACTGAAAACTCTTGTTTAATATCTATCATTATTTTCCAGATAGTTTTGAGGTAGGGACCATGGCTTGACTCCAGAGACAAGACTGGGACTCTAGGTCAGATTAAGGACTGGAAAAAAGACGACCAGGGCTTAAGCAGCTTTTAAATCAGACATGCCTACCACCGTGCCATGTCAAGTTACTGCTGCTGTGGTGACACCAGAAGTTATTGCCTTTTCCATGGCAATGACCCAATGACCCAAATGTTAATACCCTTTCCCTACAGATTCAAAGTAAGTACATGTGTCCTTATTTTGCCTAGAAATTTCTGCATAAACCACTTCTTTATCTGTGTGCAATTAAAAGTGGGTATAAATATGACTGCAAAATCCCTGAGCTGCTACTCTGCCTACATCATATCCCTGCTCTATATAAGCAGTCACGAAGCTGTAACACTGCCTCTTCAATAAAACTGTTTTCTTCTACCATTGGCTTACCCTTGAATTCTTTCCTGGACAAAGCCAAGAACCCAGTGCACTAAGCTCCACTTTGAGGCTTACTTCCCCTACATCAATTTTTTTATCTTTTTATTTTTTTTTTTTGAGACGGAGTATCGCTCTGTCGCCCAGGCTGGAGTGCAGTGGCCGGATCTCGGCTCACTGCAAGCTCCGCCTCCCGGGTTCACGCCATTCTCCTGCCTCAGCCTCCCCAGTAGCTGGGACTACAGGCGCCCGCCACTGCGCCCGGCTAATTTTTTTCTATTTTTTAGTAGAGACGGGGTTTCACCATGGTCTCGATCTCCTGACCTTGTGATCCACCCGCCTCGGCCTCCCAAAGTGCTGGGATTACAGGCGTGAGCCACCGCGCCCGTCCCCCCTACATCAATTTATCAAAGGAACTCTACTTTTCAAAACTTCAAAAGAACACTCTCTGATTAAGAAATAGAAGGTAAAATATAATCTTTAGAAAATCTCCAAATCGTGTAACTATTTTTAAAAGTATGTTATGTTAGAAACTATATTTAATAGTACAGATCTTGGCCTACAATGCTTACATTAAAATGCATATGATAACACTATATTTTGAGAAAATAAGTATAATAACATAATTGCTAATTCTGATTTTATGACTACTACACTTAACATGGGCAAAAATATTTTTCTACCTCTAGCATTGCTGTACATTTAGATACTACATTTTGTTACATAAAATTCTTTTCACTATTTGCTATAAAATAAGTTTGAAACAAAATCACAAGTGGATATTCTACTTATACCAAAGGTGAAAGGTAGTGATAATTTCATTTTTCTGGTTAATATCAATAGAAAGATACAGCCAAGATGCAATCAGTCTGAAATTCCTACTTTCTGGACAGTTCGTGTTGCTACACTATCAAAAGATCAAATAAACTGATTTCATTATCATGGTCAAGATATTTAATTTCCTAAGAGGTACGTAAATTCATTGACAGGCTTATATTCAGGAAGAGAAACTGGACATCAAAGGAAGCCACAACCTTCAAAAAAGTAACTTCTACTGAAGAAGGAACAATTAGCATTAGTGACATTAGGGCTCACTCTAATAATTGAAATGCTCCTGGTATAATTAATGCTGTTTATTCTAGGGAGCACATGGTTCCTAGTGTTTGTAGTACTATTGGATAACTTTGCTTTTATTTGTCCGTTCTTTACTGTTACCCCACACAATACTTTGTGTGGCAATGGATAGATGTACTTCTGTTGAAATTCAGGACACCTGTCATAAGGACAAATGTTAGCTTGTCAAAAACTTAGACAGACTTCAGGTCTTAACATTCTGAAGTCTAATAACTATTCTTTGATTTCTTTCAACTAAAACATCCTTCAAAACTTGCTGAAACAAAAACAAATAACTTTTTTTTCACAGTAATAACAAAAAGAATCTGAATCTGCTACACTATGACAATAATTGCCATATAATATAATGCTCATAGAATAGCCAAAACAGTAAAGATACTGCATCTAGTATCAGAAGGAAGGAAATACATGCTAAACAATTTCAGAGGAAGAAGACACACCTTACTACTAGACTTGGAAGTGCAAAGCCTGCATTTACTTGATGTGGGATACTCACTTTTGAGAACAGATTTCTAACCCACCAGAAAACACAAATTGTAATCTCTACCATATTATTGAAGGAAAGAAAATGTATAATTGTACATTGTACAACAAGAAATGGAGACTAAAATTCCCTGGGAGCTGTACAAACTGAATCGAAGTTGTGCTTTCTGTAATTGCTCTATGGAAAGTAATTACTAGTAGCCTTTGATCCTTCAGGGCATTCAAGTTCTTCATAAATTCTGATAAACAAGTAATGGGGCAGGAAATGCTACCACATTGTCCAAGTTTATAACTATCATAGATTAACCCCTGCTAGATTTCTACCATAGGCTACACGCAGAAATCTGGGATCCAGCTTTAGATAAGAGAATTCTCCCAGAAAAGGCATGCTCAGATGCAGATTGAGGATGATGTAAAGCACCGGATAAATGTATTCTCTTTCACCTATAAATAAACAAAAAGACAGAATTGTAAGCCAGAGAGCATATTTGTGCCATTAAATCTTTTAAAAATAGGAAAAGGAGATTAATTTTAAGACTTGTAAAGAAAGCTTTTCTGTTAATTTTCTCAAAATCGGAAGTCAAGGTAAGCAATAGAAAGTTTTGTTTTCTGCTCTCTGTACAGTAGTAGTCTATGTTGTTTCTACAAATAAGAAAGATTCATTATAATATAGGACAGATTAAAAAGACAAAATAAAAGCCTGAGAAGAAATGAGAACAAACAAGAATAATAAAAGCCAGCAAATTCTTTAAAATTTTAGTAGGAAGACTGAATTCTACATTAAAAGTCAACAGAAAGTAAATTTGACACTAAAGAATGTGCAATCTGCGTTTTAAAAGTCAAACCAAAGATGGCTCTTGATACAATAGAAAATGACAAAGTAATCAGAATTATGAGTGATAATAATTGATATGTATATACAAAGCAGAAATGTAATTCTCAATTATGAGGCATTAATGAATAATAATCTTAAAGAGTAGGAAGATAATAATCAAAATTTTAACTAGAGAAAAATAAAATACCTGAACTGAAAGGCAAACAACATACCAAGGAAAATTTTTTGAATACAAATTACAAAAACCAATATTAAAAAATTTTAATCTTGTCTAGTGTGGTGGCTCATGCTTGTAATACCAGTGATTCTGGAAGCTGAGGTGACAGGAGGATTACTCGAGCCCAGGAGTTCAAGGCTTCAGTGAGTTATAACCACGCCGCTGCACTCCAGCCAGGTAACAGAATGAGATCTTGGCTCTAAAAGAAAACAAAAACAACAAAAAACATGGAAAGGAAAAAAATAATCTATATTTATTTTCTCCATATCTTAAAGCAATCAGCTAAATTATTTCTAAAATAAAAATATTAACGCAAGATTAAAAGTTCATAAAATAAAATTACATTTTTCATTAGTAATATTGTAAACTACTAAAATACAATGATAACATATATTCAGTCCTTCATGATCCTGTGAAGAAGGAAATAATTAACCAGGCTCAGTTCCTATCAAAGACATTTTACAAGGTAGGGAGTAGATTTAGGGGAAGCACAGAGGAAATAATCCTGTAGTAAATAAGATTAGGAGATGTTACTACTCACAGTTTTGAAAGGACAATATGAATAATGAGAGAGAGATTATTTGATTGGATATATATCCAATCAATTATACATAAATAATATGCATATATATGTATATATAAACATGTATGTTTGCATGTGTGTGTATATATATATAAAATATATATACACACATCAGAGTTAGAGCAATTTTGAAATTTTGTGGATAAAGTGGGTCACCTGAAAGAAGCTGGGCCTCTTGATAAAATTAAAAAACACGGAAAAAAAAAAAAACTATCAACAGAGAATACTATAAACACATCTACGCAAATAAACCAGAAAATCTAGATGAAATGGATATATTCCTGGACACATACACCCTCCCAAGATTAAACCAGGAAGAAGTTGAATCCCTGAATAGACCAATAGCAAGCTCTGAAATTGAGGCAATAATTAATAGTTTACCAACCAAAAAAGTCCAGGATCAGACAGATTCACAGCCAAATTCTACCAGAGGTACAAGGAGAAGCTGGTACCATTCCTTCTGAAACTATTACAATCAGTAGAAAAGGAGGGAATCCTCCCTAACTCATTTTATGACACAAAGGTCATCCTGATACCAAAGTCTGGCAGAGATACAACAAAAAAAGAGAATTTTAGACCAATATCCCTGATGAACATCGATGCAAAAATCTGCAATAAAATATTGGCAAACCAAATCCAGAAGCACATCAAAAAGTTGATCCATCATGATCATGTGGGTTTCATCCCTGGGGTGCAAGACTGGTTCAACATACCTAAATCAATAAACGTAATCCAGCATATAAACAGAACTAAAGACAAAAACCACATGATTATCTCAATAGATGCAGAAAAGGCCTTTGACAATATTGAACAGCCCTTCATGCTAAAAACTCTCAATAAATTAGGTATTGATAGGACGTATCTCAAAATAATAAGAGCTGTTTATGACAAACCCACAGCCAATGTCATACTGAATGGGCAAAAACTGGAAGCGTTCCCTTTGAAAACTGGCACAAGACAGGGATGCCCTTTCTCACCATTCCTATTCAACATAGTGTTAGAAGTTCTGGCCAGGGCAATCAGGCATGAGAAAAAATTAAAGGATATTCAATTAGGAAAAGAGGAAGTCAAATTGTCCCTGTTTGCAGATGATATGATTGTATATTTAGAAAACCCCATCACCTCAGTCCAAAATCTCCTTAAGCTGATAAGCAACTTCAGCAAAGTCTCAGGATACAAAATCAATGTGCAAAAATCACAAACATTCTTATACGCTAATAACAGACTAACAGAGAGCCAAATCATGAGTGCACTCCCATTCACAATAGCTTCAAAGAGAATAAAATACTTAGGAATCCAACTTACGAGGGATGTGAAGGACCTCTTCAAGGAGAGCTACAAACCACGGCTCAACGAAATGAAAGAGGACACATACAAATGGAAGAACATTCCATGCTCATGGATATGAAGAATCAATATCAGGAAAAATGTCCATACTGCCCAAGGTAATTCATAGATTCAATGCCATCCCCATCAAGCTACCAATGACTTTCTTCACAGAATTGGAAAAAACTACTTTAAAGTTCATATGGAACCCAAACAGGGCCCACATTGCCAAGACAATACTAAGTCAAAGAACAAAGCTGGAGGCATCACACTACCTGACTTCAAACAATACTACAAGGCTACAGTAACCAAAACGGCATGGTGCTAATACCAAAACAGAGATATAGACCAATGGAACAGAACAGAACCCTCACAAATAATACCACACATAGATAACCATTTGATCTTTGACAAACCTGTCAAAAACAAGAAATGGGGAAAGGATTCCCTATTTTATAAATGATGCTGGGAATACTGGCTAGCCATATGTAGAAAGCTGAAACTGGACCTCTTCCTTACACCTTATACTAAAATTAATTCAAGATGGATTAAAGGCCTAAATGTTAGACCTAAAACCATAAAAACCCTAGAAGAAAACCTAGGCAATATCATTCAAGACATAGGCATGGGCAAGGACTTCACGTCTAAAACACCAAAAACAATGGCAAGAAAAGCCAAAACTGACAAATGGGATCTAATTAAACTAAAGAGCTTCTGCACAGCAAAAGAAACTACCATGAGAGTGAACAGGCAACCTACAGGATGGGAGAATATGTTTGCAATCTACTCATCTGATAAAGAGCTAATATCCAGAATCTACAAAGAACTTAAACAAATTTACCAGAAAAAATCAATCCCATCAGAAAATGGGTCAAGGATATGAACAGACACTTCTCAAAAGAAGAAATTTATGCAACCAACAAACACATGAAAAAATGCTCATCATCACCGGCCATCAGAGAAATGCAAATCAAAATCACAGTAAGATACCATCTCATACCAGTTATAATGGCGATCATTAAAAAGTCAGGAAACAGCAGGTGCTGGAGAGGATGTGGATAAACAGGAACACTTTTACACTGTTGGTGGGACTGTAAACTAGTTCAACCATTGTGGAAGACAGTGTGGCAATTCCTGAAGGATCTAGAACTAGAAATACCATTTGACCCAGCCATCCCATTACTGGGTATATATGCAAAGGGTCATAAATCATACTGCTGTAAAGACACAGGCATATGCATGTTTATTGTGGCATTATTCACAATAACAAAGACTTGGAACCAACCCAAATGTCCATTCATGATAGACTGGATTAAGAAATAAAAGAGGACACAAACAAATGGGATGTGTTGTATATGTGGCACATATACACCATGGAATACTATGCAACCATAAAAAAGGACGAGTTCATGTCCTTTATAGGGACATGGATGCAGCTGGAAACCATCATTCTCAGTAAACTATCCAAGGAGAGAAAACCAAACACCACATGTTCTCACTCATAGGTGGGAACTGAACAATGAGAACACTTGGACACAGGAAGGGGAACATCACACACCAGGGCCTGTGGTGGGGTGGGGGCTGGGGGAAGGGATAGCATTAGGAGACATACCTAATGTAAATGACAAGTTAATGGGTGCAGCACACTGACATGGCACATGTATACATATGTAACAAACCTGAACTTTGTGCACATGTACCCTAGAACTTAAAATATAATAATAATAATAATAATAAAAGTTAAAAAAAGACACAGCAAATAGGCCAGGGCTTCCAGGAAGTATAAAGGGAAAATAATACCTCAAACTCACCATCCCCTTAATATCTAACCTACTCTAGATTTTGGCAGCACCTATTTCTACTTTGTAGAGTGTTTCAACAAATTCATTTACCAAGTAACACATATTTGGTTTGAGTTTCACAGGAGAGAAACAGATTCGGACTGTGGAATAAGGTGGTCTAACACTTGGGTCATATGATACAGCAGATCCAACTGTGGGTGAAATGTCTACGGTAAATAGAAATGTTTTAGGAAGGCCACCACTAGTGAACTATAATGTATATACTCTAAGTAGTTTGAAGTAAATATAAGCCATTGAATATAGAATGTGTTCTTTGGAAAAATATCCTTTATTAACCTGGCAGATGATAGAAATAGAGTGATTTTTCATGAAACTTCAGGTTACTACTTAACCGGTCTACCTTAGTTAGACTCTAGAGATCTGAGCCATAAAGCCATAAATTTGAGTATATTAGCAGCAGTCTATTGTCAAATGAAAATAGTGCATGGGAGCATATAAGGTAACAGGTGTTGGAAAGGCATGTAAGTTGTCTAAGGAAGTAGATCAGATGCTCATGGAACACATTTCTACATTGCCTTCTCACCTTAAACCCACAAAGCCCCATGTAGTATGTCCTGCAATCTCTTGACTGAGGAAGAAAAACCAATGAGATCTAAATTAGGATAATGCTAATAAACATACTAGTACCACTTGAAAGTGAACAACTGCAAAAATGAAAACCCTCCAAGTGGTTAAACTTAACTCTTCACCTCCAGTTGCTGACTTCATCTGAAGGGAGAGGTAAGTATGAATTGACATTAACACATGGAACATAGCTGATAATTTGCTGAAAGGTCAAAAACTTAGGAGGAAAAAGAATGGACATTGGATGATAAGAAGGTCTAGAAAGAGCTACGTGAAGAAATCTCTCAATTTGACAAATATATGAGAATATTTGTTTCCCAAAAGAGTGCACATCAAAAATTAAGCACAGAAAAATAAGGCTCTCAATAATCAGGTAATCAACGTACATTTTCTGGGTTCCAGTAAGCTTTTCCTCCCGTACCTCTTGTCCTTGTTCTATGGATTAACTATGAAGTGTTGATCACAGCAGGGAGGAGGTTGTATATAAATTCAACAATAATAATTTCTATCTAATGAGTCTAATCTGGTCATAGCCAACAGCAGAAACTATCAGTGGTTCCTCCTATGGCACAGATCCACAGGGGGAAATAGCAAGCCACTTGAAAACACGTTGATTACATTGAACCAATTTTACTGTGACATTTTTATCCTCATTAGAAGATGGACACCTTTTTTTCTCTTCTGTTATAATTAATACTTAACAGCCTCATTAAGATGTAATTAAGATACCATATAATTTACCTATTTAAACAATTGAATGTTCTTAGTATATTCACACATGATTATACAGACATGATCACATTTAATTTTAGAATATTTTTGTCACTACCAAAAATATCCTAATTGCATCTATTAGCAGTCACTCTAAACTTCACCCACATGTCCCCCATTCCCAGCAACTACTAGCTTGCATTTTGTCCTTATAGTATTGTCTATTTTGGGCAATTTTTATATTTGAACAGTTGTAATATGTAGTTTCTTGTGGTTGTATATTTTACAACATATTTCAAGTTCTATCTTTGTTGTAGCTTGTAATATTATTCATATTTTGTTGATTGGTATTCCATTGCATTGATATATTTGTTTATCCATTTATGACTTTATAGATATTTGGATCATTTCCACTTTTTGATACTAACAAACATGTCAATATGTATATTCATGTATGAATTTTTGTTTATATAAAGTGTCTTTAATTCTCTTGGTTATATCCGTAGGAGTAAAATTGGTGGCTTATGTGGTAAGTCTACATTTAACATTTTGATAATGTGTCAAGTTGTTTTGTAAAGCAGTTGTGTTATTCTCTATTCCCACCAGCAATGTCTGATGGTTTCAATTTCTGGATATCCTTACCAACACTTGCTATTATCTATCTTATTTTTCTAATTAAGGCCTTCAAGAAAATCACAAGTGTGATTTCATTGTGATTTTGACTTGCCTTTTCCTAATTATTAATAATATTAAATATCCTATCATGTGCTGCTTATTGGCTATTTGTGTATCTTATTTGAAATAAAATGTCTATTTAAATCTTTACATTAAAAAATTGGGTGAAATGGTTTTTTACATTGTTGATATACTTCTCTTATTATACATATAAGGCTGGATGTAGTGGTTCATGCCTGTAATCACAGCACTTTTGGAGGCCAAGGTGGGAGTTTGGCTTGAGGCCAGGAGTTCAAGACCAGCAATGGCATTAGGAGACGGTGTGTCAAAAAAAAAAAAAAAAAAAAAAAAAGATGAGTGATAGATGATAGATAGGTAGATAGATAGATAGATAGATAGATAGATAGATAGATAGATATGTAATTTGAAAATATTTTCTCCCAATCTATGTTTTTTTCATTTTCTTGTTATTTTTTATGCACAAAAGTTGCTAATTTTAAAAACATCCACATTATTGATTTTTCCCCCTTTAGTTGCTGTGCTGTAGATGTGAACAGATCAGCAATTAATTCTGAAATTGAATCAGTAATAAAAAATCCCTGACAACCAGAAAAAGCTGAGGACCAGATGGACTCACACCTGAACTGTACCAGATATACAAAGGAAAGCTGGTACCAATCCTACTGAAACTATTTCAAAAAAATTAAGAAGGAGGGACTCCTCTCTAACTTATTATGTGAAACAAGATCCCACTTGATACCATAATCTGGCAAGAACACAACAAAAAAAGAGAACTACAGGCCAATATGATAGATACAAAAATCCATGATAAAATACTATCAAACTGAATACAGTACCACATTAAAACCTTAACAGTTATTAAAATGGCCCAATTGCCCAAAGAAATCTAGAGTTTTGATGCTATTCCCATCAAATTACCATCATTTTTTACACAACTAGAAAAAACTATTCTAAAATTCCAACCAAAAAAGACCCTACATAGCCCAAATTTCCAAAACAATTCTAGAACAAAAACAAAAACAAAGACTGAGGCATCACCTTACCCAACTTCAAACTAAACTACAAGGCTACTGTAGCCAAAACAGTATGATACTGGTACAAAAGCAGACACACAGGTCAATAGAACAGAATAGAGAACCTAGAAAATAAAGCTGTACACCCACAGTCAACTGATCTTCAACAAAGTCGGCAAAAATAAACAACGGGGAAGGATTGCCCTATTAAAGAAATAACACTGGGAAAACTGGTTATCCATATGCAGAAGAATAAAACTGGACCCCCGTCTCTTACCATATACAAAAATTAACTCAAAATGTATTAAAAACCTAATTGTAAGATCTCAAACTATAAAAAATCTTAGAAGAAAATCAATCTCAGCAAAGAATTTATGACTAAGTCCTCAAAAGCAATTTGCAACAAAAACAAAAAATTGATCAATGGTACCCAGTTAAATTAAAGAGGTTCTGCATAGCAAAAGAAACTATCAAGAGTAGAAAAACAACCTATAGAATGAGAGAAAATATTTACTAACTATGCATCCAGCAAAGGACTAATATCCAGAACTTAAATGAATCAACAAGAAAAAAACAAATAATCCCATTAAAACGTGGGCAAGGGGCATGAATTGATACTTCTTTTAAAAAGACATACATGCAGCCAACAAACATGAAAAATTGCTCAACTTCACTAATCATCGGAGCAATGCAAATCAAAACCGCAACGAAATACCATCTCACACAAGTCAGATGGCGATTATTAAAAAGTCAAAAAATAACAGATGCTGGTGAGATTGCAGAGAAAAGGGAATGCTTACATACTGTTGGTAGGAATGTACATTAGTTCAGCCATTATAGAGAGCAATTTGGAGATTTCTCAAAGAACTAAAAATAGAACTACCTTCGACCCAGCAATTGCATTACTGTGTATATACCCAGAGGAAAATACATAATTCTACCAAAAATACACTTGTACTCACATGTATATTGCAGCACTATACACAATAACAAAGACGTTTGACCAACCTAGGTCTCCGTCAATGGTGAATTGGATAAAGAAAAGGTGGTACATACACACCATGAAATGCTATGCAACCATAAAAAGGAATGAAATTGTTTATTTTGCAGGACATGGATGAAGATGGAAGCCATTATCCTAAGTGAATTAATGCAGAGACAAAACAAACAAAAAAACAAACAAAAAAACAACAACAACAAATATTGCATGTTGTCATTTATAAGTGAGAGCCAAATATTGTGTTCATATGGACACAAAGATAAACACAATAGACTCTGGGAACTCCAAAAGGAAGAGCGGAGAGTGCAAGGTCTAAAAAACTTCCTTTTGGGTACTATGTTCACTATATGGGTGACGGGATCAGTAGAGGTCCAACTTGCAGCATCAGACTATATATACCCTTTAAACAACCTGCACATGTACACCTTGAATCTAAAATAAAAATGTAAAAACGTCAAAGCTAAAAGAAAGTGCCAAAGTCAATGTCATCAATATTTATGCTATGTTTTCTTTAGTTTTGTGCCTTTAGCTTTTATATTAACTCTAAAGCATTTTAACTTTGCATGCGGTGTGAGGTAGGAGTCCAACTTCATCTTTTTTTTTTTTTTTTTTCCTTTTCATTTGGCTATCGTGTCCTGTCAGTGCCATCCTTTCAGACGAATCTCTGAATCTCCTCATCCTCATGGTCCACCTTTCCATCATGTGGATTCCCTGCACTACTGGACCAGAGCTTGGGGTAGAAACCTGCTTTTCCTAGAGTGACAACCTTGCTCTATGAGAAGGCACCGGAGATTTAGGAGTAGCAATCCTGGGCCTTTGAATCACTGTGTATGAAGGCACAAGCTGAGGAAGAAATGTTTGGAGCCCCAATATTCTTGGCCTGTTATACCTGGGGTAGGACTTCTAGAGGACTTGGCTAGAGGAAGGGAGACCTGCTTCTCTCAGCCATGCCTACCTGGAATAGAGCCTCTCCAAAATGCCCTTGAGTGAAAGGGTGAAAAACAACATCTTGGTTGTTTGGAGAATAGGGGAACCCTGTATATTTGGCTGCACATTACCAGTATAGAGCATCCCTAACAAAATTGAGTGAGAGGGGCTGCAGTAAGGTAATAGATAATACCACAAATGACACAGACATCCACTGTTCTTGTTAAGATTTAGTAGATTTTCATGAACAAAGATTTCTCTATTTACTATATTCAGAAATTTTAATGATTGTATTTTTAAAATATTCTGCGGTTAAATTGCTGTCTTGGTTTTACAAGGTTTCACTAAGATCCTTACCTGGCCATTCTGATAGTCACACATTAAGAAACTTACCTGGATATATTTATTTTCTTCCCTACCCGCAGTGCTTCTGCCAAAACCCTTATCTATATATTTATAAAATGTTATTTGCTCTCAGGGTAATCCACACAGCATTAAGGAATAATAAAGCATCTTCCTAAAGGTAACTCATTATAATTCAAAACACAGTATCTAGACCACAGAATTCATTGATGTTACTTTGAGCTAAATGAAGAAGATGGCCTGAAAGCACAGTAGAATAACATTTTGAATACTTAGGTCTAGTTTCAGGTAGTAGAGTATCTGAACTGGAAACAAATATATGTTAATATATATCCCACAGTCAGAATATGCTGGTCAGGAAACCAGGAAGTTTATATAGGTGAGGCTCATTTTAAATCGTGCATGAAAAAATTTGAAACAAATGTAATCGTTTTATGTGTTCATGGTGTTTGAGTGTGTGTGGTGTGTGTGCATGTGCATGAGTGTACTAAATATATATGAAATACATGAAACCAATTTTTTTCTTTAACTCTTTTTTTTACTATCTCACAGTAAGTTAGTAATATTTCCTACATATTGCCTACATAGTAAGATAGTAAGATTTCCTACAAATTTCTTACATAGTAAGATTTTCTACATATTTCAGTATTTAATTCAGTATTACAAATCAAGATAGCTCATTGAAATAGTGAATGAGCTATAAATAAATAAATATCAATAAATATAAAGTAGCATATGGGAGGTGTGTCTCCATTTATGGTGGAGGTAAGCATGACTTTAGTGGTGTGGGTAAAGTATGATGTTGTTATTGTTATGTATATATTCCGAGTCTATGAGGATGTGAGCTGTACTGTATTAGCTGGTCTACTCAGTATTATCCCCACATTCCTCTGTGCAATGCAAAAAAGCCTGGTACAGGTTTTCCAGAATCTCTTTACCTGTACATTTTGGGTTAGAGTTTGTCAATGACAGGAGTTTATAAAATATTTGGAAAATGAATGAGGAAGACAAAGAAAAGCATTATTTATGGAGCATGTTGTAGTCAGATGAGATGGCCTGGCAGATTTTCTCATGATCCCTGATTCTCAACAATGGTAGTTAGTTATGTGAGTGTAGCAATTCTCACTTCTGAGATTATGCTTTGATGATTTGGGGTAGACCAATGGCTTCACAGACCTCTCTGCTTGCTCCTCTTCCATAGTGGTAGCCAGACGCAATGCCCCTGAGATCTTTCAATAATTCCAGTTTCTCATATGCATCAGGGGCAGTATTCCAGATCTTCTTTTCCTCACTTCCATCTGCATACAAGTAAACTCTTATTTCTACATCTGTCTTCATGGTATAGCACACATATGGTTAGTTTTCTGACCAAACTGAGACTGACATACCATGTGTGTTCATGTAATAGAAACATAGTCAAGTATAAATATTCTCAGGTACAGCTAAATTCATTATTTTTAAATTTGTTTGTATAATACATTCATAAGTTAGAAAATCAACTATTCTAATTTATACATTTTAAAGAAAAACAACTATTATTATTTTATTTTATTTAAGAAAAAAGTGTACTATTTGCCCAGCTGATTACACTAGGCTTTCCTTCCCATGTAACTGGGTGCTACACTTAGTTCCACACTTGCAAGTCTTTCTGTAGCTCTCGCCAATGAAAAAGAGTGGGGAACTGGTACTGATTTGGTACTTAAAACTGCTTAATGTTACATACATATTTAACTTGAGAGTAATGCTTAATATTTATTTTTTTCTTTTGTATTAAGGTACAAATTGTGTGCTACATGGATATTTGTGGGTCAATGGATAAGGATAGGGAGGTGCATGGGGCTTTAATTATTCTTTTCCTAGATGTTCTATATTTAGTAACTGTCCATTTAAGGATATTCCAGTCCTTCAAAATGAAGACATAGTGTTGGGGCAATGTCAATTCTCATTACTAAGGAGTGACTACAAAATGAGAGCAAGATGAGTTACATCATTTAAAGAGAAAAACATAGATCTTGACCAGTAGCTCATAGAGAGCGTTATCTTATATACGTTCCCTCCAATTAGTGTTATGATCTTTCCCACATGCACTTTTTCTCATTTCTTTCTTATTTGCCACAATAGCACAGATACAGGTTAATAAATTTATTTAATTGAAGCATGTTATATTGGTTTTTTACAAATATAATCCAGTGTATATCCTTTGCCAAGCATCTAGCAAGTATCATGAGAAAAATGAGTGTACAATTTTGTACACTGTAGTGGGGAACATTTTAGTTGTCTGACATATACGTTTGCTTACCAATAATTGGAGGAGATCAATGGTAACTGTGTAGTCTGGGAGGCTGATCTAGGTGGAGTGATTTCCAAATACATTAAATATATAAATTATATTTTATGTCTGTATTCTTGACTTATAAAAGGTGTGCCTTGAGACCAATTGTTTGTAAGTGGGCAATAGTAAACATAGTTCTATAAAAGTCTTGGCTGACTTGATGCAACATATTATTAGATCAACAAAAGATACACACCCCGTTTTGCCAGTTGTAGAAAAATAAATTGAAATAAAAGCTTGTGGAGACCAAAGAGGACTGAGAAATTTCTATATCTGGTGCTATTGTTAAATGAACAATATTTACAAAACGTGATTTTATCGAGGAATAACAAGTAATTCAAATAATGAGCTTCCTTGAAGCTTTCAATCAAATTAATAATGAGCTTCCAAAAGCAGAACTATTTTAAACATTTTAACTACTACATTCTGATATTTATTTTCAACTCAGCCCCCTTAAAAATTCACTAAAGAACTCAAGTGGGTGGAACATTCATTATCCTAGTTTGTAACCTGAGATAATTGGTAATTCCATACCTTTTTTACAATTATGAGCAAACTTCAGAATAATCATCTGTATGCTGGTGAAACAGATTGTTATGAATTCTTACCAAGGTAATGAATAATATACATAACAGTTGGGTTTGGTCTTTTTGAGAGCTGCTTGTTTTCTGGAAAGGTGATTTTAGAGAAAACTATCAACTCTAAAAGTCCTTAGTTCAAGGCTTATTTATTTATTGGTTATTGTTCAGACCCCAGTATTGAATTCTGCTCATTATAGTTTGGTTAGAGTATGAATCATGTGTCCACTACGTATGATATTTTTATTGATAGTAAATTTTCCTATTTCCAATCCAGTTCATTGGCCTGGACCGCTCCCTTCCACCTTTATATCAATAGAGGAGCATGACAGATGCTGCTAAATAAAGTGTGATTCTGATTATCTCAACTAAATGTTTCCCTGTTTCACTCATGTTGTCACCTGGGTGGCAAAAAGGTGTCTCAAGCAACCTCACATGTTCAAAACTAAATATTTTTCACCCCCCTTTCCAGCCATGTGATATATGGCGCTTCCACAGTTTTAGCTAACTCAATGAATATGTATCAGTAATGTAATCCCAAAGCCTTGTATAATGTTTTATTTTTCTCATGCTTAAACATTTTCAGTTCAATTTTCCAGAAAATTTGGTGGAAAGCTGTAGCTTCAAAATATGGTCCTAGCTGACCACCCTAATATTCAGTGCATTTATCTGCTCCAAGTCACTATCATCTTTCCATTGCTTTGTTTTAATGGCTTCCTAACTTGTCTTTTAACTTTAGCGTTAGTCATCTTCATTCTACACTTAACACAGTTTTAATAATCAGGTCAAAGTGCATGAACCTCTTTTGCACTAAATCCTGCAAATATTCTCATTTCACTTAGACAAGACTCAAACTCCATATAAGTTCCATGTAATTTTACCCGCCTCTCTCCACCATCTTGTTTTCTAGTTGACCTTATTTCTTGTTATTTCACCAACTTCACTACTCTGTATAAGTCATCTTGGCCTCTTTACTATTCTTCAAGCATGCTATATAATATACTTTCTTAAGGCCTTTACTCTTCTTAGAATATTTTATCTAAAGATGTTTGATTTTAGTGAAATAAAATACAATTGTATTTGTAGTAAACTAAAAAATGTTTATTTTGGTGAAATGCTTCCTCACGTCTATCTAGTTTTATTCAAAACTTATAATTTTTCAGTAAAAATTATCTATCTCCTATATTTTATATTAAATACTTTCTACACCTGGTATATTCCTTATCAAACTTATCAAACTTTCTATCTTACTTTTCTCTAGGGAACTTATCACTACCTAACACTGTACACATTTGCTATTGTTATCTCCCCAACTAAAACATAAGCTCAAGATGATATCTGCTTCTTTTGTTCATTGCTTCATCTGTAGGGTCTAGAAGAGTGCTTGGAATAAAGTGGTGTTAAAATATGTATTAATGAATCAGTTAATAAAATACATTTTTCAATGGTTTTTATTCAATGCCATTGAAATATATTTCCCATTTAGCAATGTTGTGTAAAACTAAGAAATATTATAAATATGTCTAATATCACATCAGAACTTTATTTGTATTTGTAAAAATTATATATTTCATTTTTTAATTATTATACTAACAAAAATACATTATTAGGCAGCTCATTGTTGTGTACAATGCACTACAACAACACGGACCATATGAAAAAGCCTCTAGAGAGACTCTTGTGTTATTCAATCAAGATTATCTTACAGTGTTAGTGTCTGGAGTTTTGAAACCATTCAAAATACCCTTGCTTATCCTCTTGGCACAACCATGGCAATAACATTATTTTTAGCTATAAAATTGCCAGTAATTTATATTCAAATTAGTTTATAAATAATTTGCATAAAAACCAGGCTTTCAAATGAATACTATGATCAGCTATTGAAATGTTGATCTTTAATTTAGGCCCTTATTATTAAGTAGAATAAAAGGCCATTCATTGAATGGACACAAAAATTAAGAAAAAAAATTATGCTACATCTAAGCACCAGATTGGAAATATTCCTAAGGTTTATGAGCAAATAAAATACTTGCACTTACACACAACAGAAAAGCTTTCTGTAGAAAAAACAACTAGTAGACATTGGGAATTACTAAAATAATTTAATTATTTAAAAAATAAAAATAGAAATTTAATGTTTCCTAATTACAAGCTTGACTCTGAATTACTTAGACCTCTTATTAATTTACAAATCTGTCTGAGAAGAATCACACTGCCAATAAAAATATAGTTTAAAATAGAGGAGGAAAGTAACAAGTTTTGTTGAACATATTGATTCATTTTACTTTGAAAAGGATATTCTGAAGCTGTCATTGGGGCTTTTAAATGATGTTTCTGACAACCACTTACTACCTAACACTCTTGATGAGTGTCCTTACCAGCTTTTAACAGTTCACATTCTATTTTTTTATTGGAATGAATCATGAATTCTTACTTTTTTCCCTGCCTCTTTTTCTTAACTTATCATAAGGCAGAAATCAGCAGATTTGAACTTGGTATCAGGAGAAAATTACACCCAGATTTTGATTTTATTATGTATTACTTTGCATGCACATGAATAATAAGAATATTCAGTAATAGCTACTATTGCTTTTAGAGTATAGAGTTTCAAATAACATTTAAGGATTTAATTTTTCAATGTGATTTCTTTTTTTTTTTTCTTATTAAACTTTAAGTTCTAGGGTACATGTGCATAACGTGCAGGTTTGTTACATATGTATACCTGTGCCATGTTGGCGTGCTGCACCCATCAACTCATCAGCACCCATCAACTCGTCATTTACATCAGGCATAACTCCCAATGCAATCCCTCCCCCCTCCCCCCTCCCCATGATAGGCCCCGGTGTGTGATGGTCCCCTTCCTGAGTCCAAGTGATCTCATTGTTCAGTTCCCACCTATGAGTGAGAACATGCGGTGTTTGGTTTTCTGTTCCTGCGATAGTTTGCTGAGAATGATGGTTTCCAGCTGCATCCATGTCCCTACAAAGGACACAAACTCATCCTTTTTTATGGCTGCATAGTATTCCATGGTGTATATGTGCCACATTTTCTTAATCCAGTCTGTCACTGATGGACATTTGGGTTGATTCCAAGTCTTTGCTATTGTGAATAGTGCCCCAATAAACATATGTGTGCATGTGTCTTTATAGCAGCATGATTTATAATCCTTTGGGTATATACCCAGTAATGGGATGGCTGGGTCATATGGTACTACTAGTTCTAGATGCTTGAGGAATCGCCATACTGTTTTCCATAATGGTTGAACTAGTTTACAATCCCACCAACAGTGTAAAAGTGTTCCTATTTCTCCACATCCTCTCCAGCATCTGTTGTTTCCTGACTTTTTAATGATTGCCATTCTAACTGGTGTGAGATGGTATCTCATTGTGGTTTTGATTTGCATTTCTCTGATGGCCTGTGATGATGAGCATTTTTTCATGTGTCTGTTGGCTATAGGAATGTCTTCTTTTGAGAACTGTCTGTTCATATCCTTTGCCCACTTTTCGATGGGGTTGTTTGTTTTTTTCTTGTAAATTTGATTGAGTTCTTTGTAGGTTCTGGATATTAGCCCTTTGTCAGATGAGTAGATTGCAAAAATGTTCTCCCATTCTGTAGGTTGCCTGTTCACTCTGATGGTAGTTTCTTTTGCTGTGCAGAAGCTCTTTAGTTTAATTAGATCCCATTTGTCAATTTTGGCTTTTGTTGCCGTTGCTTTTGGTGTTTTAGACATGAAGTCTTTGCCCATGCCTATGTCCTGAATGGTATTACCTAGGTTTTCTTCTAGGGTTTTTATGGTATTAGGTCTAACATTTAAGTCTCTAATCCATCTTGAATTAATTTTCGTATAAGGAGTAAGGAAAGGATCCAGTTTCAGGTTTCTACCTATGGCTAGCCAATTTTCCCAGCACCATTTATTAAATAAGGAATCCTTTTCCCATTTCTTGTTTCTCTCAGGTTTGTCAAAGATCAGATGGCTGTAGATGTGTGGTATTATTTCTGAGGACTCTGTTCTGTTCCATTGGTCTATATCTCTGTTTTGATACCAGTACCATGTTGTTTTGGTTACTGTAGCCTTGTAGTATTGTTTGAAGTCAGGTAGCGTGATGCCTCCAGCTTTGTTCTTTTGACTTAGGATTGTCTTGGCAATGCAGGCTCTTTTTTGGTTCCATATGAACTTTAAAGCAGTTTTTTCCAATTCTGTGAAGAAACTCGTTGGTAGCTTGATGGGGATGGCATTGAATCTATAAATAACCTTGGGCAGTATGGCCATTTTCACGATATTGATTCTTCCTATCCATGAGCATGGTATGTTCTTCCATTTGTTTGTGTCCTCTTATTTCACTGAGCAGTGGTTTGTAGTTCTCCTTGAAGAGGTCCTTTACATCCCTTGTAAGTTGGATTCCTAGGTATTTTATTCTCTTTGAAGTGATTGTGAATGGAAGTTCATTCATGATTTGGCTCTCTGTTTGTCTGTTACTGGTGTATAAGAATGCTTGTGATTTTTGCACATTAATTTTGTATCCTGAGACTTTGCTGAAGTTTCTTATCAGCTTAAGGAGATTTTGGGCTGAGACAAGGGGTTTTCTAAATATACAATCATGTCATCTGCAAACAGGGACAATTTGAATTCTTCTCTTCCTAACTGAATCCCCTTTATTTCTTTCTCTTGCCTGATTGCCCTAGTCAGAACTTCCAACACTATGTTGAACAGGAGTGGTGAGAGAGGGCATCCCTGTCTTGTGCCAGTTTTCAAAGGGAATTTTTCCAGTTTTTGCCCATTTGGCATGATATTGGCTGTGGGTTTGTCATAACTAGCTCTTATTATTTTGAGATACATTCCATCAATACCGAATTTATTGAGTGTTTTTAGCATTAAGGGCTGTTGAATTTTGTCAAAAGGCCTTTTCTGCATCTATTGAGATAATCATGTTTTTTGTCTTTGGTTCTGTTTATATGCTGGATTATGTTTATTGATTTGCGAATGTTGAACCAGCCTTGCATCCCAAGGATGAAGCCCACTTGATCATGGTGGATAAGCTTTTTGATGTTCTGCTGGATCCGGTTTGCCAGTATTTTACTGAGGATTTTTCCATTGATGTTCATCAGGGATATTGGTCTAAAATTCTCTTTTCTTGTTGTGTCTCTACCAGGATTTGGTATCAGAATGATGTTGACCTCATAAAATGAGTTAGGGAGGAGTCCCTCTTTTTCTATTGATTGGAATAGTTTCAGAAGGAATGGTACCAGCGCCTCCTTGTACCTCTGGTAGAATTCAGCTGTGAATCCATCTGGTCCTGGACTTTTTTTCATTGGTAGGCTATTAATTATTGCCTCAATTTCAGAGCCTGCTATTGGTCTATTCAGGAATTCAGCTTCTTCCTGGTTTAGTCTTGGGAGAGTGTAAGTGTCCAGGAAATTATCCATTTCTTCTAGATTTTCTAGTTTATTTGTGTAGAAGTGTTTATAGTATTCTCTGATGGTAGTTTGTATTTCTGTGAGGTCGGTGGTGATATCCCCTTTATCATTTTTTATTGTGTCTATTTAATTCTTCTCTCTTTTCTTCTTTATTAGTCTTGCTAGTGGTCTATCAATTTTGTTGATCTTTTCAAAAAACCAACTCCTGGATTCATTAATTTTTGGGTTTTTTTTTTTTTGTGTGTCTCTTTCTCCTTCAGTTCTGCTCTGATCTTAGTTATTTCTTGCCTTCTGCTAGCTTTTGAATGTGTTTGCTCTTGCTTCTCTAGTTCTTTTAATTGTGATGTTAGAGTGTCAATTTTAGATCTTTCCAGCTTTCTCTTGTGGGCATTTAGTGCTATAAATTTCCCTCTACACACTGCTTTAAATGTGTCCCAGAGATTCTGGTATGTTGTATCTTTGTTTTCATTGGTATCAAAGAACATTTTTATTTCTGCCTTCATTTCCTTAGGTATCCAGTAGTGATTCAGGAGCAGGTTATTCAGTTTCCATGTAGTTGAGCGGTTTTGATTGAGTTTCTTAGTCCTGAGTTCTAGTTTGATTGCACTGTGGTCTGAGAGACAGTTTGTTATACTTTCTGTTCTTGTACATTTGCTGAGGAGTGCTTTACTTCCAATTATGTGGTCAATTTTGGAATAAGTGTGATGTGGTGCTGAGTAGAATGTATATTCTACTGATTTGGGGTGGAGAGTTCTGTAGATGACTATTAGGTCTGCTTGCTGCAGAGATGAGTTCAATTCCTGGATATCCTTGACTTTCTGTCTCATTGATCTGTCTAATGTTGACAGTGGGGTGTTGAAGTCTCCCATTATTATTGTATGGGAGTCTAAGTCTCTTTGTAAGTCTCTAAGGACTTGCTTTATGAATCTGGGTGCTCCTGTATTGGTGGATATATATTTAGGATAGTTACCTCTTCCTGTTGAATTGATCCCTTTACCATTATGTAATGGCCTTCTTTGTCTCTTTTGATTTTTGATGGTTTAAAGTCTGTTTTATCAGAGACTAGTATTGCAACCCCTGCTTTTTTTTGTTCTCCATTTGCTTGCTAGACCTTCCTTCATCCCTTTATTTTAAGTCTATGTATGTCTCTGCATGTGTGATGGGTCTCCTGAATACAGCAAACTGATGGGTCTTGACTCTTTATCCAGTTTGCCAGTCTGTGTCTTTTAATTGGAGCATTTAGTCCATTTACATTTAAGGTTAAGATTGTTATGTGTGAACTTGATCCTGCCATTATGATATTAACTGGTTATTTTGCTCGTTAGTTGATGCAGTTTCTTCCTAGCCTCGATGATCTTTACATTTTGGCATGTTTTTGCAATGGCTGGTACCGGTTGTTCCTTTCCATGTTTAGTGCTTCCTTCAGGGTCTCTTCTAAGGCAGGCCTAGTGGTGACAAAATCTCTAAGCATTTGCTTATCTGTAAAAGATTTTATTTCTCCTTCACTTATGAAACTTAGTTTGGCTGGATATGAAATTCTGGGTTTACAATTCTTTTCTTTAAGAATGTTGAATATTGGCCCCCACTCTCTTCTGGCTTGTAGAGTTTCTGCCGAGAGATCTGCTGTTAATCTGATGGGCTTCCCTTTATGGGTAACCCAACCTTTCTCTCTGGCTGCCCTTAAGATTTTTTCCTTCATTTCACCTTTCATGAATCTGGCAATTATGTGTCTTGGAGTTGCTCTTCTCCAGGAGTATCTTTGTGGCATTCTCTGTATTTCCTGAATTTGAATGTTGGCCTGCCCTACTAGGTTGGGGAAGTTCTCCTGGATGATATCCTGAAGAGTGTTTTCCAACTTGGTTCCATTTTCCCCCTCACTTTCAGGCACCCCAATCAGACGTAGATTTGGTCTTTTTACATAATCCCATACTTCTTGCAGGCTTTGTTCATTTCTTTTTCTTCTTTTCTCTTTAGGTTTCTCTTCTCACTTCATTTCATTCATTTGATCCTCAATCGCTGATACTCTTTCTTCCAGTTGATCGAGTCAGTTACTGAAGCTTGTGCATTTGTCACGTATTTCTCGTGTCATGCTTTTCATCTCTGTCCATTCGTTTATGGCCTTCTCTGCATTAATTATTCTAGTTATTAATTCTTCCCCTTTTTTTTTTTTCAAGATTTGTAGTTTCTTTGAGCTGGATACGTAATTCCTCCTTTAGCTCTGAGAAGTTTGATGGACTGGAGCCTTCTTCTCTCATCTCGTCAAAGTCATTCTCTGTCCAGCTTTGATCCGTTGCTGGCGATGAGCTGTGTTCCTTTGCAGGGGGCGATGCACTCTTACGTTTTGAATTTCCAGCTTTTCTGTCCTGATTTTTCCCCATCTTTGTGGTTTTATCTGCCTGTAGTCTTTGATGATGGTAACGTACTGATGGGGTTTTGGTGTGGGTGTCCTTCCTGTTTGTTAGTTTTCCTTCTAACAGTCAGGACCCTCAGCTGTAGGTCTGTTGGAGTTGCTTGAGGTCCATTCCAGACCCTGTTTGCCTGGGTATCAGCAGCAGAGGCTGCAGAAGATAGAATATTGCTGAACAGCAAGTGTACCTGTCTGATTCTTGCTGTGGAAGCTTCCTCTCAGGGGTGTACTCCACCATGTGAGGTGTGGGGAGTCAGTCTGCCCCTAGTGGGGGATGTCTCCCAGTTAGGCTACTCAGGGGTCAGGGACCCACTTGAGCAAGTAGTCTGTCTGTTCTCAGATCTCAGCCTCCGTGTTGGGAGATCCACTGCTCTCTTCAAAGCTGTCAGACAGAATCATTTGCATCTGCAGAGGTTTCAGCTGCTTTTTGTTGTTGTTGTTGTTTAGCTGTGCCCTGTCCCCAGAGGTGGAGTCTACAGAGACAGGAAGGACTCCTTGAGCTGCTGTGAGCTCCACCCAGTTGGAGCTTCCCAGCGACTTTGTTTATCTACTTAAGCCTCAGTAATGGTGGGTGCCCCTCCCCCAGCCTCGCTGCTGCCTTACCCCGAGATCGCAGACTGCTGTGCTAGCAATGAGGGAGGCTCCCTGGGCATGGGACCCTCCCAGCCAGGTGTGGGATATAGTCTCCTGGTGTGCCCGTTTGCTAAGATCCTTGGTAGAGCGCAGTATTGGGGTGGGAGTTACCTGATTTTCCAGGTGTTATGTGTCTCAGTTCCCCTGGCTAGGAAAAGGGATTCCCTTCCCCCTTGAGCTTCCCAGGTGAAGCAATGCCTAGCCCTGCTTCAGCTCTGGCTGGTTGGGCTGCAGCAGCTGACCAGCACTGATTGTCAGGCACTCCCTAGTGAGAAAAACCCAGTACCTCAGTTGAAAATGCAGAAATCACCTGTCTTCTGTGTCGCTCATCCTGGCAGTTGGAGACTGGAGCTGTTCCTATTCGGCCATCTTGCCTTCTTTTTTTTTTTTTGAAAGGGAGTCTTGCTCTGTTGCCGGGGCTGGAGTGCAGTGGTGGGATCTCAGCTCACTGCAAGCTCCACCTCCCGGGTTTATGCCATTCTCCCACCTCAGCCTCCAGAGTAGCTGGGACTACAGGCGCCTGCCACCTCACCTGGCTAGTTTTTTTTATTTTTTAGTAGAGACAGGGTTTTACTGTGTTAGTCAGGATGGTCTCCATCTCCTGACCTCGTGATCCACCCGTCTCGGCCTCCCAAAGTGCTGGGATTACAGGCTTGAGCCAACGCGCCTGGCCCAATGTAATTTCTTAATAACCATCATAACGTTATTTGAGAGCACAAAAATTTAAATATAAAATATTTTCCCTAATTTCATAAACTCTTAATAACAGTGCCAGATTTCTTTTAAGATATATTCGTATTTTCATCTCTTTAGAGTTTTGACTCTTCATGGGTTCTAAAGCCCTTTTTAAATAGTAAAAATGTTTAGTAAGTTATTTTTCCACAGACAGAGTCAATTTTTATTTCCAACTATTATAAGATATTCTGTTAAGATTCAACCAAAAAAGCTGAGTGTTACCTGAGGGCTTCTTTTCCATAATATAAATAATTTAAGTTAGGATTGCTGAATTCACATAATATAACTTTGTACAAATTACTCTTCTATGACATTGACATTTAAAGGTTATCAACTTCAGTATCGTAAAATTATATTCTGAAAATTTAAAGAAATGCTTTGCAAAGAAATAATCTATACATGTAAGAGAAAACATGATTTTGGTGTATTCATTATTTTTTATGTAAAGAAATAACTTAGCTCTTCTTAATAAGGTGGGAGTAGTTCCTATAACGTAAGTGCAAAAGGATAGCTAAGTCTTACGTGAAATAAGGAGCTAGGAAACCATCAGTATGTGAGAAAATCCATTTACAAGATCTCTTGCACCCTCATCTATCTGAAAATACACATAGTACAGAGTTTTCTGCCCTTTTGTTCATATGATGAGATATTATTGCCCACTTTTTTTGAATTTATTTAAAATAATCCTAGTCATATTCAGACTGCATAAAACTGTAGATTAAAATTCTGAATTTCAGAGAAAGAAAATATTATTGCTTTACTTGAAAAATGTGTCCACTTGGCTTGAGGCATGGAGGAAAATTCGTAAAATACACATACTCCTGCCAAAGATCTATCTGCATAGATCTGAGGTCATATCATACATAAAGGGAATGATAAATGAGTTTAGAAAACATGTAACTATTAATAAATTACAAATCAATTTTGGCATTTTGATATTAAAAATCAATATTTCAAAAAAGATACCTTAAAATAGAGATGAAATTGACATGTTAAATTTTATATACTTTTGGGTTCTGTACCACAAGGATGTAAAGTGAGTTATTCTTGTGATATTTCCAGGCTTATAAATTAGGAAGTTTTAAAACACTAATGTCACAGTTTACAACTTCAATAAGGAACAACCATTCAAAAATATACAAATATCTTCATAGACAAGAGTGATGATTATGTCTCAGGCAATCTAGGCTGGAAACTTGACTCTATCCTCACTAGCTGTGTTCTGATAGATATGTTACAAAAGGATGAGTTCATGTCCTTTGTAGAGACATGGATGAAGCTGGAAACCATCATTCTCAGCAAACTATCTCAAGGACAGAAAACAAAACACCGCGTGTTCTCACTCATAGGTGGAAATTGAACAATGAGAACACTTGGACACAGGAAGGGGAACATCACACACTGGGGCCTGTCGTGGGGTTGGGGGAGGGGGGAGGGATAGCATTAGGAGATATACCTAATGTAAATGACGAGTTAATGGGTGAAGCACACCAATATGGCACATGTATACATATGTAACAAACCTGCACGTTGTGCACATGTACCCTAAAACTTAAAGTATACTAATAAAAAAGCAATGTTTTTTGTTCCAGGTATTTTTTCTAAATGATAAAAGAGCTAGGAAAATGAAAAAAAAAAAAAAAATGCTAGTTCTTAACTGCATAGGCTCTTTAGAAACATTAACTCATAAAATTAATCATACAGGTAATCAGTAAATAGGGATAATGTTGACATAACAAAGAATTTGTGTTGGTCCATGCCAAATTTTCCCAGGTTTTTTTTTATTCATGTAATTTTGCTCTTACAGATAAAATCAGCTATACAAAAAATGACATACACAAGAGGAAACAGCAAACCACAACACCATGCACCATGCAATGATGTATGTGATGCCCAATCACTCTTCTTTGATGCTCAGTTTGACACCATGCTCCATCCTGAATACGCTTATTTCATTGTTCTACCTGACTTGTATATGTTTCTCATATCTCCATTACTGAACAACAATACTTCCTTATACCCTTTATATGAAGTTTCCATCCCTATTTTGTTAATTTTAATGTAAAGTACAAGATTTATCATAGTGTTTTTTTCTGTAGCTTATTATAAACTTAACTTGTTTTTAATATGAACCAGCATAGTTACTAGAATCAATACTGTTATTGTTGGTCTTCTGATTATAAACCTGCATATGATTTTAACTTCTTCTTTCTATCTACCTTACATTTAATGCATTATTTTTAAAATCTGAGGCTTTGCAATAACTCATATATTATACCAGAAACAGCACACAGAATAATGCTTCAAATATAGACAACACTCAAGAAATATTAGTCATTATTACTATTATTGTGCACTTTCTCTCAAAGTCTGTTGCTAAATCAAAGGAAGGAACAAACATATATTAATGTAGCCAGCAATGACTAACTAATTTCCTTTTAAGGTTAAGCCATGGTGTATGTGCTGCGAGTACAAAGATGAAGAGAACATTGTCTCTGCCTATGGGAAACTCCCAAATATGATCAGATATATCAAGATATTAAATGCCATTAGAGACATAAGAAAAAACCATCTACAGGACAAAAAAGTATGGATGCAATCATGGAGACAGAGTCAGGTGAGCTTTATTGAAAAGCAGGTAATATGTACCAAACTAGCAGACGATGTGGATTGAGACCCTGTGTACACTAGGTAGAGTTGCCAGAAAAAAATCCAGCACTCAGATAAATTTGAATTTCTGGTAAACAACAAAGAGAGTTTGAGTTTAAATATATAATATGAAATATTTGGAAAATAATTATACTAAAATAAATTTGTTGTTTATCATAAATTCAAATTGGACTGGAGGCCTGGATTTTCATTTGCTAAATAAATCTGTAAACTCTGGAAGACATTCAGAAATACTAGATTGAATAGGTATGCTTACAAAGAAAAGGAGCATTAAAAAATAGGAGCTTCAGGAGAAATATTTTATACACAGTGATTAAGTTGTAACATACAATAAAGTTTATATTTATCATACTGAGCATAACAGAGACTCAGACAAGAAGATGGATTAGGTATTAATTTTTCTCTACAAAACACACAGATATTAGACAAAGAGTGTTCCAAGAAGTACACATTTAAAAAGTACACATTTAAAGCTGTCCCAGGACAGCAAGGGAGGTTATCAAGGCTGTGTCTCCATAGTCCGCACACAACAAATCAATGGACTAAAACTCTGAAGCTCAAGAAGATCCAGATGCAAACACTATAAACCTAGAAATTTAGAGATTAAGATCCACAGATGAAAACTGTAGAACTACACCATGCTTGAGCAAAGTTGTGTCATTGACCATGAGAATCTCTTATAATAAAATAATTATCATTCTCATTATTATTATTATGATTATCATCAATACTACTACTAAAATTTCAACCCAGTAGCCAGCCACAGTTTCTTTTCTTCTTCCTTTTCTTTGTCTTCATCTTCGTCTTCTTGTCAGGGAAAATGCTTTGTTTCTTCTGGTGGACCAGCAGCACTTACCTGACAAACTAAAATATCTGGTTCGTACAATTTATGCTTTGATTCTCAATTCTACAGTTTACAATCACATGAAAATAATCAACAGTAAAACTTGAAGAATTAAAATGAAATGCAATAAAGTAATCTGGCAAACATAACATTTTAAGAAAAAGCAAATAAATGTTATTAAACTGAAGTCTGTTGGGAACAAATATTTCAATACCAGTAACTATTATACACACACATTTCTTGGAATATGAAATAATGGCATATAAGATTAACATAAACATTAAAACCACTCCATGTGTTATAGATATTTCCCGTTTCATTATTCTGCAAATCGACTCAATGATTTTCAAGTAAAGAAAAGCCAGCACATTTCTAATCTATCTGAAAAACAGAGTAATGGCACATCCCGTAAGAGACAGAGCCATTATGAAGTTTTCTGTGCTATTATCTGTCTACAGTGATTTACATGATCTATAGGTCAGCCTCAAGGCCTGGTCTCTAAAGAATATACACCAGTGAATTTCATGTAATTTATTCACCAGTTGTTCCTATCTATCCTGTGAGATGGTTTGTTTTTGTAAGCTTGGTTAGGCTTTAGTTCCTAGTTGTTTGTTCAAGTGCCTGTCTAGACAATGCTGTGAAGGTACTTTGTAGATGTGACTAACATTTTCAATCAATTGATTTTAAGAAGGTTAACTTCCATAATGTGAGTGGGATTTATCCTATCAGTTAAACTTAAGAGCAAAAATGGAGATTTCCCATAGAAGAAGGAATTCTGCCCCAAGACTTTAACATAGAAATCGCAACTGACTTTTCAGCCTGCTGGCCCAACTTACATATTTCAGATTCAAGATAATAAGTATGAAGTATAAGCTGACGACCCATGCTAAATTAAGACTCAGACTGTGTCTTAATTACTACAAAGTCAATAATTAAATGGAGTTAATTGGAAAATTGATACAGTAAAATCTTATATATCTTATACATTGATGAGGGACAGTTCTCTGGAACTGATAAGCATAGAGGCATACTATACCTGATGGCTTGCTTTATGAATATATTGTTGTTTACTTAGATTTAAGTATTCAATTTTTAAAATCTCAAAATATGCATTTCTAAAAATAATAGATGCCATATTTTAAAATATATAGGCTTATCTGTGTACTCATCTGTACCTAACATGTCTCTAATTTGTCCATATTCAATGACAAATACTTTCAATGAATTACATTAATTTCAGTGAAAAATAACCTATAATTATTTTTTCAATTTTATTGATTTTTCTAAATTTTAGAGAGTTTTTAGCACGTTAAAAATTTACTGATATATTTTTAAAAGAAAAAAAAAAGAATAGGCCAATATCTTTTCTTTGGCTTTTAGTATACTTGAATATCCTTCTTAGCTGATATGAACAAAAATATCCTAGAATTCCTACTGGTAATGGAGCATATCAATTACATAGTATCAGATCCCATAGATTCTAACACCAAATTGATTGTCCAGCATAAGCAGTGTTAGTAACACTATTGTTATTATTTTTCCAAGCTTTAGTCTTTCAACAGCTGCATCTTTACATAACCAGAAAGGTATTCTTTATTTAGGCTGCAAAGTAAGTAATTTCATGTATAGGTATTTGAATATATTTGGTAAAAGAAAGCTTAGCAACCTAATTTTTATATATAAAAAATTACTGTTACAAAACATAGATTCAGTAAAAAAATTATAATTAACTTTCAAAAGAGAAGTATTGTTGTTCTTAAATAATCTTGATGAGAAAAATAAATATACAGCACATAATCTTAGACAAAATAATGTGTACTTAAAATCTATCATACTTTTATCAGGTATTAATTTAGTCGGTCTGAAAATTTAAACCACAAAGAAAACAACATTAAAAAAAATCACCAAAGCAGGAATAAATACTTTCACCAGAGTGTGTGAGAAACAGTTAAATAAATTATAGAATATAAAATCAGTTCTTATATTGTTAACATTTCTACATATGAGTTTAATGTTTATTGAGATAATTATATGAAATTCTATGAGCATATGGCTTCCTTAACACATTTTCAAACTATTTGAAATTAAACATAGCATACATAAATATGCACATACATATATACATCAATATGTATGTCTGTATATGTACAGAACATGTATAAAATTGTATAATATAGATAAGCGTTAACACTTTAAAAATTGTTTTTTAAATGTAGTAGATTTGTTGCCTTATCTTTCTTATGACAACTTACATTTATTGAGAACTTCATATAAGTCAGGCACTGTGCTTGAATGACACCAAAGATAATACAGAAAACCTACTTGATTTAAGATTGCTCACAATTAGCAAAACAGATATAACATATTTGTTTATTATCAAATGCATTGAGTGTGATAAAAAGTTTATGTATTGAAAGCTAGAGGCATAGGCTGGAAAACTTCATAATGAACTTAAGAAATATTTGACAGAGATCTCTATGTTAAAACTTAGCTTATAGGAAAATAAATTTTGAATATTATGAAAGAGGATAGAAGGACATTCTTACATTTTATTTCAATGTAATTTTAAAAGTATTATATCCCATATTCTAGAAACTCCACAAAATATGCATGTGCGTGTTTGTGTATGTGTTTGCTTCTATTTCAATATATAGGTCTATATGCAATAATCCATAATGTGTTATTTGTATTTTTAAGAATTTCAACATCAATAGAGATAAAATATATTTTTATAAGTTGTAACAATATTGTATTTAAAAATTTTTTTTGTATTATACTTTACGTTCTAGGGTACATGTGCAAAACATGCAGATTTGTTACATATGTATACATGTGTCATGTCAGTGTGCTGCACTCATTAACTTGTCATTTACATTACGTATATCTCCTAATGTGGTCCCACCCCCTCCCTCCACCCCACCACAGGCCCCAGTGTGTGATGTTACCCTTCCTGTGTCCAAGTGTTCTCATTGTTCAATTTCCACCTATGAGTGAGAACATGAGGTGTTTGGTTTTTAGTCCTTGCAATAGTTTACTGAGAATGATGGTTTCCAGCTTCATCCATGTCCCTACAAAGGACATGAACTCATCCTTTTTATGACTGCATAGTATTCCATGGTATATATATGCTACATTTTCTTAATCCAGTCTATCATTGATGGACATTTGGGTTGGTTCCTAGTCTTTGCTATTGTGAATAGTGCCACAATAAACATGCATGTGCATGTGTCTTTATAGCAGCATGATTTAGAATCCTTTGGGTATATACCCAGTAATGGTATGGCTGGGTCAAATGGTATTTCTAGTCCTAGATACTTGAGGAATCACCACACTGTCCTCAACAATGGCCGAATTAGTTTATAGTCCCGCCAACAGTGTAAAAGTGTTCCTATTCCTCCACATCCTCTCCAGCACCTGTTGTTTCCTGACTTTTTAATGATTGCTATTCTAACTGCTGTGAGATGGTATCTCACTGTGGTTTTCATTTGCATTTCTCTGATGGCCAGTGATGATGAGCATTTTTTCACACGTCTGTTGGTTGTATAATGTCTTCTTTTGAGAAGAGTCTGTTCATATCCTTGACCCACTTTTTGACGGGGTTGATTTTTTTCTGATAAATTTGTTTAAGTTCTTTGTAGATTCTGGATATTATCCCTTTGTAAGATGAGTAGATTGCAAAAATTTTCTCCCATTCTGTAGGTTGCCTGTTCACTCTTATGGTAGTTTCTTTTGCTGTGCAGAAACTCTTTAGTTTCATTAGATCCCATTTGTCAATTTTGGCTTTTGTTGCCATAGCTTTTAGTGTTTTAGACATGAAGTCCTTGCCCATGCCTATGTCCTGAATGGTATTGCTTAGTTTTTTTTCTAGGGTTTTTATGGTTTTAGGTCTAACATTTAAGTATTTAATCCATCTTGAATTAATTTTAGTATAAGGTGTAAGGAAGGGATCCAGTTTCAGCTTTCTACCAATGGCTAGCCAGTTTTCCCAGCATCATTTGTTAAATAAGGAATCTTTTCCCCATTTCTTTTTTTTTGTCAGGTTTGTCAAAGATCAGACGGTTGTAGATGTGTGGCATTATTTCTGAGGGCTCTGTTTTGTTCCATTGGTCTATATCTCTGTTTTGGTACTAGTACCATGCTGTTTTGGTTACTGTAGCCTTGTAGTATAGTTTGAAGTCAAGTAGCATGATGCCTTCAGGTTTGTTCTTTTGGCTTAGGATTGTCTTGGCAATGTGGGCTCCTTTTTGGTTTCATATGAACTTTAAAGTCTTTTTTTCCACTTATTTGAAGAAAGTCATTGGTAGCTTGATGGGGATGACATTGAATCTATAAATTACCTTGAGCAGTACAGCCTTTTTCACGATATTGGTTCTTCCTATCCATGATCATGGAATGTTCTTCCATTTGTTTGTGTCCTCTTTTATTTCGTTGAGCAGTTCTCCTTGAAGAGGTCCTTCACATCCCTTGTAAGTTGGATTTCTAGGTATTTTATTCTCTTTGAAGCAATTGTGAATGGGAGTGTACTCATGATTTGGCTTTCTGTTAGTCTGTTATTAGTGTATAAGAATGCTTGTGATTTTTGCACATTGATTTTGTATCCTGAGACTTTGCTGAAGTTGCTTATCAGCTTAAGGAGATTTTGGGCTGAGACGATAGAGTTTTCTAAATATACAATCATGTCAGCTGTAAACAGGGACAATTTGTCCTCCTCTTTTCCTAATTGAATACCCTTTGTTTCTTTCTCCTGCCTGATTGCCCTGGCCGGAACTTCCAACACTATGTTGAATAAGAGTGGTGAGAGAAGGCATCCCTGTCTTGTGCCAGTTTTCAAAGGGAATGCTTCTAGTTTTTGCCATTTAGTATGATATTTACTGTGGGTTTGTCATAAATAGCTCTTCTTATTTTGAGATACGTCCCATCAATACCTAATTTATTGAGAGTTTTTAGCATGAAGGGCTATTGTATATTGTCAAAGGCCTTTTCTGCATCTATTGAGATAATCATGTGGTTTTTGTCTTTGGTTCTGTTTATATGCTGGATTATGTGTATTGATTTGTGTATGTTGAACCAGTCTTGCATCTCAGGGATGTGAAGCCCACTTGTTCATGGTGGATAAGCTTTTTGATGGACTGCTGGATTCGGTTTGCCAGTATTTTATTGCGAAATTATGCATCAATATTCATCAGGGATATTGGTCTGAGATTCTCTTTTTTTAATTGTTTCTATGCCCAGCTTTGGTATCAGGAAGATGCTGGCCTCATAAAATGAGTTAGGGAGGATTCCCTCTTTTTCTATTGATTGGAATCATTTCAGAAGGAATGGTACCAGTTCCTCCTTGTACCTCTGGTAGAATTTGGTTGTGAATCCATCTGGTCCTAGATTTTTATGGGTTGTAGGCTATCAATTATTGCCTCAGTTTCAGAGCCTGTTATTGAACTATTCAAGGATTCAACTACTTACTTGTTTAGTCTTGGGAAGGTGTATGTGTCCAGGAATTTATCCATTTCTTCTAGATGTTCTAGTTTATTTGCATAGAGGTGTTTATAGTATTCTCTGATGGTAGTTTGTATTTCTGTGGGATTGGTGGTGATAGCCCCTTTATCATTTTTTATTGTGTCTATTTGATTCTTCTCTTTTTTTTTTTCTTTATTAGTCTTTCTAGAGTTCTATCAATTTTGTTGATCTTTTCAAAAAACCAGCTCCTGGATTCATTGATTTTTTGGAGGGTTTTTTTGTATCTCTATCTCCTTCAGTTATGCTCTGATCTTAGGTATTTCTTACCTTCTGATACCTTTTGAATATGTTGGCTCTTGTTTCTCTAGTTTTTTAAATTGTGATTTTAGGGTGTCAGTTTTAGATCTTTCCTAATTTCTCTTGTGGGCATTTAGTGCTGTAAATTTCCCTCTACACATTGCTTTAAATGTGTCCCAGAGATTCTGCTATGTTGTTCTTTGTTCTCATTGGTTTCAAAGAACATCTTTATTTCTGCCTTCACTTCGTTATGTACCCAGTAGTCATTCAGGAGCAGGTTGTTCTGTGTCCATGTAGTTGAGTGGTTTTGAGTGAGTTTCTTAATTCTGAGTTCTAGTTTGATTGCACTGTGGTCTGAGAGACAGTTTGTTATAATTTCTGTTCTTTTACATTTGCTGAGGAGTACTTTACTTCCAACTATATGATCAATTTTGGAATAAGTGTGACGTAGTGCTGAGAAGAATGTATATTCTATTGATTTGAGGTGGAGAGTTCTGTAGATGTCTATTAGGTCCACTTGGTGCAGAGCTGAAGTTCAATTCCTGGATATCCTTGTTAACTTTCTGTCTCGTTGATCTGTCTAATGTTTACAGTGGGGCGTTAAAGTCTCCCATTATTATTGTGTGGGAGTCTAAGTCTCCTTGTAAGTCTCTAAGGACTTCCTTTATGAATCTGGGTGTTCCTGTATTGGGGGCATATATATTTAGGATAGTTAGCTCTTCTTGTTGAATTGATCCCTTTACCATTATATAATGGCCTTCTTTGCCTCTTTTGATCTTTGCCGGTTTAAAGTCTGTTTTATCAGAGACTAAGATTGCAACCCCTGCCTTTCTTTGTTTTCCATTTGCTTGGTGGATCTTCCCCCATCCCTTTATTTTGAGCCTATGTGTGCCTCTCTACACGAGATGGGTCTCTTAAATACAGCACACTGATGAGTCTTGACTCTTTATCCAATTTGCCCGTCTGTGTCTTTTAACTGGAGCATTTACCCCTTTTACATTTAAGATTAATATTACTATGTGTGAATTTGAACCTGTTATTATGATGTTAGCTGGTTATTTTGATCGTTAGTTGATGCAGTTTCTTCCTAGCATTGATGATCTTTACAATTTGGCATGTTTTTGCAGTGGCTGGTATCAGTTGTTCCTTTCCATGTTAGTAGTTCCTTCAGGAGCTCTTGTAGGGCAGGTCTGTTGAGAACAAAAATCTCTCAGTATTTGCTTGTCTGTACAGGTTTTTATTTCTCCTTGACTTATGAAGCTTAGTTTGGCTGGATATGAAATTCTGGGTTGAAAATTATTTTCTTTAAGAATGTTGAATATTGAACCCCACTCTCTTCTGGCTTATAGAGTTTCTGCCAAGAGATCCGCTGTTAGTCTGATGGGCTTCCCTTTGTGGATAACCCGACCTTTCTCTCTGACTGCCCTTACCATTTTTTCTTTCATTTCAAATTTGGTGAACCTGACAATTATGTGTCTTGGAGTTGCTCTTCTCGAGGAGTATCTCTGTGACACATTCTGTATTTCCTGAATTTGAATGTTGGCCTCCCTTTCTATGTTGGGGAAGTTCTCCTGGATAATATCCTGCAGTGTGTTTTCCAACTTGGTTCCATTCTCCCCATCACTTTCAGGTACACCAATCAGACGTATATTTGGCCTTTTCACATAGTCCCATATTTCTTGGAGGCTTTGTCTGTTTACTTTTATTCTTTTTTCTCTGAACTTCTCTTCTCGCTTCATTTCATTCATTTGATCTTCAATCACTGATACCCTTTCTTCCAGTTGATCGAATCAGCTACTGAAGCTTGTGCATTTGCCACGTAGTTCTTGTGCCATGGTTTTCAGCTCCATCACTTCATTTAAGGTCTTCTCTGCACTAGTTATTCTAGTTAGCCATTCGTCTAATCTTTTTTCAAGGTTTTAAATTCTTTGTGATGGGTTCAAACTTCCTTCTTTAGCTCAGAGAAGTTTGATCGTCTGAAGCCTTCTTCACTCAACTTGTTCAAGTCATTCTCCATCCAGCTTTGTTCCATTGCTGACGGGGAGCTGCATTCCTCTGGAGGGGGAGAGGCACTCTGATTTTTAGAATTTTCAGCTTTTCTGTTTTTTTTTTTCTTTCTTTTTTTTTTTTTTTTTTTTTTTTTTTTTTTTGCCCCCATCTTTATGGCTTTATCTACCTTTGGTCTTTTATCATGGTAACATACAGATGGGGTTTTGGTGTGGATGTCCTTTCTGTTTGTTAGTTTTCCTTCTAACAGTCAGGACCCTCAGCTGCAGGTCTGTTGGAGTTTGTTGGAGGGTCACTCCAGACCCTGTTTGCCTGGGTATCAGCAGTGGAGGCTGCAGAACAGAGAATATTGCTGAACATCAAATGTTGTTGCCTGATCGTTCCTCTGGAAGCTTCATCACAGAGGGGTTCCCAGCCATGTGAGGTGTCAGTCTGACCCTACTGGAGGGCACCTTCAGGTTAGACTACTTGGGGGTCAGAGACCCACTTGAGGAGGCAGTCTGTCTATTCTCAGATCTCAAACTCCGTGCTGGGAGAACCACTGCTCTCTTCAAAGCTGTCAGACATGGACATTTAAGTCTGCAGAGATTTCTGCTGCCTTTTGTTTGGCTACACCCTGCCCCCAGAGGTGGAGTCTATAGAGACAGGCAGGCCTCCTTGAGCTGCAGTGGGCTCCACCCTGTTCGAGGTTCCCAGCCACTTTGTTTACCTTCTCAAGCCTCAGCAATGGTGGATGCCTCTCTCCCAGCCTCGCTGCCGCCTTGTAGTTCCATCTCAGACTGCTGTGCTAGCAATGAGTGAGGCTTCATGGGCATGGGACCCTCCAAGCCAGCACAGGATATAATCTTCTGGTGTGCTATTTGCTCAGTTGGAAATGCAGAAATCACCTGTCTTCTGCATCTCTCACACTGGGAGCTGTAGACTAGAACTGTTCCTATTCAGCCATCTTGGAGGTATCCGGTATTTATTATTTTTAACAGTCAACATGATATGTTGTTTCCCTATTTTACTTTTATTGAGAACTTATTATGTGTCAAAGACTATGGAAAGAACCCTATAAATTACATTTAATTAATTAGGCATAGAGAAATATAATAAACATTAGAGTAGCACAGAAGGTGATATTAAGTATTCTGGCTGGTAGGAAATGGAAATATTTCAGTCTAGATAAAAACTAAAAATGGGTGTTGAGGATGGAAAGAATTCCACCTAATTGAGAAAAATCATTTCAGGCAAAGGAAATGTATTGAGCACAAGTAGAGATATTAAAAAATGCATTGTGGGTTGCAAATTCTTGATCAGCAGACGGGACTGGGTCTATAGTAATATTTTAAAGGTGGGGTAGGTAGGAGGAGAGGAAATGGTAATAATAGTACTATGATAATAGTAATGTTTGGAGACTGGCTAAGATTGAGGTGCAAATGACATCCTTTGGGCATTAATTTCCTATGGATCGTGAAAAAATAATAATTTAGATCAGAAGAATATCAAAGTTTGCTTGAGTAAATGCTACCGAATGAACAATGCTGGATGGAAATTTAAAAAGCAACAATACTTCAAGGTAACTAAGAATATACATACCTTTTGACCTGTTATTCTTAAGATATGACTCTAACATTTTATTCTCATGTAAAAATTCATTATAGAAATATATATTTATCCAGATGATAGACATTTATAACTTTGCTACAAAAGAAAGCATATCTACAAAAGAAAAAAGAAAGACAAAAAAAGAAGAAATAACAAAAGAAAGGAAAGAAGAAATAATGGAATGAAAGGAGGAAAGAAGGAAGAAAAGAAAAAGGAAGGAACAAAGGAAGTGGCCAAAATTCAAACTGCCTTTCCAGAATTATAAATAATGAGAGAAACCTAACATGATTGAATCCCTCTTGTTTCTAACCTTAAAGGCTAAATAGGTTGTTTTGCTTATTCTAACACAGAGGCCAAGATTACTATGAGAATAATTTAATTTGTAGATAAAGTATGAGGCAAGGAAAACTCCTTGTTAGAAAACTCTGCATTCATAGGGCAATGCTAAATGTGTGATAGGGGCTTAAACTTTGTCAAAGAATAGGCATAGTTTAACAATGACCCGGCATCACTTAGCTTGTTTTCCTATAAGTTGTTTACTGCCACAGAGTCACATAACCGGGAGTTGCAAGATTTATAATTCTCCCACCTACTTCGATATATAGCATCATCATTGTGAAACCTAAAGAACTGGTCTTTGAGCTATTTCAGACCTAGCACTGAGCCACCACCTGGTTTTGCAGGACTCTGCTGGGAACTGAGTTAGTTGACCGAAGACAGCTTTAGACACCCCTGTGATTTCAGCAGTCATTTCAGTTTCCCTGGTCCCTGGCTGCCAAAGCACCCTTAAAAAGCCGTAGCTTACAAAATCCTCAGATATAGATGAGTTTGAGAAGTTTCTCCTTGTTCTCTTTGCTTGACGAACACTGTGATAATTAAACAAAAATAAAACTCTCTTTGCTGCAATACCTTTTGTTTTTAGTACATTTGGCGTTCTGGGCAGAGGGCAAGATGAATCCATCAGGTGGTTACAAAATGACCAATATTAAACAAATGTTTATGCTCTGGCATATTTGCTAGCTCAAATAATATGAAGTAATGAAGATGCAATTTTGAATTTCATACACAAACATAAGAAACGAATTCAAGTTAGAGTAAATTTCTAATGGATATATAGATTATAATTGCAACTTTGAAGTATATAATATATAATATGTTATGCATTATATATTATACAATATGTTATATATTATATATTATATATTTTTATATATTATATAATATAGAATATATTATATTACATATATAATTATTATATATTACATATTATATAATATATATTATAAAATAATATAATACAATATTATTGAATTTCATTCAAGGTTTTAGTGCTTTACTGTACCACTTAATTTGTTTAATAGTTCCTTACTACAATGCTTCTTTCACTAATTCTCTCCATATGGCCTCATAAGTTTGGGCTGTTATAACAAATTGCCATAGACTTCTAAGTCTGAGACAAGGGTGCAAGTATGTATATAATATATATAACATTATGATATATTATAATATTATATGTGATATGATATATTATATGTAATGTATATTTTATACTGTATTATATCAATATTATATAATATATTATTTATAATATTTTGTATCATATTATAATATTTTATATTATATATTATATTATATATCATATATTTTATATTATATATTATATAATATATTTTATATTATATATAAACAAAAATCAATATACTATATTGAAAAGTATATCAGGTGGTAGTATTGTGAGTGATTTAGATTTAAATTTGTTTGCCATATTTTTAACATGAGAAAAGTTGTAATAGCAATAACACAGTATTATGGCCTGAAAGTTTGCGTCCTCCAACCTCAATTCATATATTGAAATCCTAACTCCCAAGATGATGATATTAGGAGGTAGGATCTTTGGGAGATGATTAAGTCATGAGAGTGAAGCCTTTATGAATGGGATTAATGATCTTGTAGAAGAGACCCCAGAGAGCTGTCAGCCCCTTTTTGGGTCTATGAAATTATAAAAAGATGGTCATCTGCCCTCCCCATAACCTCACCATCCTGGCACCGTTCTCTCAGACTTCTAATCTATGGTAATTTGTTACAACAGCCCAAACTTATGAAGCCATATGGAGAGAATTAGTGAAAGAAGCATTGTAGTGAGTAACTATTAAAGAAATAAATTTAGTGGTCCAGCAGAGCACTAAAACCTTGAATGAAATATTCAACTGCTGACATTTTTATAGCTTTTTAAAATCATTGATTGTATTATATTTCATTTGCTGTATATTATAGTGTTAAGGTTGTGGTTTAACATTACAGTGAAATTTATATTCTATCAAAGTAAAAGAAAAAAGGAAAAATTGAAGGCTTCCCACAATACCCTTTCTATACTACTTCTCAGATGTAATCACAGTATTTGGATATATTCTTATAGATAGATGTATATACACAAATATATGTATATAATATATATGAGAATTAAATTAATAATGCTAATATTTAATTCTATAACCAGACTTTTTAAGTATGTTATAGAAAACGGGACCTAAGTATATATAATTGAAGGAATTTGCACAAATCACAAGGAGCAGTTACGAAATGAAAACCCTAATTATGAGAGAGATACTGCTAGCATACATACAACCTTCCTATATTTCCTTCAAGCTGTGACTGACACACCAGGGATTGGGTTTAATTCCTGCTGCTCACCACACAGAAAGCCAATGACTGAGATGACGAGTGTTACCAAAGAAGAAGGCTTTAATTGGGTGCTGCACCTGAGGAGATGGGACCTCAGTCTCAAATCCATCTTTCTGACTAAAACTAGATGTTTATAGGAAGCATTATGGTGAATGAGGGGTCTGGCATCTCATTTTCTGGATGTGATATAGTGAGTTTCAGTACTTTGATACTTTTTGGGGGGCGAAGCCTGATGGTCCCTTCCTGAGGAATGAACTCACATAAAATAAATATAAGTGTGAAGTTTTAAGACTACAATGATCAATTTCTATGTTTATCTTTAAAAAACAGTACTTATGGGACTACTGGGTCAGTTTCAAAGCTACTACCTCACCCCCTTTCTATGGAACCACTATTTCTGACTTCTTATAGCAAAGGTCCCCAAGCCCCAGGCCATGAACTGCTATGGGTCCATGGCCTGGAGGAACCAGGCCGCATAGCAGGAGGTGAGCAGCAGGTAAGTTAGAAGCTTCACCTGTGTTTACAGCCACTCCCATCCCTCACATTACTGCCTGAGCTCTGTCTCCTGTCAGATTAGTGGCAGCATTAGATTCTCATAAGAGCACAAACCCTATTGTGAACTGAGCATGTGAGGGATCTAGGTTGTGAGCTTCTTATGAAAATCTAATGTCTGATGATCTGTTACTGTCTCCCATCACTACCAGATGGGACCATCTAGTTGCATGTAAACAAGTTCAGGGCTCCCACTGATTTCTACACTATGGTGAGTGGTATAATTATTTCATTATATATTATACTATATTAATAATATAAATGAAGTACACAATAAATGTAATGTGCTTGAATCATCCTGATCCCATCCCCACCACAACACCAGTCTGCAGGAAAACTGTCTTCTACAAAACCAGGCCCTAGTGTCAAAAAGGTTGGGGACTGCTGTCTTACAGACTATATTACCTGGAATTGCATTTTACTTTATATAAATGAAATTGTGGAAAGTGTACTCTTTTTTGATCTGGCTGCTTTATCTCACCTTTATGCTTGAGAAATATATGTACACACACACACACACACACATATATATAGTCAAATGTAGTTGTAGATCATTAATTCTCATTACCTCATAATATTCCAGTATGTGATTATATTATGATTTATGCATCCATATTTTCCATTTATTGTGTTTCTATAAACATTCATGTACCTGTCACTAGAGAATATATATACCTGGTGTGTATATATATCATATATGTATATATATACCTGGTGTATATATATACCATATATGTATATATACACACACACAATACATATGTGTGTATATATATACACACACATACACACGCACCTGTTCTGATGACTCCATACCTACAAATGAAAATTCTGAGTCAATTTGTGTATATTCACCTTTAGTACATAATACCTAATATTCTCCCAAAATGATTGTACAAATTTCCTCTTTTATCAACATATGAGAGTTCTGATATCAACACATCCTTGCTTTATAGATTTTCTTTTATTTTTATGATCATTCTGGTGGATGTGTGGTGGAGTTGTATATTTTTCACTGCATTTCTTTGTGCTTGTTGATCTTTTTTATACTCTATGTTATAAAGTTCCTGGTCACTTTTCTCTCTCATTATACCGTTGAATGTCAATATTTTAACAAAGAATTTGTAGAAATCTCTTAGATATTTTTATTATATGCCTTTTATCGTTTACATGTGATGTAAATATCTTTTCCCATTCTAGTGATTTCATTTTCCATTTCCTAATGTACCTCTTGAACAGCAGTTTTAAATTTTAATACAGTTCAATGAATTGAATTTTATGTTAGGTATTTTCTTTTTTCTTTCTTTTTTTTTTTTTTTTTTTTTTTTTTTTTTTGAGACGAAATCTCGCTCTGTCACCCAGGCTGGAGTGCAGTGGTGCGATCTCGGCTCACTGCAAGCTCCGCCTCCCGGTTTCACGCCATTCTCGTGCCTCAGCCTCCTGAGTAGCTGGGACTACAGGCGCCCGCCACCGCGCACGGCTAATTTTTTTGTATTTTTAGTAGAGACGGAGTTGTTTCACCGTGGTCTCGATCTCCTGACCTTGTGATCCGCCTGCCTCCACCTCCCAAATTGTTGGGATTACAGGCATGAGCCACAATGCCCGGCCAGGTATTTTCATAGTGTACTGCTTAAGAATATTCTACTACAATGTCATAAAAACTTCCTCTGTGCTTACCTATTGCTTACCTATAAAAAGCTTTTTTTTGTTTTTGTTTTTGTTTTTGTTTTACACCGTATGTTTATTTAAATATGTTGTAACTTGTATTTCACAGCCACTAATAAACTGGAGACTTCTTTTCTTATCAAAGCATATCACATTACATGAACTATAAACAAAAGCAAAAATAAATTAATTAAATTAAATATAAATGAAAGACTTTAGTGCTTCTAAGGATGCAGTTAAAAAGTGAAAAGAGAATCTACAAAATGGAAAGAAATATCTTCAATAATATTTAAATAGATAAACTGGACTATACAAATAAAAATATAAGAGTTTTTAATAACATAATTGAAAAGTGAAAAAATAAGCACAGAATGGGAGAAAATAACTGCAAATTATTTCTCTAAAAAAAGACTTGCATGAAAAATATATAAACAACACTTAAACCTCAATAATTAAAAGACAAATATACCAATTACATTTATGCAAATAATTACAAAAATTATTTAAAGAAGATACACAAATAACCAAAGTAAACATGAAAATATGCCCAACTTTATTAGTGATTATGAAATTCCAAATGAAAAGCACAACGTGATACATTACATGCTATGATGGCTACAATCCAAAGGCAGACAATAAGAAGTGTTAGTACATGGAGAGCTTAAAATAATTATATATTGTTTGTAGAAACATAAAATCATTCAAGTGGTTTGTGAAACAGTTTGAAAGTTCTCCCCTAAACAGAGTTATGACAGGGCTCTGCAGTTCCACTTCCTATTATGTATCCAAGAGAACTGAAACATCTATGCAGACAAAACTTTAGACATAAATGTATATGGCATTGTTATTCATAATAAGCAAAGTGTAGGAAAAAACACAAGTTTTCAGAAAATCATGAATAGATAAAATTCAATATATCTATAGAATGCAATATTATTTGGCAATAAAAATAATGAAGTATTTATTCATACTACAACATGAATGAATGTCGATTACATTAAGCTAAGTGAAATAAGTCAGCCACGAAGATCACATATTGTATAATTTTATTTATACAAAATACACAGGATAGGAAAATTTATAGAGACAGCAGGTAACTTATTGGTTGCCTGCACCTGGGGAGAGGAGGAATAAGTGACTGCAAAGTAGTATGGAGTTTCTTTTTTAAAGTGATGAAAATGTTCTAAAATTAGATAGTAATAATGGTTGCAAAACTCTGGATATACTACATTCTACAGAATTTCACAGCTTACAAGATGGAATTTTATGGTATATGAAGTCTTTGTCAATAAAACTGTTTTTTTAAGTCCTCAAAATAATATATTGCATTGTCTTATATTTTATTTAATCAATTCCCTGACAATAAATATTTAGAATGCTTCCAGTGTTTTTATTAGACATATTGTTCTCCCTCCTTTGTGTGTGTGTGTGTGTGTGTGTGTGTGTGTGTGTGAGAGAGAGAGAGAGAGAGAGAGAGAAGGAGAGAGAGAGAGAGAGAGAGAGAAAGAGAGAGAGAGAGACAGAGCCAGAGTCAAAGCCAGAGACAGAGACAGAGACAGGGAAAGGGCATATAGGGTGGTGAAAGAGAGAGGACATTTGTAAGAGGCATGATATTTGCTCAGTTTTGTCAGGATTTCAAAATAATACATTTCCCATAGCAGAATTTTATAATTTTTTTGAACATTTATTGACTATTTATATTTCTTTTTAAAGCAATACATATATTTGCCTTCAGACTTTTGCTATTTCTAGAGATTCAGCTCTTATTGACCTATGTGATCTTTAGGATGATATAGAATATAAAAGTTTGTCTCATATGTGTGTGTGTAGACACATATATAATATTTTTTTTCCATTTATTTCATTTATCTTTGAATAGTTTGTAGAGATTTTCTATAGTAACTGATAAATAAAACAAATTTTACCCATTATTTAAGAAATAAAGTGTGGCCAATATTTTAAAAGATGCTAGTATTGCTCATACCATCCTCTCTTCAAAAGATAACTCTTATTCTACATAATATGTTTCTCAATTCCTTATAAATATTAGGGTTTCATTCTGCAGCTAGGGTATGTGTGTTTTATTTGTCTCGCCTCTAAACTTTGTATCTATACAATTATACTGTATGTATTTTGTAAGACTTGCTTATCTTTTTCAATGTAATAGTGATATTTGTGCACAGGTGAAGAGTTAACTGAAAGTATATAATTAACTGTAGAATTGTTTGGATTCTATGTTATGTTTATATTTAAGGTATAAATAAATAACAAGAAATTTTGTTCAAGGTGTTTTTGTTTTAATTTAGAATTCCACAATCAATTTCTGAGAGTGTTGCATTAGTTCACCGTTTTAAACATCTGTTGATGGTATTCTTCATTCTTAGCATTGTAATAATACAAATTGGTAATTAAATTACATTTAGCCTAATGTTTTCTCTGTACTTTGAAACCATATGTAACAAATTGCAATTTAACATGCTATGTAAACAAACTGCAATGTAACTTAGGAGTCTATTCTTTTAACAAGTAGCTGAGTTTTAGCCAATCATAGCAGCCAAACTTCAGCCAATTAATGGCTGCCAACTGATGAGACCACGTTCGTATAAAGCAAATGCAACATCACACCATACCCAAATAAACCAAGGGCTGAGTTGCAATGAACCAAGTGGTTTCTCTATGTCACCACATCCCTTTTCAGTATATAAATACTGCCTGCTCATTGCTGGGTAGAGTTCTGTGAATCTCTTCTGGTTCTGAGTTATGCCTGTTTATGAATTTTTTTCGTTAAATAAACGTTCCTAAATTTAGTTGTGTAGAGGTTTTCTTTCAATAGTTTCGAATCTGAAGGGGGATCTACAGTAGACCTCCAGCCATCCCTAGGAGCAGCAAGTGACCAAGTCAAGGTACCTGATGGAAACATAGTGTCCACTACTGTCTCGTAGCACTTAGAAGTTGTGAATGAGATCTGTCTCAGATTCAAGCTGCACAAACCTGTGTTATCAGCTCTCTGAGTTTATTTAAACATTTTTATCTTTTTTAGGTTCATATATTGCAATGGAAATATAACTAGGTCTTTTAGAGAGGCCTTCAGTGTCTGAATAGGTCCAACAGAGACTGGACTGGGTTCAATAGGTAGTCAAGGCTACTAGAAGACAGGGAATTGTGGCTTCATCTGGACCCAGAGAGTCCAGAACTTCTCTATGTAGAGCTTCAGTCAATTTCATGTGCAAGAACTATTGATCCAAAACCTATGCTTTTCTAGAAAAATGGGTGAGCCTTCCCAAAGGTAACTTAAAAACTACAGTGGTCATGGGAAGGGGGACTTCTTACAAAAAGCTACAATAGGTACAGGGATCATGAGGACCTCCTCTTTAAACCCAAACAGTTTGAGCCAAGGTAGCTCAAACTAATAAATCCAGTGTCCTGAAATGTCTGCCTCTTTTGGAAATAGCCTAACCATTGGAAAAGAAATGATCCATTTTTAAACCTACCATCTGATAGACGATTCCTTTGGTTTGGACTCTTTTCCCACTAGAGGAAATAGCTAAAGGCTTTACTCCTAAGACAATAGCCAATGAATTTCTCAGAAATAAAAAATAATAATAATAATTTTTTATGCGGTTTCAGATCAAGTCCAAAAAGTCTACATCTCTGAGCTCAATTGACACTTGGCCCATTAAACAACAACATATATATATATATATAGTTGTGTATATATATGTATATATGTATATGTGTGTATATATATGTATATATGAATATATATATATATATATATATATAAAATTCCCTAATAATTAGCCCTTTCTCTTATCTCTATTTGATACTTTTTCTTCTATGGGAACCCTTCAGTCAACTAAAACCCCTTTTCTCAAACCAATTCTGACTAAATTCTCTACCAACTCTGTCTGCTTCTTTCTTGTCATGATCTTTGCTATGCCCCAAAATTCTTTCAAAAACAAAACAAACAAAAAATCATGAGTGGTCTGTCATTCAATCCTGAAAACAAAAAAAGGTTGAACCTGTTTCTAATGATAAAACCTCTCCTTTATATGTTCAGCACAAGTCTACAAAATGCTTGTATTACGGTATCTGACACATGGCTAAACTTTTAGAATGAATGTTATAAGATTTGTTTCAGTATTAATGTTTATATATAACTGTAAGTATGACATATATGTGTGATATTTTATCTATGATATTAAAAAGCAAACTGTAAAACAATGCTCTATTTAATTGGCTTAAAATGTGCACTTATATAAGCTAAATATTCTCTCAGAAAAATAAGATGTAACTCAAATTCTTTTCCAGTTGGGCAATCTTTGGTAAATAAAGATACTATTGTTGTGATTAAAACAGACATATCTTCAGAGTGGTCAACATTAAATATAATACAGAAACATGATTTCCTATCTAGGTTTAGTGGTAAATTAAGCTTTTGTTACCTCTATATTGCAAAATTTGTAAGCAAGAAAAATAGCTTTTATTACTAGCTAGCTGATAATGTCTCATTTTCATGAGCAGCTCAAGCATATTTGTTTAAAACAAGTGAGCTAAATAGATGTAAGATAAAATTTCTGTATGAATGATGTCCTCCCTGTACAAGAAGGTTTTACTATTTTTATCATAAAGCAAGGAAAGCTGAGACTGAGGAAAATACATAAATAATTTAATTATTATCTAGCTAAAAAATAAACTCTAAAAAAAGTTCCTCCTCTACAATTTATTACAGAGACACTAAACATAGTAAACATGTTCTGTGCCGCACTGACAAATTTTACTATGAGAAAGAGTATGAATCTAGAAATTATGATGAATCTACAGATTATGATTCATACAGAGTATGAATCTACAGATTCGTCAATCTGTAGATTTCTGGTGTGACAGACAGTTCATAATTGCTTGCTTCCAAGCATTGATTGGAAATTAAGGTCAATAAGGGTCAAAAATTCTAATTAACATATGTAACTAATATTCCTAGAAATAATTTTAAAATTATATACAAATATGCAAGAAAAGTAAGATGTGTTTTTTGTAAGAAAAAGGTAGAAGGTGTGAAATTGTTCTGTTTTATGAGGGGAATAAAGTAACTTTTATTTGAAATGATTGGTTATTTCAAAAGAAAAAGGAAAAGTATAGAATAAAAAATTGAATACAGATGAGAAAGCTGTAGAAAGTTTGGAGAAGAGGAATTCTTGCAAAGTAATTTTGTTACTGTATTTATTTATTTATTTATTTATTTATTATTTATTCTTTTATTGAGATGGAGTCTCGCTCTGTTATCCTCCTAACAGCCATCATAAGAGTCTTTTTGGTGGGCTGTATCTTCTCAATTGATTTAAATGCTTTTATGAATTCATCTGTTTTATATCCAAAGGTCTCACTATGGTTAGAATAATAAAAATAACACAGTTTTTTCCAATTCTGTGAAGAAAGTTTGGTAGTGTGATGGGGATGGCGTTGAATCTATAAATTACTTTGGGCAGTATGGCCATTTTCATGGTACTGATTCTTCCTATCCATGAGCATGTAATATTTTTCCATTTGTTTATGTCCTCTTTTATTTTGTTGACGGCTGGTTTGTAGTTCTCCCTGAAGAGGTCCTTCATATCCCTTGTAAGTTGGATTCCTAGGTATTTTATTCTCTTTGTAGCAAGAGACCACATCACCAAGACAATCTTAAACAAAAAGAACAAAGCTGGAGGCATCACGCTACCTGACTTCGAACTATACTACAAGTCTACAGTAACCAACACAGCATGGTACTGGTACCAAAACAGAGATATAAACCAATGGAACAGAACAGAGGCCTCAGAAATAATACCACACATCTACAACCATCTGATCTTTGACAAACCTGACAAAAACAAGAAATGGGGAAAGGATTCCTTATTTAACAAATGGTGCTGGGAAAACTGACTAACCATATGTAGAAAGCTGAAACTAGATCCCTTCCTTACACCTTATACAAAAATTAATTCAAGATGGATTAAAAAACTTAAATGTTAGACCTAAAACCATAAAAACCTTAGAAGAAAACCTAGGCAATACCATTCAGGACATAGGCATGGGCAAGGACTTCATGACTAAAACACCAAAAACAATGGCAACAAAAGCCAAAATAGATACATGGGATCTAATTAAACTAAAAAGCTTCTGCACAGCAAAAGAAACTACCATCAGAGTGAACAGACAACCTACAGAATGGGAGAAAAATTTTGCAATCTACCCATCTGGCAAAGGGCTGATATCCAGAATCTACAAAGAACTCAAACAAATTTACAAGAAAAAAAACAAACAACCTCATCAAAAAGTGGGTCAAGGATATGAACAGACTCTTCTCAAAAGAAGACGTCTATGCAGCCAGCACATACATGAAAAAAATGCTCATCATCACTGGTCATCAGAGAAATGCATATCAAAACCACAATGAGATACCATCTCATGCCAGTTAGAATGGCAATCATTAAAAGGTCAGGAAACAACAGATGCTGGAGAGGATGTGGAGAAGTAGGAATGCTTTTACACTGTTGATAGGAGTGTAAATTGGTTCAACCATCTTGGAAGACATTGTGGTGATTCCTCAAGGATCTAGAACTAGAATTTCCATTTGACCCAGCAATTCCATTACTGGGTATATGCTCAAAGGATTATAAATCATTCTACTATAAAGACACATGCACACATATGTTTATTACAGCACTATTCCCAATAGCAAAGACTTGGAACTAACCCAAATGTCCATCGATAATAGACTGGATTAAGAAAACACGACACACATACACTATAGAATACTATACAGCCATAAAAAGGATGAATTCATGTCATTTGCAGAAACATGGATGAAGCTGGAAAACATCATTCTCAACAAACTATCACAAGGACAGAAAACCAAACACTGCATGTTCTCACTCATAGGTGGGAACTGAACAATGAGATCACTTGGACACAGGGCAGGGAACACCACACACAGGGGCCTGTCCTGGGGTGGGGGACTCGGGGAGGGATAGTATTAGGAGAAATACCTAATGTAAATGATGATTTGATGGATGCAGCAAACCAGCATAGCACATGTATACCTATGTATCAAACCTGCACGTTGTGCACATGTACCCTAGAACTTAAAGTATAGTAAAAAAAAAAAAAAAAAAAAAAAAAAAAAAATTGAGCAAATAATAAAAAAGAATAATGAAAATAACAAAAGAATGTGAAACATATAAGTGACCCGACATCAAGAATTATGAATCCCACACTGTGAAGAAAAAAGTTCATTATCATAGTGAGATTGGCATCAATGACCAAGGTTTTTTTCAATCTCTCAAAATTGAAAGGTTAAAGGGAAGAAATTGTTAAATTAAATTTAATATGACATAAGTCTGTTTCTGTACTTTGAATCCACAAGTATGAAACTAAAAACTAACTTTGTATGTAAACAAATTGCAACCTAAGAGTCTATACCGTAACAAGTAGCTGAGGCTCAGCCGATCATAGCAGTCAAGCTAATTACATGCTGCCAACTGAACAGATCATGTCTGTGTAAGTGGAGTACCTTATTAAAATGTCCAAATAAGGCAAATGCTGAACTGTGATCAAAGAAACTGTTTCTGTACGTCATCTCTTTTTTCTGTCTATAAATACTGCTTGCCCATGTTGCTGCGTGGAGATTTTTGAACCTCTCCTGATTCTGAGTAATACCCAGCTCACGAATTGTCATTTGCTCATATAAACTGTGTTAAATTTAATTTGTCTAAGTTAATTTGTGTTCTTTATATTCTTACTATTTTTTTCCAATTATGCAACTTTCTTTTGATTTATTCTGCTGTTCTCACTCTTAAGTAGAATATATTATGATTTATTTTTCAGCATACTTTATTTAACATAAGTACTTCTGACTTACTAATAATTCCATAATGGAATATGTGTGACAAGAAAATATCTCTGATTTTTTAAAAAGAAAGTAAATTTTTTAAAAAATTAGTGATTTGTATATTTTGGTTGAATTATAGAAATAATATAATTGTAAATGTACAAGGAAAATAGTAAATCATCTAGGTCAATCCCCTTTGTTAAAGTTAGGAAATTATGGCCAATGAATTTATAATGGTCATTTGTCTAATACCAGGCTTTTAGTTTTGTGGATTAGCTTATTTCATTCCTTTATGGACATTGGTCAAAGAATATATACACTGCTATTTTTAAACACATTTACTGTAATTCTTTCTTCAATAAAAATGAACTGTTTGGGGTTTTCATTTTTTTTTTTTTTTTTTTTTTAGCTTTACCAGGTTAGCTCTGACATACCAGCATGAAAAGAGATTTTGAAATATGTCTTTAAAGTTTGAGCATGTTTCAATAACATTTCAGTTCTGAGACTTTTCATTTAACTTGCGGAAAATTCTGAAGGAAGGCCTATTCCATCACTAGTTCCCAAAGGTTAAACCAAATCTGAACTTTGAACAATGAACCTTTAGCGTGAGAGTATATTGAACTACATTTTGTCTTTTTTTTTTTTTTTTTTTTTTTACATTTTGTCATTTCTTAGGGAAAAAAAAATGACTTACCTATTACAAGAAATCGATGATAACTTAATTGTCTCCCTTCATGTGTGCCGGAGAGGACATAATGTTATTCTCCACAGAAATTCAGAAAAACAAACAAACAAAACAAACAAACAAAAAAAGACTTGTTTGGCAAATGCCAGGAATTTATTCTCACTAGAGTCAATAGAGTAATGAACCATTAAATTTTTTTGTCAGAATATATTCATCATATGTAAAGTCATTATTTAACTAGAACATTCCAAGTATTAAATAGGCAGCTAATCTAGTAAGAGTCAGGTAAAGTAAAACCTGTTTAATGAATTGGGTATAATCTGTTTTTCCTTTCCCCTTTCCTCTCCTCTCCTCTCCTCTCCTCTCCTCTCCTCTCCTCTCCTCTCCTCTCCTCTCCTCTCCTCTCCTCTCCTCTCCTCTCCTCTCCTCTCCTCTCCTCTCCTCTCCTCTCCTCTCCTCTCCTCTCCTCTCCTCTCCTCTCCTCTCCTCTCCTCTCCTCTCCTCTCCTCTCTCCTTTCCTTTCCTTTCCTCCTTTTTCCTTTCCTTTCCTTTCCTTTCTTGAGGCAGAGTCTCGCTCTGTTGCCCAGGCTGAAGTGGCGCGATCTAGGCTCACTGCAAACTCTGCCTACCAGGTTCACGCCATTCTCCTGCCTCAGCCTCCCGAGTAGCTGAGACCACAGGCACCTGTCACCACGTACAGCTAATTTCTTTTTTTTTCTTTGTATTTTTAGTAGAGATGGGGTTTCACCATGTTAGCCAGGATGGTCTCGATCTCGTGACCCGTGATCCATCTGCCTCCGCTTCCCAAAGTTCTGAGATTACAGGCGTGAGCCACGGCACCCAGCCTATTTTCTTGTTTTCTAATGTTCTTGAGTAACTGTACCTCTTTATTTTATATGAATCTCAAAAATGATATTTTTAGGAGCAGTAGTGCTTTGTGTGTGTGTGATAGTTTGTGTTGACAAGGTACTCTGACACTCATTTTATTTTTCTCAGAAAACTTGACATATACACTCTCAAATGCATTAATGACCCTAACTTAACTTGCAAAAACAGCAAGTTCACTTGTAATAAAGTAGCTTCTGCTTGTAAGGAGGTGTACTGTTAGCTTTGGAAACAAAATTCAATTCTTTCTGACACTTTATACCATTTTCTCAAAATCAAAAAACATGACATGAAATAAACACCGGCTAAAATAAGTAAATGAAAGAATAACATTAGATTTACAAAAAACACACACAAACCGCAAAACATAATAATGATGCCTGCAAAAGTGAATGAGAGAGTAATTCTCGATAAGCTCCATCCATGCAAAAGAGAATGATAAGAAATGGTGGTGCGGTTTGGTGGGGTGCCAGATTATATATGACCGAGTAGAGACTAAATTGAGTTGGTCAAAATTTTTACAAGTGGTTGATGTGCAAATATGATGCAAGGGGAATAGGAAAATGCAATATGATTTCACATAGAAATAACATTACGAAAAAGTAGAAAATATTTTTTGTTCTGCAATATAGAAAATAATCATAATGGAATTATTTATATTATCTGTATCATTTCCATAGCAACTATTCCAACTCTATTTTAGAAATAATTTGTTTTCAAATTTCAATAAAGAGAATGTACAGAAAGTATTTTATTATTTATAATAAATTTATTTATTATATTTATTTATAATTATTTTATAATAAATCTAAAACTTTCCTGCTTTTCATAATCTTTGTTTTATAACTCTATTGGGATATTATAAGAAATATTACAATAGTCAGGTAGAAAAATTCACCTAATTTTAAACTTCTTTAATGCTACTTTATTTCAATGTGCTAAATTCAAGTACAAATAGTAATGTTAATACATTATTAAAGTAAGTTTATAATTGATCATGTTTCATGAAAATAAGTTTGTCTTTATCTCTCAATTTATTATCACCTCCCCCAATGTATACCAATCTTTTTATCCTCTATCCTTATCTCCATATGTACTAAAAAGCTTATACTTAATGGTAGAAATGTTATGTATAGATATTGAGATTTAGTTAATATTACCACATTTCTTTTTTTTGTCACCTATTTTCTTATCTTATGTTCTCTATCAAACAGAACAACAAACAAATATTATGTGACTATGCCTTACTGAAAATTTGTAATTTAGAATGACAAAATTAATGGGGGAAAGCAAAAGTAGCCAGAGAGATAGGGAAGTCAGATAAAGGTAGTATCTTACTTGGCTGGCTAACACTAGAAAAAGCATAACTTGTTCTTGTACACTTGTGCCTTTTCCACAAAGTATGTGGAATTATGTGCAAGACAGAAATGTCTACTGTTTAAAAAAGAAAAAGGAAGTTATCTTTGTACCCTTTATTTCTCCTATTGCTCATTGATTTCAGTTCTTCCCATGGGGCATTAATTACTCTGCAGTACCTTGTTTTGGTACCCAGCCTTTCTGGTCAAATTTCATGTATGCACTCAAACCTATGTTGGCCATATGAAGAGGCAGGTAGATGAAGCTCTTCTGTATATCTTCTTTGAGCAAGATTTTGCATCCAATTGCAAGTTAGGAAAGATAAATATGGGAAGGCACATAAACAGTCTTTTAATTGGGCCCATTTTAAAATATAATACCTAGACAATTATATAGTATGCACTCTCCTGATTAAAGTGTACTTTGGTGCTCACATGCCAGCAGTCCTGTTAGGTATACACTTAGCGGCAAATTGTTGAATTAAAGATTCTACTGCACTCAGAGTAGTGAGATAAGTGAATTACTCTTGCTGCATACCTTTGTCAACACTTGATGTTGTCATGTTTTTATTTGTATTGTTGATTTTTTAGGCTTCTGTTGCCAGTTCATTTTCTCAGTCTTTATTGGTTTACATTTTCCTTGTGATAATATGATTTTCAGAACAAGTTTAACAGTCTTTTGCCCATTTAAATGTATTCTATTGGGAAGTGCATTTTCAATCACTTGCCTATGAGAAGGCAGAGATTGTTTCTTCTAAAGGAAATGTGCTGGTTATTTATAGATTATGTCTCCCAGTCTATTGTCAAATAAATATTGTGAAAACTACATGTCCCATAAAATGACTTCACTTTCCTTTTTTTTTTTTTTTTCCTCTTTTGAGATGTGGTCTCATTCTGTCCCCCAGGATGGAGTGCTGTAATATGATCACTGCAGCCTTAGTTTCCCGGGCTCCAACCATCCTCTCACCTCAGCCTCTGGAGCAGCAGGGACTCTTAGAGGCATGCACCACCACATCTAGCTCATTTTTAATTTTCTTTGTAGAGACAAGGTATCACCATTTTGCCCAGGTTGATCTCAAACTCCTGGACTCAAGTGATCTTTCCACCACAGCCTCCCAAAATTCTCAGATTACAGGCTTGAGCAAGCCACAGCTTCCAGTCTTTCCTATTTTGCAGTAATTTCTTTTAATATACAAAACTTGTGGACTTTAATGTAATCCAAATTGTCTTTTTTTTTTTAACAGTGGTGTTTTGTCTAAGAAATTTTCTAGCATAAAACTCATGAAAAAATTCTTCCTTATTTCTGGAATCTTCATTCTTTTAGTCGATGATTTATCTGGAACGCACAGCTGTGTTTAGTGCAATTTCTGGGTCAAAATTTATTTTCTTAATTGTGGATATTTAATTCATACTGTGTTACCTGTTAAATAGACAAACCTAACTAGAAATAGGACACTTATCAGTTTGATGTTTAAGAATCTACTGATCCTACAGCTAAAATCAGATGTAATGTTGAGAAGCTAATTGCTTCCTCACTAAGGTCAGAAGCAAGGCAAGGATGTCCTCTTTTCCCATTCCTATTCAATATCATACTGGAAGTCCTAGATAATGTAATAGGACAATAAAAGGAAATGGGAGAAACAGAGTCAGAAGGAAGTAGTAAAACTATCTTTGCTTACACATTATATGATTGTCTATCTTAGAAATCCCAAATAATCAACAACAAAAAACCTACCTTATAGAGCTAATAAGCCATTGCATCAACTATATTCTCAAATACATTCTCACTTCATCAAATATACGCTCCATGTTTGTATTCTCAATGCTTTCTTGTCTTGCTGAGAGAGGAGAGACTGCCCATTCCTGGGCTAGCCAGTTATTAAAGATAGGAAATAACTCCCCCTGGAGTGTAGCTTTCATACACTTAAACAATTCATAGACCATGCTCTGAAACACCACTATCTGACCTATATGCCCCAGGAAGCAATATTTCTCTGCCCTAATCATCCTAGGGCCAGGTGCGGCACAACTAGAGATAGCCTGTCTTCGTTCAGCAGGCTTGAGAGTCTGCTGAAATTATTCAGTCTAACCATAAGTCTGTTCACACTGCCTTGCCTTGTCTTTTCCATGGAAACCACAATAAAAGCTGTTACCCTCACTTTTTCTTCCTCCTGACAGATTCTGGCGCTTCTCCATGAGATCCTTTTTCTTCCTCTTGGCCTGCTCAACCTGATGATGGTAAGAATGAATGCTTTTATGATTATGCACTTCCACTTAATTAGTAGTAAATATATTTCCTCTTCTGTATGATTTTCTCAATAACATTATCTTTCTATAGGTTACTTCATTGTAAGAACATAGTATATAATACATATAACATACAAAATATGTGATAACCAAATGTTTATGGTATTTCTCACATTTTTCTGGTCAGCGGTAGGTGATTAGTAGCTAAATTTGGGGAGAGTCAATAGTTACATGTAGATTTTAACTGTGCAGGGTGTTGGTGCCCCTAACATTCACATTGTTCAAGTGTCAGCTGCATTGTGTATTCATTAAATGTCATACTGCTTGAATTACTATATATATACACATATATATTGTTTTTTTGAGATGGAGTCTCGCTCTGTCGCCCAGGCTGGAGGGCAGTGGCGCAGTCTCGGCTCACTGAAAGCTCTACCACCCGGTTTCATGCCATTCTCCTGCCTCAGCCTCCCAAGGTTGCTGGGACTACAGGCGCCTGCCACCACGCCCGGGTATCTTTTTTTTTTTTTTTTTTAATTTTATTTTATTTTTAGTAGAGATGGGGTTTCACCCTGTGAGCCAGGATGGCAGGATGGTCTCCATCTTTTGACCTCGTGATCCTCCCGCCTTGGTCTCCCAAAGTGCTGGGATTACAGGCGTGAGCCACTGCACATGGTCAAATTACTGTAATTGTAAATGTGTTTTGCTATCAACTAGGTCAAGCCTTTCAGTTTTTGAAATTTGAAATCATTTTGTTTTTCTTGCCCATTTTCATTTTCATATAAATTCTGTCAGTAGTATGTCATTTTCCCCAATACACTCTGTTCTAAGCTAGATATGTGCTCTATTGCTCTATCCAGGCATTTACTTTTTTTTTTTTTTTTTTTTTTTTTTTTGCAAGAAACTTTTCATATCACTCCAAACAAAACACTTGCCATGGACTGCAAGTCTTTACTTGATCTGTCTCCATCATTCCAGTCTCTGCCTTATCTCTTACTGCTTTTCTCTCAGTTCAGTCACCTCAGACTTCTATTTTCCTCAAAGACTTCAAGCATGGTCCATTTTATAGCTTTTGGATTTGCTGAGTTCTTGCATAACTCTGCATTATATTTATTTATTTATTTATTTATTTATTTATTTATTTAGAGACAGAGTCTCACACTGTTGCCCAGGCTAGAGTGCAGTGGCACGATCTCGGCTCACTGCAACTGCCTCCTGGGCTCAAGCAATTACTGTGCCTCAGCTTCAGAAGTAACTGGGACCACAGGTGCATGCCACCATGCCCGGCTAATTTTTGTATTTTGGGGAGACACTTGGTTTCTCCATATTGGCCAAGCTGGTCCTGAACTCCTAATCCGCCCACCTCGACCTCCTAAAATGCTGGGATTACAGGCGTGAGACACTGAGCCCAGTCAACTCTCCAATTTTATTTAAGCCATGAGACTCACTTCATTCCAGTAAAATTAACATTTTTCTTGGAATATTACACAGTTATTACAACAGTAGTAATAAATATTTATAGACTGTCCTTAACTTACCATAATTTGACAAAATTTTTCAGTTTTACAATGGTGTAAAAGTGATATGCATTCAGTAGAAACCATATTTCAGGTACCTATGAAATTATGCTAATGTTCACTTTTAAAATAGTACAGCACTTCCTCTTTATCCATGGGATAAAATCTCCAATAACCCCCATGGAAGTTTGAAACCACAGATAGCTCCAAACTCTATATGTATACTAGGTTTTCACCTCTACATACGTAAATACCTATGATAAAATTCAATTTACAAATTAGGCACACTAAGAGATTAACAACAATCGTTAATAATAAAATAGAATAATTATAAAATATACTGTAATAAAAGTCATATTAATATGGTCTCTCTCACTTTCTCAAAGTATCTTATTGTACTGTATTTACCTATTTTGAGACCGTGGTTGACCACAGGTAACTGAAACCATGGAAAGCAAACAATAGATAAAGGGAGGCTACTGCTACCTTAAAATTGCTTGAGATAGTCAACACTTTATTATAAAATTAGCTTTGTGTTAGATAACTTTGCCCAACTGTAGGTTAATGTATGCATTCTAAGCATGTTAAATGCAGGCGAGGCTTAGCTATAACGTTCAGTAGGTTGGGCATATTAAATGCATTTCTGACTTCAATATTTTCAACTTACTATGGTTTTATTGGGATGTTAGCCCCATCATAAATCAAGGACCATCTATATTTAGTGATGGATAAACATAGAGGAGGTATATTATTAAGTTAGTAATTCATGTTTCAGAATAATATATATTTACAAATATTATTTTATTAAAAAATACATTCACATATGCTTCTACAAAACATACAATAAGTTTTTCACATTCAATAGTCTGGAAAACTTGTGTCTGATGAGAAAACGTCTTTTAATTTTAGTTTTCATATTTTTATAGATAGCCTATTTCACCATGCACATAGTATAATTTTGTAATATAAGTATTACAAATAAATAAATATAAATAATTTCTCATTACTCAGTGTAATATGCTGGAAGACATTTTGGCACTGCAGGTTTATGGAGCTCTATATCAAGGTTGTTTTTCCATTACCACAGTTCCTTTACCAGGAAAGATAGTGTATTAATTTGCTGTCATTATTGTATAATATATTAATTATAAATATACAATATTTATATCATATTTATATATATATAAAGCATTTCCCAATGTTTTATATACTCCTTCATTTTCAAATGAATTGTTATTCTATGGAGTTTTATAAAAACAAAATAAACTCAATTACAGAAAAATGGCTAACCTAGTCCAATATATGGAATATTATAAATGATAAAATTTCAGTATACCATCCAGAAATTGAAATTATAAGTACATCATCAGATTCTTTGAACACTTACTCTCTCAAGACAAAATTAATTTCAATAATGCTTCTACTTTAAAAATCATGAGTATGGTAAGATTAATCATATTTTAGCAAGATATATTGTTTGAATGTCTAATGCATATTAATGTCCTGAAAGTTATGGCTATTTATGTTCATATTTAAAAGTTTTCACGATGTTAACATTAGTAATGTACAAAGTCAGTGCTCTGCAAAGCCTTCTGTTATGGACAATGGAACTTTTTAAAATAACGACAGGCATTTTAAACTTTTTTTATTAACTCTTATATAACATCGTTAAATACTTTCTCAAAACTGAACATTGTTAAAACTTTCATTTAAATATTTCATAACAAGGTAACTTCAAAATTTTTCATTAATGGCACTAATGAGACTACAAAATATCACAATTTATTTTGTTCATAAAAATATATTAATATGTTGAATTTGTCAACTGAAGTTACCTTTAAAAAATAAAATATATAATCATTGTTACATACAAATACATAAGTAAAACCTTACTCCAATTTTTCACTGTTTTAATCTTTCCTTCGTTTTATTTTACTTACCAATTGCCAAAGAAATACTTTCCTACCAGTTTATCCATATCAATTCTTAATTTTATCATTATACTCAGAGCACTCTTTCAAAAAATACAAAATTGTCTTTCAATGTTCTTATTTAAAATCCTACAGGGACTTTAGATTACTCTTAGAAGATATTCCAAAACTCTTAAACAGGATTTTAATTGGTCAGATATTAGCTTATCTTTCCAGCCATAACTACCGTTCTTTTGCTTTATTATTTTTTGACATCCACATTCGCCTTTCTGTTCTTAATCTTGACCTCCATTCAATTACTTATTAGCAACTTGTCATATAACATTTTTTATTTAGGTGTCTCTTGAAAATGTAATCTAAAACATTCTATTTTGTATCCTTCTGATTTGCTTCCCTTTGAACTTCCTCTTCTCTTTAAATGTGGCATCCATTTCCCATGTCACTGAAGCCGTTTATTTTTTGCCTAATTTGTTCACTTTGATGGTAATATCAAATTAGTCACCAATTCTTCTTTTTTATTTAATCATCTTACCTCAAAGCATTTGTTAATATTTTTAAATTCATTTTTACTCTCAGTGTTACAACTTTATCTAATTTTCCATTACTTTGCTCTTTTAATCTAATAATCATGTATTCATCTTTCTATCATTTCTCAATACTCCACTGAAACAACATATTGTCCCAGGCACCAGAAATAAAATAGGGAATGAGATAGGTAGGTGTCTAATGAAATTTATATTTAAATCAAGGCGACGAACAAACAGATGAATAAATAAACAAGAAATAATATACTATTACAAACAAGAAATAATGGACTATTACAGAGTTATAAGACTAAATAATTGCAATGCACAAGAGCTTGATAAAGTTTCTCATTATTTTAAGTATTTGTATTTAATGTATATAATATTGTGCAAATGGTTTATCTATAAAAACTTGTTGGATCCTTTCCTAGAGCATTATTTGTTATTATTACTTTACTTTTGTAGATAACACAAACAAGTTTCAAAGAAAATATATAATTTACAAAAGTCTTCTAGTAGGTGAGTTTGTGACATTTATAGGTATAGATCTAGATTATTTCTGTGGCCTGTAGAAGCATAAACCCCATTCACCCTCAGTTAATCTCACTGCCTTTCTGTATCTCTCTTATATATTTTTGAGTCCAGGCAACTTTAAAAATATGGACTATTAAGTTTGTGCTTGAATTATGTTCCCAAGAGTTTCCCTCTATTGTTTTGATGTATGTGTGTGTATGTGTGTGTATGTGTGTGTGTGTGTGTGATGTGAGTTTCCAGAGGTTCATGTGCTAGTGCCTCTTTAAATAGTTGTTTCCTTCTATCCTTCTAACTGTGATGCAAGATGGAAGTGATAACAAATATAGGACTGAACATTATTACTTAATGATATAATATGTATTAAAAATAGCCCACAAATTATTTTTGACAACAATCTGCTGATTAGGGGATTTATTCTAAGGCAGTATAAACAATATGTTAAAAAATGAAACAATACAGCATGGAAAAAATACCAACTGGACCAAGGTGATATAATTTTTAAGACAAATAAAAGCATACCATGAGAATAAATTTAAGTTTACAGAAACAATCATCACAACAAATTAGTAACTCACATAACAGCTTGAGTAACAAAGTAAAATCACAAGCCATCCAACACCATATGTTTTTTTCCCCTCTATCTCCACTCAGGGATGGTGGTCTCAGATCTACATTAACTCAGGTTATTGATGGGGGCAGGAATGCCAGCCATGAGTGGTTGAAGCATGGGAAAGATACTGAATACATTATTTCTTGTAGTTAGCATTGCTTTGGGCTAAATTTCCTGTCACGTTTTATATATATATATTGAAAATAACACTCATGCTATATGAGGAACCCTACTTAAACTACCAACACTATACCTAAACACAATTTGTTTCTGAAAAATGTTATATCAGTTTCCATATCAAAAGATAAGCCATAGAAGATAAGGAAGATGTTTTAAAGAAAAAATACCTGAATAACCATAGTAATGGCTTATGTCATGATTTGCAAAACATGTCTCAGATATTATCTCATTTTATAACTACTTATTTGACTTAGAAGATAGTAAAATATAAGAAAACATAATCTGAACATTTAAAAACTACTAATGTGTAAATACGTACATAATCTTATCTTTGAGGCAGATGAAGAGAAACTTTAAAAATAAAATGTCATTTTGGTTACTAGATCTAACTATAATAATATGTTTAAAAACCATAGTCCTCCCATGATTAGTGTTTTTCAAAAGGCCCACTTTTCGATTAGATATCTCCTTATCTTTCTTTTAATTTGCCCTTGTGCTATTAAGACACAAACAATAGCCAACTCAATTAATCTTTTTCACTGTCTCTTCTCACTCTTATATTCTTCCAAGTACAATAGATTTGAACACTTGAAGTTGTTGTCATTGCTGTTTTCTCCTCTGTCCCTTTCTTCGATCCTAGCAGTATGCATTTGACCTTAGACCACTGTTGTCAGTCCCAGGAAATTTGCATCTATATTACCTGACCTCCTTTTTCATGACTTTGTGTGTGTGTGTGTGTGTGTGTGTGTGTGTGTGTGTGTGTGTGTGGCGGTTAGGGGTAAATGAGCAGCTCTAAGTATGACAAAATGATTAAATAAAACTAAGTTTCTCTTTCTAGTTTATGCATTGCCTACTTGCTATATGTGTCACACCACAAAACACTCAATGATCCAATTTATTTATCATTATCTTTTTTTAACCTGGATTTGGAAAATTTAATTTATCTCTTATATTTATTTTATGTACTTCACAAAGTTTATTTCTAATGTTGCATTAGAAAAGCTTGAAAATTAATACGTACAAGGAAAAGTATGTGAAATAGGAGAAGACAGACAATAATTGGTGTTTTGGATTATAGGGCAATTTTCTTATTTTTCTGCATATTGGTAAAAGGAGATACTTGAATATATTTTAAAAATATTTCACAATAAAAATACAATTTATATATAAAAGAGAAATAAGAATGAATTAAGTCATGTAGTTCTGCTCTAAATTACTAAAATTTAGTAGCTGACAAAATACTAATTCATTTTTGAAAATGAATGATAGATAAATTAAAAAAAGTAACTGCTCAGAGCTATATAGTATAGTATAAGGCTTTGAGTATACTTTCTGAAAATTTAGTCAAATACTTAGACTTAGACACAATTTTAACATAAAAATACATTCTCTCAGAATCATCTATCAAGTTTGAGTGCCTTGCTAATAATTATCCTTAATAATGGTAATAAATAATTTTTGAATGCTTCTTCTCTTCCACGCAATAAGCTAAGTGCCTTACAGTTATTATTTAAACAAACTACTTTACCAACCATGTTATTTGGATTTTATTATTATTTCCAATATTAAGATAAACAATGGGAAATTCAAAAAATGAAATTGCCATCCTTAAGCATGTAATTTATAGTGAAAGCATTTTAAATCAAGTCTTTCTCATACAAAGTTCTATGTCAAGAGGAACTAATGTTTAACCCACTATTAAATTCTATGAAAGAAGTTGGCTTTCAGGAAACTAGTTCAAGAAATATTAAAATTATATTATCAGTTGTTTTGGAGTAGATGGGTCATTAAGGAAAATGATTAAGGATTATATAATGTCATTCTTTTAAATGTATTTTTTTTTCTCTAAAGACATTACATAGTAAATATATTGGTATGCATTTGAATATTTTGGTACAGATTATAAAATTCAGAAGTTAACTACCAAAACAGCAGAGTACTGTTCTTTAAAATTAAGTATAAACATATAATATTATAATTCTATGTCAAATTATTTTAGGCCAATATTAACTGTTGGAGAATTCCATTTTAAACACCACCATTTTGTGACATTCTATTGTTCAGATGTAATATGATCAAGATTATTTCCTAATTGTGTAAGCCCACTCCCAACTAAAAAAGAAAGCAATTGTTTTGGATAGTTGAACTGGTGTTTTAAGTAGATAAATTACCATGGCCTAAATTTCTTAGGTATGCATTAAATATTTCACATAAATAATCTTGGTTAGAAATGTTGATGAATGAGAAGTCATGGTGATTTAAATTTCTGTACAAGATATATACTTAGTGCTTCTTCAGAAAGCAAACTTTTATCAACTATTCAACCTATGAATTCAATAGCAATAAAAATAAGTTTATGACAAGTACTGTTGTCAGATTCAGTCATATTTAGAAATTTTAAAGAACCTGCTTTATATAAGCAAAGCAAAGGAAAATTCTGAAAACATGTATTAATAAAAATTTGATTAATTTCCAGGTCAAAACATCCATGTTATTCAAGCAAAAATATAGTATGTAAAATATATATTCTGAAAAAGATGATAATATTTATATATTGACCAATACCCGTGCCATATAGTTATTTATTAAACATTCCATTTTCCTTATTTTTATTTTTATAGCAGAATCTCAGAAAAAGGAATAGCCAAAATTTATTATACTAAAAAAGTTTATAAGTATATATTTATAGTGTATAGATTATATTTATGTAATGGTACATAATACACTATTTTAATGAATAGTACACATTTGCAAATATATTCCTATATTTGTGTCTACATGTATATCTTTATATATATTATCTATATTTATATTATATATATACATATGTAAATATGTATAAATTTGCAACTTCCTCTTATAAATAAATAGATAGGCATTACTTGCAGTTTTAACTAGTAATGATGTCAATAACTTATTTAAAATATATGGGATACAAATATTAGTTCTGGGATTTAATGTCATTTTAGTTTCATGAGCCCTTCCTCTACTTCACAAAGATTAATTCGATAATAATTAAGATATAATTGAAATTGTGTGTGTGGTGGGGGGGGCGTTTTTCTGTTTTAAACCAAGGTAAGGCAATTGAACAAAAAGATTTGACTAGAAACAGAAAATCAAATATAGCACGTTTTTACTTATAGGTAAGAGCAAAACAGTAGGTACACATGGACATAAAGATGGAAACAATAAACACTGGGGACTCCAAAAAGGGTGGAGAATGGGAGGCGGGTAAAGGTTGAAAAACTACCTGTTGGATACTATGTTCACCATTTGGATGATGGATTCAATAGGGGCCCAAATTCCAGCATTACACAATATACCCATGTAGCAGACCTGAAAATGTACCCTGTGAATCTGAAGCTTAAAAAAAAAAAAAAAATTATACTAAAATAAAAGATGTATGTTAACACAAAAGCATCCTAAAATAAACTATTTATATTAAAATATGTAAAGTCATAAAGATGGAAATATTAAAGAGAAGGTACTATGCATAGTTTTTATTTGTAACTAAATTTCCAAAAAGATAGGGTACAGAGGGTGGTAGAAACAAATATTTGAGGAAATAATTGCTAAAAGATATAGAATACATCGTGTTACAAATTCAAGAACATTAACAAATCTTAGACATAATAAATACATAAATATTCTCTTCTAGGCATATTATAAAAAAAAAAATCTAAATATTAAAGCAAAAGGAAAAGGCAGAAACAGATTACCTTCTTAGGAGCCTTAAGCTAACAGTTAACTTCTTAACACAAACAATGAAAACAAATAGAATTTAAATACAATTTACTTTTAAAATGCTAAAAGCATCACTAATCATCAGAAATGCACAAATCAAAACTGCAATGAGATACCGTCTCACATCAATTGGAATGGCTACTATTAAAAAGCCAAAAAACAACAGATGCTGCTGAGGTTGTAGAGAAAAGAGAATTCTTACACACTGTTGGTGGGAATGTAAATTATTCCAGCAATGGTGGAAAGTAGTCTGGAGATTTTTCAACGTGTATTTCCATATACACCATGGAATGCTATGCAGCTGTGAAAAACAATGAAATCACATCCTTTGCAGCAATGTAGACAGAACTGGAGACAACAATCCTAAGCAAATTAATTCAGGAACAGAAAATGAAATATTACATGTTCTCTCAGAGAAGTGGAAGCTAAGCATTGAGCACACATGGTCATAAATATGGGAACAATAGACACTGTAGACTACTGAGAAGTGGACAGAGGGGAGGTGGTTAAAAAAAACCCAAAAAACTATTAGACACTATACTCACTCACCAGGGTAACAGGATCCATACTCCAAACCTCAGCATCATGCAATATTCCCACGGAACAAATATTCACATGCACCCTCTGTATCTAAAAAAAAAGTTGATTTTTTAAAAAATGTGCCACAAAAATAAGAACAAACATAAAATTTAAAAACTAGCAAAATATATTTTGAGAATGAAGGTGAATATGCCCAGTCTAAAAAGTGATGAAAATAAAAATATAGAGAATTTGACATGAGCATACCAACACTGAAGAGTATACTAAAGGCTCTTCTTACAATCAGAAGAAAACTAATTAGATAATATAGTAAAAATGTAAGACAGTAAGGAATGAAAAGGAAAGTAATGAATGTGTATGTCCATTTAAATATTTACAGTGTAAACCAAAATAACGTTTCCCGGTGTTGAAGAGGTGACACAGTATTCTCTTGGTGCACCTTCACCAGCCAGAAATCTCCACAGTTGGTGGTACTTCTCTCCAGACTTGGCTCAGGCCCACTGGACTTGCTCTGCCCATTTTTTCCCATGGGCTGCACTCAGCTCATGCTACTGGCCCAGATCCCATGCCTGCCATGACTCTGTGCTCAACCCACATCTGGTCCAGGAGTGATAAGACTGACTGCCACCATAGGTGCCATTGTCTGGATGAGGGGGATGTAGTTGCACCCGCAAACTGGGAGATGACAGCAACCGCAGAGTCCCAAGTGGTGTTATGGTTTTTGCTTAGGGCCTCCCAACGTCTAAGCCTCCAGGAAGTGTTACAGCTCTCATTTCTTCCTGCTGCCCACAGTTTCAGTGAATGAGGACGTGTCACAGCTCATTTTGTTCTGCTGCCTACAGCTTGGCAAACAAAGGCATGTAGTTCCCAGTGGCTTTTTCTCTTCTGTTGCTCATCAAGAAGAAGGGAGACTTTCGGTGTTACAGCTCTTTTTGCACCTGCCATTTGGTGGGTTCTAGGTTCTTGTCCCACAACCAAGAGGAATGAATTATGCAGACATTGGAGAATAAGCTAGACAGAGAAGAGTTTTATTGAGTGACAGAAAAGCTCTCAACATCAGAGGGAACCTGAGTGGGTATCCCTCTGTTTGAGAGGGAGCCCAAAAGCAGGGGCTGCCTGTGAGGCTGAGGCTGAGATTTTTATGGGCTCAGAATGGGTGAGTGCATGCCAATTAGTCCACAAGCAGGCCTGAAAACAGCACCATTCTATTGGCTAAAAGGCATCGAGGAAGTTCTCACTATGGTTGTGGACCCACCCAGAACTGGCAGCTCAGTTTTAAGGCTTCAGGCAGTCCTTGGCTTAAATGTTGGGTTTCACTGGGGACCTGTCCCTGCCTGACTAGGAATCTATATGTTTCCTTTCACTGTCAGAGACAAATAGAAAATGATTGATGATAGATAGAGAGATGATAGATAGATAGATAGATAGATAGATAGATAGATAGATAGATAAGATAGATGATAGGTACATACATACATACATGCATAGATGATCAATAGGTAGGTATACAGATGGAATGATAAAAGTCTAAATTATAAAGGTGGTTATTACTAGGGGCTATCAGAAGCAAGGAAATGAGTTATTTAATGGATTTAATATTTAATTGTTTAATATTTTAACAATTGTTGAAAGCATTTTTGTGTTTTTAATTGTGTTTATATATACATATATATACACTACAGAACTTATCAATTCAAATATTTTTAATTATATAGTTCTTTGTCATTAAGTACATTTACATTGGTGTACAACTATTATCAATATCTATTTCCAGAACTTTTTTACCTTCTCCAAATGAAACTCTTTACCAATTATACAATAACTCCCCATTTCCCCAACTATCAGCCCCTGGCAACCACCCCTCTACTTTCTGTCTCTATGAATCTGACTACTCTAGAAACTTCATATCAGTGGAATTATACAATATTTGGCCTTCTGTTACTGGCTTATTTCACCTAGCATAATGTCTCCAAATTTCAACTATGTTACAGCCTGTGTCAAAATTTCTTTCTATTTTAAGGTTGAATGATATTTGGTTTTATACATATTCCACATTTTGTTTGTACATTCATCCATCATCAGACATGTGGTATGTTTCTACCTTTTGGCTATTGTAAATAACAATGAATAACATGAATATATAAATATCTATTTGAGTCCTTACTTTCACTTTTTAAAATGGTAGAAGTGCAATTTTATGTTATGCATATTTAAGAGCAATTTAAAATGAAAAAAAAATGCATATAATTTAACAGTTTCAGTATAATGCTGTATCAATTAGTCAAGAATAAAAATAGCAATCAACATTGGCTTTAAGAATCTCACCTGCATATTCAATAATAAATAGGTTCAGAAACTTTCCTAGAGTATTAACTTTTAATTTTATTCTATAAAATAATTTTCACATTGCTTTGAAGCAATTTTTCATTTTTCTTTATGAACACATTTCATTAATATACACACCTACATTATTTTATGTAATACTTAAGTAAAAAATATGTAATCCAAAAAATGTTCCTGATAACTCTTCAACATTAGCTTGTCTAGATTTTTCTTTAGATATATTACCTTAAAATAATATCACATGCAAGAGCACATCTGCAATAATTCCTTCAGAGGTAGAAAAAAGGTGAATAGTTTTGAGATATTTTCTGCTCTACATTGTCTCAGATAGCTACAAAACTAAATAAAAATAATTAATTATACAGATTCTTCTGCTACTATGCCCCTTTATTTAAACATATTTTCTGAAGAGTCTCCCGTGGTCTCCAAAAAATTCTCGGTCATTATTAACTTAAAAATGTCAAGAAAATGCAGTTATTACATAAATTATTAAATAAAAACATTTCTTAGTTTTTGCTGTGCTGTTCAATTCTACCTTCAAATACTTGCAGGAATTAGATATATTCATTTGCATTTATTTCTGTTTCTATCACTTTTCTCAAAGAGTGTACATTGACACATTTATCATTTTTTATTTATCAAACTATATACTAATATTTCATAAATTTGCTTAGAAGTAGTGTACGAATCACAAGAATGCACGTTATTTTTACAAATTAGACACACTCATGCAACCAGCACTCAAATCAACAACCATAAGTTAAGAACATCCTGGAAGCACTTCCTATAGACCTTCTAGTCAACACTTGTCCTAAAAGGGTAGTTACTATCCTGACTTTTAACACAAATATTTATTTTATTTGCCTTTTGAATTTTATATTCAAAAATAATATGGGTTTCATTGTATGTATCTAGTTTCTGTTTTTCACATTATGTTTGTGAGTTTCATCCAGGTTGTTGCATGTGGTTGCAATTTGTTCATTCTCATTGCCATACAGTGATTCATTGTACAAATATTAAAACCTTTATTTATCCATTCTACCATTGATAAACAGTTGAATTGTTTCCTGTTTGCGAGTCCTACAATAGAAGTTACTATTCATATTTTTTGTACATATATCCTGGTAAATATCCATAGGGGGTCTCTTGGATTATAGCAAGAAGTTCAGTTGCTGGTTGCATAATATAATATACATGTTAAAGCTCAATAGATGCTGCCAAGAAGTTTTTCAAACTATTTACAAAATTACATTTTTACCAAAGGTTCATAAGAATTATTTTCCCTCCACATTCTGAACAATACTTACATTTTGTATTTAAAAAAAAATTTTGCCACTCTCATGATATGTAATTTTACACCATTTTGATTATAATTTGTATTTCCTTAGATGACTAATGATGTTGAGTGCCATTTTATGAGTTTATTGGATATTTGTGTAAACTTTTGTGAGGTCTCTATTTATTGAGTTTTCTATTTTTTTGCTACTGATTGATATTCTAGATATGAATTATTTGTTGTATTTAAGTATTGAAAATATGTTGGGGCACTCTGTGTTTGACATTTCACTGTGTTTGTAAGCATAGTTTCAATATTTTAGTACAACAAAATACATTATTTGTAATCTCTCTGTACTCTTTAAAGAAACGTTTAGCAAACCCAAGGACATAAAAATAGTCTATATTTTCTTCTGTGATGTGTCTTTCATTGCTAATGGTCTGAAGTAGTGGACTTCACATCATTCAACCATTTCTTATGGGAATTAAATTATCCAGGACCATTTTTCAGGAACTCCATCCTATTTTATTTGCAGAGTGTGTATCATCTTTGTCTTAAGTCAAATGATTATATAACTGTGTATCTGTCTGATCACTATGTACTAATCCTTTGGTCTATCTATCTGCCTTTTGACAAAATTACACTGCCTTAATTGCTATAACTATGGTATGCACTGATATTGGGTAGTATAAGCATCCAGTGTTGCTTACTTGTCTGTCAATCCTGCCTTGACTGTTCTTGGTCCTTTGTCTTGCAATATGAAATTTAGAATCAAATTATGAATTTAAAAACATAAATAGGATTTTGATTGAGACTGCATTGAATCTATACGTTAAAGAAATGGAAACCTTTACAATAGTTGTTCTCAAATGAAGGAGATTTTGACCCCAAAGAGACATCTGTCAATATCCAGAGACATACTTGGTTGTCAGCTGGGAGACACCACTTGCATCCAGTAGGATGGAGGCCAAGAATCCTACTAAACATCCTACAATATACAACACAGCTACCACCGCCCCACCAAAAAATAAACCAAAGTATCCATGTTGTCAAGGATCAGAAATCTTGCTTTCAATATTTAGTTTTCTGATTCATAATCATATATTTATACATTTATTTAGAACATTATTTATTTTCCAAAGCAGTGTTTTGCATATATTATTATTGAGGTTTCACACATCTTAAGTTATACCACCAGGAATTTGATAATTTTTAAGGTTACTGTAAAATTCACTTTTACTCCATTTTTCAATTGTTCATTGCCAGTATATAAAAATAAAACAGATTTGTCGATAGTATTGATTTGATACACACTATATTATATATTAATAAGTTGATTTATTGATCCTGTTGTTTTTCTTTATATTGTTTTGGATTTTCATCGTACACAATTATGTCATCTGTGGAAGGTGTTGGATTTATTTCCTCTTTGTGAAACTTATGCTTAATATTTCTTGTAATGTTTCTATTGTCTTATTTATGGTCACAGTATAAATCCAAATATAAGTGGTTATCGTGGCCTTTTTTGTTTCTGATTTGAGGCATAAAACTGTCAATAATGCATATGAGTAGGATGTCTGTTGTAGGTTTTCTCTTGATATGTTTAATCTACTAAATTTTTATCCGACTTTTAAATATTTTATTTTGATGACTTGGTGTTTTACTTTGTAAAATGCTTTTCTTCAGGTTTAAAAATTATTATATGATTTTTTCATTTCTTATTATGTGTTCAAACAGATTATCTTGAATGTCAAGGAAAAACAAAAACAAAAAATCTGCCACAACTGAAATAATCTTTATTTGATTGGTGTTTTATATTTTGTTCTATTTAATTCATGATATGTTGTTTAATATTTTTTATCTAAGCTCATAAGAATAAATGATCCATAATTTACCTTACTTTAAATGTCCCTGATATGTTTTTTCTGTTTTTTGTTTGTTTGTTTGTTTGTTTGTTTTTTGAGATGGAGTCTCTCTCTGTCGCCCAGGCTGGAGTGCAGTGGCGCGATCTCGGCTCACTGCAAGCTCCGCCTTCCGAGTTCACACCATTCTGCCCCTCAGCCTCCTGAGTAGCTGGGACTACAGGTGCCCGCCACCAGGTCAGGCTAATTTTTTGTATTTTTAGTAGAGATGGGGTTTCACTGTGTTAGCCAGGATGGTCTCTATTTCCTGACCTCGTGATCTGCCCGCCTCAGCCTCCCAAAGTACTGGGATTACAGGTGTGAGCCACCGTGCCTGGCCTGTCCCTGATGTGTTTTTCTATCAAGATTATTTTGCTTAAATATCTTCAGAAATTTTCCCTTTTTCTACTTTGGAGGAGTTTATGTGAGATTGCTATTCTTTTATTTCATTTTTATTAAGATTCTCTAATTCAGAAGAGATATTAGAAGTCATTTACTCAAATAGTATATTAGATAAACTTTTAAAATATCATCTCAATTTAAAAACATCATTTTCTATACTTTTATTCATTTTTAGTATAGACTAGAAACTGACTAGCTTATTATATATCAATATATTTTCTTCTTAAAATCTGAAATCAGCTTCTTATAAAGGGAAAGTTTTAAGTGAAAGTATGTTTTAATCATTGTTATGTAAGTTACAACTTCATAGGTATGATTATGTTTTATTTTCCTAAATATTGAATTGAGAAAGATGACAAAATAGGTTCTAATTAGTCAATATCCTGTCACAATTTAGAAAACATATTTAGCCCATCTCTATTCTTACATTATCAAAATAGTTTTATTTCAAAATATTGTTTCTACCTTGTAGAGTAAAAGTGGAATTAGATCACTTTGTCTCACAGCTCTGTTAGATTTTTATTTACAGTTTTTTTTCCCCAAATTATTATATGTTTATTATTGTGCCATTGGGGCAAAAATTCATAATGAATGATCAGTTTGCTTTATAAGTCATGCCTTCATTGGTATATTTCTTGATACCCAAAAACAAAATTGCATACAACTGCATTTTCATACTATCCAAAAGGAGAAGGAAAATGCTGGAAAGTCAGGACGAACATTAGGTACAGACAATTTTGTGATTGCATTTTTGTCCCAAATTATATTAAGATGGGCAGCATTCTAGTCTTCATGCAAAAGGATTATTTTCTCACATAGGGTGATATTGTAGTATAAATTTATGGTTGGTATAAATAAAAATTTACCTTGATTACTACATGCCTGTAAATGTAGCACAACTTGTATTTCCTAATTTGAAGTGTAAGTTGTAACATTTTTATTGGTGTGGATATGTTTCAGAAAAAAAATACAGTGTAGTTTTGCTTTTTGGCATGACCTTGTCATTTGAGAAAGCACTACATTTTAATGACACATAATTTAAAATGCCTCTAGGAGTGAGTTGAATTTACTGAGATATTTTTAAGAGTCATTACTTAGCAGAGGTTGTCAGAGCACTTGTAGAGTGTCAGACTTCTTCAGGGCAGATAGTTCAGACTACTTGAAATGAATTAACACTTCCACCATTAATGTTTGATGGGAGACCATAGTGAAAAAGATGGATGCTCACATAATTGACATCCTTAACATTTAGAGCTGAATACTTAAATGCCAGAGACATAATTTTGAATAAAATGTCAGGACCTAACTCAATAATATTTAATGATGTAATAGGATAGGAATGAACAGAAGCCATTTTACATTATTAATTAAATTATTTAAAATAGGTTTAATTGTCTCCATATATCAGTAAGGAGTTTTTATTCATATTATTATTTCTAAGAATAATTGGTCCCAAATTTTCAACTTCTACCAGTCCAGAGATGCCAAACATTCTTCTGATTCATATTATTGTAAAATACACTTATGAAAATGTAAACAGAAAATATACTTCATAAGCTAACTGTTCTAATTTATTACAATTGGTAAAGTGCCATATTATGTTTATTATTGATTTTTTAGTCTTGGTCAACAGATCTTTTGCAAATAAATGATATGCTTAATAAAGTTAATTTACACTAGTAGAACTAGTAGGCATATACAAAAATAACAAACCACAACATATATTGCCAAAACAATATCAGCTTAAAAATTATTAAGAAAACTTCATTAAGGAACATAGTTGAAAAACAACTGAATTATAGGTATATCTATTTAATGTGTCAATATGGTTGCATGGCTTTTACTAACAATTCTACGAAAATGAGCACTAAAGGTTTCAAAGTTTCAAGAATATTTAACATCATCTTTAAGAAGAAAGTGATACTTTTGAAGTTCTCCTACAAAACTCTTCTTAAGGAGAGTACTTTAGAGGATGCCTTTTACAAAATCTGTTTTCATTATATATGCAGAGCTGTGAGAAACGGGACAGATTATGGTTCCGCTAGTCATATTGTAAAGCCCTGAATTCTGTTAATAGAACCTTAATCACCTCTGTATGAAGAAAATAGGTTACAGTATTCTTTAAGCTTGTGTTTAACTATCCCCATCCACGTAGGGAAGGTTCTTGAAGAGGATTCACAGTCGAGGTAATGAATCATGCCTTTGCTTCAGACAATAGAGAAAAATCTTGTCAATATCAAACATGGAGGTTAGAGAATATGGTGATAAGTACCAAGGGGTAGTCCAATTTATCAACTGACATTGACTATTTCTAAGTGTACTCATTGTTTCTGTCTCTATGTTAGCTATAAAGCAATTAAACTATCTACTGAACAGTTAAACTATCAAAGTATCGCTGTTGCAGATTTTATCATACCAGCACTAACAGGATTTTCCAGGAAACTTCTAAGGGCTCGGGAAATCAAACTACTGTCATGATGATACTTTTTCATTCACATTCCCCCATAAATGTAGAGTTTTCCACAGGCTACCAGGTAGGTGATATTGCAACAGACTGAATACAAAAGGATGTGTATGGATCCAGATGGTCTCATTAAACAAGCTATTTAAGAGATTTGCAGAACTATTACATAAAACAATATCACTGTTTTCATTATCTACTTTCTTTAGTTATTTTACATAATTAAAAGTACTTATATAAAATACATATCTTTATTTTAATAAATAATGTTATTTATGTAATGGTTTATTATTATTCTTTAAAGTGAATTAATTAGTAGTATTTAATATTTTTTCAGATTGAATTTCTAGTATTATAAATTTTAATAGGTCTAACATGAGTACAAATTTTTGGACTCTCAATACTTTCTAAGACTATAAATAATGACTGATAGGAAATAATTTAAGAACTAAAGTTTTGTTGCATCTATAATGATTAAATTATGATTATTCTTGTTGTTATTATTATTATTGTTACTATTATTTGAAGTACCTTTCCTCACTCCAGAGTCTTTGAAGTGCTAACATTCTTTTCCCCTTAGGATATGAAAATACTCCTCTCTTAAAGGATAGATGATAACAAGAGTTTCTAATTTCTTTATATTTCTAAGGAAAGCCTACCCTATAAATAGCCTCTGTGAATCATGGCAAATTGTGGATTTTTAGCCCATCTTGTTATTCTCTACTTAATTAAATTAGAAAGCTGCTCAGGTATGGTGCTTATAGATAGCTAGTGCTATTGACAGAACTCTGTCCCTCACAAATTCATGTGTTAAAGCCCTAAAGTACAATATGAGGATATTTGGAGGCTGGACCTATAAGGAGGTGATTTAGGTTAAATGATGTCATAAGGGCAAAGTTCAGATCTAATAGAATTTGTGTCCATTTAAGAAGAGACACGAAAGAGCTCTGTTATTGCCCTCTATCATATGAAAACACAGAGAGAAGGCAGCCATCTGCAAGCCAAGAAGAGAACTCTCATTGGAAACCAAACGCAGATGGAGAATTGATCTTGGACTTTTCAACCTCTGGAATTGTGAGAAAATAAACTTCTTTTGTTTAAGTCACCCAATCTGTGATCCAGTGTTAGGGAAGTCTGAGCAGACTAATACATCTATTATCCCATAACATTTCTCAATGACAACACGACAGCAATTAATGCATTATTTTCCTCCTTTTCTGTAAGCAAATTTGAAGCAAGGGCAGTATTGCCCTCCTTATTGTATCTTTAACACATAGTGCCTATTTTCTGAAACTGGCTACTAAAGTGTTTGATGAATTAGTTAACTTGGTTCAAAAATGTATGCACTATTGACTGTTAGTTTTCTGTTGTCCTAAATTTGTTAACCCAACCTATTCAGGTCTACCTTACTGCACTAAAATCATATGTGCCCATTTCTCTTATTGTTTCAATGTACTAGCCATCCCTACGTGGAAATATTTGTTCTAATTTTTAAATGAGTATTTCATGTTTAAAATTAGTCCATGAATCCTGATTGCCTTCAAAAGAAAGTAAAAATTTTTCTTGCATGACATTCAAAACCTTTTAATATCCGACTAAAATTAACTCTCAAAAATGTGATTTTCCATTGTCCTTTGATTCATATTATGTTCCTTTGCCCTGGAAAGATTGATACTCTCCCAAACATATCAATAACTCTGACAATTCATATTTTTCATATAAAATAGTAAAAGAGTTACTATTTTCAACATGATAGTTTTATTTTATTTGCCTAAGCTAAATTCCATAATATCCAGTTTGTTATTATTCCTTTTATTACAGTAATGCTATTTCCTAAAAGCTCTGGTAAAGTGATAGCACTTAATTTAAACTGATGTTAATCATTACTCCTGGGTCTGAATACATAAACATTGATGAATTGTGTAATATGAACTTAATCAAATATTGTTATATTTTTGCATAACTTTTTTGCGTAATACTTTTAATTTTATCTTTCCTGTGTCTTGTGTTTTAGCTGGCTTTTGACATTTCAATAAAACTAGTAAAGAATGAAGAAGTAAAATCATACTGTGTTATTACTACTAATGATTTTTCCTTTGAATGCATTGCTCACTCTAATTGTTTTCCTGTCTTTCGCTTAAAATAACTAATGTTATGTAGTTTCTTGTCCTTAAGTTCATTTTATGTAGTTTCTAGATATATATGTACATTCATTTTTGATTAGAATAGTTCTCTAAACTACATATCTACTTTATATTAATTTTGATGATTTGAATAATAATTAAATAATTTAATAGCTCATATTACTTTATCAAATTTCTGGTAATCACATTTACCTATATGGTTTTGAAAATTGTCTAAGATTATTGAAAGGTAATATAATGCAATATTTTATTAGGATATACCTAGCCAGAAATAAAGTATAGTTGATTATATATGGACTAATTTTATTCAGTGATAATTTAAATGTCTGACATTTTATTTTGTATTGCCAGGGGTATATTTATCACTTTGAAATTTAAACCTAAATTCCATCAAGTAAAATTTATGTTTTAATTAATTTACTTAATTGCCTTTGTTTTCTTGGCAACCATCTGTAATTAGGATTTTCCAGAGGTGTTAAAAATATTTGAAATAACACATGTTGCTACTTTTCCTAGAAGTTAAGTTCTTATGATTTGGACAGTATCAATAACTGCAGTTTCGCCGGGCGCGGTGGCTCACGCCTGTAATCCCAGCACTTTGGGAGGCCGAGGCGGGCGGATCACAAGGTCAGGAGATCGAGACCATGGTGAAACCCCGTCTCTACTAAAAAATAGAAAAAAATTAGCCGGGCGCAGTGGTGGGCGCCTGTAGTCCCAGCTACTCGGGAGGCTGAGGCAGGAGAATGGCGTGAACCCGGGAGGCGGAGCTTGCAGTGAGCCGAGATTGCGCCACTGCACTCCAGCCTGGGCGACAGAGCGAGACTCCGTCTCAAAAAAATAAAAATAAAAAAAATAAAAATAACTGCAGTTTCAAGTGTACCTGATATATTTAGTATATCTTAACTTTATCTTAGGAAAGCACTTTAGATTGGTACATTTAATTTTATATAAAAAACATGCTTTTCCTTTTTTCCTAATTCTTCTTGAATCCATTTTAAAACATAGACTTGCAAGCATGATAGGATTTTTTAAAATACACTTTTCTGTATTCACAAAGATGGTGCTTGGTATGTATTTCCAAGCCATTTAGCAGATCCTTAATTAGAATATGTAATTTAACTCTGGAATTAATCTTTCTAGATAATAATGTATAATGTTCATCAAATTAAGATACACATTATTTATTGTTTTATTATAATTATTTAAAAATGTAAATGCCTCTTTTACCATATACTATTTACTATTTTAGTCTCTGTTGAAGTGAGAATTGTTTCACAACTAATTGTCATGGGAATTAATTCACTGTGTGTTCTATTTAAAATTTTTGACACAAAAATATATATGATGTACACATAATATTTCCTTTCCTTTACATGCATCTGTTACAGAAAATGCTAAAAGTAAACTAGTATGGCATATTTAAAATAAATCACTTATTCAAAAAATCTTTTGGACCTTATTTTTAATTCTGTAAAATAATTTCATCTCTAACATACCAGAGGACCATCTTTTAATTCCATAAAATAATTTCATCTCTAACATACCTGGGGACCATCTTGAATTATGTTTGTAGTAACATGTGGTAGCACAGGAGTCTCCACACTGTTCAAGAAAAGAAGACTATCTCAAAAGTCATAGGAAAAAAATAAGAAGTAAATTCACAAAAAACCAATGAAATCTCAAATGAAATATGATAGGTAATAAATACTTTCTTAGGTTTTTATGTTACATTTCAAAAATGTTAATATCATGGAATAATTCTTTCATTTTTAAACTATCAATTTTTGATATGTTAGAAATGTATTGACTGGTACTGTCATAATTTCATATGGGCTAAAAATAGTTCTACCATTAAAAAAATACTAATCGGGAAAACCCTTCAAATTCTTCTTTGCAGATTTTTAGCTTCCTCAAAATTAATATACCAACCTAAATTATTTTGATACAAATGTTCAACATATGTCTCTTCTGTAAAAAGTTGATTTAAAATATCAATTTAATCAACTCTGCCTAAATGCTGAAACAAAAAGACACCTACTACTCAAGAATTTCCTTTCCCTTTTAGGCAAATATCAACACTTCTAGTAAATTTTTATATAGAGATAAGTCAAATGTGTAACTGTAAAGGATTGATAATAAAATTCTGTTTATTAATTTGATTTTGTTTTATGGTAAGCTTCAATAGATTATAAGGTTCTTGGGAGATAGCTGGGAAATATGTAATTGGATTACACAAACTATGATTATTTTGATGCTAGTTCTCTATTTTCCAGATTTCATTATATATTGTTACTTTCATTTATTTCCTTAATGCAAAAGCATATATACAAAAATAATATTTTAGTTATAATTTAGGAGAAAGTATGTTGTTCATTTTTAGATATCTTTCTGAAAAGTTCATTATAGCTCTAAAATCTAAAAATTTCACAAGTATCACAGTTATTTTATATAATGAGAATCTTTGTGTCTTTAATTATTAAGGTTCTTCAATGTAATACAACTTCAAAATCTGGAGATAAATAATAACATAATAACATGTTATTATTTCCCCTAAATCTGGACGTGCTTCATGGAAAGAAGGTTAAACTACCATGGGAAAACACAGATGATACCTTTCCCCTTGAATATTGGCAGTGTAATAGTATTGTAAAAGTTGTCAGAATCCCTATGACAAAGAGTCTTGTTATGTTCCATAACCAAGTAAGTTTGCATTATTTTAACCAAGGAACACTTTCTATGAGTAATACTAAATAACAGCACAGGAAACACTTATTTCTTATGAGAAACATGAGGAATAGCTATTCTGATTAAATTACTAATGTTGGGTTTCTTAGCAAGGATTAGCCAAATGAGTGGAAAATGAAACATGTTTCTTTGGGACACCACAACATTTTACAATAATTATTTGATATTTTGGAAATAGTCTCTTTCTATTCCATAAAATAATATAGTGACAAATATACAGTTAGAACCTTAAAAATGTATTTTCTCCATTTCCCTCCCTTGACGGTTGACTCATAAGAAATCTTGTGATTTAACAAAATAATTGCATAACCTCTTATATACAGTATTTTTTTAAAATTATACTTTAAGTTCTAGGGTACACGTGCACAACGTACAGGTTTGTTACATATGTGTACATGTGCCACGTTGGTATGCTGCACCCGTTAACTCGTCCTTTACATTAGATGTATCTCCTAATGCTATCCCTCCCCCTTTCCCCCACCCCACAACAGGCCCCAGTGTGTGTGGTGTTCCCCTTCCTGTGTCCAAGTGATCTCATTGTTCAATTCCCACCTGTAAGTGAGAACACGGGATGTTTTGTTTTTTGGCCTTGCGATAGTTTGCTGAGAATGATGGTTTCCAGCTGCATCCATGTCCCTACAAAGGACACGAACTCATCCTTTTTTATGGTTGCATAGTATTCCATGGTGTATATGTGCCACATTTTCTTAATCCAGTCCATCATTGATGAACACTTGGGTTGGTTCCAAGTCTTTGCAATTGTGAATAGTGCCACAATAAACATACATGTGCATGTGTCTTTATAGCAGCATGACTTATAATCCTTTGAGTACATACCCAGTAACGGGATGGCTGGGTCAAATGATATTTCTAGTTCTAGATCCTTGAGGAATCACCACAATGTCTTCCACAATGGTTGAACTAGTTTATGGTCCCACAAACAGTGTAAAAGTTTTCATATTTCTCCACATCCTCTTCAGCACCTGTTGTTTCCTGACCTTGTAATGACTGCCATTCTAACTGGTGTGAGATGGTATCTCATTGTGGTTTTGATTTGCATTTCTCTGATGGCCAGTGATGATGAGCAGTTTTTCATGTGTCTATTGGCTGCATAAATGTCTTCTTTTGAGAAGTGTCAGCTCATCTCCTTTGCCCACTTTTTGATGTTGTTTGTTTTTTTCTTGTAAATTTGTTTGAATTCTTTGTAGATTCTGGATATTAGCCCTTTGTCAGAAGCGTAGATTGCAAAAATTTTCTCCCGTTCTCTAGGTTGCCTGTTGGCTCTGATAATAGTTTATTTTGCTGTGCAGAAGCTCTTTAGTTTAATTAGATCCCATTTGTCAATTTTGGCTTTTGTTGCCATTGCTTTTGTCGTTTTAGTCATGAAGTCCTTGCCCATTCCTATGTCCTGAATAGTATTGCCTAGGTTGTCTTCTAGAGTTTTTATGGTTTTAGGTCTAACATTTAAGTTTTTGATCCATCTTTGATTAATTTTTGAATAAGGTGTAAGGAAGGGATCCAGTTTCAGCTTTCTATATATGGCCAGCCAGTTTTCACAGCACCATTTATTAAATAGGGAATTCTTTCCCCGTTTCTTGTTTTTGTGAGGTTTCTCAAAGATCAGATGGATGTAGATGTGTGGTATTATTTCTGAGAACTCTGTTCTGTTCCATTGGTCTATATCTCTGTTTTGGTACCAGTACCATGCTGTTTTCATTACTGTAGCCTTGCACTGTAGTTTGTAACCAGGTAGTGTGATGCCTCCAGCTTTGTTCTTTTGGCTTAGGATTGACTTGGCAATGAGGGTTCTTTTTTGGTTCCATATGAACTTTAAAGTAGTTTTTTCCAATTCTGTGAAGAAAGTCATTGGTAACTTGATGGGGGTGGCATTGAATCTGTAAATTACCTTGGACAGTATGGCCATTTTCATGATATTGATTCTTCCTATCCTTGAGCATGAAATGTTCTTCCATTTGTTTTTGTCATCTTTTATTTCGTTGAGCAGTGGTTTGTAGCTCTCCTTGAAGAGTTCCTTCATATTTCTTGTAAGTTGAATTCCTAGGTATTTTATCATCTTTGAAGCAATACATATTGTTTTATTTAACAATAAAACTTGGTTTTGTAGGAATATAAGCCAAATAAAGAAAGTAAATGGTAGTGATTTATTTATTCCTTTATTCATAAACTATTTCATAGCTCATCTTCTGTGCCAGAATGTTCAAAGTATCTGTGATTATGAGAAAATTACATGGGATAGTTTTTACTGAAAGGGATTGACAATTAACAACAAAAATTAAGAGTTCCTCTAAAGTCATTGAATGCCACAAGAATAACAAAACTGGAGGAATATAATAGCAAATAAACAGTGTGTGGATGTCCTAAATTTAATCAAATATCTGGAAAAGTATGAATTACAAAAAGGAGGTACCATTCAACATTTTGCTTTCTGTATTTAGGTAACAGTAAGGACAAATGATACTCAAAGGGAAAAAAATGCTTGACGGGTAAGATGTACAGAAGGTTAACATTTTTGTATGTTAGTGAACAAAGATCTGTATGGTTCTGGGATACAGTGTTAGTGATATTTAAGAGCCACAGCAACAAGCTTGTAATTTATTTTAAGAATATAGGAATGCTATTACAGGTTTTTAAAAGAGAATGTAGTCGATTGAAGAGAGACAAGGTTGGAAGTAATGAGACCAGTCAAGAGACTATTGCAGTAAGTGGCAGCAAACTTCCATTTAGGGTCCTTTTTGGGCCAGAGATTTAATTGACATGAGACAGATCAACAGAAGAAAAGTATACATTTAATGCAAGTTGTGCATGGCATGGGAAACCTCATAAGAAAATGAAGACCCAAAAAAGTAGATAGAGTCAGTAACTTAAATACCGAATTGGATAAAAAATGGTAAGTTGTTAAGAAGCAGCTCAATTCTGGAGGAGGCTTAAAAGATAAGAGTTATTTTAAGAAATCTATACAGATCTATAAGAAATCTTGCTCTTAACTTTTGTCCTTGAGAATAAAGATGTTCCATTTTTAACGTGGTAATTTCATCTTCTGCTCCTGAGAAACATATTCCACATTTTGTTTGTACATTCATCCATCATCAGACATGTGGTATAGTCAATATGCCAGAGATACATATTTTTAACTCCTTTAACAGTATAAAAGATGATAGATAACAGGTCTCAGTGTAGTTTATATGCAGAGAAATATATATGAATTTGTAAAATATAAATATATATCCAAAATCTATTACACTAAATATATACATAATTTATATATTTGTATATTGTATATTATATTTTATATTTAATTAAAATTTGTATATATACACGTTTAATATATTTATATGTATAATTTATTTAACATGTATAAATTGGTGTAATTGGAATATATGCTGTGGCTAGAGGTAAATTTCACAGGATCTTCGGGTGTCGCTTTGACAACTGGAAACCTTTTTGGCTGGTGGCACCTTGCTTGAGTTTTGCTTGCGCCTGCTGGCCTCATTCCACTCGCTTAGACTAGCATGCCGTGCTTGACTCATGCTACCAGCTTGGATCCCATACCCACCAAGGGTGAGCCAGGCACTGATTGGTGACAGGTGTGTGAGCTAATGCAGGGTTTGGCCATTGCTCACAGCCAAGTATGCCAGCTGGTGGGCAGCTGGTGGGCATCTGCTGGTGCTGACACAGGCGCCGGCTCTGTGCGAGACTGCAGCTGGACCAGGCATACCACAAGTGGCTTCCACTGTGGGGCCCCAGCGACTGAAGGAGGGGAACATGGTGGCACCCAAAAACTCAGAGATGCCAACAACCGCCAAGCCCCAAGGGGTGTGGGGATGTATGCTATAGCTCCTTAAGTTATTTATCCCATTGAACATTGCATTTTAATATATTTTTCATGAAGATTCTCTTTCTTCTGAATTTAAAGTATTGGGGAGGATACATAGGGAAGATGTAGTAAGAACAGTGTTACTAATGAATTCTAAAAATCACTGTTATAGATATATACACATTCTGCTTATAAAGAAGTGACACATTTGTGTTTTATAAACATGAGGCATGTAATAAATACCTAGTATATTTTACTTTACTGATAGGTGGAGTTTATACCAATAGGAAGGAAAACGTTTATTGTAAGGGAAAAAATAGAGATGAGAAGTTGAAAATGAAATAAAATATTACCAGTGTAGATAGTATTCATAGTCACCACTGACCTGAGAAATTGAAACAAGGTTTTATAATGTTTTATCCTAATATCCCAGATTCTTGCCGTATCCAGAAAATTCCCATCCGTAGTTACAATTTTAGAGTAGCTGTATTTGGACAGAATATGTATTTTGCCATCCCTGCATGTAACATACAATATGTCATCTTGTAGGAGGAGGGGTCCTACAGTTAGAATAGGAGGTGTTGGTTATGTTAAATGGACCAGGAGAGGGTATTAGATCTTTTTGTATTTCCTGAAAAATTGAGTAATTTATATAGTATTTCTTATACAGTTCTTTGTCTTGAATCTATTACAACCTCTTTAACTGACGGTTTAAAAATTATTGCTAATGCTGCATATTTAATGATCTTTTATCTTTAGCCACTGTGGCTCACCCTACAGTATATTTTTTTCTTGCCATTTTTCTATTACATACAGCCAACTGGGCCTGTCAACTTCCATTACTTAATTAGAAGAGTTTCATTCTTAGCCAAACACCATTCTTTGCATCATGAAATAACATTATTACCTCACATGCTTCTTTTCCTTCTAACTGACCATTCTCATGACCCTCTTTATATTTATTAATTATTTGTTTCCTTCTAACTCACCATTTGCATCACCCCCTTTATATTAAGACCCTCTTTAGAAATAAAATTATAGTATATTTAAGCTTTGATTTTCCCTATTAAATACATGTGGCTTAAAACGTGGCAATTATTGGAAACATAGATTACAAGTGGACCCAATTTTTTTCTAATTTAGTGGTGTCAGAAGCTAGCAAATAAGCAGTTATCCTAAATAGATTACAAGTTGACAAATTTTTTTCTAATTTAGTGGTGTCAGAAGCTAGCAAATAAGCAATTATCCTAAATACATTTACTAATACTGTTGATGGAAACATTTTTAAAAATTAGTGAAAAAAATTGGAATATGCATTGTTCTAACACAGCAGTGATAAACCTGTATATTTCTTAAATATAAATTCTACCAAAAATGATATAAAACTAAAGTTTTCAGAGAATTATGTTTTTAAATGTCAGTTCTGATTATATATTTGAAAATTGTTTTAAAAATTGATTTCCTTTTCTTTTTTAAAATATTTTCTTCTATATCCCATTAACATTTTCCCTAATTTAAGTGTATCAAGTCATTTTTCCCCTTTATTTACTCTTCACTAATTTTAAGGTTGTAAGACTGAAAACTTTTTAGGAAAAGTCAAACAGATGTATGAGACTTAGAGGAGGACAAAAGTGAGATAATTTGAAAAAAGAAAACTTTTTATAATGCCTTCTAAAACCTCGTTTCTAGTCTTTGTGGATCATGGTTAGTAGATTTCACTTTGTTTTCTATTAGTAGGAACTAAATTCACTTCTCAAATCTTTGAGTGAATCTCACAGGAGCTTAAACGAAAATATTTTATCTGCAGCAGAATACTAACTATGGTGACTAATTTCATAGTAAGCTCAGCTTTTTAAATGGCATGATGTTTTCAATAAAGTTATGAATTTTACAATGTGAACTGTTATATCTTATTTTAACAAATTAATTCCTTTAGGATTATCATGTGGAAAAAGTACATGAATATTAATGGTATTCTGACATAAATGCCACATTTAAATTTTAAATCTTACCCCTATGGTATACTTCTTCCAGGAAGAGTAAATAAGAAATGTTATACATTTAGAGAGCAAAAAGTATTTATTTATTTATGTATTTTATTTTAATTTCCAAAATAACTGTGGCATTTTACAGGTAATCAATAAAACATAAGAAAAATATAACCACATATGTAATAATATCAGGGAAATTTAGTATTCAAAATAAAGCACAAGGCAAAAATAGGAATCAATGATATTTCTTAAAGTTGCTATAGTTTTGCCTAGTGTTTACCTCTTTTCTAAGATCCCTTATTACTAAGGGATCTATAAAATGAAATTTAGAAGAGAAAACATATACACCTAACCAAGGTAAACACTACTCTTTGGCTTCTTGTGCTGAAAATGACATTGTAACTAAAAATTATTTTCATGGAATGTTCATAATGACATAAATAAGACAAAAATGTTTTTAGAACTCCAGGAAATTTGAGATTAGATAAGACTGAGGTTGAAAGTCAGCACTCAGTAGACAAGCAAGGGAATATTGCTAAACTTTTTCCAGCATCGTTTTTTACTGAATAGAATAAAAATATTAATTCTGTAATACACTGAGAGTTTCACCATTTTCCAGGTGATAATCTTTAGGAAGGACTGATGTGGATCTAATTTGTTCTATTCAGTGTAACCAGAAAAATAATTTGGATCTAGTTTGTTCTGTTCAGTGTAACAAAAAAAAAAAAAAAAAAAAAAATGCCTGTAATGGATTTCCCAGTCCAAATTATCTCTACTAATCCTTTCTTGGTTCACAGATCACACTCAACACATTTTTATTACTTTAGCAAGAGGGTTGACTACTAAGCAATTTTAATAAACTTAATAAAGTTCTCAGGCAGGCATCACTCCTGCTAAGTGATCAAAATAAATATTTTAATTTTTATTCCCCTAGAAGCAGACCCCGATTTATGAATTTGGGTAAGAGTAATTTGTTAGAAAGAGGATCTTGGGTAGCATGGTAAGGTCACGGTAAAGTGATAGAGGGAAGTGATAGAAATCAATACAGAGAATATTAGTAAGCATTTTCCACTTGAGGGTAACTGGGACTTGATTTTTCTGAGACTATGTAGAATATAACTTAGAGCTGTCCCTCTGAGGGAACGGAGAGTAAGATATTTGTTTAGCAACTACTTCATCATTTGAAAGTTTCCCAAGGAATATCAACTTTCCGAAAATGTTGACCTGCTATGCATGGTTCAAATTGACAATAGTAGCTGGAAATTGCTCTCAGGCAGAGACACAGAGAGCTTTATGGTAACTCTGCAAGTGACCTTCAGACTAGGTCAAAGGGATATAAGTGGGACACACACAGTGTTTCCTATGATTACCATTTATACATTTCAAATCCATTTGCACGACATATTTGGTCCATTATGAACTCTCAATAATTCTCAAAGTTGGTGATTAGTTATAATTATTAAAAAGAAGAAAAAAAAGCATGAAAAAAGGCTTCCCAAAGCACAAAAGACAGTTAATAGTACAAGATACAGTACTCACTGCTATAGTTAGTCTTAATGTCATAATTAAGATTAATGACCACTCTCTCTACTATCCTTCTTAAATTGCTTTTACCTATGCTATTGGGACCTTGTATAGCTTCCATCCCTTCTATGGCTTATAAGTTTATGAACCCACTTTGAGAGGAGAGGTCTTTTTATTTCCACTGAGAAAGACATCCTGTCAAATGGTTGCTTTGAGACTCCTTTGGTTCGGTATTAATTGGAGAGTCAAAGATCTCCAAACTCTGTGCACATCCTTAAACATACATCTGATATGGTTTAGCTGTGTCCCCACCCAAATCTCATCTTGAATTGTAGCTCCCATAATTCTCATGAATTGTGGGAGAGACCCGGTGGGAGATATTTGAATCATGGGGTTGATTCCCTCAGATTGTTCTCGTGGTAGTGAATAAGTCTCACAAGATCTGATTGTTTTAACTGCTGCATGTAAGAAATGCCTTTTGCCTTTCACCAAGATCATGAGGCCTCCCCAGCCACATGGAACCATGAATCCGTTAAACTTTTTCTTCATAAACTATCCAGTCTCGGATATGTCTTTGTCAGCAGCGTGAAAACAAACTGATACAGCAGTGTGCTTCCTCCCACCTCTTGGTGTCTGATCTTCAAATATTATTTTTTCCGATCCTATCATTATGCAGTTAACCATATGCTAAAATCTCTACCCACTAGGAGAATTTCACCTCACTGTTGTCTTTCAAGCCAGTGTTACCTTTGTGTCAAAAGAGCAAAATACATTTTGATGATCTCAAATTAGTTCTTAAGTTCAATGTTGATTTTATATCAAACAGGAATTTCTATTAAAATGAGACATTTTTGAAATTAGAATAATTTCTAATATAATATTGAATTTATTTTAAGAGACCAGGATACAACCCCTTGCTTAGAGCAATTAACATATACCAGGGGACCAAGAATGTACAATATTGGTTTTGCTTCAAACGTTGCTGAGAGGATAAAATCTAGTTCATTAATACATGATAAATTACATTGTGTAATGTTTATATAATTGATTTATATAATGTGTAGTGCAATGGAAACATAAGTTTCTACTATTTCCAATTCTATTATTGTGGTATTATAATTATTTCTGCATGTTCCCTATAAATTGATATTTTCTTGATTTATTTTTAGGAAAAGCTTCTACAATCAAAAACGCATACAAAATGTTTCCTTAGCTGTTCCTGAATCTTCTCTTCTTCACTTTTTTTTTTTTTTTTTTTGAGATGACATTTCTCTCTTGTTATCCAGGCTGGAGTGCAATCAATGGCGCAATCTCAGCTCACAGCAACCTCTGCCTCCCGGGTTCAAGTGATTCTCCTGCCGTGGCCTCCCGAGTGCTGGGATTACAGGCATGTGCCACCATGCTCGGCTAATTTTTTGTATTTTTAGTAGAGATGGGGTTCCACCATGTTGGTAAGGCTGGTTAGAACTCCTGACCTCATGTGATCCACCTGCCTTGGCCTCTCAAAATGCTGGGATTACAGGCGTGAGACACCACACCTGGCCCTTTAAATCATTTTAATTCAGCACTTACAGAATTAAAATTTTAAGTGATCATTAATATACAGATCTCTATATGCAAAAATATACAGTTTAGTTGACTAGATACCTTCACTGGCATTTGGAATAAATATAATGGCATAGGTCACAACATTTTGTAGATGTAATTATATATCATACAAGGTTAAAATTAAATGTTGGGATACAGAGATTTTTATACTACCAAAGCTATAGTGTTAGACATTCTCTCTTTTTTCCTCTTATTTTGTCTCTTCAGTTTAACAATCAAATTGATTTATAAGCTTAGATAAAATTAGGATTTTAATCTCCTGTGTGACATAAAATTCGTCAGCTGTCTGGAGAAAATAAATTGTAATAAGGAACTTGTCTCATTGGACTCTTATATGACATGTATATGTGAACAAACATATCTGCAAAGAACAATTTTAAGGTTTCTGTTGTCATCACAAACATCATCATCTTTATCAACACCAAGATAAGCACCATCATCAAATGAATATTATTTTAATCACTGAATATAACAAATCTCTAAGTCATAAGGAGGCAAGATATACATGGCCCAATGGTATACCTTTGGAGGAAAATAAATTCTTCTGAAGGTAAAACTTTAGTGATGGACTGTTGAGATGGGCTGAGTTCATAGAGAAGTCAGATATAAGATGGACATTTAATATTAAAGAAGAACATAAAATTATTTTAATAATTAGAATGAAAGCCTGTAGATAGAGGACCTGTAGATGAAGGACAGTAGACAGAAAATATGCAGAGAGTGGGGAACATTTATTAAATTAATTTAATAAAAGTACAAAGTTTATGCAGGAGGGTGTGATAGTATTTGATACATAGAAAATGGAAATATATAGAATGATTTACATCTGGACAAATTATCTGGGACTTTATCCTATATTCATGGGAAACTATCTATAAATATTTTAGTCTGTGGGTAATGACTATAGTCAAGTATAATCTGATAGCATTTTATAGACTTGATTGGATTGTAGTTGATTAAATAAACCATTGCAGTGTTACATGGTTCAGGGTCACAGAAAAGTAGAGTCTCTACTATGAAAGCAGGACAATGTGCAAAACCAGATGGATAATTCCAGCAGAGAAAAGAAAACAATTTAAAATATCAAAAGAAAATTTTAGAAATAAAAAGCAAATAATAGATATAAATAATATCAGCAATGGACTAATGCATAAACCTGGCACAACTGAAGATGTAACCAGTGACTTTGAATATAAGTCAATGGAAATTACTTAAATAACATCAGATCGCTGAGAAAAAATATCAAATAATCTTATGAAACCGGACCCATGGAATGCCAGAGGAAAAGAGAGATAATATAGAACAAGAGAAATATTTAAGATGGATGATTGAGAAATTTCTGCAATTGCTGACAAATAGAGATCCATAAATTCAAGAAGCTCAGAGAACACCAAGAGAAATGTCAAATCAAACCAAATTAAGTAACAACAAAAGAAAAATAAGGCCCATAATATTTAAGCACCCAAAGACAAAAGATAAATGGGAAATCTTGAAGATATCTATATTAAATACATAGAAATAAAACTAACAATAAAAAACCATGGAATCCCAGAACACAATGGACTTTGGTCTACAAAGAAGGTCTCGAAATCGAAAGAGAGACAAAGTCTTTCTCAGACAAAAATCACTACACTGTAAAAATTATTAAATATCTTCCAGTAGAGAAATATCACATCAAACAGAAATATAAATACATTAAATCAAAGAATAATGTTGGAAAGATAATTTTTTCATTTTTAATTACTTATAGTTAACCGTGTAAAGCAAAAATAATAGTAATATGTTGTATAAAGTATATAAAAAGTAATGTCATTACAAAAATAATATAAAAATTGGGAGAGAGAAACAGAAAATATACAGTAATCTACAACTGAAAGTCCTTCCACTCTACATGAAGTAGTAAAATATTACTTGAGGATATAATATTTTAATTAAAAATCCATAATGTAAAAATAGGATAGCCACTAAAGAATTGAATAGTAATAAAAAGTGAGGAAAAAAAAAAAAAAAACCATTAGCAAGTAAGAAAAAAGGCTGACAATAGGAAAAAATAACCGAACAAACAAATAGGAAACAGCAATCTGGTATATTTTAATATAATTATAAAAATAATCACATTATATGGGAGTAATATGAATGGGCCTAAATTTGCAGTGCCTGTGTAAGAAAGAGGCTTAGTTAAAACATCAGAAAACATTCGTCTTCCCCAGCTTTCCACGACCACAATAAAAAGTGTAAAATAAAAATAATAATGGCATATAATACGGAGAGCTGCAGGAAATAGATTATTTCTGAGAAGCAGTACAAAGGGAAGATCTAAAGTAAAGCATGGGGGCCTAAAGGCAAGTGTGGAGTAGATATTGAGAAAACATGTCTTGTAAATGGGCCCATACAAAACATGAAAGGAATTTCTGAAGGGTTTGAGCCTTCAAGTTCATGGAGGGTAACTAGAGAAAAGGTAAATCTCAAACTCAGCCCTATTTCTTACCACACTAATGCAAAACCCCAAACTAAAGACTCAGAGAAAGGAAACGTGTGCTCATCCCTAACTACAACAAATATGTGACGCAGTATCTTCTGTTCTAACATGTTCAGAATTCAATACAAAAATTATAAGGCATGCAAATACAAAAATTACAAGGCATAAAAAAAAAGAAACAGTCTGAAGATGAAAAACAGTCTTCAGAACAACACTATAATGTGACACAGATGTTGGTACAGACAGTAAATTTAAAACAAATATGACCAATCTAATATAGGCTTTAATGGAAAAGCATTACAAACAATATAAAATGTATATTTTAATAGATAGATGGAAACATTAAAATATAGCAAATAGAAGTTGTAGAAATAAAAAGAATGCCTCTGACAGGTTCACCAGTAATCTCAACACAGGAAATAAAAGAATCAGTTAATGTGAAGACAGGTCAATAGAAAGTCAAACAAAAACAAAGGGAAAAAAGAATTAAACAACAGGTAAAATCATACAAGATATATGAGACAATACCAAACATTCATAATTAAAATCCTAGAAAAGGGGGGAAAAGAGAAAGGAGCAAAACGAATTTTGAGAAATAATGGCAAAGGAGTTTTCAATATTAGTGACAAAATATCCAACACAATCAAAGATAAGCATTACAGCAGAATTCTTAGCAGAACTCATGCCAGCAAAAAAGATGGTACAGTGACATTTTCAATGTGCTAAAAGAAAAATATCCGTACTTCCTTAAAAATATATTTGAAAATAGAAATATATAAATCCACAATATAATATACATTCAGATTTCAACACTCCTCACTCAGTAATTGAAAAAGAAAAAAGAACATACAGGCAGAAAAGCATAAGGATATGAATGGCCCTAATAAGATTAATATATTTATAGAATAATCTACCAAACAACCGCAGAATGCAACAATCTTCTCAAGTGAACACAGCACATTCACTGCTTTTCTCTTTATTTTTAAAGTGTAGCTTATGTCTTTAAGTTAGTATTTTAAAAGTTGGGGTTTTATTTTGCATTTGTTAATTTTATTGAATTTTTTAAATAATTTGTTTATACTGAATACTATTTTGTAAGGAAAAAAAAAAAAAAAAAAACCTCCTGATCCTTCAACCCAGATAGTTTAAAATGTTATTCACAACTTTTTTAAACGTAATTTTCACTTTTGGAAAATTATAGTTTTCATTGATTTGATTCACTAAAATAAAGATTATTGGTATCAGCAACTGAGAATTTGAATTTTTTCTTACAGCTTTATAACTGATGCCTATTATATTTCCTAGAGATCAGTTTTGTATCTGACATTTTAAGCAACATGCTTGTAAAAGTTGTAAGACTCATAGGGAAATATAACTCCACTAATTGTGGAAGAGGAAGGAAAAGGAATACATACTTCATTAAAATTAGATCTATATTATATGCCCACTTAATGTCACAGCAACATATTAGGATAAAGAATGATGAAATAAAATTTAACAATTACACAAGTTTAGGGGTAATGAAGTACATTTAATTTTACAATAATATGTTGTAAAATAATATTAAATAACAATAATTGAAAAAATAAGACATAATATTAAAAATGCTTTAAAATAATTTGTAAATAAGTATCCAAGTCAGTTTCTACCTTTTTCACTTTGAATTTATATTCAAACATGAGCAGAGTCACCCTATGGGTAGTATTAGCCTTTAGATCAACTATTCATTTTCTCTTTTATCAGTACATGACAAGGTTATCAGTATCTAATAAAAGTTTCACAAGTCAATATCCCATTATTGAATTGGAATACCTGGATACTTAAGCTCTCCTTTGAACAATTTAAAAAGAAAGAGTTAAATTAAAAAATCATTAGGAAAACATAGCATTTTTATCTAATGTTTCATAAAGAAAAATATGAATAAGACCATGAAAGGACAAGGGGTCTCTGACTAGAAGTAGCAAAAAAGTAAATGATAATTGAGGTTAACTGTGACTGATGATTATAATATCCACAGACCAAGTTGATAGGAAGTGAATACCAGAAAAAATAGATAATATGTACAAAGACTTTGATAGTCTGAAGGACAATTACATATATTATCATTTGTTTAGAAAACTATATTAAATTCAATATTAAATGTTCTATAATAATAATGTATATGGAGCATTTAATATATTTATATTTTATTATTTGCATACTAAAAATACTATTATACTATCAGAACTTAGTGACTATATATATACCACTACATATAAAATATATAAATATATTAATGCCACTAAGTTCTGATAGTATAATAGTATTTTTGCTATATTGTAAAATGTAATCTTGCACTTTAGTTTTTCTTTTGATTAAATAAAGACATATCCTGCCTATTTCAGAAATTTCTAATAAATTTCAAGCAAAGGTTAATGTTATCCACAATTTATTACTATATTATTACTAATATTTTTGTATTGCCAATCAATTATACTATAATTCAGCAAACTACCGTCTGCATATGTTCTAATTAGAAACCTCATATTATAGTATTTAATGTTAGCTATTCTACCTGTTAAAGCCAGACATTTCAAGGTTCGTTGTATGATGAACATTTATTACTTACTAACTCACAGCACATTGGAGTTTGCGGGTGGCTGGCGGGGAATACAAAAAGGGTGCTCTTCCATAGGCAGCTACTCACAAGATCTCTGCCAGTCTTCAATCTGTCATTGTCATCACTTGACTATAAGGTTACTGTATTATGTTTTGCATTACTGTAAAGGAATACCAAGTGCTGGGTAATTTACAAAATAATGAGGTTTATTTGGTTCATGGTAGTGTAGGCTATTAAGCATGACAGCAGCATCTGGTCAGCTTCTGGTGACAGCAGCATCTGGTCATTTACCTCAGGAAGCATTTACTCATAGCAGAAAGTGCAGGGGAAGCAGATATATCACATGGCAAGAGGGAGAGGAAGAGGTACCAAGCTCTTTTAAAATTCAGATTTCATAGTAACTAAAAAAGTCAAAACTCACTCATTGCTGTGAGGAGGGTCCCAAGCCATTCATGAAGGATTTGCCCCATGACCCAAACACCTCCCACAAGGCCAACCTCCAACATTGATTTCACCTTTCAACATGAGACTTGGAGGAGACACACTTCCAAGCTGTATCAGTTTTCTGCCATCATGACAAGCCAATAATAATCCTGAAAGACACAACTGCCAACACCATACACCATAATCTCAAATGTTGAAACCTAAGAATATCAACATCCTCAAAGTCTAAATAAACTCAAAAATCACAATCCTAAAAAAATCAAAATCTGAAAAATATAATTCTTGAAAAAATTTCAAAATTATTTTATAAACATTTATTTATATTTTTAAAAGCAAATTTGAGAAACATAAAGCTATGACAGTATTTCGTAAACCGATTTGAACAATATAGGTAATAATGATAAAAGTATTTTTGCAAGCATAAATACTAATTGTACTAATGACAATCACATGTGTATACAAGTTATAAGCAGATTAAATGTATTCATAAAGAAATAGGTCAAGACCAAAATGTATAAACACAAATAAGTATGGTTGGTAATAATGTATATTCATAACTGGTCATCTAAAATACTGTTATGGACAACCTAAATCTTTGAGAAGATGGAATAAAAATCACAATGGGTCACCACTGCGTATGTAGTGACCCAAAGAGTTCAGAGCTTGAGAAATTTCACCAATACAGGTGCACAAATATAACATATCTTCATTTACTAAGGAAATGTCAACATTGTTACATGAAAACCAGAGCCCAAACCCTGTAATTCCAAATGATGAAAAAATAAATTATCAAAATGCCTTAAATCTAAATACCTAATGTCTAAAATTCTCAAAAGCATAATCATAGGATAGTTGTATCATGGTTTGTGGAACTATTACCTTGTTATTGTCTTTATTTAGAAATTAAGTATGACTTAAGGAGATGTATATGGATTCCTAATTGACAAGGAGTAGATTTGTGACCTTAATTTTAGGGGTCAGTTTGACTAGATTAGGGAATACTCAGAACAATGGTAATGCATTATTTTGGACATGTCTGTGAGAATGTTCCAGAGGAGATTAGTGAGTGAGTCTGAGTGGATAAGGCGAGGAAAACCTGCCTTCGATATTGGTGGAAACCATTTAATCAGCTGGGGAACCAGAGAGAGCAGGTACAGAAAGGCAATTGGTCCCTCTCTGGCACCTAGTGAAGATTTTTCTTTTGCTGCTTTGAAGATCAGAACTACAAGCTTTTCAGCATTTATACTCCAGGACTTACACCGGAGGCCCCCAGGTCCTGAGGCTTACAGCCTCAGTCTGAGAGTTACACCTGCTTCGGATTGTGTTTTTTGAGATTATTATCTAAATCCATTATCATCTGTCATAGATAATTTCATGGAGATTTTAGAGTTTAGAATAGTTATATATCATGTACATCCACTTTCAAATGTTCAGAACTCTGTCACATGGTCCTGCCTGAGAGTCACAAAGTGTAGAAAACATAGTTCTCTGTATGGTGAGGGGAAAAAGAAAATGGTTTTGTGAATGACAATGCCCAACATTGCCTTTGCCAGAGAAAGTACCAATTAAGGTTGACATTTGAGAAAAGTTTGAACGTCAATATATGATATAATTTCAATGGATGAAACACTACATTTAAATTCCAAAAATTATTTTAATGTTAGATACGGCTGATTCACAAAGGTCATCAACATAATTTTTCTCTCATAGGTAAAATTTGATTTCACACGGTAATATATTGTTAACATTTCTCTTCCTTGTTCTAATTTTAAAGTACAGGAATAATTTTGATTTTTAAAATCCTGGGGAACAAAGTGTCCAATTATAATTAATATTTGCAAAAGATAAACACAGTTTAATATTAATTTGAAACTAATTAATACACCATAAATTATTTTATTCAATAAGGCTTTGTAATTTTAATTTAATTTGTTTCAGAAAATATTCCAGATTGACACAGAAATGAAAATGAAATATCACCTCTCAACTGAGAATTCAAAAGGCTGATGTAAATGAGGAGCAGAATTTCAAGCTAGTAAATCTTGGGTGATTAACTTCAAGAAGCAAGTCTATAACAAGGTGAGACTCTGAGGATGAGTATAAAATTGTATACTAATGAATTCATTGAGTTATCACGAATCATCTTTGATCTAGAATTAACATTTTATACATACTATGCAAAAGCTCATTTTATTAGAATATTTATAAGCACTAGGATATTTACATATTAAGTTATGTTTTTAGGATCCTCCTGGGATTGCCATATGTTCAATAAATAGATCTGCTTTGTTCTCGTTCTCTCTCTTTCACTCTCAATCTCTCTTTGTCTCTCTCTTTCACTCTCTGTATCTCTGTCTCTGAGAAAGCAGCTGGTCTTTCTCCTATAAAACTGCTCTCAGTTCACACTAAAAGCTGCTGATCAACACATTTAATGATGCATTTGACTTTATTTCACAGAACACGGATTATGTGATGACTTTGGATAGTGTTGACATCAGTGTAAGTAGTTAAAAACTAAAAATAAATTAATATGTTCTGTTAACTATTTAGAATGTTTGATAGTTCTGATCAAACATTCTATGTCAGTTTTAGTACTAGAATAGCGTAGTTATAGTAATTCCATGTAAAATGAATATCCAATATCCCAGCAATTAAACAGTAAAGGATTTTTGGTAAACCTCATCTAAAAAGTAATCTTATATATCAATCTATTCTCAGAAAGATGACTTTTTATTTTTTTCCAAGGCCATTCATTTCAGGAGTCCATTTTCATATAAATTGTAGTTTTAACTAAATTCATTTTTACTTATAACTTAAATTGTTTATAGTCAGTTACAGGATATTCAACTGCAATTAATATGAATAGTCATAGTATACTTTTTGTGATATTGAAATAACAGATTTTCTGCTTGAATATAGAGCAGCCAGAGAGGTTTTTATGTTACTTTCAGAATAAAAAATGTGAATGTTATTGGTTGTAAATATGGCAACTTGAATATGTCACAGTGATTCAATTAAACTCCCAACTACAGCATTTTTTTCTTAAGCAATGACATATCAGTGAATGCCTTACATCCCTTTAGAATGAAAAAGAAAAAAAATTTAAAACTTCTCCCATTATAAAGAGAAAATTTGGCCAGGTGCTTTGGCTCGTGCCTGTAATCCCAGAACTTTGGGAAGCCAAGGCAGGCAGATCACTTGAGGTCAGGAGTTTGTGACCAGCCTGGCCAACAGGGTGAAACCCTGTCTCTACTGAAAATACAAAAATTGGCTGGGTGTAATGGCGTATACCTGTAGTTCCAGCTAATTGGGAGAATGAGGAAGGAGAATCCCTTGAACCAGGAAGGCAGAGGTTGCAGTGAGCCGAGATCGTGCCACTGCATTCTAGCCGAGGTGATAGAAGCAGACTCCATCTCAAACAAAAATAAGTAAAATAAATAAATAAACAAATAAACAAATAAAAGGAAATTTATTTTAAAGGTTTCACTTCCAACAATATTGCTCGACGTTAGAATTTCAGCCAGTGAATACCACACACTGCTATTTAAGAGGATAATTCAATATTTAAAGAAATAAGGACTTCTAGAATCTTCATTCTTTCTTATAACTCTTACATCAAGACAGAAAAACTAAAATTTATTATGTGGTATCATTCTGTGTAGCACTAAAATTCACTATGGCATTTTTGTGGTCTTCAGAATTATAGCTCATGGATAACAGTAATATGGAGTCATATGTACAAATGTCTAGTTAAACAGAAAAGCTAACACATGTATCTTCTTTTTTTTTCCCCCGAATGTCACCACAAAACACAGAGTATTGAAGGAGACAATAGCTGATGAGAAATATCAACACAGCTTTTGAAGGATAAAACTAGAAGAAAGAATCCGTAACTCATCTAGAAGAGCAGAAAAAAATGAAATCTGAATTCTGGCTACCATGGATGCCTTATGTATCAAGACAATTCACCCTGAAGAACTCCAGACAGGAACAGGAATTACAGGATTCAAATACTTCAGGAGGCAGGATGAGGTAGAACTGAAATAGGTAAATCCACATAAAGATAAATAAAAAGTAAAAGTGATATGGACAGGAGACAGGGAAACACTGCTTGAAGATGGCAGTTCCCTGGCAAAGGCCCCATCCTCAAGCCTGAAGACACAAAGCCCTGAATGAGGACAGACATTCCTGTTTTTGTGCTCCAAAAGTTGCCTTTTGGCCCTACATGCCCCCTATCCTGTATCCGTATAAACCTCAAACCCCAGGCTCCTGAAGCAGACTAACATGAGACAAGCAGACAAATAGCAGAACAACACGGCAGAGAAAGAGAGAAGAGGAGGAACGTCTGAACATCAAGAGGAGTTTGGGTTGCTGTGGTTGAAGAGGACTTGGGCTGCTGGACAGCCCAGATCATCTTTCCACATCATCCCCACTTCCAGGTCCCCATTCATCCCACTGAGAGCCACCTCCACCACTCAATAAAACTCACATTTATCCTTAAAGCCCGTGTGTGACCAGATTCTTCTGGGATGCTGGACAAGAGCTTTGGATACAGAAAGCTGTCACATTTGCCCTCTGCCCCTTGCAAAAAGTCAGAGGGTTTATTGAGCTGGTTGACACTTAGAGTCCTCTGTGGATGGTGAGGCTAAGAGCATTGTAACCTTGGAGGTGCCCACACACACCCCTAGACACTACCACAGGGCGGGAGCACAAAAGCTCACCCTGGCCACTGCACTTTGCCCCAGTATAATGTTGAGGTCAAGATGCTTTTAATATTCAGAGTGAAGATAATACTGGTGTACTTAGCATATGATATTCTATTAAGTAGAAATATCTCCTTTTAGCTCTTTTATTACTTACATTTTAAAAATTATATATCTCTATATATCTAAAATTATATATTTAAAATTATTCAATATTAAATTTAAAACATTAAACATATAAATCATATGTAGAAAGTAAAGTTAAAAGTCACGTCAATATATTGATTACATCAAAATTTAACAAGAGAATACCTTACCTTCTAAATCACCTATACGCCCTTTATGTGGTGGCAGCCAATAGCAGCCAATGTACCAAATATTGTGTCTAGCCTTCTTTTTTAATTTTATACAGCTCTTTCTATATCTCTGCCTCTCTTTCACGCACACACAAATGTTAATAATTGGTTTCATATGTTTGTAATTATAAATGGAATTACATTTTCCATTTACTTCTGCAACTTCATTTTTTTGCTGAACATTATGTAAGTGAAATTCATACCTATTGTTATATAAGGTTTAATTCCAGACATTTTCTCTTCATTAGTGTATAGTATATTATTCCTTGCCATTTTAGAATAACCAACAGTATTCATTCAAGTATTCTTGTATGGATCTCTTGTTACACATGTACAAGAACAAAAGACTCTATTCACATGTACAGAACAGCGTTTTTCAATCTGTGAGTCACAACACTTCAGTATCATGAAGTGTTATGCCCTAACTTCAGAGGGTTATGCCCTATATTTGTGAGTGTAATGTGATAGATTAGAGCTGTAGAAGTGGAAAGTATGTCATAACTATTCTCATCATAGAGGTTACAGCCAACACTCTTACAACAAAAGACAGATTAACAAGAGGAAAGTATAACAGATGTATTTAGTAAAATTTTATGCGACAGAGACCAGAATGAAGACCCCAAGACTTCTTAGGGAAAACTGTCTACTATTATGCTTAGGTTCAATAAAGAATGGAGAGCCATGTAGAAATGTGTCAAAAAATGATCTACTGGTCATAGGCTGATTGGCTAAACACAGCAAGGCCTGTCTCTTCAGATTCTTCTTGGCCTTTCTGTGTGGTAGTCCTTCTTCCTGGGAATAGGACAAGAACCCTTTTGGAATGAGGGTTCTATGATACGATCAGACAAAGTAGGTCAGAGAATTTCTTTATTGTCAGCTTCTACACAAAAAAGTAGAGGAAATTTAGAGTAATATTTTTTATCTTGTATGACCCACCTTTAGGAAGAGAAATTCCAGATTTTATGGCCTGCCTCAAGAGAAAAAACAAAGTAGGAGAGTGAAGGTCAAGAAAGGTCAGAAGGAGACTTTGTTTCTGAGGTCTTTCCAGTGTCCTTCAGCTCAAAGTACTCAACATGGCAAAGTGCTATACTTTGGGGTGTTGTTTTCTCAGCCACAACAGAAAGAAACAGGAAGAATTAAACAGAATGCATTAGTTTCATTGTTCATCTCAAATCGTTGGGGTAAATATCGTTTCATCTAACTTTTGTTTATATACATATAAATATTGTAATAAATTATTTTATTATTCTTTTGCTTATATGTGCATGGACACAAATATTTAAAACATGTATTTACAATGTTACAATATCAAATATCTTTCTTATTGTTAAGTCACCATTAAATTTTGAAAAAATTCTTCTCTAGTGCATATGTCCAGTGGTTGAATTGCAGAATAATCTATTAGATATATTTTTAGTTTACTAGAAAAGGCCACATTGTGGTCCAAACTAGTGACAACAACTTCTACCTTTTATACCAAGGGTGTTCAGAATTCTAGTTGTCTTCCAATCTTGACAACGTTTGTTACTCTCAAACTTTTAAGTTTTTTCAAATAGTGAAAATTGTTATTAGTTATTTTATTTTTATTTCACATATTTCCAATGATGATCATAAACATCTTTTTATCTGCCTATTGGATATTTAAGATTCTTCTTGAATTAATAACCTATTCATTTTTTTCTTATTCTTATCCAAATTAGGCTGTTTAGGTTTTTCTTATTTTAGGCATCCTATGTATATTATGACAACTATCACTGTTTCAGTTTTATTTCTAATATCATTTATATTTAGATTGTTTATTCACTTTTATACTGTGTTCAGATAAACAGACTGTCTTTTGTTTTAATACAACTTTCTTAAGTATTTTGGTTGAAGATAGAGAAAATTCACCGGTGGATTGGGAAAATTCTATCTTTATATCAGGAGGCATTTATGATGTGCCCTTTGAAGTCTGAACCTCCCCTGGTGACTTCTCAACTTCTGAGGGCTATTTATTTTTTACTATTTTATTAAATTTTTTGTTATTTTTAAAATATGGAGTTAAAATGTAATTAAGTTCAATTTACAATGTATAATGAAAATTTCTGTGTACTCAGTCACTCTTGAGCCATTAAAAGTTATCTTTCATATCAATCCTTGTTTAGTGTCTTATCAATTGACCTTGAACCCCTTTTCCTATTTTAGAAGCAGAATTTGCTAAATAAAATCTTATGTTTCCCTGAGAACCAAGAATCTTGCAGTGTCAGATTGATGTTTGTTCACAGTGATGTTCTTCGAAGCATCCTTAGGATGTGCTTCATGTGCTTTCAGGTGAACTGCGGATCAAATGGGTCACATATATCAAAAGTAGCTGGGCCACTAAACTAGCTAGGTGGCCTGGGGCAAGATTCTGCCAGTCTCTTTTTGAACCTTAGTGTCATCATCTGTAAAACGAAACTAATCGTTACTTTTCTAAAAGTGGAGGTAAGTGTAAAGCCCTTAGCATCACATCTGCTACATAAGGAACACTAAACAAATAACAGCTACTCTTCTCATTTTTAAGCAAGATGAAATATATACCGATCCCAGGATATAACCTGTCCTGACTGGGCATTGCCCTTGGCCACCAGGAACTTCAGGTCTAATGTTTTACAGATAATTTTCAATTGACATGTAGCCTAGCTTAACTAAGTGACCAGAACAACATAAAAACTTCACAGAGACATTTTGCATTGAGCTTTTCTGAAGTCAGTATTTATTATAAAACTCTTGGTGGTTGAATTAGAAGATAGAAAGCACTTCTGGGTCATATAGTACATCTAGTTCTAGATCCTTGAGGAATCGCCATACTGTTTTCCATAATGATTGAACTAGTTTACAATCCCACCAACAGTGTAAAAGTGTTCCTATTTCTCCACGTCCTCTCCAGCACCTGTTGTTTCCTGACATTTTAATGATTGCTATTCTAACTGGTGTGAGATGGTATCTCATTGTGGTTTTGATTTGCATTTCTCTGATGGCCAGTGATGATGAGCATTTTTTCATGTGTCTGTTGGCTGTATGAATGTCTTCTTTTGAAAATGTCTGTTCATATCCTTTGCCCACTTTTTGATGGGGTTGTTTGTTTTTTTCTTGTAAATTTGTTTGAGTTCTTTGTAGGTTCTGGATATTAGCCCTTTGTCAGATGAGTAGATTGCAAAAATTTTCTCCCATTCTGTAGGTTGCCTGTTCATTCTGATGGTAGTTTCTTTTGCTGTGCAGAAGCTCTTTAGTTTAATTAGATTCCATTTGTCAATTTTGGCTTTTGCTGCCGTTGCTTTTCGTGTTTTAGACATGAAGTCCTTGCCCATGCCTATGTCCTGAATGTTACTACCTAGGTTTTCTTCTAGGGTTTTTATGGTATTAGGTCTAACATTTAAATCTCTAATCCATCTTGAATTAATTTTCGTATAAGGAGTAAGGAATACTCAAATCATTATAAATCATGCTGCTATAAAGACACATGCACACGTATGTTTATTGCGGCACTATTCACAATAGCAAAGACTTGGAATCAGCCCAAATGTCCATCAGTGACAGACTGGATTAAGAAAATGTGGCACATATACACCATCGAATACTATGCAGCCATAAAAAAGGATGAGTTTGTGTCCTTTGTAGGGACATGGATGCAGCTGGAAACCAGCATTCTTAGCAAACTATCACAAGAACAGAAAACCAAACACCGCATGTTCTCACTCATAGGTGGGAACTGAACAATGAGATCACTTGGACTTGGGAAGGGGAACATCACACACCGGGGCCTATCATGGGGAGGGGGGAGGGGGAAGGGATTGCATTGGGAGTTATACCTGATGTAAATGACGAGTTGATGGGTGCAGCACACCAACATGGCACAAGTATACATATGTAACAAACCTGCACGTTATGCACATGTACCCTAGAACTTCAAGTATAATAATAATAATAATAAAAAGTTAAATTAAAAAAAAAAAAAAGAAAGCACTTCTGTTTCAATAAGGATGTGGGGAGCTTGCACCTGGAGCTCCCTTGGATTTCCCAATTATTTTCTACACTTTTATTTTTCTCTGGTTATACATTAAGCCTTAAGTAAGGATGTTCTCTGTACAACTGGTGTGATCTTTAAAATATTCAAACTTACAAAATTTATGGCAATGAGATGGGATATTTTAAACTATTCCTGACAACATAATGTAAATAACAATGTCTAAGACAAGGTTTCAGATAAATAAAAGTGAGGGAGAGAGAAATCATTGTCTTCAGGTTGACTTACTGGCCATTTCTGGGTTAAGCTGCACAAGCACTGCATCCACTGACAGGCAGAAAACTGAGACCTAAAATTCATGGATCTAGATTTGGATGAACATCTAAATGTGTTATATTACATAAATATGTATGTGAGTGTGTGTGTATGTATATGTGTGTGTATATGTGTGTGTGTGTGTAAATATATGCATGCCTTAAAAAAATAAGTCCATGAATAATGCAATGTCGTGTGTGTGTGTGCATGTATGTGACTGGGTTTGAGTGTGGTTGTGTTTGTCATTTTTTTGGTATTATTTTTAAAGTATGTTCTGGTACAACTGATGCTGACAGATAAGAAGCTGGAGGCTGCTAGAGCTGTAAAATTACTTCCTGTATAATATTAAGACTTCCACTAATTCTATGATTCTTACCCCATAATGATTGATGCTCTCACAGTAAAGGACTCTAATTGTTTGAGTTCCTTATGTGACTTTATTCTTAGAGAGAAACAAGATCCGTAGGAAGCTGCTATAAACTTCAGGCCCCTGAATGGAGCTAAATAATATGAGAAATTTCAGGATTATACCAAGAAAGAGAGCAATAAGAAAAAAAAAAATGTGAAAAATCTGAAGACAGTTTAACTCATTGGAAGTCTTCATAAGCTCAATTCAAATATTTTAAAAAGGAGGAAATACATGGAATAGCTACTAAAATTTTCACAGATCACTATGAGAAATTAGATTGTCTAGCTGTTCTACCAACTACTTTGTCTGGAAAATGACAATGAAAAATTCTCTTAATTTATCTAATACTTAATATTTTAAAAATATATATTATTACAGAGAATTATAGTCTATAATCCTGTAAGAGTCAGTGCCAATTAACACAGAAGAGGATTAGGACCCTGCATGACAAAAGGGTAAATATCTCTTAGTAAATCCCAGTAGGAGACTCAAGGTAATTTACCCAAGAATGGGTAAAAGGGCCTGGGTCTGATAAATAAATTTATTAGGATTGCTGGTCATTGATGGTCTTAGTCTGTTTTGTGGTACTACCACAAAATATCACAGACTGAGTAATTTATAAAGAACAGAAACTTATTCTCTCACAGTCTGGAGTCTGAGAAGTCCAAGATCAAAGCACCAGTATCTAGTGTGGGTCTTCTCACTACATTCTCACACTAGGATATGGTGATGAAATTATAAGAGACTTGCAGGTGAAAGTAAGGTTCAAGTAGAAATTTATGAACAAAAGTTTTTTATTGTTGTTGCCTCCTAATTGCCAGAATGTATTATTGGAATATATGTATTGTCTGAATGGGAAAGTTTTCACTTACCCAAAATACAGGAAAAGGAAAGTTATACAATTCTGTTCCTCATCTGTTTTAATTGGGCAATACATAGTGAATCATTTATAATCACCTAAATGTATGCAAGTGCTTAATTTAAAACAAGATTCATAAGGAATATAAATATTTAAATTAACAAAAGGTCTGTTTTATATATAAGTATATTAGAACCCTAAAATCACTTGTTTAATAATTCTTTATGGATCATAGATAAAGGATTAATTCTGAAAGTCAACTGGTATAATGGTTCCACCAAAAGTATCAGCTATACCCTATATAGTAGAAATTCAAGACATGCCACAAAATGACTAAGATTTTCATGCCTTTATTCGCTTGGCACTTGTCTTCTTTTTCAACTCCAGTTAGAAGAGAGATAAAGCCAATTTGTATTTACTTGGGATGGGTTCCAACATGCATTCACTGTGTTCCTACAATAATATTTAATTTCTCCTGTTAATTACCACAAACTAGTGAAAATAAATACATATAGATTTGATTAGGTGGGAAAGTACTGTTATTTGTTATATAATGTTGATAACTGAATCTGAAGACCAAGTTATAATTACAAATACTTATCAATTCTATGACCACCAGAGTACAGCTAATTAACCCAGATATGGAAAAGCCCAGAAAAAAATGATAAAATTTCTTGTCATCACTTGAGCAAGGGTCATAAAAGCATTACTCAGACAGCCAAAGTTAAGTTACTCTCTAAGTCAGCTCCAAAATCAATCAAGGGGTGTACTGATTGATTGGATTATTTAGTTTTTCATGCCATATTTTGAAATATTACTAGCATCTATTCACAAAATTAAAAGGAAAACGGTCAAATTTGATTATCTTTTCTCTAAAAGCAAGCTTTCTTAGAGCTTCAAAAACACACAACCCAACATTAGCACTTCCCATGCTCAAATAATTTTAGAAGTGTCTGAAACATATGGCTACCACACAAAAACTTCTTACTTTTAGCCAGTGTAAACCATTGGGATTTGGGATAAGTTTTTTGTTGTCCCTTCAAAGTATATGTCATTTAAAAAACGTTTGACATCTTGTTATTGGGGTTTTGTAGTAACTGTTTCTATTAGAGAGGAATACAAAATTGCTTTAAGACCAAAATACCTGTTGTATTAAAATATGTACTGTGATCCAACTCATCAAAGTATTGCATGTCTCAGTGCATGGAGAGGATATACATATTTTTTTGTTTTCAGAAGGGTAACTGCTGAGGTAAAAAAAAAAATAATAAACTACTCAGAAAGTAAAAACTAATGTCAGTTTAGGGGCAATGTGATAACACGTATACTGTGTCTGATAGTTCCAATGTCAATCAAGGATTCCCACAAGAAGCTTTCTGCCATACTTAAATTGTAGATGACTACAGCCCCGATGATATTGTACTGGGAAATTCAACATTTGTGGATATAAATTATATGTCCAATTTGTAACTATGAAATAAACGTAACAGAATGTTTAGTAGTTGTCTGCAAATGGAAGCCCATTAAACCTAAATAAGGATTTAGCTCGGAGAGAGTAAGTACGACTTAAATACAAGGCTCAATATGAAAACTAGTTGATATAACCATGTAGTATAAAAGGTCATATGGCTGTGCCCCAAAAGGCACTGAGATTTCAGATTTAACTAAAACTTGACCCTTGACTTACACCATGGCCTATGACAACATTTAATTTACAGGTAATGACTGCTTTTGTTAGGAAGCCCTACAAAATGCTATTGTAATATAAAATGACTTCTTTCATAGTAATTTTATTTTAATAATGTAACTAATATTTAGTGTCATAATACCATAATTGGTAAGAATAATTTGACTTATTTACCCATACCTCATTTCATGATGCAAAAATAATAGCTGACAGTTTTCCACCAGCATTTTGTTCTATAAATATTGCAACAGATGCATGAGAAGAAATGATCACAAGTAATTTCAATTAAAAAGTGTTGGTAGATCATCAGGTGGTTGACTTTATAGGATAGAGTTAATTTACAAATGAACTGATAAATTCTATCTTTATCTTGGGAGATGCCAAGGTATATGGTTTTGGCTGTTGGCCAAGATAAGGTCAGTGGAATTCAGAACATGTTACATAAAGTACAAAGTTTACCTTACTACTGCCAGAGTTCATTTGCTCATTGATAGTTTTGAAGGGCATAACAGATTAACCAGCCTGATATGACTAGAAAACCAGCAATTAGACTAGGAACATCTGTGTTAGGATCTCCCGAAGTTAAGATTCATGACACAGACGGTGATTTACATTAGAAACAAAACATGTCTTTATGTACACAAAAGGACTGTGGAAATTTTACTCCTGGAAGACTCTCAGAATCCTTGTGCTTGCCTATGCACCATATATTAGCCTTTAAATAAAAGCATTACAAGAGTATGATTTGTGCATTTTTGTGAGGTATTTTAATATCTAAACTTGTAAAATATTCTCCATTCTTATTTTAATCAAAACTGTAGCCCCAAGCATTAGTGGTTTTGGTTGGGAAACATATTAAATGTCTATTAAAAGGATCAATAAATCCTTTCTAGAAGTATGCAATTGCAGTAGACATTGATCTTCATAAAGCCACTTTCTCTCTACCTAGGACAATTTTTTAAGATCATAGCCATGTCATTTGAGAACTTTCAGTGTTATTTGTCCCACATACAAACTTTCTTTGGGAGAGAAACAATCAGGAGCAGATTCAACTACAAAGATAACAGTGGAGGGTAACTGTGGTGGGCCAATGGCCCACCAAAGACATCTATGTCATAAACACCAATAAATTTATTAGCTCACATAACAAAAATAACTTTGCAGATGAAATTACATTAAGATCCTTGAGATTCATGGAGAGATTATTCTGTATTGTGCAGATGGGCCCAGTGTAATAAAACAAAATATCCTTATAAGAAAGCATCAAAAGTGTCAAAGTGAGGAAAAGGAGATGTGCCAATGAAACAAGAGATTGGAGTAAAGTACTTTGAAGAAAAAGAAAGATGATCATAAAGCAAGAAATCTGGGCAACTTTTAGAAGCTAGAAAAGGCAAGGAAACAGATTCTTCCCTGAAGCCTCCCAAATAAATGCAATACTACAGATGCCTTGATTTGGTCCCTTCAGATTAATTCTGGAAGTCTTACCTCCAGGACTGTAAGATAATAGATATATAATTCTAAGTCACTAAATCGGTGTAAATTTGCTACAGAAGCAAAAGGAAATGAATACAGTAATCAACCTGGTTCATTATCAAATTATATACTATTGATTTTTCTTTTTTATTTTTCATGAATTTCCAGGAAGATATTTGCTCAAAATTTAAAATGGTATCACCACATTGAAAATGTAGGTCTCGGCCAGGCGCGGTGGCTCAAGCCTGTAATCCCAGCACTTTGGGAGGCCGAGACGGGCGGATCACGAGGTCAGAAGATCGAGACCATCCTGGCTAACACGGTGAAACCCCGTCTCTACTAAAACTACAAAAAAACTAGCCGGGCGAGGTGGCGGGCGCCTGTAGTCCCAGTTACTCGGGAGGCTGAGGCAGGAGAATGGCATGAACCCGGGAGGCGGAGCTTGCAGTGAGCTGAGATCCGGCCACTGCACTCCAGCCTGGGCAACAGAGCGAGACTCCATCTCAAAAAAAAAAAAAAAAGAAAAGAAAATGTAGGTCTCTTCCCCACATAATCATCAGAATAGAATCACAAAACAAAACAAATGTTTTGATTAATGAGAGGTTCTACAGAGAAAAGAAGTGGCTGAGATAGAAGGCCAAATGTGAAGGTCATTCAAGATTCCTACTACTGAACGTTTTTCATTATTCTAAGAAAGAAAGAAAGGAAAGTGAGAGATTTTATGAATGATAATATGGCACTGATACAACCCAGAAACTGTTTTGGTGTTAAGGGCATTTGTGGACAGATGGGAATGACTTCTTTTTGTGAGGGTCAACTTTTTATTGGGCAATGTTTGTCCTTCATTTATTTAATAGATGTTATATTTTAAGGTAGAACAGGTCAATTTTTCCTGTAGTATTCCTTTTTCTTTCAATTTTGGCCATGGGTTTTTTCTAGTTTAGACACAGTCATTTCCTTAACCATAGTTTAGCTAATTGCTTAATCTTAGAGTTATTAATTTGGTATGCATTTTTTTTTTCCTTGGTCAAAATGTCTTCGATGTGCCCAGTAAGTTCTTGTAATTCAGGAAAGGGAGGATGTCTGCTATCTTATCTTTTGTTTCTAACAGAAGGTTTGAAATCATCGACAATGAAAGTAGATACGGTTTTTATGGTATTTTTACATGCATTCAGAGTAGCGTATTCCCAGAATGTACTAGTTAAGTCATCTTTAAAATGAATGATTTTTAGTCTGTTTATCAGACTGAAATTTTTGATGATTCAGTTTGAGAGAAAGACATCAGACATAACTGCTAAGATGAATTGTCTTATTCTTGGACTCATTTAGTATCCATTCACGGTCAAATTTCAATCATATACTTGATAGCATTTTGAAAATCAACCCTTCCTGCTCTTTTCTAACCAAGTTTTCACATCGTCAGGATCTACAAGGATATAAACTAATTGATGGAGATTAGAGAATCTAAAGTAAGAGTTGATAAAGTAACCCTAAATCCTTCAGTGAACTTTTAGCCTTTCCTTATAACAACTAAATTATGCAAATGTTACAGTACACAAGATTTTAAGTTAAAACAAAACAGAGAATTTGGTCATTATTATTAACTACACTATAAGATATTATTTTAATATCCAAGGAATGGGGTATATTTAGAACAGGCCAGTGCATGAAAGAGAAAAGGGAATGGTTCAGATGCTACAGACAGAGAAGAGAGAGCAGAGAGGAAAGGAGGAAGTTGAAGTATGGAGAAGCGGGACGCCCACCTAGGGTTGGATGAGCATAGGGAGAGAAGAATTTTATAAACTATTTCTGAAATCATCCAAAACTGAACACTTTTTGCTAAGCCTTTATGAAGACATCATTTATTTCTCCTGTCGTGACCTTGGTATTAACTTCTTAATTGGCTTTGTTTCATTGCTCGGTGATGTTATAGAGGAAATGAGGGGTAGGGTCAAGAATATCAGTGCCTAATTATTTGTAGTCTGTGTGTTCTTTTCATTTGAATACTAGCAATTACTAGTGTTTCAATAAATCTCAGCAATGTGGTGCCAATTGAACTAAATAATCAAAAATTTGACAAGATTCTACTAAGGAAAATTTAGAACTTCGGTGGCCACTATCAATAATTCAAGGCAGATTATGTAACTAATTTGTATGGTTCATTAGAATAAAGATTTCAAAGATTTAAACATTTAATGATCAATGTATTTGGATTGTGATGAAGATACCATTGAAGAGCAGGAAAATACAAAAATTATTATCCTAGGAATTCATGAGTAAAACTAATGAAAATGTGGAAAATCTAACACCAAACTTAAATTCTCACAATTTAAAAAAAATATTTGGTGCTTCAATTTTAGGTTTTCTCCAGAGAAAGATTATGAAACGTAGAAGAAAATATCTCACATTATGTTAGCATATTTCTTAAATCAAAGTTTAGTATGCAAGTTATAAGTTTCAGTCTATTAAGAAGGTGTATGCTTAGATGACTTTTCATTATTTTAAAAACTCAAACACACTGCAAATGAATAAAGACTTACAACCTATTAAAGTATTCATGTTTTGCCAAAAAACAATAAATATTTTCATAAAATATTATTTAAAATACTTTCCCCATTTTAACACAGTGTGAATACAGCATTACAAAAATATTAAGTACTTAAGAATGATACTCTGCCAATCCCTATATCATAAATAAACCCTATATTCTTTTTAATTTTCATTAAACTCGGGTATTTGAAGATTAATAAGGAAGAAAACTGAGTTTCTTTGTTCAGAATCTTTACTACATAGTGAATGTCCAAGATTTAATTCACAATTAAAATCTAATTAAGATAATTACAAAGCAGAGGGAATTTTAAGTATATAGAGCCTTTGAACCCATCAGAGTTAGGTAAGAAAATCTGTTCTCACACATAGAATTTCCATGGTATTGCACATGTTATATTATCTACTCTGTTTCCTTATTTTTAAAATGAGAATGGTAATAAATATCACATGGATCAGTTGGGAAAATAAAATAAAATATAAAATACAAAACATCTCATGATAAAATTGAAAAATTATTGAAGCTTTTAAAAATATCTTCTTTCTTTTCAAAAACATGAAGTAATTATATTAAATAAAATGTTAAATTCATATAGCATTTATGTTTGTAGGTAGCTAAACTGTTGTTAAGGGCAGAATAGTCTGCTCAACTAGCAACTCTCTAGTGATATGTTTGTTCTACAAATCTTCAAGGCATAAATTTAATTCATTTTAAGTTTTAAGTATATTCCCCAAACAATTTGTATTATACTTTTAATGTTTAAGATATTTCTGACTTTAAAAGAGAAATTATTCAGGTCTATTATTAATTAACTCAAAACTTCCTAATACATTCAAAAGAAAAAAAAAAGTTCATCTTTTGATTCAGCAGGTTGGAAACAATCTTTTTGTAGAATCTGCGAAAGGACATTTAGGAGCCAACTGAAGTCTATAGTGAAAACCAGAGTATCTCACCAAAAAAAAAAAAAAAGAGAAAGAAGCTACTTGTGAAAATGTTTTGCGATGCATGGGTTCATCTCACAAAGTTAAACGTCTCTGTTGATTCAGCAGTTTAGAAACTTTTTTTTTTTTTTTTTTTTTTAAGAACTTCTGCAGGGTTATTTGGGAGCCCATTGAAGCCTATAGGGAAAAACTGAATATCCCATGATGAAAACTAAACACAAGTTATCCGTGAAAACGCTTTGCGATGTGTGGATTCATCTCACAGAGTCAAACCTTTCTTTTGATTCAGCTGGTTGAAAGCACACTTTCTGTAGAATCTGTGCAGGAACTTTCGGGAGCTCATTTTGAAGCCTATAGTGAAAAACCGATATCCTGTGATAAAAACTAAAATGAAGTTATATGTGAAAACTCTTTGCGATATGAAAATTAATCTCACAGAGTTTAACCTTTCTTTTGATTTAGCAGATTGGAAGCACACTTTTTGTAGAATCTGCGCAAGGTTATTTGGGAGCCCATTGAGACCTATAGTGAAAAACTGAATAATCCGTGATAAAAACTAGAAAGAAGCTATTTGTGAAAATGCTTTGTGATGTGTGGATTCATCTCACAGAGTTCAACCTTTCTTTTGATTCAGCAGATTGGAAACACTCTTTTTGTAGAATCTCTGCAGGGACATTTGGGAGCCCATTAAGACATACAGTGAAAAAACCAATATCCTGCGATAAAAAACAGAAAGAAACGAACTTTGAAAATGCTTTGTGATGTGTAGATTCCTGAAGAGTTAAGCCTTTCTTTTGTTTCAGTAGGTTGAAAACACTCTGTAGAATCTGTGCAGGGACATTTGGGAGCCCATTGAGGCCTGTAGTAAAAAAACGAATATCCTGCGATAAAAACTAAACACAAGCTATCTGCGAAAATCGTTTGTGATACGTGGATTCATCCCACAGAGATCAACCTTTCTTTTGTTTCAATAAATTGGAAAGACTTTTTTTGTGGACTTTGTGAAGGTATGTTTGGGAGGCCATTGAAGCCTATAATGAAAAACCAAATATCCTGTGATAAAAACTAGAAAGAAGCTATCTGTGAAAACACTTGTGATATGTAGACTCACCTCACAGAGTTAAACCTTTCTTTTGATTCAGCAGGTTGGAAACAAACTTTCTGTAGAATCTGCACAGTGACACTTGGGAGCCATTGAGGCCTATAGTGAAAAAACGATATTCCACAATAAAAACTAGAAAGAAGCTATCTGTGAAAATGCTTTGTGATGTGTGGATTCATCTCACAGAGTTAAACCTTTCTTTTGATTCAGCAGGTTGGAAACAGTTTTATTGTAGAATCTGCGCAGGGTTATTTGGGAGCCCATTGAGACCTATAGTGAAAAACAGAATAACCTGTGATAAAAACTAAACACTGTTGTGGGGAGTCAGGGACCCCAAACGGAGGGACCAGCTGAAGCCGTGGCAGAAGAACATAAATTGTGAAGATTTCATGAACATTTATTAGTTCCCCAAATTAATACTTTTACAATTTCTTACACTTGTCTTTACTGTAATCTCTGAACATAAATTGTGAAGATTTCATGGACACTTATCACTTCTCCAATGAATATTTGTGATTTCCTATGCCTGTGTTTATTTAATCTCTTAATCCCGTCATCTTCTTTGTAAGCTGAGGAGGATGAATGTTGCCTCAGGACCCTGTGATTTTATCAACTGAACAAATTGTTTGTAGAGCATGTGTATTTGAACAATATGAAATCTGGGCACCTTAAAAAAAGAACAGGATAACAGCGATGTTCAGGGAACAAGAGAGGTAATTTTGAACTGACCACCAGTGAGCTGGACAGAACAGAGCTATATTCCTCCTCTTTCATAAGCAAATAGGAGAAATATCACTGAATTCTTTTTCTCAGCAAAGAACATCCCTGAGAAAGAGAATGTGCTCTGAAGGTAGGCCTATATATGACCCCTTTTTAAGGTGTCCCGTCTTTTGTGGTCAAAGCCGAAGGGATGAAATAAACACCAGTCTCCTACAGTGCTCCCAGGCTTATCAGGTGAACAAAAATTCCCACCTAATAAATTGTGGTCAGATAGGTTATCTGCTCTCAAACCCTGTTTCCTGATAAGATGTTATCAATGACAATGCATGCTAGAAACTTCATTAGCAATTTTAATTTCACCTCATCCGGTGGTCCTGTGAGCTCACCCTGCCTCCATTTGCTTTGTTATATTTTATTACCTTGTGAAGTATGTGATCTCTGTGACCCACATCCTATTCATGCACTCCCTCCCCTTTTGAAAATTGCCAATAAAAACTTGCTGGTTTTATGGCTCGGGCAACATCATGGATCCTGCTGACATGTGATGTCTCCCCCAGACACCCAGCTTTAAATTTCTCTCTCTTGTGTTCTTTCCCTTTATTTCTCAACCCAGCTGAGACACTTAGGAAATAGAAAAGAACCCACGTTAAACATCGGTAGAGGGTTCTCCCAATAAAACACAAACTATCTGTGAAAAAGCTTTGCAATGTGTGGATTCAGCTTACAGAGATAAACCTTTCTTTTGTTTCAGCAAGTTGGAAACACTTTCTTTGTAGAATCTGTGAAGGTACCTTAGTGAGCCCATTGAGGCCTATATTGAAAAACCAAATATCCCGTGATAAAAACTGGAAAGAAGCTATCTGCGAAAACCCTTTGCCAAGTGTGGATTCATCTCACAGAGTTAAACCTTTCTTTTGATTCCACATGTTGGAAACACATATTTTGTATAAACTGCAAAGGGACATTTGGGAGCCCATTGTTGCGTCTAGTTAAAAACAATTATCCTGCCATAAAAACAAGAAAGAAGCTATCTGTGAAAAAGCTTTGCAACTGTGTGGACTCATCTCACAGAGATAAACTTTTGCTTCAGTAAATTGGACACTTTTTTTTGGTACAATCTGCACAGGGATATTTGGGAGCCCATTGAGGCCTATAGTGAAACACCAATATCCCGCAATAAAAACGAGAAAAAAGCTCTCTGTGAAAATGCTTTGCGATGTCCAGATTCAACTCAGACAGTGAAACCCTTCATTTAATTTAGAAGGCTGTAAACAGTTTGTTTTGTTTTGTTTTTGTAGAATCTGCATGCACAGGGTTATTTGGTAGCCACTGAGACCTATAGTGAAAAACTGATATCCTACAATGAAAACTGGAAATGAGCTTTCAGTAAAAACGCTTTATGATATGTAGATTAATCTAACAGAATTAAACATTTTTTTTTCTTTGATTAAAAAAGTTGTAAACACTTTTTTTGTAGAATCTGCACTGGGTTATTTCGGAGCCCATTGAAGCCTATAGTGAAAAACCGAATATCCTGCAATAAAAGCTAGAAAGAATCTATATGTGAAAATGCTTTGTAATGTGTGGATTCATCTCATAGAGTTAAAGCTTTCTTTTGATTCAGCAGTTTGGGAAAACTCTTTCTGTAGAATTTGCACAGGGACATTTGGGAGCCCACTGAGACCCTTAGTGAAATACCAATGTCCTGCGATAAAAACTAGAAAGAAGCTGTCTGTGAAAATACTTTGCAATGTTTCAATTCACCTCACAGAATTAAAAATTTGTTTGGATTCATCAGGTTGGATACACTCTTTCTGTAGAATCTGAGTAGAGATATTTGGGAGCCCATTGAGGCCTGTAGTGAAAAATCAATATCCTTTGATAAAAACTAGAAAGAAGTTATCTGAGAAAATCCTTTGCAATGTGTAGATTCATCTCACTGAGTTAAACCTTTCTTTTGATTCAGTAGGTTGGAGGGGTTTTTTTTGTATTTTTTTGTTTTTTTTTTGTTTTTTTTCCGTAGTAACTTGTTTTTATCTTTTTATATGAGAAAGGGTGTTCTTAGTATTTTCACCTTTATGGCTGTGTGTTTGTTTTCATGTTTTCCAGCCATAGATCCTGTTCCTAAAAATATAAGCCATCATTGATAACTTTAGCAAGTTCAGACATAATTTTTGCCTGAGACATGTGGTTGCCTCTTTGATCTCCTCCAGGATGTTCTTTCACATAACATGGTTTCTAAGTTACAATCAAAATCTTGTTTAAGTCTTGGTCATCAATTTCATAATCTGAATCATTATTAGACCAATCAGTTAATGTGTTTTTTTCATCCTATTTGTTCAATATCTTCATCAAACCACAAATCAAGTTCTTCTTGTTCTGTTTCTTCTGAAGAGCATAGCTGATTTAATGATCCTTCAGGCACAGAGACTGATTCCCTCAATTTCACTGGGGCTGGCTGATGTCTCTTTTTTACTTCTATCCAAGGTTCTGAGCCCAAGTCAGGCAAACTGGCAGACAACCCTCTAGACGTTGTTTGAAGAATACTCGTTTCACTATTTTTCTTTGGGTTCAATGGGCTTCCAATTCTTGGAGAATTGGGGGCAGACTCTGAATGTGAGCAAAAGAGTCAGCCTGGTACAAACTCTGGACAATCAATCAGTTGAGAGAAATCTGTTTGTGGCACATTGCAAGGAGGAAGGCCTGGAATGCCACTTTTCTGGTTCTATCTTTTTTCTCATTCACAATTTCTACTTCTATGCCATCCTTCAGTGCCTCTAAGAGATGAGATGAGGTTTGTAGCGAGAGCCTGAACACGTTGAAAACCAGCAATCAGGGAAATAGGCAAGAAACCTTGTTCATCCATCTTTCCTCAAAGAAAGTAGTCTCATTCAAAATTTTCTACTTTGAAGTAATTTTCAATTTGACACTTCATATACTCTTTAACCAATGCTTCTTCCACAGGATACACCTGTACACCTGTACCATCATCACAGTAATACATCATACTGGTATTAAGTTTTGTTTGAAATGGTTGATCAGTCCTTTCACCATGTTCTTGAGTAACCAAATAAATAAAGTTCAATCGAGGATTTCCTCTGCCTCCTCCTCTTCCCCATCCTCAGTCTCTTCCTGGGCCTGTAAAGGAACCTCGGATATTACCACCCTCACTTCTCACATTGGAAACTTCATCTTGATCATCTCTTTTTTCTCTATCTCGCCTCTAACTTCATGTATCGTTTCTTCTATTGTTATGTGTTGATTTACTTACTTCAGGTTGACAGGATTCAGGTCTTTCTTGACTCTCTGGTCTTACATCATCTGAGTGGTACCCACTTGTGCTTATTAGCTGTCTTTTGTTGATTACTTGACTGAGCCTCAACCTCACTGACATTTTCACCAGGACCATTTAATTCTGTTTTCTGGTTTTGTTTGCTCTTTTACTTCTCTTTTCAACCTTCTCTTCTTTTTCTTTTCTATTTTGTGGCTTTTTATTTCCTTGGCTGAGGACGCTCTGACATCCAGTGTTCATTAATTCACTTGGTGTTGGCCAGTTCTCCATAACGTTGAAATCACTAGCCTTGTTGAATGTGTCTTAAGTTTTCCTGCTTTTATAATTTTGAGGGAACCGAACTCTGACCCCAGGGTTTCCAGCGCTGGCAGCGGCGGACATGTCCTGGCTGGGGACAGGTGCTGGGTAGCCTTTTTGTTCCAGGTATTTTCCTTCCGCGGCAGCGGCGGCAGCTGCCACTTCTCCTTAGGGTCAGCTGCCGCCTGCTCCCGGGCGTCTTCGGCCAACGGATCCGCAGCAACTGCGGCAATGGCTACTGCAGCGACCGCGGTGACGGTTCCCCGCTGAAGGGGCCCCGGGACCATGCGCCTTGTGCGCCAGATCCAGCGCCAGGGGCCTCACGAGGGCACCACGTCAGACGACGGCTCTCCCCGCGCCCCAGCGCTGGTGGTGGCCGCAGCCTTCTCCTCCCTCGCTGGCTCTTTGCCCTCACGTTCCGCCCGGGACTGATGCTTGGCCTGCCGGTTCGCCTTGGACAACAGCGACTGGCTCTCAGCAGTCACCGCTGGCGCATCCTCCCGAGAATGAGCTGTGGGCACCTGGGCGTGAGCAGATATCGGGTCCTTCTGCCCCAGGTGCCCCAGTTGGGGCGGCCCCGAGGCCAGGGAGCCCGACTGCCCGTCTCTCCGCCGGGGCACCGACCGGCTCCTGCTGGTGGCAGAGAACCCAACAGAGACAGCCACAGTTGCCGCCGCCGCCAGCCTAGGCCGCTCAGCGTCCGACCTACCACCCTTCCCCGCACTGAATCAAGCGCTAATCGCTCGCCTGCCCGGTCCTCTCCAAAGCGCACACCCCGAGGGAGACACCACGCCCCGGGAGCCGCGACGCCTCACCTGGCGCCGGCAGCCGCTGAGAGGTAGCACGCAGGGGTCCAGGACCTTTACCGGAGTCAGAGAGGCGGGAGCACGCAGAACACATAACTGGCCGCGGGGGCGTGGACTCCGAGGAAGGGCGGCCTCAGAGGACAGTAAGGAGCCTCCCTGAGGAGGTTGATATGGCTACTCACTGGCTCCTGCCCTCGCCTGGCCTCCCGCGGGAGTTGATGGATTCACCTGCCCAGGTGCCCACCGGCAGGCCTGGCGGAGGGCCTGCCCCATCCCAGCGGCCCTCCCAGGGCGAGGAAGGACAAAGGGGATGACTCCCGACTCCAGGGCAGAGGCCACCCCCACTGCAGGCTTGGGGTGGGGCATATACCAGGCCTCTGTGGCTGGCTGCCGGCTCCTGCCCTGCCCCCAGGGCAACAGCAGCCAAGGGCCTGGGCAGCCCACACACATGGCACCTGGAGAACCAGTTGCTCAATTTGCCTTTAGGCCCTAAAGCCAGGTTTCACCTAGGCTAAGGGAGGGGGACACGGAGGGGCTGGCAAGTGAATTGTGCTCCCCGCCACCCCACACCACCCACCCCAATCCCCACGCTCCCACCCCCACCCCAACGCCCACACCCCACCCCAACCCCCGTGCCTCCCCCACTCCCCCTCCCTCCCACCCCCTCACCTCTCCCACCCCCTACCCTGTCACCCCCTCCCCTCTCACTCCCCACCCCTCCTCCCGCCTCCCGCGTCCCACCCCCTCCCCTCTCATCGCCCACCCCCCTCCCCCTCTCACCCTCCCCCTTGGCTCCCTGGAAACAGTCTTTGTAGAATCTGCACAGGATCAATTGGGAGCCCATTGAGGCCTGTAGTGAAAAACAATATCCTGCGATAAAAACTAGAAAGAAATTATCTGTGAAAATCTTTGCGAAAGTGGATTCGTTTCACAGAGATAAACCCTTCCTTTGTTTCAGCAAATTGGAAACACTCTTTTGCAGAATCTGGAAAGACTGTAGTCCTATAGTAAAAAACCGAATATCCCGTGATAAAACTGGAAAGAATCTATCTGTGAAAAAGTTTTGTGATGTGTGGATTCAACTCACAGAGTTAAACTTTATTTTGATTCACCTAGTTGGAAACACTCTTTCTGTAGAACGTGTGCAGGGGTGTTTGGGAGCCCATTGAGGCCTATAGGGAAAAACCGAATATCCCACAATAAAAATGATAAAGAAGCTATCTGTTGTGTGATGTGTGGATTCATCTCTCAAAGTTTAAACTTTCTTCTGATTCAGCAGGTTGAAAGCACTCTTTCTGTAGAATCTGTTCAAGGACATTTGGGAGCCCGTTTAGTCCTATGGTGAAAACAGACATCCCACGATAAAAACTAGAAAGAAGGTATCTGTGAAAACACTTTGTAATGTGTGGACTCATCTCACAGACTTAAATTGTTCTTTTGATTCAGCAGGTTGGAAAGACTCTTTCTGTAGATGCTGCACAGGGATATTGACAGCCAATTGAGGCCTATAGTGAAAAACCAAATATCCCACTATAAAAACTAGAAAGAAGCTATGGGTGAAAATGCTTTGCAATGTGTGGATTCATCTCACAGAGTTAACCTTATCTTTCCATTCAGCATGTTGGAAACACTCTTTTTTTTTTTTTTTTTTTTTTTTTTTTTTTTTTTTTTTTTTTGAGATGGAGTCTCGCTCTGTCGCCCGGGCTGGAGTGCAGTGGCCAGATCTCGGCTCACTGCAAGCTCCGCCTCCCGGGTTCACACCATTCTCCTGCCTCAGCCTCCCGTGTAGCTGGGACTACAGGCGCCCGCCACTTCGCCCGGCTAGTTTTTTGTATTTTTTAGTAGAGACGGGGTTTCACCGTGTTAGCCAGGATGATCTTGATCTCCTGACCTCGTGATCCACCCGTCTCGGCCTCCCAAAGTGCTGGGATTACAGGCTTGAGCCACTTTAGGTAGAATCTGCACAAGGACATTTGGGAGCCCATTGGGTCCTACAGTGAAAACAGATATTCTATGATAAACACTAGAAAGAAGCTATCTGTGAAAAAGCTGTGCAATGTGTGGACTCATCGCAGAGAGTTAAACCTTTCTTTTGATTCAGCAGGCTGAAAACACTCTTTCTGTAGAATCTGTGTGCAGACATTATGGAGGCCGTTGAGGCCTGTATTAAAACCCGATATCTCATGATAAAAACGAGAAAGAAACTATCTGTGAAAATTCTGTGAGATGTGTGGATTCATCTCACAGAGTTAAACCTATATTTTGATTTACCAGGTTGGAAACATCCTTTCTGTAGAATCTGTGCAAGGACATTTGTGAGCCCATTGAGTCTTAGAGTGAAAGCAGATATCCCGCAATAAAAACTAGAAAGAAGCTATCTGTGAAAACGCTTTGCAATGTCTGGATTAATCTCACAGAGTTAAACCTTTTTTTTGGTTCAACAGGTTGAAACACTTTCTGTAGAATCTCTGCAGGGAATTGGAAGCCCATAGAGGCCTATAGTGAAAATCCGATATCCTGCAATAAAAAGGAGAAAGAAATTATCAGTGAAAACGCTATGCAGCGATGCATGGATTCATCTCACAGATTTAATCCTTTCTTTTGATTAAGCAGGTTGGAAACACTCCTTCTGTAGAATCTGCACAGGGATATTTTGAAGTACTTTGAGGCCTATAAAGAAAAACCAACATCCTACGAGAAAAATTTAATCAGGGTGTCTGTGAAAATGCTTTGCAGTGTGTGGATTCATCTCATAGAATTAAACCTTTCTGTTGATTCAGCAGGTTGGAACCACTCTTTAGAAGTGACATTTGGGAGTCAACAGAGGCCTATAGTGAAAAACGGTATCTCAGGATAAAAATGAGAAAGAAGTTATGAATGAAAATACTTTGTGATGTGTGGATACATCTCAAAGAGCTAAACCTTTCTTTTGATTCAGAAGGTTGGAAACACTCTTTGTGTACAATCTGTGCAGGGACATTTCGCAGCCCATTGAGTCGTATAGTGAAAACAGATATCCCATGATAAAAACTAGAAAGAAGCTATTTGTAAAAAAGCTTAATAATGTGTGGATTCATCTCACATAGTCAAAACTTTCATTTGGTTCAGCAGTTTGGAAACACTCTTTCTGTAGAATCTGCACAGGGACGTTTAGGAGCCCATTGAAGCCTATTATGTAAAATTTATGTCCCACAATAAAAACTAGAAGTACACTATCTGTTTAAAAGCTTTGCAATGTGTGGATTCAGCTCACAGAATTAAACCTTTCTTTTGATTCATCAGGTTACAAAGACTCTTTTTATAGAATAAACAAAGGGACATTTGGGAGCTTACTGAAGCATATAGCAAAAAACTGAATATCCCATGATAAAATTGGAAAGAGTCTCTCTCTGAAAATGCTTTGTAATGTGTAGATTCACCTCACAGAGTTAAAACCTTCTTTTGATTCAACAGGTTGGATACGCTTTTTGTAGAATCTGCAAAGGGACATTTTGGAGACCATTGATGTCTATAGTGAAAAACAAAATATCCCATGATAAAAATTAGAAAGAAGCTATCTGTGAAAGCAATTTTTGATTTGTGGATAAAACAAACAGACTTAAACCTTTCTTTTGATTCAACAAGTTGGAAATACTCTTTTTGTAGAATCTGCACAGTCACGTTTGGGAGCCCATTGAGGCCTATATTGAGAAACCAAATATTTCACCATCAAAACTAGAAAGAAGCTATCTGTGAATACCCTTTGTGATGTGTGGATTCATCTCACAGAGTTAAAACCTTCTTTTGATTCAGCAAGTTTGAAACACATTTTTTGTAGAATTTGCAAAGGAAAATTTGGGAGCCCATTGTGGCCTATGGTGAAAAACTGAATATCCCGCCATAAAAATTAGAAAGAAGCTATCTGTAGAAAAGCTTTACAATGTGCTAATTAATCAAACAATGTTAAAATTTCTTTTTGATTCAGCAGATTTGAAACATTCTTTTTGTAGAATCTTTGCTAAGACAATGGGACCTCATTGAGGCATGTAGTGGAAAGCCAAATATCCCGTGATTAAAAACTAGAAAGAAGCTGTTTGTGAAAATGCTTGGTGATGGGTGGATACATTTCACAGAGTTAAACCATTCTTTTGATTCAGCAAGTTGGAAACACTCTTTGTGTATAATCTGCCAAGGGACATTTGGGAGCCCATTGAGGCCTATAGTTAAAACCGAATATTCCGGGACCAAAACTAGAAAGAAGCTATCTGTGAATACACCTTAAGATGTGTGTATCCATCTCACAGAGTTAAAAATTTCTTTTGATTCAGGAGGTTGGAAACAGTCTCATGTAGAATCTGCGAATGGTCATTTTGGAGCCTTTCAGGTCTATAGTGAATAACTGAATATCCCACGATAAATACTAGAAAAAAATCTAATGGTGAGAGCACTTTGCGATATGTGGGTTTATCTCATAGAGTTAAACCTTTCTTTTGATTCAGAATGTTGGAAATACTCTTTTTGAAAAATCTGTGAAGGGTCATTTTGGAACTCATTGAGGCCTACAGTCAAAAACTGACTGTCCCATGATAAAAACAAGAAAGTAGCTATTTGTGAAAATGTTTTCCAATGTGTGGATAAATCAAACAGAATTAAATCTTTTTTTTTTTTTTTTTTTTTTTTTTGATTTAGCAGGTTGGAAACACTCTTTTTGTAGAATCTGTGCAGTGACATTTTGGAGTCCATTGAGGCCTGTAGTAAAAAACTGGTATCCCACAGTTAAAACTAGAAAGAAGCTATCTGTGAAAATTCTTTGCAATGTGTGGAAAAATTCTTTTCAAAAATTCTTTGCATCTTAGAGAGTTAAATATTTCTTTTGATTCAGCAGATTGGAAACACTTTCTTGCAGAATCTGTGCAGGGTCATTTGGGAGTCTAGAGAGGCCTATAGCAAAAAAACAAATATCCCGTGACAAAAACTACAAAGAAGCTATTTGTGAAAACATTTTGGGATGTGTGGGTTCATCTCACAGATTTAAACCTTTCTTTTCATTCAGCAGATGGAAAACACTTTTTTTGTAGTATCTGCAAAGTGACATTTAGGTGCTCATTGAGGCTGCCTGTAGTGGAAATCCAAATATCTGATGATGAAAACTAGAAAGAAGCTATCTGTGAAAACGTTTTGCAATGTGTGGATTCATCTCACAGAGTTAAACTTTTTTTGTTGTTGTTGTTGGTTCAGCAGGTTGGAACCACTCTTTTTGTACCATCTGTGCAGGGACATTTGGGAGCCCAGAGAGGCCTATAGTAAAACACGGAATATCCCATGATAGAAACTAGAAAGCAGCTATTTGTGAAAACGCTTGGGGATGTGTGGATTCATCTCACAGAGTTAAACCTTTCTTTTGATTTAGTGGGTGGAAAACACTGTTTTTGTAGAATCTGCAAAAGGACATTTGGGAGCCCTTTGATGCCTATAGTGAAAAACTGAATATCCCACTATAAAAACTAGAAAGAAGCTATCATAAAACAATTTGCGATTCATGGATTCACTTCACAAGTTAAACCTGTCTTTTGATTCAGCAGGTGGGGAACACTGTTTTTGTAGAGGCTTCCAATGGACATTTAGGAGCCTACTGAGCCCTATAATTAAAAACCGAATATTCTACAATAAATACTTGAAAGAAGGCATCTATGAAAACACTTTGCTGTGTGTGGATTCATCTCACAGAGATAAACTTTTTTTTTTTTCTTTTTAATTCAGCCGGTTGAAAACACACTTTTCATGGAATGTGCAAATGGAAATTTGGGAGACCACTGAGGCTTATGGTGAAAAACCAAATATCCCACAATAAAAATTAGAAAGCAGTTAGGGACATGGATGAAGCTGGAGACCATCATTCTGAGCAAACTATCGCAAGGACAGAAAACCAAATGCCGCATTTTCTCACTCATATGTGGGAATTGAACAGTGAGAATACTTAGACACAGGGTGGGGAACATCACACACTGGGGCCTGTTGTGGGGTGGGAGGAGGGGAGAGGGATAGAAATAGGACATATACCTAATGTAAATGATGAGTTAATAGGTGAAGCACACCAACATGGCACATGTATGCATATGTAACAAACCTGCACATTGTGCACACGTACCCTAGAACTTAAAGCATAGTAATAAGACAAACTCCCCCTCCCAAAAAAAAAAAGAAAGAAAATGATTTATGTCACGTGGACTCATCTCACAGAGTTCTACCTTTTTTTTTAGATTCAGCAGTTTGGAAACACTCTTTTTGTAGAATCTGTGAAAGATCATTCTGGAGCCCATTTAGAGTACAGTTAAAAAAAAAAAAAACCCTCAATATTTCACAATAAAAACTAGAAAGAAGCCATCTGTGAAAACACTTTGCAATATGTGGATTCATCTCACTGAGTTAAACCTTTATTTTGATTCAGAAGGTTAGAAACACTCTTTTCGTAGAATCTGCAAAGGGACATTTAGGAGTCCATTGAGATTGTTCATATAAAACTGAATATCTTGTGATAAAACTAAAAATTAGCCATCTGTGAAAATGCTTCGCTATGTGAGGATTCCTTTTACAGAGTTAAACCTTTCTTTTTATTCGAAAGGTTGGAAGCCCTCTTTTTGTAGAATCCATGAAGGATCATTTGGGTGCCCATTGAGGCCTATAGTGAAGAAGTGAATATCCCTTGCCTAAAAACCAGAAGGAAGCGATCTGTGAAAATGCTTTGTGATACGTGGATTCTTCTCACAGAGTTAGACCTTTCTTTTGATTCAGCAGGTTGGAAACACAGGTTGGATTTGGGTTCCTGACCAAATCTCATGTCAAATTGGAGGAGGTTCTTGATGAGAGGAGACTGGATCTTGGGGGCAAACTTACTCTTTGCTGTTCTTATGATAGTGACTGAATTATCATGAGATCCCATGCATGGTTTAAAGATGTGTTGCACTTCTCACTTTGCATTCTCTCTTTCCTGCCACCATGTGAAATAGGTCTTTGCTTTCCCTTCAACTGCAGCCATGATTGTAAATTTCCTGAGTCTTCTCAGTTATGCTTCCCATTAAGTCTGTGGAATTGGGAGTCAATTATCCCCCTTTTCTTTGTAAACTAGCCAGACTCAGGTAGTTCTTTATAGGACTAGATACTATTCAAAGTACTATACAAGTATTTTGTATCTAGATACTATACAAGATGACCATCCACAAGGCACACAGTTATCTGATTCATCAAGATCAATGTGAAGGAAATAAACTTAAGGCAGCTAAAGAGAAGAATACAAGGGGAACCCCTTCAGGGTAACAGTGGACCTCTTACAGAAATCTCACAAGTCAGAAGAGGTTGTAGGCATATTTTCAGAATCCTTAAAAATAATTTCAACTAAATATTTTTAACTTATCAAACAAGCCCTGTAAGCAAAAGAGAAATACAATTCTTCTCAGACAAGCAAACACTGATGGAATTCGTTACCACTAGACCAGCCTTGAGAGACATCCAGGAAAGCATGTTAAACATGGAGTAAGAAAATGACATCTGTTACCACAAAAACACAATTAAGCACATATCCAGACATTGTAAAGCAACTACATCATCAAGTCTTCGTAGCAGCAAGCTAACAACATAACAAGATGAAAATCTCACATATCAATAGTAGCCCTGGATATAAATTTGCTAAACATCCTACTTAAAAGACATAGAGTGGAAAGAGGAATAAAAAGACAAAGCCACACCATCTGCCCTTTTCAACAGACCTATCTCACATATAATGACACCTAAAGGCATATAAAGTCAAAGGATTAAGAAAGACTGATCTTGCAAACAGAAAACAACAAAATCAGGAATCACTATTTTTATATTTAAAAAAAAAACTGAAAAAAGGAAACTCTTAACAAACTGGTGCCTTTGTCTCAAAAATGGAGCATACCTAAAAGTAATAAGAGTCATCCATAAAAAACTCACAGCCAAAGTTATGCTGAATGAGAAAAAGCTTGAACCATTGCCATTAACTGGAACAAGACAAGCATGTCCCTAGCACTGGAAATTCTAGCTGGAGCAATCAGGCAAGAGAAAGAAATAAAAGGCACCCTATAAGAAAAGAAAAACTCAAACTATCTCTCTTCACAAATAATATGACTTTACACTTTCACCTTAAAATCTCCATAAAACATTTCTATAAATGACAAATAGCTTCAGGAAGGGGTAAGGACACAAAATCAATGTAAACAATCAATAACATTTCTATACATAAATAACATTCAAGCTGAGATTCAAATCAAGAACACAATCCCATTTATAATAGTCACAAATATTTGGAAATACCTAGGAATACAGCTAACCAAGGAGAGAAGATGTAAGAAATCTCTACAAAGAGAACTACTAATAACTGCTGAAAGATATCAGAGACAATACTTATAAACTAAAAAAAATTTCATGCTCATGAATTAGAGGAATAAATATTATTTACATGGCTACATTGCCCAACACAATTTACAGGTTTATATTATTTCTATCAAACTAACATCATTATTTACAATTTTTTTTAAAGTATCTAAAATTTATATGAAAAAAGAGCCCAAATAGTCAAATAGTTTTTCCTATGCAAAAAGAATAAACTGAGACATTTAACATTACCCAACTTCAAACTAAACTATAAGTCTACACTATCCAAGACATCATAGTAGTGGTATAAAAACAGACACATCAACCAGTGAAAAAGAATAGAGAACACAGAAATAAAGCTACACACCTACAACCATATGATCTCTGTCGAAGCTAACAAAAGCAAGTGTTATTTAATAGATGATGCTGAAATAATTAGGTAGCCATATGCAGAAAAATAAAATTGGATTGCTATATTCTACCATATAAAATAATTAATGCAAATTGGATTAAGATTTAAATATAAGACTTTAAGCTACAAAATTCCTAGAAAAGAAAAAATGTAGAAAACACTCTTCTGAACATTGACCTTCACAAGGAACTTTTGGCAAAATCAAGAAAAACAAAAATTGACAGGTGGAGTCTAGTTAAACTAAAATGCTTCTCCCCAGCAAAAGAAACTGCCAACAGAGTAAACGACCTACAGAGTTGGAGAAAATACTGTCAAACTATACATCTGATTATGGTCTAATATTCAAAATCTATAAGGAACTTACAAAATTCAACAAACCAAAACAACTCCATTAAAAATGAATAAAGGACATAAACAGGCTCTTCTCCAAAGAACATATATAAGTGCCCAACAAACATGAAAAAATGCTCATCATCACTGTCATCAAAGAATTGCAAATCAAAAACACAATGAGATGCCATCTTACATCAGTCAGAATGGCTTTTATTAAAAAGTCAAAAATAACAAGCTGATGAGACTGCAGAATAAAAGGGAACACCTATTCACTGTTAATTTTAATGTGAATTATTTCAGTCAGCCTGGAAATCAGTTTGGAAGTGTCTGAAAGGGCAGAGCTAACATTTGACCCAGTGATCCCGTTATTGGGTGTATACTCATATGAAAATAGGATTCTACCAAAAAAACAAAACAAAACAAAACAAAACAAAAAACAAAGAAAAAACATAGACTTGTATGTTCATTGAAGCACTATTCACAATAGCAAAGACATGCAATCAACTTAGATGTCCATCATTGGTGGACTGGATACAGCAAATGTGGTATATATACATCATGGATTACTCTGCAGTCACATAAAATAAATAAATCATGTCTTTTGCAGTAGCATGAGTTCAGCAGAAGGCAGTAATTCTATGTGAATTTACTCAGAAATAGAAAACCAATAGCATATTCTCCCTTATAGGTTGGATCTAAGCATTGCGTACACCAGGACATAAATATGGGTCAATAGACATCGTAGACTACTAGAATAGGGAGGAAGGGAGAGGGGCATGGGTTGAAAAACTAACCATTCATTATTACACTCACTATCTGGTTGACAGGAATCACAACCCAAACCTTAGCATTATGCAATAAACCCATGTAAAAAGCCTGCGCATGTACACCTTGTATCTAAAATAGAAGTTAAAATCACTAAAAAGTTTGAATTTTATCTGTTTTTCTAAAAATTTGCCAGAGTGATTTTAAACATTATAGTTATGTATATTAAAACTACAATGTAGATGCTAAAAATTTCTGTATTTATGTAAAATTAATCCTGTCTGCATTATCCTTCAAATTCACATAAAACCTACCTAGAAACCTTTTAAAAACTTCTGCCTTCCATCTTTTAAATGTTACGAGTTTAACTGTCCAAATCTCTAGCTATTTCCATAAACTCTAATGCTCTGCTTACCTGCCTTTCTTCGAAAACTCATTCGTTGCCTCCCTTTTCCTAATTCCTTCATTAATGACAATCCTGTAATGGTAATGATGGTGATGATGATGCCAATAATGAAAATAACTATTATTTTGGCAGTATACTATAACAATAATTATAGGTTATATATTATCAAAAAGCTGATTACGTAAAATTTCTGTTAGTTCTCACAGCATAGTAATTCTATAAAGCAGTATGAATATCATAACCATTTTACAGATGTTGAAGTGGGGCCTAGAAGGGACAAGCAACTTGACCAATATGACTCAAATATAAAATTGATATGATGGAGTTCACATGCAAGCAAACTAGTTCTAGAACTTGGCATCTTAATCCCTATTCTATTCTGCCTCCCAGTGGTAGAAAACATCCTAGTCTTTTTTATTTTCTTTTTTTGTATCTGCATGTTTCTGAACTTTCTGATCACACAATGGGCTATTATCAAATGTGTATAAAATCCAAATATATAGGTACAAATAAGCTGTGTTTAATTTTTAAATCTTTTTCATTGATAAGCAAAAATAGTACAGTTGGATCTCTATTCATGGATTCAACATACATGAATTCAAACTACAACAAACCAAAAATATGTTTTAAAAAATACATCTGTATTGAACATTTAAAGACTCTTTTCTCTTGTCATTGTTTTGTAAACATTACAGTAAAATAATTATCTACATAGCATTTATGTTGTATCATGTATTGCATATAACCTAAAGAAAATATAAAATTTGTGAGAGGAGGTGGATAGAATATATAAAAATACTATGCCATTTTATATCAAGGACTAGAGCATCTGGGAATTTTGTTACTTGACATGGTCCAGAAACCAATCTTGCATGAATTCTGAGAGACAACTTTATATATTTATGGTGTACACATTTTGAAGTATGTATACATTGTATGTCATTGTATACATTAGGTATAAATACATTATATATTAATAATTTGAATATAAATTTAATATAAGCTATTTAACATATGTATTACCCCACATACATATCTTTTTCTGTGGTGAGAACAATAAAAATCTACTTTCTTAGCAATTATCAAGTATACATTATAGTTTGTTAACTGTATTAACCATGATGTGCAATTGATTTGAAATTTTTCTTCTGTCTAGCGAAGCTGGTGTGTCCTGTGACCACCATCCCTTCAATTCCCCCAACCCTCATCCTCTGGCAACCACCATTCCATTTTCTGTTTCTACGAGTTTGGCTGTTTTATATTCCAGATATAAATGACATGACGCAGTATTCATCTCTCTGTGTCTGGTTTATTTCACTTAATATAATGTCCTTCAGGTTCATTCATGTTGTCTCACATGACAGGATTTTCTTTTGTTTAAGATTAAATATTTTTCCATTGTGTACATTTATCACATTTTAAATACATTTATCTGTTGTACTCTTAGGTTAATCTTACATCTTGGCTTTTGTGAATAATGCTGTAATGAAGATGAGAGCATGCAAATATATTTTTGACAAAATGATTTCTCATTCTTTAAATATATACCCAGGAGTGGGATTGGTGGATCATATGGTAGTCCTGCTTTAATTTTTTGAGAAACCCAGATACTGTATTCAATAATGGCAATACTAGTTTACACTTTCACAGAAAGTGTACCCTTTTCTACATTTCCTTTCCAAAATGTATCTTTCATCTTTTTGATAATTACCCATTCAGACAAATGTGTGGTGGTATCCCATTATGGTTTTAGTTTACTCTCATCTGATGATTATTGAAGTTGAGCTTTTTTATTTTTTCATTTACCTGTTGGCCATGTGTATGTCTTCTTTTGAGAAATGTCTACTCAGGTCCTTTGCCCATTTTTTAAATCAGGTATTTGTTTTCTTACTGTTGTTTAAATTCCACATATGTATTTGATATTACCCCTTATCAGGTATATAGTTTGCAAATATATTTCCACATCTTATAGGTTATCTCTTTATTCTGTTAATCATTTTATTATTTGTGCAAAATCTTTTTAGCTTTATTTAATCACATTTATCTATTTTTGCTCTTATTTCCTGTGCTTTGGGGGTCATGTCTAAAAACAGCAATGCCCAGATAAATGTCACGAAGCTTTTCCCCTGTGTTTCTTCTAGCAGCTAGAGAGAAGGGCCAGGTCACCTACAAAGGAAAGCTCATGAAACAAACAGTGGACCTCTAAGCTGAAACCCTACATGGCACGAGATACTGGGGGCCAATATTCAATATTCTTAAAGAAAATAAATTTCAATCCAGAATTTCCTATCCAGACAAATTAAGCTCCATAAGCAAAGGAGAAAGAAGATCCTTTTCAGACAAGCAAACGCACAGGGAATTTATTATAACCAGACCTGCCTTAAAAGAGTTCCTGAAGGAAGCACTAATATGGAAAGATTATATCCAGCCACTACAAAAGCACACTGAAGTACACAGAGCAGTGACACGGTAAAGCATCCACACAAGCAAGGCTACGAAATAACCAGGTAACATCACGAAGACAGGATCAAATCCACACATTTCAATACTAACATTAAATGTAATTGGACTAAATGTCCATAAAAGACACAGAGTAGCAATCTGGATTAACAATCAAGACCCGTTGGTTTGCTGTCTTCAAGAGACACATCTCACGGGCAATTACTCACATATGCTCAAAATAAAGGGATCAAGAAAAATCTACCAAGCAAATGGAAATCAGAAAAAAAATTAGGGGTTGTAATCCTAGTTTTTGACACAATAGACTTTAAAACAAAAATAATTTTTAAAAAAGACAAAGAAGGGCATTATATGATGATGAAGGGTTTAGTTCAACAGGATCTAACTATCCTAAAGTAGGAAGACAATGTCATCTTCAAATAGAGACAACTTAATTTTGGAGTTTGGATGATTTTTATTTCTCCTGCCTAATTGCTCTGGCTAGGATTTCCAGTGCTCTGTTAAATAAAAGAGAGTGGATATCCTTGTCTTATTCCCAATCTTAGAGAAAAGGTTCTTAATGTCTCACTGTCGAGTGTGATGTTAGCTATGGTCTTGTTATATACAACTTTTACTGTGTTGAGGTACATTACTTTTACATCTAATTTATTGAGAGCATTTTTCATGAAAGAATATAAAATTTAGTCAAATGCCTTTTTTGCGTGTATTGAAATGACCATATGATTTTTGTCCATTCAGTTAATGTGGAATGTATCATTTATAGATTTGCATATATTGAACCATCTTTGCATTGCAGGGATAAATCCCACTTGATTATGGTGAATGATCCTTTTAACATTTGTATGAATTTTGTTTGCTAGTATTTTATTAAGAATTTTTGCTTCTGTGTTCATCAGGCATGTTGGCCTGTAATGTTATTTTCTTGTAGTGTCCTTGTCTGGCTTTAATATCACAGTAATGCTGTATTTATATATATATATATAAAAAAAGTTTGAAAGTGTTCCTATTAGAAGTTTTCTTGAACCTGTGGAAAAAAAAAATAAGTGTTACCTCCTTTTCAAGTTTTGGAAGTTTGAGAAATACTGGTATTAGATCTTTTGGTGTTTGATAGTATTCAGCAGTGACACTGTTATCAGGTTCTGGGCTTTTTTTTTTTTTTTTTTTCTTTTTGGATGGGAGACTTTTTATTACCAATCTCTTTACTCAGAACTGATTTGTTCAGCTTTTCTATGTCTTCATGATTTAGACTTAGCAGGTTGTATGTGTCAAGAAATTTATTAATTTCTTCTAGGTTATACAATTTATTCATTTATAATTGCCCACCATAGTCTCTTGTGAATGAACCTGTGTAGTTCTATGATATTAGTTGTAATCTTTCATCTTTCATTTATGATTTTGAGACTAAGATTATTTTTTTTTTCGCACTCTATGTAAAGGATTGTTATTTTCTTAATCTTTAAAAAAAAAAAAAAAGCCTTAGTGTCTTGATCTTTTGTATCATTTTCCCAATCAGCATCATTTCATGAACTTCATTTATTTCTGCTGTAGTCTTTACTATTTCTTTCCTTCTACTAACTATTGGCATAGTGTGTTCTTTTTTTAGTTCCTGTGGTGTAACATTAGCTCATTTATTTGAGATCTTTCTTCTTTTTTGATGTAGTTATATAAACTCCCTCTTAGAACAGCTTGTGCTACATTCCATACATTTTGGTACATGGTGATCAATTTTTGTTTGTCTAAGATATTTTAAAATTTTCTTTTATACTTAACTTTGGCTCATTAGTTGCTTAAGTGCATATTGTGTAATTTCCACATATTTGTAAATTTTCTAAAATCCTGTCTGTTGTTGATTTCTAGTTTCATACCATTGTGGTAGGAAATGATACTTGGTATTTCACACTGGTATATACTGAAGAGGGTGTATATATATATACACACACACATACATATATATACATAAATACATGAAGAGGGTATATATATGTATATGTGTATATCACCCTCTTCATGTATATATATGTATATGTGTGTATATATATGTATATGTGGGTGTGTGTATATATATACCCTCTTCAAAATGTCTTAGCATTTTTTTCACTCTCCGTGTTTCTTCCTTTACAACTAACCACATTTTAAAAATTCCCAATTTTGTAATCTAATTACCTATATCTTTGTCTTTTTAACTTAGTTTTGTTCCACTCTTTGCCTTGTTTTATGCTTATTTATATCACTGTTTAATATTTCTAGTAGTGACATTTTAATAAGTATCCTCGAATGATTCTACTGTATCAAATTGAAAGTATTATCCTTAGGCTTCAGAAACTTTCCAAAAATTGTTATAACTTTATAAATGACATTTTTTTTTAGTTACTGTGTGTTTGTAGGTTTTGCTCTACTCCGTTTTCTGTTTGTTATAGTTGTCCACACCCAATAAGCAATCTTTGATTGGGTGACTAAGTCTCTTTCTGTTCCTAATCAAGTTACATCTGTTCTTTGTAAAACTCATTTATCTCTAATGTAAAACTCATTATCTCTAATGTCCTATTGGAATCATTACAATTTGGAAAGTAGCTTTAGATAGTATTAAAAATGTTAATGCCTGGTGGCAAAAAATTAATAAAATTGCTTCCATAACACTATTGAAATTAAAAAACAAAACTAAAACTTCCAAATACTTGCAGATAAAGCCATGTAGTTTCTTTCAAATAGTGGTTCAGGTTTGACAGATCCAGCTTCTTGTCTATGCATTCATTATTTTTAAAGCTGACATTACTGAACGTGCTCTCTGTAAATGCACAGCTTCAGAAGGAAAATCAACATGACAAGACACAAACATCACCATTAGATTAATAGGAGAGGAGTATTGGTATAAGTAATTCTTGTTTCTGCTAATCCTATTCAGATGAAATGTTCAAATTCCAGCTTTCAAGATTGTAAATTAAAGTTCTGCTAACAAAATTCCCTGTTCCTACTTCCTAACTACTCATTTATTCCCCAACCAATTATGATTAAGACTTCATCTCCACAACTCCACTGAAATTATTTTGTGATTGTCATCAATAACCTTTTTTATTGCCAATCCAGTCGTCATTTCTGCATCTTCATTTTAGTTCATCATTCAGTAGTATTTGATATCATTTATCCCTTCTTCATTCTGAATGAAAACAATATTTTTTCTCTTTCCTCACTGGATACTTCTTTACAATTTTCTTTTCTTTTCTTTCTAAACTCTAAATGTTGGCATTTCCCAGGGCTTTCATATCTACACTCAATTGCTAGGAAATCACAAGTAGTCCCACAGATTTAAATATCATCTATTAATCTGACTTTCTCCACAACTCCAGAATAACTACGTCTACTTAATATTTCTTCTTTAATATGTAATATATGTCAAAATTAACAAGTAAAAACGTTTGTTTTCTTAAATCCTGGTAATTTCCCAGTGTTCTATGTCATGAACACAGCCATTCTTGATGAGTCGCTTTCACATACCATGTGCAATCAATCAACACTCCCAGGTCTTTGTATCTGGACCATTCTCACAGGCTGTATCACAACCATTTTGGTGTAAACATTTTTTCCCATAATATTTGTGAGGTCCAGAGGCAAGAAGGAAAATGGTGTCTGCACACAGAAACACACACACACACACACGCACACACACACAATCTATAAATGTAGCTGTAGTCTCAGCCTGAACTGCTTTCCTGTAACAGGATCCATCTGGTTCCTCCTCAGGGATTCTTCTGCAACCAGGGGAACAAAGGAGTTGCTTTCTTTTTTCTCCTAGCTAGGCTCACTGTTTATGAGGCAGCTGGAGTAGAGGCAAAAATATCCTGGGAAAGGCAGAGATTTCAAAGTTGCACCTGAATCCCATGATGCCTGGGTCATCACTGGACCATTTCAAACCTAGACTGGAGATCAACAAGGTCAAACGCTCCAGTAAATCAGGACAGGCTGGTTCCCTTTCTCATACCACATATTATTCAACGTTCCTGTCCCTCACGCTATACTATACTCAGCACTTCCAAAAACATCACCACACAACAGAAGGGAGAAATGAAGCACCATTTATCTTTGGAACCTAGTTACTTAGGCACTCTCTGTAGGTGACCTGATTTCTTTCCTCTCATCATCTACTTGTGTTCTCAGGATCACTAAATCCTGTGGCCTGACAAGCAAAGTTCTCATCCAAAGCCCATCTCCAGAACATTTAATTCACTTGATTAGGTACAAATTCAACAAACTTTCTTAATAGAATTCTTAACAATTATAATGACATACCTTTGCATTTTTATTTAATATACTATATAAATTACATTTATATTTGTGTTTCAGTGTTGATATATGTGAAGCACTCCAATACGTGTGGCCCAGGGTAGTACCCCTGTTCTTAGGTCCAAATGTCATGGTATTTGTCTCAGATATCATCATCTGGCTCCTTTGTTATTTCTTTACCTTTGATCATAATCGCGGACTGTCAGCTAATTACATTTCTAACGAGGTCTTATGATATAGTTTAATCTATAGTATTAGTCTGGTTTTTAATATGAAAGAATATCCCTAGAGAAAAACTGAGTTACTCTATCCAGGAAACACATACTCCTAAACTCCTCATTGTTTTCAGTTGATCACAAGGGAAAAAGATAACTCACTAAATTCATATAAATTTACCAATTTGTCATAAAATACAATATATCATTATTTGGACCTTTCCCTGAAGGTGTATTTGTGGAAATAGAAACTGTCTCAAAATTTTTGCAAATTACAGGCTCTATAGATAAGTATAATTTCTTTGGTAAGTGTTGATTATTTTTTTCACTTTCAGTTACCACTTTGATTTTTGAGAACAGGTATTTTAAGATATTTCAGCTAAAGTGCTGTGCTGTGTTGCAGCATTGAAGGTTAAATGTCAATCACACTGCTTCACAAAAGTGGAAATATAGTTGAAAAATATTTCTTAAAGCTGGACTTCAAATATTTCTTAAAGCTGGACTTCAAATGGTACAAAAACAAAATCTTTGAAAGTTTATTTTTTTTTTGTGGTCGTTGCTAGTAACTCTTGAGAGCTTTCACTATTACTGTTTAGGCCCTGCCTGCAAAAGAACCGAAAATAGTTTGTAGTGGAAAGAAAAATTGTATCAGGGAGTCATCCATTTGTTATTATTGAAAGCATACAAAACATTCCATTCAGGTTTCATCTTCTTTTTCAACAATTTACAGATTGACTAAAACAAAAACAGATTACTATAATTAGGTTTTTGGTTTTTTTTTTTCCTATTCTAACATAAAGTTTTAATTCATCTTTTCATGTCTTTCAAAATCATTAAATCCTGTGGCCTGACAAGAAAAGTCCGTGGTGTGTAAATAAAGCATTAGTTCTTACAAATATGCTGAAGTTTAAACTACTGAATACTTAAGCTTAAATATTCTTGGGCTGATCCACAACTTATGCAAAGTTGAATAAAGCTCCTACACGGAATCTGTCATTTCTAATTCATAGTTTATTACAACTATATTAGTTAAATACATTCCAGTGATTTTATTGATTTTATACTATTCAAAAGAGTATCTACTTGTACCAGTACAGGAAGTTCCTAGCACAAAATGCCACAGAAAAAAGGAAGTGTTCAACTTAATCCATTTTTTAAATATTAATAATTATATAATATACATTAATATGTTTTAAGCAAAACTGCAAAGCCCATGTTTTTATATGCTTATAGGAGTGCACTTATTTTTCAAATGCAAAGATTAAGTTTAGTTTTCTTCTCTGTATAATATAAATATACTAAAATAAACATTTAAATATTTACATTTGCAATTAAAAAATAAAGATTTCACCATATGGCACATATAATTTTTAGAATAATTAAAGATTTTATGATTATATACTTTTTTCCCTTTTTACCAAAATGTTAAATATGTTACCTTACAGAGACACACTCCATTTGATAAGCACATCTGAGAATTTCTCAGAATTTTTGGCAATGTAACTAAAATACATTACTCACTAGATTCACATTTCAGGCTACATTAACTGAAACTGAACTCAGACCAAAATAATGATTATGTAGAAAAACCTATCTGAAATAAACCTACTAATTCACACTTAACGAATAGAAAAGCAGGGTCAATTAAAATTATCATTACATTATTTAAAAATGATTCACCTGGATGCTTTTGTAGGCACCATATTTATTTATTTACCACTAAAATATACTTTCTATTCTTATAATGATTATTTCCAAAAAGTCATTACATGTACCAAATAAGAACTATATGCTTCACTCCTAAAGAACTAAGCGCTTTACATTAACAGTATCTAATTTAATCCTCCCATCTACCTCAAGAGGTCAGGACTATTATCCATATTTTACTGGTGAGTATAGTACAGCATAGAGATCAACTGATCTGCTAGATCACATGTCTAGAAAGAAGTTCACCAAGAGGCTAGTACAACTCTGTCACTTCCATCTCTGTTTAGTCTTAATATATCTACTGTTTTGCTTCTTAGTATGATTTTCTGTAGGGATAAAACTTGTCATTCAAGATACCAAGTTAGGTTTAGCATAATGTTAATATCTACATATCTAAATAAATAAAACAAAACTGTGTTAATATTTCTAAATTTTAAATGTAAATTGCTGCCTTTTCAGACATAAAAATTAAATACACATGTGCTTATAATTAATATTGAACTCAATTATTTTATGATAGGCAAATTTGGTACAAGCTATGCTAAAGTGGTAGCCTCAAAATTCTGTAATTAATTTGGATTCATATCACAGGCATTTTTAAGCATATATCTCAAATTTAAGCTTCAAAATTAGAAAAGTACAGCATAACCAGCACTATCATGTTTACAAAATTAGTCTTTTTGGTGTTTATACTTACATATTCCAAGAAAAATAACTACAGAAACGATTTGTATTGCTCTATATTTCTCATAACTATGGGTATCACATATCTTATAAGATAATAATGAAAATGATATGACATAATATAGACAGTACTTAGAACAATGCTGGCATATTGATTGTCCAATAAATATAAGCATTATTGTAACACTTTATGTAAATATTTCTGTCAGGTAATCTTGGTGGTGGTAAGCAGTAAGTAATAATGTTTTCATTTTTATAGAGACTAAAGAAGAAATAGCATCAAATGGAATCATGCTTTTTTTTTTCGTTTTTTTTCTTTTCTTTTTTTTTTTTTTTTTTTGAGATGGTGTCTCGCTCTGTCACTCAGGCTGCAGTGCAGTGGCACAATCTTGGCTCACTGCAAACTCCGCCTCCCGGGTTCACACCGTTCTCCTGCCTCAGCCTCCGGAGTAGCTGGGAATACTGGCGCCCGCCATCACACCGGCTAATGTTTTGTATTTTTAGTAGAGACGGGGTTTCACTGTGTTAGCCAGGATGGTCTCGATCTCCTGATCTTGTGATCCGCCCGCCTCAGCCTCCGAAAGTGCTGGGATTACAGGCGTGAGGAATCATGCTTTTATAAGTGTATAAGGACTTAAAAACTTTAATTGGCAATTATTTCAATTAAAATTGTTACATTTAGAGGAAAATTATTAAAACAAATTTTTAAATAAATTTTAAACTATAAGTGACTTCTAAATAACATAGCATCAGTTTCAAGTGTTAATGTTATTTTGAATATACACATATTATGAAAGTTCAAAATTAATTTGTAACTTTATAATACTTTGTGACATTATATGCAACAGAAGTACTAGAATTATCAGAATAGTTAAAAATAAATTATTTCTTATAAGTCCACTATACAACAAGTGCTAGTCCAGATCTAACTCAATTCAATTCTCTTGCCTTCAAAATTAGATTTATTTATATATTGTCTTCATTGTCCAAAAAGATAGCAACTAGTCACATTATATTGAACATGTAAAGTCTGGCTTTTTGAAATTAAGAGATGCTATAAGTGTAACATACCAGATTTTGAGGGTGTAATACAAAAAATGTAAAACATCTCTTTAATTATCTTCATACTAATTAATGTTGAAATAGTAATATGTTGGATAGACTGGTTTAAAAACAGATATTAAATTTAATTTTATATGCTTTTATTGGCTAATAGAAGTTTTAGATTACATATGCGGCTCACGTTTGGTACTCACATTATATTTCAAGGAACAGTGTTGATTCCCAGATAATGTGTGTGTGTGCATATGTATGTTATTGTATGCATATGTGTGCATTCACATAATGGTACTGTACTATAAGAAAAGGCAAGGTATTTCCTGCAATTACATCTATTTCACCTTGCTTACAGTCTGCCTTCTAAAAATATGTTAATATAGACTTCTAAAAATATTTAGATTACACTTTGCATAAGCTTTGACTGAATGGGCAAAAACTGGAAAAATTCCCTTTGAAAACTGGCACAAGACAGGGATGCCCTCTCTCACCACTCCTATTCAACATAGTGTTGGAAGTTCTGGCTAGGGCAATCAGGCAAGAGAAAGAAATCAAGGGGATTCAGTTAGGAAAAGAAGAAGTCAAATTGTCCCTGTTTGCAGACGACATGATTGTATATTTAGAAAATCCCATTGTCTCAGCCCAAAATCTCCTTAAGCTGATCAGCAACTTCAGCAAAGTCTCAGGATACAAAATTAATGTGCAAAAATCACAAGCATTCTTATACACCAGTGACAGTCAAACAGAGAGCCAAATCAGGAATGAACTTCCATTCACAATTGCTTCAAAGAGAATAAAATACCTAGGAATCCAACTTACAAGGGATGTAAAGGACCTCTTCAAGGAGAACTACAAACCACTGCTCAGTGAAATCAAAGAGGACACAAACAAATGGAAGAACATACCATGCTCATGGATAGGAAGAATCAATATCGTGAAAATGGCCATACTGCCCAAGGTAATTTATAGATTCAATGCCATCCCCATCAAGCTACCAATGAGCTTCTTCACAGAATTGGAAAAAACTGCTTTAAAGTTCATATGGAACCAAAAAAGAGCCCGCATCTCCAAGACAATCCTAAGTCAAAAGAACAAAGCTGGAGGCATCACGCTACCTGACTTCAAACTATACTACAAGGCTACAGTAACCAAAACAGCATGGTACTGGTACCAAAACAGAGATATAGACCAATGGAACAGAACAGAGTCCTCAGAAATAATACCACACATCTACAGCCATCTGATCTTTGACAAACCTGAGAGAAACAAGAAATGGGGAAAGGATTCCCTATTTAATAAATGGTGCTGGGAAAACTGGCTAGCCATAAGTAGAAAGCTGAAACTGGATCCTTTCCTTACTCCTTATACGAAAATTAATTCAAGATGGATTAGAGACTTAAATGTTAGACCTAATACCATAAAAATCCTAGAGGAAAACCTAGGTAGTACCATTCAGGACATAGGCATGGGCAAAGACTTCATGTCTAAAACACCAAAAGCAACGGCAGCAAAAGCCAAAATTGACAAATGGGATTTGATTATTCTTTATGTAGCATACCTATGAATACTTTTACTTATGTTTATTTATCTGATGTTTATTTATTTCCTTCCTGACATACATAATTTAGAAAAAATGTTAACTAAATATATATTGCTCAGTGCTGCATAACCAATACCAATATTTAATATAGTCTAGCATATAGGAGATATAGGAGCCATAAATGTATATAAACTATACAATAAATGGATAAGGCATTATTACATATATTTCTGGAGAATTATTTTAATGACTATATTGTACTCTGTCTTATAATTTATTTGGCTACTGCTAAACATTGTTAATAATATTTACAATTATACAGTCATGTTTGTGATATTTATTTTTTATGCATACTTCTATATTCAGATACTATGAATATTTCCACTTATATCTACATATCTCTTTAGGAAAAATCTATGTTACATAAATTGAGAAGTCAATAACCAAGAGACAAATATTGTCAGTTTTTTCCAGAAATATTAAAATCAATATATGTTGCTAATACTGATGCAGTCTTATATATTTGCCAAATTAGAATATAAATATTTAAGTACACAGAAAGATGGATGAGAGACAGAAAGAGAAAGAGCTATCACCATTAATTTGAGGATTGTTTTTAAATTTTTTTATTTTAATGTATATTTTTTCTATTATATGTAAGGTGAATGTCTTTAGATATGATTGTTATATCTTAAGAATAATAAGAAAAGCATATATGTGGTTAGTATAATGGACAATTCAAACTCAACATGACCATGTTAGAATCATCATCTTTTCACCAAATGTGGGTTTTCTGGATCCTTGTAGTTCTACAAATGTGTTGTAAGGTCATTATCAAATAGTTTTATACAGTATGTTTGAAATTTAAATTTGTATTTCCATTATAATTTTAAAATATAACATTACAAAGTACAGTAAAATAATAGTAGTTTAGTAACCATAATAATCTAACTAGATTATAACCTTATAAACAAGTTTAACAGGCAATTACAATCTTTATAGGTGACAATTACTTTTAGGTTAGAATATCTTTGCTTCCAAGTACAAATCTATGAAAACAGATATTAACACTAATGCAATGATAAGTGTATATGACTCCTCTACTTTGCTGTGTGTTAATATTGTATACAATGACATCCATAACCTCATTTTGTGTAAACTCCATAAGCAAAGATTTTGTATTATTTTCTCTTACTGATGTGTCTTAAGCACTTAGACTAGAACCTGAAATTTTATGGAACACTCAATATCTATTAATTTGAAAAATCCTTAATGATTATAATTTCATCCCACGTGGAGGAAAGAGAGCTGAGCTCTTGTACCCCCACAGCAGTTACAGGTCACTGATCACTTGGGAGTCTGAGGAAGAAAATGCAGGGGTGCAAGGACAGAATGCTAGACACAAACAACCTTCTCCAGAGAGGTGAAGTGGTGTCCAGCCAATAGGCAGTGTTTCAGATGTGCTTTGCTGGGTACTCGGGGGTTGGAGGTGAGAATGCACACACCGCTGCTAGAAAGGATCTGGGTGAGACTTAAACACTCAGTACCTTGTGTATAGTTCTATGGGGAACTTATGAGGAGTCCCCCATTAACCTTGGGTGTTTAAGAAAAAGCTATTATAGGCCAGGTGCGGTCGCTCACGCCTGCAATCTCAGCACTTTGGGAGGCAGAGGCGGGCGGATCACGAGGTCAGGAGATGGAGACCATTCTGGCTAACACGATGAAACCCCGTCTCCAGTAAAAATACAAAAAATTAGCCAGGCATGGTGGCGGGCGCCTGTAGTCCCAGTTACTTGGGAGGCTGAGGCAAGAGAATGGCATGAACCCGGGAGGCGGAGCTTGCAGTGAGCCGAGATTGCGCCACTGCACTGCAGTCTGGGCAACACAGCGAGACTCGGTCTCAAAAAAAAAAAAAAAAAAAAAAAAGAAGAAAGAAAAAAGAAAAAAGAAAAACTATTATAGAGAGAGAATATTATTTATTGAATCTAAAGGGTGAGTGTATGTAGACCAGTTGACTATCAGTACTTTTTACTTTGTCAGTTTTATAATCTTACCTTCATTTTGCTTTGTAGTTACTGTTGCATTCCCTGAACATTGAACTTGTATTTGATTTTAATATATTATTTACAGAATCCAGCCCTGTGCGCTCAAATGTGTGTTTAGAGAATTAATGTTAAGCTGTTTTTAACAACCCACTTCAGCTACACTGCCACACTGGCATCAAAAATGCCTCAAAATTTTTATCAAAACATTTAAGCATTATTCTAAACACATATTCTAGATAGGATACTGTTATAATTAATTTGCAAAACATATACACTCATGGACACAATAAGTATATTACAATATCAAATTTTAGAAGATATATACATGCATATATAGATAGCTAAATGTAACTTCTGCACAGCAAGATAGACTATCAACAGATTAAATGGACAATATACAGAATGGGAGAAAATATTTGCAGTCTGTGCATCTGACAAAGGTCTAATGTCCAGCATCTGTAAGGAACTTAAATAAATTAACAAGAGAAAAACAACCCCATTCAAAAGTGGGCAAAAAACATGAACAGACATTTTTCAAAAAAAGACAAACAGGCATGTATCAAGCATATGAAAAAAAAAAAAAAAAACAAACCTCAGTATCACTGAGCATTAGAAAAGTGCAAATCGAAACCACAATGAGATACCATCTCACACCAGTCAGAATGGCTATTATTAAAAAGTCAAATAATAACAGTTGCCAGCAAGGTTGCAGAGAAAAGGGAACATTCATTTACACGCTGCTGGTGGGAGTATGCATCAGTTCAACCACTGGGGAAAGCAATATGGCAGTTTTTCCAAAAGCTAAAAGCAGAACTACCATTCGACCCAGAAATCCCATTACTGAGTTATATACCCAGAGGAATAGAAATCATTCTGTCATAAAAACATATGCATGTGAATGTTCATTGTAGTAATATTAAGAATAACAAACACATAGGATCAACATAAATGCCCACCAGTGACAGATTGGATTAAAAATATATGGTATATATACACCATGGAATACTATACAGACATAAGAAAGAATGAGATCATGTCTTTTGCAGGAACATGGATGGAGCTGTAGGCTATTATCCTTAGCAAACTGATGTAGAAACAGAAAGTCAAATACCGCATTTTCATTTGTAAGTGGGAGCCGAATGATAAAAACTCATGAACACAAAGAAGGGAACAACAGACACTGGGGTCTACTTGATGGTGGAAGGTGGGAGGAGGGAGAGGAGCAGAAAAAAATAACTATTGGGTACTGGCTTGGTACTTGAGTAGCAAAATAATCTGTACCACAAATGCCTGAGACACAAGTTTGCCTATATAACAAATCTTCACACCTACCCCCAAAACTAAAATAAGTTTTAAAAATGGTGTAGATATATATGATGGACTAGAGAAGGTAGCCCTCATTTTATATTAAATTTGATGTGTATGATATACAAAATCAATCACAAGAAACAAGAAAATGTGAATTAATCTAGATATTCTTTTTAATTGACAAAAATCAGATTAAAAAAATTCAAAGAAAATATTTAAAAGTATGAAGTGTTACAAAAGCCCTAAATATGAATAAATTATTTTCAAAGTGATTGCTTTTTAATAATCCAATTTTTATTAAAAATATCAATTATTGAATTAACTTTCTGATTACTTGAATAATTTTTATAAAATTTGCGTAAACAAATTTTTTCTGCCAGAAAATTAGCCAGTAAGAGTACAGTTACACTGTGAAAAACTGCTCTTAAATGACGTTACATTTATTATTTAAAATTTCTCAGTAATTTTCCTTTGAGATTATTAACAATTTTTATGAGATCTAGGATTATATGTAAATGAATACACATCAAATGAAAAATCTCACCCAAGGTATCGACACATCTAGTAAAAAAGAAAAGAATTCCTAGGTGATGTGAATTGATAAATGATATCAAAAGATTTAATTTCCATGCTTTTTTTTCTTGACCTTTGGATACTGTACCCCTGACAAGGTCTCATCTAGTTAAGGCAGAAGATGGAGGAGACAATATTTTGGAAAACAGGGAAAATGGAATTATGTGACTTGGAATGGAAATCAAATTAAATGTGACTTTTAGCCTGAAGTAAAGAAAGATTATGTAGAATGCAAAGAAGTGTAGTCAGTGCATTTAATGAAAAGATATATTCAGAATTTCATTAAAAATAATGAATGATGTGAGTTGTTTAAGGGAGTATAATCAACTCTATAAGCAAAATGTCTATTTCAATATTTGCACAGAAATTATATATATTTTTTTACTTCATTTTTAAATCCTCTGCACTGAAAGTTTCTTGTGACACTACTGTAAAAGATGAAAATATATTTGCAAATATATATATTTCTAAAGCTAAAACTTATTTTATGTATCAAATCTTGGCTGACAAATTTTATAGAAGCCATGTGCTAGTTAATTATTTCTACCTGAATGTGTTGTCTTTCACAGTATCATCGGAGGCCAGATACTTAATAACTCTACTTCTCTTGTAAAAGTAATTGCTTGATATTGAGTCCACATATTTGATACAGTTTATTAATTAATTTCAACAGAACTGAAGAGTTTTGATCACAAATACATCAGCAGAAGTATAGTGGATATGATACAGAATTACAGACATACTGAATTTGTATTTCTCGTACAGAAAGAAGGAAAAGTAGAAATCTAAAACATACTGCCTAAATATTTCAGAGGATTTACTGTCCTCTACTTTATAGATTTTCTATATTTATGAAATAAATTTGATATAAAATAATAATAATGTAATATAATGAGACATTAGGCCCCAGTAATACATCTTTAAATCAAAGAGTTAATTTCAAACTCAAACTTTTCTTTCAATATTCATTCATTTAATTATGAATATTTTTCTGGAAATATTTATCAGGCAGCTAAATACTCTTTCTGGGTATGTTGCTAGTCCTTGATGATACAATATTGAAAGAATATATTCTCTGCTCTCAGCAATCATGGGAAAGGATTCAGTGGCTGCAGGTGCAATTTTAAATGATAAGTGTTTAATGATATATACACAGAACACCTGGCAGCACATTAGTAAAGCCATTTAGCCAGTCATCTGGTTATCTAAAGAGAAGTTTCATGTGAATTGATTGATAAGTAAAAGTCAAGAAGATGGAAGTGGGAAAGCATAGGGATATGTTTCAAAAGGAGAGAAATTATGGAAAACATTCCACACAGAGAAAGGGCCCACGTACTAAGCAAAACAAAACAAAACAAAACAAGTGAAAGAGAACAGAGTTTATTAGGAAAAAACTAAATAATTCAGCGTGTGGTGATCTCGAGAGATATTATGATTTATCGATGAAGGTAAAGAGGCAATAATCATGAAGGATGGCCTTTGTTTGGCTAAGGGATTTTAAATAAATGTTTATTCATTTATTAATGGCATAACTTTGGTCAAGTATTGATTTAATTATTTCTTCTTTATTTTTGGATTATACTTTTCACAGAACAGGGTTTCCATTCGATTTTTGTTTAGTGACTTAAGACCACACATAGATAATTATATATTTAGCTCAGTGTTTTTGTTGTTGTTGTTGTTGTTGTTTAAATCATAAGGTCACTGACATAAGGCAGTTTATTGAATTCTATGCTATGTCACTGTATTTAGTCATTCAACCTACAAATGTATGCTGCTCATCCCAAATTCATACAAAGATAAATACACATGATGAACAATAAGGCTTCCAATTTATGTACTTCTGTCTGAATTTGTAATATGAATGATGAACAGCACAGTGGCTAACTACTGCAGAAGCCCTAAGCAATAATGAGATAGTTTTAATCGAATACACAGAGATAAGCAGTATTAAATGACTGAGCTATCAACAAAGGATAAGAGGAGCACTACTTCGCTATCCTAATTCCAAACAGAGAAGCATGTGGAATCATTTAATAATAATAAAAATTCGTGTTTAAAAATCCTGTAATGAAGGGCTGAGTTACAATAAAATAAAATGTTGCCCTGTCATGCTTAAAAAATATAATTTTGGCCGGGCGCGGTGGCTCAAGCCTGTCATCCCAGCACTTTGAGAGGCCGAGACGGGCGGATCACAAGGTCAGGAGATCGAGACCATCCTGGCTAATTTGGTGAAACCCCGTCTCTACTAAAAAATACAAAAACTAGCCGGGCGAAGTGGCGGGCGCCTGTAGTCCCAGCTACTCGGGAGGCTGAGGCAGGAGAATGGCGTAAACCCGGGAGGTGGAGCTTGCAGTGAGCTGAGATGTGGCCACTGCACTCCAGCCTGGGCGGCAGAGCGAGACTCCATCTCAAAAAATATATATATATATAATTTTATATTTTAGTTTCAGGTCTCTAAAGCAGACTTTTTAAATGCCTTATATAAATGATACAATTTCTTAACTGCTTTATCAAACAAGCTAGGTATAGTAACTAACAAGTGAAATACCTCTGTGATTCTAAAATGCTTTATACCGAGCATAGAATTTAAGTAATCTATGACTTTTTGTAAATTAATGAACAGCTCTGACTTCCCACTGTGCCCCAAGAACTCTCTTGCTTCCTGTGCAAATTGTATTTGCCACCAAATGACTTATTTTAAAGTAGTTGTGTGTCAGTTATCATTTTTTACTCTGTACGGAATGGGTGATTTTCACAATCTATAAATCTTAAATATTTTAATGCAGAGTTTAGATGTTTAAAATTTGAATACCAGCTGCTTTACATCCAAAGTTGTTTGTGAAATCAACCTCAAATATGTGAAAGAAATCATCTGTCCTATTCAAACTAAAGAAAGAGTATATGTCTCAATGTAAAATAGCAAAATCACTGAATGAAGCTTAATGGTAAATTACTTTTTCCTTAAGGAATAAAAAGTTAAACAAATTAAGTTATATTACAGATATTTATAATATGGCCAGTTCTACATAAAAATAAATTGTTTTTGTTATCTGTAGTGATAACTAACATACCATACTGAAATTTTAAAAATATTATAATTGAGGCCACGCACAGTGGCTCATGCCTGTAATCCCAGCACTTTGGGAGGCCGAGGTGGGCGGATCACCTGAAGTCTGGAGTTCGAGACCAGCCTGGCCAATACGAAGAAGCCCCATCACTACTAAAAATACAAAAAAATATTAGCTGGATGTGGTGGCACTTGCCTGTAATCGCAGCTACTCAGGAGGCTGAGGCAGGGAAATTGCTTGAATCCAGGAGACAGAGGCTGCAGTGAGTCAAGATAACACCACTGCACTTCCAGCCTGGGTGACAGAGTGAGACTCCATCTCAAAATAATAATAATAATAATAATAATAGTAATAATAATAATTGAATTAGTGGTAGAAAATAAAAATAATTGTTTTGTGGAAAACTATATGTTATAAAGAGGAAACAATTTGCTTTGTTTTCTTTAATTTCTTAGATTTATTCTTGTACCCTAATTTTGGATTCAGTGTTCAGGTCATATGTTGTTTTATTCAATATAATGGTAAGTTGTGTCATCAAAAAATTCTGAGAATTTCAATTGGCATTTATCTATCAAAAATATCAACAAAAGTAAATAATTTTCTTCTATATTACATGTAGCCCAGTAATGATTATACTTCAGATGTACAGGCAATATCAATTGCATGTTGGTCATATGTGTCCTATCACTACATACATAGTTTAAATTCAAGGGCATTCCTTTATTCCTCCTTTATGGTAATCTTTAACTCCAAACAGTATGTCAAGATTCAGCTGAAATCTTGGCTTACTGAGAACTCAAGGCAAAAGTACACAGTAGGTATTGTTACGTCTTTCTGGGTTTTGTAAGTAAGCCATTGCTGTCTTACTGGTTATGCCAGTTCAAACCATCAGTAAAACTCACTTTGGTGTTTTCCAGGAAAATTCCAAACTTTATTTATCATTTATTGAATGGTAATGCCTTTATCTTAGGCAAGATTCAAATTCATATACTCCTATCAAAACTTTCCCAGAGTTAAAACTAGAGCTCTTTCAGTCTTAAAGCATAAATTATCTGTATCCTATGTAGTGTTATCTTGTTTTCTAAGAAAGTGCTTTCAAGTTAGTTAATTCTTATTTATTTATTCTTTAATTTCAGTTTCTTGATTAAGCACCAGAATCAAGGCTAGTGTGATGCAAGTGAGCTACCTGAAGCACAAAATTTAAGAACATACTCTTACAATCTTACAATCCTCATTAGTTCTTTCCATATTCCAGGCATATACTATTCTTTGGAGATAATATATATTTTCATAATAACTATGAGGCATGAGTATATTATCATCTGCATGTTTTTGATGCCATTACTTGTTCTGTTATGCTTAAAAATATGATTTTATATTTTAGTTTCAGTTAAGTAATATGTCAAAAGTCCTACAGCTAACATGCACAGCTGAGAATTTAATACAGGCAGCTTGTTTCCACAATCTAGTATCTCGCCTCTCCTACACATTGTAGGGACAACAATGTCATATATTTTCCTCAGCTCACTCAAGGTTCATGGTGGAGGCACCTGTAATAAAAGACAGCTTAACGAAGGAAAGCATACAAATTTATTTAATATAAATTTCACATGGCACAAAAGCCTTCAGAAATGAAGATCTAAGGAAACAGGAAAACCTGTGTGTTTCTCAGCCTACACCCAAAGAAGCAGATGAAGAAGCAGACAGTCATGCAGACATATGGCTGTACACAACGTGTACAATCTAATGGTAGTCAAAAGGGGTGGGGGAGCTTATCGAGGTCTCTTTGTTCAAATTATTCTCTATGTTCCTGTATTTTTAGAGACAGGGACATTCCTTTTTTCTGAGTATAGAAAGGGTACTTCTTCAGTGAAGGTCTCATGACCACACAGGAACGTCAGAGGATTTTTTTCATGTCCTACTTTAGGGCAGACAAAAAAAGGCATAAAAGGGGAGAAGAAATGAGAGAAACTTTCCTGCTTCTCCTGTTTCCTTAAATACCAAGGTGCCATATATTGGGGTAATGAGTCCTGACTCATCAACACATTATGGCATAAGCTCATAAATATATGTTTAAAACCTGTGTGGTTTGTTTTTTTTGTTTTGTTTTGTTTTGTTTTTTTAAGACGGAGTCTCGCTCTGTCGCCCAGGCTGGAGTGCAGTGGCCAGATCTCAGCTCACAGCAAGCTCCGCCTCCCGGGTTCACGCCATTCTCCTGCCTCAGCCTCCAGAGCAGCTGGGACTACAGGCGCCCGCCACCTCGCCCGGCTAGTTTTTTTTTTTTTTTTTTTTTTTTTTTTGTATTTTTTAGTAGAGACGGGGTTTCACCGTGTTAGCCAGGATGGTCTCGATCTCTTGACCTCGTGATCCGCCCGTCTCCGCCTCCCAAAGTGCTGAGATTACAGGCTTGAGCCACCGCGCCCAGCTAAACCCTGTGTCTTATCTCCATCTGCTGTCCCTTATTCATTGCTTAATCCTCCCCTCATTTTGCATATTTAAATCTTAGCCTATTTGGGAAAATTTACAAAACAACCACAAATTACTGACATTAAATATGTGAAAGGATGATTACAGATTTTCATATAACTAAGCCAGAATACTTTGATAATCTATTAATTCAGAGATTATGACATTGGAAAGAGCATGTGAAGAAATTAATTCAAATGAAGAATATATCTTCAAATATATAACTCTCTCTTTAAGAAAGGACCAACAATATAATTGTAAGTAATTAAAATGCAATTGACTCATTTACTTAGGTTTCTTTGTATTTCATGATTTTTTAAAAAGCCCTCACAATTCAAACTAGTTCACTCCATAGGCATAGACACATGTATGTTTCTGTGTAAGAATGTGTATGTAATACTTCAGCTTATATCTAATCTATAAGAAAAGTTGAAGAATAAATGTGACTTCACAGATGATTGGAAGTAGGCACTCAAATAATACTGTCCAGACCCTATCACTTTATATTACCTCTTAGCTAGGCTTTTCTTACCAGTGTCCTTATTTTCAGAAATGCTTCTTTTTGTTTTCTTTTTGAGACAGAGTCTTGCTCTGTCGCCCAGGCTGAAGTGCAGTGGCGCAATCTCGGCTGACTGCAAGCTCTGCCTCCTGGGTTCACGCCATTCTCCTGCCTCAGCCCCCATATGAGCTGGGACTACAGGTGCCAGCCACCACGCCCAGCTAATTTTTTGTATTTTTAGTAGAGACGGGGTTTCACCGCGTTAGCCAGCGTGGTCTCGATCTCCTGACCTTGTGATCCCCCCACCTCGGCCTCCCAAAGTGCTGGGATTACAGGCGTGAGCCACTGAGCCCGCCCCATTTTTTAATGTTAAAAAATGGCCACCTACAATTGCTTACTTTATGGTCTAAAAGCTTGTAATTTAAAAAATGAGAATTTTCCATTGATCTGATAGAAAACTTCTGGATACCAGGAATTAAGATCAATTTGAGATTCATGCCCATTCCTATGCTTTTCATTCAGCATAAGCAAATGTGTTATCCTGATTGGCTATATTTGGTAGATAGAATAATGGTTTCCCAAAGAAATTTATGTTCTAATTTCTGGAATCTATACATATATTATGTTACATGTGAAAGAGGAAGTATAATTGTTTAATTGTGAGACTTTAGAATCCAGATTATCTTGACCTGTCCAAGCCGGCCCAGTGTAATGATGAGGGTCCTTAGAAATGAAAGAGAGAAACAGAAGAGGAAGACAGAGTAATAAAATGTGATAAGAACTCAACCTGCTATTCTATCATGACAACATAAAGAGCTAAAGTCTCCAGTGAAATTTTTAAAAATTATTTTTTAAAAATCATTAAAACACTCTAAGCCTTTGGAAATGTTCGTAAGGGTTAAAAGCAAATGAAGAAACAGGTATCAAGCCAATCTATAAAACATTTAGTAGACCATGCACTGTGGCTCATACCTGTAATCCTAGCACTTTGGTAGGCTGAGGCAGGTGGATTACCTGAGGTCAGGAGTTCAAGACCAGCCGGGCCAAGATGGCGAAACCCCGTAGCCAGGCGTGGTGGTGCATGCCTGTAATCTCAGCTACTGGGGAGGTTGAGGTAGGAGAATTACTTGAACCCGGGGGGTGGAGGTTGCAATGAGCTGAGATCACTCCACTTCACTCCAGTCTGGGAAATAGAGCAAAACTCCATTTCAAAAAACAAAAAAAATTAAAACAAAACAAAACAAAACAAACAAAAAATTCAGTAAGAAAGATGAAAGTTGGTAGTATTCTAACCAAGACTTCTCTCTCCTCCAACTCCTGGTTCAGTAAGATAGAGATGCCATCCTAGACTGCTTACAGCCAGAAACACAGGACTCCCTCTTACCTCAGCTCCCAGTCACAGTGCTTTCTTCCCCTGAGGAGCAGAACCTCAGCCATTTGTCATCCTACTCTAAGCTGCCTGTTGCTGAAGCTGGCAGAGGCAAGGGGGTGGAGATGTGGAGGTTTCCTTCTTCTGCGTAATCTTCATTCTTATAGTGAAGACTCTACCTCGGATATGGCACACTGAGAATATTGGAGTTATAATAGGCCTTGCCCAGCTTATGAGATGGTGGTTTTATTCCATGAGAAGTAAGCCAAAAGTTGCATAAGTGGCTGCCCCTGCCCATTACCCAAGTCCTAGAGTTGAAGGGTGACTCAGAAGAAACACACCCTGCCTCTAGCTGACAAGCCCTAGATCAGATTTTGCCTGGGGCAGGAGAAGAAAATGGCCACAAAATGGTTGACCCTTAAACATTTATGAAAACAAAACAAAACAAACAAACAAACAAAAAAGCAACTGACTTCTTTTGCAAAAGAGCTTAGGAAAATTTTGACCTAAAATCTCTCTCAACAACTATGAAGGTTGCTGTAATAGGCATTCGGGAAGAGATCCACCGGTCTAAAATAGATACAGCCTATAATTTAAGCTAGCTAGTTTATAGGAAAGAACCCAGGAATAAGAACTGGAAAAAAGCTCTGCTAATTTCAGAATATATAAAAGAATAATCCCAGAAATTATCCTTCAAAGAAGCTAAAATTTTATTTGATTAGTTTGTAGGGGAATTTATGTTCCAGACATTATTAACAACAGTAAAGCAATCCTTTGGCAACTGGTAGAACTTGACAACTGCATGGTGGCTAGGAAAGATAGAAAGATAACTCTACCACTGTAATCACAGGATGGCAATGGGCACCACAAAATGATGTCTCCCTGAGATGAAATATCAGAGGCGTAACACTGAGGGTAGGGTGAAGACTAAAGTAGAGTAAGGAATAAACTTCACTGAAATAGTTTAGCCAGTCAAATAACAAGTAAATAACAATAAGAAGCATGAGGGGATCAGGGAAGGGTAGAAAACTTTAACCAGAGTAGATCTGATACAGTTTGAATATCTCTTATCTGAAACGCTTAAGATGGAAAGTGTTTTGGATTTTGGAATATTTGCATATACATAATGAGATATCTTGGGGATGGGACCCGAGCCTAAACATAAAATTCACTTATGTTTTATATAAGCCTTATACACATAGCCTGAAGATAATTGTATACAAAATTTTAAATAATTTTGTCCACACAAAAAAAGTTTTTACTATGTTTCTTCTCTGATCTATCACATAGGGTCATGTGTTTAATTTTCCACTAGTGGTATGGTGGGAGTGAAAAAGTTCAGATTTTGGAGCATTTTCAATTTTGAATTTTTGGATTAAGAATACTCAACCTGTACCAAATTTCCAACAAGAAATTACAAGACATGCAAATAAACAGGAAAGCAAGATCACACAATTAAATAAGAGCAGTTAACAGAAACTCCTTGTTGGAATAACCAGATGTTAGATTTCAAAGTAAACATATAAATATGTCTGCATAACTAAAGATAATTATGATTAAAGAAATAAATGAAGATATGATAATGTAACATTAAATAGAAAATATCAATACAAAAGAGATATTAAGAATAAAAATAAAATGGAAATCTTAGGGATGAAAGATACAATAACTGAAATTTAAAAATATCCACTGAGAGGAACTCAGTGAATAATAAGGAAAGGAAAAAAATTAGTGAACTTGAACAAAGATCAATAGAGATTATGCAGGCTGATTTACTAAGAAAAAAATGAAAAATAAGCAGAATCTCAGAAAAATATAATACAGCTTTAACTGTAAACATATATGCAATGGGAGTACCAAAATGAGAGAAAAGAGAAAGGATGTATTAAAAGTATTCAAAAACATGACTGCAAGCTTTTACAATTTACTTAAAAAATAAGTCTACACATCCAGAGAGCTCAATGAACTTCAAGTAGACACACATAATCTTCAACAAAATACCAGTAAAAGAAATAAAAGAACTTCTAAAAATAATTATGTCATGATCAAATAGAGTGTATCCCAGGGATGCAAAGATTATCTAACATCTGATAATCAATCAAACTATCTCATCAACATAATAAAAAACAATAACATAATTATCTCAATAGACAGAGGAAAAAGCATTTGACAAAATCTTACCCAAACTAGCAATAAAAGAATTCCTCAATCTGATAAAGAGCATCTATGAAAAACCAACAGCTAATACTTTATTTAATGGTGTAACACCAGATGCTTTCTAAGATCAAGAACCAGATAAGGATGTCTACTTTGATGATTTCTGTCTTAACATTGTACTTGAGATTTTATCCAGGGCAATTAGGCAAGAAAAAAAATAAAAGGAGACTAGGAGGGAAAAAAAATAAAAGAAAAACTATTGCTATACTTGGATGACTTCAACTTTTATATAGACAATTCTAAGAAACCTGCCAAAAGGTATAGAACTTTACATGCATACAAAAGTTTGCAAGATAAAGAATAAATACACAAAGATCAATGTATTTTTATATGCTTGCAATGAATAATCCAAAAAAAAATAAAGTTTAGAACACAATTCCACTCACAGTAGCATAAAAATAAATGCAATAAGTCTACAATTAATGTAGCCAATAGGTTAGTACTGTGATATTAAGCAAAAAAAAAATATATATATATATATAATGAAATCAATTTTACCACAGTCAAATTAATGTAAACAAGTAAGATTGTACAGTGTATATCAGGTCACAGCAACATCAGCAAAGTTCTAAATACAGAAAAAAAAAACTTCTAATATTAAACATTATAATAAATGTGAGTCATACCTACATTTAAGAAAGGTTAATAGTAACAAGTAATAATTATTTACTCAATTTTTGGTGACTTAGTGGGTGATGGTGGTCGTAGTGGTGTGAGTTAAATTAAGGAATAAGTGTTTGCAAAGTGAAAATTGTAAGAAGTACCTCTTAACACCATGCAGATCAAAAACAAACAGTAACAAACGTGGAAGTCTTGCTGAGCACTTAGGTACCACACCATTCGTTGTCATGTACCTGTATAATTTTCACTAACTTTACACACTTCTATATTACAATTATTTGTATTCATTCATGCATGCATTTTTCAACCTACTTATTTCAGTTCAAAGTCACTAAGGTCCAGAGCCTAACCCAGCAGTTCAATGCACAAACTGGTTGCCAACCCTGGACAGGATGCCATTTCATCACAGAGTGTGCACTCTTACATATATCTTACACTCACTCATTCTGGGACAATTTAGACATGTCAATAAGCCTAAGGTCACATCTTTGGGATGTGAGAGGAAACTGGATAAACTTTAAAAACCTCATGCAGGCATGGGGAGAACATGCAAACTCCCCACAGACAGTGACCTCCATGAGAAATCAATTTGTTTTCTTTTCAACATTATAACAACGAGTTGCTAAACAAAGTAATGTTATTCAAGGATCTGCTGTACTAAAGAATAATTGTAACAAAAAGTGTTAAAGTTAATATTGTAAAAAGTATAAAACATTCAAAAAATTAAGAATATCTAAATAAATAAAAATGTTCATGTTATTAAATGATCATAGTTCCAAACTGATATACAAATTAGACGTTATTTCTCACAGAGTTCCAGCTGACTTCTTTGTAGAAATTAAAGACCTGATTTTAGAATTTGTATAGCATTTCAGAGGAACTAGAAAGCCATAACAATCCCATAAAAAAAGAAAAAGGTAAGAAGACTGATACTTCCCCATTTCAAAACTTATTTACAAAACAACCTTAATCAAGAAAGTGTTTTACTGGCACAAGGATAGACATGTAGGCCAATGGTAGAAAATTGAGAGTACAAAAATAAATTGATACATATAGGTCAAATGATTTTATTGACACAAGAGTGTAAAGACCATTCAATGTGAAAGGAAATGTGTTGACAACAAATGCTGCTGTGGCAACTAGATCTCTACAAGCCAAAAAAAAAAAAAAAAAAAAAAACTTGGGATCTCATACTGTATATGAAAATTAACTCCAAATGGTTCAAAAACCTAAATGTAATACCTAAAACTGCAAGTCTCTTAGAAGAAAACATAGGGATACGTCTTCATGATCCTGTATTTAACAAAAAATTATTAAATAGGATAGCAAAAGTACAAACAACAAAAGAAAAGATCAGTAAACTGGATAATATCAAAATTACAAACTATGTGCCACAAAAGACACCATGAATAAAGTAAAATGACAAGCCACAATGTGGAATATAAATATAAATATAATGGGATAATAAAGAAAATCTCACTGCTTCTCATTTCTTGTTTGTGTGAAAAATCTTATGATGAACTTTATACTTTTATCCAGAGAGATTTGGCAGGTCGAATTAAAAACTTCTTCAAAAGCTGATTGTGACAACTGGGTACTGCACATGGAATGTGAGATTTTGCATAATATTTTAATGTTGCTTTGAAAATAATGAACTGGTTATCTTTGTCAATTGATAGCATTATAGTATAACAAAAAATACCTTGGATTGAATGTGTTTCTATGTTACGTTCCAACATGAAAAAGCTCTTCTTCATTTTGAAGTGTTTCTAAAATGCATTTTAGGTTTTGATCTGCTATGTGGAAGTTAATTCCCAGACAACAACTCTGAAAAACTTTCCAAAGTACTTTTGTAACAAAGTAATATAGTGCATATGAGGAAGATTTATGAAGCTTTAGAAATGTGGATTTCTGCATACAGAAGTGTAAAGAATAGATTATAAAATAGAGTAAATTTGTTTTGGCTTTCAACTTGTGACGTATTCAAATGACATCTCTTTGAATACAATGTTATACCTGTGACCTCCTTTTATATAGTGAATTAGCTTGAGTGTACAATCACTTTTGCTCTTCTCAGTGGTAATTACATTAATTCGAACTGAGTCTTTATCGTCCACACTTCTTTCAGGCTATCTTTGATTTTTCCTAGCTTGAGTTGGTGCTGTACCTGAGGGGCTGACAACAGCTGCTAAGGGTCCAGAAGCAATCCACCATGGGCTGAGATTCCATGTAAGTTGCCAACTCCTCCAAAAATGCAATGCCCTGGCTGTTCATTATCTCGAATATTTTTCAGAGTTGCATTTGCTATGAACAATCTTAAGGAATAAGTTTATGTCTTCCCCTGGACAGAAAGTGGGCTTGGTTCTGCTCATGGTAAAAGCTGTGTGTCCCCCAAGTACATTGTTACTTTCTTGTAATAAAATTTACTGCCTGTAGAGCTTTCTTTCATAGGCCCCTTTGAGTAATCTCAGTGGGAATTGAATTGGAATAAAGGAAACTGACACAAACAATATGAAGACATGGCCATTGAATAATAAAGTTGTTTGTCTCTATCCCATAGACTAGTGTCTTCTGCTAGCAGTCATAAAGTAGTTACAGGCTGTCTTGTTAACCTGTAAGTAGAGTAAAACATTAGACTATACTATTCACAATCTTCATTTTAAGAAGGAGTTTCAATATAGTGTTCTACTGCTCCAATACTGGAACCCAACCAAAATAATAAGAAGAAGTGAATGGAATTTAGTGCCTAAGAATATACGTGGCAGAAATACACCTTTGCTATCCCAATGATGCCTGTTTTGTGTGATTGTTTTTTATTTATATCCAATTTTGTTATACTTTTAATTTGTTTTTCTGGATACAAGAACCACCGGGGAAACTGGAGACTGACTAAAGTCTGCTTTCTTGATACATGACTGTGATTCTTGTTTCTCAAGCTTTGCAAACTTTTGGACTATCCCAATTTCCTTCACTTTATATAGAATTGACATCCACAATTTAAACATTTTTATTAGGCCCAATAATTTTTACTTTCCCATAGACTGCATATCAGTCCAACACTCTTGAATCAGAAAGCCTAGAATTGTAGAACCCATTGATATTACATCATTTTTTAAATTAACATGTAATTGACCACTATTTATGTTGGGTTTGTCATGGTTTCCTTTTGATTCTCTTTAGCTGTGCTCCTCTACACCACTATTCCAAGTGTGGTACATAATAAATACTGTTAATTATCCTTACATAATCAAGAAGTGATTTCCAAATATTTCCTTGGCTTTTCCATAGTTCATTTGGTTAATGTTTATGCAATCCTCCCTTAAAACATAGAGCTAAATGCAACCATTAACCAAGTATTTCCTGAGATCGTAAGTTATAGAACACAAGAATAAAATTTTGCATTATTCTTGAGAAGATTCTAGTCAGTCCTTTGATGAAAACTTGTGTCTCCCAAAACAAAGCAATAAATATGAAGAAGGAAATATAGATGTGGAATAGCTGAAAAGAATACAGTGACTATCTAATGTAAAGGCACTGGTGTGTACAAACATCATGAATGAGAATAAAATATATTTTACTCTAAGGAATACAGTGGTAATAATACATGTTGATAGAACAACGGAGAGTGGAAGAGAGAAATATATAACTATAAGTACTACGAGTTTCTAACAGACACAATAAGAGAACAATCCACACACCCACATCCTATTTACCGCTTTTCTGATATGTGTGGTTTGCAGAAGATGCTAAATAGTAGTGTGTCTTTGTACATCTGTAGATGGAGTTCCTGATTACAGGACAGTTGTCTAGGTGGCTTAGGACTGACCCATTTCTACTTTTCTCATCTGTAGTTCTCAATCATAATTGTAGAATGTGCTGGCAATGTAACATTCCTATAGGAAAAAACTGGCTTGGAAAGCTCAGGCTCTGTTCCAGTTTCCACCTAGAAGTATTCTTCAACCCTGCAACCCACTTGTCTTGTAGCTCCAGGATATAAAACCCAGGGCAGACAGCATTGTGGGATATCTCAGCTGCAGTGCAAGTGGTGCGCATGTGGATGAAACTCCATCTGCCTGAAGCAGCTTTTTGCCTCTTGGGGGACTGTCTCACAATGAACCTTAAGCTTATGTTCTCCGTTGTGTTCTACCTGTAAGTAAGAAATCTGCTTCATTTAACTTGTGTGTATGGATATTCTGTCTCACCGGACACAAACAAGTTAGTAACCACTGCTCAGTGAGCCTGCTTCATGCTGATCTATAACAATTAATGTGTTAGAACATGTACATGAATTCTATAGAGCAAATACATGAGTACACAAATGAAATTTTTTATCATAATTTGAAACTTCCATTGTGGAACAATTCAGAAAGATTGATTGTATTCAATTTTTCTATCACTCCTCAACTCATTGACTTTTTTTTAAGCACTGACCATCAACTTTGTATTCTGATAGAAAAATTAAAATGTTTCTGATAAATTATGATTACATACACACATATATATCTAGAAAATAATATAAAACCTTTTATCTAAAATCATGTAAACAATTTTGAGTTTCTGAATACGGAGCAGTTTACAAAGATGAATAACCTCCTTTATATATTTTCCCAAAATTTATGCATTGCATTTTATCCTTGATATGCTGACATGGATTTAGTTTTAGTAATCCATACTGTTACTTGAAAACTCATATTATGTTTGTTTCAGTTCCATAAAATGCATGTTAAATACTTTCTTTGCTCCAGGAAATTAAAAAAGAAGTCAAGATTTCTTCAACTTTTTAATAAGGGCAAGTGAAGGTAATATTTAGTGGAGCTATTATGTAAATACAGATTTGTCTTATAGCCAAGATTTTCTTTTAGGTTGTAAAACAAAATATTAGGTTTTAATTATTTATATTATAAATCATATCTTGTATTATCTATAGTCTATGACCTAAAGGTATGTTCATATAAAATCTGAACAGAAAAAAAAATGCTAAGTACTAATAGAAAATATGTGCAATTTATCTATGCCAGGTTTCCAGATGAGAGAAGATCTCTCTAATAAGGGCAAAATAGTTATCAGTAATGCTATCTCTCTGAATCATAGAAGAGTAAAGTACAAGTAATTTTTCAAAAAAATTTATTAGTCAAAAAAAACAGGAAATAAAGGGTGAGAAAAATTATGAAAAATATCTGAAATTAAACAAAATAATATAACAGAGAAGACAAAAATGCATGAGGAATTCAGTTTAAATTTAGAAAAGGACTAATGTGGAACAAAAGTTAATCTAAGTTTAGGAAATACATAAATGAGTATATACTGCATATTCAGCAGTAAATTTGATGAAAAGGGAATAAATAGCCTTTTGAGGGGTAAATGATTTTATAATGAAATTATTTTGTACTATATAATATACATAATGCTAAATATTTTTGCAGGTTGTAACATTTAAGCGTTTCTTAAATATTAATATTGTGTAGCTAAAGAAATGTATTTTTGACTGATTCTGTAATGTTATGTTATGTTATATATAAATAAATATCTTTATTCCTTTGAATCTGTATTGGGAATATAACTTAAAATTAATTTTAGATTATTTTGTCCTCATAAAATTATATCTTGATAAATATTGTATTTTAGCAAATAGTTACATAGTCTATAAATTTTGGAATTCCTTTAAGCACTTAACAACTATTAACTCAATTATGCTTCCTAAAATTTCTCTTGTTCACTATTATTACCTTATTCAAAAGTTGAAGAAACTATCCACCATGACCAACTGGGCTTCATCCCTGGAATGCAAGGCTGGTTCAACATATGCAAATCAATAAATGTAATAAAGCATATAAAAAGAACCAAAAACAAAATCCACATGATTATCTCAATAGATGAAGAAAAGGCCTTTAATAAAACTCAACAACCCTTCATGTTAAAAACTCTCAAGAAATTAGGTATTGATGAGACGTATCTCAAAATAATAAGAGATATTTATGACAAATCCACAGCCAGTATCACACTGAATGGGCAAAAACTAGAAGTATTCCTTTTGGAAACTGGCACAAGACAGGGATGCCCTCTCTCACCACTCCTATTCAACATAGTGTCGGAATTTCTGGCCAAGGCAATCATGCAGGAGAAAGAAATAAAGGGTATTCAGTTAGGAAAAGAGGAAGTCAAATTGTCCCTGTTTGCAGATGACATAATTGTATAGTTAGAAAACCCCATTACCTCAGCCCAAAATCTCCTTAAGCTGATAAGCAAATTCAGCAAAGTCTCAGGATACAAAATCAATGTGCAAAAATCACAAGCATTCTTATACACCAATAACAGACTAACAGAGAGCCAAATCATGGGGAAATCCCATTCACAATTGCATCAAAGAGAATAAAATACCTAGGAATCCAACTTATAAGGGATGTGAAAGACCTCTTCAAGGAGAACTATAAACCACTACTCAACGAATAAAAGAGGACAAAAGCAAACGGAAGAACATACTGTGCTCATGGATAGGAAGAATCAATATCGTGAAAATGGCCATACTGCCCAAGGTAATTTATAGATTCAATGCCATCCCCATCAAGCTACCAATGACTTTCTTCACAGAATTGGAAAAAACTACTTTAAAGTTCATATGGTACCAAAAAACAGCCCACATTGCCAAGACAATCCTAAGCAAAAAGAACAAAGCTGAAGACATCATGCTACCTGACTTCAAACTATACTACAAGGCTACAGTAACCAAAACAGCATGGTATTGGTACCAAAATAGAGATATAGACCAATGGAACAGAACAGAGCCCTCAGAAATAATACCACGTATCTACAATCATCTGATCTTTTACAAACCTGACCAAAACAAGAAATGGGGAAAGGATTCCCAAAAATGGTGCTGGGAAAACTGTCTAGCCATATGTAGAAAGCTGAAATTGGATCCCTTACACCTTATACAAAAATTATTTCAAGATGGATTAAATACTGAAATGTTAGACCTAAAACCATAAAAACCCTAGGAGAAAACCTAGGTAATACCATTCAGGACATAGGCATGGGCAAGGACTTCATATCTAAAACAACAAAAGCATTGGCAACAATAGCCAAAATTGACAAATGGGATCTAATTAAACTAAAGAGCTTCTGCACAGCAAAAGAAACTACCATCAGAGTGAACAGGCAACCTACAGAATGGGAGAAAATATTTGCAATCTACTCATCTGAGAAAGGGCTAATATCCAGAATCTACGAAGAACTCAAACAAATTTACAAGAAAAAAAAAAAAAAAAAAACAACTCCATCAAAAGGTGGGCGAAGAATATGAACAGACTCTTCTCAAAAGACGACATTTATGCAGCCAACAGACACATGAAAAAATGTGCATCATCACTGGCCATCAGAGAAGTGCAAATCAAAACCACAACGAGATACCATCACATACCAGTTAGAATGGCCATCATTAAAACATCAGGAAACAACAGGTGCTGAAGAGGATGTGGAGAAATAGGAACACTTTTACACTGTTGTTGGGACTGTAAACTAGTTCAACCATTGCGGAAGACAGTGTGGTGATACCTCAAGGATCTAGAACTAGAAATACCATTTGACCCAGCCATCCCATTACTGAGTATGTACCCAAAGGATTATAAATCATGTTGGTATAAAGACAAATGCACACGCATATTTATTGCGGCACTATTCACAATAGCAAAGACTTGTAACCAAACCAAATGCCCATTAATGATAGACTGGATTAAGAAAATGTGGCACATATACACCGTGGAATACTATGCAGCCACAAAAAAGGATGAGTTCATGTCCTTTGTAGAGACATGGATGAAGCTGGAAACCATCATTCTCAGCAAGCTATTGCAAGGCCAAAAAACCAAACGCCCCATGTTCTCACTTACAGGTGGGAATTGAACAATGAGAACACTTGGACACAGGAAGGGGAACATTACACACCAGGGCCAGTCATGGAGTGGGGGGAATGGGGAGGGATAGCATTAGAAGATATATCTAATGCAAATGATGAGTTAATGGGTACAGCACGCTGACATGGCTCATGTATACATATGTAACAAACCTCCACATTGTCCACATGTACCCTAGAACTTAAAGTATAATTTAAAAAAAAGAAAAAAAAACAGTTGAGGAAACTGAGGTATGAGGAGAAAAAAAAATCTTCAAAATTTTTGATTTCTCTTCAAAGTTTCTTCAAGGTTGTTTTCTTATTTATTACTGACAGTGGTGAGATTCAAACAGAGGCCAACTGACTTTTAAACAGTAATCAAAATTTTCAATACTATTTTTAAAAAATTTATAAAAATAGCATACATGGAGATATCTTGTTGCTACATATTAAATCTAACAATGAGATACACTCTTTATTTGATTTTAGGAATAAAAGCATAGCATGGTGTCTTTGAGTACTGACTCACTTATGATACTGGCTCAAATCAATGCTCCATCACTTAGTAGTTGTGTGATCTTGAATATCTATTCCCTCTTTTCATTCCTCTGTATTCTCATCATTAACATGAAGAGAATAATGATTATTTCAGATATCTATTGTAATGTTGAAATAATTAATATATGTAAAGTTTATTTAAATGCCTGCTACTGAGTAAGCATTATTTAGAAAGTTATAATAGCTACCCATGTTAATAGTTTAAAAATATATATTTCAGTACATTAGCAAAACCAACTATAGCCTAAATCTAAAAGCTTTTCACAAGGATATGGCAAAGTTAAGTATACAATTAACAATGGTGACATGATTTTGTATGATAGAAATAGGGTTGCAAGCTCATTTTATTTTATTTTTTAAATAAAAATACTAAAATTACTTTGTAAAATAAAAGGAACCATGCCATGGAGAATGTATTTATCCTTCCTGTGTTAGATTTACTGACAACTATGCTATAATTAATTGTTAACAAGCAATGTCCACTGAGAATGAATGGAAATGGTGAGATAGAATGCAAATCAGAGGTGTTTGAAGGCATTGAACACTTATAAGCAGGACAGACAGGATCTAATGGCCTGAATCTAGGGAAATGAGGGAGACATGAAGAATAAGCCCCATCCTGCAGTTGCTTTATTGCCTGGATGTATTTGCCAATTTAGGTGCTAGAAAGAGGTGAAGAAAGGAATGCTATGAAGAAATTTAAGAAACTAACAGCTAATTTGGTGATTATGCAGCTCTGTCATAGATGGACAATAAAAAGCTACACAAAAATCCTTAAGTTTTTGACAATTTGTTTTGCTCAGAAGACAAGGATTAGAATTAAAACATTATGGGCAAGCAATCTTGTTCTCAAACCAACACCCTCAGCTAGGACACCTGAAGTTCTTTATGCTAAAAAACAAGAGCATCACAGACACTGATCCTGACTTATCAAAATTGAAACCCAGTCTTAGTGGGCTCACTTCATCATGTAATTAATATTGTCAGCCTAGTAAAAAGGCAGGAAACCTCTTTGAATGAAGATAATAGCATTTTGACCCTTTCCAACATTTCATTAATGATTTCTGTAATTTAACAAATATTTACCAGATATGCCAGGTTTTAGAAATATATATATATGTATATAGACATATACATATATATGTGTGTATCTCTATATATATGCACGTGTGCGCGCGCGCACACACACACATATATATGTGCATTTATGTCTAAGTGTAAGAAATTGTAGATTCCGAAGGAGATAAGGAAGAGAATAAGTTAGGGAAAATTTGTAAATGATAATTACTGAAAACAAAACTCAGAGATTTACATATTTTCAAACATTACACTACAAATCAAGAAGCTCTACAAACACAAAATAAGTATAATAGTAAGGACATATTAAGAATTCCTTTTCTAAAATGCTTGGAACAAGAAGTGTTTGGATTTTGAATTTTTTTGGATTTTGAAATATTTGCATGATACTTATTGGCTGAACATTTCTAATCTGAAAATCTGAAATCTGAAATTCTCCAGTGAGCATTTTCTTTGAGCATCATGACAGTGCTCCAAAACTTTTAAATTTTGGAACATTTCAGATTATGGATTTTCAATTAGAGGTAACCAACCTATATTGATTTAGAAAGACTAAGAGAAAAATCTAAAAAACAGCCAAATTATAAACTACATTTTGATTTTATAAGGTATAATCAAGATTGACTGATTTCTGAACAAAATTGATGGAAAATAGTAGATGATAAAATGAAATATTTATAATTTTGAGAGAGAATAAAATATAACTATGAATCCCAAACATTTCTTCAAAAATGATGGTCAAGAAAGATATATTCCAGCAACACATTTATTTTCTCAAAAATAAATATTAAAAATAATTCTTTTCAGAGAGAAAAATATTCTCAAATGGGAACACAGAAATTCAGGAAGGTATGAAGAACAATAGAAAATATAATATGTGGGTAAATATATATAAATGTGGAATGTACAAAATAATATTCAGTGGTTTAAATACATATGTGAAATTAAAAACCTCCCTTAAAATAACAACACTTTACATAAAAGTCAGTATTATTAAAATATTCCAATACCCTAGCAATAGAAAAACCTGGCACAGGAAGTAAGTTTTGTAGACATAAAAGTAAAAGCTGGAAGTTTAATAGCTATTGGAACTTTAATAATTTTATAATCAAATGTATGATAGAAGATGTATGCATTTGGTTAACCCCTAAGGAAGCCAGAAAGGAGGGAAGAAGGAACAAATTATATTGCTAAATCAAAAACAATTACATAGTATATATAATTCTGAAACCTTGACTAATTACATTAAATGAAACTATTTTAAAGACTCCAACACAAAGACTAATGCTGACAAACTAGAACTGAAAATAAAAACTGTATGTTGCTTTTCAATAGGAGATACATTTTAAATGTATGAATGGAGTAAGGTGAAAAGTAAAATAATGAATGAAATGTATACCGTGGATATACTAACAAAATATGTGTTTTTTATACTGGTAGTATAAAAAGTATACTTTGAGATCGAGACCATCCTGGCTAACCCGGTGAAACCCCGTCTCTACTAAAAAATCCAAAAAACAAACAAACAAACAAACAAACAAACAAACTAGCCGGGCGAGGTGGCGGGCGCCTGTAGTCCCAGCTACTTGGGAGGCTGAGGCAGGAGAATGGCGTAAACCCGGGAGGCGGAACTTGCAGTGAGCTGAGATCTGGCCACTGCACTCCAGCCAAGAAGCATAACTAAAGGTAGACAATTATCTCTTAATAATAACCTGGCCTATCCATCGAGAAGATTCTAAATTCTAAACAATTCTAAACTAGTAGAATCAGTAATACCGCTTCAAAATATAGAAAGTAAAACTTGACAAAACTGAAAGAAAATAGACAACTATAAGATGATAGTACAACAGAAAGTAGAAGGGTGGTTAGCTGGGGCAAGGTGGTTGGTAGTGGGTGAACTGGTGAGACGTTCATCAGATAATACAAAATTTCAGTTAGATAGGAGGAATAAGTTCAAGTAATCTATTGTACCTGTGATGACTATAGTTAACAACATATAGTATTCTTGAAAAATGCTAGGAAAGAGGATGTAAAGTGTTCTTATCACAAAAATGATGACTCGGGTAAAACATAATGCTAATTAGCTGTATTTAGTTATTTCACAATGTATTTATACTTTACAACAATATGTTGTACATGGTAAATACATATAATTTTATTTGGCAATTTAAAAATATGTGAATAAAAATATTATAGAGTAAGACTTTAATACACCTTTCTCAATAGCTTTTAGCAGGAATGATGGAAAAATCACTAGGTATATGTACATTATTTTAACTACACAAATTACAAATGCAATTTATTTGGCAAAAAAAAAAAAAAAAAAAAAGGCATTATTTTCAAAAATGTGAGCTATTATCAAAATTGACCATACTCTAGATCAAGAAATCCTCAACATACTTCAAAGGATTGAAATTACATCATGTTCATATTTTATAGTATAAGTTTTCAAAATAACAGAAATAGTTTTAAATATAATTTATGTTTTATAGTATTTTATCTATTAATCAAAACGTCTTTTTTTTTTTTTTTTTTTTTTAATTCTAAGCAGTTGTCATTACGTCGAAGCAAAAGTGTTTGAACAATTATCCATGAAGTGCCTTCTTTCCATGACCAACTTTACTTACTTTCAAAAGCTGGGTAATTACCGCCACATAGTGGCGATTCCATACCTTTCTTTTCAGTCCAGTTTTATGAAAGAGGTAAGAGAAACATTACTAAAGGTAGACAAACATCACTTAATAACCTGGTCCATAAGAAGAGCCAGTAAGAAAATTCTAAATTGTAAACGATTCTAAACTAGTATGGTCAAGCTGTACCGTAGTGAAGCTATAAGAAGAGTTCCCAGAGAAAAAGCTCCCAGGAAGAATGACTTTGCTACCTTTCTGCTCTGTTCCTCTGCTCCTCTCCCAGAGTACAATAAACACATTTTGTATCATTTGTCTTTGATATATATCTAAACTCCTCAATAAATTGAAAAAGGATTTTCAAGTGCTCCCTAAATAGAGTTTCTCAGATGTGGGAAATCTCTAAATTATTTTAAATGCATTCAGGGCATAAGAAACAAACAGCTTTATTCATTGTTTTCCCAAAATTTGTGCAATAATTATATATATTAAAATATGTTTTATTCATATAGTTAATAAATAATTACATTGTATCATTTAAATAAATAAATTATTTGCTCTATTAGCTCTACCAAACACAATGATAAATATTTGGGGCCATAGATTAAATCTTACATCTAATAGGATGTATTTCTTTCTCTTTGTCTATTTTCTGTCTACTGACTGACTCCTTTGTATGTCTCATCTCAAGTTTTAAACACCATCTCTACGCAGACAGCTCCCAACTTTATGTGTATAATCCACATTTCTTCTCTGAACTAGCACATATATTCAAATGCCTTTAATGACATCTTAATTTTGATGTCATAGGCTTGTCAAATTAAGTGTTAACAGAAATGCCTCATCTCTGAAGCACCACGTCAATTCAGGCTATCCTACAGTTTTGTCTATATTGGTACTTTGCAAACCCATTTTTTCCTATTTTTCAGGACAAAATTTGTGAGTCATTCTCAGTACTTTTCTTTCACTCTCTCCTTATTTCAGTCAACCGGAATATCTTGTTGTCATTTCTTTCAAAACACAATAAAATGTGACAAGTTTTCATTCTCTCTGTTATTAGCAGCTTGGTCCAAGTAAACATTCTCTATCATAATGATTATTGTAATAACTTCCTTGTTTATTTCCCAATTCCATCCTTCACTTCCTGCAATGTTTTTCTCAATGAATTACTGCTAATAAATAAGAATAGATGGATAAAGGAATAATAGAATACAGGGAATTCTAGGCCACATTAAGGGATTGGGATTTTATCTGAAGTCCGTGAGAAACCATATAAGCCTTGGGATGTATTAAGGTTTAAAGAGATCATTCTGAATATCATGAAGGGAATGTCTTTTGAGAGTAAATGTGAAATGCAGTCTATAGTTATACAAAGTGTTAGGCAGGACAAGAATATATATTAAACTACTTTTTAAATATAAAAAAGATAGGATTAAATGAGTTATAAATTGGAAAGAAGACAAGAAATGGGAGAATACAAAGGTTGATGAAATGGTGAGTAAATGGTGGTGTTTTTTAAAGAGATGGTGAGACTGGAGATTTGGATAGTAATAAATCAAGAATTCTGATTTTGACATACTAACTTTAGCACTCTATGAATAAAACAAGGAGATATGTCAATCAGGCAGCTGAATGGTGCAGTGTGTATCTCGTAAGAATGGTCAATTCTGAAGCTCTAAAATAATAGTCAGTTTTAGAAATTAGTGTCTTGGAAGAACCTCAATAAGTATTACCATATTTTCTTCCAAGGTTCAAAATTAATTGATAAATAAAACAGAAAATTTTATTTTCATTATTATTGGCATTTTCAACTTTCCTTTATGTAAAGTGTGATGGCCAAATCAAAATAATACCTAAGATGTCAAGAGAAATATAATGTGCAACAGGTTTTAGTTTGTATTCTAGGGCTGAATAACCAATTATTCCTTCTGTTTATAATCTCATTTCGTAAAATGTTGAAAGGTATGTTTTAAATTTAAAAATGAAAATTATTTAAAAGCAAAAATAATGATTGAAATTAGCTAAATATTTGTAAATGTCAGTTCCTAATTGATAGTCTCACTGAACTGACATTGAAAAAGCCTTTAAAACTTATCTTTAAAAAAAAATCTTAATGTGTACATTCTCAGTTAGTTTTGGATACATTTAATGTTGCAATAATAGGCAGAGAAAGGTTATTGAAAGCTTGGTGAAAAGTTATGGAAATACTTAGCTTGTTGAATAATGAAAATATTTAATCATCTTGACATAAGGAACACTTGGCAGTTTAAATAATATTCCATTATTTTAAATATTTGGGAATATATGGCAAAAAAATGTTTACATCATTCAAACCACAAATGAATATTAATATCTATATTTGCAACTAATCAAAAGTATGTTTGTAGTCAAGCTGGCGAAAATCTAGTTATAGTGATAGGAACAAGAAGATGCTTGGAAAATTATGCCAATATTTACAGACTGCAATTAGAGATTTTATATTATTTTCATACAATCGTACTTATAAAAAGTAAACTCGAATAACTAATTTCAGATTCACTAGTTCTTTGTGATGTGAGTGTGTCATGTTTTGGAGGTAAAGTCAATTTTGAAATATATACTGCTGGTAGAAAGAAAGATGTTTTAATGCCAATAATATCCTCAGTGAGAGTAACTTTTTTGTGCCTTAAATATTATAAAGTTTGAGTGCAATGCATGCACAGGTGTTATGATCATGTCTTCCTTTGAACTGCATTCAAATGAGGCACATTTTAGCATTGTGCCTGTTCAATATTGTTCAATATTGGAAATGAAGTTATTTTTCAAAACACTGGCAAATGTATTTACATCAACTGTGTGATGTGAGACATTTAGGAAAACATGAAAAAAAAAAAAAAGGTGATAGTAGTATATAACATAATAGTGTTCCAATACTTGAAGAATAAAGATAAAATTTTATGGTAAAACATTATATTTGAACAACACTATAGTTAACTATAGTGTCATGAGTTCCTGACATTTCTATTGATTCTGAATCTTTATTCTTACAGTCTTAAAGTTTAAAAAAAACTATCACAAATCTAATTGCTATAGAAAAAGAAGAGAAAGATTAAAATAATGTATTCACCTTTTGAAGTATTCCACCATTTTAAAATATTTAATATGTATAAAAATATTAAATGTAACTATAGAATTTATATTAAATATAAAATGTAAAGCATTCCACCATTTAAAAATATTAAATGTGCCTTTTTGCCATAGTAGCAAGCTAGAAAACAAAATTACATTTAGAACTGTTTAATAATCATGCAATATTCTGTTAAGCTTATTATTGTCACCATTATTTGGTAGAATTATCTATCCATATGTTGCAGACTATTATTAACTATATTTCATGTAGAAAAAAAAATCAGGTGCCTGCTTAAAAGAGAACAAAATGCATAAACTAAATGGAAAGTTTCAACAATTATCAAGTCTATTGTTCTCTAAGCAATGGATTTTAAATTTAGGTTTTAGGCATATTTTATTCAGTCCGCTTTCCCTTTTCATTTGCCACTTATGTTCAAAAGCAAATTGTTCTCTAATTGTCTATAGAGGATCAGGGCTCCTTCAGTGCATCTTCAATTATTTGCAATTTATTTTACATTTGTTCTCTAAGAACATCTATATAATCACTGAAAGGCTGAAAAAGAACACAATAGTGCTTACATAATGTGTATGACCTGTTTGGATGTGTTCCTTGATAACATGTAATGTATCATCTTCTTTACGTACCCATACTATCTAGTACAATTCTTTGGTCATAATATTATCCAATGTATATATATGAATTTAAAATCGATTCAAATCATTTTTAAATGCCTACTGTGGCAAAATATTGAATCAGTGGCTAATGTAATCCAAATATTGTCCTACTTACAATGGCTCATTTTTTCTTATTTGTTAAAATGAGAAATTCAAATTAACAAGTACATTTAAAATTTGTAGCATTCATCAAGACATGTTACAGTTGTTTTGAGCTTTACTAGTTAGGCTGTTAATGCTAAGGACCTAACTGTTAACTATTATTTAACAAATTGACAATTTATTATGATGTTCTTTGTAGAGTTAAAAAGACATTTTTTTTTTTTTTTTACATTTTAAATTTAAAACAATAATACAAGAAAATAATGTTTTATTGTTTAGCAGTGTTGTATCTCCTTTTGTAACAATACATAGTTTTTCATGAATTGTCTGACACTTGAATGAGTCAGGTCAGATAATGTTTTCTTTGTTCTCAACAATTTGAAGTAATTTGAAAATATTGATGTCATAATTGCATAAAGTAAATACCTTTTAAAGCTAAATTGATTTGTTTCTACTTACCAAATGATATATTTAATAGAATTTGTACATTCTTCTTTCTCTGGTGAGGTCCAATTTATACACTGCAAGATAAGCAAGGTCTCTGAATAATTTTCAGTTTCTAGCTCAAAATAAATAAGCCTACCCTGTCCACAGCACACCTGCATAAATGGGGGGCATGGAGAACAGCGCTGCATTCCCTAGCCACATGCTTTGGAAGTTCTATTTAGGGAGGGAAGTATTCATTTCTTGCCTACTTTAAGTAAGGCATCAGTCTAAGCATTTTTGAAAATTTGTCATATTTAATTCTTGCAATAACTATGTTGTTTAAGAAATTATTACTAGCAGTTATAGAAAGGAGGAGGAAAAATTCCCTAATCTGTCCAGACATACAGTCAGCTTCTGACAGAGTTTAGATAGGATTCAGTCAGTCAGATTCCTCAAACAGAGAGTCTTTAATAAAATAGTTTCATTCAGTCCCTTCCTTAAGTCACACACTAAATTGAACCACAAGTTCTGCCTAGCGTAATGTTGAGTTATTTAGTTTATTTTACTGTTTAGCTGGCTGGCTGTTTTTATAATAGAAATGGCTAGACGAGAGCCTAGGAAGAACTTTCTGCATGAAAGTACTCTACTTCCACTGGTCTTGTATCATAATTAAAATTATCACATTTAATTGTTTCATTAATTTATAACATATATGATGCTATTAGTCCCTTATATCATTTGCATATGTCTCTACATGAATAAATAACAAAGAGCAGGGATCTTAAAATATATGACAAATCAGTATCTATAACAAAACTTGCACTCCCCACCAAAAAGGGCGTAAGCAGAGGATGTGCTACTAAGCAACATTAAGAAATTGCACATCTGAACTAGTGGATCTTTTTTACTTAGTTTCGCTGAATGGCACTTATGGGAGTAAGAAATGGCACTCTACTTTTAAGAGTATATTCTGTTGATGAAAAATCATATTTATTTCAAGCTTGAAGAGAACAAATTATGCCAGAAACTGATTCCTGGAAAAAATTCTTTACAAAAATATTAAAAGGGAAATGAGATTATGTTAATTTTTTAAAATGTAACAATATTTATCTCTAAGAAAATAACAACAAAAAAAAGCAGTCTTTTTTTTCCAACAATCAGCAATGGGCATGAATTGGCTTACAGCATAATTGTATAAGCAGTAGTCATGCAATATTATCCTCATATACTTGAGAATAACTACATTCTGTAAAACATTTTTTAAATTGTCAAAGCATTTTCTACTTAATTGCTCATCTGACTCCCCTACTGTTTGCTCCTATCCTAGCTGTATTATGAAGATCAAAGAGGCTATTTAAGAAACAATTATTTTCTTTTGATGAGCAGAAGATGCGTGTAAAACAAACGAGATAAATAATGATTCCTAAGCTTATAATTTTGTCAACTTCCTGGTAAATATTGTTAAAACAAGCATCAATATCAACAAGCTACAAAATCTGTTGCAATTACTAGCTTCTAAATTGTCATTTGTAGTTTGATGAACCTCATGGAATCAGGAGGACAATCAAAGTCTCCTAGGGACAGTTGGATGTGTGGACGTCATGTTTACATTTCGCATATTTTTAGAGACGTTTTAAGACAAGGGTATTGCTGCCCTAAATTACTTAAATGCAGCTTAATGCGAACTAATTTTCTAGCAGTTGTGCTAAGGTGAATCAGTGCCAAGCTACTCTTAAATTTAATAGCCTCTGGGACACTGGGATCTAACTTCCCAGTGGACCCTCCTCTAAAGGACTGAAAATGTTGTAGTCATTTTTATTTTCCTAGTACAAAACAAAATTCTAGAACAATGGTTTCCAAACAGCAGGAACCTTTAATTAAATTAAAGCATTGAGTCAAGAAAACAAACATCATCTGATTAGTATCAAGAGAACAGGGTTTTTGAACTTTGGTTTAAAAATAAAATCCTGCCCCAAGACTCTGGTAATGAATGTCAGAACATTTTAATGAATTTATATATGATTGTTCAAGGCAAAATATAATAACTGGTCAAACATACAGTAGTTATAGTTTATTTCAAATTGGCGTTGATTGAAAAATAAGACAAATTCATTTTCTCCTGTTATTATTGACTTTGTAGAAACAATGATTTTTACATTTTTCATGTATGTTTAAAGTGAACAGATAAGGGCTACAGTTACTTTTTGTCAATATGCCACATCATCTCTGATAGCTCCAATCTTAATAAAATATTTTTAAATTATCATGGGAATTTCTAATAAGAAAAATAAGGAAAATGTTTTATGTTTTGTTATCCTCTTTAAATTTAAATGATACAATTTTAGAATTAAAGAAATTAATCTAAAATGTGCTTTATTCTAAAATTTGATGTGTTCTTTTGACTGCTATTTTAACGAAAGGATGACCGTTGTCTTAATCTTGAATGTCGATTGTAACCTTTAACTCTATCAGTTTGAGTCATCATAAAAAGGTACATTCACAACATAAACGAACAGTAGTTACACATGTAGCACGTAAAGGAAATATGGACTATAATTACTTTTTTGTTCATTGAGATACCCAATGCTAAAAACAATTTTATTCAGGTCATTGGATATTCAGCTCAGCGTGATTTTTCAATTTTATAAACAGTAGGAGACTCAACAAGGGATAATGAAGTAAAACAGCACCATGAAATCACCAGCTAAATTATTTTCTTTTTCTTTGGCTATTTAAGTTCAAAATTAAACGCTCTGAAAAGTCTAAGCACGACTGAAATTGTACAATTCCTAAGCAACCATGCTTCATTTGTGTTTCATATACAGCCAATGCTGAAACTTTTCTTTAAGAAACTTGAAAACATTGAAGAACAGCAAATAAAAATATAAATTTGTGAATAAAAATGGATTGTGTGAATTTTATAAGGATTTAAGCAAATTGGATTTATTCACTAGATTAAATTTGATAATAAAATACAACTCTTAGTCATAATTTTGATTCTTAAAAATATCTTTCAGATCTCTCTGGAGATAGTCACCTTGAACTATTTTGCCCCTTCAAGTAATACCTAAAAGATTGACCATTCATTAGATATGTACGTGGTATTTCACCTACCTTGTTACATACCTCTAGCATCCTGCTCTTCTTCAAATCATTTTATATATAAATGGTCTCTGGTTTATGATGGTTCAATTTACAGTTTTTCAACTTTGCAAATATTTTATCTGGATGTAATCCCATTGTATAAGTCAAGGAGCATCTGCATAAATCTCTTAGAATATCACTTAGCCAAGCCATCATATGTGGCATATGTTTTTCCTAGCTTTTGGTGATAAAGTCCTATTCATTCTTCAAATTTCATCACAATTTTAATTTTCTTTATTAAATGTATCAATATATTATCCATTATATTTGTAATATAGGATGCTCACATTATCAAATTATTTTTATTATTCAAATAATTATTACTTAATATGCTACATATTATTTGAGAATAGAACATGCCCTCAACCTTATCTAGAATATTGTACAATAGAAGTAAAAGTGAGTCATAAAAGTGAGCCAAATATATAATTTTACATTTTGTAGGAACAACATTAAAGAAGGTAAAAACAAAATTGAGTTAATTTTAATGATATATTTTACTTAATATATCCAAAATATAATTTCAGCATGTAATCAATATAAAATATTAACAAGATGCTTTATATTTAAAAATGTAATTCTTGAAAATCTGTTTTTTGTTTTGTTTTGTGTATTCCCTTTCAGCACGTATCAATTCTAATTGGCCATATTCAAAGTGCTCAAAGGTTGCCTCATAAAGCTAATAGACACCACATTGGACAGTGTAGATAGAGAATGACATCTGGGCATGGAAGGTGCTTGTTAAAGTGATGAATTCTTTTGTGTTTGTATGTATGTGAAGGCACATATATATGAAGTAAAGTAAAACATTAAAACACTTAATACAATGTTACAATAAACAGATACAATCAAATTAATAGCCATAGAAAGGGAATGTGTTAGGAAAATATAGAACATGTGTTTGTATAGATAAATATACAGAATAGCTGATTAAAAGTACATGAAAATAAATAAATGAGCCAATATTTAAGAAGTGAGAACAAAATTATTCTATAATGTATCTGGGCAAATAATCTTAATAGACATTTCTCAAAAGAAGACATACAAATGGTCAACAGGTATATGAAGAATCCTCAACATTACTAATTATCAGTGAAATGCAAATTAAAACCACAATAAGCTATAACCTAACATCGATTAGAATGGCTATTATCAAAAAGACAAAATATAACAAGCTTTACCAAGCATGTAGAGAAAAGAGAGCACTTGCATGTTGGTGGTGATATAAACTGGTGTAGCCATTATGAAAAATAATATGGAGGTTCTTCAAAAACAAGAACAGAACTACCATATGACCCAGCAATTTCACTATTGGATATATATTAAAAAGAAATGGAATCAGTATGCAAAGAGACAGTTGCAGTCACATGTTTATTGCGGCATTGCTTACAATAGCCAGGATATGGAGTACACCTAAGTGTCCATCAATGGATGAATCAGGAAAATGTGGTATATGTACCACATTCAGCCTTAAAAAGAATGAAATCCTGTCATTTGTGACAACATGGATGCTCCTAGGAAGACATTATGTTAAATTAAATAAGCCAGGGTTAGAAAGACAAATACCACAGGATATCACTCATATATGGAATCCAAGAAAGTTAATCTCAAAGAAGTGGAGAGTAGAATGTTGGTTACCAAAAACTGGGATGATTGAAGGGAGTGTAGAGATATTGGTCAATGCATACAAAACAGGAAACAGAAACAACAGGTTCAAAAGAGCAATTGTACAACTTGGGAACCATTGTTAGTAATATATTGTATTCTTGAAAAGTGCTAAGAGAGGGTATATAAAGGGTACTCACTACAAAAGCAACAGGTCCGTGAGATTATACATACGGTAAAAAGCCAGATTTAGTCATTTTACAATGTGTGTATAATTCAAAACATCATGTTATAGACAGTAAATGTAAGTTTTCTGTTAATATAACACATAAAATAAAAAATAAATCAATGCTTTAACTACATAACTGAATCATACTATTTGTTCTCATTTTGTATTCTTTCCCACTAGTAGAATTATAAGAGAAAGAAACTTTATTTGAATTAATAGTTTAAATTTTAATTACATCTGATAGAATGTTTATTTAAAAATGTTAAAAGATACAAGTAGCAAAGATGTGAAGAAGAAGGAACCCTTCTATACTATAGGTGGGAATATAAATTGATTACAACCATTATGGAAAACAGTATGGAGGTTATTCAAAAAACTAAAAATATCCCACTTTAGGGTATATATTCAAAGAAAACAAAATCAGAACATTGAAGAGATATCTTCACTCTCATGTTTATTTCAGCATTATTCATAATAGACAAGATATGAAAATAACCTAAATGTCTGTTGGATAAATTAATTAATTGGATGAATAGATAAAATGTAATATTATTTTGACATAAAAAAGAAACTTCTGCCATTTGGGACAATATAGGTAAAACTTGAGGGCATTATGCTAAGTGAAAGTAGTCAGACAGAAAAAGACAAATACTGTATGATATTGCTATACATGTAAAACCTAAAAACATTGAACTCACATAAAGGAAGAGTAGAATGATTGTTTCCAGGGACTGGGAAGTGGGGAAAATAGAGAAATGTTGGCTAAAACGTCCAAATTTTTACTTAGAAAATGAGTAAGTTATGGGGATCTAATGTAAACCATGATGACTATAGTTAAAAATACTGTATTGTACACTTAACATATGCTAATAAAGTAGATCTTAAGTGTTCTCAACACAAAAGAAAAAAAGGTAACTAGATTCTGGTAATCATTTCACTATATATATTATACACATATGAATATGTGTTCACACATGTATAATATGTAAAAACATCATGTTGTATACTTAAATTTAAACAACTTTTTTTTTTTGTCAGGTATACCCTTATGAAGTCAGAAAAAATTAAATAAATAAAATAAATCATCCAAGTTCTATTTGAAGATGAGTCAATAGATCTCATTTTTATTCTCTTTCATTTATAAGTGAATTGCTTGCATTGATTGCTTGCTAAGACCACCTGTTGGAATTTTTATAATGGAAAGTCTGCAGTTACAACACAAATTCAGTAATTATTCATAATAATATGATCATAAAATGCAAGAGTTGAATTTTATTACAAATCATTTCAAAAGCCATAAAAAATGTGACTGAATTATAGTCACACTCCAGCAGAATAAGTGGAAAGATGTCTGCAAAATTTTATGCAAATATATTTTTGTGGCATGGGATTAAATTCCCATCATCCCAAGGCAAAAAAAATCCACCTCAAACAATTACACTATATGAGGATGATGCATTACAAAAAAATCATTAGTATTCACAAAATGCATCTTTAATGATGACAAAATCAACAATGTGAAAGATGTATATTAGAAATTTTAACTGAAAACCTTTCATGAAATGAGAGTATAAACAAAAATGTTTCAATGTAAATATATTTTTGTACTGCATATTTTAAATATGTACACATTAATATGTTTGATCTTATAATTATGTAATTAAATAGTTCCTCTATATTTTTAATATTTTACATTGCTCTTTTGTCCTCTCCAAGTAAAACAATTTTTAAAAATACTCTTGTTGTTGAAATAAGAGGTTATCTTTTATTCAGAATTATTTTAAAAGTGTGCACAAAAGAAGTTGCTTTATGTTTAGAGATGTTTAAATACATTTGTATAAATCAACTGGTCCTAAAATATATGACAGAGCCTAAACAGAGGAACAAAAACAATTATGACTAGTTCAAAGAAAGAAAAGTCAATGCAATAATTTGATTAAAACGATGAAAACCTGACCATCAGTTAGTGATTAAATCATAAATAAAACTGGGAACAAAAAAAATGGTAGGTACCTGATGGCATATGGAATCATGGAAGACACATGTATCCTCTGTTTGAGACAGACACCGCTAAGGGCAGAAAGTGACAGACAAATACCCTGACTTTTCCCTTCTTTGCATCTTGCTTTTTAAGTCTTCTCCAGTATTACCCGTTGTTTAAATCCAAATTGAATCTATGCATGAGGATTTGGGAGGAGGAGGCTAAGACTCTACCTTTTGAAACAGAATAACAAAAGGAAAGTGAGCAATGCGTCTGAATCAAAGATGATCAAAGTACATACAACCATTTTGATACGAATTTTATTTCAAAAAATTAAAATGCTAATGAGTATACCTCATAAAAATAAGAGAAAACAGAATTTATTTCAGATTAGAAGCAGAGCTATTTTATCAGTCACTAATGATTGTGTCATTTCTTACTTTTTTCCATGAAATTACTTATGAAGATATATGAAAATTATTTTTTTAATATTGTAATAATATATTTAAAGTAAGTATTTTAAAAGAAAGTGAAATAAATTTTCACTAAATATAAATACAATATTGCTTGCTGAGAAAAAAAACTATAACTTGCTAGACATTAACTTATCTAAAGAATAACTCAAATAATATCAAGTTCCTTCAATAATTGTTATGACGCATAGTTCTAAAACAATAGCAATTTCTAGGCAAAGATAAAAGAGAGTAATGTTTCTTCTAGCTATAAATAAAGTAGGGTAGGTTTTGTATTATACTGCACTTTATTTCCTTTGCAATCTCAAGTTTCATCCAGATCCTGGGTAGCCATTGCTTTAGTTAAAACATACTTAAGAGAAACTCCAAATTTTCTAGAGAATATGAACCAAAGAATTTAAATACTATACTTTATATAATAATGTAATCGGGCTGGGCACGGTGGTTTATGCCTGTAATCCTAGCACTTTGGGAGGCTGAGGCGGGTGGATCCCTTGAGGTCAGGAGTTTGAGACTAGCCTGGCCAACATGGAAAAACCCCGTTTCTATTAAAAATGCAAAAATTAACTGGACATGGTGGTGGGCGTCTGTAATCCCAGCTACTTGGGAGCCTGAGGCAGGGAATTGCTTGAACCTGAGAGGCAGAGGTTGCAGTGAGCAGAGATTGCACCACTGCACTCTAGCCTGGGCAACAGAGCAAGACTCTGTCTACAGATAATAAATAATGATTGTAATACTCTTTGTTGGTGCATAGAAGGGAGAATTGAAGGTAAAATCGGAACTGTTGTGGGCAGGATAATGATTCTGTCCAAAGATATCCATGTCATAATCTCCTAGTTCTAGTGTCCTAATTTCTGAAACCTGTGAACACATTATCTTACATGACAAAAAAGAACTCTCTAGATGTGATTAAGAAACTTGAGATGAATGGATTATCCTGGATACCATATGTGGGATCAATCTAATTACAAGGGTTCTAAAATCAGATATATATATTTTTTTCCCAATTGTGAGCAAAGTAAGATGTGACCAAGGAAGAGGACTCTGAGAGAGGCTATTTTGCTGGTTTGAAGATGGAGGAAAGAGTTTACAAGTCAAGGAATAGCAGTAGCCTCCAGAAGCTGGGAAAGGTAAGAAAGTCTGGTACAATCCTAGAGCCTCCAGAAAGAATTTCAGCTTTATTGACACCTTAATTTAGTGAGTCCTGTTTCTGATTTCTACAGAACTTTAAGTAATAAATTGATGGCTTTAAGCCACTAACTTGTGGTTTATTTCAACAGCTATAGAAAACTAAGACAAAAAATATTGCAAAAATGTCTAATGTAGTGTAGGGGAGTCAGGCAAATTTTAATTTATAAAGGTAATATTCAGGCTTCATCTTTAAAATAAAGTGAAAATTAGCTGGATGTATAAAGAATTACTGTCTGAGGTAGAGAGAACAACATAAGTGAAGGCCAATAGATGAAGCTTTCATTGTTAAATTTTAAATAGAGAAGATGAAGGATATTTACAGAAAGATGAAACCACAGAGATGATCGCTGATGCACTATAAAATGTAGACATTAGGGGAGTTAGAGCATGCTACCTTGTTATTTGAGAAAACAACACAAGCAGGAAGACCTCCCTCATGTTCTCCTAGTTCTTCTACTCTGAAGCACGTCATAAGACCCTAATTTGAGAGGTCTTTTCCCTATAACCAGAGGAAAGGAAGATCCTTATACGAAGACAGAGGAATACAGACAAAAATCTGAACAAAAAGGCCTTAATAAATTTCTTCCACCTTTAGATCAACCATCCTTTGTCCAATTATGTCTCCACAACTATACACCTTATCATCAAATTTAAGCATAAAAACACACAAGTTTACCTATTTCTTTATATCTTCTTTTAAGAGTTCCCCTGTTACAGAAAACTTAAAATAGATATATTTGTATGTTTTTTTCTTGTTAACCTCTCTTTTTTATAGAGGCTTCAGCCATGAACCTAATGATGGGCAGGAAAAGACATTTTTTCATCTGCTACATGATAGTCTGAATTTTCCTAGAGCAATGAATTTTCCACAGATAAATAGAATGAATAAAATGTCATTTTCTGAAATACCATAAATATTCTTATGTGATAAACATATAATGGAGCAAAGATGCAAGGAAGCAGGAAACCATTTATGATGATACTAAAGTAAATCAAAGCATATAGGTCATGGACTAAGGGAAGTGAGAGTGGAAAAGAAAAACTAAGGAAGTAGAGACATGCAGGAGAAAGTTATCAAGCCAGTGCATGGTAATGGAGTTAGGTTCGTCGAAGGGACAAGAAACAAACAAATGCAAATCCCAGGTTTCTGTCTAAGGAAGCTTGGCATTGTTTAGTGTCATAGGTTGAGATTGGAAACTTATGAGGTTAAAAAGTCAAAAGGAGATAGTAAGTTTATCTTTGGACATATTGAAATTGTAATTTCCTGCTAGGTATCTAATTGTGTATTTTAGTAAATTATTTTACATATGTGTTTTAAACACAAAAGAGATACTAGGCTGGATATTTATATTGTGAAATTGTTTTGGTTATACCGCCATGATATGTGGATATCGAATGAAGCCAAGAAGTAGTGGATAACAATTCCAAAGGAAAAATAAGTTCTAAAATACATGCCGAAGGAATACCAGTTTTAATAGTCAATCTATGGAGAAATATGTAACTAAGTAAATCTCCAGGAAGGAAAATGACATCCCGAAAGTATTGCTAGGAAGTGCAAAGAATGTAAATCCACAAAATCCAGCTCAAATCAAAAAGGAGCGGAACCAGGAGGATCCATTACTCAATGTCAAGTCATTACTTCAATGTATAGCTAGATTTTGGTGTGTTTGGTAAACCTGTTATAAATTGTATAGTCTTTTATGATCTGTATGCACATATAAGTGAGTGATGTTTAATGGATTCTTATGTGGATATAATAAATAACTCTTTACAAGTAGCAGTAATTTTTATTTTATTTGGAGAAATGAACCTCTCTGAATCTCGGTTGGCATTCTTGGGCCCACAGAAGAAAGATTTAATTCTCCTCATACTTTCTGGATTGGTTCTAAGAACAAGATTTTCAGAAAGAGATTCCCAGAAATCTTTCCCATAGGGGAAAACCCTTAGAAATTAAATTAAAACTTACCATTATGATCAAACTACTGATACATACAGCAATATGGATGAAACTCAAAAACATAATACTATATAAAAGAAGATGGACCCAAAAGACTACAAGCTGAATTATTCCATTTATTTGATATTTGGAAAAGGCAAAACCGTGGAGACTGAAATTTAATTAGGGCTGGATACAGGTGGAGTTGATTCACTGCTAAGGAGCATGAGGACATTATTTGGGGTGATGAAATGTTCTATATCTTGATTATGAAGGTGGTTACGCTCATAGAACTATATGCCTAATTTTTATTATACTTTGATAAAACCTACTTTAAAACTATGAATAAATTGTAATAATGAAAAGCTTATTGATATACTGAGTGTTTCTAACAGCAACCTAATTATATACTTTTGTGCAAGAAATTACTAAATGATATATTTTAAAAGAGATTAGATTTTTAATGAATTACTGGTTTATTTTAGAAAGTAGTATTTTTTAATGAGCAAACTTACTGCAAACTGTGAAAATTTTATAACTAATGAGCATATATCAAAATATGTTTGTCAAGTTTAACTTGGCAATATGTACCCTATTAACTGATTTATTTAAATTGCTATTTGGTAATTGAAGCCTATTTTCTTTTTGATTTCCTGTAAGATAGATAGTTGATTTTGTGTAGATGAGTTTTGAAATAAAACACTGAGATATATTTTTAAACTAAGTGCATACTCACACTTGTATAATGTTTTACCTGTTTCCAATTTTAAGAGACTACTTATACTGTAAATGTATTCATTTTTTAACTTTGATTTTAGTTCCAGGATTACATGTGCAGGTTTGTTACATAGGTAATTTGCATGTCTTGCTGGTTTGGTGTACAGGTTATTTCATAGCTCAGGTAATAACCATAATACCAGACAGGTATTTCTTCAAACTGCACCCTCCTTCCACATTTCAGTCTCAAGTAGACCCCAATGTCTGTTGTTCCCTTCTTTGAATCCATGTCTACTCAGTGTTTACCACCCACATATTAATGAGAACATGTGGTATTTGGTTTTCCATTCCTGCATTAGTTCGCTTAGGATAATGTCCTCCAGCTCCATCCATGTTGCCACGAAGAACATGATCTTGTATATTTTGGGCTGTATAGTATTCCATGGCAGATATCTACCACATCTGTCATTGTTGGGTATTTAGGTTAATTCCATGTCTTTGCTATTGTGAATATTGCTGTGATGAACATACATGTGCATGGGTCTTTATGGCAGAATGATTTATATTCCTTTGGGTATATACCCAGTAATGGGATTACTGGATCAAAAAGTGGTTCTCTTTATTCTTTGAGAAATAACCAAACTGTTTTCCACAGCGGATGAACTAATTTACATTCCTACCAGTAGTGTACAAGTGTTCCCTTTTCTACAGAACCTCAACAGCATCTGTTATTTTTTGACATTTAAATAATAGCCATTCTGACTGATGTGAGATGGTATCTCAATGTGATTTTGATTTACATCTCTCTAATGACTAAAAACTCAACTCAAGTGATGTTGAATATTTTTTCACAGACTTATTGGCCCCATATATGTCCTCCTTTCAGAAGTGTTTGTTCATTTACTTTGCCCACTTTTTAATTGGGTTGTTTTTTTTCTTATAAATTTGTTTAAGTTTCTTATAGATGCTGAATATTAGACCTTTGTCAGGTGTAAAGTTAGAAAGTATTTTCTCTCATTCTGTGGGTTGTCTGTTTACTCTGTTGATAGTTTCATTTGCAGTGAAAAAGCTCTTTAGTATAATTAGGTTCCCTTTGTAAATTTTTGTTTTTCTTGCAATTAATTTTGGCACATCCATCATAAAATCTTTGCCAGCGCCTATGTGCACAATGGCATTTCCTATGTTTACTTCAACGGATTTTATGGTTTTATGTTTTACATTTAAGTCTTTAATACATCCTGAGTTGTGTTTTCTATATCTTGTAGAGAAGGGTTCCAGTTTTAATCTTCTGCATATGGCTAGCCAGTTATCCCTGCACCATTTATTAAATATGAACTCCATTACACATTGCTTCTTTTTGTCAACTTTTTCAAAGATCAGTAGGTTGTAGGTGTATAGTTTATTTCTGGGTTCTGTATTCTGTTTCATTGGCCTATGTGTCGGTTTTTGTACCAGTACAATGCTATTTTGGTTATTGTGACCCTATTGTGTAGTTTAAAGTAGGACGAAGTGATGCTTCCATCTTTGTTCTTTTTGCTTAGGTTTGCTTTGGCAATTCAGGCTCTTTTTGTTCCATATTAAGAATCATTTTTTTTCTAATTCTGTTAAAAATATCTTGGTAGTTTAATAGGAATTGCATTGAATATGTGAATTGCTTTGGGCCATATGGTTATTTTAAGAATATTGATTCTTCTTATCCATGAGCACAGGATGGTTTTCCATTTGTTTGTATCATTTCTGATGTCTTTGGGCAGTATTTTGTAATTCTTGTTGGAGAGATCTTTCACCTCCTTGGTTAGCTGTATTCCTAAGTATTTTATTATTTTTGTGGCTTCTGTAAATGGTATTGTGTTCTTGATTTGGTATTCAGCAAGAACATTGTTGGTGTAGGGAAATCCTACTGGCATTTGTACATTGACATTACAACCTAAAATGTGCTACAGTTATCAGATCTTGGAGCTTTTGGACAGAAATTATGGGGTTTTCTAGGTCTATAATCGCATCATCTGCAAACAGAGATAGTATGAATTTCTCTCTTCCTATTTGGATGTCTTTTATTTCTTCCCCTTTCCTGATTGCTCTAGGTAGGACTTCCAGTGCTATGTTGAAAAGGAGTGGTGAGAGTGAGCATTCATGTCTGATTATGATTCATGATGGGAATACTTCCAGCTTTTGCTCATTCAGTATGAGCAGTATGTTACCTGTGGATTTGTCATGAATAGCTGTTATTATTTTGAGATATGTTCCTGTAGTGTTTAGTTTGTTGAGGTTTTCTAACATGAAGCAATATTAACTTTTATTGAAAGCCTTTACTGCATCTACTGAGATTATCATGTCATGTTTGTTATTGTTTCTGTTTCTGTGATGAACCATATTTATTGATTTGCATATGTTTTTTTTTAATCATTAAATTCTTTTTTTTATTATTATTATACTTTAAGTTGTAGGGTACATGTGCATAATGTGCAGGTTTGTTACATATGTATACTTCTACCATGTTGGCGTGCTGCACCCATCAACTCGTCAGCACCCATCACCTCGTCATTTACACCAAGTATAACTCCCAGTGCAATCCCTCCCTCCTCCCCCCTACCCCCTCCCCATGATAGGCCCCGGTGTATGATATTCCCCTTCCCGAGTCCAAGTGATCTCATTGTTCAGTTCCCACCTATGAGTGAGAACGTGCGGTGTTTGGTTTTCTGTTCTTGCGATAGTTTGCTGAGAATGATGGTTTCCAGCTGCATCCACGTCCCTACAAAGGACACAAACTCATCCTTTTTTATGGCTGCATAGTATTCCATGGTGTATATGTGCCACATTTTCTTAATCCAGTCCGTCACTGATGGACACTTGGGTTGATTCCAAGTCTTTGCTATTGTGAATAGTGCCGCAATAAACATACGTGTGCATGTGTCTTTATGGCAGCATGATTTATAATCTTTTGGGTATATACCCAGTAATGAGATGGCTGGGTCATAAGGTACTTCTAGTTCTAGATCCTTGAGGAATCGCCATACTGTTTTCCATAATGGTTGAACTAGTTTACAATCCCACCAACAGTGTAAAAGTGTTCCTATTTCTCCACATCCTCTCCAGCACCTGTTGTTTCCTGACTTTTTAATGATTGCCATTCTAACTGGTGTGAGATGGTATCTCATTGTGGTTTTGATTTGCATTTATCTGAGATGTGTGAATGTCTTCTTTTGAGAACTGTCTGTTCATATCCTTTGCCCACTTTTTGATGGGGTTGTGTGTTTTTTTCTTGTAAATTTGATTGAGTTCTTTGTAGGTTCTGGATATTAGCCCTTTGTCAGATGAGTAGATTGCAAAAATGTTCTCCCATTCTGTAGGTTTCCTGTTCACTCTGATTGTAGTTTCTTTGGCTGTGCAGAAGCTCCTTAGTTTAATGAGATCCCATTTGTCAATTTTGGCTTTTATTGCCCTTGCTTTTGGTGTTTTAGACATGAAGTCCTTGCCCATGCCTATGTCCTGAATGGTGTTACCTAGGTTTTCTTCTAGAGTTTTTATGGTATTAGGTCTAACATTTAAGTCTCTAATCCATCTTGAATTAATTTTCGTATAAGGAGTAAGGAAAGGATCCAGTGTCAGCTTTCTACTTATAGCTAGCCAATTTTCCCAGCACCATTTATTAAATAGGGAATCCTTTCCCCATTTCTTGTTTTTCTGAGGTTTATCAAAGATCAGATGGCTGTAGATGTGTGGTATTATTTCTGAGGACTCTGTTCTGTTCCATTGGTCTATATCTCTGCTTTGGTACCAGTACCATGCTGTTTTGGTTACTGTAGCCTTGTAGTATAGTTTGAAGTCAGGTAGCATGATGCCTCCAGCTTTGTTCTTTTGACTTAGGATTGTCTTGGCAATGCAGGCTCTTTTTTGGTTCCATATGAACTTTAAAGCAGTTTTTTTCCAATTCTGTGAAGAAACTCATTGGTAGCTTGATGGGGATGGCATTGAATCTATAAATTACCTTGGGCAGTATGGCCATTTTCATGATATTGATTCTTCCTATCCATGAGCATGGTATGTTCTTCCATTTGTTTGTGTCCTCTTTTATTTCACTGAGCAGTGGTTTGTAGTTCTCCTTGAAGAGGTCCTTTACATCCCTTGTAAGTTGGATTCCTAGGTATTTCATTCTCTTTGAAGCAATTGTGAATGGAAGTTCATTCCTGATTTGGCTCTCTGTTTGTCTGTTACTGGTGTATAAGAATGCTTGTGATTTTTGCACATTAATATTGTATCCTGAGACTGCTGAAGTTTCTTATCAGCTTAAGGAGATTTTGGGCTGAGACAATGGAGTTTTCTAAATATACAATCATGTCATCTGCAAACAGGGACAATTTGACTTCTTCTTTTCCTAACTGAATCCCCTTGATTTCTTTCTCTTGCCTGATTGCCCTAGCCGGAACTTCCAACACTATGTTGAATAGGAGTGGTGAGAGAGGGCATCCCTGTCTTGTGCCAATTTTCAAAGGGAATTTTTCCAGTTTTTGCCCATTCAGTATGATATTGGCTGTGGGTTTGTCATAAATAGCTCTTATTATATTGAGATACGTTCCATCAATACCGAATTTATTGAGCGTTTTTAGCATGAAGGGCTGTTGAATTTTGTCATAGGCCTTTTCTGCATCTATTGATATAACCATGTGGTTTTTGTCTTTGATTCTGTTTATATGCTGGATTACATTTATTGATTTGCGTACGTTGAACCAGCCTTGCATCCCAGGGATGAAGCCCACTTGATCATGGTGGATAAGTTTTTTGATGTGCTGCTGAATCCGGTTTGCCAGTATTTTATTGAGGATTTTTGCATCAATGTTCATCAGGGATATTGGTCTAAAATTCTCTTTTTTTGTTGTGTCTCTGCCAGGCTTTGGTATCAGGATGATGTTGGCCTCATAAAAAGAGTTAGGGAGGATTCCCTCTTTTTCTATTGATTGGAATAGTTTCAGAAGGAATGGTACCAACTCCTCCTTGTACCTCTGGTAGAATTCAGCTGTGAATCCATTTGGTCCTGGACGTTTTTTGGTTGGTAGGCTATTAATTATTGCCTCAATTTCAGAGCCTGCTATTGGTCTATTCAGGAATTTAGCTTCTTCCTGGTTTAGTCTTGGGAGAGTGTAAGTGTCCAGGAAATTATCCATTTCTTCTAGATTTTCTAGTTTATTTGCGTAGAGGTGTTTATAGTATTCTCTGATGGTAGTTTGTATTTCTGTGGGGTCGGTGGTGATATCCCCTTTATCATTTTTCATTGCGTCTATTTGATTCTTCTCTCGTTTCTTCTTTATTAGTCTTGCTAGCAGTCTGTCAATTTTGTTGATCTTTTCAAAAAACCAACTCTTGGATTCATTAATTTTTTGGAGGGTTTTTTGTGTGTCTATCTCCTTCAGTTCTGCTCTGATCTTAGTTATTTCTTGCCTTCTGCTAGCTTTCGAATGTGTTTGCTCTTGCTTCTCTAGTTCTTTTAATTGTGATGTTAGAATGTCAATTTTAGATCTTTCCAGCTTTCTCTTATGGGCATTTAGTGCTATAAATTTCCCTCTACACACTGCTTTAAACGTGTCCCAGAGATTCTTGTATGTTGTATCTTTGTTCTCATTGATTTCAAAGAACATCTTTATTTCTGCCTTCATTTCGTTGTGTACCCAGTAGTCATTCAGGAGCAGGTTATTCAGTTTCCATGTAGTTGAGCAGTTTTGATTGAGTTTCTTAGTCCTGAATTCTAGTTTGATTGCACTGTGGTCTGAGAGACAGTTTGTTATACTTTCTGTTCTTGTACATTTGCTGAGGAGTGCTTTACTTCTAATTATGTGGTCAATTTTGGAATAAGTGTGATGTGGTGCTGAGTAGAATGTATATTCTGTTGATTTGGGGTGGAGAGTTCTGTAGATGTCTATTAGGTCTCTTGCTGCAGAGTTGAGTTCAATTCCTGGATATCCTTGTTAACTTTCTGTCTCATTGATCTGTCTAATGTTCACAGTGGGGTGTTGAAGTCTCCCATTATTATTGTATGGGAGTCTAAGTCTCTTTGTAAGTCTCTAAGGACTTGCTTCATGAATCTGGGTGCTCCTGTATTGGGTGCATATATATTTAGGATAGTTACCTCTTCCTGTTGAATTGATCCCTTTACCATTATGTAATGGCCTTCTTGTCTCTTTTGATCTTTGACAGTTTAAAGTCTGTTTTATCAGAAACTAGTATTGCAACCCCTGCTTTTTTTTGTTCTCCATTTGCTTGGTAGATCTTCCTCCATCTCTTTATTTTGAGTCTTTGTATGTCTCTGCATGTGAGATGGGTCTCCTGAATACAGCAAACTGATGGGTCTTGACTCTTTATCCAGTTTGCCAGTCTGTGTCTTTTAATTGGACCATTTAGTCCATTTACATTTAAGGTTAATATTGTTATGTGTGAACTTGATCCTGCCATTATGATATTAACTGGTTATTTTGCTCGTTAGTTGATGCAGTTTCTTCCTAGCCTCAATGGTCTTTACATTTTGGCATGTTTTTGCAATGGCTGGTACCTGTTATTCCTTTCCATGTTTAGTGCTTCCTTCCGGGTCTCTTGTAAGGCAAGCCTGGTGGTGACAAAATCTCTAAGCATTTGCTTATCTGTAAAGGATTTTATTTCTCCTTCACTTATGAAACTTAGTTTGGCTGGATATGAAATTCTGGGTTGAAAATGCTTTTCTTTAAGAATGTTGAATATTGGCCCCAATCTCTTCTGGCTTGTAGAGTTTCTGCTGAGAGATCTGCTGTTAGTCTGATGGGCTTTCCTTTGTGGGTAACCTGACCTTTCTCTCTGGCTGCCCTTAAGATTTTTTCCTTCATTTCAACGTTGGTGAATCTGGCAATTATGTGTCTTGGAGTTGCTCTTCTCAAGGAATATCTTTGTGGCGTTCTCTGTATTTCCTGAATTTGAATGTTGGCCTGCCCTACTAGGTTGGGGAAGTTCTCCTGGATGATATCCTGAAGAGTGTTTTCCAGCTTCCTTCCATTTTCCCCCTCACTTTCAGGCACCGCAATCAGACGTAGATTTGGTCTTTTTACATAATCCCATACTTCTTGCAGGCTTTGTTCATTTCTTTTTCTTCTTTTTTATTTTGGTTTCTCTTCTCACTTCATTTCATTCATTTGATCCTCAATCGCTGATACTCTTTCTTCCAGTTGATCGAGTTGGTTACTGAAGCTTGTGCATTTGTCACATATTTCTCGTGTCATGGTTTTCATCTCTGTCCATTCGTTTATGGCCTTCTCTGCATTAATTATTCTAGTTATCAATTCTTCCACTCTTTTTTCAAGATTTTTAGTTTCTTTGCACTGGGTATGTAATTCCTCCTTTAGCTCTGAGAAGTTTGATGGACTGGAGCCTTCTTCTCTCATCTCGCCAAAGTCATTCTCTGTCCAGCTTTGATCCATTGCTGGTGATGAGCTGCGTTCCTTTGCAGGGGGTGATTTGCTCTTATTTTTTGAATTTCCAGCTTTTCTGCCCTGCTTTTTCCCCATCTTTGTGGTTTTATCTGCCTCTGGTCTTTGATGATGGTGGCGTGCTGATGGGGTTTTGGTGTGGGTGTCCTTCCTGTTTGTTAGTTTTCCTTCTAACAGTCAGGACCCTCAGCTGTTGGTCTGTTGGAGATTGCTTGAGGTCCACTCCAGACCCTGTTTGCCTGGGTATCAGCAGCAGAGGCTGCAGGAGATAGAATATTGCTGAACAGCAAGTGTACCTGTCTGATTCTTGCTTTGGAAGCTTCCTCTCAGGGGTTTACTCCACCATGTGAGGTGTGGGGTGTTGGTCTGCCCAGATCCACTGCTCTCTTCAAAGCTGTCAGACAGAGTAGTTTGCATCTGCAGAGTTTTCAGCTGCTTTTTGTTGTTGTTGTTGTTGTTGGTTAGCTATGCCCTTTCCCCAGAGGTGGAGTCTACAGAGACAGGCAGGAGTCCTTGAGCTGCTGTGAGCTCCACCCAGTTCAAGCTTCCCAGAGGCTTTATTTATCTACTTAAGCCTCAGCAATGGCGGGCGCCCCTCCCCCAGCCTCGCTTCTGCCTTGCTGAGAGATCGCAGACTGCTGTGCTAGCAATGAGGGAGGCTCCGTGGGCGTAGGACCCTCCCGGCCAGGTGTGGGATATAGTCTCCAGGTGAGCCCTTTTGCTAAGATCCTTGGTAGAGCGCAGTATTGGGGTGGAAGTTACCCGATTTTTTAGGTGTTGTGTGTCTCAGTTCCCCTGTCTAGGAAAAGGGATTCCCTTCCCCCTTGCGCTTTCCAGGTGAGGCGATGCCTAGCCCTGCTTCAGCTCTCACTGGTCGGGCTGCAGCAGCTGACCAGCACAGACTGTCCTGCACTCCCTAGTGAGATGAACCCAGTACCTCAGTTGAAAATGCAGAAATCACCTGTCTTCTGTGTCGCTCATGCTGGGAGTTGGAGACTGGAGCTATTCCTATTGGGCCATCTTGCTCCGCCCCCTGATTTGCATATGTTGAACCAACCTTGCATCTTGGGGATAAAACATACTTGACTGTGGTGTATTAGCTTCTCAATGTGCTGCTAGATTTTGTTTGCTAGTATTTTATTTAGGATTTTTGCAACTATATTCATCAATGATACTGGCCTGAAGTTTTCTTTTTTTTTTTTTTTTTTTTTTTTTGTTTTATTTTGTTTTTCTAATCTGCCAGGTTTTGGTATCAGGATGATTATGGCCTCATAGGATGAGTTGGGGGAAGTCCATCTAGCACAATTTTTTTCAAATACTTTCAGTAGGAAGGGTATCAACTCTTGTTTGGTGTTGAATAGAATTTGTCTGTGAATCTATATGGTCCTGGACTTTTCCAGGTTGATAGGCTTTTTATTACTGATTCAATTTTGGAACTCATTATTGGTCTGTTCTGGGTTTCACTTCCTTCTTGTTTCAATCTTGGGAAATTGTATGTTTTCAGGAATTATTCTATTTCTGGTAGATTCTTAAGTTTGTGTGCATAGACATGTTTGTAATAGTTTCAGAGGGTTTTTTGTTTTTTGTTTTTTGTTTTTTTTTGCATTTCTGTGGGGTCAGTGGTAATGTTCCCTTTGTCACTTCTGATTGTGCTTATTTGGATTTTCTCTCTTTTATCTTTGGTAATCTAGCTAGTGGTCTATCAATTGTACTCACTTAAAAAAAAAAAAAAACTTCTGGTTTTGTTGATCTTTTGTATTATTTTGCCTCATGTTTTTCATTCAGTTCAGTTCTGATTGTGGTTATCTCCTGTCTTCTGCTAGCTTTGGAGTTGGTTTTTTCTTGCTTTCCTAGTTCCTCAAGGTGTGGTGTGAGGTTGTTAATTTGAGATCTTTCTAATTTTTAATGTGGACATTTAGTGCTATAAAATTTCCTTTTAACACTGCTTTGACTCTGTCCCAGAGACTGTGATATGCTTTATTCTCATTAGTTTCAGAGAATTCCTTTATTTCTGCCTTAATTTTATTGTTTACTCGGAAGTCAGTCAGGAGCAGGTTGCTTAATTTCCATGTAAGTGTACTGTTTTGAGTGATGTTCTTAATGTTGATTTCTATTTTCATTGTGCAGTGGTCCAAGACAGTGATTGGTATAATTTTTTAAATTTGCTGAGAATTACCTTACGACCAATTGTATGGTCAATTTTAGAGTATGTGACATGTGCAGATTAAAAGACTGTGTATATTCTGTTGTTTTGGGGTGGAAAGTCCTGTATGTCTGTTATGTCCATTTGATCAAGTGTCAAGCTTTAGTTATAAATATTGTTGTTAGCTTTCTGTCTCGATGATATGTCTAATACTGTCAGTGAGGTGTTGAAGTCTCCCACTATTATTGTGAGGTCATCTAAGTCTCTTCATAGATCTCTAAGAACTTGTTTTATTTATCTGGGTGTTCCAGTATTGGGTGAACATATATTTAAGATAGTTAGGTCTTATTTAATTGAACTTGCTATCATTATGTAATTCCCTTGTTTGTCTGTTTTCGATCATTGTTGAATTGAACTCTATATTGTCTGAAATTGGAATAACAACCTCTGCTTTTCTTTGATTTTCCATTTACTGGTAAATTTTTCTATATCACTTTACTTTCAGTCTATGGGTTTCATTACATATGAGATGGGTCTCCTGTAGACCACATGCTGCTGAGTCTTGCTTCTTTATCTAACTTGCCACTCTGTGCCTTTTTAATTTGGGGCATTTAGCCTGTTTACATTTGAAGTTACTATTGATATGTTCAGATTTGATCCTGTTATCATGTTGTTAACTGTTTATTATGCAGGTTTGATTGTGTAGGTGCTGTATAGTGTCACTGGCCTATGTGCTTATGTGTGTTTTTGTGGTGTCCAGTAATAGTCTTTTGTTTCCATATTTAGCATTCATTTAAGGATCTCTTATATGACAGGTCTGGTGGTGACAAATGCCCTTAGCATTTGCTTCTCTAAAAAGGGTCTTATTTCTCCTTTGCTTATGAAGTTTAGTTTGACTGGATATGAAGTTCTTGGTTGGAGTTTCTTTTTTTTTTTTCTTTCTTTTTTTTTTTTTTTTTTTAAGAATGCTGTGTATAGTCCCCCAATCTCTTCTGACTTGCAGGACGTCTGATGGAAGGTCTCCTGTTAGCCTGATTAGGTACCCTTTCTAGGTGACCTACCACTTCTCTCTAGCTGCCTTTATTATATTTTTGTTCATGTTAACCTTGGAGAGTCTGATGATTATGTGTCTTGGGGATTGACATTTTCCATAGTGGCTAACAGGAGTTCTCTGTACTTCTTAAAATTAAATGTTGGCCTTTCTAGTAAGGTTGGGAAAATTTTCATGGATGGTATCCTCAAATGCTTTTCAACTTGCTTACTTTCTTTCCCTCTCTTTCAAGGATGTCAATGAGTCACAGATTTGGTCTCCTTAAATAATGTCATATTTCTTGGAGGTTTTGTTCATTCCTTATTGCTATTTGTTCTTAGTTTTTGTCTGACTGAGTTAATTTAGAGAATCAGTCTTTGAGCTCTGAGATTCTTGCCTCATTTGGTGTATTCTGCAGTTAATACTTGCAATTGTATTATGAAATTATTGTAGTGTGCTTTTCAGCTCTATCGGTTCAAATTTCAGGTTCTGTGTTGTTTTATTGTAGTTCTTAATTTCCTTGGATTGGGTTTCGACTTTCTCCTGAATCTTGATAATTTTATCCAGATTCTGAATTTTATGTCTGTAATTTAAGCCATTTCAGGTTTGTTAAAAACCATTGCTGGGGAACCAGTGTGCTTGTTAGAAGGTAAGAAGATACTCTGGCTTTTGAGTTGCAAGAGTCTTTGTGCTATTTTGTTTTCCCCCATCTGTGTGGACTGATGTTTATTTCATCTTTGAAGTTGGTGTCATTTGGAAGGGTTTTATTACTTTGATCTTCTTTGAGGCCGTTAGGTGTTTTATTGTGGTATAGATTAGATTAAGTTCATTGGATTCAATTCTGGAAGATTTCAGGGGGCCAAGGCTCAGTTTAGCTCTTCTGGGCTGTGTGCTGTAACTCTGGAGAGCTGGTACTGGTCTCCCAGCTTTGTTCTTTCAGCTCTTGAAGTTAGAACGTGCTACGATGAAGGAGCCAAGGTGTTCCTGGTCTGCTGGCCCCAAAAATCCAATGAAGGATGCCAGTCAAAGCACTTCATTTAGGTCATGGCAATGGGATTTGTGCTCACTCACATGTGCCAGCAGCCACAGTAGGTAGCAGGTTCCACATGCATCAGCTGGGGTGCAACAACAACAGGAGTAGGTCAGAGGTGGTTTTGCATACGTTCAGGCTGGCAGCAATGGTGTGGTTGGGCACCAGTAGGTGTGAGGTGGCAGTGGAGGCACCAGCATCTCTCCACACACTCGTGTGGTGGTGCAGTCGGGGCAGGGCACCAGCAGGGACGAGTGCGCTGGTATCCATGCATGCACTTGTTCCAGAAGTGGCAGCAGCATGATGGGGGTGGGGCACCAGCAAGAAGGATTCTGACATCTGTGAACAGCACTTGTGCCACAGCAGTGATGGCATGCCCACATATTAGTGGCACGGCACACTGGCGGACTTGACAAAATGTTGGGGTGTACACACATATATGTGCCATTATCAGAGGATAGACAAAATCACCCACATGCGTGTACTGTCAAAGTGGTTGTTGGAAATGTACATGGGTGAGTATGTGCCGGCCAGGTGGAAGGGGGAGTCTACAGTGGGAGAAGGCTGTGACATGCTGGTCACGTCAAAGGTGGATGCTCTGCTGCAGCTCTACAATGGTTAGGTGTCATCTGCAACAATAGAACTACGATGAAGACACCCCAGGATGTACCTTGGTTGTTCATCCAAGGCTACAATGCAATAGGCATGGCCAGGCTGGGGCAGCAGACAAAGGGAGGTGCTCTCAAATTTTACTGGCCTTGTCCCATAGGCCAGAGGGCCCTGAATGTCCAAGTCCAACAACCCTCAAAAGGCTAAAGTCACCTAGAGGAGCTTAGGGAGCCTTGGGGAATGGGTGCCTGTTGCCACACTCTACTGCAGCCATTCCTGTGCTAAACCCTCTGGGCTACATATAGGCTGTAATCCTGCCTGTGCTACCTTTCTAAGCAGCTCTTCCTGCCAGCTCAAGTGTCTGTGGTGGTCATGGGGTCTTTTGCAGCTAAGAGTCTGAGGTCCATAGTAAAAGTGGATCACTCCCATCTGTTCAATTCACCCCTTCCCTAAGAGTCACTGGTGGCCGGGAGTGGGTGCCTATGCTGGGCAGCCCCTCACAGTGTTCCTGGCTTCTTTCAGTCCATTGTTTGCAACCTCCCTCCCTCCATTCTTAATGCCTTCCCTCTGCATATCTACTATGAGAGTGCCAGTCTTCTCAGTGTTCCAGTCCATGGTGAGAGATGTTCTTCTGGGCTGTGTCTTCTCAGCCATCTTGGCTCCCTCTGCTAAAAATTTAGAAGGGATATGTCAGATTTTACCTAAACATGATGCTCCATGATAATTTTGAATATATTTACAACAAATTATATCCTACAATAATCGTTCAAATGATACAAATGCTATTAAGAGCTTCTGTATGCAATACTTTTACCACATAAAATATCTGATAATTCTATATAAATTTCACTACTTAACTACAGTATACTATACTAAAATTTTCTCTTTGAATTGACTAACCATTAAAAAAATGCTTTCCACATTGATAATTATAATAGTTATATACATGGTTACACAAACACACACTTACGAATCACACTAGTATTTTTCAATTTAATTGAACAGACTCTAGTTACAACTATTTATTATTACATTCTAACTGATTGCTTATGATTGATTTAAATTAGAATCAAATTGCTGATAATTTGGATGTAAGTATCTGTGTGCATTGGGAATGATTATGTAAGAGATGACTCTATTATATGCTTTATATGCCAATGTGGTTTGTGTGAATTAGTTACAAACATGGTTAAGAAGATCAAGATGTCTATTACAGAATATTTTATTTGCATTTATCTATTCTGATAATTTGTCTCTATATTAAATGATTGTTTAAATTCACAAACAAATTTGTTATGACTTTAAAAATTCATCTTCATTTCTGTTCTCTCTTACACTTTTATTGAGGGCATTATCCCACTGTAGAAAGATACCCAGAGATCTTGCACTAAGGGAAAAAAAAACAAACAAATCAAATAACAACAAAAGCATACTTAAATTAGCCGAACTATAGCTCATCTAATCTCCAGTAAATATTTGAGTTTGCATATTTTAGCATCACTTACACATTATTTATTTAATTTTGCTTCTTACTCCTTCCTAAATAATGTGAATTATTTGAACATAGGAGCCTCTATATCCCTGGTATTTTTAGAACTTCTCTGCTTTAATAGTTGACGCTTAATATATATATGAAAGTGAATACTTTTCCTAAACAATTTTTTAGTTTTAGTAGTAAGACATTAAAAGTGATTCTTTGGGTTTGAATTATGCTCCTTTATAATATTTTTGACTGTATGATTCATATAGTCACACACACACACGAACAGATAATCAGAGTTTACTTTAAAACTTCAAGCAAGTTATGGTTTAGGGATTATTTGAAGAAGATTTGGTTATATATAGCAATTAACTATGAATGATATTTTGCAAAAGTACCTTGTTAAGACCCTTTTAAATGGCCATTCAACGGTAAAATAACAAGTTAAATTAAACATAATTTGTTGCATCACATTATCTTAGTCGTAATTTTTGTAATTTATAATCTCTGTGTAACATGTTTTGCACAAAGATTTCAATTAAAATTTCATTTTTAAAATTTTAAAATTTATTTTACATATTACATGCAATAAATTAGTGTTTGAAAAATTAAACACATTTGTGCATATATTCACGTAAATATATGATTATCTGCATTTCATTTCAAAAATTTCCAAATCGATACTATAAATATAAATATTAATTTTTCTCAATTTATTATATGTAATCTTAAGCTCATCTTTCTAATCCTCCCTTTCACACAAATGTTACTCATTTATTCATGAAGGTATCAAATATTTTTCAATATCTCCTCTCTAGTAGGTATCGAGCATAGGTTAATTATAATATAACTGCACTTGGTATTTTCCTTATAGTCAGTATTATTTATATAGATACCACAACATCTCTGCATCATGGCAGTGATTCAGAATTTATTTTGAAGGGAAAGGCAAGAAACATATTAATATCTTGAGATTAAAATATATTTCAAAAAACAAAAGTGAAATAGCAAATAAGTGGTAAAATTATAGAGATGAAGATTAAATATAGACTAAAGGGATGGCGTCAGTTTATGTAACATTATTACATATCATTCAGTAGCACTCTGTTTCTGTTCTCAGTTGTTGAAACCAGAAATCTGAGCACCAAAATTGTCCTTGCTTTCACCCATGTAACCCATTTCCAATTAGACATCTGTCTTGTCAATTCTACCATCATAAAAAAATATTTATGAAGTGTTCCCTTCTCTACATTTGATTTCCTTGGGGCTAAGCAACAGCAACAAAAGCCAAAATTGACAATGGGATCTAATTAAACTAAAGAGCTTCCGCACAGCAAAAGAAACTACCATCAGAGTGAACAGGCAATCTACAGAATGGGAGAACATTTTTGCAATCTACTCATCTGACAAAGGGCCAACATCCAGAACCTATAAAGAACTCAATCAAATTTACAAGAAAAAAACAAACAACCCCATCAAAAAGTGGGCAAGGGATATGAACAGACACTTCTCAAAAGAAGACATTCATACAGCCAACAGACACATGAAAAAATGCTCATCATCACAGGCCATCAGAGAAATGCAAATCAAAACCACAATGAGATACCATCTCACACCAGTTAGAATGGCGATCATTAAAAAATCAGGAAACAACAGGTGCTGGAGAGGATGTGGAGAAATACGAAAACTTTCACACTGTTGGTGAGACTGTAAACTAGTTCAACCATTGTGGAAAACAGTGTGGCAATTCCTCAAGGATCTAGAACTAGAAATACCATTTGACCCAGCCATCCCATTACTGGGGATATACCCAAAGGATTATAAGTCATGCTGCTATAAAGACACATGCACACATATGTTTATTGCGGCACTATTCACAATAAGAAAGACTTGGACTCAACCCAAATGTCCATCAGTGACAGACTGGATTCAGAAAATGTAGCACATATACACCATGGAATACTATGTAGCCATAAAAAAGGATGAGTTTGTGTTCTTTATAGGGACATGGATGCAGCTGGAAACCATCATTCTCAGCAAACTATCGCAAGAACAGAAAACCAAATACTGCATGTTCTCACTCATAGGTGGGAACTGAATAATGAGATCACTTGGACACTGGAAGGGAATCATGATACACTGGGTCCTATTGTGGAGAGGTGGTGGGGAGGGATAGCATTAGGAGATATACCTACTGTAAATGACAAGATAATGGGTGCAGCACACCAACATGGCACATGTATACATACGTAACAAACCTGCATGTTGTGCACATGTACCCTAGAACTTAAAGTATAATAAAAAAATTTAAAAAGAAATTAAAAAATAAAAACAAAACTATGCCACTTAAGAGTTGGATTTTTGGAACCATAAACAAGATTTATAGACCACTAGCTAGATTAGCAAAGAAAAAAAAAAAAACGAAAATCCAAATAATAAATGACAAGGATAATATTACAACAGGTGCCACAGAAGTACAAAAGATCTTAAAGACTATTATGAACACCTCCATGCACACAGATTATAAACTTTATAGGAAGTATCTAAATTTTTGGAAACACAAAGCCTTCCAAAATTGAAATAGGAAGAGAATGGAAACCCGAACAGACATATGACAAGTTCTGAAATTGAATAAATAATAAGAAAAGCTACCAACCAAAAAAAATCCTGAACCAGAGATTCCCGGCTAAATTCCACCAGACATATACAAAAGAACTGATACTAATCATGTTGAAACTATTCCAAAAAATGGAGGAGGTGCTCCTCCCTAACTCATTCTATGAAGGCAGCATCATCCTTATAACAAAAGCCAGCAAAGAAACAACATTAAAAAAAAAAAAAAAAAAAAAAAATCAGGTCAATAGTCCTGATAAAAACGGATGCAAAAATCTTCAACAAAATACTAGCAAACTGATTCCAGAGGCATATCAAAAAAAAAAATACGCCACAATCAAGTAAGCTTTATTCCTGGGATGCAAGGCTAGTTCAATATATTCAAATGTGGTTTGACACATAAACAGAATTAAAAACAAAACCACATGACCACTTCCATAGATGCTGAAAAGCATTTCTGTAAAATACCATATTCCCTCATGATGATAAACCCTAAACAGATTAGGCATTGAAAGAACATATCTCAAAATAATGAGGGCCATCTGTGACAAACTGACAACCAACATGGTATTGAGTAGGCAAAAGCTACAATCATTCCCCTTGAGAACTGGAACAAGACAAGTATGCCCACTCTCATCACTCCATTTCAACATAGCACTAAAAACCCTTGCCAGAGAAATCAGTCAAGAGAAAGAAATGAAAGGCATCCACATAGAAAATGAAGTCAAAACCTCTGTCTTCTCTGATATGCTTCTATAACTAGAAAATATAAAGACTCCACCAAAAACTCCTAAAATTGATAAACAACTTCAGTAAAGTTCCAGGATACAAGATCAGTGTATAAAAATCAGCAACATTTCTATACACCAATAACATTCAACATGAGAATCAAATCAAGAATACAATGTTATTTAAAATAGCCACACACAAAAACATGAAATGCATAGAAGTACAGCTAACCAAGGATGTAAAAGACCTCTACAAAGAGAACTACAATACATTGCTGAAAGAAATCAGAGATGACACAAATGGAAAAACATTCCATGCCCATGGATTGGAAGAATCAAAATCATTAAAATAGCCATACTGCCCAAAACAATTTACAGATTCAATGTAATTCCTATCAAACTATCAATGTCATTTTTCACAGAATTAGAAAAACCTATTCTAAACTTCCATGAAACCAAAAAAACAACCTGAATAACCAAAGCAATCCTAAGCAAAAAGAACAAAGCCAAATGCATCACATTATCTGACTTCAAACTATATTACAAGGCTACAGTAACCAAAACAGCATAGTACTACAAAAACAGACATGTAGACCAATGGAACAGAATATAGAACCAAGAAATAAAGCTGCATACCTACAATCATACTAACTTTGACAAAGTCAATAAAAAGAAGCAATGTGAAAATAACTCCCTAATCAATATATGGTGCCGAGAAAATTGGCTAGACATATACAGAAAATGAAACTGAACCCCTATTTTGCACCACATACAAAAAATAACTCAAGTTGGGTTAAGGATTTAAATGTAAAACCTACATAAATTCTACTGGAAAACCTAGGAAATATCCTTCTTGAAATTGGTCTTGGCAAAAAATTTTTGACTAGGTCTTCAAAAGCAATTGCTACAACACCAAAAATTGGCAAGTAAGACACTAAAGAGCATATACAAAACAAAAGAAACTATCAACAGAGTATTCACACAGCCTACAGAATGGGAAAAAATGCAAAATGCGTTTGACAAAGGTCTAATATCCAGAATTTATAAGAACTTAAAGCAAATAAACTAGCAAAAACAAATAACCTGATTAAAAAGTGAGCAAAGGACATGAACAGACAATTCTCAATAGAATGCATACAAGTGGCCAAGAAACATATGAAAAATTTCTCACCATCACTGATTACCAAAGAAGTGCAAATAAAAACCACAAAGAGACACCATCTCACACCAGGCAGAATGGCTATAATTAAAATGCCAAAAAATAACAAATACTGGTGAGGCTGGTGAGAGAAAAAGGAACACTTACATACTGCTAGTGTGAATACAAATTGGTTCAGCCAGTATTAAAAGCTATTTGAAGATTTCTTAAATAACTTAGAACCACCATTTGACCCAGGAATCACATTATTGGGTACATACTTAAGGAAAATAAAATTGTTTTACCAAAGGACAGTCACATTTGTATGTTCATTGCAGCACTGTTCAAAATAGCAAAGCCATGAAATCAACCTAGGTGCTCACCGATGCTGTATTGGATAGGGAAAATGTACATATACTCAATGAAACACTACACGGCCATAGAAAAGAAGGAAATAACGTCCTCTGAAGCAACATGAATGCAGCTGGATGCCATTATACTAAGTGAATTAATGCAGGAACAACAACAACAAAAAGTGCTTCATGTTCTCACTTACAAGTGGGAGCTAAATATTGGGTGCCCATGGACATAAAAAGGGAGAAACTAGATGATGGGGACTACTACAGTAGGGAGGTAGGTAGAGAGGTGTGGGTTAAAAACTATTAGGTTGCTGCAAAAGTAATTGCGGTTTTTACTGCAATTACTTTTGCAGCAACCTAATACATATCAAATAATATACTCACGACCTGGGTGACAGGATCCATACTCCAAACCTCAGCATCTTGCAATATAGCCATGTAAGAAACCTGCACATGCATCCCGTGAATGTAGAAAAAGCTGCAAGTATTTTAAACACACACACACAAACATATATTTCTCACTGAAAGACCTTTAGATGATGTATTTCTTGTCTTCTTAACTGGGATCTGTAGGATTTGATTCCACAGGGGTGGTTGGATTCAGGTCTCTTTAACATATTTTTCAGTCTAGATTGAGGATCTTCCTGGCACATGAACTTCTTATGGTGGGTGGAAGAACCACATGAAGGCAAGTGAAAATCTGTGATATCACTTAAGTTACTGAGAATAAACTAGCACATTGTTGCCTTTCTTACATTTCCTTGACCAAAGCAAGTCCTATGACCAACCTCAATATCAGTTACCAAGGAAAGTATACTTCACTGGCTTAAATGTAAGAAATTTCGAAGTCACAAGGCCAGGGAATTCTATTAACACAATTGCAGACTAGCTTGAGGGACACTAATACTTCCTCAGCTAAATTAATAAGCTTTTTCCTGTTGTTCTTAGCTACCACTTTCAGTCATCAGTTAACAATTATTTTTGACACCTCTTTAAAAGTCAAGATTTTAAAATTCAAAATTGTCTAGAGTAACTACGCTGCTTAGAAATAATTTAGTGAGTTGCTATAATATTTAAGATAATGTTGGATATCACATCACCTACAAGGTCTTTTAGTATCTGGTCTTGTTTATCTCTCTACTTTCCTCTTCTTGACCCAACCAACTCTTCCATAAATACGTTCCTTCTGCTGACACTTCATTTTAATTGATTCCACTTCATTTATTTTATCATAAAAGTTAAGCTTCTCCTAAGCTAGGAAGACTTTATATGACTCTTTCTAATCCAGATTATCAGCTTCTTTGACATTCACTTGTATCATGTAGTTTTCATGCCTTTTTCATAAGACTTATCACATAATAATATATTTAATAATATATAGGTATACTTCTCTTACTCCAATACTAAGTTATACTATATTGTATATTATTTTAAAGTAGGATCTATACTTCTTAAATTCTCTGAAACTGATATATAGCACATAATAGAAAAAATAATTTATTGCACCTCTACTAAATACGTTACAAGTAACCAAACTAAGAGCTGCATTGGGTACAAAATTGCATAACACAAGTACCCTATCCTCAAGAAGTTTTTAATGTGGTAGGAAAAATAAGATTCATAAAATGTTGTAAAATAATAAGATTTGTATTAGTGGTGCAAATTAATCATGTGTGTATGTTACAATGTGTGTTTGTTAGTACAAGACCATTGTTATACTGATTATTGCTTAGACGTGTGTGTGTGTGTGTGTGTGTGTGTGTGTGTGTGTGTGTGTGGTGGAGTCTCACTTTGCCACCCAGGTTGGAGTGCAGTGGCAAGATCTCAGCTCCCTGCAGCCTCCATCTTCAAGGTCCAGGCAATTCTCTCACCTAAGCCTCCCAAGTACCTGGGGTTACAGACACCCGCCACCATGCCTGGCTCATTTTTTTTTTTTTTTTTTTGACAATCAATGTCCAGTTTATTTAATTGAATATCATCACACATAAACAACAACACACAATTTTGCACTACTCCCTACCTCAGGCTTAATCAGAACCAAGGCAAAGAAAGTCATGTTGGCCAGGCCAGTCTCAAACTCCTAATCTCAGGTCACCCACCCGCCTTGGCCTCCCAAAGTGCTGGGATTACAGGTGTGAGCCACTGCACCCTGCCGCTTGCATATTTGTTAGATATTTTATGTGGAATGCTAGGTCACTGGGTTTTTTTAAACAGATTAATGAAATGATCAAAATTATGCTTTATAAAAAATTTAACGAGTGATATATGAGGAATAAACTGAAAGATACATTTAGGGAATAGTTGAAGCCATTGACAAATTATGCAAATATTCTAATCATAGGCTTACACTCTTCAGCGCATGCTGATTTTGAAGGATTCATAGACTGATGAAACTCACAGAATACAAGTACTAGAAAGGACACTAAAGATGGTCTCATACAATTACCTCAATTTGTTTTTTATGTTCTTGAGGTTCAGTTTTGCTATGTGTACCATATCAGCTTCATGACATTTTAACATTTGAAATGAAAATACTGGGTCAAGCCCCTAGATAACTTTAAAAGCAAAATAATGAAAATACACACAGACTTAAACCAAGTATTATCATAGTATAAAAGGGTACTTGTCAACTGATAATCTTCAGTGCAGAAGAATTACAAATAAAATATATAGATACTCCACCCTAAAGAGCCAGTAGCATAACTCCCCATTTTTAAGTATAGGTGCACATAGTGACTTTTTTCCAAAGAGATCATTATAGAAAGAGTGGCAAAAAAGGAGAAGAGAACTCTACAGTGGAGAAACCTGAAAAATAACCAAGTTCAACGTCAATGGTCATAAATCATGTTGATAACACGTACTCTTGATGTAATGTGATAAATTTGACACATATGTGATATTCCTCCCACAAACCCGTATCTCTATTCTAATGATGAGTAGAATATTATACATATTCTAATAAAGAGGCATCTTGCAATATACTTGACTGGTATTCCTAAATATGTGAAGGTCATCAAATCAGAAAAGTCTAAGAAACTGTCACAGCCAAGAGGAACTGATGGAATCATGGAAATTAGTATAATGTAGTATCCTGGATAAGATCCTGAGACAGTAAAAGGACATAAGGTAAAAACTAAGAAAATTTGGATAATGACTAATTTTAGTTAATTATAAGTTATCAGCATTGGTCCATTAATGGTGAGAAATACAAATCTAACATACTAACCTAAGATGGTAATAACAGAGGAAACAGTGTGGGAGTCCATATAGTAACAGTATTATCAGCTCAATTTTTTCTATAAATCTACCACTGTTCTAAAAAAAGTTTGTTTTAATTGCAAAGTCAACAAAGTTATGAAATACTTAAATTATGGAATGATGTCTTCATAATATTAATAGTATTAATAGTATTTAGAGAAAGAAACCTATTCACTGTAATTGTTTAGCATGTTAGCTGTTATTCCAGGTATCTTAACATAGTTACCTTTTATTCCATTTGGTTTCTTTTGAGTTTTTGGATATTATTAAATTGCGTGTGTGTGTTTGTATGTGCATAACCATTCTTATTTTATACTATGACCTATAAGAAAACCAAAAGGAAAAATGTGAAAGTGATTTGTAGAATCAGGTATTCTAATATTATTATTTAATCACAAGCTTATCTGATCAGTAATAGTTATTTGATAATTGATTAACTACTTTGGATTAACACTTGTCTTTACATACTTCAATAGAGAAGTTATGAATTTTAGATGGCAGTAAAATTTGTGCTGCGTATGTGAAGCACAATATAAGACTTGTACTCTTGTACAGTCTCAAAAAACACTATCATTCAATTATTTATAGTGTTCACCTGGTATACCTCCAGAAAAGTTCTGATTAATTTATATCTTTATGCAGGTAATTTAAGTCATTTTTTTATTGTGCATGATTAGTAGTTTCTCCATGTTAAATGAAATCTGTTTTTAGTTGTTCAAACAAAAGAAAATTATGCTTCTTAAATTTTTCACAATCAACCAATATCTAACTAACCTAAGTGTCCCTCCTCCTTTTCTTTTAATCTTATCAGGGGCCTAATGATTTTCCTTTACTTTTCCTTAAATAGGTCAATTAATTACTTCCTCTCTAACATCCATTCAATAACACATACAAAGCACTCTATTTTCAAATAAGGAATATATTTGAGTGTTTAATTCACATCTTGCCATCAGTTCACCTTGATTTCCCTATGTCAAAAATCAGCCTAATTTTATCTATATTTGACTTAATATATTACAAATAGAGGCTACTTATAGTTCTTACAGGAGAATAGTTTTTCATTCTCTAATAGTTTTTTAATTGTTTATTTAAAAGTTAACTATAGTATAAAAGTATATATTCTAGGAAAGTCTCTAAAGTAGTATTAATTAAATTTAGGCCAATGTCCCATTCTTATCCAATCTGATTTTGTGATGATGACAAATATTTCAAAGTCAAAGAGAAATCTCTGACAAATTTTAAGATGCCCACAAAATTCTAATGCAACAATAACTCCTTGTTTAACATTAGATTCCTAGGTTGCACAATAAAACAGTGCAGTTAAAATAGTAAACATGTTTTCTGGACATAAAATCTACATGTTAAGCAGGCTATTATATTTCTATAAAGCGCAAAATTTTGCTGAAAAAATTAGTTTTCAGAATAAAATTTAAAAATTAATTCATGGTACATATTTGTTTATTGTTATACATTTATGGTAACATAACATTTCTAAAATATTTTATACATAAATGTGCAATATCTTTTTAGATTGTATAACTTATCAAAACATCTCAATTTATAGTTAAAAATAAAGCTACATATTCTGATGGACTTAAAGATTCAATATAAAGTTTAAAATAAAAATTTAAACATTAAAATACAAATTTAAACATTATAGGTTTAAAAGTATTTTAAATAATTATTATAAAATAGGTTTATTGATTGGACCTAATATAAAATAAGTTTATTGATTGCTCAATGATAATACTATAATTTCAAACAAAATTGCAATACTTTATATGTGTGTATATGTGTATGTACAAATCAATAGCTTAATTGTAAAATGTATGTGGAAGAACAAAGAAAAAGAATTATCCAAAGCAAAAGTGGACCACTTGAGGTCAAGAATTCGAGATAAGTAAGCCTGAACAACATGGTGAAACCGCGTCTCTATTAAAAATACAAAAATCAGCCAGGTGTAGTGGCGGGCGCCTGTAGTCCCAGCCACTTGGGAGGTTGAGGCAGGAGAACTGCTTGAACCCAAAAGGCCAAGCATGCAGTGAACCGAGGTCGTGTCGCTACGCTCCAGCCTGGGCGACAGAGGGAAACTCTGTCTAAAAAATATAAAACAAAATAAAATAAGTTACTAGCAAGTACACAGTTACATCCAAGCATACAATGCACAATGCAATAAAGGAAGCATCAGAGTGAACAGACAGACATATTTCACATATTTCACAGAGTCTGGCTTTCTGGCCCAGGCTGGAGTGCAGTGGCGCGATCTCAGATCACTGCAAGCTCCGCCTCCGGGTTCACGCCATTCTCCTGTCAGCCTCCAGAGAAGCCAGGACAACAGGCGACCGCCACCATGCTGGGCTAATTTTTGTATTTTTAGTACAGACGGGGTTTCACCATGTTAGCCAGGATGGTCTCGAACTCCTGACCTCGTGATCCGCCTGCTTGGGCCTCCCAAAGTGCTGGGATTACAGGTTTGAGCCACTGCACCCGACCAGCAATGGGAATATAAGTTGATGCTTAGAAACTTGTCTTCAAATTTCACATAAATCAAATTTTTAATTCTGTGAAAAGCTTAGCTTAATGGAGTGGGCTTCCCATTATCCTATGCATACCCAAACTAATCAAAGTATAAAGTAATAAAATATATATGGTGCCTTGTGCTGTATTTTATGCAAATACTTGTGATTACTTTGAACAGTTTTACTTTAAGGTCTTCTGACAGAATCATGCAAAAACAAACCCAGCAGAAATTGGCTTTTTTTTTTTTTTTTTTTTTTTTTAATGAAAGCTTAGAGATGATTCATTTTGTTGTTGTTGTGACTTTGAAATTTGGTATTTACAGTTATTTAAAAACTTGATGAGAGGTTCAGTAGCTCCAAAGACAATGAGTTTTTCTGAAGAATGATTTAACGACCCTGGCTGGCAACGATTGTCTGCAAGATCAGAAGACCTGAAACATATCAACTCTCTCAACAAATTTTGAAAAAAGAGTCATGTTGCCAAACAATATTATGTTTAAATTAAACACAAAATTTGTATCCCATATATAAATTCAATAACTAGAATTTTATCCAATCACTTGTTTCTATTTTCTAACCAAGTGAGTACCTGAATAAGAAAAGGGTCATAACATTTTATATGTTTGCATATGTGTGTGTTTATATGTATGTATGAGAATTTTAAATATTTATGTTGCTATCAAACAATACTCTTAACATAGTGTTGCCAACGAGTATTACGGATAGGAATTTTAAACCAGTTAAAGAAAAATTTAAAAGGCCCTACTTAATAGTGTTTGTAGATCTCCTTGGTGTAAATAAAAACTATCAGAGTGAGGAAGTGAGTGCACTGAATTCAGAGTTAAGATGAGATGTGCACAATTGTCTCTTGCAGGCTGGTGAGGGTCAGTGTGAATTGTCTCGAGCGTATCATTAGAAATCGAGAAGTGTAAAGTCTAAACCTAAAAATAGTTAAAATATAGAGATTATATTTTAAAATATAAATATTAAAAAGTAATCAGGATGAACTATTACTATATAATGTTAGTTCAATGAATTAGAAATGAAGTGGATATTAGCACTATTCACCCACAAGAATTAAATTAGTAACTAATATAAGTAGCCAAGATTAAAAAACAATGTATGTAGATGCCTAGGCAAAACATCGTAACTACTATTGCATTCTAAATGATTTTAAACAATTGTTTGATTTAATTCTGGAAAACTTGACCAATAAGCTCAATATGTGACATTCAGAATTCAGTCATGTAAATTTTTAAAAAATAGTCAAGAGAACATGTAATAATTAATTCACTAATTAGCTCATTAAACTTATCTAAATTTGAATATAATATATAATCACAAACAACTTGTTGACTTTCTTCCAGATAAATTTTAAAACTAGCTGAAAGCTCAATCTAAAGAGAAGTTTGAGATTCCTTAATGAGGACGATAATAACATGAGACGTATCAAAAAGATGCTGCCCAGATTTTTTAAACTATAATTTCATTCTATAATGTCCCATATGCACAAAATAACAGTTTTCAAGACAGTTTAATGCCTTTTTAAATTAAAGAGGTATATTAAAGGAAAATAATTTTAATAATGCCCTCATTTTATTTCTTTCTGTAAAGATTATCCATGTTATAATCATGCAAAAATTGTGTTAATATTTTTAAGAGGAACAATAGTAGCATCAACATATGTAAAGACATTGGAATACATGTAATAAACTATGTGAACATTAAAGAAAAACACATGTTCTCTGCTGACTCTTCCACACAAGACACCTACAATCTGTTGATCAACCAGAGTTGACTATACAAATTACTTTAGCAAATATGAATCCACTTTGACAGTATCTCAGTAGTGTCTCAGAAAGGGGCATTAAGGAAAGATATTCATGAGTTTTGTTTGTTTGTTTGCTTGTTTGTTTGTTTGTTTTTCTGAAGTGGTTTAGTGTGAATCAGTCAAGACATTAACCTGGTTGAGACTGGGCAAATTCAGTGGCAGATATTGGAAGGTAAGAGGCTTGATGCAAGTTTTTAAATGCAATTTGTTGTCCTGAGAAGAAAGCTCTTGGTTAAGAATGGCAACCTATCAATAGAGGGAAAAAAAAAAATTCAAACATTTGTTATATTACACAGGCAATTTAAAGTTTAAGTTATAACAATGTGGTGAAGAATGTGGCCCCAATTTTCAATGATGTTTCATATTCATGGAGTTACTCCTGAAATCAATCAACAGATGTACTGCATTCCAAATGGAATCCTTGCTGTTTTTGTATATTTATGTGCATACACACATGCATAATTTGACCAGCTGATGTTAATGAAAATAAAAAGAATTCACACGTAGCTAAATACCTCTGAAGAGGAATTTAAAACTTATTATAGGACAAGAGTAAATAAGAGTACAGTTTGAGTACAAATGTAAAAAAAAAAAAAAGGAATCCAAAATCAGACTCATGCATTAACTGACTTATGGCACTGCTGACATGGTAGCACAGTGATGAACAAATGGTATTTTCAATGAACAGCGATGTATAAATGGAATACACCTATGAAAAAGTAATAGAAAGTTAACCTCTTACAAACATTATACCTGAAAGTAAATAATTTCAAGCGTCTTGAAGGTTGAAATGTAAAATATAAAGCAAAGGTTTGGAGAAAATAATAGAAAACAACACCTTCATGACTTTAAAGGCGGCAAATATTTTCTCTTAAATGTAACACGGAAAGTGCAACATTTTAAAAATAAAATTATTGATTAATGGGACTATATAAAATTTGTTGATCAACAGACATTTTTAAAGATGTGACCAAGCAAGCTGTAGAGCAGAAGAAGATGGTGGTATAAATCAGTCTGGCAAAAATCTCCTATCTAAGATACATAAATAACTGATAAATAAAACACAAACTATGTTTTAATTGCCATTTAAGACTTTAAATGATAGTCTTTTGTTAAAAGAATAACAAAAGAGGATATCCACATGGCTAAACAGCATAGGAAAAAATAATTTTATTAGTGACCTGGGCAATGGAAATTATACAACTGTGTGATACCTATATATCTATTGGAATGAATACCAACAACAAAAAGGAAACAAAGATACCAAGAAAAAGCTGCTAAGTGTGGGTGAGAATATGGAATGAGCAGAACCATCTTATACCTCTGTTGAAATTTAACTTGTTAAAACCTCTTTGGAAGAGTGGCAATAATTAGTGTTAAAACAACAAACAAAGCCAGATACTTGTTAAAGTGAGAAAACAGATTTTATTCAAACTGCTGCAGTAACAGGGAAAGATTAGCTCAACTCCAATCTGTGCAGAGGTGACTGGGCATTTTAAAGGGAGAATGAGGGAAAAGGGCTGCAGACTGAGCATGAGTTTAAGCAGAGTTAGAGATGTAGAAAATTACAAAAAGCAGCTCAAGAACTTGGCCAAAGTGATTAGGCCATTTGTGTCCACTAACTGGCCCTTATCAAAGTAATATTTCTACTCTTCTACAGGGACTGGAAGACAGGGGCTCTATCTTTCCTGATGATACCATTTTAGAGGGATGGTTCCCAGGACCCTTGGTTGTAGAATAAACATCTCAAATAGACAAAAGATCTACCATTGCAAGTTTCTGAAATGCTCTAAGAAAAGGGAGGTTAGGGTTTACATGAAGGTTGTGACTAAGAAACACAGAAAATTCTTTTGGTAGCATTTAGCATTCTCAAACTAGCATTGAAGGGAACTGGGGTCATCAGTCAAGTGAAAGTCCTTTGCTGGTAGGAATGATACTAGTGTTTATTCAAATGTCTTTGTGTGGGGGACAGATTAAACTGTGTTGAGAGTTGCAGTTCTTACAGAGCTGGGTTGAGGCCTATTTGAGAAGAGGGTTTAGAGAAATCTGACAGCATTACAGTCAAGGAGAGAGTCTTTGTGACTACTAAATATTAATATATGTGTATCTTACAACAGAAGAAAATTAATAAAGAGAAAGATGGAGGGTATGGCATAATAGAAAATAGTGATTATCTGACAGAATATGAGAGAATAAAGAAACACCAAACAGAAGGTTAAAAAAATAGTCACAAGAAGCCAGGCACAGTGGCTCAGGCCTGTAATACCAGCACTTTGTGGGGCTGAGGTGGGCGGATCACGAGGTCAGGAATTCGCGACCAGCCTGGCCAATATGGCGAAACCCGTCTCTACTAAAAATACAATAATTAGCCAGGTGTGGTGGCATGCACCTGTGGTCCTAGCTACTTGGGAGGCTGAGGCAGTAAAATCGCTTGAACCCAGGAGGTGGAGGTTGCAGTGAGCCGAGATCGCACCACTACACTCCAGCCTGGGTGACAGAATGAGATTCAGTCTCAAAAAAAAAAAAAAGTCACAAGATAGATTTAGATTTGATTCAAGCATATTTGTGATTACTTTAAATATCAATTGACCATATATTCCAAGGTTGTCAAGTTAGATAAACCAAAACTATTCAGCAATATGCCACTTTTTTTTTTTTTTTTTTTTTTTTTTTTTTTTTTTTTTTTTTTTTTTTGAGACGGGGTCTCGCTCTGTCGCCCAGGCTGGAGTGCAGTGGCGCGATCTCGGCTCACTGCAAACTCCGTCTCCCGGGTTCATGCCATTCTCCTGCCTCAGCCTCCCGAGTAGCTGGGACTACAGGCGCCCGCCACCTCTCCCGGCTAGTTTTTTGTATTTTTTAGTAGAGACAGGGTTTCACTGGGTTAGCCAGGATGGTCTCGATCTCCTGACCTCGTGATCCGCCCGTCTCGGCCTCCCAACGTGCTGGGATTACAGGCTTGAGCCACCGCGCCAGGCCCAATATGCCACTTTTAAGAGACATATCTGAAATATAAAACACAGAGGCTAAAACAAAGTAATAAAAATATTTATATTATATAAAATCACTGAATAAAAGAAAGCTGGTTGAGCCATACTAATATTTAGTCACACATACTCAATTTTGTGGCAAAACATTTATTACAGTAATATGTAAAATATGTCTTTTACTGTAATAAATGTGATTAATTCATTAAATGACATAATCCTACATGCATATGCATCCAACATTATAGCTTCAAAATTTATAAAGGAAGAAGAAATTGACAAATAAAAGAAGTAGAAACAGCTGTAATCAGAAAGGGAAATTTAATATATATATCAACAACTAGGAAAAGCAGAACAAATTCAGTAATGGTTAGGAATTATGAATTCAAGTAATACCTTGATCCATACAGATCCATTTTTGGAACATTGAACCAATATAACACAATGTCTTAGTCTGTACCAAGGGAGGGCCTGCTTTCTGATTAATAGATAATGCTTTCTTGCCTGTCCCCACATGGTGGAAGAGATGAATGAGTTCCTTTGGGATTATTTTATAAGGGCACTTTTCCCATTCCAGAGGGCTCCACCATTATGACATACGACCTGCGAAAAGGCTCCCCTTCCTAACACCATCACCTTGGGGATTAGGATTTAAATATATGAATTTTTGGGGAAACGCAAACATGCAGATCATAAAACAATGTTATCATTTCAAGGAGAAGTAGAACATTTAGCAAATTTGACTATATGCTAGGCCATAGAGAAATCATCAAGATATTTTGAATGATTGATGTCATATAAAATGTGTTGTCTGATCACAATGGAATTAAACAACTAGAACAATTTCTAAGTAGATGGAATCAACACAATAACCATCTGAATTATTTATGATTTAAAGGAGAAATCACAATTAAAAACAGAAAAAATTTAAACTGAATGTCAATGACAATATATGTCAACACTTATTTGACGTAACTAAAACAATGATAAAATAGAAATTTATAAGTAAAATATGTATTTAATTAAAAAGCAAGAGTACCTTTTAAAAAGTCATCTAAGGTGGTATCTCCATGGCTAGAAACATTTTAGTAACTCAGAGTAGAGAAAGGAAATAACCATTTTTCAATGAAATAGAAAGGAATGTTCAATATAGAAAATCAACTAAGCCAAAAGCTAGTTCTTAGCTTCATTAATCAAATGAATAACATGCTAGAATGAGAGTTAAAAAAAAAAAAAAAAAAAAAAAGCAGAAAGAAAACATCATAAATTGTCAATATGCCAATATAACAATGTGGGGGTGGGTTTGGGGACAAGAGGGCAGAGGGTCCTTACAGACTCTGCAGTCATTTTGAAACATAGTAACAAGATATAAAAAATTCCATCTCAAAAAATTAACAACTTAGTTAAACTGAACAAACTCCTTAAAATAAAATAAAATATAATTTGGCAAACTGATAGAACAAAATGGGCAAGTGAGCAGTCCTTCTTTATTAAAGAGATTGAATCTGTTACAAAATATGTTCTTACAAAAAAAAACTTTATCAAAAATTCAGAGGAAAATTCGCATTCTCTGTTGGTTTGAATGTGGATCTAATTGTTCTTTTCCATCCCATTGTCTCTATTTATCTCAGTACCACGGGGAGGTAAATATATTTTTTCTTCCTGGTGTATTCTGAATGATTAAGAAGAAAAAAAATTCTAAGTTAAATCTTAATTTTGCCTGTGGTCCCTAATGTCTGTTTTCACACCTTGCTATTAACACAAATAGATTTTAATTTAAATGTAATTTCCTTAGGGGATTTCAAATCAGTGAGCCACAAGTGGTTAGCACTGGTCCAAATATATTAGCATATTTAGGTACCTCTACCCTAAGGAGAGAGGTGTAACAATAGCTACATTTTTCCCTCCATATCTGCAGCATAAAATTATCTTAGCTTATTATATGTATTTGCTATAATAAATTCTACCATTTCCCACATGTTTCAAAACCCAGTGCATGTAATACTTGGTTATTTTCTGGGAAGTGAAAGGTGGTAAAAGTCAGGAAGGAATTTTTTGCATCTTTAAAAATATGACTTATTTTTAAGAACCTACATGGAACCATGATGATTGCATAGAGGAGGATGATGATAACATTGATAATGATAAATCCAGTACCAAAGACAATTAAAATGCATGATAGGTCATTGTCTCTAATTTATTTTCATTAAAAATAAAGCTTTCAGGAGTCTTTGAATAAATCTTGAAGCATTTTTAGAGACAAGTTTAGCTCTAGACATAACAACTGGAGCATTTTATTAAATAGCTGAGCTGTGCTCCACAGTTTCAATCTCTAGGCTTATAACAGAATTCCTGATTTCTTTATGTTGGATTTTCTACTAATAGTACTCACAACTTGAAGCCTTTGCTCTTAGATGTTGCTTCTCTTAATGATTCCCAGTGCTCCTTAGTGCCACCTAAAGTATTAAGATATTGGTTTATCAAGTCTTCTTCATTGCCTCTTTTTGAAAGTTGCTGCTGAGCTTGAAAGTGCAGAGGAATGCTCAGAAAACCTAAGGAAGAAATTTAAGAGTAATCAGAGTGCTGTCTTTCTCCACTCCAACAAGAACAGTTTAATACACATGTGAGATTATTTTTTGCCCCTGTTGGCTTTCACTTTTATTACAACATTTTTACCAAGATTGGCTAAGTTGGTAAACAGCTATTCCAGTGTGATCTTTGTACTACTAAAGAATAGGAGATGGTGATATAAATGATACATCTGTAACTGATTTTCTTTCTCCTTAGAAATCAGCCTCCATATCAACACTGTATCTATCACAAGTCCTTTTCACAGTTTTGTAGTTCTAAGGCATTCAGCAAACCACAACAACAAAATTAAACCACAAAGATATAGTGCATTGATATGTACTGTATAATTTGGTCACTGAGGATCTTATAGAAGATTTTAATAAGTCTCTAAATAAGCCTAATTACCTAAGCCAAATTTATTTCCAATTTAGTATAAATAATTTGTTTTTCCAAAAAAGAATATAGTATTAATAAAGACCAGCATGCTAATCTTCAAAATATCTATAAATTAAGAAATTGGAAATACTTATTACTTGTTAGAACTATTGAATGTTTGATCATTTTACTATGAAATTTTGATGTATTATTATTCAATACACATTTTTTCTTCACTTAAGCAGCCATACTATATCCAGACATGGTTCAAACATACTAAAAGTGCCAAGCTATTACTTTATACATTGAAAAGTTTTGGAAAATGTTGATACATTAAAAAATGAAACTGCTGTTTTTATTTCTTCCTCCATGATGAGTTAGATGAGGTTTCTTACTAATTGACCAATGGGGCTTTCATCATCCTCTCAGTTTGACTAAACTTTAGATAAACCACTATCTGACTTTAGAACACAAATCTACCTTTTCTTAGAGAATTTACTTAAAAGAAACAAAAAGCTTGTCATTTTAAAGTATTTATTTACATCTTTGAAATGCAAGTATTTAAAAAATCGTCTAATTTTTACAAATTAGGACTGTCTTTCTTAAGAACCTGGAAGTCATTTACTTGAAATGTAATGCACCTGTCTCCCAGTTGCTGTGGGGGTTAGAAGTCTGAGTTTGGCGGATGTCTTTCTCTAATTTGTAAGACTACCTCCAACATGAAGATAGGAGAAAGTTCCCTTTTCCTCTGGGTAAAGCCAAGAGCCCCCACTACAACTATTAAAAACTCTCTAGCCCTTTATTTCAGTAAATTTGTGCTCTGATACGGTTAGGCTTTGTGTCCCCAGCCAAAACTCATGTTGGATTGTAATCCACCTAATTCCCCTAATCCCCACCTGTCAAAGGAGAGACCAGGTGGAGGTAATTGAATCAAGGGCGTGGTTTCTCCCACTCTGTTTTCCTGATAATGAGTGAGTTCTCACCAGATCTGATGGTTTTATAAGGGGCTCTCCCTGCCCTTTGCTCAGCACTTCTTCCTGCTGCCTTGTGAAGAAGGTGCCTTGCTTCCCGTTCACCTTGTGCCATGATTATTGTTTCCTGAGGCCTCCCCCTTCATACTGACTTGTGTCAATTGAACAACTTTTATTGATAAATTACCCAGACTTGGCCGGTTCTTCACAGCAGTACAAAAACAAACTAATACAAGCTAAGACTGTATTCTTGGGTACGGAATTGGTGGGTTCTTGGTCTTGCTGACTTCAAGAATGAAGCTGCAGACCCTCGCCGTGAGTGTTACAGTTCTTAAAGATGGTGTGTCCAGAGTTTGTTCCTTCAGATGTTCATATGTGTCCAGAGTTTCTTCCTTCTGGTGGATTCGTGGTCTCACTGGCCTCAGGAGTGAACTGCAGACCTTCGCCCTGAGAGTTACAGTTCACAAAGGTGGCAAGTCAGAGTTGTTAGTCCTTCCTGGTGGGTTCATGGTCTCACTGGCTTCAGGAGTGAAGCAGCAGACTTTCATGGTAAGTGTTACAGCTCACAAAGGTGGCGAGGACTCAAAGAGTAAGCAGCAGCAAGATTTACTGCGAAGGGTTACAGAATAAAGACTCCACAGCCTGGAATGCGACCCAACTGGGTTTCTGCCGCTGGCTGTGGTGGCCAGCTTTTACCCCCCTTATTTGGCCCCACCCACATCCTGCTGATTGGTCCATTTTAACAGAGTGCTCAATTGGTGCCTCTACAAACTGTTAGCTAGACACAGAGTGCTGATTGGTGAGTTTACAAACCTTTAGGAGACACAGAGTGCTGATTGGTGCGTTTACAATCCTTTAGCTAGACAGAAAAATTCTCCAAGTCCCCACCCATCCCGGAAGGGCAGCCAGCTTCACCTCTCACTGGCACTAGATGCAGGACTTTGCAGCACCTACCCTGGGCACTCCAGCAGCCCAGAGGGAGCTCATCCCAGACAATCAAGAGGAAAAGAGGGAAGCGAGAAAGACACGGAGACCTGCTATCATGACCGACGATCCCGGGAAGAGGGAATGGCGGTTCGTGAAGGGATTCTGCCTCTGATCAAGCCCAGTAGGCACCAGCTGGCCACGCCAAGTGCAGGGCTTGCCGAGCCCGCATTCATCTGGAACCCCCGCTGGCCCGCAAGCGCCCTGGGTAACTCCAGGTCTCGCCCGCGCCTCTCTCTTCACACTTCCCCGCAAGCAGAGGGTCACCTCAGCCAGCCGGAGAGGGGCCCTCATAGCGCAGTGGCAGGTCAAAACGCTCCTGGAGTGAGGCCAGAGCAGACGCAGAGGCTGAGGAGGCACTGAGAGTGAGGGAGGGCCGCTAGCACATTGTCACCTCTTATTCTGGCCTCTCTCCCCTATTTCAACAACCTTGAATATTATCTTCTTTGCCTGTGTAACTTTTTCTGGTATGATTTTTGCTTTGACATTATATAAATAAGTTGATATACATACTTAATATAGAAACAACTTTACCTAGAATAAAGTTTATTTGTGAGACGGTTTTAACCTTATCTCTATATTTGTTTGGTGATAGATAAATAGTTAAAAATATCTCTCTCTTTTTTGTTATTTTAGTTATTTTCTAAATATCTTTCCAGCTTTCAAAGAAGAATGCGAAATTTTTAAAACAACATTTCCCAGTTCATTTAGTGTGAAGAAAACTTTGCTACTGGTCTTTCTTTTATTTCTTTCACTTTTTGTTTTCTAACCTTGTGCCTTATTTTACTAGGTATTTTCTGTCTCATATATGGGAACGTGCTCCATACTTGTAATCCACTAGTGCACTGTGTTAGTCCAGGCTCTCCAGTGAAACAGAACCAAACTGAAACAAGAGGGAGAGACAGAGAGATAGAGGGAAAGAGAGCTAACATTATGCATATAATTTTTAAAATAAGTAATTGTCTCCCATGGTTATGAAGGCTAAGAAGTCCCCAGATCTGTTGTCAGCACACTGGAGACCTAAGAGAGTTAATGGTATAGTTGCAATCTGAGACCAAAGTTCTGAGAACCAGAAGAGTTGATGATTTAAGTTCCAGCTTAAGCCCAAGTCATGAAGGCAAAAGAAGAACAGGGTCCCAGGTTGAAGACAATCAGACAAAAACGGCAAATTATTTTTTACTCAAACTGTTTCTTCCATTCAGACCTTCAATGGATTGGAGGAGGCAATCTGCTTTACTCAGTCTGTTTTACTAATTCAAATGTTTATCACATTCAGAAACATTCTCACAGACACCACCTGGGATAATGTTTAATCAAATATCTGGGCACCCTGTGGCTCAATCAAGTTGTCACATAAAATGAATCATCAGAATTAGTGACTTGTTTTCTGTGTTGTTCAGAAAGCCTAAAATTCTGAATGGTTCAGGCTTGAATTACTTTGAAATTTTTAAATAATACATGTCACTATTCACTAGAAGTATTTATTCAGGTCATGAAACATCTAGTAAAGTTACTTACTTCAGTAGTATGCTTATTCTAAATTAATATCACTTAATAGGTTTTACAAAAAAAATTAATACCATTAATTTGCATTTGGACTCATGTTTATTTTCTGGGGAAACACATTAAAGACTTTTTTGTCATGCATAGTTACTCTGATGAAATAAGGAATTTAACTGTGAATATTTTGCTGCAATTTTCTCAATGTAAGTACAACTTTGATAAAGCACTAAAATATTATATGTCCTTTATAATCTTTCTTTAGAATGTTCCACTAAGTTTTATTCTACTTATAATAGAGAATACATTTCTTAATGAGGAAATCCAACTCAAGAGAAATATTAAAAGACATATGTAATTTTATTTATTAGACTATTATATGAGATAGCTTTAGACAGAATACTGCACTGTAAAATACAACAAAACAAACAAAAATATGTTTCCTATAATTTCTCTTTTTCTTCTACTAGTAATATAATAAATAAAAGTGATTCCATTCTTTCATTGTCAGAAACAGAATGACAGACAAGCTTGGATTTCTAATGATCCCAGGACAGATTGTTTTATCACAAGTAAGCATTTCAAATGAACTTTATTACTATTTAATAATGAACATAAGAGAAACTAAATGAAGACACTTAATTTTAAGTACTTATAATTTACTTTATCATTTAAATTTTAGCAACTTATATCTTTCAAAGTTAATTATGTAAAATATTTCTTAATATTATAGTGTTCTGTGTAGTAAGAAGAATATTAATTTAAAACACAAATCCCCACTCTCTGTCTTCCAGCACACACACAGATACACATACCATGAACAATATACACAGCTCATTGATTGATTGAGAACAAAAGCAACGGATTATTATTTATTTTTTGTTGTTTATTGTTTTACTTTGTTTTTTAAGGTTCTGACTGATATGGTTAGACTTTGTATTCCCACCATAATCTCATCTTTAATTGTAATCCCCATAATTCCCATAATCCCATGTGTCAATGTGGGGGCCAATGGAGGTAATTGAGTCATAGGGGTGGTTTTCCCCCATCCTCTTCTCATGATAGTGAGTTCTCGTGAGATCTGATGGTTTTATAAGGAGCTTTTCACTCCCTTGCTCAGTATTTCTTCTTGCTGCCTTGTGAAGAAGATGACTTGCATTTTTTACATGTTTTATGTGTTTTAGTTCTTCTATTCCTCCATTATTGCCTTATTTTTCGTTAAATAAATGTTTCTAGTATACTATACTTTATAAATTATTTTATCAGTAGTGATCCTGGGGATAATAATTAATATCTAAACTTAAAACATCTAGTCAATTAATACCAACTTAATTTTAATAATATACAAAAATATATTTAATGTAGCTTCATTTCTTTTCCCTCATTTGTACTATAATTGTCATACAAGGTATACCTTCATATGTTATCAGCCCCAGAACAGAGTTTTATCATTATGAATTTATAAAGTTAAAGAAAAATAGCAGAAAAAAAGTAATAAAATTATTGCATTTATATGTTTTATATTTTTTTGTGTGTAGCTTACCATACAGCCCTAATTCTGTTGCGTGACTCAAATTACTCTGTGCTGTTTTTATTTTACCCTGAAGAATCTCTGTCTGTTTTATTGTTGGGTTTGAAGCAATGTTTTGCTGGGTATAAAGTTTTCAATTGGCAGTATTTTCTTTAATCACTGTGACTGTGTTATCTCTCTGCTTTCTGCCCTCCATAATTTTTGTGGAGAAATCAGCTATTAATTTTATTGACAATTATTGTATTTATTAAATCATGCTTTCCTTGACTTTTTTTCTTCTACAGTTTAATGCTGATATGCTTAAGCATTGATCTCTTTGAATTTACCTTACTTGAGATTTTTTAAGCTAGTTTGATGTGTACATTATTTGTATTATTTTTTCTACTTTGAAAAGCTTCAGTTATTATTTTTAAAACATTTTTTCTATTGTTTCCTCTCTTACATCTGCAGTATTCTGTTCATATTGGTACACTTAATGGTGTCTCACTTTTTAAAAAAATTGATACTCTATTTATTTTATTCAGTTTTTTTCATTCTGTGCCTCTGACTAAATATGCTCAATTGTCCTGTTTTCAAGTTCACTTGTCTCTCTTCTGCCAGTTAAAGTCTGTTTAGCATTTTTAGTGATTTTTTTTAAAAATTTCAGTTACTTAACTTTTTAACACTTAATTTCTTTTTGTGTTTTTAAGGTAATTTCTAACTTTTTATTACTATCCTCTATTTGAGAGGACATTTTCCTTAAGCTTTTAAAAAAATCTTTCTACATAGTTTTCTGTAATTTTTTGAAAATATTTGTAATAGCTGATTTAAAGTATTTGTCTAGTAATTTCGACATCTGGGCTTCATCGAGAAGAGTTTCTACTGATTTGTTTCCTTTTATTGACCATACTTTTATGTTTCCTCATATGTCTCATATTTTATTATTATCATTGTTGTTGAAGCTGCACATTTTAAATAATTACATGTGGCAACTCTAGAATTAGAATATTCTACTACCGGGGTTTGCTGTTGCTGCTATTTGTGTTGTTATTGGTACTGTTTGTTTAATCATTTTCCTGGATTCATTCTACAAAGTCTGTATTCGTTGTCATATGTAGTTCTGAAGTCTCTGTTTGATTACATAATTAATCAGCTGCTGATTCTACAGAGATTGTCTTAATGCCTTTAAGCTGCTTTCCACCCTTTGCCAAGAGGCTCTGTGTATTTGTGGCTGGGTACTCTCTCAAGGCACTACCAGTTTTCAACTCTGCCTTAGCCTTTAATTCCTGCTTGCCCAGAGCCTCCAAGTCAGCCATAGATAAGACATTAGGACCTCCTCTTGTCTTTCCTGGGCATGAGTGCAACCTGCTCATGCATATGGCCTTCTACATCCCCAAGAATATTTTGGAACTCCTCAAATTCTCCTATGAAAAATCTCATTTTCTAAATTTTTCTTTTAGATTTTTTAAAGCAGCGTTTGTTTGCCAAAACTAGTATTACCATCTTGGGTAACTGCAGTGATACATAATTTGCGGCTAATTATTTTTGGCAAATGTTCTAATAATAGGATCTTTCATTGAATGATCTCTGAGTCAGGTTCAAATGAAGACTATCTGTATGAATGGGATTTTTTTTCCCAATGTGATTCCAAATAGTTAAAATCAGAATAGTTCTCTGGAGATGTGGCTCTGTTGGGAAGCTCCAAAGCCATTCTACTCTCTCCAGGGGCTGCTGGGATGATGGTTTTCACAACTATAGTTACAAGAATGCTGCCTTTCAAGATTAACACATATCTAGAGACAGAGAGTAGTACAGGCAAGTTAAAATGCCTCATATCGCTCTGTTTTTAATGGGAATCAGCTATATTTCTTAATAAACACTCCTCAAATTGTGTCAAATCTTTTATTAATTTTCAGAGTCCTGAAAATGTCAATTTTGACAATTTTTCCAGTGTTCTGATTCCTCTAATGGAAGAATAGCTTTACAGAGGCCCTTACTACACTATTCTGGAAATGCTTCTCCACCTCTCCATTTTAAATATGATATTTAAATTAATGCATGATCTTAAACACTGTATTTCATGTGACTAAGAACTAAATGCATTTTTGTTCTTTTAAATATAATTTTCCCCTCTGATAGAAAAATTGTCTTTTAATATATAATTTGTATCAAATAAAAAAGATCTAATACATTTGTTATGTATATTTGCTATATTATTTACACATATTCTATTCTATTACAGAAAATAATAGAATAAAGTAGCTTGCAAAAAGTGTTTGAAATTTAAAAAAAAAAGTAGCACATAATGAATGCTGAACATAGAGAAAGATAAAAGAACCAAATATGCATCAAGGACTCACAAAACACAGGAGACCCTAAACATTCACAAAGTATTACATTAGCCACTCATTCATTATGTTTATTCGGGACAGATGTGCTGTCTGCCCTAGACTTTTGGATAAAAGCAATAGTTGCTTGGCAGGTAATCTGTGAGTTACAGTTACTGGCCAAGATAATTTTTCTGCTTAAATATTTTGCTTTTCTTATTATTCGATTTATTCATGGATTTCATTTGTACAAATCTTCTATTGCTTTTTCATTACATTTTCATTGTGGCTTTTTGTTTTTTTCTCCTCTAAAAATTCAGTAAATAACTAACCTATACTTTATTCTTCTGCTCAAGATAATAAAATCAAATTGGCTCAGTTAATTACAATCATGGTTTTTCTGGTAGAGATTTAGTGCAAGGCTTACTTCTCAAAGACTTTCAGTCTTGAATAAACTAAGAATTAATTGTCTTAGTCCTTTGTTTTCACCCATTTCTCCCATTTGGAATGAGTGTATTTACCCAATCCCTGTACTCACAGAGTATCTAGGAAATAACTAACTTGCCTTTGATTTTACAGGCTCATAGGTGGAAGGGACTTGCCTTGTATTGAATGAAACTTTTGACTGTGGATTTTTGAGTTAATGCTGAAATGATTTAAGAATTTGGGGGACTGTTGGGAAAGCATGATTGATTTTGAAATGTGAAGACATAAGATTTGTGAGGGGCGGGGGTAAAATGATATAGTTTGGCTGTGTCCCTACCCAAATCTCATCTTGAATTGTAGCTCGTGTGTGGGAGGGACCTGGTGGGAAATAATTGAATCGTGGGGGCAGTTTCCCCCATCCTGTTCTCATGGTAGTGAATAAGTTTCATGAGATCTGATGGTTTTATAAAGGGAAACCCCTTTCACTTGGTTCTCATTCTGTCTTGCTGTCGCCACATAAGACATACCTTTCTCCTTCTGCCATGATTGTAAGGCCTCCCAGCCATGTGGAACTGTGAGTTCATTTAACCTCTTCCTTTATAAATTACCCAGGCTTGGGTATGTCTTTATCAGCAGCATGAAACGGACTAATACACTGTGTCATGTAAAACTTACATTAAATATATTTGTATGCTTAAAAAAAAAGAATTAATTGTCTTAGATTAAAATTCATTCTGAGAGCTGAAGATAGAAGAGGCCTACTTGAGGATATAATTTATTGTTCACAATACAATTGTGAACAATGGACAGGATGAAAAGTTTAGGGATCAAAATAATCTGACAGCTGACTTATGGTCACGTCATCCTTTCAAACCATGTCATGCTTGAGCAATTTAACATTGCTTTCTTTCCTTTATCTACCTTATTAGAATATAAATAATGGACAAGCTCATCTAATATCCACTTAGATTCTTTAAAAGAATGTAGGTTGTATAGGCAATTGTTTCTTCTCAAATTATTTATCAACAATCTTGAATTTGTTTTCATTTTAAAGCCTCAACTCCAGAATAGTTTTTATTAGATCTCTAAAAATCTTCTAATTGTACACTCAATTTAGAGGAAAGCAACTATATTGAGCTAGGAGAACTTTCTTAACAGAAATTTATTAGATTTGGAAAGAAAACATGGAGATTAAAGAGTGGGGGGTGGGGGCGGGGGAAGAACACCTAGAAGTATTTGTGTCTTTGAGACTAACTGGAATGCATTGCTTAACTTTTAGAGCAATTAGAAACCATTGTAACTGTAGAGAATTTGTGTTATATCAATTTATTTAAACTAAAACTATGTTTCTAATAAATGTCTTCTATATATTGTCCTGGGTGAACATGGGCCAAGTGAACTTGCATGAGCTTTGGAAGGCAGAAGTGAAGACTTAGTCATAAGAAAAGGATCACAGTCCCAGATTCTATTGTGGCCCATGAACTTTTTGATAAAATGCTAGCTCACTCTGTAGGTTTGCAAGAGCATTTGGGTCCACAGCCCATCCCATGCCTTCCTTTAGCTTCTCCAATTCCTGGACCAGGGGTATATTTAGCCTATGATAAAAGTGGACAGATTCTCCAGCAGATCACCTGCATCACAAAATTTGAGATTTGAAGGCAATGTAAGACCAATACATTTTCTAGGTTTTTCTTACAGGTTTTAATTTTTTTTCTCTCTCTCTCTCTTTTTTTTTTTTTTTCCCAGTACACATCCATTTTATCTTTCCACTGTCTGCCCTTCCAAAATTCAGTCCCAGTAAGGTATTTTTAAAAAGAATATAAATGTTTACTAACTGGTACAATTATGTAAGGTCACACACTTACATTAAGTTCCATATTTTTTATCTTTTCTAGTAGTTTTGTTTATATGATGGAATTCTGACTGAAGTAGTAAACCTCCCTACTTCTTATGTGGTGTCTGCCTTGAAGTTGTATTATGATACTTCATTAGCAGAAAGTAGTTAACCCCTTTTTCATTACTGTTACAACTTCACTTTACTTCTGCTGTCCCTACCACTACTGCCTACTTAATGAAAGCTAGAAGATAGCAAACGTAGCATATGGGTCTTTTCAAATAGTAGAACTTATAAACAAGCAAAGCTATGAGTAATTAAGATTTTAAAAATCTACGATTAGAGTTGTAACCTGTCTGAATTATAATAAATTGTTTAATATTATTGTATGTGCAAAGTTATTAACAAAAAAATCACATATTTACCTCAAAAATCTAATTTTAGGTAAAGTGTGGTGTACTGGAAGCATCTTATTCAGACTTGAACATTGCTTCTTTTTGCAACTTTGTTTTCAATACAAGTTGTTTCAACAAAGTTGTTTTCAATACAACTTTGTTGTCATACCCGTAGCTTGAAATAAGCACTGCTAGAAGTATTTATATCACACAAATTGCCAAACACTATAAATAGAGCTCCCTCAACCAAGAGTCAATTTTTACACATTTACCAGCACATCAATTCGGTATGTATCATTTCTCTATTACAAATATTAAAATTGACCCATATAGTATTTTTTTCTCAGTGATATAAAACCATGTGGTAAGAGAAATACTATGGTAAGTATAGTTTTTTACCACAGTTTTATGAACATTATCTTTGAAATAGTATTTCCTCAGCAAAAAAAAAAAGGAAGAGAGAGTAAATTATTTCAAAAGAAAGAAATAAACTGGGAAGCTGATTGCAAGAGTGTTTTATATAAATTGGACCTAAGGTTTTTTCAAAGAACCAGATCAGGAATTTTTGTTGTGAGATTCGAGTTAACACATTTATTAGTTTTATTAGCTAGTAACTCATATAGTAATTTTCCAATTACTACTTATGAGCTTCCCATATTTTTAATCTCATTATATGAAGTGTTTCTATAAACACAAATCCAAACTTCTGTATTTATCAATAAGCGGGAAAAAATGCATGGAAAGTGATAAAATTTTGTAAAAAGTTTAATTTTGGAATTCATTGGAATAATATATTATTATAATTGAACTCAACAGTTAAGTTCCATCTTCCCTAAAAATATACAATATTTTAAAAGTTTTCACCAGTAATTTTTAAATTAAAATTTAATTTGTTTTTGTGTTTGATGGAAGAGCTCTGAATACACTTCAGAGCTAAATGTAAGCAACAAAACAAAATAATTATTAGTCTACATCTCAAGTTTATTGAAAAGCGCTACATAGTCTAACAATGTTTGAATTTTTAAATTGCTTTCCTTTTTTGAAAAAAAGTAGCTTATACCTGTATTTAAAATTTTTAAAAGTCCAACGAAAGCATATACAGGAAAGTCTATTTCTAATAACTCTAAAGAAAATAATCTCAAGAAATAGTAACTATATTAATTAGAAAAGCAATTATCTTCTCCACTAAGCAAACACAACTTAAATAACTTGAAAATTAATTTGTATAAATTGTCTTTTTTTCTTGTGTTTATTTTTATGGGGAGATGCTTTGAGCTTCATATAGCTTATGCATTCTAGAACATAGAGTGATAGAAGTATTTATTTTTCTCAATAGATTACCAGCTTTCAGAACTTTCATCAAAAACTAGCAAATAAAATCAGGAAAAGATACACTGAAAACTGGAATATTTGATTTGTGTGCAAATGGTATACACAAGAAGTCAATTTAACTGCTTAACTCTTTTCATGCAGTGGTTATTTCAAAAGTACATGAAAAATGTTCAAAAATAAAGGTCAGTTGTTCACCAGATCCTGCAATATTATTCAGTTTGCCACAGACACAATTTTATAGAAAGTCCCTACAGCAAGCAAGACCAAAATGTAGTTTAATGATAAAAATGTACCTTTTCGGCCCTGCATGGTGACTCAGGCCTATAATCCCAGCACTTTGGGAGGCCAAGGCAGGTGGATTGCCTAGGTCATGAGTTTGAGACCAGCCTGGCCAATATGGTGAAACCCTGTTTCTACTAAAAATACAAAAATTAGCCGGCCGTGGTTGGGTGCACCTATAATCCCAGCTACTCCGGAGGCTGAGGCAGGAGAATTGCTTGAACCCAGGAGGTAGGCATTGCAGTGAGCCTAGATGATGCCACTGCACTCCAGCCTGGGTGACCGAGCGACCCTCTGTCTCAAAAAAAAAAAAAAAAAAAAAAAAAGTACCTTTCCGAGAGCACTTAACATCACTCACGGTAAACAGTAGCAGCTAGAAATAGGTATATGTGATTAAATGATTAAATGCAGTACAATAGACATATCAAATTCAACAGTATATGAATATTCTAATAGTGATAGCACCTCTGAATTGGTTGGCTTGAGTCTAGATAGATGGGAATGGAATGAATTACGTGGATCTAGAGGGCACACATAATCCCATCGTAGTAGAAAATTCAGCATTCTTCTGACATTACAAATAAAACGTTACTCAACTTGACAATTAACTAGTTTAAGTCTCAATTATATTTGCATACTAATAGGAAAACATCATTAGATATGTGGAAAAGGGGGAAAAAACAAGCTATTAGAATATTAACAGATTGAGGACATTGAAAATGTCAGCACTTGCTTCTTTGAGAAACTTGTAGTGATTGCTCTACGCAAAGCAAGATGACAGAGAAGGCTGCTGTATGAACATGAAACGTCTGCTATTAATAATGGTTCCAGGATCTCAGAGTATAGAAGCCAATTGTTATTGTATGCAAAGTGATAAAATAAAAGCAATAAGAAATTGGCATTTATAGTGTCTTGACCTAAAGGAAGCTCCGGCATGAGTTAATGGATCAGTTTTCAGGGTTAAGATAGTTGGTCAAAAGACTAAAGTTTTGCTCAATTTGTAGAATAAAAAAAAAGGAAGATATTATCAACCACTCCAATAAAAATTTTATTTCTTGCTCAATTTTGATGTCTCAGCCAATTCGCAGTTATAAACCCAATGACTGTAGGCTGGGTACCATTGAATAGGGGGAAAAAAAAATCACTGCAAGTAATTTCAATACTTATTTTAATTCTTCTTTAAAGATATGTGTCGCTATTTGCCAGCATAATTGTGCACCAAGAAACAGGAAATATCTAGCCATTTCAAAGTCTTATAGATACAGGAATGAGTTAACACCAATACCAGGAATGTGAACTGCTTCCATGAGTTTCTGGTTAGACCTGCACTTGGCCTGCTGGAGGAAGTGAGGTAAATGGAGCGCTGGCCCAGGTTCATCATATAGAAATCAATTGTTAGGGAGGCCGAGACGGGCGGATCACGAGGTCAGGAGATCGAGACCATCCTGGCTAACACGGTGAAACCCCGTCTCTACTAAAAAACACAAAAAACTAGCCGGGCGAGGTGGCGGGCGCCTGTAGTCCCAGCTACTTGGGAGGCTGAGGCAGGAGAATGGCGTGAACCCGGGAGGCGGAGCTTGCAGTGAGCCGGGATCGCGCCAGTGCACTCCAGCCTGGGTGACAGAGCGAGACTCCGTCTCAAAAAATAAATAAATAAATAAATAAATAAATAAATAAATAAATAAATATGAATCAATTGTTAGTTTTTCTTATTTGATTTTTAAGGTAGAATGACTTTTAAAAATGTTTTTTTTTTTTTTTTTTTAAATAAATCTCTATCTTTGGTTTACATTGATTATACTATAAATGGTTTTTGTTTGTATTTAATTTGGTTCTCACTCATAGTAATTATTTTTTTAACTATATATTTTCTAAAGGACAATACACATTTAGTAAAATACACAAATCAATTGAGATTTTTTAATTTATGAGCTTTGCATAAATAAAATCATACCACATGTGCTGTGTTCAGTATGTCTGTGATATTAATTCAAATTATTTCTATAGGTTTATTTTTTGGTAAATTGTATTCCATTGTATGACTCTAACATAATTTAATAATCTTATTTTCATTATTCATATTTGAGGTATTTGCAATTTTGGCTATGATAAATTAAGACGATAAAACCTCTATTATACAATCATTATTATTTTGTAATATATAGTGCTAGAATTACTGCATTACAAGCAGGCTTGTTCTCAATTTTAGTCAATGCTGCCCAACGGTTTTCCAAAAAGGTTCTTTCTCTTTATTCTCTTATCAGCAATATATAAAAATTCCAGTTTTTCCTTATCCTTGCTCATATTCTTATCTTCAAAGGAAGAACCTTCAGGTCAATATGTGAAACCAAAAGTATTCTAAGTTTTTGATATCCAAAGGATGTGCTTTCAAGTTTCAGTGTTTCTAAATATAAAAAACACTCAAATTTATACAGGAATTTTAGGTTGGTGGAAGTCAGGGATTAGCAAACTTTTAGAAGTGGTGTGTTTAGCGATTGATTTAACTTCAGTCATGGAATCATGGTCTGTTGAATAAAGCACTTATTGACCTTACGACTTTCAAAAACAGGGTTGTCAGTGGTCATCTAGCTTTCAGAGTGTTTAAGGCTATTTCGGGTGTCTATTGCTTGTTATATCCTATCTATATAAAATATATATATATATTTTTTCTTGTGCAACATTAACATTTTATTCTCTTTATTGTCAGTCTTTTTTCTTTTTCTTAATGCCTTCTGAGTTGTGATTACTAATATCACATTTTAGATTTAACAAAAACTTGTTTTTTAATGAATGATGTTGATTTCTTCTTTCTCATAGGCTTATCAGCCATTAGATATTTTTTGTGTGTGAAGGGCTTCTTCAGCTATTTTGCTAATATTTTCATTCAATGATCATTTATTTGTATTAAGTATTAATAAAATAATTGTTAAATAAATTAACAAAATAATAAAAAATTATTATATATTTCATTTAAACATAATTTGAGTATATACATTTTAAGCATTGTGTTTCTAATTTTAAGAATTCCAATTTAGCTATCCTGTACTTAATGGATAATGTGTCTTGTTGAAGATATATTTGTTTAGGCTAAGCAAATTTAGACATTTTCCTATATCATCTGCCAAGTTATTTTTTAAATTAAATCTATGATTTCACAGGAATTGAATTTGCTTACTGTTTCAGTTAAGAAAGAAAGCACATGTTTTCTAGATGGACTTCTTATTGCCCAGCATCATTTATTGAGAAGGTTATCCCTTTTTCATTGCAATACAGTCTCAATTATGGCATAAATTGACTATATGTAACAGTCGGCTTGTGAACTCTTTTATTGTTATATGTCTATTCTTGAGTCAATCCCATGTTCTTGATGTTAGTTGTGACAAAAAGGCTATTACATATTGCTCCAAATCTTAATTCATCAAAAGATTACCAATTATAAACATAATTACACCAAAAAAAAAGAGGCTTAAGATATATGGAAGCAAACATTTACCAAATTAAAGGAAAAACAGACATTTTAAAATTGTAGATGGAGACTTCAATATCCATGTTACATTGATAATTGGAGACTTCAATACCCCATTTTTCAATAATAGATGGAACAACATCTTGAATCTATTGTTCAAAATGTCTATTTTAATAGATAGCCTGATTTATATATATATGTTTGTATATGTTTATTCCTATATGTATTTTACACATGTATTCATGTGTTTATATATTCATGTATTAATACATATACATTATAGTCATATTTTTATTCATGAAATATATATATAGAAATTGCATATATATTGAAATTACATATATAATTTCAAATAATCCTTAAGAAAACTTCTAGAGCTAACACGCTATCTCAACAAAATTTTAGGTTATAAGATCAACACACAACATCAGTTGTTATTCTGTACAACAGCAATGAACAATCTGGAAGGTAAATTAGGAAAGCAATGCCATTTACAATAGCACTATTAGGAAAAATATATACAGAAATACATTCATCCAAGGTAGTGAAACACTTACATACTGAAACTATAAAACACTGCTGAAATTAATTAAAGACCTAAATAAATGAAAAGACATCTCATGTTTATGAAAAGAAAGTCAATAGTGTTAAAATTGTAATACTTCTATAAATTTATTGTAATCCTTATCAAAATTTCAACAGTCTCTAGTCTGAAACAAAACAGTCAATCTAGTTGTTTCATATTAATTGCTAGTGGCCTTGAATAGTAAAACAAAATACAAACAAAAACTCCTGAAAAAAATACAAAGTTGTATGACTCACATATTTCCAATTCAAAATTTATTACAAAGCTATTGTAATCAAAACAGTGTGGAACTGGCAAGGCATAGACATATAGACCATGTCTATCCTCATGATAGAATATGATAAAATCCATAGAAGAGTCCAGAAATAATGGTCAACTCATTTTTGACAAGGAGATTAAATCCATTAAATTGAAAAAAAATAATTTCTCTAACAAATGATGTTGGCACAACTAGTTTTCTATATGCAAAAAAAAAAAAAGTTGAACCCCTACTTTACTTCACATATAAAAATTAATACAAAATAAATTAATGACCTAAACATATAAATTAAAACAGTGAAACTCTGAGAAGAAAACATAGAAGTGTGATTTCAATCTTATATATGGCAATGGATCCTTAGACATACAACCAAAAGTATGACCAACAAAAGAACAAATAGACAAATTAAACTTTGTTAAAATTACCAATTTTTATAAATCAAAAGTCAGCATAAAGAAAGTGAAATAACAATCTAAATACATAACAGGAGAAAATATTTGCCAATCATGTATATTATAAGGAATTAATATCCAGAATATTCAAATAACTTTTGAAACTTAAAAGCAAAAAGAAAAAATGAGTAAAATGTAAGCAAAATATTTAAATACACATGTCTTCAAAGTTGATATGCAAATGGCAAATAAGTACATGAAAAGATGTTCAACATTAGTAGTGACTAGTGCCATGCAAATCTGTATGCGTTCGTTTTCATGCTGGTAAAGACATACCCAAAACTGGGTAGAAAATGACATTCAATTTGTCTTATAGTTCCACATGGCTGGGGAGACCTCAGAATCATGGCAGGAGGTGAAAAGCACTTCTTGCATGGCAGAGGCAAGAGAAAAATGAGGAAGAAGCAAAAGCAGAAACTCCTGATAAACCCATCAGATCTTTTGAGACTTACTTGCTGTCATGAGAATAGCACAGGAAAGACCAGACCCCACGATTCAGTTATCTCCCCCTGGTTCCCTCCCACAACACGTAGGAATTCTGGGAGATACAATTCAAGTTAAGATTTAGGCTAGGACAAAGCCGAACCATATCATTTTGCCCCGACGCCTCCAAATTTCATGTCCTTATATTTTAAAATCAATCAAAGTCTTAACTCATTTCAGCATTAACCCAAAGTCCACAGTCCAAAGTCTCATCTGAGACAAGGCAAGTCCCTTCCCACTATGAGCCTGTAAAATCAAAAGCAAGCTAGTTACCTCCTAGATACAATGCGTGTACAGGTATTGGGTAAATACAGTTGCTCCAAGTGGGAAAAATCAGCCAAAACTAAGGGTGTTAGGGCCCACGCAAGTTCAAAATCCAGTGGGGCAGTCAAATTTTAAAGCCCCAAAATGATCTCCTTTGACTCCAGGTCTCACATTCAGGTCATGCCGATGCAAGAGTTGGCTACATCTTACATGGCCAGAGCAGGAGGAAGAGAAAGATGGGGAGGGGCTACACAGTTTTAATCAACCAGATCTCATGAGAAATCACTCAATATACTGAGAACAGTACCCAAGAGAATGCTGTTAAACCATTAGAAACCACCATCATGATCCAATCACCTCCCACCAGGTCCCACCTCCACAATTGAGGATTACAATTGAATGTGAGATTTAGGTAAGGACACAGATCCAAACCATATTATTCTTGTCTACACAACTCTGCATTGTTGTGGTTTTGTAAAATTTCCTAATGCTAAACATTGATAAGTGCATATAAAGAAATGTTTTCAAAATGTAATAGTAGTTTATTTAAAACATACTGTATAATCAAGGCATGCCCTTAAAAATAAACATGGAAGTATGACAATAATGACCCTCAGGACAACCACGTTCACAAAATATAAAACATATGTACTTGCACAGTATGATGAGAAAAGGAGAGAAGTGACTAAATAAAGTTAAAAATGGTAACAGATAAAATTAAATGAACTAAGGGGTCATTATATTAGAAATAACATAGTGACGACTATGGTGTGATTATTAAATCCCAATACACATAGCTATAAAACGTTCAGTTGGGCCAGGTGCAGTGGCTCACGCCTGTAATCCCAGCACTTTGGAAGGCCTAGGCACGGGCAGGCGGGTCACAAGGTCAGGAGTTTGAGATCAGCCTGGCCAACATGGTGAAATCCCGTCTCTACTAAAAATACAAAATCATATGGTACATCTAGTTCTAGATCTTTGAGGAATCGCCATACTGTTTTCCATAATGGTTGAACTAGTTTACAATCCCACCAACAGTGTAAAAGTGTTCCTATTTCTCCACAGCCTCTCCAGCACCTGTTGTTTCCTGACTTTTTAATGATCGCCATTCTAACTGGTGTGAGAATATGACCCAGCCATCCCATTACTGGGTATAACCCAAAGGATTATAAATCATGCTGCTATAAAGACACATGCACACGTATGTTTATTGCAGCACTATTCACAATAGCAAAGACTTGGAATCAACCCAAATGTCCATCAGTGACAGACTGGATTAAGAAAATGTGGCACATATAAACCATGGAATACTATGCAGCCATAAAAAAGGATGAGTTTGTGTCCTTTGTAGGGACATGGATGCAGCTGGAAACCATCATTCTTAGCAAACTATCACAAGAACAGAAAACCAAACACTGCATGTTCTCACTCATAGGTGGGAACTGAACAATGAGATCACTTGGACTCGGGAAGGGGAACATCACACACCGGGGCCTATCAAGGGTAAGGGGGAGGGGGGAGGAATTGCATTGGGAGTTATACCTGATGTAAATGACGAGTTGTTGGGTGCAGCACACTAACATGGCACAAGTATACATATGTAACAAACCTGCACTTTATGCACATGTACCCTAGAACTTAAAGTATAATAATAAATAAATAAATAAATAAATAAATAAATATGGGAACACTAAAAAAAATAAAAATAAAAATACAAAATCAGCTAGGCATGGCGGCAGGTGCCTGCACTCCCAGCTACTCAGGAGGCTAAGGCAGGAGAATCGCTTGAACCCAGGAGGCGGAGGCTGCAGTGAGCCGAGATGGCACCACTGCACTCCAGCCTGGGTGACAGAGTGAGATTCCATCTGAAAAAAAATAATAATAATAATAAAAAAATTCATTTTGAGTAAAGTATGCATCTATATCTCTAATGTGTTTTTATTTTATTCTCAGGCAAAGTCTCCCTTTGCTTCTGGGTCCTCATTATCATGTAAGTGTTTCTTAATTTATTGTAACTTATCATTTTCCACTTTGCCTCAGCTACAGAACCACATCACTTTCGCCACATACATTTGTATGCAATCTTACTTTTTCACCAGGTCTCACCATTCTAGAAGTAATAATGGAATCACATTAACACTAACACGGAGGGAGATTGGTTACTTATTCATAAATGGGTTCATTTCCCTTGGAGACATACCTCTATGATGGGTAATGCCATATCTTCTGTGTTTCATCTTTTTCCACCAGGCATCCATTGAGGCTGCTGAGAAGTCACTTATTTTTAAAGTCATTGTTTTTTTCTATGTATCCATCTGTAGTTCATGACAGAAAACCTTCTTAATTAAAAATCAGTGTTGTATTTAATACAAAGATGGGGTGTATTGCTTATTTTTTTCTTCTTTCTTATCTTCCACTTTCCACAAATTACCAACAAAAGTCCTAAAGATTGCCAAGTATATTCCAAATATCATAAAATTTCACAGATAAATAAACTCCTCCACTTCCTGCTGTGTCTTTACTTTCTATGATGATCTTCAATGAGGCTTATTCTTTGAAATCAGGAAAGAGTTTTATATGACATGCCAATCTAGCCATTCATCAAACTTCAATCACTTCAGAATATTAGAAACCCCTTATACAAGACAAAACCTCTAGAGCAAATTCTATGATTCACTAGAAAATATTCCCATTACTCTAATTAAATAATTGGACATGTCCTGTGCTCAACATAAATCTCCATTCATTTTTTTTTTTTTTTTAATTCCAGTACAGTGTCAAGCAAAGAAAGGAAGAAAATCGTAGCAGTGGTATGTGACAGCTTACCTTAAGAGCACTCAGTCTCTCACCTTGGTGTAACAGAAGAAGGCCATCAACTATGTGGGATTTTTTCACAGAGAAGTAAAAAAATATACTTACAGTTCTTTTGGGTAGCCAGATTCACATAGGATCTCATGGTAAAGTCAGTACAGTAAGTCCTTGGCATTTATACTCACCAACTTATGTGTATTTTACCCATTTAAAAATAATCTCAAGTTAAATTACAAAATAGATTTTAAAATATATATTCTCTTACAGTCTCTTTCAAATGCCTGCCCCTCTGTTCTATATATTTCAGTCAGATCTTTAACTTTTCAGTTACTAAGGAGCTAATTTTCAGATTTAAAAGTAAAGCACAATCTAAATAGAACTTTCAATTAAGTTTAAGCTTTCATCTTTTTTTCTGTAGCTATTGTAATGACTTAATCTTGGAAACCTACAGCAGGGAAAGATTGGTAGTATCTTTTTTAATTCTCATGTTATCTCCCCTTACTTTAAGTTTGCTCGAGTAGACATGTCAGGACTTGGGTAGGGGTGATAAGATGAGTAAAGGGTGCAGGGCAGATTTCCTGAAAGATCAGTTTTAATATGATACTGATATCTTTTTTAACCAGATGACACGTGTCACTTTTATTCTTGTAGTGTAATTATTTTGTTGTTACAATCTATGCTTGGATACAAATGATGTCTTCTTCCTTGGCACTGATGATTGACTCTTTATTTCATTGCTCATGCATTGCTCATCAAATTTGACTTCTGCACATGAAACCCAAAAGACTCTGTTAGAATCCATTATGTCAAAAAGTCTTATAAAGGGTGTTCAAACACCTTCTGAAACATCTGTTCTTTTTGATACGTTGTCTCTTTATAAATGAAACATTTGATATGTTGTCTCTTTATAAATGAAAATGCAGGTTACTCCTAGCTCTGCCTCAGGGGACCTCTAATCAACTATCTGATATTAAATTTTCTTCGATGAGTATCAGGTACTACTTCCTGTCTTCCATACTCCAGGAAATAGGTGCCAAACATTCTAGGAATGCCTTACCAACTCCCTTTTACTTGCTATAGAGAGAGAGAAAAGGAAAAAAGAATACAACTGATGTTTATTTTCAAAAATATACTGTCAACAAACTTTTGAGTTTCAGATAAATTAGGTATGTAATATACAATTATATATCTTACATATTACATTGTGTGTATATGTATGTGTAATATACAATAGATTGTGATGTTGCAAGAGGCATAGTTTCTTGATATTTTAGTTGACCTTACATAAATTGTAGGGTACTCATTTAGAATGTATGGAGCACATAATACTTATTGTTGCCAGTACAAATTCTGAGGCACAAAAATTCCCATTTTAAGAGTTTCTGAGCCTTTCCCTGACATGAAAGAACCTTCATATTGTTTAAAGTGTGAGATCAGTTCTCTATTTTGTAACAATAGATTAACTAGCTTAAGCCAATATATGTAATAATACTTGCAGCATTACAGTACTACACATGCAGTGCTACATGTAATGAAATGCATATAATAACACATGTGGTGTTATAATAACACATGCAGTACTACATGTAATGAAAATCCCATCCCTCTTCAAGCGATAAATATTTCTGTCAGTCATATCCTAATTTAGCTAATGTATAACTGTTTTGTTTTGTATGCATCTCAGTGCATGCTGTGGGTTGAATTGTTTTCCCTATCAAAATAGTTGAACCTTAACCCCCAGCACCTATGAGTATGACCTTATTTGAGAATGGGGTCACTGTAGATTCAATTAACTAAGATGAAGTCATACTGGAGTAGAATGGATCTGTAAATCAATATAAATGATATCCTTAAAGAAGGGAAAAATTTAGACACAGACACAATTGAAAGGCAATCATATGTAGATAGCATCAGAAATTGAAATTTTGGTACTATAAACTAGGAATGCCTGGAGCTACCAGAAACTAGAGTTGGTGGGGGAAGAATGATCGATCCTCTTCCAGATGCTTCAGAGAGAGCATGGCCTTGCCAGCGCCTCAATTTCAAACCTCTAGCCTCCACTATAAACTGAAAGAGAATAAATTTCTGTTGTCGTAAGCCACCCAGTTTGCAGTACTTTGTTCCAGCAGCCCTAGGAAAGTATATACAGTGTATATGAAGTGATGATTAGCTAAGGAAATGACTAATAGTCTAAATCTTGGAGAAAATATTCAACTTATTTTATTAATTTTATAAACAAGAGACATATACAGTTGAAGGGGCGGGGAAGGAGGGAGGAAAAGGAAGAGAGATTCATTCTGCCTTTTTGTAAGTATTTCTAAATACATTGTCTAAACATATCATTGGCAAATATTCAGTGATACAAATATTTGTAATCTTTCTGTTCCATATGTTTTCAGAGTTGTTCAGACAAACACAAATGAATCAATTAAGAAACAATGAAAGGTGATATATGATTAAGTTCCAAACAGGTTTTCTTTTGAAAGTGTTTAGACAATGTTTCACTATTTTTACACTGAAACACAGTAATACCTATTATATAACCGAGTCTGTAAAAACAGTGAAGATTTTTATATGAAACCTTTACTCTGAGATATTATATAACCGAAAATAGGGCTACTTAATGTCATTTTAATTACAAATAGACACAAATTGCCACTGTGTGAAAAAATGTAGAACAATCTAATAAAAATGCCTTGTTTGCTCTATTGTTTGGCATTAAGAGGAAATACCTTTATAAAGCACACAGCATGGGCATGAGGCATTCCATTCTATCATTTATATCATAGAGGGCATTTTCTATTTTGTTAAATAAATTACTTTTTTCTCCTTATGACCATCACTTTAATACCAACTGTATTTGTATATTTCCTATAGAAAATTTAATTCATCTGTCATGTGCCATATTAATTTAAAATTCATGTTACCATTAGAAGCTTAATGTTTCAACGATAAACATGTTGAGAGAACTGCTGTGCTATAAAACTACCCTAACTGTACCTATTTGTGAAGGAATTTTTCCTGTTAATTGGTTATCTGAAGAAATCCAGCTTATAAAGTACAAAAATAAAATAGTTAAAAAAGCTTACTTAAATAGTAAAATTTCATTAAAACGTACAATATTTTTTTTTGCTATGTATCCCCCAGGAATCTGTTAGAATTAGTTCATTTTCTAAAGTATTTGCTAAAACCCAGCCTTAATACCTTTAATGATACTTATCAACCATTTATGTTTTAGCTTCTGTGTACCTCTTTACTTCAGACATGACTGTTTTCTTTCTTCTTGTTTTTTTTTTTCCATAAGTCCATAAGTCTTTTTTATACACAGTTCCCATTTATTCTAGTCAGTTTCTATTCATCATTATCTCTTAGCTTAACATGTCTTCCCCTTGGAGATTTCACAGGCAACCACTCCTTAGCCCCATTAAATAAAGCTGCAGTTACCTGAAAGCAACAACATGACTGCTCTTGCTCTACCTTTTTTTTTTTTTTTTTGGCATAGTATCCTAGAGTGTTCACTCACGTATGCACTGATTGTCTGATGGGGAGTCACAGTTGAATGTGATTCCTGCCATTGGCTGCTTCTAATCTCCCAAGAGGAATGCACATTATTCTTATTTTATCCCTCGCCATACTTATCTCCCTAAAATTTCTCTAATGCCTACAAGTCGTGTCATCATCAATCCAGTTGATCAAGTCAAAGGTCTGGGAGCTACACTTGATTCCTCGCATTTTCTCACTCTTCCCCCACATTCACTCTTACAGCAAATAGTCTCCATTTTACTTACTACATCTCTTAAATCTGCCTTAGTACTAATCCAAAACATCATCATCCCTCAAGATTTTAAGAGGTTTCTAAATGGTCTTTGAACTTAATTTCCTATAATTTATTTTTCTTATAAACTATGGTAATTTTGGATTATTTTAATGAATATAGTGTTTCGGTAGGTAGTTATAAATCTAATGGCCTAACATTCAAAGGTTTCACAATTGAACGTAAAAATTCTCCAAGGATCTGTCTCCTAAACACGAGTCACTTGAAGAGCTAACCATGAGCAAAATATTAGTTTTCTTTATATCTGAAATATTTTGAATATATAAGCAAAAATATATATCTTTTGATAATATACATAATAATCTGCATTTTTTAATTTAATGATTTGTATTGGAGAAAATATCATATGAAAATTTAAGATAATCTTTAAAGTTTTATGTAAGCAGACTATTTTGTTAAATGACTGTAGAATAATATTAAATGAGAGCCTGATTTAAAAAATTTAGATTTCTTCCAATCTTTGAACTTACAGACAAAGCTTCAAGCTTGTATATATTGTTTTTCACATGTGGTATTTTACTTATAGTGACTCCATGAAATAGAAATGCTGGATCAAAGATTATACACATTTGGAATTTTAGCATATATTGCCAAATTCAGAAAGTTATGTCAATTTGCAGATATACTAGCAATGCTTAATTTGTGTACATTCTAAGTACTGGAACAAAAGTATATATGCTTTTAAGTAAAAATATGTTGTTAATAGATGGATGTGCTTAAGCTTCCTTCTATGTTTATTTAATGGTATATGACTCTTGTTCACATTAAGAGCAATTGGATTAACCAGGAATAATACCTATCCAAGCAGCAAGAAATAAATAAATTACCCAGTAAAGTAAAATGTCTTTTGCTCAACAAATATAACCTGAGAGATCTAGTCATTTGTCATTAGTTTGAATCAATAAATTCTTAGAATATAAAGCAGGAAGTATTGAAACCAGGATTTAAAAGGTTTTGGTGTGAAATTGAACAGGACAGATTATGATAGGCTAAGTAAAAGCCAAAGTTACGATGGAAAAGAACATAGCAACAAGTAAAGGGAGTCCGTGATAGAAAAATAACACTGAATGAATACACAGAAGTTAAGGTGTCTGATATAAGGCAGGCAATGCATGCTGGATCATAGAAGAGGCTTGGGTTAGAGTAACTTTTGAATTCCAAAGGAAATGTTTGTGTATTCTAAAGTAATACTCTGTCTTAGAATTAAATATTCTTTAAAATATCTAGTCACGGCCTTATTTTAGTGAGCATAGTGGCTTGCAAAGATTACAGCCACTCTATTTATAGTCAGGTATTTACCAAGTGGCATAGTATTTTCATTATTTAACAATTGTCATGTTTTGGCAGTGTTTGTTTATTTCTTCTTTCCTTTACTTTGTTTTTTAATAGTTGATATTTTAATTATGACTCTCAGTTACCATAGCAGCTATTTTCTAAGATCTAAAATCATGAACACTCTGTTTTACTTTATTTCTTGTTCAATCCCTCACAGAAAAAAAAAAAAAAAAAAAAAAAAAAAAAAAAAAAAAAAGTCTGCTTCTGTCAATGCTTTCACTGAATTTGTAATTCCATGAAGTTTGCTCATATTGAGTTTGTGTTTTCATTGGTTCCTCTCTTTTGTGGTTTTTCAATAATTTTTTGAAAGAAAAGCAGGAAATTCTCCCTTCACCATTCATCACATCCACTTTTCAATGTAACACATGTTTGTTTTTAGATTTTTCTTGATATGTAGGATTAGTATGTAATCCCCATGAGCTATAAACTTTTTCCTCCTTATTTAGCACATTTTCGATATTTAGAACATATAGTAGACACTCAATATATTTTACATAAATTAATTGATGAGTACAATATAGTACATAGTTTCAGCTGAAAATTAAAAAATCAATGTGTATATTCTTGATAATAAATAAAATTTTAGATCTGAAATAATCCAAGGAGATTTCTGCCCCTTCATCATCTTTTAGATAACTCAACATCAGAAATCAGGAAAATGATGTGGTGGAACAAATGAGAAATCGTACTATATTGTGGCTTATCAATATGTATTGCGGCTTATCAGTATCAACTTAAGGCTTATCAATATCAATTCCATCATCTGGGATGGGGCAGAGAATCTAGTAAATGCATAAAGTCAGAAGCAGAATAATGAATGGGAAGAAATAAAGGGGAGGATAATATTTCTATAATAAAATTCTTGGATGCTGTATGTTGAAGTTCTAACCACCAGTGCTTCATAAACTGATCTTATTTGAAAATGAAGTCTTTGTAAATGTAGTCAAGGTAAAGATGAGGTCATTCAGGTGGGACTTAATCCAATAAGACTAGTGTCCTTACAAAAAGGGCACCAGTTTGAACACAGATTCAAATATGCACAGAAGGAGGACCAGGTCAATAGATATAGACAGAATGCCATATAAGAATTGGAGTTATGCTGTTACAGTCTAATAAAGTCTGGGGCTACCAGAAACTAGGAAGAGGCAAGAAAGAATTTCCTTATGGGTTTTTGAGATAGAATGGCCTTGCCTATATTTTGATGTCATATTTCTAGCCTCCAGACATGTGAGATAATAAATTGCTAAGTCACCCAGTTATTACTACCCTAGCAAACTAATACAGATGCCAATAGCTCTAAGATTTTGATTAAAACAAAATCAGTTCATAGACTTCCAAATGCACATCACAAGATCTCGGGAAATATGAGATAACTATTTAGAACTTCCAAAAATTCAGGAGCAAAAGGAAACAAAATGGCTGTTTCAGAAACCAAAAGATGCTCTGAAACAGGATTGTCTTCACAGATTTGTAGTGAAGCACATTTTCTATAATTCCGTAACATCACATACCTGTAAATATTAACCCCTCTGACCTCCCAGTTTTGTCTAATGTCTACCATTACCATCAGACTTATGAAATGCAAAGGGTGATTCATATTTTGTATTACTTTTCCTGCTATAAAGATAATTTGTTTCCCAACTTAAGAAAGACTATACTCCTAGTTTTAAATTTCATCAATTATAACTAAATATTCACATCTGTTACTTTGTTCTAAAAACTGTTATCTGAATAAAGAAGGAATTTATTTGGTTTTAATTACTAGAATTTAATAAGAACATTTCAAATAATACAATTTTGATGTTGAGAATAAAAATATATCAACAAAGTAAAACATTTTAGATAATAAAACTGCACTTAGATCTCGTCAATTTGACGGTCGTTAGAAATAACTGGTTAATTTATACTGTTTGTCAATCTAGTTGCTAAAAACAGAATAGCTTAGATAAAACTCACTTGAAAAACAAGCATTTCTAAATAGTATTGTTCTTTAAATTGAAACTAAGTAAATAAAGTATATTTTTAAATAAAGTACTAGGCAAAAGAAGCAAGTAACTAACTCTTACAACCCCAAAACATCCTCAAAAGTAAATCTATATTAATAGAATAATATTAAATATCATCAACAATAACATTGAATTATTACATTAACTTGTCTTTGCAAGTTATAGCATTATTGATGCATAAAAAATTAAAATAATACATTATAAGTAGTTAGCCTCAAAGCAAAATAGATTTTCCTAAAAAATAAACTTATCACTTAGATTTCCCAATCATATACATATAGTACATTTAAAATACATTCTTAGTAAAATTTCATATGTGCATTTTATTTGAAAATGCTTAATAAGCATAGAAAAGCAAATACTAATGTACCAAATAGCCAAGCATTTTCTCAGAATAAGCACACATACTAATCTGTTTTTAGTTTATACATATACATAAAGAAAATACATTCAATAGGTTTTTATAATTATTATTTTTTAGATGGAGTCTCCATCTGTCACCCAGGCTGGAGTCCAGTGGTGCGTTATTGGCTCACTGCAACCTCTGCCTCCTGGGTCCAAGTGATTCTCCTGCCTTAGGCCTCACCAGTAGCTGGAATTGCAGGTGTGCACCACCACGCCTGGCTAATTTTTTTTTTTTTTTTTTTGTATTTTTAGTAGAGATGGAGTTTCACCATGTTGGCCAGGCTGGTCTCAAATTCCTGACCTCAAGTGATCCACCAGCCTTGGCCTCCCAAAGTGCTGGGATTACAGGCTTGAGCAACCATGCCCAACCTACATTCAGTAGTTTTATTCTCATTTTCTATACTATTAATATCCAATATTTTACTTAAAATTCTTTATATTTTGCTTTATGTCCTCTTTGTTACCCAGGAGAAGCTACCAATAAAAACAATTTTGTTTTGAAATAATTTTCTGAAGTCTATAGAGCAAAATAAATAATTCTGTATGAGAAGGAAACAAAATAACAATATCTGCTTTTTCATTTTTAAACAAGTGCTTGGGAAGACAATAAGCAAAATTTTAAGTAAATTAAAATGGAATTTGCTTTTTACCAAGTCTCATAAATGCCAAACAATGAAATGATTTAGTTTTCAAAGTTATTATATCCCAATTGATCTTCCAGGCAGCAGACTTATTATCTGATTAGGAAGATATGCACATTTATCAAAAGCTAGAACCATCTGTCTCAATTCTGTTTAATTTAATTATGTATTCATCATGTAGACAGCAAGCTTATGACATAAGCCTCTACAAATGAGTAATTCTATACTTATTATCACTTAAGAATGTGCACAGGCAGACTTCAGTCAACTCCTATTAGTCTACTTTGAAATTAAAATTATTCTAGTGATAGGACACTGACTAGCCTATCATCACTGACATATGCAGGATAAATACCTGGCATTCCTCTCAAGAAACTTAAAACTATCAATTTCTGTCTTTTAGCAAGACAGATATACTTATAATTTCTAAATATTTCCTGAATAGAGAGGTACATACATTTACACCCATATACACATATTCAAAATTCTAATTTTTAGATAATAAATGTTAAAACTAGGAAAAAATAATGATTCTTTAAAGTAATATTCATAAAATATTTGTAAATTTGTTACATTTTATAATTATGGGAAATATATCAATAATCTTGCTTAATGAATTTGGTACAGAGCTTCAGATTAGCTACGGAATGATATTTTTCTTTCTTTTCTATGATGTGATTGTTTATATTTGATGGGAATTAGTGAGAATAAGGAGAATTACTTGCTGAAAACATTTAACCTCATTTATGTATCTGGAATTAAGATGAAAAATATATGGCATTCTATTATAGGACTACTAAACTAATTAGGAAAGTGATATCTATGCCATTTCATAAATAAGAGCAAATCAAATTACTAAAACTAATCCATGAATCTTGTAGATGTCATTTTTCTGTGCCTGTCATTATGGTCACAGGTAACACAAATGATAAGCTCATAAATTATCTAAAGTGAAAATTGATTTCCTCTATGTCTCTCTCTCTCTCTCTCTCTCTCTCTGTGTGTGTGTGTAGGGGGGTGTACGTACATATACTGGAACTGTGTATTTCTAAACAAAGATACGTATTGTACAACTATTTGGGAATCTGGCTTTTTAAATTTAATCTCTCTATGAGAGATTGTCAAAATGATCGCCATCTCAACCAAGAGGTTTGCTGGAAAGTTAGAAATCAGGACCAGTACCTGTGGGAGATATTTGGACTGGGCATCCAAGGTACAGAAATAGCTTAAAATTAACCCATCAGATCAGTAGCAGTGTCTTATTTAGCATCCAGAGGTTGTGATGTATTCAGAATTGGTCTTATCCACTTTTAGTATTTATGAAGAGCAATATTTTGAATAGGACACAGAATTATGAGCAAAACAAATGGAATATAAAGAAAGTTAGATAAGCCAGTAGAGTTGGCCCTTGAAAAACATGGTTAGGTGCATGCATACATATATTTTTTCAAGCAAATATATTGGAAATATTTTTGGGGATTAGCAAAAATTTGGAAAACTTGCAGATGAAGTATGTACTCTAGAAATACTTTTTTTTTTTTTTTTTTTTTTTTGAGACGGAATCTTGCTCTGTCTCCCAGGCTGGAGCGCAGTGGCCGGATCTCAGCTCACTGCAAGCTCTGCCCCCTGGGTTTAGGCCATTCTCCTGCCTCAGCCTCCCAGGTAGCTGCGACTACAGGCGCCCGCCACCTCACCCGGCTAGTTTTTTGTATTTTTTTACTAGAGACGGGGTTTCACCATGTTAGCCAGGATGGTCTCGATCTCTTGACCTTGTGATCCTCCTGTCTCGGCCTCCCAAAGTGCTGGGATTACAGGCCTGAGCCACCGTGCCCGGCCTAGAAATATTTTTTTAAATAAGAAAAATTGAATGGAGGTATGTCAGGAATACATAAAATATATAAATATACTAGTCTATTTATGTTTTGCTACCATAAAATATACCCAAATCTATCATAGAAAGCTAATCAAAACTCATGCACACAATTATAGACTATACAGGGAGCCACTTACAGTCTACAGAAATGTAAACAAACCTTGAGCCAACATTCAGTCATAACTGTATAAAATTAACTATGCTACATACTGTACTGCTGCAATACTTTTGTAGTTACCTCCTGTTGCTATTGCAGTGAACTCAAGTGTTGCAAGTATCTGCTTAAAACACTCTGTGACACTAATCATGTCTGCTTGAGCAATCCCTCTCCCTAGTAAATTGCATGTCACAGTAAAAAGGGAACTCTCATAGTTCTTGAGTATTTTTTCGTTTTTTTTACTGCAGTACTATAAACTTCACATAACACCATGGAACCCATATGAAGTACCACTAGTGGGATGAAAGTGCTTCAAGGAAGCAGAAAAAAGTCATAATATTACAAGAAACAAAATGAATTATGTGATACATACTGTAGATTGAGGTCTGTAGCTGTACTTGCTCACCATTTCAAAATAAATGAGTCCAATATGAGGGCTATACCTACAAAGAAAAGGAAATTTGTAAAACTGTTGCTATAGCTATGCTACAAGACATAAAAACCTGGCACTTTTTGTAAAATGCCTTTTTATCTCATATCAAAAATGTAGCTTTTATGTGGGTGCAGGATTGTGATAAGAAAGGCATACCTGTAGACTTTACTGTGATTTGAGAAAAAGCCATCATTAATCATTACATGACAACTTAAAGCAAAAGAAAAGTGAAAGATCTGGAGCTGGAGAGTTTAATGACAGCAAAGGATAGTTTGATAATTTCAGAAAGGTTTGGCTTAAAAAAAAAGTCAGGATAACAGGAGAAGTAGCTTCTACCAACCAAGAGGGATCAGACAAGTTTCCAGACACAATTAAGAAAATTATTGAAGAGAAAAGATATCTAGCTGAACAGATATCTTTAATACAGATTAAAGCACTCTACTCTGCAACAATAACCACTACCACCACAACAGCAAAAAGGATACAAAAGACACTTCTTAGTAAGGAAGAGAAGCAAGCACCAGGATTTAACTTGATGGAGACGAGTACTTCTGAACCAGTGCCAGACAATGAGGAAGAAGATGCAGAAGCAGCAATTTCCATAAACAAATGGAAACAAATTAACATTAGACAATTTGGCAGAAGAGTTCTGATTATTCAAAGTTCCTTTTGATGTTTATTCAAGACTCCTTTTGATGGTAATTATGCAAACAGTAGAAGGATTGATACTTTATAGAAATATTTTTAGAGACATGTAAAAGCAAAATTTAGACAGAAACGTTGATGTTTTTCCATAAAGTTATAATATGTGTACCTGCCTCTACTGCTTCCCCTCCCACCTCCTCCATCTCTTCCACTTCTGCCACCCGAGAAAATACCAATGCTTTCCCCTCATCCCTCCCCATCCTCTCCCAACTCATGTGAAGATAAAAATTATGATGATGAACATTTTTACAATGATCTATTTCCACATAATAAATAGTAAATATATTTTCTCTCCCATATGATTGTTAATAACATTTTCTTTTCCCTAGCTTATTTTATTGTAAGAATACAGTATACAATACATATTAATAAAACATATAAAATATGTGTTAATTGACTGTTTATGATGTTGGTAAGCCTTCTATTTAACAGTAGGCTGTTAGTAATCAAACTTTTTAAAACTCAAAAATTTTATGCAGGTTTTCAACTACACAGGATTTTGGTGCTCCTGATACCCACATTGTTCAAGGCTCAACTCTAGTTTCTTTCGATTCCTTCTTTTCAGAAAATGTTTCCAGACAGCAACTAAATTTATGAGTAACTGGGTCAACTCTCTCCAACAGAAATATATAAATGAAAATATTATATCGAAACTCAATCACATAAACTGTAGTTTCAAACCCATAGTAATATGATAATGCTTACAAAGATAACCAAAACAAAAACGAAAGGGTAAAGAACGGTAATCATTTCCCATGGCACATTTATATGAAGTGTTAACTTCAAACACCATAAATATAAACATCAAGGTGATGAGAGAAATTCAAAACATTTTTTTTCTTGTGATGTGAGGACTTATGAATATTTGTGGCCATCGAGATTGACAAAGAGAAAGATCCAGGCTATGGTTTTAAGTTCAAGTCTTTGGTACCTATAAGAAAATATAATAAATAAATGTGTTATTTGAGACTAAAGGCTCTAAATTTTTCATATGCTTAATAACTACCTTGAAAGATTCAATAAGTACAGATTTCTGCATCTTTCTTCAAGGAATTTAAACAAACATCCTGAAGCAGGTGGTAAGTGGTTCATGCTGTGAGATTCACTATTCTAGGCAGAGTAAAAGGTCACCTCATCTGTTGAAAGGTTTCCTAACAATTTTTTGGCTCTTTAGTCAGATTACATACAAAATTATGAAAGTAGCATTAAGATTCAGGAGACAGAGAGAGGCTGCTGAAGGCAGCAATAAGTGTGTTGGCCTCAAAATTTAGTTTAACAAACATTTAATTATTTATTTATTGAAAAGACATTTAAAACAAGTTTTCTACTTTATCTGTATTTGTCTAAACCTCTCTGAGTCATTCAAATAAAGGGACTAATTACCCTAACTCCAGATATACTAGGTTATCCAAGGCTATCCAAGGAATTAAAACAATTTCAGGAAGTAAATGAAAACACAGTCAAATGAAAGTGTAGAGGGAGCTACACAGATCCTCAAGTATTTCAATAAGTCATTTTTCCTTAATTTAATTATCTAAAACTTTCGAATGCTTTATTTGTCCTTTTCAGCGAAAGAAAATAGTATGTATATTTCAGGATAATACTATCTAAAGTACAGTCTTAGTGTAGGTAAATACGAAGCTGCAACTTCAGAGGTTGCTTGTGTTAACTATCTTACACTGAGATCTCTTTCATACCTTACTGAATCTATAATTTTCTTAAGAGAGAGGCTATAATCATCAACTGTGAAAAATTTTAATTGTCTTTTAAAAGTAAAGAACTTTGTAATCTTAGGACGATTTTATAATACTGTTAGAGGTAGTGTTGCATCATTAAAAGTCCCACAAAATAAGCAAAATTTTAAAATCATGGATACTAAAACAGCAATTTCCTAGCTTCTCCTAACTAATCAATGTATTCGAAGTGTCTCCCAAAACTTCATGCTCATTAGCTTTTCAGTAAACTTCAAACAGTTGTTTCTAATTACATAATGCTACATAAAAAATATATTTTCTATTTCATTAAGTCACAATTTACCTTAAAATACATGTACATTAGATATACACAAATATATATACACATTTAAACTGTGTGCATGTGTGTAGATACATACCTATACAAATATGTATATATGTATACATATATTTACATATATATGTACTTTTAGACTATTTTAAGAGAAAATTATCCTCCATTTAATAGTAGATCCAATAAATTAAATGTTACTTTAAATACTGTCCTGTTACAACAAGTGAAAATTAAAGTGGGTGGGAATGAGGTTGCTGAGGATAGCTTTATGTTTGAAAACACACAATCAAAATGACAAATAATTGTCTATATATTCATCTTCATTTGATTCTATAATAAATATTTTAGTGATTTTAGGTGAATTAAAATAATGTATTTCTGTGATTGCAAACAAGGAAAATACAGCATAAGCCATGAAATATGTTTTAAATTGTTACATTGCAGATGTAATCTTTAGAAATTAAATATATAAACTGTTTTCTGACTTAATGCTGTTTTGGTGTTTCCATTTTTTGTAAGAAGCAAAAGTTTTGCTGTTAATCCTTTAAAACATAATCTCTCCTTTATCTCTTCAGACTGCTTTAAGATATTTTTTGTCTTTGATTTTCAGTACTTTTTCCTGTTATGAGACAAACGTATATACTTGTTTGGGGACTGTGACTCTTCTCGAATCTGTGGATTAATTTGTATTAATTTTTAATATTTAAAATCACTAACCATTATTTATTTATATAACGCTTTTGCCTTTATTAGTTCTCATCATTTTCTGAGACTTAAAATGCACATATGCAAGCTTTTGCACCATATCTTATTTTCATGTGTCATTCTGCATATTTTTTTACTTTTTCTTCAGTTCAAGCTTTTCATGAGTTAAACTAGTTCTAAACCAACCAGTTGAGTAATTTACCTTGTTATTATATTTTTCATTTCTATAATTTGAAGTTTTATTATTATTGTTTCCTGTTTTCCATTAAATCTCAGCTCAGGTACTCTAAAAAAAATCAATCATTTATTTCAATGTTCTCATTATATAAAACACAATAATTTGAAAGTGAATGATTTAGATTTACTGTAGCTTTTTTTCTCTCTTTTTATTTGTTTTTGGTTGTATTGTGTCTTCTTTTATTTCTTGCTAGTTTTGACAGATTCCTATAAATTCCCATTTATAAATCACATTATTGGAGTTCCATCTTAGCTTCAATATATAAACAACTTAAAACTTGTCACTCCCATCATTACAAAAACTAATATTAGAACAAACTGAAACTCAACGTATGTTTTGTACCCATTAGATAACAGAGCTGGTGGGGTAAACCACCATTATGAAAACTGGACAGACAGGCAAATCAAGGGTCACAGCCAAAGTTTTACCTGGAGCAGAAGTTTCATCATCTAGAGGCATAAACTGGTAGGAATACTTACATGGTAATTCTGATAAATTGCTACAGACTTCTTGTGGACTGCATCAAAAGTGAGAAACTACAGGTGACTTCAGTCTTAGGGGGCCCACAGGTTTATGGATGTATCCTTTAGCAATACCACAGGATTCTCACTGTGAAGAGCCAAGAATAATTTCCCAGTGGCCCTGGAAAACAATAAGTAAATGTACCCATGTTGAAATATACCAGAGAGTTCTCCATTAACAGAGTCAACTTTGCATGGTAAAAGACTTAATCTTATCAAATGTGGGCTAAGAATGTTTCTCTGAATCAAGCTCCCTGTATCTTTATGTTCTTACCTAAGAGAAGACGGAAAAAAAAAACAAAAACCAACTTGTGAAAATAATAGCTTTGACATAAGTCCAACTAAAATACAGAAACTTAATCATAACATTGTAGAATATTCCGCTTCCCACACACCTTCAAACACACTAACAGGGCTCTATTATAATGAAGTCGATTATAGCTGACGGAACTTAAAACACAGGCTTTACTTGAAAAGGAGCTCTTAGGGAAACCCAACAACAATTATGTCAGTCCACTTACATTGCTATAAAATTGTATCTGAAACTAGGTAATTGAAAAAGAAAAGCTTATTTGGCTCACAATTCTGCAGGCTGTACAAGCATGCTACCACCATCTTCTTGACTTCTGGCAAGACCCAGAAAGCTTTTAGTCATGGCCAAAGGGAAGAGGAACCAGCACATCACATGGTGAGAGATGAAGCAAGACAGCAAGGAGGAAGTTCTAGGCTCTTTTAAACAGTCAGATCTCATGTGACCTCACAGAGTGAGAGGTCACTCATTACCACGAGGATGGGGCCAAGACATTAATGAGGAATCTGCCCTCATGACCCTAACACCTCCCACCATGCCTCCCATGCAAGGTGGGAGATCATATTTCAAAATATGGCCTGAAAGGAACAAAACATCCAAACCATATCATTCCACCCCCTGGCCCCACAAATCTCATGTCCTCCTCTCATTGTGAAACATGATAATCTCTTCCCCCTAGGCCCCAAAGCCTTAACTCATTCCAGCATTAACTCATAAGTCCAAAATCTCATCTGAGACTCAAGGCAAGTCCCTTCCACCTACGAGTCTGTAAGATCAATAAGTTATTTACTTCAAATATAAAATGCTGGTATAGCCGGGCACGGTGACTCACGCCTGTAATCCCAGCACTTTTGGAGGCCGAGGCGGGCGAATCACGAGGTCAGGAGATGGAGACCATCCTGACAAACACGGTGAAACTCCGTTTCTACTAAAAATACGAAAAAATTAGCCAGGCGTGGTGGCGGGCGCCTGTAGTCCCAGCTTCTAGGGAGGCTGAGGTAGGAGAATGGCGTGAACCCGGGAGGCGGCAGAGCTTGCAGTGAGTGGAGATCACGCCACTGTACTCCAAACTGTGCGTCAGAGCAAGACTCCATCTCAAAAAAATAAAATAAATAAAAAAAATTGCTGGTATAGGCATGAGTAGACATTCCCATTCCAAAAGGGAGAAATCAGGCAAAAGAAAGGGGCAAAATTCCCCACACAAGTCTGAAACCAAGCAGGGCAATCATTAAATCCTAAAGATCCAAGATAATCTTCTTTGACTCCATGTCCCATATCCAGTGCACACTGGTGATAGTGGTGGGCTCCCAAGGCCTTGAGCAGCTCTGCCTCTGTGGCATTGCAGGTGGCTGCATTCGTGGGTTAGAATTGAGTGTCTGTGGCTCTTCCAGACTTAGAATGCAAGTGGCCAGTGGCTATACCTTTCTCGGGTCTGGAGGGCAGTAGCCCTTTGCCCACTGCCTCACCAGGCAGCACCCAAGTAGAAACTCTGTGTGGGGACTCCAGCCACCTTTTCCCCTTCACGCTGCCCTACGAGAGCCTGTTTGCAAGGACTCCACCTCTGTGGCAGTCTTTTGCCTGGGCACCCAGACTTTCTCATGCATCCTTTGAAATCTAGGTGGAAGCTGCCAAGTCTCCTTTACTCTTGCCTTCTACATGCCTGCAGACTTAGCATCTTAGGGAAGCTCCCAAGACTTACTGCTTGCATCCTCTGAAGCAGCAGCTGGAGGGGTACTTGGGGCCATTTGAGCCATGAATGGAGCTAGAGCTAGAGCATCTGGGATGCAGGAAATAGTGCTCCAAGGCCGTGCAGGGCAGTGAAACCCTAGGCTTGGGCACCCAAACTATTCTTTCTTCCCAGGCTTCTGAACCTGCGATAAGAGGCACTGTCCCAACGACTTCTGAAATACCTTTGGGACTTTTTTTCCATTGTCTTGGCCATTAGCACTTGGCACCCTTTTAGTCATATTAATATCTTTAGCAGGAGGTTTCTCCATACTCTGCTTATATTTCTCTTTTGAAAATTTTTTTTGTCTTCTCTCCCAGATGGTAAGGCTGCAAATTTTTCAAACTTTTACACTCTACTTCTCTTTTCATTATAATTTCCAACTTTAAGTCATTAATTTCCTCCTGTATCTGATACTAGGCTATTAGAAGCAGCCAGGCCAATTATTGAACACTTGGCCATTTAGAAATGTATTTCCTCAGATACAGATAAGTCATCACTTTTAAGTTCAAACTTTCACAGATCCCTAGGACCCAATCACAGTTCAGCCAATGCCATTGCCAAGAAGTAACAGGGTGACATTTGATTCAGTTCCCAATAAGTTTCTTATGTCCCATCTGAGATCTCCTTAGCCTGGCCTTTATTGTCCATATTTTGATCAGCATTTTTTATCAAAGCATCTTAACAAGCGTCTAAGGAACTCCAATTTCTGCTTTTTTTCTTGTCTTCTGAGATTTCCAAACTCTTCCCACCTCTGTCCACTTCCCAGTTCTAAAGCTGCTTCTACATCTTCAAGTAACTTTGTAGAAATGCCCCACCTCTTGCTACCAACTTTCTGTGTCAACCCATTTGTGTTGCTATGAAAGAATACCCAAGTCTGGGTAATCTATAAAAAAGAGGTTTATAATGAGATTTGGAAGAAACTAAACATTCAAACTATATCAAAAACAGAGGGGAGAATAAAACAAAGACAACAGAGGGTTTGAAGCCTCTAGCACATACAGATACAATTATCCATAAACATTAATAACTCCTATAAAAGTTTACATAAAATAACACACTGTGACCTATTTATCTCAGGTATCTTCTGATATATTAATATTATGTTCAACTTTCAACCAAAAACATCATAGAAGATGCTTAAAGTCAGAGAAGACAGTCTGAAAAAACAAACCTATCATAATCATATTCCAATATGATACAGACTTTGATATTGTCAGACATAAAATATAAAATTATATATATTTTTCAGTTAAAATTAGAGAAGACAAAAAACACAAAAGAAGAAATAGAACAGATAATAATGCAATGCATAGAAAATAGTTAAACACATGGGACCAGGCGCAGTGGCTCAAGCCTGCAATCCCAGCACTTTGGGAGGCCGAGGCAGGCAGATCACCTGAGGTCTGGAGTTTGAGACCAGCCTGGCCAACATCATGAAACCCCATCTCTACTAAAAATACAAAAATTAGCCGGGTGTGGTGGCACGTGCCTATAATCCCAGCTATTTGGGAGGCTGAGACAGGAGAATCACTTGAACCCGAGAGGCGGAGGTTGAAGTGAGCCGAGATCACGCCATTGCACTCCAGCGTGGGCAACAGAGGAAGACTCTGTCTCAAAAAATAGACAGAAAAAAAAAAAAAAGAAAATAGTTACACCCGTGGTAGATATTCATTCTTATATCTCAATAATCAAATAATACTAGTATGAATGGTCTATACATACCACTTATAAGATAGGCAATGTCAGAATGAATTATAAAAATGGAAGAAGATGCAAGTATATATATATTCTCTAAAATGGCACTCAACATGTAAAAACTCTAAATGGTTCAAAGTAAAGGAATGTATAAAGATACATAATGCTAACTTTAACCAAAAACAAAACCAAAAATTAACAACCTAGAGTAGTAAATTCAGACAAAGTGAAATTCAAAACAATAAGTTATTTGGGATTTAAAAAATGGCACTACATGATAATAACTGGAACAATTCTCCAAGAAGACATAGAAGTCTTAAATGTGTATGCATATGACAAAGGATCAACATATATGAGCCAGGATTTGGTACAACTAAGTGGAGAAATAGTTCAGTCTACTATTACACAGTAGAGAAGTAAATATCCTTCTTTCAGTGGCTAGTAGATCAAGCAGGCAGAAAACCAGTGAGGATAAAATTGACCACAAAAACACAATCAATGAACTTGATGTAATTGACAGTTATAAAATACAGACTATTGCATCCTGCAATAGCATAATTCACATTTGTCTCAAGCTCACGTGGATGTTCACTAAGAAAGACCACATTCTGTGCCGTAAGAGAAATCCTAAAATGTTTAAAAAGCAATAGAAATTATTTGAAGTATGCTCTCAGATGAAGATGGCAGAGTGGGTCAGCAATGTATATTAGCATTGGTTTCCCTCACCAACCATTCATGTAGAGACTTGCTTAGTAAGTAGTGTCTTAATAATAGTTCAATTTATATGAACTATTCAAGAAACAGTTTAAATGAACAGTGTTACTATTGCCTAAATTGTAGTAATATTTGTAAATTTCAAAATCTGATGAAACAGAAACATTTGAATTGACCATATAGATGCAGATAGAGATATTAATATTTATGAAAAGGATAAGTGCAACATAATGAGTCATGTGAAAAGCAAGAGACTCCCTGAGATTTTTAAAAACTGATCCCACTACATACACCCATTCTGCATAAGCAGGGCTAAAGATATTTCCAGCTGTCTTAGAAAATACAAAAGCATACAAGGCAATTATTGGGTGTATGTAAGCCTTTCTGTATAGGGGATGAGGTTGGAAAATAAATATATTGGTTACACAATATCTTTAAATATAAATCCTATTCATTTAAAATGAATAATGTTAATGAAACTTCCTAGAGATATTATAGTAGAATTCCCTGGTAGATAAAAGGTTTTATCATAGATGCCTAATTGAAGCCTGAAGTAAAAATGCAAGTTAACTATATTTTATTAAAAATAATGATAGAAAAAACCTATGCTAATTTTCAACGCAATTTTTTAACAAACAAAGTTCCAATTATAAGAATAAAAACCAATCAAATCCTATTCTGTAATTAAAAAAATAAACCAAGGGAAGGTATAATTACCTTCATAAAAATGAGAAACCTATCTCATTTTCTCACTGAGTTTAACATTTGAGAATTTTTAAAATATACCCATGTTTAAAATTTTTTTTAATTTTATAAATTATAATAATATAATTTAAATAATTTATTTCTGTGTGAAATTTAGCGATTTCTTATTGCAAAACGTTAACTCCAAATGAATATATATATATTTTTAAATGGAGTCTCACTCTGTCACCAGGCTAGAGTGCAGTGGTACAATCTTGGCTCACTGCAACCTCTGTCTCCCAGGTTCAAGAGATTCTCTTGCCTCAGTCTTCCGAGTAGCTGGGACTACAAGTGCGTGCCACCATGCCCAGATAATTTTCGTAGTTTTGCAGAGAAGGGGTTTCACCATGTTGGCCACGATGGTCTCGATCTCTTGATCTCATGATCCGCCCGCCTCGGTCTCCCAAAGTTCTGTGATTACAGACATGAGCCTTCGCATCCGGCCTCCAAATGAGTATTATCAGATTTTGGGTATGTGTTTAAATATGTTGTTTGCACTTTTGTCTAAATATAAAATATTATAAAGTGAATATGTAATAGAACTAAAACTTACATTACGTGATTAGATTATTTCATCATTTCACAAACATCATAAAGTGTACTTACACAAACCTAGATGGCATAGCTTACTACACAGCCTGGCTATATAGTTCAGCCTATTGTTCCCAGGCTACAAATCCACACAGCATGTAACTGTATTAAATACTGCAAACAATTATAACAAAATGGTATTTGTGTATCTAAATATAGAAAAGTTACAGTAAAAATACAGTAAAATATTAAAAATAGTCCAACTAAATAAGTCACCTACCATGAATAAAACTTGCAGAACTGTAAGTTGCTGTGAGTGAAGCAGTGAGTGAGTGGTGAATAAATAAAACAAACAAACAAACAAAATAGTCAAGGACATTATTATACACCAGTAGTCTCCAACATTTTTTGGCACCAGGTACCAATTTCATGGAAGACAATTTTTTCCATGGACTGTTGGTACGGGGTATGGTTTTGAGACAAAACTGTTTCATCTCAGATTATCAGTTATTACATTTTCATAAGGAGCATGTAACCTAGATCCCTTTCATGTGCAATTCACAATGAAAATCTAATGTCACCACTCATCTGACAGAAGGCTGAGTTCTGGTGGTAACACTCACTCACCTGCCACCCACCTTACTTTGTACAGCCCAGTTCCTATCAGGCCATAGGCCACTAATGGCCCATGGGCCAGTGGTTGGGGACCTTTGCGGTACACTACTGTACACTTTATAAACACTTTACATTTAGGGTATGATAAAGTTATATAAGAGTATATTTATTTCTTTGTTTTGTGGGTTCTTTTTCTTTTGAGACAAGTTCTTATTTTGTCATCCAGGCTGGGGTGCACTAGCACCATTGGGGCTCACTGCCTCAGCCTCTTGTATTGGGATTACAAGAATGATCCACCACATTCAATCTTTATTTGTTCAGTAATGCATTAACCTTAGCTTAATGTGACATTTTTACTTTAAAAACGTTTTTTAAAATATTGAGTGCTTTTTGACTCTTTTGTAATAATTTAAAACACAAACTGTATAACTATACAAAACATTTTATTTATTTATTTATTTATTTATTTATTTATTTATTGAGATGGAGTCTCGCTCTGTTACCCTGGCTAGAGTGCAGTGGCGCAATCTCGGCTCACTGCAAGCTCCGCCTCCCGGGTTCATGACATTTCCCTGCCTCAGCCTCCTGAGTAGCTGGGACTACAGGTGCCCACCACCATGCCTGGCTAATTTTTCATATTTTTAGTAAAGATGGGGTTTCACCCTGTTAGACAGGATGGCCTCGATCTCCTGACCTCATGATCTGCCTGCCTTGGCCTCCCAAAGTGCTGGGATTAGAGGCATGAGCCACCGTACCTGGCAACATTTTATTTCTTTATATCATTATTCTAGGAGCTTTTAAAAATTTTTATTTATTTTTTCTTTTTAAATATTTTATTAAAATACACACCTAGCATAGGTGTACATAGGGTCAGAATTATACTACTATCTCTCACCTCCACATCCTGTCCAACGAAAAATACTTAGGGGTAATTACATGCACGGAACTGTCATCTCCTACACTTTCCTCTGGAGTACCTTCTGAAGAACCTGTCTGAGACTATTTTACAGTTAACTTTTTAAAATAAGTAAAAACTACAGTATAAAAAATAAAATGTATAATATAGTAATATAGAAACTCACAAGATCATTGTGTATTATTATCAAATATTATATACTGTACAAAATGGTATGTGCTGTACTTTTATAAAACTGATAGAGCAATGGGTTTGTTTATATCAGCCTCGCCACAAACATGTGAGTAATGCCTTATGGTATAATATTACAATGTTTATATCACTAGCCAATAGTGACACATCCATTAGAATATTAAGGGACCACCATTACACATATGAATTTTTGTTGACCACAGTGTTGTTAAATAGTGTGAGACAATATGTGGCTTTGACAAAGACTCTCCTTCACCAAACTATATTCTGACTCTTTGGAGCACTCTTCTTGATGATCCCTTGGCCTTGGCCCTCATCCTGTCTTTGACTGCCTACCCCAGTCTTAGAAAGGATCTTGCTTATTTAGTTCAGTGAGAATCCTCACCCTTTTGATATATAATAACACTCTTCATCCCCTCATTTTATGTCTAATTCTTTATCCTGCCTTTAACAAGAATCCTGTTAGGTCGGTTTAACAACCATCTCCTTAGCCTTGATGTTTCCTTTTAGTAATTTTCTCTTCACTGACACTCTCTTCCTGCTCCTTAGCTATACGTCTGTACTTGTCATTAACAATTTCTGGGGGCAGACCAAGAAGGCTGATTAGAAACAGCTGTGGTCTGCACCACTCACAGAGAAGAACAAAAACAGTGAGTGAAATCTACACCTTCAAGTGAGGTATCCAGTGGGACTGACTAAGAAGTCAGTGAGACATGCGGAGAGTGAGGAAAAGCAGATTGTGGTGACAGCCCACCCAGGAATGGCATGGAGTGAAGACAGCTCCCACACAGAGCCAAGGGACGCAGTGAGTGATTGTGCAACCCCACCTGGCAAACCACAATTTTCCCATGGATCTTTGCAACTCACAGATCAGGAGATCCCCTCATGATCCCATGCCACCAGGGCCTTGGGCTCAAAGCACAGAGCTGTGCAGAGTCTCCATGGCTGCTTGGGCATGCACGGAGACCCAGGAGTTTGCACATACTTCGACCCTGGGAATTCCAGTGAGGCAAGAGATCCATCCATTCCCCTAAGAAAGGGGTTGAAGCCAGGGACCAAACCAACCTCATTCAGCAGACCCCGCTCCCAGATTAAGACCCCCTGGCTTGGAATTCCAGTCAGATAGCAGCACAGCAGCAGTAGGCTGGAGGCTGCCTGAGACAACTGATTTCCCATAGGAAAAAAGTGGCCGCCATTCTTTTGCTAAAGTTAGCTGTCCTGGTCTGCTGGCTCTAGAGAGTCTGGGTGGTCTAGATGAGGAAGGTTCCCACCAATGCAGTGTGCCCACTCCACCAAGGGCAACCCAACTACTTCTTTAGTGGATCACTAACCCCATTCCTCCTGACTAGGTGCATCCTCTCAAGAGAAGTCTCCAGAAATCTCCTACAGGAAAATCCGGGCTGGCATCAGGTCAGTGCCCCTCTAGGACAGAACTCCCAGAAGTAGCAGCAGGCCACTATCTTTACTGTTTTTCAGCCTTTACTGATGATACCTCCAGGTGCAGGATGGACCCAGGTGATTAGGGTCTGGAGTGAACCCCCACCAAACTGAAGGAGCCCTATGGAATAGGGGCATGATTGTTAAAAGAAAAACAAAGAAACAGAAAGCAACAACAACAACATCAACAAAAAAGACCCCACAGAAACCCCATTCACGGCTCATCAACCTCAAAGATCAAAAGTAGATAAGCCCACAAAGATAAAGGAATGAATCAATGAAAAAATACTGAAAACTCAAAAAACAGAGTGCCTCTTCTCCTGCAAATAATTTCAACACCTCTCGAGCAAGGGCACAGAACTGAGCTGAGACTGAGATGGCTGAATTGACAAAAGAAGGCTTCAGAAGGTAGGTAGTAACAAACTTTGCTGAGCTAAAGGAGCATGTTCTAACCCAATGCAAAAAAAGCTAAGCATCATAATAACACATTATACGAGATGATAAATAGAATAGCTAGTTTAGAGAGGAACATAAATGACATTATAGAGCTAAACACACACACACACACACACACACAAGAACTTCACAATGCAATCACAAATATCAACAGCCGAACAGATCAAGTGGAGATAATAATCTCAGTGCTTGAACACTGTCTCTTCAAAATAAGGTATTCAGACAAGAATAGAGAAAAAAAGAATAAAAAGAAACAACAAAACTTCTGAGAAATATGGTATTATGTAAAAAGACCAAACCTACAACTGATTGGTGTACCTGAAAGAAACAGAGAAAGGAACCAGTTTGAAAAACCTTTTTCAAGATATCATCCAGGAGAACTTCCCAAACCTAGAAAGACAGGCCAGCATTTAAATTCAGGAAATCCAGAGAACACCAGTAAGATACTCCATAAAAATTAACCCCAAGAGACATAATCATTAGATACTCCAAAGTTGACATGAAAGAAACAATGTTAAGGGCAGTCAGAGAGCAAGACCAGGTCATCCATCACACTAACAGTGAACCTCTCAGTGGAAACCCTACAAGCCAGAAGGGATTGGGGGCCAATATAATTATTCATTCTTAGAGTAAAGAATTTCCAACCCAGAGTTTCATATCCAGCCAAACTAATCTTCATAAGTGAGGGAGAAAGAAGATCCTTTTCAGACAGTCAAATGTTGGGAAAATTTGTCACCGCTAGGTCTGCCTTGTAAGAGCTTCTGAAGGAAGCACTAAATATGGAAAGAAAAGACCATTACCAGCCACTACGAAAACACAATGAAGTATACAGGCCAGTGACACTATGAAACAATTACATAAAAAGCCTGCAAAATAACTAGTTAGCATCCTGAAGATGGGATCAAATTCACACATATTGATATTAACCTTAAATGTAAATGGACGAAATGCCCTAGAATGGCAAGCTGAATAAAGAGTCAAGACCTATTCAAACCAACAAAGATCAAAAAAGACAAATAAAGGCATTACACAATGGTAAGGAGTTCAATTCAAGAAAAAGAACTATCTTAAATAGTTATGCTCCCAATACAGGAGCACCCAGATTCAGAAAGTAAGTTCTTAGAGACCTACAAAGAGATTTGGACTCCCACACAATAATAGTGGGAGAGTTTAACACTCCACCGAGAATATTAGATCATTTAGACAGAAAATTAATAAAGATATTTAGGACCTGAACTCAACTCTGGAACAAGTGGACCTCATAGATATCTACAAACCTATCCTTCCCCAAACAAGAGATATACACTTACTCTAAAATTCATCATATAATTGGAAGTAAAACACTCCTCACAAAATGCAAAGGAACTGAAATAATAACAGTCTCTCAGACTGTCTTACAATTCAATATTAAGAAACCCACTCAAACTCACACAACTACATGTATATTGAAAAACCTGCTCCTAAATGACTGCTGTGTAAATAATGAAATTAAGGCAGAAATCAAGAAGTTCTGTGAAACTAAAAGGACAACATGCCAGAATCTCTTTAACTTAACACCACACATAAATGGTGTTAAGAGGGAAATTTATAACACTAACTGCCCACATCACAAGGCTAGGAAGATCTCAAATTGACAATGTCACATCACAACTAAAAGAACTAGAAAACCAAAGACAAACAAACACCAAAGCTAGCAGAAGGCAAGAAATAACAAAGATTAGAGCAGAACTGAAGGAGACAGAAACAAAAAAATCAAAAAATAAACAAATCCAGGAGCTGTTTTTCTTTGGGGGGGGGGGGTGTTTGAAAAAATTAATAAAAGAGGCTGCTAGCTAGACTAATAAATATAAAAAGAGAATAATCAAATAGAATCAGAAGTGATAAGAGGAATATCACCACTGATCCCACAGAAATGCAAACAATCATCAGAGAATACTATAAATACCTCTAGGCACATAAACTAGAAAATCAAGAAGAAATGGACACATTTCTGGATGCATATACCTTCTCAAGACTGAACCAGGAAGAAATCAAATCACTGAATAGACCAATAATAAGTTCTAAAATTGAGGCAGTAATAAATAGCTTACTAACCAAGAAAAAAGCCCAGGTCTAGACAGCTGTACTGCTGAATTCTACCAGGGGTACAAAGAGGAGCTGCTACCATTTCTTCAGAAACCATTCCAAACAATTGAAAAGGAGGAACTTCCCCTTAACTCATTTTATGAGGCCAGCATCATCTGGATATAAAAGCCTGTTAGAGATACAAAAAACAAGCAACAACAGCAACAAATTTCAGGCCAATATCCCCAAGGAATATTGATGCAAAGACCCTCAATAAAATACTGGCATACAGAATCCAGCAGCACATCAAAAAGCATATCCACGATGATTAAGTAAGGTTCATTCCTGAGATGCAAGCTTGGTTCAACATATGCAAATCAATAAATCTAATTCATTCCATAAACAAAACTAAAGACGAAAACATCATCATTATCCCAATAAACACAAAAATGCCTTTGATAAAATTCAGAATCCCTTTAGTATAAAAACTCTTAATAAACTCAGTATTAAAGGAACGTACCTCAAAATAACATGAGCCATATATGAAAAACAGCCAATATTATACTGAATGGGCAAAAAGCTGGACATTCCTCCCTTGAAACTAAGCACAAGATAAGGATGCCCACTCCAATAATAAGCACAAGATAAGGATGCCACTTCTATTTAACATAGTATTGGAAGTTCTGGCCAGGGCAATCAGGCAAGAGAAAGAAATAAAGTGTATTCAAATAGGAAGCGAGGCAGTCAAATTATCTTTGTTTGCAGATGACATGATCCTATATCTAGAAAACATCATTGTTGGCTAGGAGCGGTGGCTCACACCTGTAATTCCAGCACTTTGAGAGACCGAGGCAGGCAGATCACCAGGTCAGGAGATCGAGACCATCCTGGCTAACATGGTGAAACCCTGTCTCTGCTAAAAATACAAAAAATTAGCTGGTCGAGGTGCTGGGCACCTTTAGTCTCAGCTACTCGGGAGGCTGAGGCAGGAGAATGGCATGAACCTGGGAGGCGGAGCTTGCAGTGACCCTAGATCACGTCACTGCACTCCAGCCTGGGCAGCAAAGTGAGACTCTGCCTCAAAAACAACAGCAGCAACAACAACAAACACCATTGTTTCAGCCCAAAAGCTTCTTAAGCTGATAAGCAACTTCAACAAAGTTTCAGGATACAAAACCAATCTGCAAACACTGCTAGCATTCCTATACACCAAGAACAGGCAAGCAGAGAGCCAAATCATGAATGAACTCCTATTCTCAATTGCTACAATGAGAATAAAATACTTAGGAATACAGCTAACAAGGGAAGTGAAGGACCTCTTCAAGAAGAACTACAAACTGCTGCTCAAAGAAATCAGAGAGGACACAAACAAATGAAAAAATATTCCATGCTCATAGACAGGAAGAATAAATATTATGGAAATGGTCATACTGCCCAAGGTAATTTATAGATTCAATGTTATTCTTATTAAACTACTGCTAACATTCTTCAAAGACTAAGAAAAGAAACTATTTTAAAATTCATGTGGAACCAAAAAAGAGCCCTATAGCCAAGACAATTATAAGAAAAAAGCAAACAAAACAAAAAAACGAAGATGAAGACATCACACTACCTGACTTTAAACTATACTGCAAGGTTACAGTAACCAAAACAGCATGGTACTGGTACAAAAACAGACACATAGATCAATGAAACAGAGTAGAGAACTCAGAAACAAGACTAGACACTTAACAACCATCTGATCTATGACAAATCTAACAAAAGAAGCAATGGGGAGAAGATTTTTCACTTAATAAATGATGCTGGGAGAACTGGCTAGTCATATGCAGAAAATTGAAACTGGACCCCTTCCTTATACTTTATATAAAAAATTAACTCAAGATGGACTAAAACTTTAATGTAAAACCCAAAACTATAAAAATGCTAGAAAAACAATCTAGACAATACCATTCAGGACATAGGCACAGGCAAAAATTTTATGATAAAAATTCCAAAAGCAGTTGCAACAAAAGCAAAAATTGACAAATGGAATCTAATTAAGCTAAAGAGCATCTGAACAGCCAAAGAAACTATCATCAAAGTGAACAGAAAACCTATAGAATGAGAAAAATAATTGCAATTTATCTCTCTGCGAGAGGTCTAATATCCAGAATCTGCAAGGAACTAAAACAAATTTATGAGGAAAAAACAAACCAAACAACCTCATTAAAAAATGGGCAACAAGGATTAACAGATGCTTCTCAAAGGAAGAGATTCATGTGGCCAAAAAACATGAAAAAAAGCACATGACTGAACATTAGAGAAATCCAAATCAAAACCACAATAAGATAACATGTCATTCCAGTCAGAATGGCAATTATTAAAAAGTCAAGAAACAGCAGATGCTGGTGAGGATACTGAGAAAAAGGAATGTTTCTACACTGTTGGTGAGAATGTAAATTAGTTCAAACATTGTGGAAGACAGTATGGCAATTCCTCAAAATTCTAGAAGCAGAAGTACCTTTTAATGCAGCGATTCCATTACTGGGTATATACCCAAAGAAATATAAATCATTCTGTTATAAAGATGCATACAGGCATATGTTCATTGCCTCACTATACAATACCAAAGATATGGAATCAACTGAAATGCCCATCAATGATAGACTGGATAAAGAAAATGTGGTACATATACACCATGGAATACTATGCAGCCACAAAAGGGAACAAGATCATGTCCTTTGCAGGAACATAGATGAAGCTGGGAGTCAGTATCCTTACCAAACTAACACAGGAACAGAAAACTAAACACATGTACTCACTGCTAAGTGGGAGTAGAACGATTAGAGCACACAGGCATATGGTGGGGTGGGTTGGAAACAACACACACTGAGGCCTGTCATTGCGGGTAGGAAAAGGGCAAGCATTAGAAAGAATAGCTAATAGATACTGAACTTAATATCTAGGTGGTGGGTTTTTCCGTGCAGCAAACCACCATTGCATACATTTACCTATGTAACAAACCTGCACATCCTGCACATGTACCCTGGAACTTAAAAGTTGAAAATATAAAAGGTTAATGTCCTCCATGAAATTCTAGTAAATGATGCTTTAGTTGTATAAATTTTTGAGGTAGATAACATGATGTTTTCATATACATATTCATAGTTAAATTATTACTACAGGTAAGCGATTTAACATACCTATCACCTTCCATAGTTGTTTTTATATATATATATATTTGTGTGTGTGTATGCATATCACACAAGTGTGATATATATAAAAACACAGTTGCATTTACTTTTGTATTATATATTATTCACATATATAATGTATATTAATATATAAGGTCTATACTAATTTTAAATAAAATATAAATTGCAAAAGAAACAGGTGAAAGAAAATTATATCATTGATATACTACAATTTAATATTTTATTTAAGTTTCATATACATGGAAATTTTATTTTTCAGTCCAAATATATACTAACTAGCTAATTAATCTGGTGAAAGTGCTATTAATGTTCCAAATTTTTCTTTCCATTAAGTTCTGATTAATGTTACAAAACTAGCAAATTATAATCTATACTTTTTGTAATTCACATAGACATATATAGGTAAGGAGATTAGCACTTGAAAACAAGTAAATATTTTTAAAGTAACTTTACTTACTAAATTAAGGCATGAAATTTAGTATACAGAAACTACATATCCATTTTGCTGTTAAAGCAATATTGTGAGTCAATTCATATTTAAATGTTTTATGTTTAGTAACTTAAAAGAAGAGAAAGCGATTTGGACAGATGAGGTCTTGGTGGGATTCCATTATTTAAAGAACATCATGTTGAGCTACCAAAGGACTAAAAATCAAGGAAAAAAAATAAAGAATGAGTTTTATGAAGTCCCAGAGGATGCTCAAAGTTGATTTATCATGTGGCATGCCAGGAAACATCAAAAGATGATTAAAATATATGTTAATGCTTTCATGCTAGAGAAAAGCACTGAAAGCAAACAGTGAAATTCAGCTTTCCCTGTACAAAAAGGAGTCTTTCTCTGAATTCAGTTCCGCAACAGAAAAGGAGATACCTTTGTACCCGTTATAAAATAAAACAAATATTTTACATATAAATTGTGAGGCAACCATGCCCCCCTCCCCCTCTTTCCTTCTCTCTCTCTTTTGAGATCTTCAGTTGGGTTGGGTCATCGACTTCGTACAAACTCCCTGACTAAGAGTCCTATAAGAAAAAACCACTAAAGTATACTGCATTTTGAACTGGTCAGGAGCATATGGCCAGAAGCCAGATTGCCTGCTTCACATTCCAGCTCTGTTCTTTGTATTCATTAGGTTTGTGACCCTGGTCAAGCTACTTAATTTATTTCTTCCTCCATTTCCATATCTATGCATGACAATAATAAAAACAGTAGTACCTACCACATAGATTATTATCATTAAATATACATTTGAAATATATTTATCTTTTTAATTTAACACTCATTGTTGAGGACTATCTGGTACATAATAATATAAAATATGTTAAGTATCATTATTTACTCAGCACATATACTTGGAAAGTCTCTTTGATCCAGGGTACTATGATAGTTTGCAGTTTAAATCTGAAAGACTGAGAAGCAGGAGCGATGAAGGCAGGAGAAGATTGCTGTGTTAGCTCAAGCAGTCAAGCAGAGAGTCAGTCAATGCTCCCTGCCTTTACCTTTTGGCTCTATTTGGGCCCTCAGTGAACTGAATGATTGTTACCCATACTGGGGAGGGCCCTGTGCTTTAATAAGTCCACCAATTGAAATGCTAGTATCTTTAGAAATACTCTCACACACAAATCCAGAAATAATGTTTAACCAGGTATCAGGACATTCCCTGATCCACTTAAGTTGATACATAAACTTAATTATCATAATTCCCTAGTAGGGTTGTCTCCTATCCCAGTATTACTGGTGTTCTTTAAAAAAATATATATATATATGTAATGTGAAGTGATGGACACAGGCAAGGAGAAACTAGCTATGTAAAGATGCAAATACTTGAGTTATGTTACCACAAACCAAGGAATGTCTAACTCCACCAGAAGCTAAGAAGAAGCAGGTAAAAAACTCTTCCACTAGGGACTTGAGAGGGAGCATGACTCTGCCAATACATTCATTTCTTTTTTTAAACTTTTATTTTAGGTTCAGGGGTACATGTTCCGGTTTGTTATATAGGTAAACTAGTATCACAGGGGTTTGTTGAACAGATTATTTTATCACACAGGTATTAAGCCTAGTACCCAATAGTTATTTTTTCTTCTCATCTCCATCCTCCCACCCTTTTCCCTCAAGTAGACCTCAGTGTCTGTTGTTCCCTTCTTTGTGTTCCTGAGTTCTCATCATTCACCTCCCAGTTATAAGTGAGAACATGTGGTATTTGGTTTTCTGCTCATTCATTAGTTTGGTGAGGATAATAGATGCCAGATCCATCTATGTTCCTGCAAAAGACATGCTCTCCTTCATTTTTATGGCTTCATAGTATTCCATGGTGTATATGTGCCACATTTTCTTGATCCAACCTGTCACTGATGAGCATTTAGGTTGATTCCTTGTCTTTGCCATTGTGAATAGTGCTTCAGTAACTATTCACGTGCATGTGACTTTACAGTAGAATGATTTATATTTATCTGAGCATACACCCAAATCCATAGGAGTGCTTACTTACAGCCTCCAAAACTGTAAAAAAAGAAATCATGTTGTTTGTAGATTCCCAGTTAATACTGCAGCCCTAGGAAATTAACACAGGTACCCTTTGCATGTTCTCCCATACCACAGTGTGTTCTCCTCATTTTAGCACTGATCATACTCAGTTGCATTTTTTCATTTATCTGCCAGTATTTTACGTTAGTCTAAATTTTTTGAGAGAAAGGTCAAGCTTATTTTGTGAATTATTTTAACTCCTGCACCTAACAGAAATCCAGACATTTTATTAATTCAATAAAATGTTTGTTTTTGTAAATGAAGTAAATTAATTTCAAATTTCAGCAACCTGCATGGTAAGTCTATATTTCATAAAAGATAATTCATAGTTACTACTTAAGAACAATTAATATATAGTGTTTTGCCTTATATTTCTATTTTTTAAAATAATTGTTTACTTACAAAAGCCTTCCATGTAATCATCACCTAACTAAAACAATTAATGCATATATAAATACAAATGTCAATATATTAATGTAATCATTTTTATTTATAAAAAGATACAATTTAAATACCATAAAATTTACCCTTTTATAATGTATAATTCAGTGATTTTTAGTAGATTTCCAAAGCTTTGTAGCCATCCTTACTAATATTAGAACATGTTCACCACCCCTAAAAGAAATCCAATACTCATTGGCAGCCATTCCCTGTTTCTCCCTTTTTACAGCTGCTGTAAAACAACTAATCTACTTTTTGTTTCTAAAAATCTAACTAATCTAGATATTTTACATAAATGGAATCTCACAATATGTACCTTTCATTTCTCTTTCTTTCACTTAGAATAATGTTTTCAAAGTTCATCCATATTGTAGCATATCTCAGTATTTCATTATTTTTCTTGACAGACTATGGACCTAGTGTATAAAAATACTAATTTTGTTTGTTTATTCATCAGTGAATGGCTATTTGTTTCTTCTGTGTTTCCATTGTTGATAATGATGCTATTAACAATAATGAATGCACTAGTTTTTCATGTAGATATATATTTTCCATTTTCTAGGGTATGTATCCAGGAAAGAAATTGATGATCATAACATAACTGTGTGTTTCATTTTTTGAGGATCTACCACACTATATAGTTGTTTTTAGATTCATGTGGATGTTGGTTACAAGGGAATATTACATAATGCTGAGTTTTAGGCTTTGGTAAGTTTCAGTTCTCTTGAGTCCATCACAGGAATAGGGAACATAGTATCCAGTGGGTAGTTTTTTTAATCCTTCCCTCCTCCCCTCTCCCCATTTTTGGAGTCCCCAGTGATTATCACTTCCACCTTTACGTTCATGTGTACCCATTTTTTACCTCTCACTTGTATGTGAGGACATGCAATATTTGATTTTCTGTTTCTGTGTTAATTCACTTAGAATAATAACCTCTACCTTCATCCACGTTGTTACAAATGACATGATTTTATTCTTTTGTATGACTCTGTAGTATTCCATGAAGTATATACACCAAATTTTCTTTATCTACCTACCATCAATAGGCACTTAAGTTGATTCCATGACATTTCTATTGTGAATAGTGCTTCAATAAACATATGAATGCAGATATCTTTTTGATAGGGTGATTTCTTTCTCTTTGGGTAGATAATCAGTAGTGGGATTGCTGAGTCAACTGACAGTTCTAATTTTAGGTCTTCAAGGTCTCTCCACATAATTTTGCATAAGGGTTGAACTAATCTACATTCCCACCAATATATCACATTATTTTTCAAAGCAGCTGCCCTACTGTACCTTCCCCCCAACAATGTATGAGGGTTCTAATTTCTCTGCTTTCTTACCAAAACTTGTTATGATCCATTTTTTTCTTATACCTAATCTGTGAAGTGCTATAGCATTATGATTTTGACTTGCATTTCCTGAATGACTAATTAATGTGCACATATCTTCTTGTATTTATTGTTCATTTATATATCTTCTTTGAGGCAATATTTATTTAAATCTTTTGTTCATGTATTATTGGATCACATGTATTTTTATTTTTAATTAAATTTTTGTATAATCTGATATTAATCCTTTATCAGATAGGTAATTTGGAAATATTGTATCTCATACTGTGGAACGACTTTTCACTTTATTGATATCATCCTTTTCTTATCAAAATGCCAGTGATTTGGTCTGGGCCTTGCCGTTCACTGTACAGAAAGCCAATCACTGAGACAACTAGTATTGTGAGTTAAGAAGGCTTTAATCAGGTGCTGCAGCTGAGAAGATTGGAGATCAGTGCCAAATCCCTCTCCCAGATTGACTAAAATTAGGGATTTACATAGCAAGGAAGAAGTGTGACCATCTGTGGGAAAACGGAAATTAGTGAGAGGTAAGGAGGAGTAACTGGTCAGGGAGAAGCAAGTGGTCAGTTAGGCAATCATAATGAGTAAAGATTCTGGTGTTTTATTGTCCAGATGCAGGGATTGGCAAGTTTCAGCTCCTTGATACTATCTGGAAGACGTGATGGTTAGTTTCTGACAAAGGAACTCAGATAAGATAAACACAACTTTCTTGTAAGACTGAGAGAATCAATTTCCATGTTTATTCAAAGAAACCATAAACATCAGTTCTATGGGACAATTTGGCAGGTTTCACTTTGAGACATATATACATATATATGTGTATATATACACCATATATATAATATAAATATTATTTTTATGAAATTCAACATACATACTTTTTGTTTTTGTTGTTGCTTATGCTTTTGTTGTCAAATGTAAGAAATAATTTCCTAATTCAAGTTCAGGAAGATAGACATGTATTTTTTCTCTAAGAATTTTATAGTTGTAGTTGTTACATTCAGATTTTTTATGTACCCTGAGTCACTTTCTGTATATAGTGGTTGGTTGTTTGTTTGGCTAAACATAAAAATGGATGCTTCTGGTTTTAAAGCTTCAAAATTACATTTGTTTTTTTTGAGTTCCTTCCTCAGAAAATGATCTTCAGGCCTGTCAAAGAAAGTATTAAAGAACTGAAAATTACCGTATCACTGCATCCAGACAATGAGATGCTGGGCCTCTCATTAATTATGATTGCTTCCTTGCCCATCACTAGTTCTTATTTTCTAACACATTGTTACATTTCAACCCTAGGGTTTTTTGTTTGTTTGTTTTGTTTTGTTTTTGTCATTGTTGTTTATTTCTTTGTTTGTTTGTTGCGATGGAGTTTCGTTCTTGTTGCCCAGGCTGGAGTGCAAGGGTGCCATCTCAGCTCACTGCAACCTCCGCCTCCTGGGTTCAAGCTATTCTCCTGCCTCAGTCTTGTGAGTAGCTGGTATTATAGGCATGCACCACCATGCCCGGCTAATTTTGTATTTTTAGAAGAGATGGTGTGTCTCCAATAAACCCCTAGTTTTAATTGGTGAGGGAGACGGATTTGAGATTGATCTGCAATCTCCTTGGCTGTGTCATCCAATTAAAGCCTTCTTCATTGACAATACTCATTATCACAGTCATTTGCTTTCTATTTGGTAAGCAACAGGACCTAGACTGAACTGATATTAGGGTAACATAGTCAATTTTGCAATCTAATTTACAGATATTTTTAATAATTGAATATATATTGAAAAATATTGATTTTTATATTTGCATTTCCTTCATTAAGAAACTGACTTTAAATTGATCATACTACATATGTTTTATATATATCATAATTACATTTTGAGAAGCAGCATTCATAGAGAAGTTTTAAGCAAATTTAAAAGGATTCTGAAAAGTTAATTCCATAAAAATCAATCTCACCCAAATTAAAATCTGAATGCAATTTTTTTGTACATTCTTTTTAATAAAATACGCACTCATAGCTTATGTCTTGCTTAAAGGCAGAAGGAAAAGCAGCACAAGAGTAGTACAGCTTTATTGTCATTAAAAGTTCCTTTTACATTCAGAGAGAATGCAGGTAAAAATGTAAAAAAGTAGCTTGATTAAAATTATCTAAAATGCTATTATAGTATACTAAAAATGACATTAAAAGGCATTTACAAATTAAAAAGATATAATTTTTTTTCTGATATTTAATATTTGCAATTTTAATCTCTTACAAATAAATATATTATTATTTTTATTAAACTCACATAGTAGAAACTATACAACCAGAAAAAAATATTGCTTCTACTAATATTTCTCAAACTGACTATATTGGGATAGATCCAAAATTATTTTTTTAATGCAGAATTGAAGTTAAAAAGAAATGATTATTTCAATGCATATCGACAACATATTCTGGACTAAAGAGATAAAAGACAGCTGTATCAGTCAGGGTTCTCTAGAGGGACAGAATAAATAGGAACCATATATAGGAGTTTGTTAAGTATTAATTTACACAATCACAAAGACCCAAAATAGGCTGTCTGCAACCTGACGAGCAAGAAGAACCAATCCAAGTCAAAGTCCCAAAACTGAAAAACTTGGAGTCCAATTTTCGAGGGCAGGAAGCATTCAGCATGAGAAAAACATGTAGACTGTGAGGCTAGGCTAGTCTGTCCTTTTTATGTTTTCCTGCCTGCTATATATTCACTGGCTGCTGACTAGATTGTGCCCACCAGATTAGGGGTAGATCTGCCTTCTCCAGCCCACTGACTCAAATGTTAATCTCTTTTGGCAACACCCTCACAGACACACTCAGGATCAATATTTTGTATCCTTCAATCCAATCAAGTTGATACTTAGTACTAACAATCATAGCAGTGTTTTAAGTTTAATATAAAGGTTAGATGGGCACAACATGGTTGCTGAACTACTTTAATATTTGATTACCAAGATTTAAGTGTTCAGTAGACTCAATCTCTAGACATTTCTAGGAATGTAAGTTTATTTTTGTCATCTGTTTTTAGGTGAATCATCTGCCTGAATAGTGGGACACAGCAACTGCAGACCTCACTCTGTGGGACATGTGTACATATAGTACATATCAGGCAATTAAACTTTTTCTTGTAATATCATAACTTTTCTCTGCTTCTTTGGAGTACTTCCAGTATCACCAGTGGGCCTTTGTATGGATCCCACAGTGTTAGTCAAGGTTTACAGTATTGCACTAAACACAATAAAAATGCACAAGAGCCATGAGACATTTTTTACTGTGACATGCAATTTACTGTAGAGAAAACTGCTCTAGAAGAGATGATTAACGTCACACAGTGTTTTAAGCAGATGCTAGGAACACTTGAGTTCACTGCAATAGCAACAGGTGGTTGCTGCAAAACTATTGCAGTAGTACAATATGTACTACAGTTAATGTAATGCAGTTATAATTCATACTGCATCTTTACATTTGTTTACATTTCTCTGTGAGTGATGCCACGTGCAGTCTGTGTGTATAAGTTTTGATTAATTATTTATAATAGATTTGTGTATATCTTACATTAATAAATGACAAAATGGACATATTTTTAACTATAGTGTGCATATATAAACAGCAAACTTTCTCTTTTTAAAATAATATTTCTGGGCTATGAAATTTGTATGTAAGATTTTTTAAATTGTTGCAAATCTCCAAAAATATTTTCATTATACATACTGGGAAAAAAAAAAATCCTATCTGTAAGTGACATGTTCAGTTCAAATTCGTATTGTCCAAGGGTCAATTGTATTATAAGTAATCTCAGAAATATTACAATGTTTTTGAAATTTTATGTAAAGTATATGGATTAAAAACACTATGCTACGGGGCACACCAAGATGGCGGAATAGGAAGAGTTCCAGCCTCCAGCTGCCAGCATGAGCGAGACAGAAGATGGGTGATTTCTGTATTTTCAGCTGAGGTACCCAGTCTGTCTCACTGGGGCATGTCGGACAGTTGGTGCTGGTCCGTGGGTGCAGCCTGACCAGCGAGAGTTGAAGCAGGGCAAGGCATCACCTGGGAAGCGCAAGGGGGAAGGGAATTCCTTTTCCTAGCTAAAGGAAATTGAGATATGAAACACCTGGAAAATCGGGTAACTCCCACCCTAATACTGTGCTTTTCCAAGGGTCTTGGCAAACGGCACACGATGAGATTACATCCCACACAAGGCCCAGAGGGTCCCACGCCCACGGAGCCTCCCTCATTGCTAGCACAGCAGTCTGAGATCTAACTGGAAGGCGGCAGCGAGGCTGGGGGAGGGGTGCCCACCATTGCTGAGGCTTAAGTAGGTAAACAAAGCCACCAGGAAGCTTGAAAGGGGTGGAGCCCACCACAGCTCAAGGAAGCCAGCCTGCCTCTGTAGACTCCTCCTCTGGTGACAGGGCACAGCTAAACAAAAAGCAGCAGAAACTTCGGCAGAGGTAAATGTCTCTGTCTGACAGCTTTGAAGAGAGCAGTGGATCTCCCAGCACGGAGGCTGAGATCTGAGAATGGACAGACTGTCTGCTCAAGTGGGTCCCTGACCCCTGAGTAGCCTAACTGGGAGACATCCCCCACTAGGTGCAGAACGACACCTCACACCTCACACAGTGGGGTATGCCCCTGAGATGAAGCTTCCAGAGCAAGAATCAGACAGCAACACTCACTGTTCAGCAATATTCTATCTTCTGCAGCCTCCGCTGCTGATATCCAGGCAAACAGCGTCTGGAGTGGACCTCAAGAAAACTCCAACAGACCTACAGCGGAGGGTCCTGACTGTTAGAAGGAAAACTAACAAACAGAAAGGACACCCACACCAAAATCCCATCAGTACATCACCATTATCGAAGATCAAAGGCAGATAAAACAACAAAGATGGGGAAAAAGCAGTGCATAAAAGCTGGAAATTCAAAAAATCAGATTGCATCTCCCCCTCCAAAGGAATGCAGCTCATTGCCAGCAACAAAACAAAGCTAGACAGAGAATGACTTTTATGAGTTGAGAGAAGTCTTCGGTCAATCAAACTTCTCAGAGCTAAAGGAGGAACTACATAACCAGTGCAAAGAAACTAAAAACTTTGAGCTGACAAAAGTTTGGATGAATGGATAACTAGAATAATCAATGCAGAGAAGACCTTAAAAGAACTGACAGAGATGAAAACCATAACATGAGAACTATGTGACAAATGCACAAGCTTCAGTAACCGACTCAATCAACTGGAAGAAAGAGTATCAGTGACTGACGAGCAAATGAATGAAATGAAGCAAGAAGAGAAGTGTAGAGAAAAAAGAGAGAAAAGAAATGAACAAAACTTCCAAGAAATATGGGATTATATGAAAAGACCAAATCTACATCTGATTGGTGTGACTGAAAGTGACAGGGAAAATGGATCCAAGTTGGAAAACACTCTGCAGGATGTCATCCAGGAGTACTTCCCCAACCTAGTAAGGCAGGCCAACATTCAAATTCAGGAAACACAGGGAACACCACAAAGATACTCCTCGAGAAGAGCAACTGCAAGATACATAATTGTCTGATTCACCAATGTTGAAATGAAGGAAAAAATCTTAAGGGCAGCCACCCTTAGTAATTACCCTCAGTAATATTTCTGAGATTACTTATAACACAATTGAGTTTCATTTCAACTCAATCAAATTTACAAGAAAAAAACAAACGACCCCATCAAAAAGTGGGCAAAGGATATGAACAGACACTTCTCAAAAGAAGACATTCATACAGCCAACAGACACATGAAAAAATGTGCATCATCACTAGCCATCAGAGAAATGCAAATCAAAACCACAATGAGATACCATCTCACACCAGTTAGAATGGCAATCATTAAAAAATCAGGAAACAACAGGTGCTGGAGAGGATGTGGAGAAATAGGAATACTTTCACACTGTTGGTGAGACTGTAAACTAGTTCAACCATTGTGGAAAACAGTGTGGCGATTCCTCAAGGATCTAGAACTAGAAATACCATTTGACCCAGCCATCCCATTACTGGGGATATACCCAAAGGATTATAAGTCATGCTGCTATAAAGACACATGCACACATATGTTTATTGTGGCACTATTCACAATAACAAAGACTTGGACTCAACCCAAATGTCCATCAGTGACAGACTGGATTCAGAAAATGTGGCACATATACACCATGGAATACTATGTAGCCATGAAAAAGGATGAGTTTGTGTCCTTTATAGGGACATGGATGCAGCTGGAAACCATCATTCTCAGCAAACTATCGCAAGAACAGAAAACCAAATACTGCATGTTCTCACTCATAGGTGGGAATTGAATAATGAGATCACTTGGACACTGGAAGGGAATCATGATACACTGGGTCCTATTGTGGAGAGGTGGTGGGGAGGGATAGCATTAGGAGATATACCTAATGTAAATGACAAGTTAATGGGTGCGGCACACCAACATGGCACATGTATACATATGTAACAAACCTGCACATTATGCACATGTACCCTAGAATTTAAAGTATAATAACAACTACAACAACAAAAAAACACTATGCACTTTTCTCCTCCTGGCATATCATTTTGAGTTGTCCTTCAATTATTCCTGATATATATTACAAACCTTACCTCTAGAAAACTAATTTTACTAAAAAAAAACTCCACATTAAATTCTTTCTTAAATCTTTTAATTTATAATAAACTTTCATAACAACTATGTTAAATTATTTTTGTAGGTGTTCAATTAAAAAATGATAAATAATCTGGCAAACAATATTTATTCATATATAGGAGCTTGAAGTGTGTTTGTGAAAGAAGCATAATGTATTCCAGAAAGCTAATCTTTAATGAAACAATGCTGAAGGCTTAATCCTGCAAAGGCACACTCCACATGCTGACAGCCCTATGGTAGGAACTTCCCAACAGAGGAGCAGATTAATTATAATCTTTAGAGCAGGTGCAGTAGCTTACACCTGTAATCTCAGCTCTGTTGGAGGCCAAGGCAGGCAGATCACTTGAGGTCAGGAGTTTGAAACCAGCCTGACCAACATGATGAAGGCACTTATCGACTAAAAATACACAAATTAGACAGGCATGGTGACGGGTGCCTGTAATCCCAGCTACTCAGGAAGCTGAGGCAGGAGAACCTCTTGAAGGCAGGAGGCAGAAGTTGCAGTGAGCTGAAGTTGCTATCACCACTCCAGCTTGCGTGACAGAGAGATTTAGTCTCAAAAATAAATTAAAAAAATAAATTTAGAAATAAAAATAAATAAATTATAACCTTTAGAAACTAGAATTTCTTTAAACTATTTAATATAGTAACTTAACCTTACTAAAGATGCATTTCTTTTAGACATACTAAAAATCTTATCTCTAGTTTTGTAAGAAAATATTATACCATTTTTGTTCATCTTCTTTATATAATTTGTATTTACAGTTATACATTACTTTTAATCTTACTATTTATTTAAATTCATAAATTTGATTTATGCTGTTTTACTTTTAATATTAGTTCTAAAGTTGTATACTCTTTTATCATTCTTAATGTTTACTTTATAATTTTCATTGTTACACTTGACACGTGGAACATCCTGATTGACTGTAGAGAAAAGATAATTTAATTATACATGAAAAATCTACAGTCATTTTCTTACCAAAACATGAAACTTTGATGTGGGTCTTGCTGCTCTCTGCACAGAAATCCAATGACTGAGATGAGAAATATTGCCAAGGAAAAAGGCTTTAATTGGTCGTTGCAGCTGAGGAGATGGGAACTCAATCTCAAATCCATCGCCCTGAAAAACTAAAACTAGTAGTTTATATAGCAGGAAAAAATAATGAAACAATGTATAACAAAACAGGAACAAATGAGGGACAAGAAAGCAATCATGATGAATGAGCGGTAGTCATCTCACTGTCTGGATATGGTGATTTGATGAGTTTCAGTTCTTTGATACTTTTTTGAGAGGCCTGAAGTTCCTTTCCCGAGGAAGGAACTTAGATAAAACAAATATAGGCTGGGCGCGGTGGCTCAAGCCTGTAATCCCAGCACTTTGGGAGGCCGAGACGGGCGGATCGCGAGGTCAGGAGATCGAGACCATCCTGGCTAACATGGTGAAACCCAGTCTCTACTGAAAAATACAAAAAAAAAAAAAACTAGCCGGGCGAGGTGACGGGCGCCTGTAGTCCCAGTTACTCGGGAGGCTGAGGCAGGAGGATGGCGTGAACCTGGGAGGCGGAGCTTGCAGTGAGCTGAGATCCGGCCACTGCACTCCAGCCTGGGCGACAGAGCAAGACTCCGTCTCAAAAAAAAAAAAAAAATATATATATATATAGGCCGGGCCCAGTGGCTCACAGCAGTAATCTCAGCGCTTTGGGAGGATGAGGTGGGTGGATCATGAGGTCAGGAAATCGAGACCATCCTGGCTAACATGGTGAAACCCTGTCTCTACTAAAAACACAAAAAATTAGCCTGGTGTGGTGGCAGGCACCTGTAGTCCCAGCTACTTGGGAGGCTGAGGCAGGAAAATGGTGTGAACCCAGGAGGCGGGGCTTGCAGTGAGCCGAGATTGCGCCACTGCACGTCAGCATGGGGAATCTGGTCGTGGTTGTCAATCTTCCTGACTGCTTCATGCTGAGGAGGGCTATCACAGGGAGCTCCATACAATGGGTGACCATGTGGCTACCCAGGAATCAAAAGTTAATCTAATGCTAGAATTTTCTTGTGAAACACAATGTTTCTCTCCAATCCCCTACTTCCATCAAAAACAAATCACAGCAGGACCAATCTACCTGCAAAATAGCATCAGTACCATATACTTGGCCTGATTGCCCACTCAGAGTACAATAAGAATTGCCCATTTAGGTTTTCCTAAACTGATTTTGCTGGAACCTCTCACAAGGTCATTTTACTCTAAGCCCTAGAAAAATAACCAGGTCTCTTAACTGACTCTCATTATAAAAGAAACAGTTTCTTATTAAATGTATGCAAACAAACATATTGCTATGAATTATGAATATTCACAAATAGTTTGTAAATTCTGGGGCAATTAGGCACAGAGAGAGAGAGAGAAATATGACTCAAATTGTGTTTACAAATGTATACCGAAGGCCAGGTGCTGTGGCTCACACTTGTAATCCTAGTACTTTGGGAGGCCGAGGCATGCAGATCATCTGAGGCCAGGAGCTTGAGACCAGCCTGGCCAAAGTGGTGAAACCCTGTCTCTACTGAAAATACAAAAATTAGCCAGGCATGGTGGGAGGTGTCTGTAATCCCAGCTACTCAGGAGTCTGAGGCAGGAGAATTACTTGAACAGAGGAGATGGAGGTTGCAGTAAGTCGAGATCATACCACTGCACTCTGGCCTGAGGGATAGGGTAAGATTCTGTCTGGAAAAAAAAAAAAAAAGAAAAGAAAATGTATATTCAATACACTTAAAGTATATATCACGGCTATAAATCACTCAAAGCAAAATAATATCTGCAGATCCTGAAAAAAAAAAAAAAGGAATCAGCAATATTCCAAACAACAACAAAGACATAAAAATTATTTCACTCCTCTAATAGTTCAGTCCATGCAATCAACTCCTGTTTCATATTTGCTTAGTAATCTTTATAAACACATCAGTCTTTCAATGAGTGCAGAGGATGTTTCTTCCCTAACGCAATGGAACAACATCCAAAGTTATCAGAAACCTGCCTTAAAGAGTCTTTTTCATGAACTCCCTCCAAAAAGCAAGCCCTGGACTATTGCTGATTATGCCATTATTTTGAGAAGGATGAAAGCAAAACATAAAAGTTGGATAACAAAAATTTTAAGACAGCCATAGTTAAAGACACAGTTGGCAAGGAAATTTGGTTATTTCTGTGGCATACCACAAGTTGACATAATAATCATAATTATTACTAAGACATATCAGAATTGTAGAAATCTCATACAATCCTGCAACACACAATAACAACAATCTATTAACACATAGATATAACCCAAAGGAAACGAAACACCACCCGAATTTTGACAATGTTTCCTGCATAATTCTAACATAACACATAAGCTTAGTAAACCTAATATGTCTTTCTTGGACTTTGTGGAACCTCATATCCAGTAAGTTAGTTTGACATCAAAAAAACTGAATTTAGAACTTGACATATTGCTCTTAAAAATATCAGTTTTAAGACACCTGATATCACAAAATAGAATGACAGGCACTATATAATAGTCATTCATTTAGCCAATATGATGAAATAAAACATTTATATTTTGATAGAAAGGAGATTGTTTCCCAAACAATAAGACATAATGCTTAATAAGGCATAGGCCAACTAAGTCTGTGTCTCCCGCCTCCATTGTTTTCCTGCAATTTACTCAAAAGGTAAACATAAATCTTGTATCCTCTTTTACATAAAAATTTTCTTCAAAAGAGAAAAACAAATTTTATCTTTATATGATATATTATTAATATTAAAGCTAATTTTAATAAAATCTTTTAAACAAATCTGATTTTAATCAGATTGACCATAGGTAAGATTTCTGTAAACTTTTTATAACCTTTTATGATTTTCCATTAAAAAGATCAATAAAAGAAAAAAAAGGGGATTAATGTTCCAAAAGAACCCCGTTATTTCAACACGCAGGTTCAGATGCTAGACTTGCATCAGTGTACTTTTGATATTAGTGTTTAATTTATAGAAAAACTCTGAATTAATTCTATCCCTCGAAATCGGCCCTTACAATCTCATGTGCTCACATTTTGCCAATAGTCCCTGGACTTAGAGGGATTTAATAGTGATTTAATAGTTTTAATTTCTGGCCCCACGTCTCACAAAAGCAGTTCATTTTGATTGTCACCTTCTCCTGAGTCTGAAGACGATGCTGAAGCTGGTGTCAATATTCATGGTTTAGCAGGGATTGGTGCCTTCTTCAGATCCAGAGTCAAAGTCCTGTAACTTAACAGCACAATAATTAGTTAAAAGAACATTTATACTACAGAAAGTTCTATCATACTCTCTAACATGTCACAAATTAAAACACTGTGATTTGGTGTCTATGAATTACTGTCTGTAGCATTTCAAACCACTGTATTGAAGTAATTTGATTACTCACTGCTAATGTCTAATCGCTGGCATTCTAGTGACAGAACTGTGATCAAGAGCACTAAAAATGTACTAAGTCCTATGTCAAACTTATTAAAGTAAGACAACTAACTTTTCTCTCCATCATTAAAAAAAAAATAGTAAATGCAAGTTTCAGTTTTGAAAGTTCAATATAAGGATAAATAAACTCCTTTCACTTAAATATTATACAATAAAACAAGGAAAAACTAAGAACAAAAGCACACAATAATTGCTTTTCAACTATTTAAAACAGCATCATCATGTCTTTCCAAGATTGGTTTCTAGATACAGTACTGATAACTGATTAGGTCACTTTCGTCACTAAAATCTTCAAACCAGTGTCACACTTGAATAGTTTTGTTTTCAGGTACACACATGAAGGTCCATCAGTGATAAATGGCTCAGGATCGAAGGTCACTAGAAAGTCTCAGACTTTTAGCACTACTTAATTCTAATGAAGATCATTTAATTTTAATAATAGTAAGCACAACTGAAGTAGCTTGAGAAAATTTCCAACCAATATAACTTCCTTAAATATAGGGCCAATAATTATTTAACATTCTAATTTTGTAACCACATCACAGTTTTTCTTCATTACCCATTGAGAAAAAACTGAAACCAACTGAAATCATTGATTAAGTTGAACTACCTTGGAGATAGACACCACTTGAGCATTTTGATTCTCCCCTGCTTTTTTAAATTACAAATAGTGTACTATTTCTACTCAGAGCTTGTAAAATAGGTTTTTGTGTTTATTTATTTATTTATTTATTTTGGCCAGGACTCCTAAACTTTTGTTGCTTTCTAGAGCAGCAGAAGTAAGCATAACCAACCAAATTTTAAATGGCTGGTGTCCTCTATCAATTTTTTCAGGTTTGACAAAGGTAGCTTAGAATTCTAGATAAAAATAACAAATGATGAACACAATGACTATTCATAGAACAAAATAAAAACCTTCCATTAGAAACTAAAAAAAAAAAAAAAGGTTTTAACTTATGTATGCAAAAATAAAACCCAAAAAAGAACATACAGCAAATAAATAACAATTAAAACAAAAACAAATATACAGAAAACCAACCCCCAACTTTTCTCCTACTCAGATTACCTTGGAGGCTAGAGTATTACCTAGAGCCTAAAAGAACACATAGTATATATTTTGTTCCTAGTATACAAATTAATGTCTTTAAATCCACTGATACCACTATCCATTTTGTGCAATTAAAAGATTTACTTAGGTACATGACCAGTAATTACTTTAGTGTTAGACCATCTATGCAATATAGCAAATACAGTATAAAGTAATGCAAGCATGTGTGTGAAATTTGGCTTCATGCTTAACTACATTAAAACAGAATTGCCAGGCCGGGTGTGCTGGCTCACGCCTACAATCGCAGCACTATGGAAGGCAAAAGCAGGCAGGTCACTTAAGTTCAGGAGTTCCAAAATAGCCTGGCCAACATGGCGAAACACCACCTCTACTAAAATAGAAAAATTATCTGGGCATGGTGGTGGGCACCTGTAATCCCAGCTACTCGGGAGGCTGAGGCAGGAGAATTGCTTTAGAGGTAGAGGTTGCAGTGAGCCAACATCTTGCCACTGTACTCCGGCCTGGGCAACAGAGTGAGAATCCCTCTTAAAAAAAAAAAAAAAAAAAAAAATTACTTTATCTTCATCAAAACTAAGACTCTTAACTATGAGCAATGTTAATTAGCAAAATTCCAAATTTCTCCAATTTTCTATCAGTTTATTTATTAATTTATTAATTTATTTTTATTTTTTGAGATGGAGTCTTGCTCTGTCACCCAGGCTGGAGTGCAATGGCGTGATCTTGGCTCACTGCAACGCCCACCTCCCAGGTTGAAGCAATTTTCCTGCCTCAGCCTCCCAAACTGCTGGGACTACAGACACATGCCTCCACGTCCAGCTAATTTTTGTATTTTTTAGTACAGACGGAGTGCCACCATATTGGCCAGACTGGTCTTGAACTCCTGACCTCATGATCCATCCTCAGCCTCCCACAGTTTTGAGATTACAGGCGTAAGCCACTGCGTCCAATCTCTATCAGGTTTTAAAGAGCATCATACTAGCTAAACTTTTCCAACATTCTATTTTCTCTGTATGCATATGAAGACAGACATACACAGAAACAGGAAAAAATCCACATATAACTTACAAAGACCATCTACAACATGAGTGGCCTTTTCATTTTGTCCTTTTTTTTTAATAACCATTTTACTTTAGGACAAAAATTCACCAAACAACACCTATTTTATACAGATTTGTTATCTTTTCTTTACAACTGTCCTTTCCAAAAGTATATCTTCATATCTATAACTTTCTTTACACCTCTCCCCTGCCTACTAGTTCCTTACTACCTTGTTTAACAAATAACCTTAGTTAAGTACATAATTTGAATTACCTTTTAGTTAACTTCTGAATTACACAAAATTATTATTTTTTTTTACTAAAAACACATATTTTGTTACAGTTTATAAACAGAATTACAGATTAACTATAATTCTTATTCTTAGTAACCTTGAATTTTAGTGAAAGCCTAGAAAGCAAGAAATCCTGAACTATCAGATGAATTTTTTAAAGGAGAATAATTCCACAGTCTTTAGAAACATATTTTCCCATATCATAACCCTTTCTTAATTGGGAATGAACCAGATATCTAATGAGCATCAAAAATAATTTTAAGATTTTAAATTACAGAAAAGTTTACTTCAAACATTTATCCTATTTACAAGTACTCAATTATATCATTTTTAACATTTTATCTAAATAACTTCTGAAAACTGAGATATTAAACATCTTTATTTAAAGTTAGTTATTTCTTTGTTAAACATTTTTTAGTACTCAGTGAATATCAGGAGCTCACTTAAGATCCACAAAGTTAACTATATAGATATTTTTGCCAATAACTCAGATGATTCAGCTAACAACATTAAATTAGTCTCATTTGCCAAAGAAGATGCACAAACCAAGATCATTTTGTTTGAATGTGTTGATAGTTTTACAATCTTCTATGACAAACCCAGACACCTCAAAATATCTACCAGAGACAAATATAAAATCCAGACCAAAAAAAGGTATGCTGACAATTCTGAAGGCATTTCTCTTATATTTGTTCAATAATTTAAAGACAGCTTATTCATTAAAGGTTACTTGCCACATGAACTTGAAATTTGCTTGGACTTTCTTTACCTAAATTATGAATGCTCTTTTATTTATTACCCAATTTGGTAGACGCAACATATAATAATAAATGTACATACAAATAAACGCATCTAGATATGTATACACACACACACACAAAGATCTGATAAATTTTACTGTGGAACTCTAACCATAAGATAGCAATACAAACTCACCAGTCTACAAATCTGTCCGCATGGCTGATCTTAGTTAAGTCTGTGAACCAAAATGTTGGGTAAAGCAGTTGTCATGGCAGTTTGATTCTTAAAGGCTAAACCTCCCCAGACTCCAAAGAACACTGGGGCCAAACAGAACCAGAGAACATCACATACTAACCAGGCCCAACGTTGCTTAGAATAGCAGCACAAAAGTCTGGATATATGAACTTTTATCCCATTTTCCCATTCAACAGCAAATTCCAGATTCCAAACAATACTGGGGCCAAACAGTATTAGAAAAGAGTATCAGTTGACTGAATCCTAATCTCCCACAACTATACCAAACACACACAATCACCAAAACATAATCTAACTTCAGCAACAACAAATAAGTGCCAGGAGTGTCCAAACTGAAAGAGTTAGGGAGCTTCAACCTGTAAACAAAAATTTCTTTAGAGGTAGAGGTTGAGGTAGAGAATTTCTCGAATTGAGAGGAATCAATCCTGCTGTTTGGTACCCACAAAAGACACTCACTTGCCCAGACACTCACACAACAATTACAAACAAGCCCACAGGCGTGTCCATACTGAAACAGTTGGGGTGCTTCCCTCTCTGTCAGTTGGGATTATTCAATCTGCAAATATAAATTTCTTTAAAAGTTTATCAAGGTGAGAAGAGCAGACCGTGCTGTCTGGGCCCACAAACAAAATTTACCTATCTGGACACAGATGTAAAATTACAAAGGCAGTTCTTCCAAAGGAATCAGGAATACCACTGGGGCTCACTAAGAGAGGGCCAGAGAGAGATGAAAACTTACCTCCAGCCAAAATTGGGAGGGCAGGGGTTTGGTCTAGGTCCTGCTGCTCACTGTACAGAAAGCCAATGACAGATGATGAGTATTGCCAAGGAAGAAGGCTATAATCAGCCTCAGCAGCTGCGAACATGGGAACTCAATCTCAACTCCATCTCCCTGACCAATTAAAACTAGGGGTTTATTTAGCAGGGAAGAAATAAAGCAATGCATTAAAAAAAAAAAAAAAAAAAAAAAAAAAAAAAAAAAACAAAACAAAACAAAAAACAAAAAAAACCCCAAAAACCCAAGAGGTAGAGAGGGGCAAAGAAGAAGTAGAGAGGGGCAAAGAAGTAATCGTAATTAACAAGAAGTCTGGAATCTCACTTAATGTGATGATCTGGTGGGTTTCAGTGCTCTTGATACTTTTTTGAGAGGTCTGAAGCTCCTTTCCTGAGGAAGAAAGTTATATAAAACAAATGTAAGTTTCAAGTATTAAGACCAGAAGGATCAATATCTATGTTTATCCAAAAATGTATCTATGGAACTATTTTATCCGTTTCAACTTGGGGTCCTAAATATGATAGTATTGAGTATGGACAACCAGTTTTATTTTTTTAATAGTAATGGCAGATTGGGGAAAAAACAAAACCTAAAATGTTCATCAAAATTGAGTGCTTTCCAAAATGACTTGTTTTAAAATTTAATCTCATAACAAAATTATTGTTGATATAAAATTATTCTCTATTGCAAGAATTTTTAACAGATTTTAAGACTTTAACCTTCTCCTTAAAGAAGGAAGTGATGAGTTCTTCACAGAAATTCTCATGTGATGATCTTCCCAGAGCTAAATTCATCTTTAGTTTCCTTTCAGTATATTTGAGCTTTTTTCATAAATTTTGCAAACTTACAAATAATTGCTTTTACCTGCTTCTGCCTCTTCTATCTTTCATGTTGCCACAACTTTTTTTGAGAAGGTGGATGATAGGTTTGTGCCTCTATTTCAAAGAAAATTCAGTAAATTTTCTCAAAAATATTATTGTATTTTCACTAAGAAGAATTGAACAGAAACATTTTCTTGCATGTTTTAAACCATTTATTTTAAAGGTAATATAACAATAATAGGGATATACTTTGAGCCTTCATTGACCTGCTGCTTTTTTGTCTTTTCCGTCTATTCTATTCCAAATATAATTAACCACATTTTTTCAATACTATTATTTCCTTTAAAAAAAAAAAAAAAAAAAAAAAACTTTAAGTTCTGGGATACAAGTGCAGAATGTGTAAGTTTGTTACATAGGTATATCAGTGCCATGGTGGTTTGCTGCACAAATCAACCCATCATCTAGGTTTTAAGCCCTGCATGCATTAGTGATTTGTTCTTATTCTCTCCCTCCACTTGTTTCCCACCCCCAGTCTGGACCCGGTGTGTGTTGTTCCCCTTCCTGTGTCCGTGTGTTCTCATTGTTCAACTCCCATTTATGAGTGAAAACATGTGGTGTTTAGTTTTTTATTCCTGCTTAGTTTGCTGAGGATGATGGCTTCCAACTTCATCCATGTCCCTGGAAAGGACTTGATATCATTTCTTTTTATGGCTGCATAAAAAGAAATGGTGTATATGTACCACATTTTTTTAATCCAGTCGATCATTGATGGGCATTTGGATTTGCTCCATGTCTTTGCTATTGCAAATAGTGCTTCAGTAAACCTATGTGTGCATGTGTCTTTATAATAGAAAAATTTACATTCATTTGGGTATATACCCAGTTATAAAATTGCTGGGTCAGATGATATTTCTGGTTCTAGATCCTTGATGAATCACCAAGCTGTCTTCCACAATGTTTGAACTAATTTGCATTCCTACCAACATTGTAAAAGCATTCCTATTTCTCCACAGCCTCACCAGCATCTATTTTTTCTTGACTTTTTAATAATTACCATTCTGACTGGTTTGAGATGGTATCTCATTGTGGTTTTGATTTACATTTCTCTAATGATCAGTGATTTTGAGGTTTTTTTCATGCTTGTTGACTGCATAAATGTCTTCTTTATAGAAGTGTCTGTTCATACCCTTCACCTGCTCTTTGATGGGGTTATTTGTTTTTGTGCTTATAAATTTGTTTAAGTTCCTTGTAGATTATGGATATTATACCTTTGTCAGATGGGTAGATTGCAAAAATTTTCTCCAATACTGTAGGTTGCCTGTTCACTCTGATAATAATTTCTTTTGCTGTGCAGAAGCTCTTTAGTTTAATTAGATCACATTTGTCAATTTTGGCTTTTGTTGCAATTGCTTTTGGCATTTTCATCACGAAATCTTCATCCATGCCTATGTCCTGACTGGTATTGCCTAGGTTTTCTTCTAGGTTTCTTATGGCTTGGGGTTTTACATTTAAGTCTTCAATCTATCTTGAGTTAATTTTTGTATACGCTGTAAGGAAGGGGTGCAGTTTAAGTTTTCTGCATATGGCTAGCCAGTTTTGCAGCACCGTTTATTAAATAAGAAATCCTTTCTCCATTGCTTGTTTTGGTCAGGTTTGTCAAAGATCAGATGGTTGCATACGTTTGGTGTTCTTTCTGAGATCTTTCTTCTGTTCCATTGGTTTATATGTCTGTTTTGGTACAAGTACCATGCTGTCTTCATTACTGTAGCCTTGTAGTATAGTTTGAAGTCAGAGAGTGTGATGCCTCCAGTTTTGTTCTTTTTGTTTAGGATTGTCTTGGCTATATGGGCTGTTTTTGGTTCTACATAAAATTTCAAGTTATTTTCTAATTGTGTGAAGAATGTCAATTGTAGTTTGATGAAAATAGCATTGAATCTATAAATTACTTTGGGCAGTATGACAATTTTCACAATATTTGTTCATCCTATCCATGAGCATGGAATGTTTTTCCATTTGTTCATGTCTTTTCTTATATCCTTGAGAAGTGATTTGTAGTTTTCCTTGAAGAGTTGCTATGCATCCTTTGTTAGCTGTATTTCTAGGTATTTTATTCTCTTTGTAGCAATTGTGAATGGGAGTTCATTCATGATTTGGCTGCCTGTTTGGTTATTGTTGGTATATAGGAATGCTTGTGACCTTTGTACATTGATTTTGTATCCTGAGATTTTGCTGAAGTTGCTTATCAGCTTAAGGAGATTTTGGAGGGAGACAATGGGGTTTTCTAAATATAGAATCATGTTTTCTACAAACAGAGACAATTTGACTTCCTCTCTTCCTATTTGAATGCATTTTATTTTTTCTCTTGCCTGATTGCTGTGGCCAGAACTTCCAACACTATGTTGAATAGGAGTGGTGAGAGAGGGTGTCCTTGTCTTGTGCTAGTTTTCAAAGGGAATGCTTCCAGCTTTTGCCCATTCAATATGATGTTGGCTGTGGGTTTGTCATAAATAGCTCTTATTATTTTGTGATATGTTCCATTAATACCTTTTGAGAGTTTTTAAAATGAAGGGATGTTGAATATGTTGAATTTTTTTGATGTCCTTTTCTGCATCTATTGAGATAACCATGTGATTTTTGTCATTGGTTCTGTTCATGTGATGAACTTCATTTATTGATTTGTGTATGTTGAACCAGCCTGACATGCCAGGGATGAAGTAGACTTCATCATAGTGGATTAGCTTTTTGATGTGCTGCTGGATTCAGTTTGTCAGTATTTTATTGAGGATTTTTGCATTGATATACATCAGGGACATCAGGCCTGAAGTTTTTATTGTTTTCATGTCTTTGCCAGGTTTTGGTATCATGATGATGCTGGACTGTTTTTGGCATGATTCTTTTCTAAATATGTTTATACTTTTATATATGCACGTGTATCCATTAGAAACATTTCATTTTTTACTACTTTTGAAAACTATGAAGATATTTTTACAGTTTTTATATTATCCTCATTTTAGCTATGTCATTTTAGATAAATAACAATAGTTTATGTTTTCAACTGCTATATTTATTCAACTATATTTGAATACATTATGTTTTATTTATTTAATCATTTATTTATAGTTTTCTAATATAATTTCATTTCTAATATATACTATAACAAATAATTCCATGATTAACATCACTTATATATCTTGTGTGTATTTCTTGTGTGTGTCTTATTCCTGGAAATAACATTTCCTGTTTAAAAATGTATTTAAATAAAATATAAATTTTAAAATATTAATAGCTTATGCCAAATTGCTTTCCAAACTTAGTAGCTTTTTACGTTTTACATTTCTTGTCCCATGAGAACTATCTGAGTACCTTATGTTTTATAATAAAAGTGTTCGATATATTTTTTAAAACCAAAAAAAAATACAATTTAAACACATTTTTCTTTCAGTGCTTACACACCATATTAATCATGCTTTTTGTTTTCTGTATTCTGTACTCTGACATCTTGGCGTCTTGTTAACCTTGGACAGACTGACTTTCCCAGGGTTAGCTAATTTCTAGAGATAGCAGAAAACTCATCTTTGAGTGTGCCTTTCATAGGCAAAGAAACAAATCATGGATTCATACCTTCACCAGCCAACTATATCTGGCTCTTATAATCTGGACCACTATTCACCTGTCCTAATCACCCTGAGACAGGTATCAGGCAACCAAATACAGCCAGTGTGCCCCAAAGCCTGTTGAAAATTTTAAACTAGTCAATCCTAATTTAGCTTACCCTACTTTACCTGCTCCTTGCTGCAGAAACCACAATCAAATTTCTTGAATTTATTTCTCTTTCTCTCTGCCTCCTGAGAGAACCTAGTTGTTCACATTTGGCCTATTGACATGACACAGCATGCCTCCATTTCTAGGGAACTGTGAATAAAATCACATTCATTCATGACAGTCATTTCTGTGTCTGCATGTCTTACCATACCATATTAAAACACATACTGTATACCATTAAAACACACACACACACACACACACACACACACTTTCCCTTTGTTCCTCACAAATGTTTTGCCTTGTACTAATATTGTCTGATTTAGGTATAAGGGTTATACTGCTGTTATATGAAAATTGGGAAATGCTTATTTCTTTTCTATTTAGAAAAAAGACTCCTGTGTAGCTTCCTTAGTGGATTTTTAAAAGAATTGTAAATTATATGTTAAATATCTTTAGCATCAATAGAACTTTTTGGTCCTTAATTTCTTCTTAGGTCAGTTTTGTTGTTAGTTTTGTTTTGTTTTTTTAAAGGTATTTATTTATTGGTATTTAATTGGTTGTATTTATCAATGTTACCTTCTTCAGAATATTTTCTTATTGCCCTTCTGATAAGTGAGCTATCCTTTCATTTATCTTATGGATAGTCTTAATTTTTTCTAACCAAATTTTCTAAAGAACCAGCAGTCTTAATGAGTCACCTTTTGTTTGTATATTTTGTATTTATTTGATGTTTGCACTAATTATCATTTTGTTTCTCCTTATTCAGATTTAATAGACTACTTCTCTTATAGCTGCATAAGGTAGATATTGAGGTAATTTATTGTAAACCTCTACCTTTTTTAATGTAAGCACTGAAACTATTCACTTTCTCTAAGCATTTATTCCTCTGCTTCACATGAAATCTGATATGCTTCATTAATATTCAATTATTTTTTTATTTTTAGGATTATATAATAGTTGTACATGTTTTGAAGGTACATACCACATTTTAATACATGTATACAACATGTAATAATTATATCAGAGTAATTGTGATATCCATCACCTCAAAGATGTATCTTTTCTTTGTGTTGGGAGCATTATAATTCTCCTCTAATTTCTCTTGTGATTTCTTCTTCAGCTAATGGATTATTTGGAAGCATATTGCATAATTTTCAACTATTTAGAGATTGTCCATATATCTTATTGTTATTATTTCTAATGTAATTCTGCTGTGGGCAAAGGTTACATTTTGTGTTGTTTCTATCACTTGAAATTTCTTGAGAGGTGTGTGTGGGTATTTAATATATATGTATATACACATTTTAAAATAATGCTTCACTATGCTAGTAAAAATGGTTTTACTTATGGCAGCATTTCCTCAGATTGCCTTAATATAGAACTATCAATTCTCTCTGGAATTCTGAGTTTCACATAAATGAACAGAACAGAAATAATCACTATCCTATTAATAGATAATGCTTAAAATCCAAGGCTGTAGTACAACTTAGTGGCAAGATAAGAGTCACTTTCCTGTCTTGTTAGAGTAACTGTGCAGGAACCTTTCCTCGCCAAATTTGAGCAGAGGAGCTGCTAGTCCTTTGTAGTGGGATTCAGCAATTCTCTGCTCAGTTGATCATGTGAGGAACACAATGTGGATCTTCAAGTGGATAAAGGAAAGGATTTGAGTGAGAGATTATAAAAGATAGACTGCTGTTGCTGTTAGGAAAATATTATTGTACTTCATCATACTTACTATTATCTTAACTCCAGCTTTATTACATTGTAATATTATCATAATACGGTTTGAAAGGTTTTATATTTTTGGTCTTACAAAAATTTCGGCTTTTCTATGTGGTCATTTTTGGCTTTTCTATGTGGCCATTTTTGGTATTATAGAAATATGTACATATTCAATAAGATAATATATTTCTATCTTAAGGTATAAAACAGAATAAGAATTAATTCTACATTAATACAAGCTTATAGTTCTTATGTATTAAATAAATTTATCTACTCATGATATACTGATGTTGAATTTCCCTACATCATCGTATTTCTGCATATTCTATTTTGAATAATTTTTCTAATGATTTTTAAAATAATTATATTTTTAATATGTGGTTTTATAAACATGTAATTCAGATATGCTTATTTTTACATTTCCAGTATGTATAACAATATTTACCATCTTACGATGATTTTTCTTAAAATGATCAAGCATTCTAAATCCATGATATTATATTTTTCAACACCTTGGAGATCACTTATTCTAAAATACATATACATTATTTTGAGAACTGCAGTGGATGAAATAACTCTTCTAAATACTAAGGGAGGACATACTTCAGATTTTTTAGAATAACCAAAGTTTGTACTACAAAGCTTAGAAATAAGATGCAGTAATAGAGATTAGAATAACTTTTCCATTCAATATTCTAGTTATTCACGAATATCTAAAAGATGTAGCAGAGTGACATCAACAAGATAGTTGATTATAGGCAACTGGTGTTTGTCTCTCTAACAAGAAAGAATAGAGGCAATGAAAAATCAGCTAATATTTAACCAGGACGTCAAAGGGAAAGTGCTGGAGTTCAGCCAGGGAGGTAGTTGTGGTCATTGGAAGCACAAGAGAGCAATGTGAAGGCACCTGTCTCTGTTCCCCTATCCCACCAGATCTCTCACCCAAATCAGCCCAGAGTCAGGCACTTTAGGAAAAAAAGTAAGCAGAAGTCTCCATTGGTACCACGGATGCCTACAGTTCCTCCTACAGGAGAACTCACAGTCCTCTTAAGCCATGAGTCCAGTTTGGAGAGCCGCTGGGAATTCAAACTGACTGGGCTTTGGCAGTGAGAGAATGCCCCACTGGGATGAGACTCATGTGCTAGCAGTTGGAAGTCAGACCAGCATGCACAGAAATCAGAGAGGCTGAAAATGTAGAAGGAGACACTAAGAGTCACTGCTATAGTTGGCACCATTTATTATTTTACATTCCATCCTCAGAGAAAAACAGGCACCTACATTGGTAGTAGATGAAGATAGTTATATTCCACACTATTCCTGCAAAAGAGCCAAATGTGATCTTGGATGACTCCTATATCAATATCGACTGGATATATGCTTGTCTGTGTGGATCTTCTTTCTTAGCTGCCTAAATTTTCTGACTTTCTTCTCAATTACTCTTTAAAGAAGGGTCAGTGTGGTAGTTCAACAGGAAGATAGGGTAGATCCCATAAATGAATACTCGCCTTAGTAAGTTAGCCCTGCATAATAAGCAAGATGCTGGCTCTAATCATCTGCAGCTCCTCTTTAGCTGACATTGGAAAGTGGAGAAGGGAGAAAACAGTAGAAAATAACACAGTAATTGTACCTTGACAGAGGGTAACCAGCAAGAGGACATCAAATATTTTCAAGATCTTACTGATTAACAAAAGACCCCCATAAACATTCTTGAATATGATCTAAAATGAAGAACGGTGGTTTAGCACACAAATGAGCATGTAAAAAATTATGCTTTATTTTTTAGTGGCTTGTCTAAATAGTAAGCCAGACTTACTTTTTATTAAGTATGAATAAGGCTAATTTCTACAATACGATATTATAAGTATTTTTTAAAAAACAAATAAACAACATATATACAAATTTTATATTTTCATATATATGCAATGAATATAAACAATAATTAATCTGTCAACATGCTTGAATGATATAGATTTCAAGAGTTCATCTGAAGTTTTCCAACTGAAAACTAATAATTTAGTGCTCTGTTAGTCTTTAAGCAAAACCACTGCTTTCAGTTCTACTAATTAGGCCCTTTGAAAATTTTTCCCTCCAAGCAAATGGCTTGTTTTCTTCCATCATATCCTGTGAACTAAATGCTTCTTGTTGCAATAAAGTTTTAAAGTTACATGACTTCAGGTAACATTGTTAAGTAAGACTCAAAACAATGTCTGTTGAGCAAAGATGAAATAAAATACTTAAGTACAACCTGCTGAAAACAAAACTCTAAATCATAAAAATAAGAAATGGATTCATGTTATCATATCAGGGGAAGCTAGCTTTACATTTAATTTTGGTACAGGTTGTTTTACTTAAACTTGTGTGTTTTAAATGTAGTAACAATTTCTTTAAATATTTTCCTATGGAATGTGGTAGTTCCTGCACTAAAACATTTGCAATGTAAAACAAAAAAAAACCTCCTTTATTTCTATTGATGTATCTTCACTGGAATTATAAATTTTATTGGATAAATGATATGAGCACTAATAAATATTCTGTAGATTGTGGATAATAATTACAAACTTGCTTGCAAAGAAATAAAATTTAGAAAGCACTCTAAAACAAGATAAATCAAAATATAAATTATATTTACATTAACAATGATTTTGCTTAATTGACATATAGAACTTAAAACATTTGTCTGCTCTAATTCAACTTGCTGTATTTTATAATTAAAAACAATTTCAAACACTGGTATGATATAATTGATTTTGTTGTATTTTTTAAAAAAAATATCTTCTTATTTGAATCTACATTTTCCACAAAGTTATTTGACTAAATGCTAAATATGTTGTTAAAAAAAAAAAAAAAAAAAAATCCAGGATAGTCATCCTTTCTTCTACAGCTAGCATATGTGCATCATTGCTCAACAGAAATATACCTAATCCCTGTATATAGTAGGACTCATCCAATACGTTTCAGGGTTTTGTGAACCTATAATATCTGAGATAGATCTCTGTCAATTTAGAAAGTTGATTTTGCCAAGACTGAGGACACTCCGCGACACAGCCTCAGGAAGTTCTGATGACATGTGCCCAAGGTGGTTGGGGCACAGGTTGGTTTTATACATTTTAGGGAGACAGGAGTCATGAATCAATATATATAAGAAGAACATTGGTTCGGTCTGGAAATGTGGTAGAACTTTAAGCGAACGCAGGAAGACTCAAAGCTAGGAGGGAAGGGCAGATAGGTGATACACAAATGGTTACATTCTTTGGAGTTTCTGATTAGCCTTTCCAAAGGAGGCAAATCAGATATGCATCTGTCTCAGTGGGCAGAGGGGTGACTTTGAATCTAATGGCAGCAGGTTTGCCCTAAGCAGTTGCCAGCTTGAGTTTTTCTTAGTGACTCCGGGGGCACAAGATAGTTTCCTTTCACATTTTTAACAATAAAATAATTATGTCTGGAATCATCTTATATTTGACAAATACAGCTGACCCTTAAACAACATGGGTTTGAACTGTTCCGGTCCACTTATATGCAGATTCTTTTTCAATAAAGGTTACAGTGAGGTGAGTGTGACTGCCTCTCCTGCTTCCTCCTTCACCTCTTTTGCTTCTGCCACACCTGAAACAACAGGACAACCTTCTCCTCTTGACTCTCCTCAGCCTACTCAATGTAAAGACTATGAGGATGAAAACCTTTCCAATGATCCGCTTCTACTTAATAAATAATAAACATATCTTCATTATGATTTTCTCAATAACATTTTCTTTTATTTAGCTTACTTGATTGTAAGAATACAGTAAACAGTATACAGTATACCTAACCTAGAAAACATGTGTTAATGGACTGTTTAAGTTATCAATAAGGTCAGCAGGAGGCTATGAATTGTTACAATTTGGGGGAGACAAAAGTTATACATAGATTTTCAACTGTAACAGAGTAGGTCAACACACCTCATGCCAGTATTGTTCAAGTTTCAACTCTATATTCAATCTGCTACCCATATTGTGAACTATAATTTATATTTTTATTTCATGATAGTGTAGGAAAAATACAATTATTAATAAGATGTAAAATAATTCTGAGGAGTGAAGTAATTGAAAGTCCAACCTTAGGTGTATTGAAATAAATACGTTTTACTGCTTATATACCTCTATTAGTAAAATAATTAAATACACCAAGTACTTCTTTATATTTAGAGGATAAAATGCAAAAGATGGAGATGTTTTCTTTGTTAGCAGAACTATTTCATTTAAGGGAATGCTGTGTTATTAATTGTGATAATTGTGATAGTTAATTTTATATGTCAACAGGGCTGGGCCACAATGTCCAGATATTTGGTCAAATATTATTCTGGATGATTCAAGTAAGGTGTTTTTTTTGGATGAGATTAACATTTAAGCAGATGAACTTTGAGCAAAGCAGATTACCTTCATAACATGAATGGGCTTCATCCGATTTGTTGAGTCTTTACTGGAACAAAGCCTGACCTCCCCTCAGCAAGAAAGAATTCTGCCAGCTGACTGCCTTTAAACTTGAACTGAAACATTGATTCTTCCCTGTGTCTCCAGGCTGTTGTCCTATCCTTCTGATTTTAGATTTACTAGCCTCCATGTTTGTATAAGCCAATTCCTTAAAATAAGTCTCTCTCTCTCCACACACAAACACACACACAGAGAGAGAGAGAGAGAGAGAGAGAGAAAACTGTCTTTTGTTATATCCAAAGGATTGAAGGATTGGTCCCAGGAACCCCTTGTATACCAAAATCCATGCATACTCAGGTCTTTGCGTTAGGTCCTGAGGAATCCATGCATATGAAAAGTCAGCCCTCTGTATTCATGGGCTTCTTCTATTAATAATATTATTCTTTCTATCTATGTTTCCTTGTGAATGCAAGGATATAGAGAGACAAATGTATTTATTGGAAAAAATCCACATATAAGTGGACCTGTTCAGTTCAAACTTGTGTTATTCAAGAGTCAACTACATATTCACATCTTATTAGTTCTGTTTCTCTGAAGAACCCTGACTAATACATTAATATTTTAATAATATTAGCAAACAAAAATGACTCAATCTGTGCCACCTAATTTTCAAAGAGCTTTATGTGTGTTAACATAATTAATTATTAAATTCATCTTATGAAACAGGTACTGCTATTTTATGATTTTGTACCAATGCAGAAAACTGGTAATTTGACTACATTAACAGCAAATAGTATAGTTGAGATTCACATAGTAGCATTTTTGTTTTAGAGTGTGTGCTTCTCACCACTATTGTAATCTGTCTACATTGATATGTTATGTGGCTTCAGATGCACAGAAAAATTTTTACAATCTTTTGTAAAACACTAAGGGGGAAAAGCAGAACCAATATATAGAGTCCATTTCTAAACCTCTGTCTGGTTATTCCCTCTTCATATAATTGTAAATTAAATTAAAATTATGCAACAGTAACAGAAAGTAACACTAATATTAATAGTACCTATGGATGCTAAATAATTTACTTTTTCTAATAAAATTCAGATTATTGGCCGGGCGCGGTGGCTCAAGCCTGTAATCCCAGCACTTTGGGAGGCCGAGACGGGCGGATCACGAGGTCAGGAGATCGAGACCATCCTGGCTAACATGGTGAAACCCCGTCTCTACTAAAAAATACAAAAAAAACCTAGCCGGGCGAGGTGGCGGGCGCCTGTAGTCCCAGCTACTCGGGAGGCTGAGGCAGGAGAATGGCGTAAACCCGGGAGGCGGAGCTTGCAGTGAGCTGAGATCCGGCCACTGCACTCCAACCCGGGCGACAGAGCGAGACTCCGTCTCAAAAAAAAAAAAAAAAAAAAAAAAAAAAAAAAAAAAAAAAAAAAAAAAAATTCAGATTATTGCAATCTAAATTCAGAGAAAATCATACTCTAAAAAAATTTCAAGAAAACTTAGGAAAGTCTTTGGTAAGCCATCATTTGTCTGTAATAACTACAAATATGCTGATTATATAAATTATAATAAATAGAATAATTGTATACTATAATATTTGAATGAAAATGGGATATATAGAATTGTATTGCAATTAATTCCAAACTCTTATTAAAATATTTATAAAAATATAACAATGGAAAATGTAAAAACTCCTACTACAAAGGGAATTCTCAGATTGAAAAGACCATGAATCTGTGGGGAATTCCTATGAGCTGTGAAATTCAAAGATCAATATTAAAACGAAGTCTCTGAGTAGCCTTCAGTGCTAAAATTCATTAAACAAGTATGGTTTGGCATGGCATGGTACAGCCATAAGCATAAGAAGGAAAGAGCCTTTGGTCAATAATAAGAACTAACATAAAGTATGCACTAAGACTAACGGAGAAGCTGTCCTTTCCCAACATGGGTTCTATGTTTTCATTTAGAAAGTTTAGTGCATTTAAATATACTAAAATTATTAATACAATGATTTAAATTTACCATTTTTGCTACTTGTTTATTTTTTCAATATTTTGTTCCAAACAGAGTATGAGTTCCTAATTACTCTTTCCTTTTTACTTCTACGTTAATAAAATGATACTGCATTTTAATTACTCTATTGAAGGAAGCTATTCCTATTTGCTTTAAGTGCTTGATTTACGTATATTGTAATATTCATCATTAACCTATGCAGCTTGCCTAGAGTTAATATTTTACTACCTCACAAAAAATTTAAGAACGTTTTAGTAATACAATTTCATTTACCACCCTGTTTTTTGTGTAATGTAATATACGTTACCTTTATATATATCTTTGAAATTATAATATGGTATAATGATTTTTAATTTTCCATGTCTATTGCTCATTCCTTCTTGAAGATCCGTTTCTGTCTGGTGTTATTTTCCCAAAGTCTAAAAAACTTCCTTTGGCATATCTTACAGTATATAAACTTGCTGGTGATGAATTCTTACTCTTAAGAATTACATGACAATTTTGTTTTTGTTTGTTAAGAGATAGGGTCTCCCCGGCTGGAAAACAGTGGCTATTCACTGGCACAATCATAGCTCTTGGCATACTTGAACTCCTGTACACAAGTGATGCTCCTGCTTCAGCCTCCCAAGTAGCTGGTATTACAGGCATGCACCACTGCACCTGGCATATGACAATGTTTTCAGTTTACTTTTATCTTTGAAGGATGATTTCACTAGATATACAATACTGGGTTGAGTTTTTTCTTAATTCAGTATGTCAAATATTTCATTCCTTTGACTTCTAGCTTCCATTATTCTGATTAGAAGTCAGCCTCATTCATGTGGTCATTCCCGTGAAGGTAATACAAATTTTTTAATTTGCTTTCTGTCAGTATATAAGAATGTGTCAGAAAAACGTCTCTATCCAAAACCACATTTTTCCTCAGCTCTCACCAGCAATTATTGACACAGAAGACATATGTGACCAAATGTGTGTGGGGTACTTCTCACACAGCAAGCAGGGGCATCAGCTGGGTGTCATCAAATTCAGTTTCAACACTATTTACCTGGAGATAGTGTCACAGATCCCACAGATTGAGGGCTCAGTTCCCAACATCGTGCTTCCCACTTTAGACACCAGTAGCAAACACGGGCTTCTAGAAATTCTGACTGACCAGCTTCAAGTTGATATTCCAATGGTTTTGTCTTTGGGCTCAATTAACTTGCTGGAGTAGTTCACAGAACTCAGGGAAGCACTTAGGTTCAGTGGTTTATTATAAAGAACATTGCAAATGATACAGATGAAGATATGTGTGGGATGATGAATGGAGAGGAGGGGTGCAGAGCTTCCATGCCTTCCCTGGATGCAACACCCTCAAGAAACCTCCACATGTCCAATTATTCAGAAGCTCCTGAACCCTGTCCTCTTGAGTTTTTGTAAAGGTTTCATTACATAGGCATCATAGAATACACCATTGGCTATTGGTGATCAATGTGACCTTTAGCGTCTCTCTCTCCCAGGCATTTGTGGTGGTTGGAGCAGGAAGTCCCAACCTTCTAATCCTGCTTTGGTCTTTCAGGTGACCACCCTGAACCTATCAGACAAAAGATGCATAAAAGTCATTAAACTCTTTGTGATGTATATTAATATATCACAATAAACTTTGTGATATATTTATATATATACCATAATGACTTTTTGTTTGTATTCAGCAGTTTGTCTGTGATAAGCTTAGGTGTGCTTTTGGTTTGTTTGCTTCTCTTATTTCTGTTTAGAGCATGCTGAACTTCTTGGACTTGTAAATTAAATTATTTTAAAATCAAATTTGGGAAACATTCAGTCAATATTTCTTCATATACATTTTTCTGCCTCTTCTCTGTTATTCTTCTAATAAGAGAATTCTTTGTGTGTATGTATAATATATATATACAATATATATAATGATGTGGTTTGACTGTGTCCCCGCCCAAATCTCAACTTGAATTATATCTCCCAGAATTCCCAAGTATTGAAGGAGGAACCCAGGGGGAGGCAATTGAATTATGGGGGCCGATCTTTCCCATGCTATTCTTGTGATAGTAAATAAGTCTCCCGAGATCTGATGGGTTTATCAGGGGTTTCTGCTTTAGCTTATTCCTCATTTTCTCTTGCCACTTCCATGGTATATGTGCCTTTCACCTCCTGCCTTGATTCGGAGGCTGCCCCAGCCATGTGGAACTTTAAGTCCAATTATACCTCCTTTTCTTCCGAGTCTCAGGTATGTCTTTATCAGGATCATAAATACAGACTAATACATACATAGAATTGTGTGTGTATTTATATATGCGCGCGCGCGCACACACACACACTTTCTACTATTAATAGCTCCTTGGATTCTTCCAGTAAATGCATAGTTTATGAGGTCATCCATGGATTTATGCAGAGTTATATAAACATTTGTCGATTCTCCTTTTGCAAATCCTTCCTTTCTGTGATTTTCATCTTCACCGTTCAACTGCTCTGGTAATCCCAAATTATAATATTTTACTATTTAGAAAGAAAAAAACGGTATTTTGCTTGAGTTCCCCAACTCTCTGATACCTATGGTTTAGGAAGTACTCAAGTAAAAATTCTCGTAAGTATAAATGTTAGTTCTCTTCTTTAATGGTATTTTTTCCTCTAGATTTGCCCCCCCATTTTTTTTTCTGAAGAAAAATGCCTACAAATAGCTGTTTTCCAAAATATTTATCAGAATTTAAAATTATTTTATAGATAAAGCTTGGTCTGGTAAAACCTAATTAAGTACTATCAGAAAGAGAATGAAATATTTTGATATGCTGAAATAATACTTATTTTGTATAATTTTAAGACGAGCTAAATTGTATAGTGTTAAGCAGCAGCATATTTGTAAGATAAAGTACATGGGATCCAAGTTGCATTTTCCGAGATGAGGTTTTCAAGTATAGTCTCTTGGAAGCAATGTCTTTAAAGAAAGGCAATTATTTTATTTAACTAGATCAGCATACCGAATTCCCAATAAAATAATGTTGCAGAATGCCTATCCATCTATGTAAATTGAGCTATAAGCTGATAGCAGCTGCACTACTAATGAAAAATGATTCATGCAGTGTAAAAGAGAGTGTCTTTTTTTTTATTCTGAAGTGATCTCACCTATACTCAGTGACTAAAATCTTGCACTAGACACTTAGGACTTCCGTGCTGTCTTTCCTTTGAGATTCATACTAACTTAAGACAGTGGCTCTTATATCCATGATAAATTATACTCATTTGTAAAGTCAAATTTAGGTATCTGAAAATCAACATATCTAAGCCTTAACTCATTATTTATTTCTAAAACTTCCCTTTTTGTAAATTTCTTTCTATTTTTATTGCTGTCACACTGGCAGAACACATTAGCATCTTCCTCTTGACCTCACCAAATAGCTTTCTTACTGTTTATCTGCTTTATGCTTATTTCTTTTAGATCTTTGATGCACATAACATTGAGAATTAAACAACAATTTGAATATGCTGCCTTCCTTAAAAAAAAGAAAAAACCTATGCAGAGATATCTGTTTTACTTTGTTCTCATTCAATATCAATTTAATTCACTTTCACATCATAATTATCCCTGTCCCCAAACAGAATGTAATTTAAGGGCTGGCTTAATGATTTTGTATTTTCTCCTTCTTATCTACTAACATGTTTTCCAAATAAAAAAATGAAGAAAAAAAGATTCTTTAAAGTATTTTCAATTATATTGTTTCTTATTATTTATTTTTAATTTGTGTTATATGAAAATACATTAATTTTATGTCAACATTGATGATACAAACTGAACAAACCTCCCTCTCTGACAAAAAGTTAGAAAAACGAAGAACAACAACAACATATATATTCAAAACCAAGTACTTTACTGGAATCACATATAGACATTTAGCTCGAACTGAGTAAAGTCCTATTTGAATTAGTGCTCATTTTGAATACAATGTCTCATAGAACACTTTATCATTTGCCATATGTTATATAATTACATAAATGTTGGTATATGCTGTGAATGGGCTGCAATAACAACATTTCTTGTTTCTGAAGAGAAAATGAGAAATTAATTTGGCAAATGTCAAGTTTAGTCCATGTCAAGATGCCTTTTGTCTCATGATACATCATGAAAGATTAAACAGATATGTTCTACTAAATAGAACAATTTGGGGGCAACAGCTGTGGTTCATTTTTCATTTGGCAGATTCATTCCACCTGACTTCAGACAAATTGCTAAGATCGCGTTTTCATAATATGCATATGTTTTTATTTCTCTTGCCTGATTCAGTTAGAGTTGACAGAGGAAAAGAAAATTTTGTTGTATTATGCATCTTTAGTTGAAAGTAGGTACCACAGTAGTTTTATTCATGCACCAATAATTAGGAAATAAACACAAATTAAAATTGTATTCCTGTAAGGTTTGTTTTAATGTAAAGTGGGATATCTATAAACATCATGACTCATTTGGAACACACTATAAACTTTGTAAGATTTTAAAAGCTCACAACAAATTTGAGTGAGTGTCAGCAGTGTTCACTGTCTCCCATTGTTTTCTAAACTACATGCAGTATATTAAACCTGACTGAGAAACGAGGGAAGCAGTTTGTCATGCTCCACAGCTGAAAGACATTTCTTAAAGGTCTTGCTCTGGTTCCCTGTTGAATAAAAATGTAGTAAAAATGTAGCCCAAATATGTCATCATTTTATACTTTTTTCTCTGTATCTGTGTATTTGTTACAGTTCTCTGCTATCAAGTTACTTCCCATGGTAAAGACATTTGTAATGATTTTTACCAAAACTATACTTTTGAATAATACATTTCTCTCTTGGATATAGTGTAGGTACAGACCTAAATAAATTATTCTAAATTTTTTTTAGTTAAACATTTGCATAACTCTTGTAAGTATAGCAGATTATCAAGGCTTTCAACATCTTGGTTGTGTTGCTGGTGAGGTATTTTGTAATAACCTGATAACGAACAAAATATAGGATTGCTTTCACATCTACATGTGTGCCAGGCATTGTACTAGTCATTTTACATGGGATATCACCTTTAATGTGTAACATAGATTCTCTTGTCCCTAATATGCACACTTAAATACAGACCTTAAACACAAAATAGTTTGATCAAATTATATATTCAGTGAGTAGTTACTGGATCTCAAGCAAGTCCATCTATTCTATAACTTATGCATTTTATCTCTGTGAGGAAATTCACCGAATAGTAATCACATTCTTACTTCTATTTGTGATTGGAGTGAGGGATATGCAATGGTCTTCTAATATCCAGAATGACCTGCATTGCCCTTTATTCAAAATGGAGATGATTATGAATCCTTTTGTTATCTACCATTGAATTATAACATGAACTTCAGATCTAAAACCACATGTATAATTATTTTAATTGTTGATTTGAAGGTTTTAATGCAGAATTTGTACCTGAAATCATTTTTTTATGAAAGTTAAAGCATTATTATTATCACTGCCTCAGTGGATACTCAGAAAATATTTACACTAAATCCTTTATTCCAAATAATTTTAGAAACTCCGGGGACTCAATAATCCTTTCAGGGGATTAGCCTACATTTTAAAGCTCCAGCGATCCAGATAATCTCTTTGGGGAATTCAACCCGCAATTGAGTGCTCCAAAGACAACACAGCAGTTCCCCTAGAGAATAATGATTTTATGAGAAACTTTTTAAAATGGATAAATACCATATCCTTTTACAAATATATATTTTAATAGTGTACTTTCATAATGTCAGAAATACACTATCTTTATTCCAAATACATCTTTATATTTTGATTTGTATGTTTAATACAGAAACCTATGAATTCACCACTTAAACGTAGATATGACACTGATGTAGGGCATTGTTATCTATTTTCTGTAAAGTACTCAAGAGAGTGTGTCTGACAATTCATAAGAATGAAAGCCTCTAAGGGCATAAAGATTAACAGTGTTGATTTTAAAAATAAAAAAGCCACAGAGAGGAGGCATACATAATATTATGCCAAAAGAAAATATCTGAGTTTATTTTTCTTACTTTTCCCACACAAAACTAGAGAACTTCTCCTGGAATATTTGAAACCTTGAATACACAACTGAGAAGAAAATATTACCTCCAGAGCTCCACAAAAGTTTTCCAAGACCAATGTTGGACAACATATGGGCTTTTAGAAATAGGATGGCAGTTAATGGTAGGATATCCAAAAGTGTAATATTCTCTATTGAAGTTAAAAAAAAATTTGAAAGGCTAAGAATTTGACATTATGGAAATAATAATTTCTACATTATAAATATGTCTATAAACTGCTTTTTATAAAACTTCTGAATTATGAAAATTTTATGAAATTATATTAAAATTGTGGGTTATCAGTTTCTACATGTATTTGGTTAAAAAATAGTAATGCCCATATAGCAAAAATAAAATTAAATTAAAACTTAATTTTCTGTTAGTTTTGACTCCCTGGGAAGCAGAAACCTAGATGGAGATCAACACGTGAAAGTATAGTTCGCAGTACCATGAGGATGAACACGTTTGAGAGTGTGAAGAAAGCAGACTGGGCATAAGGAAAAGCTTTACTGAAATGCCATTAGCTTGTCTTATGGAGTGCTCTGGACCTGAGGTGGCTTTTCAGAATTGTCTCAATTTCAGGCAGAAATGAGAGACGTGATACAATACATGGAATTGTCATTAGATGCATACTGCAACCTGGGGAAGGTAAAATGACATTAGATAGGTGAGCTTTTCAACCAAAACAATTCTCAGGGAGGGTTTACATTTTTAACATTCTTCCAACAGCACTCCTAGCAGATCGAGATGAGAGTATCTCAGTACCAACAGAAGATCTGGACTAGGCATTATCTAGTCTTCTCCTTGTAGCTCAAACCCATTTTCTTTAATATGAAATTGTGAGAAGTGTTTCCCCGGAATATTGGTTGAGCTCTTTCTGGGGAAGCTGAGAGAGTAAGATAAATAGGAGAAATTACCATTGTCATCGCTGCAGCTGTTCTCAAGATGGTAATTAATGCCCTCACCTCTCTGCTTCACCCACTGGAGATTCTTCTAATCCTTAGCTAGCACTTCTCTGGGTCTGCGGTAATCACATAGAGCTATAGTAACAAATTACCACCACAAATTTGGTGGCAGAAAACAATAGGAACTTCTTCTCTCAAATGTGTAGCGGCCACAAGTCTGAAATAAAGGTGTTAGCAGGGCTGGCTTCCCTCTACAAAATCTAGGGGGGAAGACTCTCTCACCTCCTCCAGAGTCTCATGGCTCCCGATATCTCTAGCTTTGTGGCAGCATAATTCCAGTCTGTCTCTGCCTTCACATGGCTTTCTTCCTTGTATTTCTATGTGTCCTTTTCTGTATAAGAATCCTCTTAATGAATTTAGTTAGGACCTACCCTAATCCAGTATGGTCTCATTTTGCTCCTTATCTGAAGTACATCTACAAAAAAAACCTATTTCCAAATAAGGCCGTATTCTAGGTGGACATGAAATTTGGAGGAATGTCATTCAATCCACTTCAATCTACTCTCGACCCTTCCAAATGTATATTATTTCCACATGCAAAATACATTAACCTTATTCCACAATTTCTAAAAATCTTAACCAATTCTGACATCAAATCTAACTCCAAAATCTCATTTAAATATCATCACTCAAAAAATCCCAAATCTTATTTTCTAAACCGTCTAAATTCAGGGAGGGTCATTCATTTTCCAGATATGATCCATCATAGGAACATTTCTTTCCCATCTGCAAAGAATTTATCTGCTTCTGAAATATAATGGTGGCACAAGCATAGGTTAGACATTTCCATTCCCAAAGGAAGAAACTGGAAGAAATGAAGAAGATACTAGATTCAAGCAAGTTCAAAATCAAGCAAATCCCCTTAGGTTTTAAGGCCTGAAAATAATCCTTTGTGGTTTGATGCTCTGGGCCCATGATGTGAGCATGTCCTCTGAGCATAAGGCTTTGCCTTCTGAGTTGGTCTTTCTTTTGCTTGAAAGTTAGCATTGGATGGGATGTCAATTTGATGAATTTGGGAACTGATAAAGGAAAAAGAAGACCATGACACACAGCAAAATTTCTTGGGTGGTGCTTGGGCAGGGTGGTATGAAAGGGGAAGTTCCTCCCAGAATAAAAATGTCCAGAGGCTTCCAATGTCAGAGTCTCCTTCAAGAAGGGGAGGAGAATAAGGGAGGGAATTCCCAGGGGAGAGGGGAAGCGAAGACAGGGTTATGTGTCTAGGTAATGTTACTCAGCAGCACAGTGCTCAACAGCAGGTCAGAGACCTGTGAAGGGCAGCAGCAGCCTAGGGCCTCATAAATACAAGACTGTCTTACCAATGGGTAACACTTACTCTGTGAGGTATCCTGGAACATGCAAAGGCTCTTAATGGATCTAAATCTGCATTGTTGGGCTACTTTAAAAATAGCTGAATGTTTAAACATTTGATTTTGTGGGCAGAGTGCAGTAGCTCACGCCTGTAATCCCAGCCATTTGGGAGGCTGAGGCGGGTGGATCATGAGGTTAGGTGTTCAAGACCAGCCTGACCAATATAGTGAAACCCTGTCTCTACTTAAAATACAAAAATTAGCCAGACATAGTGGTGCATGCCTGTAGTCCCAGCTACTCAGGAGGCTGAGACAGAAGAATTGCTTGAACTCAGGAGGTGGAGGTTGCAGTTAGCCAAGATTGTGCCACTGCACTCTAGCCTAGGAAACAGAGCGAGATGCTATCTCGCAACAAAACAAAGCAAAAAAATGATTTTGCACCAGTGGACTTTTGAGATAATGGATCTCAGCCTGCAGTAAAGAAATAATATAGGAAACAGGTCAGGGGTGGGATTACAATCTACTGCCTGTAATACCAGAACTTTGGGAAGCAGAAACAGGAGCATCATTTGAAGTCAGGAATTTGAGACTAACCTGGTCAAAATAATGAGACTCTGTTTCTAAAAAAAAAAAAAAAAAAAAGAAGACAATACACCAAAGCCATATTTGAGTCATTTATATGCCTAGGATATCTCTCCAAAAAGATCAGACTCATCCTCAACATCTCATTCTATGAGGCCAGCATCATCCTGACACCAAACCCTGGCAGAGACAACAAAAAAGGGAACTTCAGATCAATATATTTGATGATCACTGATGCTCAACAAAGAATCATTGATCCTTAACAAAATACCAGCAAACTAAATCCAGCAGCACATCAAAAAGCTTATCCACCATGATCAGGTAGGCTTCATCCCCAGGATGCAAGGTTGGTTCAACATATGTAAGTTAATGTAATTCATCACATAAACAAAACTAAAGACAAAAACCACCTAATTATCTCAATAGGCACAAAAAAGGCCTTCAATAAAATTCAATATCACTTTATGTTAAAAACTCTTAATAAACTAGGCACTGAAGGAACATACCTTAAAATAACAAGAGCCATCTATGACAAACCAACAGTCAACATCATACTGAATAGGCAAAAGCTGGAAGTATTCCTCTTGAAACCCGGCACAATATAAGAATGCCATCTCTCACTACTCCTATTCAACATAGAACTGCAAGTCCTATCCAGGGCAACCAGGCAAGAGAAAGAAATAAAGGTATCCTGATAGAAAGAGAGAAGGTCAAACTATTCCTGTTCGCAGATGACATGATCCTATATCTAGAAAACCCAATAATTTCAGCCAAAAGCATCTTAAACTGATAAACAACTTCAGCAAACCCTGAAGATACAAAATCAACATACAAAAATCACTAACATTCTTATCCACCAACAAAAGCCAAACCAAGGGCCAAATCAGAATGACAATTCCATTCACAATTGCCATAAAGAATACAATACCTAGGAATGCTGCTAACCAAGGAGGTGAAAGATCTCTGCAATGAGAATTAGAAAACACTTCTCAAAGAAATCAGAGATTACATAAACAAATGGCAAATTTTCCATTCTCATAGAAAGAATTCATACCATTAAAATAGCCATACTGCCCAAATAACTTACAGATTCATTGCTATTCCTATCAAAATACCAATGACATTTTCCACAGAACTAGAAAAAGCTATTTTAAAATTCATATGGGATCAGAAATGAGCCTGAATAGCCAAGGCAATCCTAAGCTAAAAACAAAACAAAAAAAACAAAACAAAACAAAAACAGGCAGCATCAAGCCAAACTACCTTACTTAAAACTGCACTACAGAGTTACAGAGTTACAGTAACCAAAATAGAATGCTACCACTACAAAAATAGACACATAAACCAGTGGAACAGAATAGAAAGCCTAGCAACAAGGCCATACTTCTGCAATCATCTGATCTTCCACAAAGCTGACAAAAACAAGTAATTGGGAAAGGACTCTGTATTTAATAAATTGTACTGGGATGACTAGCCATATGCAGAAGATTGAAACTGGACCCCTTTCTTACACCATATACAAAAAATCAATTCAATATGATTAAAGACTTAAATGTAAAACCCAAAGCTATAAAAACCCTGGAAGACAACCTAGACAGTATCATTCTGGACATAAGAAGTGGCAAAGATTAAATAACAAAGACACAAGAAGCAAACACAACCATAGCAAAAATTGACAAGTACAATCTAATTAAATAAATTCTGTCACAACCAAAGAAACTATCAACAGAATAAACAGATAACCTATAAAATGAGAGAAAACATTTGCAAACCATGCATCTGGCAAAAGTGTAATATCTATATCTATGCACCTAGAAAGAATTTAAACACTTTTATATACAAAAAAAAAAAAAAAAAGAATCCGCCCCATTAAAAAGTGGGCAAAGGACATGAAGACACTTTTCAGAAGAAGACATGCATGCTGCCATCAAACATATGAAAAAATCTTAGTATTGCTGATCATTGGAGAAATGCAATCAAAACCTCAATGAGAGGTCAGAATGGGTATACCATTCAATATCACTTTATGTTAAAAACTCTTAATAAACTAGGCGCTGAAGGAACATACCTTAAAATAACGAGAGCCATCTATGACAAACCAACAGTCAACATCATACTGAATAGGCAAAAGCTGGAAGTATTCCTCTTGAAACCCGGCACAATATAAGAATGCCATCTCTCACTACTCCTATTCAACATAGAACTGCAAGTCCCATACCAGTCAGAATGGCTACTATTAAAAAGTTATAACAGATGCTGGCAAGGTTGTGGTGAAAAGGGAACACTTATACATTGTTGGTGGGAGTGTAAATTAGTTCAACCATTGTGGAAAGCAGTGTGGCAATTCCTCAAAGAACTAAAAATAGAACTACCATTTGACCCAGCAATCTCATTACTGGGTACATATCCAAAGGAATATAAATAATTCTACTATAAAGATTCATGCATGCATATGTTCATTGCAGTGCTATTCACAAAATGAAAGACATGGAATCAACCTAAATGCCTGTCAATGGAAGACCGAATAAAGAAAATAAGGTACGTATATAACACAGAATACTATGCGGCCATAAAAAAGAATGAAATCATGTCCTTTGGAGAAACATGGATGGAACTGGAGACCATTATCCTTTTCAAACTGACATAGAGACAGAAAACCAAATACTGGATTTTCTCACTTATAAGTGATAGCTAAATGATGAGAACACATGCATACAAAGGGAGGAACAGCTGACACCAGGGCCTACCAGAGAACAGAGGGTAGGAGGAGGGAGAGGAGCAGACAAAAAAATAACTATTAGATACCAGGTTTAGAACCTGTGCCATAAAATAATCGGTACATCCAACCCCTGTGACAAGAGTTTACCTATTTAAAAAACTAGCACATGTACCCTTGAGCCTAAAATAAAAGTTAAAAAAAAATGCAGAGTCTACTACTTTTGCCAGAAAAATGGCTGTTTCCTTCCTGCTAATTTTTGGTAAGATGTTCCTAGAATGATTGAGTAGCAACAATAGTTCAATGTTCAGTGCTTAAAAGTATGTTTTCTGGTAAAAATGTTGTCCTTTTTAGAATCAGGAACACTAAGCCTTTGGAGTCCTGAGTTATAGGAGGATAAAACACATCCTCCACTGTGTCACTGGAATTGTTGAAAGCTGGATCACTGCTATTCAAAGTACATTTTTTGGACCCATCCAATAAAATTTTTGATAACACTGATCCATATATATGTATTTATTTAAGGTGAACAATGCATACTTGAGGAAGACATCCTTACTCTATTGGATCTTCTCTATACACTAGTCTATTAACCACATCTTCAAAGCTCACCCCATCACTACCAGGTTAGAAGCTTCTAGGTGGTCTATGGTATTATAGAGTCAGTTGATACCCTTATCATGTGCCCTAGAAGCAACTATTTCTCTGTAAATTCATTCTTTGCTATTATTGTTTTATGTGGGATCCCATGCTCCTGGAGCAAACTTTATGCAAGCTCTCAAAGAATGTTACTATCTGAGACCTTGTGGAACAAAAAGTAAACCAATACGCAAAATGTGAATAATGCACAAGCAAAATAAATCATTATTCCTTCCATAATTAAAGATGTTACACAAACAACTTGTCACCGAGTGGCTCCTAGACTTTATGAGAGATAATGTCCTATTCAGGGCCCAGTATTTGTTCCTGTGGAAATAAAGTAGGATACTATGCAGCCTTGATAGATTACCCTTGAATGTGCTTTCATGTTGGTGGGTCCTCAGATACTCTCCATCCCTTCCACCACCTCTACTCTGTTTAAGAGCACATTGTGTCAGCTCTGTGGAAGCTGAGATCAGAGGCTGCCTGACGTCAACTGACAAAGTCATCAGATTTACTTTGGTGTGTTTCGTGTTGGATATTCTATGATGGATGTTTACGTGTGGTACAAAAATCGTAATTGGCACGCTGGGTGCGGTGGCTCACACCTGTAATCCCACCACTTGGGGAGGCTGAGGCAGGCGGATCACAAGGTCAGGAGATCGAGACCATCCTGGCCGACACAGTGAAACCTCGTCTCTACTAAAAATACAAAAAGTTAGCTAGATGTGGTGGTGGGCACCTGTAGTCCCAGCTACTTGGGAGGCTGAGGCAGGAGAATGGCATGAACCCAGGAGGCAGAGCTTGCAGTGAGCAGAGATCAGGCCACTGAACTCCAGCCTGGGTGACAGAGTGAGACTCTGTCTCAAAAAAAAAAAAAAAATCGTAATTGGCACATTATTTTTATATAAACATCTCCTTTCCTCCTCCCTAGACTTCCTAGTCACCGATCTTTACATTTATCTCCCTTCAGGACACTGATCAAATGGCCAAGCCACTCACCACTGACCATGATTCACTATATAGTCTTATCACAGATCACCTCATTTCATGCACAAAGCAGGTGACTGCATACACTGCTTAGAATCGCGCCTTTCAGGAGATTTTTCTCACCACCTTTTCAGGTGCACAAATGAATTAAGCCCTGTGAGAAAGAAGTCTATTTTTTAATCTGTATCCTAGGGACGAGTCAACTCATATATGAAATATCAAACTCATCCTTTCTCTTCCTCTATCAATTGGTCATAAAAAAAATCACCCCTTGTGATAACTTTGCCAGTGATTCTTTTTCAGCTCACACTTATTGTCACACGGTGCAACATGGCAGTGGATGACACGGTGCATGGAAGGACTGTATAGGGAACTACAATCTTCCATGGGTCTCTTATCTTCTGACATGGCTTCCTGGTTATGTTGAGAATGCAAACCCTTGACCACTCTTTACTTGTGCCATTTCTCATGGTTGTGTTCACAACAGAAACCTTGAAGGTTGAGGTAATGTTTCTCTCTCAATAAGAACCAGCCTTGCTTTAAATGTGGTACATGTCAAAGCTAGTTTTTTTTCCGTTGTGACTCTGTATAGTATGCATCTACTCTCATCTGCATACTCCCTCCAGGACTTATGGAGCCTAGTATCAATTGATAGACATATCATTGCCAACATAAATCTTAAGTTATCTGCTGTGCTATGAATAATAAAGTCCATTGCCTCTGTGTCAGGAATTTTGTGTCTTCTGTCAGTCTCAATAAAACAGTTACAGATTAACACATGAAGCTGTGAGGAGTGGAAAGCCCAGCCCCTGTCACTTGTTCTTGCACCTTATATTTGCCCTCTTTCCCTGCTTATAATTAATGATGGTTGTTCTGCTTCTATCATGTGCGATATTGCTGGTGGGTCCTTACAATGTGTTGGTCTGCATCATTAATCTTTTGATAGGCACTCTGGCTCTATGGTCACTTTATTTTTCATAATTAAGTACTTTATCTTGATCAGGCCCCAGTCACATACAAGGTGGTTTTAATCAAGTATTGTTTATATCTTTGGCAAAAAGAACTTAAACTTGTTCTGAAACCTAAAGGATAATGAATATGTATGAGCATGCACACGTGTGTGTGTGCGTGCCCACACACATGTATGCACTGTTGGATCTTCATTTACATGGTTTATACTTTTGTTTATAAAAGGCACATGTTGAAGAACTTAAAACTGTAAAGTCTTAAGTGTTGTGTTGATCAGCATTTCAGAAATCTCCTGAGGCTTTTTTTTTTTTTTTTTAATCATTATTATATATAGAAACTAGTAAGTTGTGGAATCAATGAAACTTAACTGCAGAAATATCAGTAGATATTCTCTAGTGGTTTTCTGATATGTATTTATACGTATATCTTACGTCAAGCTTTCTGAAAAGCAGAAACCTGTACAAATTCATCTTATAAGTAAAATTTTCCTTCAATATAAACTCTCATTACATCAATGTAAAGATTGGTATTGTCTCTACAGCAAGTAGTATATTATACTATCTTTTTTTCTTAAGAATATCTCTGCCTTTACTTTAAATCCATAAATTATCTAAGAAATAATACACTGTTTGTCCCCAGTGAATTTTTTATTCAGATTTTCAAGCAAAGATAACAACTATTAAAACTTAGACTAGCACTACCAGAAGAAATTCAGGGTAATGAAAACTAAACAAAAACAACAAAAACAAGACATAAGTTTCCAATAAATAAAATAAAACAGATGATAGAGAATATATGCTATATTATTTCATTTTTTAAAAAATTCTAAAAAAAAAGTAAACTAATATGTAATGACAGAAAGCAGAGCAGTGGTTGCTTGGCAGTGTGTAAAGGGAAAGTAAGAGGGGAGAGGCAGTTTTGGGGGGATAATATATAGTCCTTATTTGGATTATATTGATGGTTTCACAGATATATCTAAATCTACATCTACATCTATATCTATATATTACTATTCAGTATGTGCAGTTTGTTTTTTAATGACTTACCTCAATAATTATGCTTAAAAATGCTAAGAAATTTGAAGTTTTTTATTGTCTGGATACAGTTTTTTCCCCCTTGGAAACCATAAATCAAGTGATAATAAGAATCTCAAGGATAAATGATACCTTGCTATTGAAGTTGAAAGAGAAGCACCAGTCACTGGGGAGAGAAGCTGCATTCCACATACTTCGTCTCAGGACACTATGTAAAATGCAGACTACAGTACAAATTCTGATAAACACAGCTAAGAAATAGCCATGTAAAACTTCAAGATTTACCTGAAGCTGTTAATTAACAATTTTGTGATACTGACTTGATCTACCTAAAATAAGTTTTGAATATGTTCTTACTCGTCAGATATATTTGCAAAATAATGAAGACAGTACACATACATAAAAAATTGATAATTTAATTTGTTTCACAAAATGTATTGTTTACGCCCATGCTAGACAGTGGGATGTAAAACCATGACCTCACAGAACTTAAGAATATAGTTTTGATTATTCATCTAACAAAAGATATATTTCATTAGTAAGTATACATTATAACTGTTAAATATTTGTCTTACCTGTGTAATTTGTAAATTAGAAACAAATATGCATATTGAAGGTATAGTTCACTTTAGACAATTATTAATATCATTTTAGTTGCTGAATCAAAATCAACTCAGTGCTTACAGTAAATACTTTGTAGTGACATTGAACATCATTTGAAGAAGATATCATTATGAGTCCTACAGTTCTATACATCACCAAAATAACTGACTTTGAAATTCAATGCATGTTCACATGTACCTTATCTTTTATACAAATGTGCTGTCTTTTATAACTTTACAAGGGAAAGTCATTTTGGATCATCTGATTGTCTTTTTTGTTATTCCAGAATGTTTGTATTCTAAAATGTTTACTATATCATAATTATCTGGGATTCATACTTCATATAATCCTTAACAAATGAATTCTAAAATAAAATTTCAAATGATAGAATAATATTCAAATATAGACATATTGACCTCCACAAATACAACTATTTTACTTCTGTGACTGTATGAAATATTCTGTTTTTTGCAAGACTGAGTTAAATGAATATATCATGTGTGTCTTTTATAGCCACAGACACATGCTCATCTAATAGTTTGTTTTCTTCACCAATTTCATATGTACCACCTGGGAAATTATGAAATTAGAGAGAATAGTATTTTGTTTTATTTGTATATGTCATTCTCACAAATACGTTAAAAAAACATGGGACACGTAACCAAGGAAGAAACTTGTTACCTGCTTTCCTATAAGTTACTAGCACTTCATATCTCACCTCACTCTTGTGCTATGCTCAGAATAAAGTAACTGAATCCCTCTAGCACTTGTGAAAACCATCCATGTTGAAAAATAGATGACACACTGACTCCAAAATCAATTTTCAGGTTTTCTATCAATAAATATTTCCTATGTTTTTATTCTACAAAATATATTTTAATGCAAATACTAATCCTTTGAAAATTAAGTATAACGTATTTGCTTAGGACTGTGCTATGTGACAGATGGTGTTTATGCATATTAATTGTTGGTCTTTTATTTCTGTATTAATGACTTGTAATTGACTGTAGACTCTAATCAGTGAATGCTGTTAATATCCCCAAATTGTAGAGAGTTCTATATGAAAAATATGAACAGGTTTGGTTTGGCTACCAATGAATAAGTATTTAAGATAATGTTATTTTACTTATTTTTAATTGCATTCAATAAAAATGTTTCCCATACAAATATGTAGTTATGGTGAAAAACTGCAAAAATGACTATCTTTTTTTTCTATGTGTGTTTGCATTTCACTTTTGCAATACGATTTTACACCATCTTGCATAAAGCAGTGAAGTCTATTCTTCTAGCCCTTGAATCCAGGCTTGATCAAATTTGCTTTAGTCAATGGGACAATAGAAGACATTATGGAAACTTATCCTTGGCTTATTAATTGGAGTCTGTACACTTGCTGCTCCTCAAACTCTACCACCACTGTGTAAAGAAGCCCTAGTTATCTTCCTGGAGAATGACAAATTAGGTGGAAAAGGGGACCAGAGCTTCTGGTCATCTCAGTGTTCCCCATCTGAGGTACCAGAGATTAGTTGAGTTGAGCCCAGACAGGAAAAGGCATCCAGCCGAGCTCATACTAAATTATATATCTACAAATTCAAGGACTAAACAAATGATTGTTTTTATAAGGTATTAGGTTCTGGGGGATTTTTAAGGCAGAAAATGCTAACCATATCAAGTATTAACATGGATTAATCTTGAAACTACACACATATTCGTAATAACTTTATAAATAATGATTTTTCTTAGATTTCTTCCTTGATATAACCACATAAAAATCTAGGAGTCAACCAGAGCTTCTGGATATCTCAGTGTTCCCTTCTGAGGTACCATCGATTAACTGAGTTGAGCCCAGACCAGAAAAGGCATCCAGTAGAACCTATACTAAATTATATACCTACAGATTCACAGGTTAAATAAATAATTGTTATTATAAGATATTATGTTCTGGGGGATTTTTTAAGGCTGAAAATGTTAACCGTATCAATTATTAACATGAATTAACTTAAAAGCTACATACATATTCTGTAATAATTTTATAAATAATGACTTTTCTTAGATTTATTCCTCACTATAAGCACATAACAGTCCAGGAGTCAGAATTATGATGAAAGATTACAAGATTGGGAAATGTAAGAATACCAAATGAAACTAGACCACTTATCTCATAAAACTGATATTTATGGTTTCTTCTCAGTAAACATGGAAATGGATGCCCTCCTCAGCCTTAAAACTTGAGAAACTTACTTTCAACTTACCTGAGTTCCTTTCTCTGAAAATAAACCATCAAGTATGGCAGATAATATCATGGACCTGAAACTTATCAAATCAATTCATCTGGACAGTGAGACGCTGGATCCCACACCCATCATGATTGCCTAACTGACCACCAGCTGTTTGTTGACCAACTTTTTCCTTATCCTTCCTTAATTCCTGTTTTCCCACATGCAGTAAAATTTCTATCCTGCTACATAAACCCCTAATTTTAGGGGTGGAGGATAACGGATTTGAGACTGATCTGTCATCTCCTCAACTGCAGCACTCAAATTAAGCTCTTTCCCCCCCGGCAATAAATGTTCATTGTCTCAGTGATTGACTTTCTGTGCAGTGAACAGCAGGTCCTAGACCAATTCCTTGGCATTTTTATGACACGAGAACTATAAGTAAGAAAGATATCACTGAGTTCCAGTTAAAAGTGGTGAATTGGAACTCTGTTCAATATGTTTACCTTTGTTACAATTTAAATTCACTTAAAATATTAATAGAGAAATTAAAAGCATAAACTTAATGAAAAAATACTTTAAGATAAAAGCCTATATAATTGTTTTCTTTGTTGTTTGTTTTGGAAACAAGGTCTCACTCTGTCACCCAAGCTGGGGTGCAATGATGTGATAATGGCTCACTGCAGTCTCAAACGTCTGGGCTCACATCATCTTCCCACCTCAGCTTCCTGAATAGCTGGGACTACAGGCATGCACCACCACACCCAGTTATTTATTTATTTATTTATTTTCATTTTTTGTAAAGACAGGGGTCTCACCATATTGACCAGGCTGGTCTCAAACTCCTGGACTCAAGCAATCTTCCCACCTCATCTTCCCAAAGTGCTGGCATTATAGGTGTGACCCACTGCACGTGGACAAATTCTTAACATGAACAGTAGGTAGAGGATTTGGCAAATATAAAAGAGCTAAATACCAGGTATCTACAGAAGGAGAAGTAAATGAAAAGTACACCAATTCTCATTACAGAACCAAAGACAGGCTGAGATATAGAAAGCATCATGTAATGTATATTGAGGTTGAGATGGGGCATAATAATGAAAGCAAAAAGATTGCTCAAAATTTTGTAAATGAATATCTAGATACCCCATTACCTTCCCCTGTCCAATTCATCTTTGCAAATAAACTGACCCAAACCTTGTAAAAGTCAAAGGTTTAATTCTATGTAGAAATGTTTGCAGAAATGGTCCATTCAGTGATATAGTAAGTACTGCAGAAGTTAGGAAGAAAAATATTTCCAGAAGGATATAAGGAAAAAATGAAAAGTTTCTTAGTGAAAAGATGTCTGGGCATGTATGTTCTCAGAGGAAGAGGAACCAAAAATTACTGGAGAGTTGTTGTTACAAATAACATGCTGATTGGATAGGAAGCAGGGCTAGTGTGCATCTCCCACTTGGATAAACAGAAGAATGTGCAGAGAGTCACGCTGTGAATCTTTGTTCCAAGAACCACCAAAAAAAAGTACCAGGAAAACCGAAAGTATTCACAGATCCTTTCAAAAAGTGCCACACTGTTGCAAACTCCCTGAGACAAACAAAATACTGAGTTCTCAGACTGTGAAGGGGGAAAGCCTGCCTCTGAAGGCACATAAATCCAGATCACTGAAGAAGGCTTTAACTCCACCTAGAGCTGTAAAAGATTTAGGGAGTGTCTTGAAATATAAAAGTAGAAGCGGCCAGGCGTGGTGGCTCAAGTCTGTAATCCCAGCACTTTGGGAGGCCGAGACAGGCGGATCACGAGGTCAGGAGATCGAGACCATCCTGGCGAACACGGTGAAACCCCGTCTCTACTAAAAAATACAAAAAAAAAAAAAAAAAAAAAAAAAAAAAAAAAAACTAGCCGGGCGAGGTGGCGGACGCCTGTAGTCCCAGCTACTCGGGAGGCTGAGGCAGGAGAATGGCGTAAACCCGGGAGGCGGAGCTTGCAGTGAGCTGAGATCCGGCCACTGCACTCCAGCCTGGGCGACAGAGCGAGACTCCGACTCAAAAAAAAAAGTAGAAGCAGCAGCAGGAAAGTCCTTGTAGGTATTCCCAGTTTCCAACTGGAACGCAGGGAAGCCATTCCTGACTATATTTCACAGGCAAGGCAGGTAGTGGAATTAGGGAGAAGGTGCAGAGTGAAAGAAGCCCCCAACTGAATTTTGTGATAATTCTGAGAAGGCTTGAACTTCCTTGAACAGAATTTATGGTGCGAACAAGAACTGAAGCAGATAGGAATGCAGGTGCAGGACACCCAGCATTGAAGGCAGATGGGGAAGAGCATGACCTGAAAGCCATGCTTGCTTTCTCATCAGGGAAGCTTATGTCCTGGGGCAGGTCTGAGTTCTATGTGCAGAAGGCCTGGATCAGCACTGTTTAGCAGGGCACTGCTGAGTGAAACCTGCCTTGCCAACTGTGTAGGGGGAGCTGGGTGAGGCCAATCACTGCTGGCTATTCCCCACTCCCCTGAAGAACCTACTGCACAGCAGAGGCAGCCATTACAGCAACTCTTGGCAGAATAACACTGCTCCCAGGAAGGAGAAAACAACAGCACTGCCTGCAACACCGTGGCTAACCAGAGGTCCTGAGTCTGTTCACATGACAAATTCACTGGTAGCATAACCAGTATTCAAGAAAGCCAGCACACGAAACCTATCCGCAAACAAGGAAACTCAGTGTCTACAGCACTCACCTGCCATCTCTACCAGAGCAGGTGCTGGCATCAATGCCTGGGAGACCTGAAGACTGGTCACATCAATGGACTCTCTACAGACATTTCACAGCACCAGACCAAAGCATGGTAGTTCCATTGGGTGGCTAGATCCAGAGGGGCAATAACAATTGCTTCAATTCAGCTCTCAGGAAGAAGTCCCATTCTCAAGGAAAGGGGGAGAGTACCACATCAAGAGATCATGTTGTAAGATAAAACAATCTGAACATCAGGCTTGAATTCCAGGTCTTTCCACTGGTGGGAAGTTTATTACAGCAGTGACACAATTGAAATGCTGAGTGTAGTGGGGAAAGTCTGCACCTCTCTTCCACAACAGGCAGGCAGCCTCTGTGAGAAGAGATCCTTGTTACTCCCTGGCACTCCACTGCAGACACAGCTGGTGCTTCCTCCATAGGAATGCAGAGTGAAGGCACATATAGACAGCCTTCCTGGAATAATCCAGGGTAAGCATAACCCCACAGGAGGAGCACGCTCCAGATTCAGGTCTGCACGAGAGGCAGAGTCACAGTTCCTTTCTACTTGGAACATCAACATCTCTATAGAAGAAAAGAGGTGGCTGTCAGTTTTGAGTAGCTGAAACACTAGAATAGGAGTGAGGCTGTGAGATGAAGAGTTTTCCTGCTGGCCTGGCAGGGAGCTGAGGTAGTTCCAACTCTTTACCCTGGTAGAACCTCAGCACATCTAACTGAGAAGTCCCTCCGCCACCCTCATCAAGGCTAGCACTTCCACCCACTGTTGGGTATTACATATACACATTTGCCTTAGCTACAACCAGTGCCTACCCAGAGATGTTTTCCCTATTGACTTGAAGCCTGACTCAACTCAGTGAATAAAATAACAGAAAATAAATAAATAAATAAATAAATAAATAAATAAATAAATAAAGTGTATCCCACAAGAGAGGGAGACAAGTTCAAGAGATCCCTGGCATTCCAATTCCATAGGAGACAGTGATCTCACCCACACACCAAGAACATAACTACTACAGCCAGATCTGGGAAAATCAGTGTGCAAAAACTGTCTATAACTAAGAAACTTATACAGTCTTCACCCAAACAAACACCAAGAATCAAATTTGGCTAAAATAAATATTAAAGTCTGATTCTTAACAGAGGAAAAAAAAAAGATATTTAAATTTTTTTTAAAAACACAGTTCAATCAAAAATAAATTCAATCACAATTTTAGGAAGTAGTCTACTCAAATGAGTGGGAAGCAGAAAAGTTTTTCTTGTAATATGACAAAACAGGTTTCTATAACATGCCAGAAAGATCACGCTAGTTCCCAAGCAATGGATCCAAACCAAGAAGATATTTCTTAATTGCCAGATAAAGAATTCTGAAGAATTATTGAGAGGTGAAGCCATCTGGACTTCCTGGGTCGAGTGGGGACTTGGAGAACTTTTCTATCTAGCTAGAGGATTGTAAACACAGCAATCAGCACTCTGTAAAATGGGCCAATCAGCACTCTGTAAAATGGACCAATTGGTACTCTGTAAAATGGACCAACCAGCAGGATGTGGGTGGGACCAAATAAGAGAATAAAAGTTGGCCACCCAAGCCAGCAGTGGCAAGACACTCAAGTCTCCTTCCATGCTGTGGAAGCTTTGTTCTTTCGATCTTCACAGTAAATCTCGCTGCTGCTCACTCTTTGGGTCCACGCTACCTTTATGAGCTGTAACACTGACCACAAGGGTCTGTAGCTTCATTACTGATGTCAGCGAGACCATGAACCTACTGGGAGGAAAGAACAACTCTGGACACGCCACCTTTAAGAGCTGTAACACTCACTGTGAAGGTCTGAGGCTTCACTCCTGAAGTCAGCGAGACCACCAACCCACCAGAAGGAAGAAACTCTGGACATATCTGAACATCTGAAGGAACAAACCCCAGACGTACCATCTTTAAGAACTGTAACACTCAATGCGAGTTTCTGTGGCTTCATTCTTGAAGTCACAAGACCAAGAACCCACCGGAAGGAATAAATTCCAGGCACATTATGATTAAGCTACTCAAGGAGATACCAGAGAAAGGCGAAAAACAACTTAAATTAAGAAAACAATGAAAGTTATGGATACAATATTTATACAGAGATATATGTAAGGAAATAATAATCACAACCTCTAGAAATGAAAGAAAGACACATCAGGGCAATACAAAATGCAATGGAAATTTTCAAAAATAGACTAGAACAAGTAGAAGAAAGTACTTCAGAACTGAAAGACAAGGCTTTCAAATTAACACAATCAGACAAGGACATATAAAAAAGAATTTTAAAAAATGGGCACTTTCCAAGAAATTTGGGATCATGTTAAATGGATAAAACTAAGAATATTTAATATTCCTGAGGAAAAAGAGAAATCTGAAAGTTTGGAAAACTTATTTGAGGGAATAATTTAGGAAAACTTTCCTTGCCTTGCTGGAAATTGAGACATCCAAATACAATACAAAGAACTCCTGGGAAATTTATTGCAAAAATATCATCTAACCAGATAGTTCATCAGGTTATCTAAAGTCAAGATGAGGAAAAGAATCTTAGGAGCTGTGGAGCAAAAGCATCAGATAGCCTATAAAGGAAAACCTATCAGATTAACAGCAGATTTCTCGGCATAAACCTTGCAAGCCAGAAGGTATTGGGGTCCTATCTTTAATCTCCTTAAACAAAATAGTTGTCAGCCAAGAATTTTGTATCCAGAAAAACTAAGCTTTATAAAGGAAGGAGAGATAAAGATTTTATTCAGACAAATGCTGAGAAAATTTGCCGCAACCAAACCAGTAAAACAAGAAATGCTAAAAAGAGTTCAAAATCTTGAAATAAAACCTTGAAATGCACCAAAATAAGAACCCCCTTACAGCGTGAATTTCACAAGGCTTATAAAACAATAACACAATAAAAAAGGTACTTAGGCAACAACTAACACGATGAATATAACAATATCTCAAGTCTCAATACTAACATTCAATGTAAATGGCCTAAATGTTCCACTTAAAAGATACAAAAGATACAAAATTGACAAATGAATAAAAATTTAACAACCAACTATCTGCTATCTTCAAGAAACTCACTTAACACATAAGGACTCATACAAGTTAAGGTTAAAGAACAAACGAAGCCCAATTCCAGCAGAAGAAAATAAATAACAAAAATCAGACATGAACTACATAAAATTGAACCAAACCAACAAAAAAAATACAAACAATGATAAGTAAAACAAAAAGTGGTTCTTTGAAAAGATAAAATTGGTAGACCATTAAAGAGATTAACCAAGGAAAGAAGAGACAAGATCCAAATAAGCTCAATTAGAAACAAAATGGGAGCTATTACAATCAATACCACACAATACAAAAGATCATTCAAAGCTATTAACAACACCTTTGTGTGCACAAACTAGGACATCTAGAGGAGATGGATAAATTCCTAGAAATGTAGAACCCTACTAGATTAAATTAGGAAAAGTACAAACTCTGAACAGACCAATAACAAGCAGCAAAATTGAATCAGTAATAAAAATTGTCAACAAAAAAAGTACAGCACCAGAGGGGCTCACAGCTGAAATCTATCAGACGTTCAAAGAAGAATTGGTACCCATTTTACTGAAAATATTACAAAATATAGAGAAAGAGGGAATCCTCCCTAAGTTTTTCTTTGAAGCCAGTATCACCCTAATAGCAAAACCAGGAAAGGACACAGCAAAAAATAAAACTACAGACCCATATCCCTGATGAACACAGTGGTAAAAAATCCTCAACAAAATACTAGCTAATCAAATCCAACAACTATCAAAAAGATAATACAACATAATCAGATGGGTTTTATACCAGGAATTCAGGAATGACTTAAAATACATAAGTCAATAAATATGATATAACACATATAAATAATCAAAAAATGAAAATCAGATGATAATCTCAATAGAAACAGAAAAACATTTGACAAAATTCAGCATGCTTTTGTGAAAAAACTCTCAGCATTGGCATGTAAGGGGCATACTTCAGAGGAATAAAAGCCATTTATGACAAACCTGTAGCCAATAACACATTTAATACAAAAAAAGTTAAAAGAATTCCACTTGAGAACTGGAGCAAGACAAGGATGACCACTTTCACCACTTCTGTTCACCACATTACTGGAAGTCCTAGCCAGAGCAATCAGATAAAAGAAAAAAAATAAAATAAAGAGCATCCAGATTGGAAAAGAGGAAGTCAAATTCTCACCATATACATAGAAAAACCTAAAGACCCATCCAAAAAGCTCCTATCTGGTAAATCAGTAAATTTTTAGGACACAAAATCAAAGTACGCAAATCAGTAGCCCTGCTATACACCAACAAATACCAAGCTTAGAATCAAATCAAGAACACAATTCTTTTTATAACAGTTGCATATATATATATATATATATATATATATGAATATACATATGACTACACTTAACCAAGAGGTGAAAGATCAAAAGTACAAAACAAGGAAAAGTACAAAACATTGCTGAAAGAAATCAGAGATGACAAAAAGCAAATGGAAACACATCCCATAATGATGGAAGAGTAGAATCAATAGTATGAATATGACTATACTGCCTAAAGCAATATATAGATTCAATGTAATACCATCAAAATACCATCATCATTCTTCACAGGAAAAAAAAAAATTCTAAAATTCTTATGGAACCAAAATGAGTCCTTATAGTCAAAGAAAGACTAAGCAAAAAGAACAAATCTGGAGGCATCACATTATCTAACTTCAAACTATACTACAAGGCTATAGTTGTCAAAAAGACATGGTACTGGTACAAAAATCGGCAGGTAGACCAAGGGAACAGAATAAAGAACTTAGATATAAAGCCAAGTACTTACAGCCAACTGATCTTTGACAGAGCAAACAAAAAGATAAAGTGGAGAAAGGACACCATGTTCATTAAAGGGTGCTTGAATAATTGGCAACACACAAATAGAACAGTAAAACTGGATCCTCATTTCTCACCTTATACAAAAATCAACTCAAAGTGGATCAAACACAAATCTAAGGGCTGAAATTATAAAAATTATAGAAGATAACATTGGAAAAACTTCTAGACGTTGGCTTAGGCAAATAATTTATGACTAAGAACCCAAAAGCAAATGCAATCAAAACAAAAAATAAACAAATGGGACTTTTTAAACTAAAAACTTTCAGCACAGGAAAAGAAAAAATTAGTGAAGTAAATATACAGCACATAGAGTGGGAGAGAGTATTTGCAAACTACAAATCTTACAAAGGACTAATATCCAGAATCTACAAGGAATCCACACAAATCAACAAGAAAATAAAAAATAAATAAATAAATAAATAAATACGTTCAAAAAGTGGGCAAATCTCATAAATACACAATTCTCAAAAGAAAATATACAAATGACCAATACACATATGAAAAAAATGCTCAACATCTCTAATTATCAGGGAACTGCAAATTAAAACTACAATGAGCTACTACCTTACTCTTGCAAGAATGACAATAATTAAAAAATCAAAACACAATAAGTGTTATTGTGGATGTGATGAAAATGAAACACTTTTACACTGCTTGTGGGAATGCAAATTAGTATAACCACTATGGAAAACAGTATGGATATTTTTTTGAAGATTAAAAGTGGAAATCCCATTTGATCCAGAAATCATCCTGCTGGCTATCCACCCAGAGGAAAATAATTCATTATATGAAAAAGATACTTGCATATACATGGTTATAGTAGCACAATTTGCAATTGCAAAAATATAGAACCAACCTAAATGCCCATCAACCAACGAGTGGATAAAGAAAATGTAGTATATACACACCATGGAATACTACTCTGCCATAAGATGTAATGAAATAATCATATTTGCATTAATTTGGATGGAGTTGGAGACCATTATTCTAAGTGAAGTAACTCAGGAATGGAAAAACAAATATTGTATGTTCTCACTTATAAGTGGAAGCTAAGCTATGAGGATACAGAGGCATAAGAATGATAAAATGGATTTTGGGCACTTGGGTGGAAGGTGGTGAGCATTAAAAACTACATATTGGGTGCAGTATACACTATTTGGGTGACAGATACACCAAAATCTCAGAAATCATCATTAAAAAACATATTCATGTAATCCAAAACCATATGTTCCCCAAAAGCTATTGAAAAAAAAAATAACATGCCCATGATAGTAGAGCCTCCAATAATTGATTTAGTGCTTCTGTCTTCAAGAAGAAAACAAAAAGGAATGCCAGATATTAAATGAAGTTCCCAATATAAATTTTGGAACCCGATGAAAACAAACACAAAGAAAATGAAGCGCCCCTCCCCACACATGTTCACACATACACACACACACACACACACACACACACAGTGATAAAGAAGAAGGAAAAAGGAAGAATACAGACTATAGAAGACAGAAACTCTTTTCATTTATATATAATATTTTCAGATATATTACATAAGTTACTGAATTTGTTAAAACAAAAGATGTGATTTAAAAGGAACAAACATAGAAGGGAAGGTATTTATAAGGCTCAAAAGCTGAATAAAAGATGTAGAAGGAAAAGTTAAGAATACTTCCCAAAATAAAAATATGAAAACTTCTAAAATAAACAGTAAAAATCCCAGATAGTCAAATAATTTAATTATATGATTACTTGATATTTATAAAAGTAAAATCTAGGAAGAGAATATGGGGACAGACACCACATCCAGCCATTTCTTAATATACTTTCAGAACTTCATTTCAGGTAAAAAAAAAAAAATCCAAAATCTACCAGAGGAAAAATGATAGATAACATGGAAAATTTACAAAGATTAAAGTACATCTTGTGATCAGACTTCTTGATAGTTGAAAAGAGTATATAAATACCTTCAACATTTTGTAAAGACAATTATTTTCAAATTTAAATTTTACACTTGGAAAACTTGTCTCTTCAATTACAAGGCCATCACATTTTAGACATGTAAAAACACAAGAAATGTATCTCTAAGTAGTCTTTCTCCATGATGTATCACAAGAGCCCCACTCTAAGGAAAAGCCAACCTAAAAGTAAAAGAGGCAAACAGAACAGGAGACAAGTTATCAAAATTAATAAAATAGTTGCAAGATCTGATAAGAGACAGGAAGTTTCATGTGGAATAGCTTTACAAAGGAAAAAAAAAAGAATCTGAAAAATTTTGTGATAAGTCTAATAACATCAAAAGTAATCAGCAGAGTTTTCAAAGTTTTGTTTCAGAATTTTGAAAGTCATAAAGAGACGTATATAGAAAATGAGGTAAACAAACGAATACACACACATCCAGTGGGAGAGTTACAGAATGATAAACCAATCATTATCTTGTCAATGAATCAGCAGTAAATAAATTGATTTAGCCAAAATTTGTGATTCATGTATATTGGGGAGTTAAAGACATGGTAATGTGTAGGCTGAGGCAGATGTATAAAAATTACTATATACTGGTCGGGTATATACTAATATATAGTATATATCACAAGATTCTAACATGGTGAAATCCCATCTCTACTAAAAAATACAAAAAAAAAAAAAAAAAAAAAATTATCCGGGCATGGTGGTGGGCGCCTGTAGTCCCAGCTACTTGGGCGACTGAGGCAGGAGAATAGCATGAACCTGGGAGACAGAGCTTACAGTGAGCCGAGAAGTCGCCACTGCATTCCAGCCTGGGCGACAGAGTGAGACTCCATCTCAAAAACAAACAAACAAAAATTACTATGTACTTACATTCAGTAATAGAAAGTCAATAAATGTATTTAAAATTATAAAAGAAAAATAGCAGTAAAAGTTTATTATATTAAGATACAGTTGCAAATAGTAGGGAAAAAAGTAGTACTATATGTGTGTTTCTTTAGAAAGATGTTCTGATGGGCAAGAAGGAGTGAGTAGTGTCTGCAATTTTTCCTTATATAGCAAGCAATGGCAAGTAATCTTCAAGATTATGTGCATATTTTGAAAATAAAGTTTAAAAAAATAAATGACTGTTCTTTTTGCTTAGGATTGTCTTGACTATATGGGCTCTCTTTTGGTTCCATATGAAATTTAAAGGAGTTTTTTCTCATTCAGCTACTAAGAAAGTCAATAGTAGCTTAATGGGAATAGCATTGAATCTATAAATTACTTTGGGCAGTATGGCCATTTTCACAATATTGATTCTTCCTATCCATGAGCACGGAATGTTTCTCCATTGTTCGTGTCTTCTCTTATTTCCTTGAGTAGTGGTTTGTAGCTATCCTTGAAGAGGTCCTTCACATCCCTTGTAAGTTGTATTTCTAGGTATTTTAATCTCTTTGTAACAATTGTGAATGGGAGCCCACCCACGATTTGACCCTCTGGTTGTCTATTGTTGTGTATGGGAATGCTTGTGATTTTTGCACGTTGATTTTGTATCCCAAGATTTTGCTGAAGTTGCTTATCAGCTTAAGGAGTTTTGGGGCTGAGACGATGGTCTTTTATAAACATACAATCATGTCATCTACAAGCAGAGACGATTTGACTTCCTCTTTTTCTATTTGAATAGGCTCTATTTCTTTCTCTTACCTGATGGCCCTGGTCAAAACTTTCAATACTATGTTGACTAGGAGTGGTGAAAGGGCATCATTGTCTTGTAGCGGTTTTCAACGGGATACCTCCAGCTTTTCACATTCAGTATGATATTGGCCATGGGTTTCTCATAAATAATTCTTATTATTTTGAGATACATTCCATCAATTCTTAGCTTATTGAGAGTTTTTATAATGGAAAGACGTTAAATTTTGCTGAATGCCTTTTCTACATCTGTTGAGAAAATCATACGGTTTTTGTCAGAGGTTCTGTTTATGTGATGGATTACGTTTACTGATTTGCATATGTTGAATCAGCCTTGCATCCCAGGGATGAAGTCGACTTGACCATGGTGGATAAGTTTTTTGATGTGCTGCTGGGTTTGGTTTGCCAGTATTTTATTGAGGATTTTCTCATTGATATTCAAAAGTTGGAGGCATCATGCAACCTGACTTCAATCTATACCACAAGGCTATAGTATCCCAAACAGCATGATACTGGTACCAAAACAGATATACAGATCAAAGGAACAGAACAGAGACTTCAGAAATAACACCACACACTACAACCATTCAATCTTTGACAAACCTGACAAAAACAAGCAGTGGGGAAAGGATTCCTTATTTAATAAATGGTGCTGGGGAAGCTGGCTAGCCATATGTGGAAAACTGAAACTGGATCCCTTCCTTACACCTTAAACAAAAATTAACTCAAGATGATTAAAGACTTAAATGTAAAACTCCAAACCATAAAAACCGTAGAAGAAAACCTAGGCAATACCATTCAGGACATAGGCATGAGCAAAGATATCATGACTAGAACAAATGCAATTGCAACAGAAGTCAAAATTGACAAATGGGATTTAATCAAACTAGTGAGCTTCTGCACAGCGAAAGAAACTATCATCAGACTGAACAGGCAACCTGTCGGATGGGAGAAAGTTTTTGCAGTCTACCCATCTGACAAAGGTCTAATACCCAGAATCTACAAGTAACTTAAATGTACAAGAAAAAATCAAACAACTCCATCAAAATGTGGGCAAAAGATATGACCAGACCGTTCTCAAAAGAAGACATTTATGTGGTCAAAAAACATGTAAAAAAGCTCATCATCATTGGTCATTAGAGAAATGCAAATAAAAACAACAATAAGATACCATCTTACACCAGTTAGAATAGTGATCCTTAAAAAGTCTGGAAACAACAGATGCTGGTAAGGCTGTAGATAAATAGGAATGCTTGTACACTGTTGGTGGAAGTATAAATTAATTTAACTATTGTGGAAGACAGTGTGGAGATTCCTCAAGGATCTAGAACCAGAAATACCATTTGATCCAGCAATCCCACTACTGAGTATACCCAAAGGTTTATAAATCATTTTACTATAAAGACACATGCACATGTATGTTCACTGAAGTACTATTTACAATAGCAAAGACTTGAAACCAACCAAAATGTCCATCAGTGATAGGCTGGATAAAGAAAATGTGACAAATATACACCACAGAATACTATGGAGCCATTAAAAAAAATAATAAGTTAATGTCTTTTGCAGGGGCTTGGGTAAAGCTGGAAGCCATTATCTTTGGTAAACTAACACAGTAACAGAAAACCAAACACCACATATTCTCACGCATAAGTGGGAGTTGAACAATAAGAACACATGGACATAGGGAGAGGAACATCACACACCAGGGCCTGTCGAAGGTGGGAGGCAAGCGGAGGAAGAGCATTAGGACAAATACCTAATGCATGCGAGGCTTAAAACTTAGAAGACAGTTGATAGGTGCAGTAAACGACCATGGCACCTGTATACCTAAGTAACAAACTAGTACGTTCTGCACATGTATCCCAGAACTCAAAGTGAAATAAAAATAAAATAAAATAAAACAAATGACTGCTTATTTGGTTTCTCGAATTTAATGTTAGCTCGGCTCAATTCATTAAAAATATTATTTCTGAGCCTCTACCATTTGAGAAGCAGGATCCTAAGTTAAAGTGATGGGCAGAAGGAAAGGGAGACAAAAATGTAAGTAGAAATAATTATCAGAACAAAACAACATGGAATTGTTTCTAGGTATTTTGAATGTGGAGTTAAAAACTGTACATGTTTCAAATAGACAAATAGATATAAATAAAATATATAATCAATTTCTACTGAAATTTACAATTTTCCAATAAACATTTTTAAAATTCTCCTATCTTACATCTTATATCCTTTCTTTCATGTTAGAGTTCCCGATTGTCAATAACACTTGGTGTAATATTTTGAATTCATATTTTGCTGATTTTGTATCATAATTTATTCATAATCTTTACTCCCAGAATAGTGTATACACTAATAACAAGCATCTAATAACTGAAAATAGTTTAAGGTCTTCTTTTACATTTTTACTTTGTTCATTTATTAACCACAGTGCACACCTCAATTTGACAGTACAACTAAATGCCTAAGTTCAGAAATCCCTTGGAATATTCCCTTTCTGCATAGTGCACCACATACTAGGTGCATATTTTTCTTCGTTTATTTCTTTTTATTTTGACATTTAGGTATTGCCTTTGTATTTGATTATATTTTTAAAATTAACATATTTACACTGTTTCACAGTCATGATTTTATTATTTATTTTCAAAAAAATCTAGCTTTTTGCTCTATCCCCTCTAACTAGTTCCTCTTCTCTCTTAGGTAGCCATCTAAATTTATTCTATTTTTTCTTCTATTTTAAAAAACTATGAACATATATTATCTTCACATATTTGACCTTAACTAAACAGTCACATACAGTTCTCTCCAATTTGCCCCTTTCACTTAGCAATATAAAGTCCAGTAAAAATCAATCCCATATTGACCATTCTGTGGTCTTGAAACATGGCTCTTCATGGGAATGTAGAATATAAAACTATAATATGGCAGGGCGCCATGGCTCACGCCTGTAATTCCAGCACTTTGGGGGGCTGAGATAGGCAGATCACAAGGTCAGGAGATTGAGACCATCCTGGCTAATACAGTGAAACCCTGTCTCTACCTAAAATACAAAACATCAGCTGGAAGTGGTGGCAGGTGCCTGTAGTCCCAGGTACTGGGAGGCTGAGGCAGGAGAATGGTGTGAACCTGGGAGGGGGAGCTTGCAGTGAGCCAAGATGGCGCCACTGCACTCTAGCCTGGGCCACAGAGCAAGACTCCTGCCTAAAAACAAAACAAAACAAAACAAAACAAAACAAAAGAAACCTATGATATATACTCATACCACGTTATGATGATGAAACCAGTTACCAACAGGATCACATCAAAATTTCCCAGGAGCTATTGGTGAAATACAAAAACAGTATCAATCTCTGTAATAATTGCTGTTGATTAAAAGACATCACATATGATTGTATCCATGATTTCATGCTGACCAAATTAGTTGGTCACTTTTCTGTGTGGAAAAAAAAAAACGTAATTTTTATTCTAAACTGGTATATTAAACAAAAGAAAGCATTTATTTTACCTTTGATATCACCGAATAACCTAACAGTAAGTAAAGAGAGGTATTTCAACTAGTAGAGTGAAAAGGGATATTAGAATATCGCCATTTGTAATGCCCATAAATTCACGAATCTAGGGATTGATATTCAACAAACTACTAATATCACTAAATGGAGATAGGCAGACATAATACACATATGGATGGAGGTATTACTGGCCATTTATGAAAAACACTCCCCCAAAAATTTAAAATAAGCTAAATTAAGCCTCTATATTCAAGTACAATTGATGGTAAATAAAGAAACCAGAATAACATGTTAAATAATACCTTGGGATATAGGTGGGGGAAGGAATGCAACCAGCAAAATATTTAAATTGGGAAACTCTACAGTACAAGTGAGACAGAGTTTTCAATAAATAAACTTACAAAAAAACAGAGTGAGAATTCATATGTTAAGGAGATTTGAAAGACATATTAAGTAATCACAATGTGTAGACTTATTTAATCATTTAATTAAATTGAAAACAAAATTATGAGAAAAATGAAATTTTGAACAATGCAGCATTAATTGCATATTTGAAGCAACAAATAAATTTCTATTCATTTTTCGGGAAGGAAAAATTGTGAGTGTGCTAAAATTCTCATCTTTTAGAGATAAATATCAAAATATTTACTAATTAAATGATAAGGTCCCTGTAATTTATTTCAAAATAATATATTGTGAAAGGCATTGGAGATTTGTATAAAATAAATTGATCGTGTGTTAATAATTATTAAAATTGCATATTGATTATATATGATTTCAAGATAGCATTCAATATATCAGTATAGTCAACATATGAATATACAAACATCTTTTTTTATTTTTCAAATATTTCATATTGAAAATAATCTATTTAATCTGTCATATACTTATCTAAATTATGTATAAACTAAAAGATACAGTGAAGACATAAGTGAACATAATAAAAAGTGCAAGGTAAAACATAGTAAAAACAGTAAAAAGCATAGAGAAGAAAATATAATTTCACTGTCAGTGATAAAATTGAGGTAGTGGCATGTCAATTGAAATTGAAGGTTAAATAGAAAAGGTATTTCAAGTAGAGTAAAATAGAACCAAGACATGAGAGTGGAAATAAAATTCTCAGAACTGGTTGCTTTTGCAGAGAAAAAGAGTAGAAATAAAATTTAGTAAATTACATTTCTTTTTCCCAAATTCTATAACAATTGAGAAATAAGAAGGTAGTAGATAGGAATCAACATATCTATCTCCTTTAACATATATCAGATGAGACTCATAAAGTAGTATTCTTTAAGTTCACTTGTGTATCTCCCATTTCTGGAACAGTGCTGGCACATAGTAGATACTCAATGAATACTTATGGAAAGTGTGAAAAATGGAAGTATTAACGAATTGTAGAATGCATAAAGGCCAGATAAGAAGCTATAGCCTCAAAAATTCCTAATATAGAAACCCAGGATATATAGACTTATTTATTTAAACAGAGGCCACAATGAACTGGGATTGAATTTTATAGTGTATAGGAGCAAAGGAGAAAACACAAATTTCATATATATAGTCTGCTACTAAAAGAAGAAAGATGTTGGGTTGTAGGAGTCTAGTTTCTCTTAAAAACTTTAATAATAAGATAAGTCTCTCCCTAGTAACTGGGGAGAAGTACATGAGTAGAGGGGAGAATGTCCAGCAAAGATAAATTATTTAACATTTTTCCACATGGAAGAAAACCTCCACACACTCCAGACTCAATTTATTAAAAAAAAAAAAAAAAAAAAAAAAAAAAGGCCGGGTGCGGTTCACACCTGTAATCCCAGCACTTTGAGAGGCCAAGCAGGGTGGATCGCTTGAGGTCAGGAGTTCTGGCCAACATGGTGAATCCCCATTTCTACTAAAAGTACAAAAATCAACCAATTGTGGCGGTGCATGCCTGTAGCCCCAGCTACTAGGGAGGCCGAGGCAGGAGCATCACTTGAATCCAGGAGGCGGAGGTTGCAGTGAGCCGAGATCATTCCACTAAACTCCAGCTCAGGCAACAGAGTGAGACTGTCTCAAAAAATATATATATTTAAAAAAAATACTATGGCTATATCTGTGGGTTCCTGTAAAGTAGGAGAAGATTGGTGGTATTAGGTTGGATGTATTTCCAAAGGGCATTAATTTCAAACATTAGAATATTATGCTTTATGTAGGATATGAGATGGTTCTCATAAAGTTTTTGAAAAGGAATCCTGATCAATTTATGACATCAGTTTTATTTGCAGTAAACTTTTTTTTTTATTTCTTAACTTTTTCATTCTAAGCTTAAATACCTCTTAAAGTTACTGCTTACACGTTTTTTTTTCTAAAACAATAACATTTTGTGATGTTTAATTGCTCACGTTCTTCCATTCCTTCAGTGCATCACAATTTGGAAACTGTGTCCAATTTATTCAACATATGAAACATATTCCCATATTGTTCCTTGTCTCTCCACACTCAAGACTACAATCTTTAGCCCTTCATTCATGCTTCTTATACTAATAGTATATAGCATATCAGGTACTTACTTCTTTGACTCTCTTCTTGTGAATTCTCCACCTGTCTTCAGAGTTACATTTCTGAAACTCAATTATAATCATGCCACTTTTCTGGCTTAAAACTTGTAAATATTTCCATTGTCTAATGATTACAGTCCTAACTTCCTATTTGTCATTTAGTGATGTGTGTGATCTTTAACTTATATTTTCAGATTCGTCTTTTGCTACTGTTCCTTCTACACATTAAAATATAAATATACGTAGACTGTAATTAAAAATTGTTTCAGTTTTGGTACTCTTCTGTTTCTGGCGGAAAAAAATCTTTGTTTAATCCAGTACATTCACATTTTGCTAGGTAAAGATATAAGGAGTGTACTGAGAAGTTTCAGAAATAAGGCTTGATAAAAGCTATTATTTTAAAACTGGAAAATCTTTTTTGACACGTATTTAAATATTTTATATTTTATGAGCTTGAGAAACCATCTGTGGCTGAGACGTTATGCAGTTTTATTATCACCTGAACCAGAGTCCCTTAGGCTTGCTTGAATCAACAATACTTTGCAATCACATGTTCTAAAATACACTTTTGAAAGAATAAATAAGTTCCCCCATTCTTCAGTAAAAAATGCTGTAATGCTTTTATAATCAGGATTCCTTCCCACTTCTTGCTAGAGACAGTTGCACTGTGTGGAAGACAGTTTTCAAAAAGCAATCATCAAACAAAGCATCCAGGTGGTACTAATCAGTGTAGAAAAAAATAATCAAATAGAAAATAAATGTATAAGAATGATGCATGAGGGATTATATGAAAATGAGTCTATCTAATAGAAAGGATTCCAGACAAAAGAATGATGTTAAGGGATATTCTGCATCATTTCCATCAGGCTGAAAAATGTATCTCTGTAGGAAAATATTGAGAAGAAACAAAATTTACTTAATAACTACACTTATTATTCAGCTTAAAGGTACTTGAAAAGACAAAGCCTGCCAAAAAAAAAAAAAAAAAAATTAATGATTTCTAAAAATTAAAAGAAAACATAGTTTTGCTTGTAAGTTTAACATATGAGAAACAGATCGTAAATTATATATAGTTTTTAGGAAACATGACTCAAGCATTTTTAAATTTGACTAGTAACTTGGGAATAGCTAATATAAATGAATGATTTTGAAACTAAAAAATGGAAGAAGAAAAGACTAAAAAATGTGTACTGAATTTCTCAGACCTTTTACTAATTAAGTATGTATTCTTGGCAATTGAGAAATCTACCTTGTCATGTAAAATTCACAAGAAAATTGGCTTGTGATTTAAAAAACAGAAGAAACTTTGATTTTGATGCATTCTAAACAAAGTATCTTCCAGTTTAAAAAAAACAAACAATTTCAATTAATTTAAATAATTACCCGATTTTTATAGATTTCAATTACTTAGTCTGTATATCTAAATATACCTTGTGATTTTGTGTGAATCATCACACTACACAGAATTATACTTCCTTTTGTGGCCTCAAATCGGAAAAAAAAAAAATATCAGGAAACAGCACTGTTTCCCCCTAAAGCAAATGCTATGGTTGTTCTAAAATATTTGATAGTACTGAAAAATGAAAATTGGCTCCATGTCACAGTTTGAGAAAGCATTGTTAAATTTAATAAAACTGGGAGTTATCAGAACTTCCATTTCCTGAGCTGCTTCTTTCTGCTGGATGAGAGTCTTTTGTTAATGGATCCCAGGAATTTGTGATTGATACAAACATCAGGTTATTTGTATGTGCATTAAAGTCTGGGATAGTTAAAGGAATATATTCTAGCCAGCCCACTAAACTGTCACAAGTTAATGGCAAATCCCTAGTTTAAAAAAAAAGCTAATAAAATTATACTACGGTAAAGTCCTTCCATTGTTGAACACTTGTTTTCGTAAATAAGTATGACATTTGAAAAGCATTCTTGAATCCATTGTATAGCAAGGGTATAGGAACATGGCCACTGAGATCCAGTTTCAATGCATATTAGGAGCATTAAAATATTGATTCTCTTTTATTCCCAGGAATTCTATTACTAAAATTTTGACTTGAAGAAATTAACCTAAGATAAACATAACATTTATATAAACAAATTCTGATGTCACAAGTATTTATAATTCAAAAGTGAGAAACATTTTAAACAATGAAAACACAAATTCATAAAATAAACTATGCTACAGTTATATGATGAATAAGCACTAAGTAGATATCAAAAAATAATACAATATATTAAAAAGTGAAAAGAAAAAAGACAAGCTTCACATACCACAGTCCTGTGATGTCTATTATAGTAACCACTAGTCCTGTGTGACTTTTGAACACTTGAAATGTGCCTACCTCAAATTAAAATGTGTTGTAAGTCTTAAATACACACAGGATTTTGATGACTTAGTATAAAAAAGAATGTGAAATAACTCAATATTTTATATTAATAACAGTAATTACATGTTGTATTAGTCAGTGTTCTTCAGAGGAACAGAACCAATAGGATACACACACACACACACACATATACAGAGGCTCCTTAACTTCTTATGATAGGCTTATGTTCCAATAAACTCACTGTAAATTGAAAATATTGGTAATTCTAAAATGCATTTAAGATACCTAACCAAATAAACATCACAGCTTACCCTACCCTACCTTAAATATGTCCAAAACTCTTACTATACTCATATATATTTATACACACATACGTACACACGTGTATATACACAGACACACACTTGTTTTTTGGCGGTGGGGGTGGGAAACTTGGAGACTCGCTCTGTTGCCCAGGCTGGAGTGTAGTGGTGCGATCTCGACTCACTGCAAGCTCTGCCTCCTGGGTTCACACCATTCTTCTGCCTCAGCCTCCTGATTACCTGGGACTACAGGCACCTGCCACCATGCCTAACTAATTAATTATAATAAAGAGTTGAATATCTCATACACCGTTACAAAATAGGCTTTGTGTTAGATAACTTCACCCAACTATAGGCTAATGTTTGACCAAATACCTTGGCACCCTTACCCAGCAAGTTGATGATTAACCATTACACATGTTATATATTTGGCAAGTATTGGGTAAAATAAAATATGCTGTTAAAATATATTTCACTTGTCTCTGTATGTCTTTTTATATAACAGAAAATTTAAAATCATATATGTGAAATTTATACTTCTATTAGATAATGCTACTATAAATATTATATAAGCAACTGATAATAGTGCTTATTTTGGGGTAATTGTAGGTGACTTAACTTTATAAGATCTTATGTTTAGTAAGTATATTGTCTCTTTGTTCTCAGTGGTTTCAAAGAACTTCTTGATTTCTGCCTTAATTTCATTATTTACCCAGGCCATTTGATTTTCATCAGAGGATGGCCAATCACATTTACCAAAAATGCCAATTTCTCTACTTTTTAAGAAATTATTCATCAAATACCATAGTGTATGCCGATCAGTAAAAGCTAAGCAAAACTGATTTAAACTCCTATGAAACAAAATCTAGGATACAGTTAACCACAGAATAATAGCTTAAAATGGCTACAGACCATTCGGTTTCAGATATTTTTAGTCCTTACAATTAATGTTTTCAGTATACATTTAAAAGAAAATTATGAATCCATTACAGAGTGCTAAAAAATGTTGAGGCAACTGGGCACTGCAGCTCATGCCTATAATCTCATCATCGCTTTTGGAGGCAGAGGCAGAAGCAATGCTTGAGCCTGGGGCTTAGAGGCTGCAGTGAACTATCATCATGCCATTGCACTCCAGCCTGGGTGAGGGAATGAGATCCTACGGAGAGGAGGTTACTGAATTCATATTTCCATTAATGTTTCTAATACAGGTACTGTGTGATGCTAATGACTTTGACAGTGTTTGAATATTTAGATTTAAAAAAAAACTTTGTTTCAGACTGTAGGGTAAAGGCATGAAAGCTAAAAGAAACAATTCAAAATATATGTATGGTAGGGACTGTTGATTGGCTCATTCTCATGTGTTTTACTGTACATGGAACTGGGATATTAAAGACAGCTTTCCAAACTTTCGTATAATTCAGATCTTGCATGGGATATGGCTGCTGCCAAGTAGCTACATGTGAAATAGATTTTGAAGACTAACAGGGATACTTTGGGATAAAGCCTATGCCTTTGGTGTTGTAAATAATGTAGAAGCTGAGTTACAGTTCAGTTTCAGAGTTTACTAGCTAGCTTTGTGGATGTTATAGTTGATTCAACAGTTTGGATGTGGAGACTGTAGAAAAAGTGTTGTGGTTTTGGAGGCAGCATGTTTGGCAATGTCACCTAATTACTCAACTTTGATATCTTGGACTGCATCACTGTTCCCTTGAAAGATTAAGTTTGCATTACTGTTCTGGGAGAAATAGTGTTCTCATGCAAATAGTTTCTTTTGATTAGCAAAAGAAATGAGTTAATGCAGAAAATGGAAAAAAAGATATAGGAAAATAAGGTGAAATTTAGATTATTAGAGTTTCAAATAAATGTAAGCCTCCTAATTCCTTGAATTAAAAATTTTTTGCTTCAATTAGTTGAAATGTATTCTTATTATCAACAACCAGTAAGAAACATAATCCCATAATTCAAAAACAATAAAACTAACTTTAAAATGTATTTTTATTATATTTTATTAGTAATCTGATATTAACATATTATTTACTCACATAATATATTAATAACAAATACATGTTTATGTATTTAGATACATGTATCCATGTATCTGAAAGCATAGAAGATAGAAGAGTTTATGCCTTCTATGTTTGTGTTACTCACTTAGGTAACATAAGTAACAATGTTATGTGACTGAAATATTCTAAATCATTATTTTAATAGCTACCATCCTACACATATATAAATAATTAGTACAATCCATCCATCATTGTTAGCCATTTGTAGTGAATACTTTTGGTGAAAAATTATCATATAAGACAACTGGTGACATAATCAGGAATGATATTCATTAATATTTATAGTTATTTTTTAATGTTTAATGAATATTTTCAAATGACATTCAAGAACAATTTATACTCTTAGAACATCCTTGATAGTATTAAAATGTTTGTCTGCTACAGTACAATCGATTTTACTTTGTTTTGGTGCTAACCAAATTTTCAGAATGCTATTCTGAAATAATTAGTAAGGTTAATCATTTTAAATGTAAATAATGATTAATATTGTCACCTATTTTTTCTTTTCACATACTTGACCTCAGATAAATGATTACTTTAGCAAAATATATATAGAATTAAGCAAATATATATAAAATTAGCAAAAATATATAGAATTAAGATTCATACCTATGAAACCATTAAGGAAAAGTTTGATAAAGTTGACTACATATAAAAAATGGTATGGAAGAACATACTTTAGGCATACAACAACAAAACACATCAAATATTGAGGGCACACTTTTTGATATGGTGTTTTTGTATAACACTGATCCTTCTGTTAACAACTGCCAGTGCATTCTCTGGTTATGCAATAGTCTCATCAATTTCTGTATTAGAGCTCTATGTAGTTTTTCTTATTCTGTGCTGAGTACCTGCAGTCATGCTCATTATGACCTGAGATATGATATTGACTAATACTTAGAACAATTAAATCTAATGAGCTCAGGAGGGAATTTATATTCTAGCTTTGGGTCTTTTGTGCTCCTCCCACCATCACCACCTAAGTCTGGCTCTTAGAGATAACAGAGATTCATCTATGAAAATAAAAATTAAACCCATAGATGTCAAATAAGATTATTTGAGAAAAGTCTAATTTTCAATTGTGTTCCATTTGTTCTTCATTTTGTTTGAGGTCAAATATAACAAATTAGGAAAATGACTTAGAGTGTCCCCTACTGATATTGGTTCAGAATTGATCCATTTGCATGAGAAAGAATATTGAACTACAACATTGTAGTTTTAAATAACAGTAAATACATTTAAAATAGTTTCTTTCGATTAGCCAAAGGAACAAATTAGTGTAGAAAATAGAAAAGATATATAGGAAAATAAGGTGAAATCTAGGTTACTAGACAAAATATAATAGATACAGATATTGATTCAAATTATATGAAAATGAATTATTTAATTCTTAGAGACTTTACACTTGATTATCATCTGAAGATAAATACTAGAAACTAAAATGAAACTTATTTTATAGCAAAACATTAAAGTCTTATGTATTAGGCTGTTCTTGCATTGCTATAAAGAAATACCTGAGACTGAATAATTTATAAAGAAAAGAGATTTATTTGGCTCATGGTTCTACAGGCTTTACAGGGTGCATAGTACTGACATCTGCTCAGCTTCTTGGGAAGACTCAGGAAGCTTACAATCATGGCAGAAGGTGAGGAGAAAACAAACATGTCATATGGTAAAAGCAGGAGCAAGAGAGAAGGAGAACAGAGGAAAGTGCCACACACTTCTTAAATGACCAGATTTTGCAAGAACTCATTAGACAAAGGCAGTTCTAAGTCATGGGGTATCCACCCCTCTAATCCCACCAGGCCCCACTTTCAGCATTGTGGGTTACAATTCAACATGAGATTTCAACAGGGGCAAATATTCAAACTGTATTATCCTACTTTATCAATTTTATTCATTTTTTACACATAAACATGTGTAAAATATTTCATATTCAGGCATTATATATTTCTACAATAGCACTTTACTAACAACAAATTTTCTTGTTTATGATAAAGTCCAATATAAGAGGTTTAACTTCAATTTAAGAAAACAAATTTTGTGGGAATAAAATAAGTGAGAAAGTATTGGATATTGGCTACATTATTCATAGGATTGCATTTGTAATTCATGAGAAATTTTAGTGTGTCATAAATTGCCATACCACCAATTAAGCCTATTTTATTAATGACAGTAATAACTATACTCTGACTACTAAATCCTTGTCTGCTTTACAACTAAAAAGTTATAATGTATTTCTTGTTCACTGTTCACTTTAAAACGGCTTTATCCATTTAAAATGTTTTAACATTTTTTCAATGTCAATCATATATAAATGATGAAAATTTTTATTTGCATTATTGCAATGTTTAATAACACTACACTAGTATCTGCATGTATAAATCCACTGATCTTGGATATTTAAAAATATTCTTTTAGAAAACATGTTGATTTCCCTTCTCTTGCAGATAAAGTTTAGTATTTGAAAAATGATAAAATATAAAATCTATGTAAAAACCAGAAATTACGATAATATTCCATGTCCTAATCATATTTGAAAATGCTTTTTGGTTTCCAATAAGCAATAAATATATTAAATAAATTTGAATTTTACTTATTACATAAATTCATTTTATGATAAAATAGCATCAAATATTACATAACTTATTTGGACAAATAATATGATGAGTCATTTTTTAAAGACATGTAGTAATAATCTGAAGTCAAGAATTAATGCTCACTTTAATAATTAGAGCCTCTAAAAATGTGTTTATGCTGAATATACCTATATGTTGTTAATTTGCCAGAGATGAGAGTATTTTTGAAAATAAAATAAAATTTGTCCTTTCAAAAGGGTGTCAGATAATTATTTCCTAAATTTTACTTGGTAATTATTAATAGAATTAAAACATATATAATATTGCATATGAAGTTATTCATACAGAAATGCAAAATTGAAAGAAAAACCATCAAATTAGATTGAACCACATGAAGTTGCTGACATTACCATTTCAATCTGTAAGAACGGCAACAACGTATAGTTTAAGCTATTGCAGTAATCAAAATACGATGTAGAAATACTAAATTTCAAGTTTTGGTAGGAGTTAGTTTGCCCGTAAAGAATGGCAAAAGTTGTTTCTTTTCCTTGTCTTCCAAAATCAACTGGAAAGAGAACAATGTTCAGGATCAACTCTTTAATATGTCTAATGTGGCTAAGTAGGAATCAGAGTACATTATTGGAACTATTTATCACCCCTCTCTTATAGCCCATCCTAGCAACATCTCCCAGCAGAAGCCATCTCTTATTCAACCAACAGTAACTTTTTCATTTAATTAAATTAATTAATTTAGTTAGTTAGTTAGCTAGTTAGTTTTGGAGACTTAGCTTCGCTCTGTCGCCCAGGCTGGAGTGCAGTAGTGCGATCTCCGCTCACTGCAACCTCCACCTCCTGGGTTCCTCCGCTCACTGCAAACTCCACCTCCTGATTCTCCCAATCAACAGTATCTTTTATTTAATAAGTCAACAGACTGGTAACATCATGGTAGTTACAGTACAAAATAACATAATGAACAAATAGTTGTCTTAGATAGTTTTAAAATCATTATGATAAAGTTGTTTGTACTTCTGATTTTTGTAGGTACTTGCCAAATAATTTGCCTAAAGTTACGTCATCAAATAATAATAATAATACATTTCTATTTCAAAACCTACATGGATGCTGCACTTTTCAGTTATATTGAGTTATGTAATTAAGCACATGTAAGGTTTAGGTTGACTCTCTAATTACCTGCATAGTATTTCCCCTCTTTTATATGATTATTTTAGTTTATTAATAGTTATCTTCTAAAAATTTGAGATGATGCAAATTACCGTCTGTTAGATAATGAAAAATAACTTAGTATTTATTCATTGGCTGGCATATTCTGTGGAGATGAAATTTAAAAGAGGAGAGAAATGAGTGTAGAAAAGTTTGAAGAAGAAGAAATTTTGAGTAAAACTGTCCTGGAGTAGAGAATGGCCTTGTGAGAAAATAATACAAATTATGGGCATTAGTTTAGCTTTTTTTAATGGATTATGAGATAAGTAGAGGAATTAATTATGACATCTGGGTTTTGTCCTGGCTAAGTGGGTGGATTACTCTTTCATTTACTGGAAATAAGGAAAACTGAAGTAGACACAACTTTCAAAGCTTACATCATTCCCCTTGACAAGCTGATTTTAGAATGATTTTAGATAACTGGCTTATTACCATTCTCAGTGGCAGTCTTCTCCAGAAGTATCCATGCTGCAGATGTTAATAGCCTTTCCTTTTCTATGCATGTATATGTGTGTATGCATGTTTATGTAGTTTATATATGCATGTGTGTGGGGGACTGTATTTTATGTTACCATCATACTGGATGTAGTTTAATGAATCATGTTGATTTTTTTTATTGTTTATTCTATTGTGTGTGTGTGGGGGGGTGAGCACTTTCTAAGTACTTTTAAAGTATAATACTAATTATCTTTGGTAGTCTAAATACATAAACATTTTTAGAAAATTCAAAACATTCTATTCTCTGCTCTCTAAATATTTTACTTACTTTTTTTAATCTACTGCATAGGCCAAGCCATTAACTCTTTTAATTCTCTTATTTAAACAATTTTAGTGCATAAATACAATTTCAAGCAGTACGGATTTATCAGTCATCCATGGCCTATATTTGGCATCATGGCAATAGCTATATATATATATATAATATCCACGCTTTCTGTGGTACTCTGGTAGAAAACAACTACCAAGTTAAGGAAATGTAGTACCATCTCCAGTTGCTGAAGTGTATTATAATCAGAAAATGTGTAGATATTTTTAGAAAGGACTTTAAAGAAGTTAAGAATTTGTACATTTTTCACCTTAATTGTTTCAAGGACTGAATTATATTAACAGTGTTGTTTTACATTAAGCCATCTTAGCATTGCAATAAAACATTTTAGATAGGTTGACTTTTTGTTTGTTTTTAACTATGCTAGATGAGATTTCACATACAATTTTGTTTATAAATCATTATTAACATGCTGGAAATAATTATTATTAACAAAATGTTAATACTTTTTTGGACTAATGATTTTCTTTCTTGTGTCACTGTTCTGAATTTCATAAAGGTTAGTATCTACATTATTCAAAGCCCATTCAATGAATAAAATAGATACTGACATTGTTTCCCTGTATTCCCTGTACTGCAATGGTTTGTAATGGATAAGGGTGTGTGTATATATGTATATATGAAGCAGAAAATGGATTATCTGTAAAAAAATATATGATCTGAGCTTGTATATTTGAATTGAAGGTAGAGGATTAAAGCAGGTGGTAGGCAAGCAGATACTTGAATCCCAAATCCATGTTTTATTCGGTTATTGAGGTCTTCAAGCTTTTAAAGTCTCCTAATTCTGGTTTGTTAATATTTATCTTCTGTAACAACTTAATTTTAGTTTTCAAATTTATTAGTTTATTTTGCTAATATTGTATGAGTTAGTATCATTTTCAAGATATATTTTGTAATTAATACTCTTATTCACTTGAAATTCAAACTTTTTAAAACAAATATCAGAATATAAATGTTTCAAAGCATTTATTTAAAAGATTCAATAAAATGTATATATCTTATTAGTATTTCAAAAAAAATTCTTTGTTTTATTTTATTAAATCTGTTTTATTTTCTATATATCTTATTTCTCATATTGTTTAATAAATTATTTATATATGCATTGCATTTTAATTTCCTAGTATCTTTAAATGTTTAGTTCAAAGAAACATTCAAATAAATAAAAAATTGTTTAAACAAAATTTATTTAAACTAAATATTTAAACTAATTACTAAATAAATGCTAATATTTATTTAGTATAAATGTTTATTTAGTTTATTCAGTTTAAATGAATTTTTAGTACATAAATCCAAAGCATTTTTTAGTGGTGACATTGTTAAGTAATGCTCTGTAAGAGCAATGCTAAATAATCAGTAATTTTTATTTTAATTTTTAAAACTACTTTCTTTTAGAGTTTTTGGTTAATGTATACTTGTGGTCCATTGAAACATATTTAATACTACTTCTTTAATATAACGATTGTCTTCAAATTGAGTTTTACAAACTAGTGTATCTACATGAATATGTATACAAATGTATATAATATACTATATACTCTCTCACATGCTCTCTCTCTCTCTTTGTGTGTGTATCTTAGTAATGACATTGGATTTTTCCTACATGTTTTAATTTGATGATTTTAATCTCTGGAAAGTCTAAATTAAAGTAGTAAAATTTAAATAGTAAATTAGGATTGCTATCGTGGAGAAGAAAAAATTGAAATAATGGCCCAAGCACAGTGGCTCATGCGTGTAATCCCAGTACTTTGGGAGACCAATGAGAGCAGATCACTTTAGGTCAGGAGTTCAAGACCAGCCTGCCCAACATAGCAAAACCCCACCTATATTAAAAAATACAAAAATAATAAATTAGCTAGGCATGGCGGTGCATGCCTGTTATCACAGCTACTTGGGAGGTTGAGGCAGGTAAATTGTTTGAACTTGGGAAGTGGAGGTTGCAGTGAGCCAAGATCATGCCAGTGCACTCCAGTCTGGGTGACAGAGTGAGACTCCATCTCAAAAAAAAAAAAAAAAGAAAGAAAGAAAGAAAGAAAAAACTAGAAAGGAAGAAAAAAAAAAAGAAAAAATTTAAAAGGAAAAAAAAGAAAAAATAAACTATAAAAAAGAAAAAAATAAATAACATAGCTCATTTAATTTTTCCTCTAATACAGGATTCTAAATTTTAACTGACAGTTTGCCTGTGTAGAACCTGGAACTTGTAACAACAACAATGAAAAAGAAAACCAAAACCTAAATGTAAGAAAGCCTATTTGCCTTAACAAATCAAAGAGGAAACCCCTCATATCTTTTTTTTTTTTTTTTTTTTTTTTTTTGAGAGACAGTCTCTGTCGCCCAGGCTGGAGTGCAATTTCGTAATCTCAGCTCACTGCAGGGCCTCCTCCCTGGTTCACACCATTCTTCTGCCTCAGCTTCCTGAGTAACTGGGACTACAGGCGCCTGCTACCATGCCCGGCTGAATTTTCTTTTGCATTTTTAGTAGAGATGGGGTTTCCCCATGTGAGCCAGGATAGTCTTGATCTCTTGAGTTCAAGTTCTGCCTGCCTCAACCTCCCAAAATACTGGAATTGCAGGCGTGAGCCACCATGCCTGGTCAATGCTCAACTGATTTTTGTGTTTTTAGTGGAGAAGGAGTTTCACAATGTTGGTCAGGCTGGTCTTGATCTCCTGACCTCGTGATCCGCCTGCCTTGGCCTCCCAAAGTGCTGGAATTACAGGCATGAGCCACCGCGCCCCACCCAAAGTATTTATAAAAACAAAATACTCTTTTACTCTTTTTTTTTTTTTTTTTGCTTACTTATTATGTGCCTATTTCCTTCATTAGAATGTGACAGAGAACATGTCTGTTACTTTTGCTTCCTTATTGCCTAGCAGAGTATGTATTTATTACATAGCAGATGTTCAATAAATGATTTTAAAGTACATAAATGGATGAAAGTCATGTTGAAGCTAAGAAAATTTTTAGGCTAATAGAGTTTGATGTCCCCAAATTTGTTAAGGAATATTAAGTAGATATTTATGGTTCATGAGAAAGGAATGCTTGCAAAACTAGAATCATTCATTTCTACCTTCCACTGAAATAGTGTTGAAAGAAAAACATGAGTCAAAGAGTTATTCAACTATTCATATTGATCAACATACTTCTAGATATCTTAATCAATTTCCACTAATTATAATTCAGGGATGCCACAAACCAAACCACTGGACCATTTAGGAGTAAGGGGATCTGTATAAATATTTACCTTTGGTATGTGTCTTTAAATAGAAAAAGAAAACGATGTTAACCTGGAGGCAAAGTGCAACCTTTCTATTGCATGGGATTATTCTAGCTCATAGTTATGTTCCAGAGCTAGACTACTCAGTAAAGACTGCATTTCTAGCCTTATTGTAGTGACATTTTATGATTGGGTACAGAAGTGACCAATGGATGGAACCTTACCTGTGGGATGTGACGCTGGTGGTTGGAAGGAGATAATCCTGGAAGTTATGAGGTGTAAAGATGGTGCTGAAAGGAGAAGATGACTTGTATAATGTTGTCATGAATACACGTTTCTTTTTCAGTGAGAAGAGTAGGCAGCAGCTAACAGGAATCCAATGCTATGAAGATGTGCCATGAATGAAATACAAAAGAAGATTTAAAAATGATATCAGAAAGTATATTTATTTTATATACTTTTTATTCTATATACTATATACTTATTCTATACCACTTTAACTTTGTATCAGAAATTGTACTTCACTAACAGCCATATGAACAGTAAGGGCCAAGAAGAAAACAAAACCAATGTACAATTTAAAAAATTACAGTTTCCTAAGTTCTGTAAACTCTCTCATAACACAAAGATAAGTAAAGAAAAGAAAAATACCATAAATAATTAAAAGGAGTCAGCAATATAAAAAATAAACATTACAGAAAAAGAGAATATGCAAACATATTGTCATTTAAAATTTTTTTAGAAATCATTTGCATTATAATCTCATCATAATTTGACAAATTATGTATGCCACAATGAAGAAATGAATAGAAATGGATGTGGCCTAAGACTAAAAAAAAAAAAAGCTGACCAGAGTGGCATAAATATATTGCTTAAACTGTCCCACAGTAAGAATACATGTACCATGGAGGATGTTTCTTTGCCCATTATTCCTTATTTTAACTTACATTTCTACCTACCTCAACCCTTGAGAATATCCCCTGTGGTGGGCCATAACCCTGAAGGTGATGTATACAGGAAACTTGCTAAGATCCTTTCACTTTCTTTGTCTTCCTATGGGTTAGAATGTTTTTGTTTCATTTTAAATTACGCAACCTTTAAAACATATTAAATTTTTGAATTCAAAATACAGTATCATTATATTTTCTATTTAATTGATAGTTTCTTTAGATCTATAGGCAAGAAATGCAGTGGTATTAAGAAGATTAAGTGTCTTTTTAAATCTCCAGTTTATCCTTACAAATACCATATGCTATATGTCAAAATAATTAATTATCTATAATTATCATAAAAAATACACTAGAGAATTGAAAGGCTCTGCTACTAACTTGCTGTGTAATTTGCAATAAGTCAGTTAGTATTTCTGGTCAACAGTGTCCGCTCCTAGTTATCAAATAATGACGTAAACTAGATTATCTTCAATGTTGCATTCCAGTGCTATGATTTAGCATAAATTTGCCTCCCACTGATTAGTTTGCAATTTCTGAGAATTATTTTCCTCATTTGTACTTTTTTGAATATACCATATTACTATACATTCAGTAAATACAGATTTTTAGTAAATAAGACTAGAGAAATACTGGTGATTAAGTATCACAAACACCTCAAACTTCTAATAAGTAAACAGTATGGAGCATATGTACAAGTTCATCTTTGGGTAGTCTTTTAAAATATAGAAATTTCAGTGAGTAATAATCACCATTCATTAAGACTTCAAATTGCAAAGTTAAAGGAAATCTTTATTTTTTCTCAATACTAGTGAAAACCCACAGCTGGATTTTAAAGACTTTTTTTAGACCCAAAACTATAATTTGTTAAAATAATATTGCACTCGTGAATAATGCATATGAAGTATAAAAGCGCATCATTACTAATTCTTAGTAACTACATGATTATTCATAGGAAGCTTGATGTTATATGATAAATGGAGAAAGATATTAAAACGGATATAGATTCTGGAAAAAAAATACATTAGGTTATAATTCTACAATCATTTATGAATACCCATTTAAGCTATCCAGTGTACTATGCAGTAGGCATACAAAAGTAAACCAATGTCACTAACTTTAAATGTATAATATGAAGGCGCAAGTATAAAAACTCTGGTTTCTTTTCTCTATTTTTTGTTATAGCTTTTTTTTCCTTATTTTAGATTTCCAAGTGTGTGTAAAATGACTTATTTCCACCATATTTAAGTTATAGTAGGATTTTAAAAATCAAATTTGCACAGGCATTCAGAGATATCAATGTAATATAAATGATAGCAACTTCTTTTGCTTTCATATTTATGACCTGCCACATAAAGCTGAGTTGTCTTTACACACTATGTTATTTAATCCTTATAATTACTGTATGAATTATGTATTATTTGTTGAGGAAATATAGGGTAAGAAGAGAATATTCAACTATGCCTAAGGATATAGTAAAAGTAAACTGCAGTCAGAAATGAAATTCTGACTTCTTCAAAGTTGGTGACATTATATCACCATTCTCTGTGGTCTTTATTGTGCATGGTATAATTTTCTGCTAATTTAACATCTTAATATAAACTCTTTTGGGTGTCATCCAACATTTATTTATATCTTGAAATAGATATGAGATTCAAAGCAGAAGAAAAAAATATTGTCAAATTGTCTTAAGATGATGAGTTCTATAACTGAATATTTAGAAATATTTTATGACTGACTTAATAAAAGAAGGCATTAATTCATGTGATATGCTTATTATTAAAATATATTGTGAATTAAAATGAACATGCTTTGTGTATTTAACAGAAAATTTGAATTTAGTGCTAATGTTAGGAAGGCAAATAGAAAATATGAGAAAATTTGAATATCATATAATAATCAAATATTCTTCAAGAAAGGGATAGAGTGTCTGAATATTCTGAGAAAAATATATCCTGTTCTCTTTTTTATGCAACAATTCCAATTTCAAAGATAACTGTCTTCCCACAACATTCATAAATAACCAGTAGAAAAATATTAACTGTAAATATAGGAATACAAAAGTATAAAACTAATATTGGGAATAATAAAATACAGAAGAAATAGAAGCTTTCAATAATGGTATGAAAAAAAATATGCATAACTCTGAGTCCATTTAGAGCTAGGTAAAGAAAAATGATTAAGTAAATTTTTAAATAACTGGAATTTTTTATTTGAGGAAATTTCAAATATTACTTAAAATTATGCCACTAAGAATGATTATATTGTTAAAAATAAACCATATTGCTAGGTTGTAATAAAAATTCAGAAATTATGGAAACGTAGTAAAAAGTACCTGGACATGTTTATTAACTCAAGACCTCAAGTTAAAATTATTTGCATATCAAGATACTAACATTACCTAAACACTTTGTGTATTAGACCATTCTCACACTGCTATAAAGAGCTACCTGAGACTGGGTAATTTGTGAAGATAAAAAGGTTTAATTGACTCACATTTCCACAGGGATTACACAAAGCGTGGCTGGGAAGGCCTCAGGAAAATTACAATAATGGCAGAAGGTGAAGAGGAAACAAGCATGTCTTATAATACCAGAGAAGGAGAGACAGAGAGAAAGGAGAAGTGTCACACATTTTTAATAATCAGATCTCATGAGAACTTACTCACTATCATGAGAACAGCAAGTGAGAAATCTGCGCTATGATCCAATTACCTCCAACCACTCCCCTCCTGATTGGTCCATTTTGACAGAGTGCTCGTTGGTGCATTTACAATCCTTTAGCTAGACACAAAAGTTCTCCAAGTCCCCACCAGATTAGCTAGACACAGCATGCTGATTGGTGCATTTACAATCCTTTAGCTACACAGAAAAGTTCTCCAAGTCTCCACCCAACCCAGAAGCCCAGCCAGCTTCACCTCTCAATCCCCCCTCTAAACAGGACATGCCAATTGCTGCTGGGAATTTGGCCGATGACCACTCTAGCTACTTCCTGCTGGATAGGGGCGAATAAGGGGCTCTGCAGTTGTAGTGTCCTACAGAGGGGAGCTCCTTAGGCCAGTGGAAGTGCCAGTAGGTTGGTCCAGGGGCCCTCAGTAGAAGCTGTTAGTTGAGCTCATTTAGGATTCCATTTGTAAGACCATCTGTAGCTTGATGGCTGCGATTCTAGAGGAAACAAATTTGACAAGAAGGTTAAAAATACAGGGCCCAAAGGCAAGTAACAGCAAGATGGCTGCCACAAGACCTAGAAAGGGGAGAAGCCATGTTGCCCAACCTCAGAGATTGGTATAAGAGTTTGAAAAGTGTTGTCTGATTTCAGAAGCCCTTTCCTGTAAATGCCGGGTGGCATCTCCTACTATCCCTGACTGGTTAGTGTAAAAACAACACTCTTCCCTTAAGAAGGTGCAGTGTCCTCCTTTCTCAGCAGTGAGGAGGTCTAGGCCTCAGTGGTTTTGGAGAGTTACTGCTGCCAAAGAGTACATTTGGGATTGTAGAGTAAGGATAGATTTCATTATTTCTTGCAAACTGTCTGAGAAATCCTTTGAGAGTGTGTGTTAGTAGGATAATGTGTGTTACACTGTTAACTTCTCACAAATTTTACTTTAGTTGAAAATCCTGTAAGTTTGGGATTGTAATTTTTCTTTGCTATTAATAAGACCTCGTTCAGTCCATATTAACTTAGAATTGGTATAGATGGCTCCTTCCTGATTCTGTAAGTACTTTAAGGTTTGGATGAGTGCAAACAGCTCACACCTTTGAGCAGAACAATTATTAGGCAATTTTCCAAACTCTGCTTCTATATGAGTTTCCATATCACTTACTGAATACCCATTGTGTCTTTTTCCTTAATCGCCCAGGAGGAACCATCTATCATCCTGTCCTGAAGGGAGTTCCTCCTATGTCTGGTCGGACCTCCAGATTTAGATCCCCTGTTAGGAAAGTTGTTGGGTTAAGGATTATTGATAGGAAGGCTAGGGGTTGTCAGTGGCCTCAGTGTTTTCAGGCTGTGCCCTTATTTACACCGACAACAAGGTGGTATTGGAGTGTTATAGGGTCACAGAGAAGACCCTCAATTATCAGTTATAGGTTTTAAATTTATCCTGGATTTTAAAGGAATAGGGTACACTGTTTATTCTTTACTACTTCCATCTCTTTTTCTTTCTCTTTAACTTATTTGTCTCTCTCTCTTTCTCTCTTTGACTCCCTCTTTGTTTTTTTTTTTTTGTTTTTTTTTGTTTGTTTGTTTGTTTTTGTTTTTTTGCCGCCCAGGATGGAGTGTATTTTTTAGTAGAGATGGGGTTTCACCGTTTTAGCCAAGATGGTCTCAGTCTCCTGAGCTCGTGATCCACCTGGCTCGGCCTCCCAAAGTGCTGGGATTACAGGCTTGAGCCACCGTGCCCGGCCTCCCCCCATCTTTGTCTCTTCCTCTCTTTCCTTTGACTTTGTCTCTTCCTGTCTCTCTTTGACTCCTTCTCTTTGTCTCTCTGTTTCTTCCTCTCTCTCTCTCTCTCTTTCTCTCTCTCTGACTTTCTGTCTCTTACTCTTTTTCCTTTCTACTGATCTTTCCCTACCTCTGCCAGCCACTTATGCTGCTGTTCTCTCCTTTCCTTCCCCTATTTGATGGCTTTGGCAGTGTAAGACTATCACCTCCTAGGTTTTTTGCACTAAGTGCAATAACTCCATGATTTCCTTGTGGTATTTAATGGTGGTTGCCCCAGAGGTTAGGAACTCCCTTTCTTTCCATATTGCAGCATGGGCATGTAGGATTAGATAAGCATACATGCTATCTGTATACACATTTATTCTTTTTCCCTTGCTGAGTTCTAAGGCTCAGATAAGTGCCACTAGTGCTGCTAACTGGGCACTGGTCCCTGAGGGAAGAGGCTTATTTTCAAGTATGGTTACATCACTAACTATGCATAATCTGCCCTTCATATCCCATTCTTCACAAATGAACTTCCATCAGCATATAGGTTAAGGTCAGGATTAGCTAAGGGGACTTCTAAGAGATCATCTCGGGCAGCACAAGTCTGGACTACAACCTGTTGGCAGTCATACTCGATTAGTTCCCCATCCTCTTGGAGAAAAGCAGCAGGGCTAAGGGCCACACACATACGTATTTGAAGCACCGGTCCCTCAAGCAGTAGTGCCTGGTATCTAAGTAGGCTATTTTCTGATAGCCATAAACTTCCTTTGGCACCTAGTATGTCATTTACATCATGAGTAGTCCATCCAGACAGTGAGATACCTTCCTTGTATTATTTTGATAGCCTCTGATGCCAAGACAGCCACCACCATAACTACCCTTTAACAGTGAAGCCAGCCTTTTGCTACTACATCAGTTTCCTTACTTAGGTATTCCACTGGTTGTGGTTTTCCTATGAGTCTGAGTAAGGACCCGAAGAACTATTCCTGTTCTTTCTGTGATATATAAAGAAAAGTTTTGTCCTGTGGGAAGGGCTAAGGCTGAAGCTTGAGTTTGTTCCTTCCAATGCCCAAACTTCAGGGTTGATTCCCTCCTCAAGCAGGGGACAACAAATGGGTAACTTGTTCCCCATATTCATGTAGATAATAGCTCCAGATTTGACTAATATATCCCTCCCTAATAAGGGTGTGGGACTTTCAGGCATAACAAGAAAGGCATGTGAAAAGAGCCAAGTCTCCCAATTACAACTGAGGAGGCGGGAGAAATACCTGGTTAGAGACTGTCCCAGGATTCCTCAGATGGTAATAGATCTTGAGGACAGTCATCCAGGACAGGAGATTAACACTGAGAAGTCTGCACCAGTATCCAGGAGGTCTCACTCCTTGGTGATAGGCAATGGTCCCTTCGTGGTCGCTAAAATGTGTCCAGAATTGGTTCCTTCTGGTGGGTTCTGGGTCTCACTGACTTCAGGATTGAAGCCACGGACCCTCGCAGTGAGTTTTACAGTTTTTAATGATGGTGTGTCTGGAGCTTATTCCTTCAGATGTTCAGATGTGTCTGGAGTTTCTTCCTTCTGGTGGGTTCGTGGTCTCGCTGGCTTCAGGAGTGAAGCTGCAGACCTTCGTGTTGAGTGTTACAGCTCATAAAGGTGGCGTGGACCCAAAGAGTGAGCAGCAGCAAGATTTATCACGAAGAGCAAAAGAAGAAAAATTCCACAGTGTGGAAGAGGACGTGAGCCGGTTGCCACTGCTTGCTCAGGTGGCCTGCTTTTATTCCCTTATTTGGTCCCACCCACATCCTGCTGGTTCTTCCACTTTACAAAGAGCTGATTGGTCCATTTTACATGATACTTGATGAAGATAGCTGCCCAAGATCTTGATAAAGAAACCCAGGAATGAAGACTCAGTAAGGCCTGTTATGTAAAACCTTTGTAATTGCCTGTAGTCATGCTTGAAAACTCACACACAGCTTTTTAAGCAGGAGCTGAACCCCTCATTAAGCAAAGATTTTAACTGTTAACCAATTATCCACAAACAGCGTGCTGGTCTGAAAACAACATTCAGTTTTCATTCTGATAAAAATGGCAATATCAACAAATTGTGACAAATATTTAACTGTGTTTTTTTAGAAACTTGAAGAACAATGATAATCCAAAGAAAAACCAGAGAAATTAGCAAATTATATTTGCTTTGTCTATCTATGTCTTTGAACAGAACTCAAGGAAAGAAGTAATCAATGTGTCACCGGTAGAGGGTCGTGATTGCATGTCGTCCAGGTTCTTGGCATTTCGAACAAAGAATTGGACAAAAGGCCCAGAAAAGCAAAGAAAGAATGAAAGAACGAAAGCAGGGATTTATTGAAAAAGAAAGTACACTCCACAGTGTGGAAGCGAACCGGAACAGTGGCTCATGGGCCCAGATATGGAATCTTCTTTGGTTAAAACACCCTCTAGAGGCTTCCTATTGGCCACTTCATGCTCACCTCATGTAAGGGAAGTAGAATCCCCACAATCAGTCTGATTGGTTGCAGAAAACTGCCAACCAGAGATGAAGTGAAGTTACAAAGGTCACACCCTGTGCAAACATCTGGTTAGTTGCAATCAGAGGCTAGGGTGAAGTTACAAAGTTACAAATGAAGACTCCATTAGCAGTCAGTCTCATCTGTTGCTGCCAATCAATTTCTCATCTGCCATGCAGAAAAAATCAAAGGGAGTAGCTTCTAGTCCTTTTGTTACTTTAGTGTGGAAAGTTAAGGTTTTCCTTTGTTTTTTCCTAGAAAGTCCGCGTGAAACAGCCTTAGGTTCCCTGCCTCCAGACTCTTCTCCTGCCTCAAATGTGGAACTTCCCTAATGTGAAGAATCAGTGTATCATTCTATAAAGCCTCACTTCAAAACAGGTAGGGGAGACTACTCTTGACAGGAGCCTTTGACTCTCTGATAACTCCGATAAATACTGGCCACTGATCTTCAACATCTCCAGATGATAAAATGTCATCAAATTCAGTTCCATCTCTAACACTGTGAAACACTCCCTGTTAGTAACTCATATCAAAAGGAGAAAGAAAGGAATAGTTGTATGTATTTCCAATTTGATGGCTGCGTGCCAACAAATGAACCCCCTATTTTAAGCTCTGCTGCTGTCAATGTTTAATTTAAACTGGTGAATTCAGGATATAAAGAATATGAGAAAATTTTAGTGAGTGTTGAAAATTCTGTTGCCATCTAAGAATTAAGACAAAACAGGAACTCCTCTGGAAAACCGATGTCCTATTAAAAAAAAGTGAAGAGTGGTAAACAGGTGGCTATCAAATGTATAAAATATTTAGTTGATGTGATTATTCAGTTTTCGTAAATTGTCTTTACTGATAAAGACTGAAAAGAACAGAAAGAATGAGAAATTGAAGGTTACACGCCATCATTAAGAAAAAACATTACAGCAACATCAACCATAAATCATTACATATAACTGGCAAATATGGATTATGAAACAGATTATAAGTGACAGAAACTTTTTAGATATTTTTTTAATCTAATAATTATTAATTCTCTCTTTTCTTAGCAATCATAATATGGCCAGGCTAAGACAATCACTCTACATAAGATAGAGAATAAATTCAGGGTGAGCAAAACTTGACTGAAATATAGGGTGAATTCAGAATGCAATGATATTGACTTGACTTAAAATAGTGGCCCTGGAGAGAGAAAAGATAAATAGATTTGGAAACAATTTAGGAGTCAAAATGAAGCCATAATTTATGACTGTGGAGAATAAAGAAGAAGATAGGATCAAGGATAGTACACAACTTCCGAGCATAATAAAAGGTGGTAACTATGTTTGAAATATGTCACTTTATATTAACAGCTGAATCTTGACATTGTATGAGAAGTGGAGGTCATGTTTCATTTGAAAAATGTGGATTTCAAAGCACCTGTGGAATATCTGAGTGGAAAATTTAAATTAACATTGATTTCAGCGATGTGAAATATGGCCAGTGTTCATTGACACACTGAACAGGAAAAATCAGAGCAAGCACACCTGAGGAAACTGGGGGTTAATATTAGAGAAGGCATACAACCTTCCAAAACCCCCAAAGCTATAGCCAAAGAGCTGGACCTCATTCTTATACAGAATTTATTCAGATTTTCAGAGATTAAGATGCCACTGTGATGGGAAGAGGACAATAGCAGAAGAGAAACATGTGAATGTGTGTACTACTTCAGTTTCTATAAAAAATATAACATCTTGGTGAGAATTGGTAAGTGAACACTTGCCTGAATTAAAAAGAAAAAAAAATAGCTAAATATGCCAATGTTTTTAGTATGAAATTCTTCAAAAATTGTGGAGGAGCCATTTGATAATGTTCTCAGAAATAGTTTACTTAAAATACTACGAATGGTTTTTGTAAAATCTTGAGGGAAAAGGCAGCTGAGAATCTTATGGTCTTTTATCTACTTAAATATGACTAATGATATTCCACCACTAGCTCAACATGGATTATAAAAATTTGCTTGAGACTGGGTGTGGTGGCTCATGCCTGTAATCCCAGCCCTTTGGGAGGCTGAGAAGGGAGGATCACGAGGTCAGAAGATCGAGACCATCCTGGCTCGATCTCTACTAAAAATACAAAGAATTAGCCAGGCGTGGTGGTGGGCACCTGTAGTCCCAGCTAATCAGGAGGCTGAGGCAAGAGAATTGTCTAAAACTGGAAGGTGGAGGTTGCAGTGAGCCGAGATTGCGCCACTGAACTCCAGCCTGGGAGACAGAGCAAGACTTTGTCTCAAAAAAAAAAAAAAAAAAAAAAAAAAAGCTTGAAAGTGCTTTGCTGGCTTTAAAGAAATATCTATCATAAAATTAAAGAGGAAACAACAATAACTTTGCTACTCTACAAATACACAAATATAAGAGGACACATGACCTATTGATACATATTACATCCATCAAGAATTATTGAATTGATAAAATCTCAACAGCGAACTGAAATTTAGAAGAGCTGAAACATTGGGGTTCAGAACATGACTGGAACTATTAAATTCAAGATCGCAGCACTATAGTAACAATCTAATGATCAGCATGCTCGGGATGAGGAAGATGTAACTAACATTGGCTTCTGCAACTGTGCATTGACATTTATTTCTTACAACCTTGTGTACCAACACAAGTCAAGAGCAGCGAAAGTCAAGAGCAGTGACAATATTGTCTTTCTCTGATTTCTACATTCCAAATCACATTGAAGAACATTTAGTTTGCAAAACATAATTACTGTACAGAATGCTTGTTGCAAGGAAATCTCATCGATGCAGGATTCTTCAATTCTGGACATTTTATTAAAGAAAAGAACCTCACAAGAATAGATACCAGAATACCTCTCTAGCAAATTTATCAAAAAGAAAAATATATATATATTTTCCTTTCTACATTTGTATTTTCTATCATTATAACTTCAGTGTTAGATTAGTGCTTAGAGATATATTAGATCAGGGTCAATATGTAATTAATAATTTGAGGAATAGTCAACAATGAAATAATGTAATATGAGGATATAGTTCATAAATTAGTCATAAAAATTGAAAATATATTACTACATATAATATTTAATTTTAATAATAATAAACTTTTCTGAAACAAATTTTATATCTTAAATAATAATATTTATCTTTGTCATATGTACATGGGATAAAGCCATCTCATAAGTAATTGGCAAGTGTATAAATTGGTGTGAATGTTATAAGGAAAAATTTGTCAATATTTATTTTCAAAAAAAAGAGTGAAATATTTTACCAAATTATTCTGTATTTAATAATTGATTTTACAGAAATAATAAAAGGCAAAATAAATAATGATATTAAGAGAAATAGTTATACAAAGTCACAAATAGAGTTAAAAACTAAAATACCTTCAATATACTATTTCAGAGATATGGCATTAGTAATTTAACAAATTTTGAAGACAAAGGGAATAAGCTTATTATATTTGTAAACACAGATTCATGTTTAAAGAGATAATTTAAATGTATATGTTTCAATAACACAGGAATAAACAAACCAAAATAGAAAAGGTGATTTTGTCTAATGGTAGTTACTTTTTTCTGCCTTTACTTTTCTCCCTGTGTTTTCTCAACTTTTATAATCTCCAATGAATATTTGCTGCATCAATAACCAGAAAAACAACTTTTATGAAGAAGAGAAATTATTGACCTAGTCAATATTTTGGCATTTACCTTCTTAAAAGTGGACTATATAGGTCCCATAAAGAAAAATGTTTTTCCTTCAATTATCTTTGGAAAAAATATCAATTCAAAGTGATAAATGAAACAATTGATTTTATGACACTCATGTTTTTTTTTTTTTTTTTTAATTCTAACAAAATCAGTTATCTCACAAACATCCTTTTCTTAGTTGGAAAGTATGTTAACTAACGTACGGCTATTCTAATACCAATCTTTTTACCTATCCACCTTATGAACCTGAGATATTTATCAAAATATGTTTGTTTACATATCTACAAAATAGAATTCAGAGCAGCGTCGGCCGTCAACTAACTTGTCGGCTCAGAATGAAGAATACTGAAGTATTAAGTGCATAAATTTGCATTGATATGAGCTGTTATATACTTAATTTAAATTATATTATTATTTCTGTAGTTTTCTCATTATTTTCAGCAGTTTTGAGATAATATTCCTTTTGAAGTGTTGATGACAGAGTTTTCACATGTCCAGTACTAAAAGAAAAACAAAATTCATTTTGATTTATTTTTAATTCACACAATCCATGTAGTGTGAAAAGAAAGTAATGGAACAAATCTCTAAATGAATTGATATTTTTTTGTAAAAAAATAGACAAAACAGTTCTACAAAGTCTGTGTCATTGTCATTGAAGAAATTGGGGTGTGTCTAATCTCAATGTTATTTACATGTGTATACTTTTTTTTTTTTTTTAATTGAGATCTCTGACTCTGTCCCTACTTCCAAACATGTACATCTTCTGGTACAGTGTAAGAGGTTGATGGATTACTCTTTTAAAAAGATGTTTTCAGCAGAAGCTTGCTACTATCAACAATAAAATATGGGCCTCGTAAAATGTAAAAAGAGAATATATGAATTAATACACTTCATATAACAAACTTTCCCTTACTGTGGAAATATTTAAAACAAATATCACACTCAAAGTGATGAGTAAGAAAAAAATAAATTATCTAAGAATACATATAACCAAAGAGGTAAAGGATCTCTACAAGGAGAACTAAGAAACACTGCTGCAGGAAATCATAGTGGACCCAAACAAATGGACATACATTCAATGCTTATGGATTGGAAGAATGAATATCATTAACATGGTCATACTGCCCAAAGCAATCAACAGATTCTATGTTATTCATATCAAACTACCATTTTTTTCACATAATTAGAAAAATATATAGCTGATCTAAAATTCATATGGAACTGAAAAGGAGCCTGAATAGGTAAAGCAGTTCTAAGCAAAAAGAATAGTGCTATGATGAACATACAAGTGCATGTGTCTTAAAGGAAGACAGAGACATCACATTACCTAACTTCAAACTATACTATAGGGTTACATTATCCAAAATATTATGGTATTGGCACAAAATCAGACACGTAGATAAATGGAACTGAATAGAGAACCCAGAAATAAAGTCATACACCTACAACCATCTAATCTTTGAAAAAGTCAATAGAAATAAACAATGGGGAAAGGACTTCTTACTCAATAAATTGTCCTGGGATAACTGGCTAGCTGCATACAGAAGCATGAAACTATGTCTCATCATATGTAAAAATTAACTCAATGGGAATTAATGATTTAAATTTAAGTCCTCAAACTATAAAATTTCTAGATTTTTTGAAATCAACCTTGGTAAAAAAAGTATGACTAAGTCCTCAGAAGCAATCAAACAAAAACAAAATTTCATAATTGTGGCCTATGTAATCTAAAGAGTTTCTGCACAGCAAAAGAAACTATCAACAGAAAAAACAACCTAAGAGAGAAAATATTAGTAAATTATGCATCCTAAAGAGTTCTAATACTAAGAATCTATAAAGAACTTAAACAATTCAACATGCAAAAACCAAATAACTTCATTAAAAAGTAAGAAAAGAACATGATCAGATACTTTTCAAAGGAAGAAATGAAGTGGTTATCACATGTATGAAAAAAATGATAAAATTCAGCAGTCCTTCATGCTAAAAACTCTCAATAAACTAGCTATTGATGGAACGTATCTCAAAATAATAAGAACTATTTATGACAAACCCACAGCCAGTATCATACTGAATGGGTAAAAGTTGGAAGCATTCCCTTTGAAAACCAGCACAAGACAAGAATGCCCTCTCTCACCACTCCTATTCAACATAATGTTGGAAGTTCTGGCCAAGGCAATCAGGCAAGAGAAAGAAATAAAAGGTATTCAATTAGGAAATGAGGAAGTCAAATTGTCCCTGTTTGCAGATGACATGATTGTATATTCAGAAAGCCCCATCTTCTCAGCCCAAACTCTTGTGAAGCTGATAAGCAACATCAGCAGTCTCAGGATACAAAATAATTGTGCAAAAATCACAAGCATTCCTATACACCATTAACAGATAAACAGAGAGCCAAATCATGAGTGAACTCCCATTCACAATTGCTTCAAAGAGAATAAAATACCTAGGAATCCAACTTACAAGGGATGTGAAGGACTTCTTCAAGGAGAACTACAAACCACTGCTCAACGAAGTAAAAGAGGACACAAAAAAATGGAAGAATATTTCATGCTTATGGATGAGAAGAATCAATATCGTGAAAATGGCCATACTGCCCCAAGTAATTTATAGATTCAATGCCATCTCCATCAAGTTACCCATGACTTTCTTCACAGAATAGGAAAAAAATTACTTTAAAGTTCATGTGTAACCAAAAAACAGCCCACATTGTCAAGTCAATCCTACGTAAAAAGAACAAAGCTGGAGGCATCTTGATACCTGACTTCAAACTACACTACAAAGCTACAGTAACCAAACAGCAAGGTTCCTGTAGCAAAACAGATATACAGACCAATGGAACAGAACAGAGCCCTCAGAAATAATACCACACATTCACAATCATCTTATCTTTGACAAACCTGACAAAAACAAGACATGGGGAGAGAATTCCCTATTTAATAAATGGTGCTGGGAAAACTGGCTAGCCATATGTAGAAAGCTGAAACCAGATCCCTTCCTTACATCTTATACAAACATTAATTCAAGATGAATTAAAGACTTAAATGTTAGACCTAAAACCATAAAAACCCTAGAAGAAAACCTAGGTAATACCATTCCAGACATAGGCATGGGCAAGGACTTCACAAATAAAACACCAAAAGCAATGGCAACAAAAGCCAAAGTAGACAAATGGGATCTAATTAAACTAAAGAGCTTCTGCACAGGAAAAGGAACTACCATCAGAGTGAACAGGAAACCTACAGAATGGGAGAAAGTTTTTGTAATCTACGCATCTGATGAAGGACTAATATCCAGAATCTACAAAGAATACAAACAAATTTATAAGAATAAAACAACCTCATCAAAAAGTGGGCCAAGGATATGAACAGATACTTCTCAAAAGAAGACATCTATGCAGCCAACAGACACATGAAAAAAATGCTCATCATCACTCGTCATCAGAGAAATACAAATCAAAACCATGATGAGATACCATCTCATTACAGTTAGAATGGCAATCATTAAAAAGTCAGGAAACAACAGATGCTGGAGAGGATATAGAGAAATAGGAATGATTTTACACTGTTTGTGGGAGTGTAAATCGGTTCAACCATTGTGGAAGACAGTGTGGAGATTCCTCAAGGATATAGAACTAGAATTACCATTTGACCCAGCCATCTCATTACTGGGTATATACCCAAAAGATTATAAATCGTGCTACTATAAAGCCACATGCACACGTACATTTATTGTGGCACTATTCACAATAGCAAAGACTTGGAACCAACACAAATGTCCATTAATGATAAACTGGATTAAGAAAACGTGGCACATATACACCATGGAATACTATGCAGCCGTAAAAACGGATGAGTTCATGTCCTTTGCAGGGACATGGATGAAGCTGAAAATCATCATTCTCAGCAAACTATCACAAAGACAGAAAATCAAATACCACATGTTCTCACTCATAGGTGGGAATTGAACAATGAGATCACTTGGATACAGGGTGGGGAACATCACACACCGGGGCATTTCAGGGGGTGGGGGCTGGGGAAGGGATAGCATTGGGAGAAATAACTAATGTAAATGATGAGTTGATGGGTGCAGCAAACCAACATGGCACGTGTATACCTATGTATAAAACCTTCACGTTGTGCACATGTATCCTAAATCTTAAAGTATAATTTAAAAAATGCTCAACATCACTAATACCACAATGAGACAAATGCAAATCAAAACCACAATGAGATACCATCTCACACTAGTCAGAATGGCTATGATTAAAAAGACAAAAAAAAAGAAAAAAGAAAAAGAAAAAACAGATGCTGGAAAGGCTGCAGAGAAAAGGGAATGCTTATACACTGTTAGTGAAAATGCAAATTCATTCAGCCACTGTGCAAAGAAATCTGGAGATTTTTCAAATTACTTAGAACTACCATTTGACCCAACAATCCCATTACTGTGTAGATACTCAAAGGATAATAAATTGTTATACCAAAAGGACCCATGTACCTGTATGCTCATTGCAGCACTATTCACAATAGGAAAGACATGAATCTACCTAGGTGTTCATCAATTGTGGATTAGATGTAAAAACTATGATATATATACACCACAGAATACTACACAGCTATAAAAACAACAAAATAATGTTCTTTGTAGCACAATGATGAATGCAGCCATTATTTTGAGGAAATTAATGCAAGAGCAGAAAATCAGATGCTGCATGTTTCCACTTGTAAGTGGGAGCTAAACATAGGGTACACATGGATATTGGGGACTACTACAGGGAGTAGAGGGGAAGGAGGGGAAGAGCTGAGAAACTACCTATTTCGAACTATGTTCATTACGTGGATGATGGAATCAGTCATACCCCAAACCTTAGCATTACTCAACATACTCATGTACCAAACCTGCACATATACTCTCTCAATTTAAAAATAAAAGTTGAATCTTTTTGAAAAGATGATGAGTAAAAGAGTAGAAATATTTTAAACCATGTCTGAATAAATATTATTGCTAATCTATCCTGTCTGCCTTCTCCCTTTCTTATTCCCTACAGAAACCCTATATCATTTAATTGTATGCTTCATCACTTAGCCCAGATGTTCAGCTAGAGCTGACTCCATGTTCAGCTCCTGAGGTAGTTGATTGGTGTACAGGTAATTCCATCCATCTTGCCAGTGACTGGTTTACAGTAATCATGTGAATCAAACCAGTGAGTCTCACACAGTGGTTCGCAAACAAATATTGACAATCTTCTTTGTTCTTTTTGTTAAGATTCAAAAAATGAACCATGGTATATATTGAAATAAGAAGCAGAATTAGTGCAGCCACTTTACTACCACATGATCCAATACAGTTTTGGAGCAGCTTGAGTTAGGTTTCCTATTATTTGAAAGTGAGTGTCTTTTAGTTGATGCAAAAAAACACAGACAAAATAATACAAAACTTATAGTTAAAAGTAATGCGGAATAGGTCTTCTGTTCAGCTATTATCACAATCTGCTTTCTAATGAATGATATATGTAATTCATTCATTTAAAAAATCTCATAAGACAACATGCACAACTGTCATTACAGCATGAGAAAATAAATCAGATATTAGAGACTAAACGTTAGGTAAGTTTTATATACTCTTTGGTCTAATAGAGGGAAATAACATTACAAGCCCTGATAGAAGGCTTGATAAGACAGAATGGGAAATAAACTAAACAGATGAAAATAGTACCAGAAGGAAATTTATCTTTCTCCATGAACAGAGTCAAAACATAATACATATTTTTTCAATATTTTGTGTCTAAAGGCATCTCTATACATAACTGTACAAGTATACCTCATTTTATTATGTTTACTTTAGTGCACTTCATAGATATTATTTTTTACAAATTGTAGGTTTGTGGCAACCCAATGCTGAGCAAGTTCTATGGATTTTAATAAGCGTAGGATGACAAGCATCCGGCATTGTAGCATCATAAAGAATAGTTGCACTATCCTAAAAGTCGTTTGTTATCTGCTTTTTATCACTACCTCTTTGCTAACCCCTAACAATCCCTAATATTTTTACTGTACCCATAGTTTCACCTTTTCCAGAATGCCCTACATAGGCATACTTTTTTTTTTCCTGCACATTGGTTTATTGTGCTTTGCAGATATTTCATTTTTAACAAATTATTGTTTGACAACCCTGCACTGAGCCAGCTTTTTTTTCTTTCCAACAGTGTGTGCTCAAATTGTATCTCTGTGTCACATCTTGGTGACTCAAAATATCTCAAACATTTTTTATTATTGTGATATCTATTATGATGATCTGTAATCAGTGATCTTTGATGTTACTACTATAATTGTTTTGGGATGCCACAGTGCAATAGGAGAAAAAAATAATTTGATTTAAAAATTGGCAGAAGATCTGAATAGACATTTCTCAAAAGAAAACATGAAAATAGGCAACCAGTATATACAAAAATGTTCAACATCACTAATCATTAGAGACATGCAAGTTAAAGCTAAAATAACAGTTGACATGGATTTTATCCAAAAGGCAGGTAATAACAAATGTTGGAAAACATGCAGAGAAAGAGGAACACTATTGATGAAAACGTAAATTAATACAACTAGTATGGAAAACAGTATGGAGTTTACTAAAAAATATAAAAATAGAAGCACTATAATCTGATAATTCCACTGCTAGGCATATACCCAAAAGAAAGAAAATCAGTATATTGAAGAAATATCTACACTGCCTTATTTATTGTAGCACAATACATAATAGTCAAGATATAGAGTCAATCCAAAAGTCTATTAATTGATCAATAATTCATTAACCATTGTAGCATCATAAAGAATAGTTGCACTATCCTAAAAATCATTTGTTATCTGCTTTTTATCACTCCCTCTTTGCTAACCCCTAACAACCACTAATATTTTTACTCTACCCATAGTTTCACCTTTTCCAGAATGCCCTACACAGCCATAAAAATAATAAATCCTGTCATTTACAACAACATAAATTGAAGTAGAGGTCATTATGTCCAGTGAAATATGCTAGACACAGAAAGGCAAATATTGTGTTCTCATTTGTGTATGAGAACTTAAATAAAGAGCTCGGGGAGTTAGAAAGTAGAATGATCATTACCAGAAGCTGGGAAGGTTTGTAGGAAGAGGAGGATAAAGAGGAGATGGTCACTGGCTACAAAAACACAGTTAAATAGAAGGAATAAGATCTATTATTTGGTAGCACTATAGGACGACCATAGTTAATAATGAGGTATTGTATATTTCAAAATAACTAGAAGAGTATAATTGCAATGTTCTTAACACAAATAAATGATAAATGTTTGAGGTGAGGGATATTCCATTCACCTTGATTTGATCATTACACATTGTATGCTAGGTCAAAATATCACATATACTTCATAAATATGTACAACTCTAAGGTATTTATGATTAGAAACATAAAAATTAAAAGTAAATAAAATAAGACAACAATAAAATGTACCACATCCATGAACTCTTTCTATCATGAACTATTTCTCTGTAAACTGTGATGCTGTTTGATAATATTTTACCCACAGTAGAACTTCTTTCAAAATTGGAGTCAATCTTCTCAAAACTTTCTAATGGTTCACCAATTAAGTTCTTGAAATACTCTAGGCGCTTTGTTGTCATTTCAACAATGTTCATAGCATCTTTAGCAGAAACACATTCCATCTCAAGAAACTAATTTTGTTGCTCATTCACAGGGTGTAACTCCTCATCTGTTCAAGTTTTATCATGAGATTGCAGTAATTGGTCACGATTTCAGGCTGAACTTCTAATTATAGTTCATTTAATATTTTTGCCATACCTGTAGTGACATTCTCCACTGAAGTCTTGAACCCCTCAAAGTTATCCATGAGGGTTGGAATCAACTTCTTCCAAACACCTGTTTATTCTGACATTTTGACCTCTTTCTATGAATCACATATTCTTAATTGCATTTAGAATGATCAATCCCTTCCAGAAGGATTTCAATGTACTTTGCCTTTTATCATTCATAAACCCTTCTTTGTCTCTTTTTAGTTTTTGTCTTGAAATATATTTTCTCTGATATAAGTATAGATACTCCTGCTGATTTTGTTTTGTTTCTGTTTTTGTTTTTTGTTTTTTGAGACAGCGTCTTGCTCTGTCACCAGGCTGGAGAGCAGTGGTGTGATCTTGGCTCAATGCAACATCCACCTCCTGAGTTCAAGCAATTCTCCTGCCTCAGCCTCCTGAGTAGCTGGAAATACAGGTGCACACCACCATGCCCAACTAATTTTTGTATTTTTACTAGAGACGAGGTTTCACCATGTTGGCCAATATGGTCTCGATCTCTTAACCTCGTGATCCACCCACCTCAGTCCCTCAAAGTGCTGGGAATACAGGTGTGAGCCATCTTGCCTGGCTCTTGCTGTTTTTGCTCTCCACTTGCGTTGAGTATGTTTTTTCATACTTTTCTTTCCAGTCTATGTCTTCTTTTTATTTTACTTTAAATTCTGGAATACATGTGCAGAATGTGCAGATTTGTTACATAGGTATACATGTGCCATGGTGTCTTGCTGCACCTATTAACCCATCATCTAGGTTTTAAGCCCCAAATACATTAGATATTTGTCCTAATACTCTCCCTCCCCTTGCCTCCCACCCCCAACAGGCCCTGGTGTGTGATGTGATGTTCTCCTCCCTGTGTCCATGTGTTCTCATTGTTCAAATCCCCCTTATGAGTGAGAACACGTGGTGTTTGGTTTTCTCTTCCTGTTAGTTTGCTGAGAATGATGGCTTTCTGTTTCCTCCACGTCCCTGCATAGGACATGAACTCATTCTTTTTTTTGTGGCTGCATAGTATTCCATGGTGTATATATGCCACATTTTCTTTATCCAGTCTGTCATTTATGGGCATTTTGATTGGTTCCAAGTCATTGTGATTGTAAATAGTGCTGCAATAAACATACATGTGCATGTGCTATTCTCATCAAGCTACCAGTGACTTTCTATGTTTGTCTTGACAAATTAAATGATTTCTTGCAGGGAGCATATCATTTCATCTTCCTATTTTATCAATTTAGACTCTATGTTTCTTGATTGGATAATTTAGCCCATTTCCATTCACTATTGTTGATAGGTAAGGACTTACTCCTGCCATCTTGTTAATTGTTTTCTTGGTCCTCTCTTCCTTTCTTTCTTTTGGTCTTTTTTTTTGTGTAAAAATAATTTTCCTTGGTAGTATGTTTCAATTTTTTTGCTTTTTATTGTTCATCTATTATAGTTTTTGTCAAAGAAAAAAAATCAAAACAAAACACTCTACACATTAACTCAGCTCAAACCCCTAGATTTTATTGTCTCTATTTATATATATTTTCATATTGTCTACTAAAAATTTGTTAATGTTATGATTTTGGATAAGCTTGTCTTTTAGTGTTCCTACCAAAAATATGATTGGCTTAGAAATCACAGTATACAGTGTTAAGGTTTTCTGTATTTGTGTGTATTTTTACCTGTAAGTTTTATAAACTTCAGATGATTTCTTTTTGCTTGTTAAAATCCTTTTTAGATTGAAGAATTCTCTTCAGTGTTTCTTGTAAGACACATCTGATGGTGACAAAATCTCTGGGGTTTGTTTGTCTTGTGTATTAGTTCGTTTTTACCCTGATGATAAAGACATACCTAAGACTAAGTAATTTATACAGAAAAAAGGGTTTAATGGACTTACAGTTCCACATGGTTGGGAAGCCTTACAACCATGGTGGAAGGCAAGGAGGAGCAACTTACCTCTTACATGGGTGGCAGCAGTCAGAGAGCCTGTGCCAGAAAACTCCACCTTATAAAGCAATCAGATCTCATGAGACTTATTCACCATCATGAGAGCAGCATAGTAAAGGCCTGTGGCCATGATTTAATTATCTCCCACCAGGTCCGTCTCACAACGTGTGGGTATTCAAGATGAGATTTTTGTGGGGATACAGTCTAACCATAACATCTTGTAAAGTCTTTATTTCTTCTTTTACATTTAGTGGTAGTGGTAATTTTTGCTGGATATAACATTTGAAATCGTATGTATTTTTGAAATATGTTGTTCACTTCTTTATGGCCAGTCCGGTTTCCCCAAAGTCTGTGGCTAGAAACAATGGTTCCTTTGTATGTTATTTGCTTCTTTTCTCTTGTTGCTTTTAGGATACTATCCCCCTCCCAACTTTTTTTTTTTTTTCTTTTGAGACAGAGTTTCACTCTCTCCTCTCCCAGGCTGGAGTACAGTGGCTTGATCTCGGCTGAATGCAACCTCCGACTCCCGGGTTCAAGCAACTCTGACTCATCCTCTGGAGTAGATGGGATTACAGGCACCAGCCACCATGCCTGGATAATTTTTGTATTTTTAGTAGAAACAGTGTTTCACTATCTTGGCCAGGCTGGTCTTGAACCCTCACCTCGTGAACCACCCACCTCAGCCTCCCAAAGTGTTGGGATTACAGGTGTGAGCCACCACGCCTGGCCAGGATCCCCTTGTAATACTTGACCTTTTAGAGTTTGATTTTTATAAGCTTGAGGTATTCTTATTTGGGTTGAATATTCGAGGTGGTCTTTGACCTTTTTGTATTTGAATATTCATTTCGTTCTCTAAAGATCTTTGTTATTATTTCTTTGAATAAATTTTCTATCCCAGTTTCTCTCTCTCTACCATTTATAGAAGGCAAATAACTCTTAGATTTGCCTTTTCAGGGTATTTTATAGATCTTTGAGGCATGCTTTCTTCTGCTTTTTTTATCTGCTGACTGTGCATTTTCATATTGCCTGTCTTTGAACTCACTAATTGTTTCTTCTCCATTACCAATTATGTTGTTGAGAGACTCTAATGTATTTTTCAGTTTGTCAACTAAATTTTTCAGCATCAAAATTTTTGCGTGTTTTTTACTAGTGCCATATCTGTATTAAATGTATCTGATAGAATTCTGAATTCCTTCTCTGTGTTATCTTAAAGTTTGTTTCACTTCCTCAAGACAGCTATTTTGAATCCTCTGTTGTGAGAAGCCACAAATCTCTGTCACTCCAGGATGGTCACTGGTGAGGTCATATTTTCCAAGAAGTTCTTGATGCACATAAATATTCCTCCATGTCTGGGCATTGAAGACTTCAGTATTTATTCTATCTTCTCAGCCCAGGCTTATTTGTACATGTCCTTTATGAGATAACTTTCCAAAAACTCAAAGAGTTATTAGTGTTGTGTCCTAAGCCTGTGGTCACTGAAGCCATTTCAGACTAGCATGTATTCTATCTCAGGAAATCTTGAAGACTCCTAGATACACAGCCTTGGTGGCCTTGGGACAGATAAAGCAGAATTCCCTGGGTTACCAGACAAAGTATTTCACTCTCTTTCTTCTCTTTCTCTTACTCAGAAAGAGTCTTTCTCCAAGTTGGGCTTCTTGGAGTTGGGAGAGGGGTGATTCAGGCACCGCCATGGCCACAACTGGCACTATGCTGGGTCTCACCTGAATCTGATGGCATTCCAGACCAAAAGGGTGTTCTAGAGAAACTGTCCAGAAGAAAAAACCTAAAATTGGCAGCTTCAGGAAGCTTCCTCGTGCTTATTTTACTGTGGCTAAGCTAGTACCCAATTTGCAAGATAAAGTTCTTACTCTTTCCTTTCTTTTTGCCAAGTTAAAGGAGTCTCTCCCTGAGATGTATTGTCTAAATTTGGGGAAGGGTTTATAGACGCACTCCCATGGCCTCCATAGCTGCTGTCACACTAAGGTGCATGCCAAGTCCACTGCCTCTGGGACCAGCACAGCACCAAGGCTTGTCCAAAACCTATTTCTCACATTTATTTGGGACTCTCAGCCACTTTAATCAGCCAGTGGTGAAGTTGGCTTGGACTCAGCTTCCTTCCACTGGGATATAGGATTCCCTTCTGGCTCAGGGCTTATCTAAATGCTCCCTTTATGGGAGCAGTAGAATTCTTCACCGTGAGGTGTTCCATTGTGACAGGGGAGTACAGATTTCCAATGTAAAGTCTCAAACTCACTTTGTTCTTTTTACCCCAGGAACACAGATTCTCTCTCTGTCCTGTGCTAACTTGAGGGAAGGGTAGTCTAGGCAAAACAAGACAGTCTTTCCTACCATCTTCAATGTTTCTGTCCTTGTTACTACATTATAATCAGGTACTGTGATAGATTATCTGATTTTTGTGCTGATAAAGATATTTTTTGTAGATAGTTGTTAAGTTTGGTGTTCCTGTGGGAGTATGATCACTGGAGGGTTCTATTTGACTTTCTTGGCCAGTTTTCTAACCCCATCCTATTGTCTTATTTTAGAAAATTGCCACAGCTATCCCAACCTTCAGAAACTATCACCATAATCAGTCAGTAGCCGTCAACATTGAGGCAAAATGTTATGCCAGCAAAAAGATCAGTCTTGCTGAAGACTCAGATGACCTTTGGATCTTTGTAGCAATAAAGTATTTTTAATTAAGTTATATACATGGTCTATTTTAGGCACAGTACTATTGCACACTTAATATACCACAGTAAACATAACTTTTATATGCACTAAATCAAAAAAATGTGACTCGCTTTATTGTAATATTAGCTTTATCAAAGTGGTCAGAAACTGAAACTTAGATATCTCTCAGTTATACCTCTCTCACTCACAGTTATCATATGAGTTTATAACTGTGAGTTACTAACTGAGAGATTATAACTGTGAGTTATTAACTGAGAGATTATAACTGAGAGTTATAATATAGCATAAGAAAAATAGCATCCTGAAGACTATCATAGCACAACAAACTTGGACCATCCCCCGAACCCCGCCTAATTATATGCTTAAGCAATAGAATAAGAGCAATACTCAGAAAGCTTAAGCCTTTCTAGGACTTTGTTTACATCTTCATCTGTTATATTTTTTGTTATGTTTTGAAGGGAAGGCGAGGGTTAAAGAAAGACACACATATAGAAAGAGGGTGGCTGGACAGGAAATGCAGGCTTCATGTCCAGCATAAAACCTACGGAAGTGGGGAATCAGCATAATGCCAGTGCCCACTGCTGCTTACAAGCTGTGGGTACCTATATGTATGGGCAGGAGGGGTCTGAGCAGTATGGCTTGTTGCCTGGCAGGATATCGATAAGATGTTCCCATAATGAAGCGGTTCTGGCCCTTGTTCCAGTGGAATGTGGTAGTCCTTACACTTTCTCCCAGCAGAATATGATAAGGATGTTTCTTTAGTTTTCGGTTTAGCCTTTATTTGGGCCTTTGTCTGCCTTGTGGTCAGGTGGTTAGGCAGGATGTTTCTCATGGTGAACCTTCATGAAATATTTAACTTTGACCCAGGTCTGCAAAATAGTGGGCAGCTTATAAAATGGTGCATTTGGACTAACATTCTTGCCGTTATTTATTTGAAACATCCTGAGAGACTCAAGGAACAATATTTCATTTTCGTATTGTGTAGCTGTACCAGTTGATATTTTCCCTTCTCATTATTTCATGTATATTAAATAGTAGATGTATTGTAAAACACTAGAGGCATAACCTATAACTGTATTTTTACTTAAAATTCATAAATCTGGAAGGTATGTTTTTCATGGGTAAGAGTGTCAATGTATGTATTTCTTATGCAGTAGAGACATTTACAAAGTTTGAGTCAGAATTAATTATTCACTAATATTATGTGACTACATTGTCAATTTAGAAGATAGACTTTAAAAATCCTTACCATTTTATCAGTTTTTATTTTGTATTTGTTTTTTTCTGCTAAAGATAATTGAGATAATAAGCTAAAATAGTTTAGACTATATAGATACACATATATGTGTGTGTGCATATATACATACACACATACACACCTATGTATTTACATGTAGACTATTAATGTGTATAGGACAGTTATATATATGAGTCTAAAATGTATAACAAAGTCATTAAATAATTATTTATTGATTTTGCATGGTAAATTGTCCTATTGTCAAAATAGTTCCTAATGTTCCCTACCTCTCCCCATTCCTTATCAGACTTATCCCAGAAGGAAGGTTATACTTTTAGCTACACTATGTAATTTGCCTTGGCCAATAAAACAGGTATGTAAATTTTCATTAATGCAGTTTAGGAGCCATTGAGTAGTTTCTATATTTGTCTTCTTGCTCAGCTCTGAGATCTGCATGTCTCATATATAGGCTGCTCCTATATCCTTGGTTTGAAAGTGTAGAAACCCCATGGTGGACATTATTGTGGTTGTAAGCTATGAAGACCGAGGGTCATTTCTTATCATAGTGTAAACTGACCTATGCTCACTGAGTGTTTAATTCTGTATGAGATCATACCTCACACCGCACATTTTGAACAAATTGTATATTTTAATTTTTACAGCAGTCTGTTGATATGTTATTATCTGCACTTGAGCACGAGAAAAATAAGACTCAGACAAGTTGAGATTGCAAAACTAACTCAGTGACTAAGTTGTCTCATTTTTAAGATGTATACTTTTAACTACGACTCTATATTTCATCCATTTATTATAAAAATAAATCACATGACTCATCAAAGGGTTATACATGACCAAAAGAAAAGAACTACAACTGCAGCATGGCTACCATCATTTCAGGTCTTGTTCTCTGTTCAATGTATGAATATCTTACATAATAATCTGAGTAACAAAACTGTTCTTCCCCATGTGGAATTTTGTTTAACCTCAGTGTTGACATTTCTATATAATAGACGTAACACTAAAACTTATTTTATTTTATTCATTCTTTAAATTATTTGTGCAATTTGAAAATCAAAATAAAGAGATTAAATGATAATTTCTCCTCATAAAAAATCCCTGAATCTCAAAGAAATCAGTCTCGTTAGCTATTTCTGTATTTTCTCAGACATAGTATATGCATATACAAGCAATACTCTATAACTTTTACTATTAAATATTAAATTCCATATGTCATAACATAGGAGATAATAACATATAAATCATAATATTAGGAGATTTCTCGTTCTTTTAAAGTAGGATCATGATTTGCTCTGTGGATGCATGTACATGTGCATGTATAACTGTAGGAAAATCCTACCAGAAATACAGAGTTAAGCCAATTTATAATTTTGTACATATTGGCGAATCACCCTCATGAGAGCTTTTACCAATTTACACTCCCACAAGTAATGCTAAAAAGATTTCCCACACATTTGTCTGTACAAATCCACTAGGAGAGTATTTCAGTGTGATGTGATTTGCATTTTTTTATATCTAAGACAGAGAATTTGTTTCATTTATTTAAGGATTGCTTACATTGACTTTTCTGTGAACTCACTGCTCATATTATTTGCTCAGTTTTGTTATGAGTTTTTGAAATTTTACTTAATGACTTGAAAAAAGATACTTACAAATTCAGAAGGTTTTATCTTTGTCTATGTAATTTATAAATATTTTCCTATTGTTGGACTGTTTGGGTTTTGGTTGTTTTTTAATTTCATTTGTTGCCATGTTATTTTTTTTTTCACTTTTGTGATTTTTTTTTGAAATTTATTTATTTTATTGTTTCTAGGTTTAATGCTTAATTAGAATATTACCAGTGATATTATAAAATAAATTCTCCCAAGATCAATATTTTATTTCTTTGATAAATCTAATTTTAATCACTTGGAATTTATTCTGATAGATGCAGTATAAACCCACATTTGTTTTTGCAAGTATCTATTTAGTTTTTTTAAAAAAAAACATACAAAAATTGTATCCTATTGTCACTGTTGCCATACTTCCTATGGTAAATTGTTATTTAGGACTGTCATAATAACTCCTCACATCCTTCATGGGCTTCTTTCATTGTGACTTTGTCACTCTTTCTATCTGGTGGTGAAGTCTTATTCTCCCTTTAAATTAGAATTGTTCTTTGGAATTGCTTTGGATAGATATGACAGAAGTACATTTCTGGAAATTTTGTTTATAGGCTTTTGGGTGACCAAAGAGAGTTGATGTGCTATGCATAACCACAGTTACTTTTTCCTTCCTTAGAGAATAACTATATTAGAATAAACTAATAGAATCTCTAATGTGAGCTATCAAAAAAATACTGAAAAGCAAGAAACTTTTTAATTTGTTTAATTTTTTTTTTAGTTTCATCTTCTTTTTAAAGAAGATCCACAGTTTAAAAACATTTTTTTCCTGAAGGAAATAAACTAGGATCATTTTTTTCCAATAAAAAATAATTAAGAAAACCCAGGAAGTCACAACCTGTGTGGAATAATTTTAAAAATGGAATTTTCAAAATTAATGCAACAGGAAATGATATATAAAATTTTGAAATGATATAATAAAGATTTAATACTTTTCTCACCTATCAAAAGAGTTATGACCAACATGCTTATAATTAAAGACAAATTAAGAGAAAAGCATAGGACCTAGCAGAAATTGAAATATTTTTGTAAGTTTGGCTAAACTTAATTAAAAATATACAAAAGAAAATAAAAGGAAAAATACACTTCACTGGAATTTTACTGAGAGGAAATCTTAAATAGAAAAAGAAATCCCAATACCCAAGTATTGGTAGAGAGTTGAGGTATTCTAACTGCCAAAGGCACATGCAACATAACCCCAAGTCAATTCATTTAGCTTTTTTGATTTAAGTAATCATATCTATAAAATATCTGAGTAGTTTTCCTCTGTGATACTTTTGCACTAATTCTGTGAGAATAATTATCATTGCTTGCATGTTATTTTAAAAATTTTCTTCAGTGTGCTGCAAAATAGTATGCTAACCAGACATAACTAAACATTTGTAGTTTCCTTATTCTCTAGGGTCAGAATCAGGAAGTTAAATTTTATCACAAAGTAAATATGGTGTAAGATGTTACGCTTGACACTATTTTTATCGGCCTTAACTTCCAGAAAGATATACACAAATACCATTCGATTGTTTCAGCAATAGAAAAAAAAAAAATATATATATATATATATATAATCATAGTATATTTTCCTCTCTAAAAAAAAAATATATATATAGAATCATAGTATATTTTCCACTCTTTTTTATACCAAAGACATATATGTAACCACCAAATCTTAACACATTTGCTAAGATATTCTTTTCTTTTGAATGTAATTATAACTGTCAACATATAAACTGTGACAACCAGCAACAAAACAAATAATGAGAAGACAAGTTAAGCAAATTCAGTTTGGGAAACAAATTTAGTTATGTCAGTTACTCTCTACTTGTCACAACTGGCAATACGTTACCAGAAAAGTTATCACTGTACTACACTAGTGTAATTAATAGTAATAAAAATTCAAATAAGTGAAATAATGTGAATGGATTTTCTACACAAGAAAGAAAGCATGCCTTTAAAAATTCTAAAGATGAGTCAAGTCTTGTGAATGTTATAGCAATAATTATTTTACTGTGTTTTAAAATGTCTACGTCAAAAGTTCAGACATGTACTCTGTAATTATAGATAGAATTGGCTCGTAAGAGTAAGATCTACCATTAGGTGTAAAATAATAATATTGTGATATTAAAATAAGTAATTATCTGTTCAAAAGCTTCAGAAATGCCTTCCAGCTATTCTGTCAGCCTGGGGCAATAATATAAGAGCCCCAGGGAGATGTCTGAATTCTAAATCCTGTTCTTCTATTGTTTAAGAGTTATTTTGTCAAAGGTTATATCCTTATAGATTTTTAACCAATGAATTAGAGACAATTTTTTTTCTAAAATCTATGTAGATAACATTTTACCACCATCTTTTCCTCCAAGGTTTTAAAACAGAATTCCCCTTGCAACAGTGAGAAATGAATTACACAAACTGTTTAAGGAAAGAGTTTCCTGCTACCTCCTATTTTGAGAGATAAATAAGTCTATCTGGAGTCAAGGTAATAGAGAAAATTAGCAGAAATAATAATTCCATATACATTAACCTGAAGGTTAATCTTGAGGTCTTGTTTTAGTTGGTAAGTTATAAAGCTATCTTTTCAACCATGACAAGATGACCACCCTCACATAAATATGAAATAAAGTTTAGAAAGCAGTAATGGTGAAGACTCAAGCTACACACTAAGAAATCTAAGTGTATTTCAAGATACTTCACTTTGATTATTAGATTGGGTATTATCTGGAGGTCCATTTTTAGATAGAATTTGAAATCTTTTTAGAGGATATATATAATATGTGGAGTTCTTGTTTTAGTGGGTAAGTTATAAAGCCAAAACCTTCACCCCATTTCTTACTATACAACATTGTTTTTTTGTTTTTTGTTTTTTGTTTTTTTTCTCTTAACCCCAGTGAACCTATTTTCTCTTTGGCAAATGCTGTTTCCCAGAGATCTCATAAATGTAAAATAACATTTAATATAAAATATAGTTGGTAAATATGACTCTGTGATGTAAAGTATAAAGCTGAAAGATTAGAACAGCTAATATTGTTAAGACGACAATACTACCCAAAATTTATTAAGGATTCAATGCACTATCTACCAAAATTTCAACAGCATTTTTTTTAAACAGGAAATTTTATCATATAATGTATCTGTAATCTCAAGGGACTCCAAGGAGCCAAACATTCTTAAAAAGGAATTAAAACTTTTGAAAAACGTTGGGGTGCTTACACTTCTTGATTTAAACACTTACTACAGGGGATTTGGGACAAAATGGCCAATTAAACATACCCATTAAGAGCTCATCCACTGAGTGAGACCAAAACTTAGAATAAACTAACATGATTCAAGCAGATCTTTTTGAGACAAAATACTGAGAGTTGATAGGTAACAGAGACACCAAGGTTGAAGACGGAAAAAACTGTAAGCCCCCCATTGCTGACTGCCAAGATTCATTCCTGGCTTTGAATGGCTCCTAAGGAAGTGGTAAATGAAGTGATTCCTTCAACTATAAAAACTCACCTCATAGTCAAACCTTCAAGGGAATTAAAGAACATAAAAACCAAAAGCCCCACTCGAGCAACAGAAAATTCTAAATTCTAAATAACAAAGGAAAATCAGCCCTCTTAGATGAGTACAATAACTATGTAAATTTTAAAAATCAGAGTGTCTTCTTACTTTTAAATGATTGTAGTATCTCCCCAACAGTAGTACTTAATCGAATTGAAGTGGCGGACATGACAGACAGAATTCAGAATCTGGATGGCAAGAAAGCTCAATGAGATCCAGGAGAAAACTGAAACCCAATCCAAGAAATCCAGGAAAACAAAGAGTTGAAAGACAATACAGTCATTTTAAGAAAGAACCAGGTTGGACATGGTGGCTCACATCTGTAATTCCAGTACTTTAGGAGCCTGAGGCAGGAAGATTGCTTAAGTCCAGGAGTTTGAGAACAGCCTGGGAAACATAGTGAAACCCTGTCTCTACAAATATCAAAAAATAAAAAATAAAAATAATAGAAAGAATCATATTCAAATTTCTAGAACTAAAAAATTCACTGCAGAAATTTTGTAATACAATTGGAAGCATTAACAACAGAATATAACAAGTTGATGGAAGAATGTCAGTGCTTAAAGACCAGTCCTTTGAATCAATACAGCAAGATAAAAAAAAAAAAGTAAAAAATATTAAAAAAAAGAAAGTAAAACCTCCAAAAAGTATGAGATTATGTAAAGAGACCAAACCTGTGACTCACTGACATTCCTGAGGAAGAAGGGTAGTGAATAAGAAACTTATATAATATATTTGAGGATACAGTTCATGAAAAATTTCCTAGTCTCAAAAAAGAGGCCAACATGCAAATTCAAGAAATTCAGAGAACTCCTGTGACTTATGATACAAAATGATCATCACCAAGACACCTTGTCATCAGATTCTCCAAAGTCAACATGAAAGAAAACACTCATAAAGGGGGCTAGGAAGAAGAGCCAGGTCACTTACAAAGTGAGCCCCATGAAGCTATACATATACAAAATATACATTCTTCTCATCTGCACATAGAACACATTCCCAGCTCAACAATGCTGCAACACAAAACAACTCTCAATAAATTCAAACAAATCAAAATTATATGAAGCACACTATCAGACTACAGTGCAGCAAAAATATAAATCAGTAACAATAAGATCTCTCAAAACGACAGTTACATGGAAATAAAACAAATTGGTCCTAAATGACTTTTACGTAAAATGAAATTAAGGCAGAAATCAAAAATTTATTTTCAATAAATGGAAACAAACACAACGTATCAAAACCTTTGGGGTTCTGCTAAAGCAGCATTAAAAGGAAATTTCATAATACTTAATAGCTACATCAAGGAGTTAGAAAGACCTCAAGTTAACAATCCAATCTATTATTGCATCTAAAGGAACTAGAAAAACAAGAACTAACCAACCTAAAATCTACTTGAAGAAAAGAAATAACCAAAATCAGAGCAGAACTTAATAAAATTGAAATGCAAAAATCCATACAAAAGGCCAATGAAACCAAAAGTTGTTTTTTGAAAGGACCAACAAAATTGTAGACCACAAGCTAGATTAGGAAAGAAAAAAAAGAGAGAATATCCAAATATGCACAATCAGAAATGACAAAGATTACATTACACCTGATCCCACAAAAACCCATTTATCCTCAAAGAATATTATGTACACTTCTGTGCACACAAATTAGGGGAACCAGAGGAAATGAATAAATTCCTGGAGACACACCACCTCCCAAATTTGAACCTAGGAAGAAATTGAAACCTGAACAGACCAATAATAAGTTCTGAAATGGAATAAGTAACTAAAAACCTACCAATCACAAAGAGAATTGGACCAGATGGATTTATAACCAAATTCTACCAGGAAAACAAATAATAACTTGTGCCAACTGCAGTAAAAAATGTTTTAAAAAGTAGAGGAACAGTTCCTCCCTCACTCCTTCTGTGAAGCCAGCGTCATCCTGATACCAAAAACTGGTAGAGACACAATGAAAAAAGAAAACTTTAGGCCAATGTAAGGATCCCCCCCAAAATACTAACAAACCAAATCCAGCAATATATCCAAGAGGTAATTCAAGTAGGCTGTATTCCTGCAATGCAAAGTTGATTCAAAATATGAAAATCAATAAATGTTCTTCACCACATAAACAGAATTGAAAACAAAAACATATGATAATCTCAAGTCACAGAAAAGGCTTTTGATAAAATCCAGCGTTGCTTCTGTGATGGTTGATATTATTTATCAATATGACTGGATTGAGGAATGCCTAGATGACTGGTAAAATACTGTTTCTGGGTGTGTCTGTGAGGGTGTTGCCATAGGAGATTTACATTTGAGTCTGTGGACTCGGAAAGAAAGACTCCCTTCAATATGAGTGAGCACAATCCAATTGGCTGCCAGTGCATCAAGAGCAAAGTAGGCAGAAAAGGGGAATCTTCTGGCTCCTTCTTTCTTCATGTTGGACATTTGCTGCTTCTTCTCCTACCATTGGACATCAGACTTCAGATTCTTCAGACTTTGAACTCTGGGACTTATACCAGTGGCCTACTGGGTGCTCTTGGACCTTTGGCTACAGACTGAAGGCTGTGCTGTTGATTTTGAGGCATTCAGACTTGAACTGAGTCACTACCAGCTTCTCTCTTTCTGCAGCTTTCAGGTAGTCTATCATGGGAATTTACCATGTAATTATGTGAGCCAAATCTCCCTAATAAACTCCCTCTTATATATACATATATCCTTTTGATTCTGTCCCTTTGGAGAGTCCTGACTAAAACACCTCCATGATAAAAATCCTCAACATACTATGTATCACAAGGATATACCTCAAAATCATAAGATCGGTCTGTGACAAATCTAAAGTCAATATCATACTGAATGGGCAAAAACCACACGTCTTGAGAACAAGAATAAGATCAAGTTGCCCATTCTCACCGGTACTATTCAACACAGGACTGCAAGTCCTAGCCAGAATAATCAGGCAAGATAAAGAGATAAAAGACACCCGTGTTACATGTAATAAGATGTTATAGAACACTTAAAGTTAATTCTCTTTTTTAGCTATAGTTTTGTATTCATTAACCAACCTCTTACTAACTCCTCTTCCTGTCAACCTTCTCAGTCTATAGTAACCACTATTCTACTCTCTACTTTAATGAAATCAACTTTTTAAACCTCTACATATGAGTGAAAGCATGCAATATTTATCTTTCTATACCTGGCTTATTTTACTTAATATATTAAGAGCTCATCTGTATTGCCACTAATGACAAAATTTCATTTCTTTTTATGGCCCAACAGTATTCCATTGTGAATGTACATCACATTTCCATTATTCTTTTATCTGCTGATGGTCACTTAGGTTGATTTCATAGCTTGGCTATTGTAAATAGTGCTGCAGTAAACATGGAAGTGCAGTTAGCTCTTTGGCATACTAATTGCCTATACACACACACACACACACACACCCTTTAGTGAGATTGTACATCATAGGGTAGTTCTATTTTCAGGTTATTAAAAAACCTTCCTACTGTTTTCCATAATGGCTGTACTAATTTACATTGGTATGAACAGTGTACAACAGAAAAAGTTCCTTTTCCTCTGCATCCCTGATAGCATTTTTTAATCCTTTTCATGATAGCCTCTGGGGTGAAATAATATCTCATTGTGGATTTAATTTGCATTTGCTGATGATTAGTGATATTGAGCATTTTGTTGTATACCTGTTGGCCCTTTGTATGTCTTCTTTGAGAGATCTCTAGCTCATTTGTCATTTTCTAACCAGATTGTTTTGGTTTTTTGTTTGAATTTTTTTTTTTTTTTTTTTTTTTTTTTTTTTTTTTTTTTTTTTTGCTGTTGAGTTGTTTTGGATGTATACTGCAAATATGCACCTCTTGTCAGATAAATAATTTTCAAATATTTTCTTACATTCTGGAGATGGGGGCAGGGCTCAATGGTGACTGAAAAGGGTAGATGGAGCAGGTATACCAAGGCACCATTCCCTGGGAGAGAATGTGTAATGTTTGCTTGAGGTCCCAAGGGGCAAGCACAGCAGTTACTTGGATAACTATATGGAATTACCGTGACAGGCAGTTTCCATGTAAAAGAGTGCACAGATCCAGATAAGGTAGATAGTGGCAGGGTACAGTAGCAACTGGGAGGGGTAAATGACACAGTTCCTTCAAGACCCTGTTTCTTCAGGAGGGAATGTGTAATTTCAGTTCTGGCCTAAAGGAGTAAGTTTCATCCACAACTGAGTGGATTAGGTGGGGCATTTCCACCACCACTTGGTCACATGGGGAAGGGTGTAACAGCTGCCTGCAACTTGGCTTGGGGATGTCATACTACCAGGCAGGGGTGATTTAGCCACACTTTACCCTCAGGGAGGAAAGGGTGCCATGGACACTCAGTACCAGAGCAAAACACACTCCATTAGTAGTCTCAGTTCCAACATGACATACTCAGTAGCCACAGGGGCCAGAGTGGGTAGGACACAGTGTTGGCTTTTTCTGTGGGGAAACAGTTGTGTGGACTCAAGAAAGCTCCTACAGCTAAGCTTAGTGCCTGTGAGAATGTCAGGGATTCCCAATAATAAAAATTATAGGAGTCCAAGGTGTCAATGGAGGCTGCTGGTTTCCTCTCACTTACATTTTCTCCACCAGCAGAAGCTTCTTCTGCCTCCGAGTATAGGGCTAGAGTATGGGGTGGCAGATGCCAAGTAGAATCTTCTCTTTTCTATATGTCTGTATTAGTCTGTTTTCACACTGCTGAGAAAGACATACCCAACACTGGGTAATTTATAAAGGAAAAAGTTTTAATGAACTCACAGATTCATGTGGCTTCAGAGGCCTCACAATCATGGTGGAAGGTAAAAGGCATGTCTTACATGGTGGCAGGCAAGAGACCCAAGTGAGAGGTTTTTCCCCTTATAAAATCATCAGATCTTGTGACTTATTCACTATCACAAAAACAGCATGAGGGAAACTGCCCCCATGATTCTCTTATCTTCCACCAGGTGCTTCCCACAACACGTGGCAGATATGGGAGCTACAATTCAAGGTAAGATTTTTTTGGCTGTAACCAAACTGTATCAAAGATTATCTAGAGTTTCTATGCTCATCAGGGTTTCTGTTACTCCTTTGATAAACTTTGGTGCTTTCCTTTAGTCATTTTTGTCAAAATGTAGTTGTTTATTTGTTATTTTTGCTGTTTTTGTCAGGGGACAAGTGCTAGGAGCTTCTAGTCATCCGTCTTAGAATCCCCCAACATCAGAATCCCCCTTAGGTTTCTTTTATAGTTTATGTTGATTTATGTCTTTCCTCTACACAGGCCATGCTTTTCTGTTTTGAGATTTTGTTGTTGTTGAAAACCAAACATTTGAGCTTATGAAGTAACACTGGATATCAGATTCTCCCCTTTTCCAAGGATTTGCTGACTTTTAAATTGTTTTTTTTTTTTTTTTTTTCCTTATTTTTTACACTATTATTGGCTGTCTCTGTGAAAAGATTCACCCGGAGGTGTTAAGACATTTTCAGTTCTGTTTTCATTCTGCATCTTTCCCCAGGCATTCAAGATCATTTTCTAGTTTTCCTCATATATGCAGTTGTTTTTTAATGCTTTAGTCTTTAATTAGTGGCTCCAAAAGGGAAAAACAAAATCAATGGAGGGGAAGGGCACTAGCCCATTAAATACCCTGGAAATAACTTCAACCAGAGGAGGAAGGGCTTGCAACAATAAGTGGAGGTGCATCAACAATGGCCACCTGCCTGTTTGTCTGCATCTCTGTGATCAGAAGCAGCAATCAGTGATTAGGAAATAGATCTCCAATATTTGGAGGACAGGGTTTTTTTCAGGGACCTTTTTACCCACTCTAGTATCTGCAATCTGTGTGCAGATGTCTCTGGGAACAAGCACACAGTTGCTTGCCACTAGGCTGGGTTTAGAGGATGGGTAGCTGCTACTGTAATAAGAGCCGAAACTTACTGAAATTAACTGGAATTTACTGTCCAAGCCTTCCCCTGGAATTTGCAAGCTTTCCATACACTTCAGAATTCCAAAATGCTTTCATCAGATTTTGCTAATGCAATTCTACTGGTGGGGAGACAGACAGCTTTTGCTTCCTAGTCTGCCTTCTTCACAGATTTCTCTTTTCTACCAATATATTTTAAGACAATTTTCTTTAAAATAGCTTTTCTATATGGCTTAAAATCTGGGTGTACCATGGCATAAATATTGAAAGTTAAACTCTAACACTTACATTGACTGGATAACTTATATCACTTACATTTAAGTATGTTGTTTGAGACTCAAAACCATCAAAATTAACTGTATTTAAAAAACAGGCAAAAATGAAAAGAAAAGCCACTAATTTTCACAAACACATGAGATATCCTTTTACTTTTTAGGTTGAAACTATTTGATAGGTAATGTTTTGAATGATGCACTGTTTATAATATGATGTGTGATAATGCTAGAATTCTAGAGAAAATATATGACTCACTTTATATACAGCCTTATGCTTTTATATAAATTGCTGTAGTAACATTAACTTCAACATAAATTAATGAAATCAAAGAAAACATTTTGTAGCACTTATTAGTCATTCCCATATTCAGAAGATTTCATATATCCATACTGTTTCCTGTGACTTGTTCTGTTTATCACTGATAGAAGGAAAATTGAGTGTCAACATTGCCTAAGATAGATTGTATAAAACATTTCTTGTGAAGTGACCTACCTTTTTTGCCATAAATTTGCTCCTTAAATATTTATATCCACTAAATAGACTAGCACTCTTTTATCTACTAAATACAGCCTTGAACAACACTGAGACAATTGTGGGAGTCAGTAAAAGTTAGTCATGAGGCAAATCTATTACAGACATTTTCTCTGGAGAGAATAACTTAACGTTAGCTTAATATGTTGTAAACAAAGATGTTGATAAAACAAGTTAATTAATCTAGTCATTCTATTTGATTGATAATATTATGAATTTTCTATTTCTCATGAATTATGCTAAGTGTGGAGAACATAGAAACACATGGGAAAACAGGAAAAGTCATAATGTAAACTTCAGTGTGAAAATCACCTTATTGAAAATAAACAAGTAAGCATGAAATACAATGGGATCACACAGAAAAGAATTCCTTTTTAGCATTAGGGAAACAGAAATTTTCTTGGAGAAAGTAACATATAAGGTTAACAGACAAAGGAGAGTTATCCATAATCAAGCCAAGGTAAACACAACTTTTCCAGAGTATGCTTATTTTAGTTTTATTTACAAATAGGAAATATTTTTTTCTGTTGACTTCTACATGGTAAACACGATTGCTGCAGTCTCATTTGTCATTCTAAAAATATCCCTTCTGAAATAAAAAGCTGATATTTAAAACTCCCAGCCAATTAATATTTTGTAAAGTGCTTCAAATTTTTTGACTGAAATTAATGTTTATATAAAACATCAGTAATTAATGTTGTTTCCATAAGAATCTGAGCCAAGAAAAATTTTCATTCTAGAATAGGATACTAAGTAAACTAATAGTATACCTTTGCAGAATAAATCATTATAAATTGGATCCACACTGATACCAAAACAAAATGAACTTAATAGGAAACATAATGTTAAGATTATGTTGATCTTTTAAAATTAATAAAATCTGGTCCATTCCAAGATGGCCAAATAGGAACAGCTCAGGTCTGCAGCTCCCAGCGTGATCAACACAGAAGATGGGTGATTTCTGTGTTTCCAACTGAGGGACCTGGTTCATCTCATTGGGAATGGTTGGAAAGTGGGTGCAGCCCATGGAAGGTGAGCTGAAGCAGGGTGGGGCATCACCTCACCTGGGAAGTGCAAAGGGTCGGGGCATTTCCCTCTCCTAGCCAAGGGAAGCTGTGATAGACTGTACCGGGAAAATTGAGACACTGCCATCTAAACACTGTGCTTTTCCAAATGGTCTTAGCAAACAGCACACCAGGAGATTATATCCCATGCCTGGCTTAGTGGGTCCCACACCCACGGAGCCTTGCACACTGCTAGTCGAAGATTGAACTGTGAGGCAGCAAACCTGACTGGGGGAGGGGCATCCTCCATTGCTGAGGCTTGAGTAGGTGAACAAAGTAGCCAGGAAAGCTTGAACTGGGTGGAGCCCACCACAGCTTAACAAGGCCCGCCTGCCTTTGTAGACTCCACCTCTGGGGGTAGGGAATACCTGAACAAAAGGCAGAAGAAACTTCTGCGGACTTAAATGTCCTGTCTGACAACTCTGAAGAGAGCAGTGGTTCTCCCAGCATGGTGTTTGAGCTCTGAGAATGGACAGGCCACCTCCTCAAGTGGGTCCCTGATCCCCATATAGCCTAACTTGGAGACACCTCCCAGTAGGGGATGACTGACACTCATACAGCCAGGTGCCCATCTGAGATGACGCTTCCAGTGGAAGGATCAGGCAGCAATATTTGTTGTTCTGCAGCCTCTGCTGGTGATACCAGGCAAGCAGGGTCTGGAGTGAACCTCCAGCAAACTCAAACAAACCTACAGCTGAGGGTCCTGACTGTTAAAAGGAAAACTAACAAATGGAAAGGAATACACCATCAACATCAACAAAAAGGACATTCACACCCATCTGTAGTTCACCATCATCAAAGACCAAATGTAAATAAAACCACAAAGATGGGGAGAAACCAGAGCAGAAAAGCTGAAAATTCTAAAAACCAGAGTGCCCTTCTCCTCCAAAGGAATGCAACTCCTCACCAACAATGGAACAAAGCAGGACGGAGAATGACTTTGATGAATTGACAGAAGTAGGCTTCAGAAAGTCGGTAATAACAAATTTCTCTGAGCTAAAGGAGGATGTTTGAACCCATCACAAGGAAGCTAAAAACCTTGAAAAAAGATTAGACCAATGGCTAACTAGAATAAACAGTGTAGAGAAGACCTTAAATGACCTGATGGAGCTGAAAACAATGGCATGAAAACTATGTGACACATGCAGAAGCTTTAGTAGCTGATTGGATCAAGTGGAAGAAAGGGTATCAGTGACTGAAGATCAAATTAGTGAAATGAAGTGAGAAGTTTAGAGAAACAAGAGTAAAAAGAAAGGAACAAAGCCTCCAAGAAATATGAGACTATGTGGAAAGACCAAATCTATGTTTGATCAGTGTACCTGAAAGTAACGGGGAGAATGGAACCAAGCTGAAAAACACTTCAGAATATTAACCAGGAGAACTTCCCCAACCTAGCAAGGCAGGCCAACATTGCAATTCAGGAAATACAGAGAACACCACAAAGACACTCCTCGAGAAGAGCAACCCCAAGACACATAATAGTCAGATTCATCAAGATTGAAATGAAGGAAAAAATGCTAAGGACAGAAAGAGAGAAGGGTCGTGTTATCCATAAAGAGAAGCTCATCAGACTAACAGTGGATCTCTCAGCAGAAACCCTACAAGCCAGAAGAGAGTGGGGGCTGATATTCAGCATTCTTAAAGAAAAGAATTTTCAACCCAGAATTTCACATCCAACCAAACTAAATTTCATAAGTGAAGGAGAAATAAAATCCTTTACAGACAAGCCAATGCGGAAAAATTTTATCACCACCAGACCTGCCTTACAAGAGCTCCTGAAGGAAGAATTAAACATGGAAAGGAGCAACCAGTACCAGCCACTGCAATAACATGCCGAATTATAAAGACCATCGAGGCTAGGAAGAAACTGCATCAACTAGCGGGCAAAATAACCAGCTGACATCATAATGACAGGATCAAATTCACACATAACAATATTAACCTTAAATGTAAAAGGGGTAAATGACACAATTAAAAGATACGGACTGGCAAATTGGATAAAGAGTCAAGACCTATCAGTGTACTGTATTCAGGAGACCCATCTCACGTGCAGAGACAGACATAGGTTCAAAATAAAAGGATGGAGGAAGATATACCAAGCAAATGGAAAGAAAAAAAAAAAAAAGCAGGGGTTGCAATCCTAGTCTCTGATAAAACAGATTTAACCCAACAAAGATCAAAAGAGACAAAGAGGTCCATTACAAATTGGTAAAGGGATCAATTCAACAAGAAGAGCTAACTATCCTAAATATATATGCACCCAATACAGGAGCACCGAGACTCATAAAGCAAGTCCTGAGAGACTTAGAAAGAGACTTAGATTCCCACGTAATAATAATGGGAGTCTTTAACACCCCACTGTCAATATTAGACAGATCAATGAGACAGAAGGTTAATGAGGATATCTGAGACTTGAACTCAGCTCTGCACCAAACAGATCTAATATACATCTACAGAACTGTCCACCCCAAATCAACAGAATATACATCCTTCTCAGCACCACATCACACTTTTCCCAAAATTGACCACATAGTTGGAAGTAAAGCACTCCTCAGCAAATGTAAAAGAACAGAAATCACAACAAACTGTCTCTCAGACCAGAGTGCAATCAAATTAGAACTCAGGATTAAGAAACTCACTCAAAACTACACAACTCCTTGGAAATGGAACAACCTGCTCCTGAATGACTACTGGGTACATAACGAAATGAGGGCAGAAATAAAGATGTTCTTTGAAACCAATGAGAACAAAGACACAACATACCAGAATCTCTGGGACACATTTAAAGCAGTGTGTAGAGGGAAATTTATAGCACTAAATGCCCACAACAGAAAGCAGGAAAGATCTAAAATCGGCACTGTAACGTCACAATTAAAATAACTAGAGAATCAAGAGCAAACACATTCAAAAGCTAGCACAAGACAAGAAATAACTAAGATTAGAGCAGAACTGAAGGAGATAGAGATGCAAAAAAACCTTCAAAACATCAGTGAATCCAGGATCTGGTTTTTGAAAAGATCAACAAAATTGATAGACCACTACTAAGAGTAATAAAGAAGAAAAGAGAGAAGAATCAAATAGAAACAATAAAAAATTTTAAAGATATCACCACCGATACCATTACCATCAGAGAATATTATAAACAACTCTACGCAAATAAACTAGAATATCTAGAAGAAATGGATAAATTCCTGGACACATAAACCCTCCGAAGACTAAACCAGGAAGAAGTTGAATCACTGAATAGACCAATGACAGTCTCTGAAATTGAGGCAATAATTAATAGCTTACCAACCAAAAAAGTCCAGTACCAGATGGATTCACAGACAAATTTTACCAGAGGAACAAAAAAGAGCTGGTACCATTCCTTCTGAAACTATTCCAATCAATAGAAAAAGAGAGAATCCTCCCTAATTCAATTTATGAGGCCAGCATCATCCTGATACCAAAGCCTGGCAGAGACACAACAAAAAGAGAGAATTTTAGACCAATATCCCTGATGAACATCGATGAAAAAATCCTCAATAAAATACTGGCAAACTGGATTCAGCAGCACATCAAAAAGCTTATCCACCATGATCAAGTGGGCTTCATCCCTTGGATGCAAGGCTGGTTCAACATTCGCAAATCAATAAACATAATCCAGCATATAAACAGAACCAAAGACAAGAACCACACGATTATCTCAATAGATGCAGAAAAGGCTTTTGACAAAATTCAACAGCCCTTCATGCTAAAAACGCTCAATAAATTCGGTATTGATGGAACGTACCTCAAAATAATAAGAGCTCTTTATGACAAACCCACAGCCAATATCATACTGAACGGGCAAAAACTGGAAAAATTCCCTTTGAAAACTGGCACAAGAGAGGGATGCCCTGGCTAACCACTCCTATTCAACGTAGTGTTGGAAGTTCTGGTCAGCACAATCAGGCAGGAGAAAAAAGTAAAGGGTATTCACACAGGAAAAGAGGAAGTCAAATTGTCCCTGTTTGCAGATTACTTGATTGTATATTTAGAAAACCCCATCATCTCACCCCAAAATCTCCTCAAGCTGATAAGCAACTTCAGCAAAGTCTCAGCATACAAAAATCAATGTGCAAAAATCACAAGCATTCTTTTACACCAATAACAGACAAACAGAGAGCCAAATTATGAGTGAACTCCCATTCACAATTGCTTCAAAGAGAATAACATACCTAGGAATCCAACTTACAAGGGTTGTGAAGGACCTCTTCAAAGAGAACTGCAAACCACTGCTTCACAAATAAAAGAGGACACAAACAAATGGAAGAACATTCCATGCTCATGGATAGGGAGAATCAATAACGTGAAAATGGCCATAGTGCCCACGGTAATTTATGAATTCAATGTCATCCCCATCAAACTACCAATGACTTTCTTCACAGAAATGGAAAATCTACTTTAAAGTTCATATGGAACCAAACAAGAGCCCACATTGCCAAGACAATCCTAAGCAAAGAGAACAAACCTGGAGGAATCATAATACCTGACTTCAAACTATACTACAAGGCTACAGTAACCAAAACAGCATGGTACTGGTACCAAAACAGGGATGTAGCCCAATGGAACAGAACAGAGGTCATACATCTACAACCATCTGATCTTTGACAAACCTGGCAAAAACAAGAAATGGGGAAAAGATTCCCTATTTGATAAATGGTGCTGGGAAAACTGGCTAGTCATATGTAGAATGCTGAAACTTGATCCCTTCCTTACACCTTATACAAAAATTAATTCATGATGGATTAAAAACTTAAATATTAGACCTAAAATCATAAAAACCCTAGAAGAAAACCTAGGCAATACCATTCAGGACATAAGCATGGGCAAAGATTTCATGACTAAAACACCAAAACCAATGTCAACAAATGTCAAAATAGACAAATGGGATCTAATTAAACTAAAGAGTTTCTGCACAGCAAAAAAGAAAATACCATCAGAGTGAACAAGCAACCTACAGAATGGGAGAAAAGTTTTGCACTCTTCCCATCTGACAAAGGGTTAATATCCAGAATCCACAAAGTCAACCAAATTTACAAGAAAAAAATCAAACAACCCCATCAAAAAGTGGGCAAAGGAGACGAACAGACACTTTTCAAAAGAAGACATTTATGCAGCCAAGAGACACATGAAAACATGCTCGCCATCAATGGTCATCAGAGAAATGCAAATCAAAACCACAATGAGATATCATCTCATACCAGTTAGAATGGTGATCATTTAAAAGTCAGGAAACAACAGATGCTGGAGAGGATGTGGAGAAATAGGAACGCTTTTACACTGTTGGTGGGAGTGTAATCTAGTTCAGCCATTGTGAAGACAGTGTGGATATTCCTCAAGTATCTAGAACTAGAAATTCCATTTGACCCAGTGATCTCATTACTGGGTATATACCCAAAGGTTTGTAAATCATGCTACTATAAAGACACATGTACATGTGTGTTTATTGTGACACTATTCACAATACCAAAGACTTGGAACGAATCCAAATATCCATCAATGATAGACTGGATTAAGAAAACATGGCACATATACACCATGGAATACTATGCAGCCATAAAAAAGGATGAGTTCATGTCTTTTGTAGTGACATGGATGAAGCTGGAAACCATCATTCTCAGCAAACTATCACAAGGTCAAAGCACCAAACACTGCATGTTATCCCTCATAGGTGGGAATTGAACAGTGAGAATACTTGGACACACAGTGGGGAATATCACACACTAGGGCCTGTCATGGGATGGGGAGATGTGTGAGGGGTAGCAATAGGAGAAATACCTAATGTAAGTGACGAGTTAATGGGTGCAGCAAATCAACATGGCACATGTATACATATGTAACAAACTTGCACGTTCTGCACATGTACCCTAGAACTTAAAGTATAATTTAAAAAATATATAAGAAAATCCTGGTACACAGGGGATGAAGTAGAAAAAATATTACCTAGAAGCTGGTTCAATTTACACTACTGCAGTTCTAAAATATTAAGATGTAATTTACTAAATAATAAAAAGTCAAATTTTAAATGACATTATGAAAACTATTTATATCTTTCTTCTTACTAGACAGGAAATAAATTCAGTTCAAATATTTTAAAACAGTTTAGAACTGAAATTTTAAAAATTGACTTACCAAATAAGGAATTCAGTTAATAAGAGTGACATAGTGCAATTTTTCTCTCCTACTTATTTTTAAAATTAGCCAATGAAATTCATGATGAATCTAAATATATAAACAATCCAAAAACAAAGTAATAAAAGTATCCTTCATTATTACTAGGCAATATCAATCTATTTTCCAAAAGAAACTTCTGTGACTTTGTAGCTTTTATTTATGTATTCACAAATACTATATGTATTTATATATGCACATATATGGCAGTAGTACAAATTTATACATATATTTATACAAACTGGATAACATTATATTATTCTATAGTATTTTAGTCTTCATTTCACCATGAAACATACATATATTTTCATATCAGATTTATATATTTATTTGACCACATTATTTAACAGCTACATAGCAAGGCATAGATATAATTAGTTTATTATAACATTATCAGGAACTATGAAGGCCCTGAGATTTTTCACTCCTTGCAAGCTATCAAGCAAACCTGCCATAGATTAGTGGATATTGGTAGAACACACAAGACTCCTGAGTCAGAAAAGAAAGACAGTTTATTATAGTAATAATGGTAGCCAAAGTGTCAGCATTTTAAAATCTCTTTCCCATACTTCAATTCCCAGAGGGCAAATGACAACTGCATAGATAGTGGATTAAATCACAGGAGAGGAATCCCAAGCTTTATGAGGAATCCCAAGAAATATGAATCTTTTTGAACACAGTGTTTTATTCTATTTTGTATTGGTATTACAGAGCACCATTAACTAACTACTTGTTTTAAACAATATTTCTTACAGTTCTGGAGGCTGGAAGTTCAACGTCTTGGGGAACACATCTAACAAGGGTCTTCTGTCTGCCTCATCCTTTGGTCATAGGCTATAAAGAAAGAAAGCTCGAGAGAGAGAGAGCAAGCGAGCAAGAAGAGACAGAGGTTGCTTTGTAACTAACCCACTTCTGTGAGAACAACATTAATCCATTCATGAGGGCAGTGCCCTCATAACCTAAACATTGAATTAAGCCCCACCTCCCAATGTTGCATCCCATATTAAGTTTTCATCAGATAGACTTTGGGGATACATTGAAACCACATAGAGCAGTTAATTTTTCTGGTTTTTCTTCTGCAGATTATCTTTATGATACTGCGCATTAAGCATTCCAGTCATTTACTTGATTGGATGATACTATCTCTATTTTCCAAGGCTGTTTCCTATAGTACGGACATCCTTGAAAAAATTCCGGAAAAAAATCGTCAGTGCCTCTCTCTCAAGAGAAAAATACAAGAAACCCTTAGAGAATACTCTTTAATAGTCAAATTTTAAAATATTTCTCTCTGTCAACATCTGGTTATTTCAAATTTTTGTTTCTCTGTTTGCTATGTATACTTCTTAATGTTTTAATGACCATTGTTTTGCAAATCTCATCATATTGGTGGTTGTTACATACATTTTTATACCAAATACTTCTTTCAAGTTAAAGGATATTTTACAAACAAAAATTATAATTTAAGGTATACAGCATGATGAAATGGTTACCACAATCAAATTATTAAACGCATCCATTACTTCATAGTTACCTTCTTTTTTTTTTATGGTGAGAAGACAAACTGTACTAATCTTATAGCAAATTCCAAATATATAATGCAATATTATTAACTATAGTCACAATGCTGTGCATTAGAATTTTTAAAATCTTAAAACAGAAAGATATTACACTTTGACTAATATCTTTCCATTTTCCATACCCTTAAATCTCTGGCAAACACCATTCTACTCTGCTTCAGTCAAACATTTTTAGATTTCATATAATATAAGTGATGTTGTTCAGTATTTGCTTTTCTGTGTCTGACTTATTTCAGTTAGCACAATGTCCTCCAGGTTTATCCACCTAGTTGCAAATTGCGGGATTTCTTTTTATAAAAGCTGAATAATATTCAACTGTATTTATGTCTAAATATAATTACATAATACACTTTCTTTATTTATCTGCCAATGAGCATTTAGGTTGTTTCCATATCTTGACTGTTGAGAATAATGCTTTAATGACTGTTAAGATACAAGTGTCTTTTTGATATAATAATTTTGCTTTTTGTTATATATATCCAGAAGTAAAATGCTGGACAATATTGTAGTTCTGTTGTTAATTTTTTGAGAAAGCTCCGTACTGTTTTCCATAATGTCTATAGCAATTTACCTTTCCATCAACAATGTACAAGAACTCCTTCCTCTCCACACTTTTGCCAACACTTGTTGTCTCTTATCTTTTTGATAAGAGCTATTTTAATAGGTTTCAGGTGATACTGTGGAGTTGTTTTTCATTTTAAAAATCATTAGTGATGTGGAGCCCCTTTTCATAGCCTTTTGACCATTTGTATGTCTTCTCTTGAGCAATGTCTATTTATGTTTATGTCCATTTTATAACTGCCGTATGTGTTTTGCTTTGGGTTTTATTTGCTATAGATTTGTATGAATTTCTTATACATTTTACATATCAATCTCTTATCAGATATATGATTTGCAAGTATTTTTTCTCATCCCATAAGTTGCCCTTTTAATTTGTTGATTGTTTCTTTTGCTGAGCAGAGTTTTTTTTTGTTTGATATGGCATCACTTGTTCACTTTTGCTTCTGTTGTCTGTGCTTTTGGTGTCATATGAAATATCGTCTTTTCAAAGGCCAATATTAAGAGGTTTAACTCCTAAGTTTTCTTCTAGGATGTTTATGATTTCAGGTCTTCCACTTAAATCCTTAATCCATTTGGTTATTTTTTTCCTATGGTGTAGGAAAGAACTCAATTTCATTATTCTTCATATGTTATTCATTTTTTTTCCAACATTGTTTATTGAAGAGACTGTACTTTCCCCCTTGTGTATTCTTGGTGTCTTTGTCAAACATTAGTTGATAGTTTGGGTAAGGGTTTATTTATGGGATTTCTAATCTGTTTCATTAATCTATGTGCCTATTTTTTTGACAGTATCACACTGGTTATAGTAGCTTTGTAACACAGTTTGAAATTAGGTGTCATACTTCCAGCTTGAGAAATAACAAAAATCAGAGCTGAACTGAAGGAAATCAAGACACACACAAAACAAAAACATTCAAAAGATCAATAGATCCAGGAGTTGGTTTCCTGAAAAAACTAAAATAAAATAGGTCACTAGCTAGGCTAATACAGAAGAATAAAGAGAAGATTCAAATAAATATGCTTAAAAGTAATGAAGGGAATACAACTACTAGCCCTGTAAAAATTAAAGCAATGATAGAAACTACTATGAGCACTTCTATACACATGAACTAGAATGCCTAAAAAAAAAATAGATAAATTCCTGACACCTACAACCTTCCAAGACTGAGCCAGGAAGAAATTGATTCCCTGAACAGACAAATAATGAGCTCCAAAATAAAATCATTAATATATAGCCTACCAACCAAAAAAACCTGAGAGATTCAGAGCCAAATTATATCAGACGTACAAAGAGCTGGTACCATTCTTACAGAAACTTTCCCAAAAAATTAAGGGGGGAGGACTCCTTCTTAACTCATTCTATGAGGCCAACATCATCTTAATACAGAAACCTGGCAGAGACACACACGCACAAAAATGAAACTTCAGACCAATTTTCTTGATGAAATTGGATGCAAAAATCCTCAACAAAATACTTGCAAACTGAATCGAGCAGCACATAAAAAAGCTAATCCACCATGAAGAAGCAGGCTTCATCCCTGGGATGCAAGGTTGGTTCAACATATACCAATCAATAAATGTGATTAATCGCATAAATAGAACTAAACACAAACACCACATAATTCTCTCAGTAGACACAGAAAAGCCTTTCGATAAAATTCAAAACCCCTTCATGTTAAAAACTATCCATGAACTAGGTGTTGCAGAAACATACCTCAAAATAATAAGCACCATCTATGACAAATCTACAGCCAACATTATAATGAATAAGAAAATGCTGGAAACATTTCCCACTTGAAAACCATTACAAGACAAAGATGCCCTCTCTCAGCCCTTCTGTTCAACATAGTATTGGAAGCCCTAGCCAGAACAAACAGGCAAGAGAAATAAATAAAGGGCATCCAAATAGAAAGAGGGAAAGTCAAACTATCTGTTTGCAGATAACCTTATTCTATATCTAGAAAGCCCCATAGTCTTGTATCAAAAGCTCCTCTAGCTGATAAAAAACTTCAGCAAAGTTGCAGGATACAAAATACATGTAAAAAAAAAAAAATCACACACACACAAAAAAATACTAGCATTCCTATAGACCAACAACAGCCAAGCTGAGAGTCAAATCTGAAAGGCAATCTCATTCACAATTGCCAAAAAAAGAATAAAGTACTGAGGAATACAGCTAACTAAAGAGGTAAAAGATATTTACAATGAAAATTACAAAACACTTCTCAAAGAAATTAGAGATAACAAAAACAAATGGAAAAACATCCCATGCTCATGGATAGGAAGAATCAATATCATTAAAATTGGCATGTTGCAATTTACAGATTCGGAGCTATTCCTATAAACTACCAATAAAATTGTTCACAGAAATATATAAAAAAAAAACCTACTTTAAAATTCATATGGAACCAAAACAGAGCTCAAATAGCTAACACAATCCTAAGCAAAACAAAACAAAACAAAACAAAAAAAGCTGGAACCACCACATTACCTGACTTTGTACTACAAAGTTACAATAACCAAAATAGCATGGTACTGGTACAAAAACAGGTACGTAGACCAATGGAGCAGAATAGAGAGCCCAGAAATATGGCCACGCATGTATGACCATCTGATCTTTGACACAGATGACAAAAGCAAGCAATGAGGAAAAGATTCCCTAACAATAAATGGTGCTGACATAACTGACTAGCCAGGTGCAGAAGATTGAAGCTTGGGCCCTTTATTACACCATATACAAAAATCAATTCAAGATGGATTGAAGACTTAAATATAAAACTGAAAACTATAAAAACCCAGAAGACAACCTAGGCAATACCATTCTGGATGTAGGAATGGGCAAAAATTCCGTGACAAAGACAGAAAAGCAATTGCAACAGAAGCAAAAATTGACAAGTGGGATACAATTAAACTTAAGAGCCTCTGCATAGCAAAAGAAACTACCAACACAATAAACAGACAACCTACAGTATAGGAGAAAATATTTGTAAACTACGCATCTGAGAAAGGTCCAATATATAGTGTCTATGAGAAACGTAAGCAAGTTTACAAGAGAAAAACAACCCCATTAAAAGGTGGGCAAAGGATATGATCAGGTACTTCTCAAAAGAATACATACATGCAGCTAACAAGCATATGAAATAAAGTTCAATATCACTTATCATTAGATAAATGCAAATCAGAACCACAATGAGATATCATTTTACACTAGTCAGAATGACTATTATTAAAGGTGGCCTGGTTGAACAGAAAAGGGAACACTTATACATCATGGGCAGGAGTGTAAACTACTTCTATCACTGGCAATTCCTCAAGGGCTAAAAGAAGAACTATCATTCAACCCAGCAATCCTGTTACTGGGTATATAGTCAAGGAAATAACAACTCATTCGACCATAAAGACATATGCTTGTGAATGTTCATTGCAGCACTATTCACAATAGCAAAGATATGGAATCAACCTAAATGTCCATCAATGATGGATAAGATAAAGAAAACGTGGTACATAAACACCATGGAATATTATGCAGCCATAAAAAGGAATGAGATCATGTCCTTAGCAGAAACATGGATGGAGCTGGAGGCTATTAGCCTCAGCAAACTAACATAGGAACAGAAAACCAAATACCACATGTTCCCGCTTATAAGTGGGAGCTAAACAATGAGAATTTATGAACATAAAGAAGAAGACAACAGACACTGGTGTCTACTTGAAGGTGGAGGGTGGGAGGAGAGAGTGTAGCAGAAAAGATAACTATTGAGTACTGTGATTAATACCTGGGTGATGAAATGATATGTGCAACAAACACTTGTGACACGTGTTTACCTATGAAACAAACCTTCACATGTACCTAAAATATAAGTAAAACAACAACCATGACAACAACAACAAAAATCATACTTTGTCTATTAGGCATCTTTTGTGATTCCATACAAATTTTATAATTATTTTTAAAATTTCTATTAAAAATCCTATGGGAACTTTATTTGGCGTGGCACTGAATCTGTAGATAACTTTGTACAGTATGGACATTTTAAAACTAAAGGTTTTTCTAATTTATCAACACAGGATATCTTTATATTTATTTGTGTCTTCCTCAATTTCTTTCATCAATGTTTCATAGTTTTTAGTGTACATATTTTCACCCCATTGGATAAATTTATTTTTAATTATTTTATTCCTTTTAGTGCTGTTGTAAATGAAAATTTTATTTTATTTAGGTATTTCATTTTAAGTGTATAGGAATGTAGCAATGTAGCTGACATTTTTATGTTGTGTTTTTTTTTTTTTTTTTTTTGAGACAGAGTCTCCCTCAGTTGCCCAGGCTGGAGTGCAGTGGCGCGATCTCGGCTCACTGCAAGCTCCGCCTCCTGAGTTCTCGCCATTCTTCTGCCTCAGCCTCCTGAGTAGCTGGGACTACAGGCGCTCGCCACTACGCCCGGCTTTTTTTTTTTTTTTTTTTTTTTTTTTTTGTATTTTTAGTAGAGAAGGGGTTTCATCGTTTCGGCCTGGATGGTCTCGATCTCCTGACCTCGTGATCCACCCGTCTCCGGCCTCCAAAAGTGCTGGGATTACAGGCGTGAGCCACCGCGCCTGGCCGATTTATGTTGATTTTGTATCCTGTAATTTCACTGAATTTTTTTATCAGTTCTAACAATTTTGGGTATAGTCTTTAGGGTTTTCTATATATCAGATCATGTCATCTGTTAAAAAAAAAAAAAAACACAATTTAACTTATTATTTTTTGACATGAGTGCGTTTTATTTTTTTTTAATGTCTTAATTGCCCAAGACAGAACTTCTAGTATTATGTTGAATAGAAGTGGTGGTAGTAGGTACTCTTATTTCTAATCTTAGTGGAACACTTTCAGCTTTTCACCATTGACTGTGTCTGCTGTGACCTTTATATGATCTTTTATATGATCTTTATTATGTTGAGATATGTTTCTTCTATTCCTAATTTGTTGAGAGTTTTTATCATGAAATGACATTGAATTTTTTAATCCTTCGTTCTGTGAATGTAGTATATTCCATTTATTTACTTGTTTATGTAGAACCATCCTTGCATCACAGGAGTAAATACCACTTGATTATGACAAATAATTTTTTTTTTTTTTAAATGCTGTGGTAGCCGGGTATGATGGTTCATACTGGTTATCCCAGCACTTTGGTAGGCCGAGGCAGGTGAATTGCTTGAGTCCAGGAGTTTGAGACCAACCTTGGCAAGGTGTCAAAAGCACATCTCTACCAAAAATATAAAAATTAGCCAGTCACATAGCCTGGTCTTAAAATTAATTAATTAATTAAATTTTTAAAATTAAATGAGAAAATAAACATAAAATTTGTTGTGGGATTCAGTTTGCTAGTATTTTGTTGAGAATTTTGCATCTATATTCATCAAGGATGTTGGCCAGTAATTTTCTTTTCCTGTAGTATCCTTTTCTGGCTTTTGGTCTGATGGTAACGTTCACCTATAAAGTGTGTTTGGAATTGTTCCCTTCTTTTCAATTTTTTGGAAGACTTTGGAATAATTGATATTAATTATTTAAATGCTTGGCAGTTTACTTAAACTGTGAAGCCCTCTATTTCTGGCATTTTCTTTCGGGGAGATTTTCAGTTATTGATTTAATCCTTTTACTAGTTATGAGCCTATTCATAGTTTGTATTTCTTTATAATTCAGTTTTGGTAGGTTTTATGTTTCTAATAATTTATCAATTTTATGTAATTTATCCAATTTGTTGTTCATAGCGGTCTCTTATTTATTCTTTGTATTTCTATGGTGTCATTGTAATGTCTATTTTTTTTTTCACTTATAATTCTATTCATTTGACTCCTCTATCTCTTTTTTCTGGTTTGTATGACTAAAGAATTTCAATTTTGTTCATTTTCTTCAAAATGCCACAGTTGGTATGACTGCCTGGGAAATAACCTGCCTTTTCAAAATGGCCCTCCTCAGTCTTGAGCTTCACCAGAGTTTTACAACCCTGATTATAAAGCTCCCACAAATATACTTTTGTCTGTGGAACACTGCTAAGTTGCTGTTGCTATGATAGAACATAAGTGAGGTTCTCTTATTCTGCTATTCTGATGTCATTCTCTCTTCCAGATAAAAGTTAGAATTTAGAATCAGTCTGTCAAGTTAGAGAAGAATATTATTAAGATATTGAATGTGATTACATTTTGCAGATGACTTTCTATCCCAGAACACTTGTATATATTTCCTGATTTATAGAAAGAACAAGGATAAGTGAATTAGAGCCCTGAGTCAAATTTGGTCTTCAACTCGTTTTTGCATGGACCTCCAAGTAAAAATATATATATTTTTTAATTTTGAAGGGGTGTACAAAAAAAGAAAAAACTTGGAAGCTATATCTAACAGATAATGTATATGGCCTACAAAGCATATATATTTGCTGAATGGCCCTTTATAAAAAAGATAGCTGACCTCTGTTCTATGATTAAATTAAATAATTATCTGCGTATTAGTTTTGAAATTTTCCACTAGAATTCTTTCCAGCTTTTTTGTTTATTTTTTAAAAACAATTTAAATTATCTGTTCTATTTTGTATTAATATTTAATTCATAATTGATATTAATATATTGGTGTTAATGTAATTTTATAATTTGATTTTTTTAAGAATTTAAATAATACATGGATTATCTAAATTCTGAATTATACCATCTAAAATATGACCACTCCATTTCTCTTCTGTGCCATTAATTGTGTGAATTAGATATTTTTCTATCCTGGTACTCTGACATTTTCTGGCAACATGTTAACTCACATAGACTTCTCTTTCTAAGAAACATATAGAAATTCTAGACCAAAAATAGATAAATAAAAAAGATACTTATCCCTGCATAAAGAAAGAGAATCAGAGGCAGTGTAGTCCCTTTTTTTTTTTTTTTTTTTTAACATAGTCTCACTCTATCTCACAGACTAGAGGGCAGTGGTGCGATCTTGGCTGACTGCAATCTCTGCCTCTGGAGTTCAAGCAATTCTCATGCCTCAGCCCCCCTAGTAGCTGGGACTACAGGTGCATACCACCATGCCCAGCTAATTTTTTGAATTTTTAGTAGAGATGGGATTTCACCATATTTAGGGTGGTCTTGAACTCTTGACCCCAGGTGATCTGCCCACCTCAGCCTCCCAAGGTGCTGGTATTACAAGTGTGAACCACGGCACCCGGCCCAGTGAGTAGTCTTAAGCTAACATTTTTGTTTGCTTGTTTTCAATATTTTGCAAAACATGTCTGGTCTAGAGTATAAGAGCACAAGGTTTACATGTGGATAAAAATCATGACCTTAACTCAAGTGGGGCTGAAAATTGCAATAATATTTAACCTGAAATCTCAAAATTATGCCCCATTTATTTCTTAAAAAATGGGGGAGGGACCAGGAAAACCTTCTGCACAAGTTCTGAGATAGTTTGAGAAATATTTATCTCTGTGAATGTCATGATCTGGTTAAAGTTCCAAGTTATAATTCCAAGTTATTATATCTTTAAGAAATAGTGTATGACAATGTGTCAAACAAAAGTGGGAAATTTTATGAAATGCTTGTTTTAGGATTTTTAGCAGGGATTAAGTGTATTGCCAAATTTAAATACTTAAGAAATAGACATAGCTATATATCCATTTAATGTTGAGCTAAGTTTTGAGTAAATTACTGATCATTTTCACTGTCAGCCAATAGTCAAGGACTGCATACTTTGTATAAATAAGCACTATTCCAATTTTTCAATTTTATATCTTTTAATATTTTCAATATTATACCTGCTAGAGAAAGTCAAAATTTCTTACTGAAAGGCTATTAAACTTTTTTTACATTGTTTTTAACAGAGGTAGTGGTCTTGCTATGCTGGCCAGGCTTGATTTGAACTTCAGAGCTCAAGTGATTCTTTCATTTCAACTTCTCAGTGGCTGGGACTACAGGTGTGAGCCACCATACACAATTGAATTAATTTATTGATAAATATAATAAAATTCAGTCATTAATTGAACAAAGATACTGAGATACTGGTAAGTTCTAGGTACTGTTCTAGTAATGAATTAAACAAATTACAAACAACAGCAGCAAAATCTGAGTTCCATGGAATTTTTAAATTTTTATTTTAATAGAAATTCAGGTTTGCTTCTTACCAACATAAGTTCAAAATTTCTATGTCAGAAAAAAAAAAAAGCAGCCATATTAACAAATGCATTGTTTACTAAGGCCAAGTGCACAAACTTGTTTTTATGTTTTATAAATAATATGAAGAGAAATGGGAAAGAAAAAAATCCTTCTAGAAATAAGTAATTACAAATTCAAATTATTTGATTTAATATTGGTGAAAATCTTATTTGAATTCATAACCAGGAATTTCAATAGCAGTTAAGCAGAGAACTTAAAAGAATGTGAGGTTATTAACATAAGTAACTGGACAAAGTCGAACTATTAAAACTATGTTTAAAAATAAATAAATTTAGCCAGTATTTTCCATTTTGTTGCAATGGACTTTTAAATTCTTATTATAGTGTTAAGTTTGTAATAATATTTGGATATGCTATATACAAAAAATCATTTAAAAATAATACTCTTTCTCTCTAATGAACTAGGTTTTACCATTAGATAATTTTTACCTTATTGCAATAACATTTAATAATCAAAAGTCTTTATTCTCTTAATAATCAGTGGTTCATTTAACTTTTATTGGAACCAAAACATTTTAATCTTAACACTTTTGAATTTCACGTATAAGTAAAATTGCATTTATAAAAATATTATTTGTGTTTTTTAGAGCATTGTGTAATCAAAGTAGTAAAGCTTACTTCTAATATAGATTTTTCAATAATTTTGTTTTTAGAGCAATTTTTTGGTTCACAGCAAAATTGAGCAGAAATTAGGGTTTCCACATACTTACTGTAACTTCCCTACAGACAGTCTTTTCCAATATCAACTTGTTGCACCAAAATCACACACTTGTTACAATGCACATTCATATACTGACACATCATTATCACCCCAAGTCCACAGTTTACACTAGGGTTCTCTGGTGATGTACATTCTATGAGTTGTGACAAATATGTAATGATGTATATCACTCATTATAATAACATATAGGAAAGGGTCACTGTGCTAAGAATCCAGTGTGTTCTAATTATTTACCCTTACTTCCCCTCGAATCACTAGTACCAATTATTTTTACTGTGTCCATAGTTTTATCTTTTCTAGAAAGCCATAAAATTGAAAGCACATAGCATGTACACTTTCAAATGGGTTTCTTTCACTTGGTAACATGCATTTAAAATGTACCCATGTCTTTTTGTGACATAATAGCTTATTACTTTTTAACACTAATCATAATCCGTTGTCTGGATGTACCACAGTTTATCTATTCATCTACGGAAGGATGTATCAGATTCTTTCAAGTTTTGGTCAGTATGAATAAAGCTACTTTAAACATCAGTGACCACTTTTTGTATGACATAAGTTTTAAACTCCCGTGGGTAGATACCAAGGAGAATGATTGCCATATCATATGGTAAGAATATGTTTAGATTTATCAGAAACCACCCAACTATCTTCCAAAGTGGCCATGTTATATTGCATTTCCATCAAAAATTAATGAGAGATCCTGTTCCTCCTCATCATCACCAATGTTTAGTTTTTTCAGTGTTCTAAATCACGGTCATTCAAACAGGTGTGTAGAAAACAACATATAGGTAACTAGATGTTTTTCTCATTTGTGCTTCCCTGATGGAATATACAACTTTTAGTATTTGTGTGTATGCTTACTGTCATCTTTACATTTTTTTGACGAGCTGTTTTTTTCAGGTCTCTTACTCATTTTTAATGGGTTATTTGTTTTTATTGTTTAATTTTAAAAGTTCTTTGTATTTTTTGTGAGTCCTTTTTCAGATACGTCTTTACAAATATTTTTTTCAGGCCTGTGACATATTTTCTCATTCTTTAGATGAACAGAAGTTTTTAAGCTTAATGAAGTACAGCTTATCAATTATTTCTTTCACAGATAATGCATTTGACATTGTATCTAAAAAGTTATCATCAGTAACCCAAGATCATCTAGGTTTTATCGTATGTTATATTCTAGAAGTTTTATACCTTTGTGTTTTACATTTAGATTTATGACTTGTTTTGAGTTGATATTTGTGGATATATGCTGTCTGCGTCTAGATTTATTTTATATATATATATATATAAATATATAGCATGCACATGTGCAGGTGTTTCGGCACCCTTTGATGAAAGGACCATCTTTCCGCAATTGTATTGCCTTTACTCTTTAATCAAAGGTCAGTGGGCAACATTTGTATGAGGCTATTTCTGAGCTTTCTATTCTGTTCCATTGATCTTTTTGTTTGTTTTTATCATCAATACTACACCATTTTAATTGCTATAGCATTATGGTGAGTCTTGATACTGCTTAGTGTGAGTCCTCAAACTACATTATTCTTTCTGAATGCTGGGTCAGCTATTTTGGGTCATTAGCTTCTCCAGATAAACTTTAGTTATTCTGTGAATATTCATAAAATGACTTGTTGATATTCTTATTGGGATTGCTTATAATGTATACATCCAATTGGGAAAAATGACATCTTGTCAATATTTAGTCTTCCTATTAATAAACACTGAATATCTCTCAAATTATTTAGATCACTTGTATTTATTGTTAGGTTTATACCTAAATATTTAGTGTTTTGGAGTGTTAATATAAATAGTATTGAGTTTTAAATTTTAAATTCCATTTGTTTATTGCTGGTATATAGGAAAATCATTGACTTTGGTTTATTGATCTTATATCTACAACTATGCTATACTCGTTTGTTAGTTCCAGTAGTTTTTGTTATTGTTGATGATGCCTTTATAATTTCTGCATAGCCAGTCATGTCATCTGTGGACAATAACAGATTTATTTATTCCTTTACAATATGTAAACTTTTTATATTCTTTTCCCGTCTTATTTCATTAACTAAGACTTCCAGGATGATGTTGAAAAAAGAGTGGTAAGAGGTAATGCCATTGTCTGGTTCTTGATCTTTCTGGAAAACCTCTTAGTTTCTCAACATTAAATATTATGTTAGTTAAAGGTTTTTGGAGATGTTATTTATCAAATTGATACAGTTCCCCTCATTCTTCGTTTGTTTGGTGGTTTCCTTTTTCATGATAATTGAGTCATGTCATCAATGCTTTTTCGGCATCTCTTGATATTACCTTTTAGTTTTTCTTTAGTCTACCTATGTGATGAATCACCTTAATTAATTCCCCCTTTTTTTTCAAATTTATGTCAGATTTAGGAGGTATATGTGTAGGTTTGTTAACTGGGCATATTGTGTGAAGATGAGGTCTGGGGTACAAATGATTCTTTTATCCAGGTATTGAGTATAGCATCCGCTAGCTTTTCAGTCACTGTTCTCTTCCTTCTCCCATATGGTATTCCCATGTTTCTATTATTCCCACCTTCCAAAGATTAGCTCCCACTTACATGTGAGAGCATAATGTATTTAATTTTCTATTCCTGTGTTCATCAACTTAGGATAATGGCCTCCAGCTGCATCCACGTTGCTTCAAAGAACATGATTTTATTCTATTTTACAGCTGCATAGTATCCTATGGTGTGTATACACCATTATGTTTTATCCCATTTAATATTGGGGCACCTAGATTGATTCCATGTCTTTGGTATTGTGAAGAGTTCTGCAATGAACATGCAAGAAGAGCATGTGTTTTTTGGTAGAAAGAATTATTTTCTTTTGGCTCTATACCCAGTAATAAAATTTCTGGGTAAAATGGTAGTTCTATTTTAAGTTCTTTGTATGGGAAATGCTAGCCAGAACAATTTGACAAGATAAAGAAATGAAAGACATTCAAAGAGGATAAAAAGAATTCAAACTATCTCTTTTGACATAAAATGTGATCCTATACCTAGAAAACCTAAAGACTTTGCCAAAAGACTCCTAGATATTATAAAAAACTTCAGTAAAGTTTCAGAATACAAAATCAATGTACAAATATCAGTAACATTTCTTTACACCAATAACGTTCAAGCTGAAAACCAAATGAAGAATGCAATTTAATTTACAATAGCCACTTAAATAAAATATCTAGAAGTACATCTAATCAAGGAGGTGAAAGATCTCTAAAGGAAAACTGTAAAACACTGCTGAAAAAAATCACAGGTAACACAAACAAATGGAATAACATTCCATGCTCATGGACTGGATGAATCAATGTTGTTAAAATGGTCATAATCCTCAAAGCATATACAGATTGAACACTATTCCTGTCAAACCACTAATGTCATTTTTCACAGAATTAGAATAAAACTGTTCAAAAATGCATATAGAGCCAAAAAGGAGCCCAAATCACTAAAATAATCCTAAGCAAAAAGAACAAAACTGGAGGCATTACATTACAAGACTTAAAGAAAATTATAATGCTACTGTAACCAAAACATTATGGTCCTGGTCCAAAAACAGATAGACCAATGGAACAGAATACAGGACCCGGAAATAAAGTCACAAACCTCCATTCATCTGACATTCAACAAAGTTGACAAAAATATGCAGTTGGGGAAAGGACTCGCTATTCAATAAATGGTCCTGGAATAGCTGGCTTGCCATATGCAAAAGAATGAAATTGGACCCCTATGATTTACCATATACAAAAATTAACTCAAGTTGGGTTAAAGATTTAAATGTAATCCTCGAAATACAAGAATCCTAGGAGAAAAGCTAGGAAACACAATTCTGGACATCAGCCTTGGGAAAGAATTTATGACTAAGATCCCAAAGGCAATTACAACAAAACCAAAATTGAAAAGTAGAACTTAATTAAACTAAAATCCTTCTGCACAGCAAAAGAAACTATGAGCGGAGTAAACAGACACTCTACAGAATAGGATAAATATTTGTAAAGTATATATCCAACGAAGGTCTAATATCCAGAATCGGTAAGGAATGTAAACAATTGAACAAGCAAGAAACAAATAACTCCATTAAAAAATGGAAAAACGACATAAAGAGACATTTCTGAAAAGGACATAAACAAGCAAGCAACATACATCAATTGATTACTATATGTTGAACCAGCCTTGTCTACTTAGAATTAATCCCATTTGGTCATGATGTACTTATTATTTTCATAGATTGTTGGATTTGAATTTTGATTTGCTAATATTTTGTTGATGATTTTTCTATTAGTATTCATGGGAGATATTAGTCTGTAGTTTACTTTTTAAATAAGTCTTTAGGTTGATATTAGAATAATTCTGGCATCATAGAATGAATAAAGAACTATTCTTTCTGCTTCTATCTTCTGGAAAAGACGGTAGAAAGTTGGTATAATTTTTTAAATGTTTTGTAGATTCACCAGTGAACTTATCTGGATTTGTCATATAATATTAATCACTGTTTATGGTTATGACTTTACTACTTTTATTGTAAATAACTAAGCCAATATGCAATTGCTTTCACAAGTTAGAAATACTAATTGAAAAACTTTCTCTAAAATAAAGGTTTTTTAAGTGAAAATTACACAAACATTATGTGTAAGAAAAGCAATGAGATACAACACAAAATACCATCGTTATATATGTTATAAAATAAAAGAAAATTACAAAAATACCTTTGGATATATTCTAAATATGTTACCTTGTATGATGTCATCATAGTTACAATGGTACATTTTCATTTCTGTTGTAGAAGTTTTATTCAGCAACTCAAGTTAATTAGTAAATAAAAATGCCTAAAATTAATATGCAAATTTATGATCTTATAAAATATTAGAATTTAGTAAACTTTATTTTTTCAATTAAGAATCTGCTAGCTCCTAAAAATAAAATGTTAAATAAGAAAAATATTCTTGCCATTATATAATGTTCCTCCCAGTGAGAGAAACATAATATAAGCAAGTACACATAAATATCTTGTAATTTCAGAGGTATGATATAAACAATAAAAGACTGAGAAAGGAATGAGTTCTAAGGTAAATTTGAAAAGAAGGGCATCTCTAAGGAAGTGATATTCCTCCATATATTTACAGAATGAAAAAGTGTAGATTATGTAAATGTAACTTAAAAGTTATAAATGAAATTTAACTTCTCTAGGCAAAACTTATTAACAGGACGGGGTAATTTTTACAGCATCTATCCTCCAATTATAACTTCAATCTTTCTTTACTCTCATAGGTAGCTCTTTACTCATTGCTTCTAGAACGCTAAAACTTACAGCAAAACTGTTTCTCCATTGAAAATACTACATATGACAAAAATGTCATAAGCCATATATGACATTAAAATTCTAAATTTAAGTTAAATTATCGCACTTTTTTGCTTAAATACTATAAAAGTAATTCAATTATGCAGCATTGTATTCATCTTTTAAGTACTCAAAGTGAATCTAAGACGAGACTGTATGGAATGCAGCATTTTTCAGAAGTGGTTTGACTAAGGAATTTCATGCTGAGGGACAAAAAAAAAAAAAAAAGAAAAAATACGTATGGAAATATTGAATAAAAAAAAAAAACACTTCCTAAGAGATAGCTGTACTTTCATGTTTATTACAGCATGATTCACAATAGCCAAAAGAAACAACCTAAATGTCTATCAACATATGAATGGATTTTTTTAAACGTGGTATATACATACAGCAAAATATTATTTAGTATTAAAAAGGAAGAAAATTCAGACACAGTCTATGTTACGGATTAACCTTGAAGACATTACACTGAGTGAAATAAGCCAACCATAGAAAAGCAAATGCTGTATGGCTCAACTTACATAAGGTGTAAGTTATTTACAGAATGAAAATGTGTAAATGATGTACATATAACTTTAAAGTTACAAATGAGATTTATAGAGTAGTTAATTCATAAAGACAGAAAGTAGAATGGTGGTTACCAGGCAATGGGCTGGAGGAATGAGGAGCTGTGGTTTAATGGTTATGGAGTTTCAGTTTTGTAAGTTGAAAAGGGTTCTTTGTATTGATTACCAAACAATGTGAGCATAAGTAACACTATTGAACTATACATTTAAAAAGGGTTTAGATGATGCATTTTATATTATGTGTATTTGACCATAATTTTTTAAACTGTATATTCACCCGTCACTTATTTGTATGATAGAAAATTCATAACAGATAAAAAATAATTATTATTAAAACCTCAATAGTGTTTAAAATACATTTTAAAAGCATTAGAAAGGTCCATGTAACTGACTTTCTAATTAGAGCTCCATAATTAGACCAGGCATGGTGGCTCACCCTGTAATCCTAGCACTCTGGGAGGCCCAGACGGTGGATCACTTGAGGCTGGGAATTTGAGACCAGCCTAGCCAACATGACAAGATCCCTTCTCTACTAAAAATACAAAAATTAGCCAGGTGTGGTGCCGCATGCTGTAATCCCAGCTACTCGGGAGGATGAGGCATGGGAATTGCACCACTGTACTCCAACCTGGATGTCACAGTAAGATTCCGTTTCAAAAAATAAATAAATATACACACACACACACACACGTTCATACATACACAAGCATATATATACACACACATATGCATGTATACGGCTCCTAAATTAAAACCCTGCTTCTCCACTCAGCCACAAATTAACTTTATTTGTTTATTTATTTATTTACTTATTTGAGACTGAGTCTCGCTCTGTCACCCAGGCTGGAGTCCAGTGGTGGGATCTCAGCTCCCTTACTGTAAGCTCCACCTCCCAGGTTCATGCCATTCTCCTACCTCAGCCTCCTGAGTAGGTGGGACTAGAGGCGCCTGCCACCATGTCTGGCTAATTTTTTATTTTAGTAGAGACAGGGTTTCACTATGTTAGCCAGTGTGTCCAGAATTCATTCCTTCCAGTGGGTTCTTGGTCTCGCTGACTTCAAGAATGAAGCCGTGGACCCTCATGGTGAGTGTTACAGTTCTTAAAGATGGTGTGCCCAGAGTTTGTTCCTTCAGATGTTAAGATGTGTCTGGAGTTTCTTCTTTCGGGTGAGTTTGTGGTCTTCCTGACTTCAGGAGTGAAGCCGCAGACCTTCGCAGTGAGTGTTACAGCTCTTAAAGGTGGCGGGTCTGGAGTTGTTTGCTCCTCCCAGTAGGTTTGTGGTCTCGCTGGCTTCAGGAGTGAAGCTGCAGACCTTTGTGGTGAGTGTTACAGCTCATAAAGGTAATGCGGACCCAGAGAGTGAGCAGCAGCAAGATTTATTGCAAAGAGGGAAAGAACAAAGCTTCTACAGCATGGATGGGGACCCTAGCAGGTTGCAGCCGCTGGCTTGGGTGGTCAGCTTTTATTCTCTTATTTGGCTCCGTCCACATCCTGTTGATTGGTCCATTTTACAGAGTGCTTATTAGCACATTAGCTTAAAGGGGAGCTATAGGGAGGCTAGGATATGGAGGTAAGCTGAAAGGTCCTCCTGTGGGATGTAAATTGCAAGCTTTGCATAGTTGTGTATTCTCCTTCAATAAGAAGAAAGTTTGGACATAAGGTATTTCACTCCATTTGCCTTCCCTCTTATAGAAAAGGTCAAACTGCAGGGTAGAGGGGAGAGATTTGACCAACACTAGATCTCCTGGTTGAAAAACTCTGTTCCCTTTTCTCTGTGACTTCCTTCAGGTAGGTTTTTAAGGTTTTGTTGATATTTTGCCAAATAAGTTATATCTTTGACCAAGTTGGCCATTTTGTGATCAAGTAGGAGGTCATTTGTGAGAAAAGATCATCGCAGGGTATCATTGCAAGGTAGTATTGTAATTTATACTTCCCTCGGGTGTCCATTTTTCCCCATCAGAGAGACAATATTGGGGTCAGGCCATAGTGCAGAAAAAAATGAGCCACCTCTTTTTCAGGGTTTGCAGGTCAAATTGGTCCCAATGGCGTATGATTCATTTCAAAGGTGAGCCTGTTGATGCCTGAGTGTTCCCCATATGAAAGACAAAATCGCCCGTGGTTTTGGTTTGTTTGTTTCTCCCCCTGCCCAAGAATCTACAACAGTCCTTGGACCCTGCTGATCAGAATAGTTGCACTCACTGATGCAGCAGCAGAAATCCCTCTTGCCCAAGAACCCTCAACAGTCCCTGGACCCTGCTGATAGAAATAGTTGCACTCACTGACATAGCAGCAGAAACACTAGTTTTCCTCCTAGACCACAAGGAGGACCAAGGAATGTCAGATTTAGTGACCCTTACTGACACATTCTCGAAAACCTGCACCCTTGCCTGTCCTCCTAGACCATAAGGACGACCGAGAAAAATCAGATTTAGTGGCCCTTACTGATGCATTCTCAAAAAACTGTTAGAGTCCTAAGCATTCTGCTATTAGTATTGGGACTTTACCCATGTCCTATAAAGATGTTATGCCCCAAAAATGAAGCGGAAGGCCATACCCTGAGGGAAGGGAGTGATCTCCAGAGTTGGAAGAGTGATGCCTTTTGTCCTCAATTGAATAGGAAGGATATCATTTCTGAGGCTCCCCATATCCTAGCTTCAGGAATAGCTTTTGTTAGACTTGCTTGTCTGAGGAGGGATCCTAAAATTCCAGATAGTTCTCACTACAGTGGAGTTTTGGGCAAAAATTATGTCTTTCTGATTGGTGAGGCCAGGTGCCTAGAGAAGATTACAGAGTCCTGAAGTTTATACTAGAAATCATTCTTAAAGGAGAAACTGGAAAAGCACCAGAGACAGGGAGTGGGTTTTAGAAGTGGGACTAGCCTCAGAGAAGACAGGCAAGAGGAGGTTTGTTTGACAGACATTAGGATCCAGGAGGCAAGAGTCAGGATAGATAGGATAGATGGGCAAGTCTCACTTGGGTGACGTGACTTTGAGATTTCCACTCATGACTGCAGGGTCAATGAACTTGTTGGGTCCCTGGAGCTGTATGGCTTTCCTCTCTGTCAACCCTCAGCTCAGCCCAGAAGTACAGGAAAATTGGAAACTGGTTCCAGACAAACCAATGCTCCCAACTCCGAAGAGTCAGGGGTTGTTAGAGAGCCCTTTCCCAGAAAGCCTGAAACCCATGTCTTTAGTCCAGTAGCCATGCCAGTCGCTTTTAACTGGCCAACAGGGGTCCAGTATTTAGCCCTCAAATTCTCAGGAAAAATAGTGAAAGGGGTCCAATGGTGCTCACCACTCGGCAATAGTCAATGTCCCTTTATGGTCGCCAAAATGTGTCCAGAATTTGTTCCTTCTGATGGGTTCTTGGTCTCACTGACTTCAAGAATGAAGTTGCAGACCCTCGCGGTGAGTGTTACAGTCCTTAAAGATGGCGTGCCCAGAGTTTGTTGCTTCAGATGTTCAGATGTGTCCAGAGTTTCTTCCTTTTGGTGAGCTCATGGTCTTGCTGACTTCAGGAGTGAAGCTGCAGACCTTCACAGTGAGTGTTACAACTCTTAAAGGTGGCACATCCAGAGTTGTTCATTCCTCCCAGTGGGTTTGTAGACTCGCTGACTTCAAGAGTGAAACCGCAGACCTTAGCAGTGAGTGTTACAGCTCTTAAAGGTGGTGCCTCTGGAGTTGTTTATTCCCCTCTGTGGGTTCATGGCCTCACTAGCTTCAGGAGTGAAGCTGCAGACCTTCGCTGTGAGTGTTACAGCTCATAAAGATAGTGCAGACCCAAAGAGTGAACAGCAGCAAGATGTATTCCAAAGAACAAAAGAACAAAGCTTCCACAATGTGGAAGGGCACCCAAGCAGGTTGCTGCTGCTGGCTCCCGGTGGCCAGCTTTTATTTCCATATTTGGCACCACCCACATCCTGCTGATTGGTTCATTTTACAGAGTGCGGATTGGTCCATTTTTACAGGGTGCTGACTGGTGCATTTACAAACCTTTAGCTAGACACAGAGCACAGATTGGTCCATTTTTACAGAGTGCTGATTGGTGTGTTTATAAATCTTTAGCTAGACACAGAGTGCTGATTGGTGCATTTACACTCCTTTAGCTAGACAGAAAAGGTCTCCAAGTTTCCACCTGACCCAGAAGCCCAGGCAGCTTCACTTCTCACCAGGATGGTCTCCATCTCCCAACCTCATGATCTGCCCACTTTGGCCTCCCAAAGTGCTGGGATTACAGGCATGAGTCACCACTCCCAGACAAATTAACTTTATTTTTAAACCATGCATTCTTATTATGTTACTATTTCATGTAATTTTATTTTATTTTTTCTGAAAAGCTAAGAAAAGTCCTTCTAATAACAAAGAAAATAATTTCCTTAAGTTTTTATTTAAATCATAGGAGAAGTGGTAAACCAATTGAAATCGGAATTATAATATGCTTCTAAGCATTTATCACAGGAAAAAGGAATAAAAAGAGTTGTATTTAAAATAAACCTTTCTTTCATTATAGAAAAAATTACAGGACTTCCAGTGTTAAACCTGTGAAAAGCTTGGAAGTCATCATTCCCCAATCCTATAACAAGAAAAAAGCTTAAAATGAAAATCTATTCACAGACATATCAGAGAATTTAACTCAGAGGGAAAATAACCATCCCAAATCTGTAGAAATGGGCAGATACAGGGAATCACAACCTGGATCTGATTAATTAGAGCACAAAGGCACTGGTGTCATAAACCAGTAGAAACAGGTGAATTTTAATTATGATTAATTGCTGGAGGCTGATTGTAGACTAGCAAGAGAGTGAGAAATTCCTGGGCGTTACAGTCTTAGGGGACCCCACACTTTACCTCCAGAAACATCAGATTCTTACCATAAAGTGTCAAAAAAAAAAAAAAAAAAAAAAAATCTCCTAGTATCTCTGCTGAAGGAAAGTGAAAAAAAGTAACTATTTTAAAACAACCTCAGATAATTCTTCCTAAGAAAATCATACTCCCCAGGGGAGACTATTTTAATAAAGATTTACCTCACCTAGAGGAAAAATAAATTTCACAAATCCAGTCCTACATAATCTATGTCTCACTAAGACGAGAAAAAAAACCTAAGAAATGCACATGAAGGTCCCACACACGGGACAAGTACACATTTAGCTAAAACAAAAAATAAACATATCTCAACTCTTAGACAGATTAAAAAATCCTTACATTTAATGCTTATTTATGTCTGTTCTATTACCCAATTTTTTTTTTTCTTTTTTTTGAGGCAGATGTTCACTCTTGTTGCCCAGGCTGGAGTGCAACAGCATGATCTTGGCTCATTGCAATCTCGGCTCACTGCAACCTCCACTTCCCGGGTTCAAGCAATTCTCCTGCCTAAGCCTCCTGGGTAGCTGGGATTACGGCGTCTGCCACATCACTCGGTCAATTTTGTATTTTTCATAGAGATGGGGTTTCACCAGGTTGGTCAGGCTGGCTTCAAACTCGTGACCACAGATGATCTGCCTGCCTTGGCTTCTCAAAGTATTGGGATTACAGGAGTGAGCCACTGCACTCGGCCTATTACCCAATACTTTATCTCCAGCTTTCAACAAAAAATTACAAAGTCATGCTGAAAGCCCAGAAAAAAGACAAAGCAAGCATCAGAACCAGTCTCCAAGATGACACAGATTTGGAATCATCAGACAAGGCATTTCAAATAGCCAATATGGTAAGGTCTGTAACGCTGAAAGAATAAAACATGCAAAAGCAAGTGGGTATTGGAAGCACAGATACTGAAACTCCAAGAACCACTAGCAAATACTGAAGTTTAAAACATTGTAACAAAAAGGAAAAATGCCTTTTATGAACTCATGAATAGATAGGATTTGGTTGAAAAAAGAATCAGTGAACTTGAAGGTGAAACTGCCTTTGTGAAAATTATAACAGTGAGGAAATTATGGTAGTAAAAGAGGAACCTGAAGATATGGAATACCACTATTGTAGATTGGCCTTTCAAATTATTTCTTCAGGTTTTTTGCTTGCCGGACGTCCATGGCTCCACCTGGACCCAATAGCTCCACCTGGAGCAGCCTATGCCCATGGACTGGTCCTGCGGTCTAACCGAGAAGTGATTCAGTGGGCAGGAGGACCATTTTCAACACCAATGATTGCACCTCCAACCAATCAGCAGCAAGTCTAGCAACCACCACTCTTTCCCCAAACTGTCTTTGAAAACCCCTACCTAGGGCCTTGGATGAGATTGACATGAGTACTAACTGTCTCCCATGTGGCATGGCCAACCTCATGTCTGTTAAATTATTTTTGGTCTTTATTTGTGTAGCAGGCAGAAAGAACTCCTCAGACAATTACAAAAGTATGTTAAAGTAAATTTCCCAAATTAAAATGTAAAAAGGAAAAAAGACATAATAAAGAACAGAATATTCAAAAAGTACGAGACAATTTCAAAAATTATATCAACTTCTTTCCTATTCCTCATGAAAGGAGCTTGGAGTGTCCATCCTAAAAAGTAAAAGGCTGAACAGACTGAAATGTCAACAACTCTTGGATTTATCAGCTATAACTGATGAATTGCTGGAGGCTTGGTGTGGATGAGTCAGAGACTTAAAAATGCTAAAGGGCCTAGTTATATGAGATTCCCACTGTCTTGTGAATTTTACTTCCAGGAATCAGACCAGTTTCTCATGGGAAATATCAGAGAACAATCCTCTTGTGCTTCTGGGAGGGGCTGGGGACAGGGAAGACCAATTGTGAAATATCCAGGAGACTCTGTTTTTCTGAACAAGACCTGCCCCCAGGATAAACTATTTAACCATAGCCTACCGTGCTGTGGTTTTATCAGAGCCTAACTGGGCTGAGGGGAGGGAAACACTTAACTCTAGCCACCTCTAGATATCCAAATGGAAGAGGAGAAATACTCAACAGCAGCCCACTCTAGCCATCCTGTCTCACCTAAAGGAGGTGGTGAGGATGGAATTGAAAAGATCCAGGGGAGTTCACAGTCCAGAGGCATAAGCTAACTACAAATTGAGACCTAATTATGGAACTGTAGCATGCTTTCTTTCTGTCAAATTTTACCACCACATTACTAAAAGACTATTAACAGCAGCTCCTTTTACCTAGTACATCATGGCTGGCTATTTCTTGCAGGAAAAAAAAAAAATGCAAGAAATACTAAAAGGCTAAAAACACAATTTGGTGAGAGAGAGACAGCAGGTATCAGAACCAGACATGGCAGGAATGTTGAAATGATCAGACTGGGAATTTAAAACAACAATGATTAATATGCTAAGGGCTATAATGGATAAAACAGACAGCATGCAAGGGCAGATGGGTAATGGAGGCAAAAAGGTTGAAATCTTAAGAACCAAAAAAAAAAAAAAAACCAAAAAATGCTAAAGGTTAAGAAAACAAATAAAACTGAAGAATGCCTCTGGTGGGATTATTAGTAGACTGGGCGTAGCTGAGGAATCTCTGAGGTTGAGATATAGCAATAGAAACACCCAAAACTAAAAAGTAAAAAGAACAAAGACTTGAAAATTGGAACTATGGGACAACTATGAAAGCTGCAATGTACAGAGTGAAAATATCATAAGTAGAAGAAAAACATAAAGAAACAAAATAACATTTGAAACAATAATGACAGATTTTTTCCAATTTAATATCAGCCACCAAACCACACATCAAGGAAGCTCAGAAAATGTCAAGCAGGACAAATGCCAAAAATATATACTTAGGCATATTAATTTGAAATTATAGAAAATCAAAGACAAAGAAAAAATTCTGAAAGAAGCCAGAGGGGAAAAAAACACCTTTCCTATAGGGTAACAAAGGATAATTATAACGAACTTCACCACAGAAACCATGCAAGCAAGAAAAGAGAGAATAAAATATTTAAAGTATTGAAAGAGAAAAACACATCAGCATGAAATCTGTATTGTGTGAAATTATTCTTCAAACGTAAAGGAGAAATAAAGACTTTCTCAGGCAAACAAAAGTTTAGAATATTTGTTGCCAGTTGACTTGCCCTGAAAATATGATAAAAAATCTTTAGAGAAAAGAGACAGAATAGGACAGAAATTTCAGTTTATGTAAAGAAAGGACAAGCATCAAAGAAGGAATAAAAAGCAAATTAAAACTTTTATTTTTCTTATTCTGAATTCATACATATACATATATACACACATACATATACAGTCACATAGATACCCATAAGTATAAATATATACACAAGTATATATACACATAAATATGTATTTCTATGTATAAATTTGTGTTTACATATAGGCACACACACTTATGCATTCTTACATACAATAGAAATGAGTGACAGCAATGATGCAAGGGATGGGAGCTAGAAATTAGGATTGCTTTGTTATTATGACGTACTTACAGAACCCATAAAATGGCATAGTGTTATTTGAAAGTAGATTTGGATTTGTTATAAGTGTATATTGCAAACCTTAGGGCAACCTTAAAAATATAAAATGAAGTATAATTGACATTCTAAGAGTAGAAAACGAAATCATATAAAATGTACCAACTGAAGGTTAAAGATTGTGAGCCCAGCTGTGGCTCAGGTGTGCCCAGCTGTAGCTTGAACCACTGCTATATAGGGTGCAAGGTGTGGGCCTTGGTGGTGACCACTTGGTGCTAACTATATAGGTGTTCCAAGTGTGAGAGCTGTTGGGGCTTGGTGTCCTCCACTTAGATTTCAAAGGATGCCTCGTAGATCCTTGGGAACCATGAAGCAATCTGCCACAAAGACAGAGCCACCACAGGAAGCCCCAACTAGGGCAATGCTTAGTGGACTGTGGAAGCAGTGCCAAACACCTGAGACTTCAGAATGTAGAGCCGCCAGTGTCTAGCACCAGCCTGGAAAAATCAATCACGTAACTTCAATGTGTAAGTGCTGAAATGTGGGCTTATATCCAGCAAAGCCACGGAGGCAGGGCCGCTTGAGGTCTTGGGGACCCAACCCCTTCCCCAGTGTGTTTGGAAGGTGGGAAATATAGTCAAAGAAAAATATCCTCAATACATAGGATTTAATATTTTTCAGTCTGTTATGTTATGGACTTACTTGGAATCTGTTACTATTTTCTTCAGTTTTGTTGCTTTTTTTTTTTTTTTTTTTTTTTTTGTAATGGAAATGTCTACCCTATTCCTGTCCCACCATTGTATTTTGGAAAAATGTAACCTGTTTGATATCACAGGATTACAGCTGAAAACAAATTTGTCTCTGGATGAATGGTGCCTTGAGTCTCTCTGATATCTGATTTAGATGACACTTTGAATTTAGACTTTTAAGTTGATGCTTCAATGAGTTAAGACTTTTGGGTGTCACTAGAATAAAAGTAGTATGTTTTGTATGTGAGGAGGATGTGAATGTTTTTTGGAGAGGTTAGTGATAAATTGATAAAAATTCATGTGTTGAAACTTATGTCCTATATGATAGTATTAATGGTTGGGATCTTTAAGAAGTGCTTAGGGTCAAGAGGACTTCTCCCTCATGAATGGAATTAGGCTGCCTTATAAAAGGGCTTAAAAGAGGAAGTTCATTCCCTTTTGCCTTTCTGCCTTCTCCCACTCCGCTAGTCTGGAGAATGTAGCATTCAAAAAACGATCTTGGAAGTTGAGACCAGGTCCTCACCAGATACTGAACCTGCCAGCACCTTGACCTTGGACTTCCCAGCCTCCAAAACTGAGAAATACATTTTTATTGTTTATACATTTCTCATTCTCAGCTATTCTGTTATGGAAGCACCATCTAAGACAGCCGTAGTATGATACCTGTATGCTCTTCCTTATCAGCAACATTTCATGATGAAAAATGGGATATCGGGGCCGGGGCACAGTGGTTCATGACTGTAATCCCAGCACTTTGGGAGGCTGAGGTGGACAGATCATCTGAGGTCAGAAATTTGAGATCAGCCTGGCCAATATGTTGAAACCTTGTCTCTACTAAAAATACAAAAATTAGCCAGGCGCTGTGGCGGGCGCTTGTAATCCCAGCTACTCAGGAGGCTGAGGCAGGAGAGTTGCTTGAATACAGGAGGCAGAGGTTGCAGTGAGCCTATATCCTGCCACTGCACTCTAGCCTGGAGGACAGAGCACGATTCTGTCTTAAAAAAAGGATATCAGATACTTTCTCAAGTTTAGTCTCTTGGTAATGGCTAGTCCAACACCTGGTAGTTCAATTCAATTCTTTCCAGCTTGGCTGAACTCGTAATACTAACAGTAATGTATCAGGCAATTATAAAGCATGGATAAATAGAAAGGATGACAGAAATGGTATAAGAGACAGGTAGGAGGGATTGGAAATACTCTAAGGTACCACACTACTTGTGAAGTGGTAAAGTAAGTGTGATTTGAAAGTAGACTAAGATGAGTTATAATGCATATTGCAAATTCTAAGGCAATTACAAAACATTTTAAGAACTAAAATTCATATGCTAAAACAGGAGTTAAAACTGAATTATAGGCCGGACGTGGTGGCTCACGCCTGTAATCCCAGCACTTTGGGAGGCCGAGGTGGGTGAATCATGAGGTCAGGAGATCGAGACCATCTTGGCTAACACAGTGAAACTCCATCTCTACTAAAAATACAAAAAATTAGCCGGGCATGGTGGCAGGCGCCTGTAGTCCCAGCTACTGGGGAGGATGAGGTGGAGAATGGCGTGAACCCAGGAGGCGGAGCTTGCAGTGAGCCGAGATCATGCCACTGCACTCCAGCCTGGGCTACAGAACGAAACTCGGTCTCAAAAAAAAAAAAAAAAAAAAAACTGAATTATATAAAATGCTTAATTAACACCAGAAAAAGTAGAAGGAGATGGGGGGAAAAAAAATAAAAAAAAAATAAATAAATAAAGGGCAAATCCATTAAATAGTAAATAGTTCTAAATAAATAGATCTCAGTCAATTATTGCAACAATTATTTTTAATGTTAATTATCTACACAGCCTAATTAAAAGGCTGTGTGGATAAAATAATAAAATAAGTCAGCTATATGTTTTCTGTTTTTCTAATTATTATTCATTTATTTATTTTTGAGATGGAATCTTACTGCAATACTCAGGCTGGAGTGCAATGCTGAAATCTTGGCTCTCTGCAACTTCTGCTTCCTGGGTTCAACTGATTCTCTTGTCTCAAACTCCTGAGTAGCTGAGATTACAGGCATGCACCACCATACCCGACTAATTTTTGTATATTTAGTAGAGACAGGGTTTCACCATATTGGGCAGGCTGGTCTCGGGCTCCTGACTTTGGGTGATCTGCCTGCCTTGGCCTCCTAAAGTGCTGGGATTACAGGCATGAGCCACGAAGCCTGGCTGTCAACTATATGTTTTATATAGGAAAACCACTTTAATATAAACATATTTATAGAGTAAAAGTAAAGAGATGAATGAAAATATGGCATGCTAACACTCATTAAATCAAAGCTGGAATATCTATATTAATTTGAGAGAAACAAAGTTCAGACCAAGGAAGATTACTAGGGATAAAGAGAGACATTATGTAAAGATAAAGGCATTAATTCTCAAAAAGAACCTAATGATTAACAAATATGCATCTAACAATAAAGCATCAAAACTCATTTAAAAATTCAGGCGTAAAGGCTCACGTTTTTAATCCCAACATTTTGGGAGGCCAAGGAGGGTAGATGACTTGAGGTCAGGAGATTGAGACCAGCCTGATCAACATGGTGAAACCCCATCTCTACTAAAAGTACAAAAATTAGCTGAGTGTTGTGGTGGCTGCTCAGGAGGCTGAGGCAGGAGAATTGCTTGAACCCAGGAGGCAGAGGTTGAAGTGAGCTGATATCATGCCACAGCAGTCCATCCTGGGTGAAAGAATGAAACTCTGGCTCAAACATAAATACATGAACAAATAAATTGTTTAAAAATAGTAAAATTGTATGAATACACACATTCACCAGTATAATTAAAGACTTCAGCACTCCTATATCAGTAATTGTCAGATACAGTAGGCAGAAAATCAGTAAGAATACAGTTGAACTGAATAGGACCATTAATCATCTGAATCTAATTTATATTTATAGAATACTGTATCCAACAAGAGAAGAATACAAATACCTCTCAACCTCACATACAACACTCACCAATACTGACCATATTCTGGAAGAAAAAAAATGTATCTTATCAAATGTAATATAATAAATTTATGCAAAGCATACACTTAGAACACAATGGGATTATAGTATAAATCAATAATAGGAAAAGAGTCACAAAATTCATGTATTTGGAACATAAATAATAAATTGCAAAGAAAATGCATAATGAAAAAAGTATCAAAAAAATCTAAAAATTGTTTCAACTAAATGAAAATTAGGCTACAACTGATCAAAGTTTCAAGGAAAATTAATAGTTTTAAATCCATATATTAGAAAAAGAATGTTATATTTACTATTAATTAAATATGCTTCTGTCCAGGAAACTAAAAAAGGAATGGGAGCAGAAATCAATAAAATTGAAAGCTAATATAGTTTGGGTGTGTCCCCACCCAAATTTCATCATGAATTATAGTTCCCATAATTCCCACATGTCATGGGAGGGAGCTGGTGGGAGGTAATTGAATCATGGAGGTGGTTTCTCCCATGCTGTTCTTATGACAGTAAGTGAGTTATGATGAAATCTGATGATATGATAAGTGTCTGGCATTTTCCCTGCTGGCATTCATTATCTCTCTTGCTGGCTTGTAAAGAGGTGCTTTCTGCCATGATTGTAAGTTACTTGAGGCTTCCCCAGCCATGCAAAACTGTGAGTCAATTAAACTTCTGCTTTTTAAAATTACCCAGTCTCAGATATTTATTTATAGCAGCATGAGAATGGACTAATACAGTAAATTAGTACCTAAGAGTGAGGCATTGTTATAAGTAAGGCACTGTTATAAGGATACATGAAAATGTGGAAGCGACTATGGAACTGGGTAGCAGAGGCTGGAACAGTTTGTAAGGCTCGGAAGAAGACAGGGAAAGATGTGGGAAAAGGCTCAGAAGAAGACAAAGAAGAAATATGGGAAAGTTTAGAACCTCCTAGATACTTAGAGGGGGCAGAAGACAGGAAGATTTGGGGTATTTGGAACTCCCTAGAGACCTGTTGAATGGTGTGACCAAAATGCTCATAGTGTTATGCACAATGAGGTACAGGCTGAGGTGGTCTCAGATGGAGATGGGAAACTTGTTGGAAACTGGAGTAAATGTCACTCTTGTTATGCAAAGAGACTGGTGGCATTTTGTACCTACTCTAGAGATCTGTGGAACATTGAACTTGAGAGAGATGATTTAGGATATCTAGCAGAAGTAATTTCTAAGTTGTAAAACATTCAAGAAGAGGCAGAGAATAAAAGTTTTGAAAATTTGCAGCCTGACAGTGTAACAGAAAAGAAAACCAATTTTCTGAGGAGAAATTCAAGCTACTCCAGAAATTTCCATAAGTAATAAGGATTCAAATGCTAATCACCAAGACAATAAGGAAATATCTGTAGGGCTTATCAGAGACCTTCATGGCAGCCCCTCTCATCACAGGCCTGGAGGCCTAGAAGGAAAAAATTATTTCCTGGACCAAGTCTTGGCCTCCCTGCTGTGGGCAGCTTGGACTTGGTACCCTGCATCCCAGCTGCTCCAGCCAGGATGGCTAAAAAGGGCCAAGGTACAGTTCAGGTCTGCTTCAGAGTGTACAAGCCACAAGTCTGGGAAGTTTACACATGGCGGTGGGCCTGCAGGTGCACAGAAGAGAAGAATTGAGGTTTAGGAACTTCTGCCTAGATTTGAGAGGATGTATGGGAACATCTGGATGTCCAGGCAGAAGTTTGCGGCAGGGTTGGAACCCACATGGAGAACCTCTGCTAGGCCAGTGCAGAAGGGAAATGTGGGGTTGGAGCCCCCACACAGACTTTCCACTGGGGTATGGCCTAGTGGAGCTGTAAGAAAAGGGCAACCATCCTCCAGCCCCCAGAATGGTAGATCCACTGACAGCTTGCATCATGCACCTAGAAAAGCCACAGACACTCAATTACAGCTGTAAAAACAGCAGTGTGGGGAGCTGTGCCCTGCAAAGCCATGGGGGCGGAGCTGTCCAAGGTCCTGGGAGTCCACTTCTTGCAGTCATGTGCCCTGGATGTGAGACATGTAGTTAGAGATCATTTTGGAACTTTAACATTTAATGACTGCCTTATTAGATTTCGGACCTGCATGGGGCCTGTGGACACTTTGTTTTGCCCAATTTCTTCCACTTGGAGTAGTTGTAATTGTCAAATGCCTGTACCCCTGTTGTATCTAGAAAATAACTAAGTTGCTTTTAATTTCACAGGCTTATAGGTGGAAGGGTCTTGCCTTATCTCAGATGCGACCTTGGACTTGGGCTTTTGGGTTAAAACTGGAATTAGTTAACACTTTTGGGGACTGTTGGGAAGGCAATATTGTGTTTTGAAATGTGAGGACATAAGAATTAGAAGGGGCCAGGGGTGAAATAATATAATTTGTCTGTGTCCCCACCTAAATCTCATCTTTCATTGTAATTCCTATAATACCCATTTGTCATGGGATCTGATGGGAGGTAATTGAATCATGAAAGTGGTTTTCCTGCTGTTCTCATGATAATGAGTGAATTCTCAAGAGATCTAATGGTTTTTTAAGCATGTAGCATTTCCCCTGCTGTCACTCTTTCTCTCTCTTGCTGCCCTATGAGGAGGTCACTTCCACCATGATTGTAAGTTACCTGAGGCCTCCCTGGCGATGCAGAACTGTGAGTCAATTAAACCTCTATCCTTTATAAATTATCCCGTCTCAGGTATTTCTTCATAGCAGCATGAGAACAGACTAATACAAAAGCAGTAAAGCAATAGAAAAAAGATTTAAAAAAAAAACCCTAAGAGTTGGTTCTTTGAAAAGATCAAAATTGACAAATCTCTGGCCAAGCTAATCAAGAAAAAATGAGAAAACAAAAATTATATATATTAAAAATGAATAACCGTTATCACTACTGATCTAATGAACATCAAAATATAATAAAAAATACTATGAACATTTCTATGCCTATATTACGTAACTTAGATAACAACTAACCAGTTCTTTTAAAGAAACCAACTACTAAAACTCACGCAAGTAAAATAATCTGAAGAGTCCAACGTCTGTTTAAGATTGACTCAATGATTAAATTAATGAGCTTTTCTCAAAAAAAAAAAAAAAAAAAAAAAAAAAAAAAAAAAAAAAAAAAAAAAAGTTAGGCCCAAAGGATTTCATTGATGAATTTCATCAAGCATTTAAGGAAGAAATAATACTTACGCTGTTTAAATCTCTTTTCTAAAACAGAAGCAGAGGAAACATTTCCTAGTTCAATCTATATTGACAGCAATGCCTGAAAAACAAAACCACATTAAAATACTACAAGAATGGAAAAGTACAAACTAATATCTCTACAAACATAGATGCAAAAATTTCCAACAAGATATTAGTAAATACAATCTCACAATAAATTTAAAAATTGTATACCATGAACAAAGAGTATTGATTCCAGATATTCAGACAGATTTGACATTCAAACATCTAGTGATATAATTCACCACATCAACAGGCTAAAGGAAATAAATCATATAACCATGTCAGTTGATGAAGACAACGCTTTTAACAAAACCGCACAACCATTCATGACCTTATGTACTTTTCAAAACTCACTGAAATTTTCAACACAAATGGCCAAACTTGATGTATACAAATTTATTCCATATATATATATATATGAATATGAGTTTGATGGATCCCAGAAAGGAATACACACTGTGATGTGAGAATCTAACTGTATTCTCATACAGTTATAAGAATGGAATGGAAGGAAAAGTTATTGACCTAAATACTTTTGGAAATGAGGTCAGTCTGTAAGATTAAGGGCGAAAGGAGCTGAACAATGTAATCTACGTGGAAAAGTTGTTTTCCAAGAGGTACAGGGAGATGAATTAATAATTCGGTGACAGCTGTACATATACACTGGAAGTGAACAATCGATAAATGAACAGTGGATTGTGGAAGCCATATTTCTTACTGTTGGAGAATAGAAACAGATAAACAAGGGGAAGAGGATAGAATTAACCATGTGGTAATTGACTAGATTTGGCAAGATCAGTATCAAGTAATGTTTCAGCTTAGTTCAACATAAATGCTTACATATAGAAATAATTGTACATATGTGTATACACACTTTAGTATGTACATATATTTTCTTCCTTTGTCAGATGAGAGTGTCTGAAAGAAAAAACATCCCAGTAGCCATGATTAAAACCTGGCACCCAGGTCTTTGTTTCTAATATCATTCTCCAACAAAAAAGGTTAGAACTCTTTGGAGAAAAGGTTAATTCTAGGACTGGGCCCGGAACTATACAAAATAAATCTCAAGCATGTTGTAGTGCCAGAAAGTAAGGAAATGATGAAAAAACAATTTGTGAGGGATTGTCAAAGGAACACTGGAGTCAACTGAAAATGTTTCCAGTGACCAAAGAGAGAAAAATTTAAGCAAAGTTAAAGAGAAAAAAAGAAAGAAGAAAGAAGGAAAACAAGGAAGGAGTGAGGGAAGGAAGAGAGGAAGGGAGGGAAGAAGAAAGCAAGAGAGATTTATATTATTATAACCCAAAGTACAAAACAAATATCCATCAGTTCATACCAGTATAAATAAATGATTTAATAAATTTAAAAATGGGGAGAAGAAACAAATTTTCCATGTTAATGATTTAGATAAAGTATATTCACTCATCCATAAATGAGGAGGAATATAACTGCTCTCTCTTTAAGTGTGAGCTATAGTGATTTTCTTCCAAAGATTGCAACATGGAAAAAAAAAATAACTTTCCTCAAGCTTTATAACTAAAATAAACTTTATCTTGAAAAACCTGAAAAGCACAACTTCACCCAGGTATTAAAGTCAATGTCAGTAGTCATAAATCATTTTAACAATATGTCCTCTTGATGTGGTGTGTTAAAATGGCTTTTTACCTCAGTGGTCTTGTTCCCCAAAACCTATAACCTCAGATTAATTATGATAAACTTCAGAAAAATTCCAATATAAAGGCAACCTATAAAACACTGAAATAGTAAAGCTTAAAATTGACAAGGGCAACAAAACCAACACAACTTTTGAGAAATGTCACAGCTAAGAAGAGCCTAACTAGACATGACAATTAAATGTAATTCCTTCTTTGGATGGAATTCTCTTACAGAAAAGTACATTAGGTAAAAGCTAAAGAAATCTGAAGAAAAATATGGACTTTAATTAATAATAATGCTTCAATGTGAGTTTATTACATGTAAAAATGCACCATAGTAATATATTGGGGTAACAATAGGAAAACTGAATGTGATTTATGTAGAATCCTTCTGTACTATCTTCTAAAATTTTCTTTGTGTTTAAAACTAAAAAATGAAGTCTGTTAAAAATGAAATTGTGTGTAATAAGAATTTGCCCATTTATTCATTTAAAATTGAAGATAGGTTAACTTATTTCATAAGGTAACACAAAGAGTTAAGTATTAAGAAGCATATTAATGTAATAAACACATAGAGCTATTGCCATAACTATTATTATGTCTGCTGTTTTATCTTTCACACAATTAGTTTCAAATTAGACCATCCTCTATTTCACAATCATTTCAGTAACATAATCCATATAGGTCATATAGCTGCAAAACATAATATAGAATGTCATGGAAATAACATTCAATCTGCAGTGACACAGACATGACTTAAATTCTAGCTCTTTATTAGTTGTCACATCATTTGGTAACATCATTTAGTGTATCCAGGCCCTTGTTTTGTAAAATGCTTCCGTGTCCTATTGTCCCTATTAGGTATTAAATGCAATCAGAAAACTTGCCTTAAATAATATCTTAATTTTGTATGTGAAAGAAAAATAGAATCTCAAAACCTCAAACTCACTATACCAAAGGGAAAGTTAAGTTTGGAAACTGAATCATGGCCAAACTGCCTTACTTTTGTTTCCAAACAGATAGCTGTAATTTCACATCCTTACTTTATCTTGTATAAAATGTATTATTTGCTGAGCACAAGATGAATGCATAATTTGCTTTCCCTTCTACTCGTTTTCACAGGTAAAATACAGATTCTCTGAATGCTAATCAAAGCCTCACAAGCCTGTAACCATTTGCCTTATTGCCTACCCCCATACCTTTTCCCTTCCCCTCCTGCCTGCTCTTTTTCCTTTCAGTATTGAAGTTCCCAAAACCCTATTGGGAAAAGTCACAGTCCATAGATTTTACTGTAACTTGTATTTCTTTTTCCCAGGCATGTCCTCAACCTTGGCAAAATAATTGAGACCTGCTTCAGTCATTTTTTTTTGATTTATGTGCAAATGTAAACCAAAATTTTACACTTGTATTAAATAGATACATAATACAAATTTTTATTTTCAATTCATTTTCCGTTTGCCCTGAGAATGCTCACTGGCAGCACCTGCAGCTGCAGCATTTACTCCAAGATAAGTGCCATGAACTATCTCGCTTTTATTCTTATTTTTGCATTGGTCTATTATCTCAACTTTAGAAACAGAAGCCATCATTCTATTTATAGAATTATGTTTTTAATAGTGGTATTTTCATTTACAAAATATAATAATTCTCAATTTCTGAAAATGTCAAATCCTAAAAAACATAGCATTCCTATGTGTGGTGTTAACATTGCTCTCCAATAGTAGTTGACTGAAGATAAATTTGATTAATTTGATTTTCCAAAATAGAAGATTCTGATGACTCAGACAATTCTGAAGTTACTTCTGTTTAGACATAACTCCAAGAACAGTTTGTATATTTTATTTTCATATTGAAAGTCAGACAGATTTCCTTCAGTCTCAAAGAGCACATTTATGTAAAATTAAATGAGCACTGGCAGTGAGCTGCATTTTTTTTCTAAATGGGAAAGAGGTTAAAATAATGTTTTAGTTATTTTTATGATATATTGAATTCACAATGACATGAAAATATGGCAAATATTTTCATTTAGATGTGTAATAATGCTATTGTATTAGTGAAAGAAAAACATAATATATAGCTTATTAAAGTTACAGAGGAATAATAGAGCAATAGAATTGTTTTACAGATAATATGATGTTAAAATTATACTTTATAAAGCAAAATCAGTCAAATAGATTATATTTGGATCGTTTCTACAAAGATCCGTTGCTTTTCTTCTTAGAATGACTGGCGAATAGATGAATGACTCCATCAAATTACTAGTTATATTAATTTGCCAGAGAATTGTCTGATTGCTTAATTCAAATGCCAATTGCTTTTATGTTATAGTAATCTCATACAACATATAATAATATAATATTATATTAAGATATATGTATATGTAATCTTAATGTATTAAGACATCTAAGTTTATTTTATGCAGCAAAGACAGACAGAACCTGTATATATTTTGGACTTTAAATATAGATTTCTAATATTAAATAATTGACAAAATAAACTTCTTAATAAGGAGACACATAGACAAGAAAGATGCTAAGAAATCTACTCTGAACAATATTAATATCAGATAATGTTAAATTCAATGTTTTGAAAATATTTATGTGCTTAAAATTATATTTATATCAATAAAATATATAATTCACCACAAAACAAGTCAACAAGCATTTATCAATGTAGAAACTTAGCTCTGCAAATACAGAACATCATTTTAGAGTGACAAAGCTGACATTTATTATCATATACGTTTATTAATCCTTAATGATTTATATTATAAATTTATTTTCTATATACATCTGTATGTATATGCATAAGCACTAGATACAGACGTGAATACAGATATCTTCATCTAGATAAGCTCTTCATTAATAGAAACTCCCTTCTCTAGTGCTCAGAACAACTGTATCACATCAGCACTATTATCATTTTATATATGGAAAGTGAGAAACGCAGAGGTAACTTTCATAGAATTTTTAAGAAGGAATGTAGAGTAGCCAGACTACAGAGGCTTTGAAATTAACCACTACATTAATGTGTCTGAAAAAGTAATAAAGTCTAAGAAATCTTTCAGAAACTAATAGATCAAGATTAAAACAAATAAGTCTTTTGGGAATTTGTACCCCAAAATTAATTAATTTCATTGAGCAAGAGAGAATGACAATTTGTACCCAAGAAACAAATTGCATATGTTTTTCTAAATACAGGGAAAACAATTTTAAATGCTTATGGGTTAGGCATTAATGAAAGTTTCAAGGAATTTCGTAATGTAGAAATCATTCAGATCATGGCCTCAATGAGGAGGTACTGTTCATGTTATGGGAAGAAAGGAGTTATTCACTCAAGAGCTGTAAATTGGCCGGGCGCGGTTGCCCAAGCCTGTAATCCCAGCACTTTGGGAGGCCCAGACGGGCGGATCACGAGGTCAGGAGATCGAGACCATCCTGGCTAACCCGGTGAAACCCCGTCTCTACTAAAAATACAAAAAACTAGCCGGGCGAGGTGGCGGGCGCCTGTAGTCCCAGCTACTCCCGGAGGCTGAGGCAAGAGAATGGCGTAAACCCGGGAGGCGGAGCTTGCAGTGAGCTGAGATCTGGCCACTGAGCTCCAGCCCAGGGGACAGAGCAAGACTCCGTCTCAAAAAAAAAAAAAAAAACAACCAACCAGCTGTAAGTCCCTGCTAGTACTCACCGGCTGGAATCAGCAGGACGCGCCTGGGGCTTTCAAAGGGAAAGAGTTGATAAAGTGTCAGAATATAAGACAGAAGACCATACACCAGAGCTTTCTCAAAAATAAAATAAAAATCTAGAAGACACTCTCAAAAATCAGTATTTAATAACCTGGCAAGCTCATCTTCTCTCAATTCTAATATGCTACTAGAATAGTTCTTCAGAACTTAGGGAAAAAATACAAATTACATGGAGATTCTGGAAGTTCCTTGCCAGAGAATAAACAATTTAAAAAGTTCAGGGAGATTGGCATGTTAAGCGGTAAAACTAAAGAATTCACCAGCTGACTATGTTTCTAAGGGAGCAGAGATCACACTCACTTCACTACAATGATAGGAATATGGTAATGAGGAGAGCAAAAGCATTCTTGAAAATCTTGTTCTCCCTGAACCAGTATTGATTATGGAAGGAAACTGCTATGAAACTTGGATTTGTAGAGTCCTGGTGGTCTCATGTGACATGGGGGTTTGTGTCAGTGGTTAATAGACTATGTTCTCTTGAAATGAGATATTAATAGATAGGATGGGATTAAGTATGTTTCTTAACTTTCATAACCAAAATATTAAGCGTGATTAGACAGAAGCAATGTCAATTGTAGCAGTGAAAAAATAAAATGTAGCTTAGTTTCCAGACAAAGGCAATTTCTCCAAGACTATAGCTATTGAGATTTAAAAAATTAAAAAGAAATATTTCCCTCACTTCCAGGAAAAGATTGATAACTTTATAGCTTTATAGTCAGTGAATATTAAAAATACTTTTAACAAGTAAGTGCCAGGATGGGTTATAAACTGGTGTGATCAATGACAACTTGCTTCTGCAAGCATACTAGCCAATTAGTACAGCCTCACACTGAACACCAGCCAGACTGCAGACACTCCAGGGAACACACTTTCTAGACTGAATGTCAACCTGCACTTGCTTTAAACCAGCATTAAACATACTCTTCTCGACAACATAAATTATGAGTTTTTGACTGGTTTAAACCACTGTGATATTCATAAACATCACAATCCAAAATAGTTTTCCCCAAAACCTTATGCACGATCAGTTTATTTTTCTTTTTTGTTTGTTTGTTTTTAAATGTGAGTTTTATTATTATTCAGGTGTGAAAAGGCCAACGGTTCAAGAGACAGTCACCATTGAAAAGATATTCATACAGCCAACAGACACATGAAAAAATGCTCATCATCACTCGCCATCAGAGAAATGCAAATCAAAACCACAGTGAGATACCATCTCACACCAGTTAGAATGGCAATCATTAAAAAATCAGGAAACAACAGGTGCTGGAGAGGATGTGGAGAAATAGGAACACTTTTACACTGTTGGTGGGACTGTAAACTAATTCAACCATTGTGGAAAAGAGTGTGGTGATTCCTCAAGGATCTAGAACTAGAAATACCATCTGACCCAGCCATCCCATTACTGGGGATATACCCAAAGGATTTATGCTGCTATAAAGACACATGCACACATATGTTTATTGCTGCACTGCTCACAATAGCAAAGACTTGAAATCAACCCAAATGTCCATCAGTGACAGACTGGATTAAGAAAATGTGGCACATGTACACCATGGAATACTGTGCAGCCATAGAAAAGGATGAGTTTGTGTCCTTTGTAGGGACACGGATGCAGCTGGAAACCATCATTCTCAGCAAACTGTTGCAAGAACAGAAAACCAAATACCACGTGTTCTCACTCATAGGTGGGAACTGAACAATGAGATCACTTGGACACAGTTTATTTTTCTTAATGAATTCGCATCTGACCAGCTCTCTTGTATTGAAGTAAGCAGTCAATCCATCTTCATGGTTTTATGTATTGAGAGACATTCTCATTCGTTGACAATTTTGGCTATTCCATCAAAATTATATTAAATAAACTTGCTTGGTAACATTTGATGGTAAGCTCAGGTAAACAGAAAGTAGACATGTTAACAGCACCCTGTACTCAAATTCCTTTTTTCTTTCCAGTTTGCTGCCAAGTAACTTCATCTCAGACATAATCTAAACTCTGGTTTGATTTGTAGAGTTCATGGTATTTAGCTTATTTTGTTATGCTGGAAACTATTACTAACTAGCATATTTTAAAAATTGCTTTTTGTTAAAATGGTCTGACTTTTCCTTTGGTGGTACATGATGGTTAAATAATTAGATCTAGGTCTTTATACAAAGTTATTAGAACTTTGTATTTGTTGGTATAATGTTTGGTAAATATTTCTGTATTAATCTGATTAGTCAAACATTGTTGGTCCAAATCTTGCTTTTGCATGACTTTGTACAGTCTTCCTGTGCTTTAGGCATGCCTTAAATTTTTGTTGTCTTGAATTTTGTTTTTCTTGAGTGCTTTTATTCTATAGAGAACAGATAGAGGCCTGAAATCATAACATCTGTAATTCAAGCTGGCCCTGAAGATTAATACTTTGAAGGTACACTAGACTAGCAAACAATTCATGCGAAGGTGATGAGTAAAGTTTGGCTTTGAATCCCTTACATACTATCATAAAGACATTCCTATTTAACAGATTTTGAAAGAATATGGCTTTATTTAATCTATCTTTCAGAATCAACAATATTTAGGTCAACTGTCATATTGCTCTTTTAGAGATTCCCCTTGTTGAGAGAATCTGAAAGAATCTTCACAGGCATCAATTTTGACAGACACTGTGTCCTCTTTCCTTTTCGTTAAATGTTTTTTCTATGTCAAATCTGCAATTCACTCCTAGCAGAGATCTTTATTTCTAGACAAATTTTTTTTTGACAAATTTTTAATAAAATAAAATTCTTGCACTTATCTTGGAAAATGTCAAAGTTACATTTTATTTGAATATCAATGATCCTCTGGGAAAAGGTTGATAAGTCAAAATTAACATATTTTTAAAAGATTATAAGAATCTGGAAAACCATTTAAAAAAATTAGTAGTGTCTAAAACTCTCAGTAATCTGAATTGTTGAAATGATGAGCATATATATTTTTGTCTAATTTGTGATTTTAGGTTGAAACATTCAGTTTTATTTATTAAATGTGTTTTTGTCTGTAGGAGCTTTCATAGATGCTGTTTATCAAGTTGAAGAAGGTTCTGTTTCTAGTTTTCTGAGAGTGTTTATCATGAATGGATGTTGGATTTTATCATTTTTTTCTGCTTCATTTGATGTGATCATATCATTTTTTATTCTTTACACCAGATATGTTGGTTGACTAACTTTTAAATGTTGAATCAACCTCATATACTTGCCACTTGGTAACAGATCATAGCTCTTTTTATAAGTGGTTGGATCTGTTTGCTAATATTTTGTTGAAAAATTTTGCCTTTAATTTATGAGAAATCCTGATCAGTTTTCTTTCTTTTCTTGTACTAAGCTTGAATTTGATATTAATGTATTACTTACTATTCTCATAAAATAAATTGAGAATCTATTTTCTGGAAGATAAAACGTAATGTTTTTAAATATTTACTAGAATTTTCCAGGCGAAATCATTTGGGCATGGAGATTTATTTTTTGAGAGCTTTTAAGTTACTTATTCAGTTTCTTTAGTGATATAATTCTTTCTAGATTGTCTGTTTTATCTAAATTGAGTTCTGATACTATATAGTTCTCTATTGCTAATGTAACAAATTATCTCAAAATTAGTGGCTTCAAAATGCCACCAATTTGTTACATTTAAAGTTCTGGATATCAGAAGTCCTAAACGCAAGACATTAGCAAGGCATCATTCCCCTGGGAAACTCTAGGGAAGAATCCTTTTCTTTGCCTTTTCCAACTTTTAGCGGTCACCTAAATTCCTAGGTTCATGACTTCTTTCACTTTCTTCAATGCCAGCAGTATAGTATATTTAAATCTTTCTTTCTATGACTTCTGCTTCTGTTGTCACATATTTTCTGAATTTCATTCTCCTACTTTCTTCTTATAATCCTTTGTAATTACATTGTTCCTACTGAAATAATCCAGTGTAATACTCCCTATCTAAAGAGTCTTAATTTAATCAGATATGCTAATTTCCTTTTACTATGTAAGGTAACATATTGACAGGCTTCAGGTATTAGAAGAAAGATAAACTGGGGAAGGAGTATTTTTCTGTCCACCACAGGTATTTTTTGATTTTCAACGAATTTATTTATTTTTACCAAATTGTCAATTTTATGGACATAAAGTTATTTGTATATCTCTTTATTATCCTCTTAATGTCTCAAGATCTGCAGTGATATCATCTTTTTGTTCCTGATATTGGTGATTTGTGTCTTATCTTTTGATTTTTGCCAGTCTCACTAGCAATTTGTCTATTTTAACAGTTTTTTAAAGAACTGATTTTTTGTATCACTGATTTGTCTACTCTTTCTGATTTAATTTCTTCATTTCCTGCTCTTGTCTTTATTTTTCTTTATTTTTAATTGCTCTTTACTGGTTTCTTGAGGTAGGAATTTTAGATTATTGACCTGAGATATTTCTTTTTTTCTAATGAAAGCATGCCTTTCTTTCTTAGTACTGCTTTATCTGTGCCTCATGTAATTTGATGTGTTGCATTTTTATTTTCATTTATTTATGTATATATATATATTTCTTTGAGACTTCCTCTTTGACCTATGAAATATTTATAAGTGTGTTGTTTAATTTCTTGATGTCTGGAGCTTTTCCTGATGTATTTTTCTTATTTATTTCTAGTTTGATTTTATTATAGTCCATTTTAGTATAATTATAGTAGCTTAATTTTTGATGTCTCCTTCATGGTTCAATATACAGTTTGTCTTGGTAGAAGATGACCCCTAAAAAATATTCTAAGGACTGAAATATTGGTGGAATGCTTAGAGGTCTAGTGGTCTGAGTCATTTTAAGATATCCTTTCTCAGACAGAGAACAAATTATTGTGTCTTGCAGTTATCACTTTTTAGAAAAGTGGTGCAACTTTTGGTTAGCATATTAAGGTTTTGGCCACAGTGCATACCACAACTGAGTCTGTTCTTCTAGTCCTATTTACCAGGAGACTCATAAGGCTATCAATTTCAGTGTGGGTCATTATATCCAATGACTGTTCAGAAGGTTTAGGCTATAATATAAATAGCCCTGCTCTTGGGCCATAAGACCTGGTAGATTCAGTGGTGTTACAGATTTCTTTAGTGGATGAAAACACACTGAAGAATACTCAGAGGAGTGATTAAGCTTATACCTATTGGGTTTTAGAATAAGTTCTTACCTTCTGCAGAAAAGAAATATTTGTCACTCAAAAAGCGGCTCCTGAATGCCATTGCACTATATTGGAAACTAAGCATTAGATCATGGACTATGATATGATTATGTAACCAGAGTTGCATTCCAGATCTGAGTCATGTGAACCCACAAATCATTATTTGGGACAGACACAACAGTAATCTATCACACAACAGAATCTGGTGTTAGTACATACAGAAGGAACATAGAGTACATACATGCATTTCTGGACAAAGCAAATACCTTACGTAGTTGGCAGAAGGTCTGTAGGAGGTAAGAAGTGTGCAAACAAATAACTCCAGAAATGGGAATGGACTGGGTACTAAACTAAGCATATCTTTGCATAGATGTGTACAGACGTAAACAGATACAGTGATCATTCTGATATCATATATTACATGTATTCCTAAACAGTCTTGAATTACAAAAACTCATACATTAAATTTCAGGGCTTAAGAGAAATCACACACACACACACACACACAAACACGTGTATTTATACATACATATACACATACACACAAACACACACAACCCAAATACTATGCAATTTTATAACAAAAGTGATGCAAAAATGCTTATACTTCCCTAAAAACAAAACAAAAGAAAAAACTAGCAATAGTAATTGAGAAGATAATTGGAGTACCCAAGAAAGCGGGAAATTGCCTCTGTAGGTATTGAAAATAAAAGAGTAGAGTGAATATGCTTACCATCCTTTAACTCAAGCAGGGTAGATTCTAAGGCAAGACTGGTAGGGCTGACCCCTAAGACAGTGGGGTCATCTTTAACGTAGGCAAGGCTGGCTTGTAATTTCCCATGAATCCAAAGTTGTGTCTTCATATAAATGTCTATGAGGTAGGATTTCTGGAGACAGGCACATGTTTGTAATTTTATTTAAATATAGCACAACAGTCTGTACCACCAGTGCAGCAGTCAAGCTGGTTTTTGTTTGTGTGCTTGCTTGATTTTATTTTCTATAGAAGAGTATAATGCAATTTCTGCTATTCTAGCAGCAACTGCCCATGAAAAAGCGCATATGGAAAACAGTAACTCTGCTTATATGACATGTTTTTCATATTTTCTAATCACATGTGAGCTAATTCACATTGCAAAGGTATCTATTGTATATGGAAGTGACTGAGAAAAATAGTAAAGATAGAGACCGAGACAGAGATAAAGGAAGAGACAGAGGTCGGGCACAATGACTTACGCCTGTAATCTCAGTATTTTGGGAGGCCAAGGTGGGTGGATCATTTTGAGGTCAGGAGTTCAAGATCAGCCTGGGCAACATGGTGAAACCCCATCTCTATTAAAAATACAAAAACTAGCCGGGCTTATCGGGAGAACCTGCTCCCGATGTTTAACGTGGGTTCTTTTCTATTTCCTAAGTGTCTCGGCTGGGTTGAGAAATAAAGGGAAAGAGCACGAGAGAGAAATTTAAAGCTGGAGGTCCGGGGGAGACATCACATGTCGGCAGGATCCGTGATGTTCCCCCAGCCGTAAAACCAGCAAGTTTTTATTAGTGATTTTCAAAAGGGGAGGGAGTGCACGAATAGGATGTGGGTCACAGAGATCACATACTTCACAAGGTAATAAAATATCATAAAGCAAATGGAGGCAGGGCAAGATCACAGAACCACTGGATGAGGTGAAATTAAAATTGCTAATGAAGTTTCAGGCACTCATTGTCATTGATAACATCTTATCAGGAAACAGGATTTGAGAGCAGGTAACTTGTCTGACCATAATTTATTAGGTGGGAATTTTTGTCCACCTGATAAGCCTGGGAGCACTATAGGAGACCGGGGCTTATTTCATCCCATCCGCTTCTACCATAAAAAACGGAACACCTTAAAAAGGGGCCGTCTATAGGTCTACCTTCAGGGCTCATTCTCTTTTTCAGGGATATTCCTTGCTGAGAAAAAGAATTCAGCGATATTTCTCCTATTTACTTATGAAAGAGGAGGAATATACCTCTATTCCGTCTGGCTCACTGGCGACCAGTTTAAAATTACCTCTCTTGCTCCCTGAACATTGTTGTTATCCTGTTTTTTTAAAGATGCCCAGATTTCATATTCAAACACACATGCTCTACAAACAATTTGTGCAGTTGACACAATCACAGGGTCCTGAGGCAACTTTCGTTCTCCTCAGTTTACAAAGAAAATGACGGGATTAAGAGATTAAAGTAAAGACAGGCATAGGAAATCACAAAGATATTCATTGGGGAAGTGATAAGTGTCCATGAAGTCTTCACAATTTATGTCCAGAGATTACAGTAAAGACAAGTGTAAGAAATTATAAAAGTATTAATTTGGGTAACTAATAAATGTCCATGAAATCTTCACAATTTATGTTCTGCCACGGCTTCAGCCGGTCCCTCCAGTCGGGGTACCTGACTTCCAGCAACATGGGTGTGCTGGCTGGCACCTGTAGTCTCAGCTGCTCGGGAGGCTGATGCCAGAGAATCGCTTGAATCTAGGAGGTGGAGGTTGTAGTGAGCCAAGATCACACCACTGCACTCCAGCCTGGATGATAGAGCGAGACTCTATCTGAGAAAAAAAAAAAAATTGAATATAAATAAATGTAGGTGTGTAATCTACTTATGTAAGAGTCCCTGCAGGGAACAGATGACACTACAAAATGGTGTAATTGAGGATAACATAATTGAAAGACTATTTTTAAAAATATAGGAAGATCTGGGGAAATGACAAAAAAAAAAGGGGGGAGTGTAACATGGTCACTAAGAGCTTTTCCCACCAGAACCCTTAAAAAGAACAATATACAAAGAGGAAATCATGACAAAAATCATGGAGATTTTCACAGACAGAAGGAGCCAAATATTGTCCACCCAGCAGAGAGGGAGCAGGGAATATAAAACTCACCTCACCTTCTTTCTATTCTCTGAAAGCCAGTAACAGAATACTAGTAACTGATACAATCTATGTCACCCTCATGGGTTAGAGAACAGAACATAGAAAGATGGACAGGCCATCATATTTGTAAGGAAAATATAAACATGTATGAGGAGTGTGTGCGTGTATGTGTGATAAAATTCTTTAAGGGTAACTGTTATATATTTGAATCTGAGAAAGTACGTTTGCAAAAGAGAACTTTGCCTCTACACTCTCCATTGCATTACATAATTGAAATTTTTATTTAAAAAGTAAATTTGTTCAACATTTAAATATATGAAGGACCTTTTAGAAAAAAACCTACATAGTGCTACTAAAATATTTTATATATTCTTGTCGCTATTTCTTAGTATTGCAGTTTTTAGGGTTCGTTAACTCTTAAAATTAAAGAACAAACCATCTTTACACTAAGGCCTTTAGTAAAAAGCCTTTAAATAGAACAGAGAAAAGTTTTATATACATTTTCTGAATTTGCTTTCCAAGGCTAGGAGAGAAATAACTGCATCTTTTTTTTTTTTTTTTTTTTAAGAGAAGAAGTTACTGTCTTTGTATGGTTTTATAGCTACTTGAGTGAAAAAGAAAAATCTGTAATTTTACTGTTTATATTTTCAGGAGTAAATGCACATTGAAGCAACTCTTTCAATAGAAAGGGAAGCTATAAAAATCTGTCTTACATCAAAGAAATACAGCATGTACATCTATCAGACTCTGAATTTCCCCTGCTCTGAGACAATGATTGTTCTAAGCACATTATTTCTGGTAGTGACATCAACAATAGAAAGATGTGCATCCTTTAAAATCACATCTTGGTGTTTTATTATTTCTCCAAAAGCAGAAACAGAAATACTAACTCACTATTATTCTTACAAGTCCATTTTTTTTCATGATATGACATGTCCATTTGTTCCAAAGGTATTCACCCAGAATCACAAAGAAATTGTTTCCCACCAAATTATCAAAATTGTGCCAAATTTTTAGCTATTTTATTTGAGTACGGCGAGAGACAAAAGACATGTGTATCCTGAAAAATAACTGTATTTGTATGTACTTTATTAAACCTTATTTACAAGATGAAAAAAAAGTCAATTTTATGAGCACAAGTTTTTATGGAATTATATTATTTAATTTACATCACCATTTTCAGCTCTTTACAACTTCTCAAGATGATAATAGTGATTACACTATTGCAATTCCTTATTGAGTACCCCTAATCTGCACACTAGCACTCAGGTAGAAAATAAGAAAATATAGATTAATTATAGTTTGTGTGTGTGTGTGTGTGTTTTATCTAAAACCTTTTATAAAGTTCACAGGTACATGTGTAGGTTTGTTACATAAGTTAACTTGTTTTATGGGGTTTGATGTACAGATTTTTCATCACTCTAGAATTAAGCCTAGTACCCATTAGATATTTCTCCTGATCCTTTCCCTCATCCCACCACTCACTCTCTAATATGCCCCAGTGTGCGTTGTTTACCTCTATGTGTCCGTGAGTTCTCATCATTTAGCTCCCACTTATAAGTAAGAACATTTGGTATTTAGTTTTCTGTTTCTGCATTAGTTTGCTAATAATAATGGCCTTCAGCTCTATCCGTGTACCTACAAAGGATATGAGCTCATTCTTTTTTATGACTGCATAGTGTCCCATGGTGTATATATGCCACATTTTCTTTATTCAGTCTATCACTGATGGGCATTTAGATTGATTTTGTGTCTTTGCTAGAAAATAAGCAAATATAGTTTATGTAATAAACATGTACTAAATTTAGATAATGAAAACATGTATGAATCTACAACTATGTGTTTCATTAAAAATGTCATGGACATGTTATTATGTTCAAAAAATTCAGAGTGAAGTCGGGAGCAAGATGGCCGAATAGGAACAGCTCCAGCCTCCAGCTCCCAGCGCGAGCGACACACAAGATGGGTGATTTCTGCATTTTCAACTGAGGTACCGGGTTCATCCCACTAGGGAGTGCCAGACAATTGCTGCTGGTCAGCTAGTGCAGCCCATCCAGCAAGAGCTGAAGCAGGGCAAGGCATCGCCTCACCTGGGAAGCTCAAAGGGGAAGGGAATCCCTTTTCCTAGCCAAGGGAAACTGAGACACACAACGTCTAGAAAATTGAGTAACTCCCACCCTAATACTTCATTTTACTAAGGGTCTTAGCAAAGGGCACACCAGGAGATTATATCCCACACCTGGTTTGGAGGGTCCCACGCCCACGGAGTCTCCCTCATTGCTAGCACAGCATTCTGAGATCCAACTGCAAGGCGGCAGTGAGACTGAGGGAGGGGTGCCAGCCATTGCTGAGGCTTAAGTAGGTAAACAAAGCCTCCAGGAAGCTCGAACTGGGTGGAGCCCACCACAGCTCAAGGAAGCCTGCCTATTTCTGTAGACTCCACCTCTGGGTGGAGTCTGACAGCTGTCTGACAGCTTTGAAGAGAGCAGTGGATGTCCCAGCACAGAGGTTGAGATCTGAGAATGGACAGGCTGCCTGCTCAAGTGGGTCCCTGGCCCCTGAGTAGCCTAACTGGGAGACATCCCCCACTAAGTGCAGACTGACATCTCACACCTCACACAGTGGGATACACCCCTGAGAGGAAGGTTCCAGAGCAACAATCAGACAGCAGCACTTGCTGTTCAGCAATATTTTATCTTCTGTAGCCTCTGCTACTGATACCAGGCAAACAGGGTCTGGAATGGACCTTAAGCAATCTCCAACAGACCTACAGCTGAGGGTCCTGACTGTTAGAAAGAAAACTAACAAAAAGAAAGGATACCCACACCAAAACCCCATCAGTACGTCACCATCATCAAAGACCAAAGGCAGATAAAACCACAAAGATGAGGAAAAAGCAGGGCAGAAAAGCTGGAAATTCAAAAAATCAGAGCGCATCTCCCCCTCCAAAGGAATGCAGCTCATCACCAGCAATGGATCAAAGCTGGATGGAGAATGACTTTGACGAGTTGAGAGGATAAGGCTTCAGTCAATCAAACTTCTCAGAGCTAAAGCAGAAACTACGTACCCAGCGCAAAGAAACTAAAAATCTTGAGAAAAGAATGGATGAATGGATAGCTAGAATAATCAATGCAGAGAAGGCCATAAATGAACTGACAGAGATAAAAACCATGACACGAGAAATACGCGACAAATGCACAAGCTTCAGTAACCGACTAGAGCAACTGGAAGAAAGAGTATCAATGATTGAAGATCAAAAAAATGAACTGACGCGAGAAGTCTAGAGAAAGAAAAGGAAAAAGAAATGAACAAATACTCCAAGAAATATGGAATTATGTGAAAATACCAAATCTACATATGATTGGGGTGCCTGAAAGTGAAGGGGAAAATGGAGCCAAGTTGGAAAACAGTCTTCAGGATATCATCCAGGAGAACTTCCCCAACCTAATAAGGCAGGCCAACACTCAAATTCAGGAAATACAGAGAACACCACAAAGATACTCCTCCAGAAGAGCAACTCCAAGACACATCATTGTCAGAGTCACCAAAGTTGAAATGAAGGAAAAACTGTTAAGGGCAGCCAGACAGAAAGGTCGGGTTACCCACAAAAGGAAGCCCATCAGACTAATAGCAGATCTCTCAGCAGAAACTCTACAAGCCAGAAGAGAGTGGGAGCCAATATTCAACATTCTTAAAGAAAAGAATTTTCAACCCAGAATTTCATATTCCAGCCAAACTAAGTTTCATAAGTGAAGGAGAAATAAAATCCTTTACAGACAAGCAAATGCTTAGAGATTTTATCACCACCAGGCCTGCCCTACAAGAGATCCTGAAGGAAGCACTAAACATGGAAAGGAACAATCAGTACCAGCCATTGCAAAAACATGCCAAAGTGTAAAGACCATTAATGCTAGGAAGAAACTGCATCAACTAATGAGCAAAATAACCAGCTAATATCACAATGGCAGGATCAAGTTCACACATAACAATATGAACCTTAAATGTAAATGGAATAAATCGTCCAATTAAAAGACACAGACTGGCAATTTGGATAAAGAGTCAAGACCCATCACTTCGCTGTATTCAGGAGACCCATCTCACATGCAGAGACACACATAGGCTCAAAATAAAGGGATGGAGGAAGATCTACCAAGCTAATGGAAAACAAAAAAAAGCAGGGGTTGGCCGGGCAGGGTGGCTCAAGCCTGTAATCCCAGCACTTTGTGAGGCCAAGACAGGCGGATCACGAGGTCAGGAGATCGAGACCATCCTGACTAACACAGTGAAACCCTGTCTCTACTAAAAAATACAAAAAACTAGCCGGGCGAGGTGACAGGCGCCTGTAGTCCCAGCTACTCTGGAGGCTGAGGCAGGAGAGTGGCGTGAACCCGGGAGGTGGAGATTGCAGTGAGCCGAGACCACACCACTGTACTCCAGCCTGGGTGACAGAGCAAGACTCCTTCTCAAAAAAAAAAAAAAAAAAAAAAGAAAAAAAAAAAAGAAAAAAGAAAAAGAAAAAGAAAAAAAGCAGGGGTTGCAATCCTAGTCTCTGATAAAACAGACTTTAAACCATCAAAGATCAAAAGAGACAAAGAAGGCCATTACATAATGGTAAAGGGATCAATCAACAGGGAGAGCTAACTATCCTAAATATATATGCACTCAATACAGGAGGACCCAGATTCATAAAGCAAGTCCTTAGAGACTTACAAAGAGACTTAGACTCCCATGCAATAATAATGGGAGACTTCAACACCCCCTATCAACATAAGACAGATCAAAGAGACAGAAAATTAACAAGGATAGCCAGGAATTGAACTCAACTCTGCACCAAACGGACCTAATAGACATCTACAGAACTCTCCACCCCAAATCAACAGAACAACATTCTTCTCAGCACCACTTCACACTTCTTCCAAAATTGACCACATAGTTGGAAATAAAGCACTCCTCAGCAAATGTACAAGAACAGAAATTATAACAAACTGTCTCTCAGACCACAGTGCAATCAAACTAGAACACAGGGCTAAGAAAATCAATCAAAACCGCTCAACTACATGGAAACTGAACAACATGCTCCTGAATGACTACTGGGTACATAACGAAATGAAGGCAGAAATAAAGATGTTCTTTGAAACCAATGAGAACAAAGATACAACATACCAGAATTTCTGGGACACATTTAAAGTAGTGTGTAAAGGGAAATTTATAGCACTAAATGCCCACAAGAGAAAGCTGGAAAGATCTAAAATTGACACTATAACATCACAATTAAAAGAACTAGAGAAGCAAGAGCAAACACATTCAAAAGCTAGCAGAAGGCAAGAAATAACTAAGATCAGAGCAGAACTGAAGGAGATAGACAAACAAAAAACCCTCCAAAAAAATCAATGAATCCAGAAGCTGGTATTTTGAAAAGATCAACAAAATTGATAGACTGCTAGCGAGACTAAAGAAGAAAAGAGAGAAGAATCAAATAGATGCAGTAATAAATGATAAAGGGGATATTACCATTGACCCCACAGAAATACCAACTACCATCAGAGAATACTATAAACATCTCTATGCAAATAAATTACAAAACCTAGAAGAAATGGATAATTTCCTGGACACTTACACTCTCCCAAGATTAAACCAGGAAGAAGTTGAAACCCTGAATAGATCAATAGTATGCTCTGAAATTTAGGCAATAATTAATAGCCTACCAACCAACAAAAGTCCAGGATCAGACGGATTCACTGATGAATTCTACTGGAGGTACTAGGAGGAGCTGGTACCATTTCTTCTGAAACTATTCCAATCAATAGAAAAAGAGGGAATCCTCCCTAACTCATTTTATGAGGCCAACATCATCCTGATACCAAAGCCTGGCAGAGACACAACAAAAAAAGAGAATTTTAGACCAATATCCCTGATAAACATCGATGCAAAAATCCTCAATAAAATACTGGCAAACCTAATCCAGCAGCACATCAAAAAGCTTATCCACCATGAACAAGTGGGCTTCATCCCTGGGATACAAGGCTGGTTCAACATACGAAAATCAATAAACGTAATCCAGCATATGAACAGAACCAAAGACAAAAACCACATGATTATCTCAATAGATGCAGAAAAGGCCTATAGCAAAATTCAACAGCCATTCATGCTAAAACCTCTCAATAAATTCACTATGGATGGAATGTATCTCAAAATAATAAGAGCTATTTATGACAAACCCACAGCCAATATCATACTGAATGGGCAAAAACTGGAAGCATTCCCTTTGAAAACTGGCACAAGACAGGGATGCCCTCTCTCACCACTCCTATTCAACATAGTGTTGGAAGTTCTGGCTAGGGCAATCAGGCAAGAGAAAGAAAGAAAGGATACTCAGTTAGGAAAAGAAGAAGTCAAATTGTCCCTGTTTGCAAATGACATGATTGTATATTTAGAAAACCCCATTGTCTCAGCCCAAAATCTCCTTAAGCTGATAAGCAACTTCAGCAAAGTCTCAGGATACAAAATTAATGTGCAAAAATCACAAGCATTCTTATGCACCAGTAACAGACAAATACAGCAAAATCATGAATGAACTTCCATTCACAATTGCTTCAAAGACAATACAATACCTAGGAATCCAACTTACAAGGGATGTAAATGACCTCTTCAAGGAGAACTACAAACCACTGCTCAGTGAAATAAAAGAGGACACAAACAAATGGAAGAACATACTATGTTCATGGATAGGAAGAATCAATATCATGAAAAATGGCCATATTGCCCAAGGTAATTTATAGATTCAATGCCATTTCCATCAAGCTAACAATGAATTTCTTCAAAGAATTGGAAGAAACTGCTTTAAAGTTCGTACGGAACAACAAAAGAGCCCGCATTACCAAGACAATCCTAAGTCAAGAGAACAAAGCTGGAGGCATCACGCTACCTGACTTCAAACTATACTACAAGGCTACAGTAACCAAAACAGCATGGTACTGGTACCAAAACAGAGATAAAGCCCATTGGAACAGAACACAGCCCTCAGAAATAATACCACACATCTACAGCCATCTGATCTTTGACAAACATGAAAAAAACTAGAAATGGGGAAAGGATTCCCTATTTAATAAATGGTGCTGGGAAAACTGGCTAGCCATAGGTAGAAAGCTGAAACTGGATCCTTTCCTTACTCTTTATACAAAAATTAATTCAACATGGATGAGAGACTTAAACGTTAGACCTAATACCCTAGAAGAAAACCTAGGTAATACCATTCAGGACATAGACATGGGCAAGGACTTCATGTCTAAAGCACCAAAAGCAATGGCAACAAAAGCCAATATTGACAAATGGGATCTAATTAAACTAAAGAGCTTCTGCACAGCCAAAGAAACTACCATCAGAGTGAACAGGCAACCTACAGAATGGGAGAACATTTTTGCAATCTACTCATCTGAAAAAGGGCTAATATCCAGAACCCACAAAGAACTCAAACAAATTTACAAGAAAAAAACAAACAACCCCATCAAAAAGTGGGCAAAGGATATGACCAGACATTTCTCAAAAGAAGACATGCATAGAGCCAACAGATACATGAAAAAATGCACATCATCACTGGCCATCAGAGAAATGCAAATCAAAAGCACAATGAGATACCATCTTACACCAGTTAGAATGGCAATCATTAAAAAATCAGGAAACAAGAGGTGCTGGAGAGGATGTGGAGAAATAGGAACACTTTTACACTGTTGGTGGGATTGTAGACTGCTTCAACCATTGTGGAAAACAGTATGGCGATTCCTCAAGGATCTAGAACTAGAAATACCATTTGACCAAGCCATCCCATTACTGAGTATATACCCAGAGGATTATAAATCATGCCACTATAAAGACACATGCACACGTATGTTTATTGCAGCACTATTCACAATAGCAAAGACTTGGAATCAACCCAAATGTCCATCAGTGACAGACTGGATTAAGAAAACGTAGTACATCTACACCATAGAATACTATGCAGCCATAAAAAAGGATGAGTTCATGCCCTTTGTAGGGACAAGAATGCAACTGGAAACCATCATTCTCTGCAAACCATCACAAGAACAGAAAACCAAACACCACATATTCTCACTCATAGGTGGGAATTGATGAATGAGATCACTTGGACTCTGGAAGGGGAACGAACATCACACACTGGGTCCTATTATGGGGAGTGGGGAGGGGGAAAGGATGCCATTGGGAGTTATACCTGATGTAAATGACGAGTTGATGGGTGCTGACAAGTTGATGGGTACAGCACACCAACATGGCACAAGTATACATATGTAACAAACCTGCATGTTGTGCACATGTACCCTGGAACTTAAAGTATAAAAAAAAAAAAAAATCATACTGAAGTAAAAGTAAAATGTAATTTCTAAACAAATATATTGGTTTGGTGAATATTTAAAACATTTATAAAATATAGATGAAGATTTTTGGAAAGAAGCACTTTAATTCATTTTCACTGAATATAATAATAGTCAAATATGACAGTCATTTCATTATATTTTAAATTTAGTTTTCCTAGCATGTGAGAAACTAAAATAATGAAAAAGCAACATTGTTTTACATCTAACTATAACAGGATATATTGAGGTTGTTTTTAGAGTTTTATTATTACGCATGGTATTTAATATGTATTATGTGTATATGTATATATACATGGAAACACACTCATACATATTGTTTATCAGAGATATTACTAGCTGTGTTATATACTAAGATTTCTTACCCAAAACTGATTGTATATTTAACAAGAATTTTGGCATTTATGAAGATAAGTTACCTTTTGTCATTTTGACTATTAAAATTGTACATTGTTATTTGTAGCCTAAATGATTTATATTAATAGATGTAAATGTATATAATTCGCTTATTAATTTTAAAATATGATCTATAATATTGATACAGGCATTCATAATTTGCATGATGCTTGGTCAAAAGTATACTATTTTAATATACTACTGGAGTTAATTTGCCAGTCTTTTTATTACTTAAGCAGCTATAGTAAAAAGTGAGAGGAGTCCTTTTCCATATTAATAACATTTTCATATCAAATATAAAAAATAGAAATGTATGATCTCTGATATGGAAAATACGAGAAACATGGACTTTCTGTGAATGAGTATTCTGAAAATAATGCACAAACACTCTGAGCAAGATTTTTTTTTACAAGGTCCTCATTAAATATTAACAGAATTCTCTATTTTTTCCATGGCTATCAGTCTGTTTTCCTATTGTATCTTGACTCAAATTTAATACTTTATATTACGCAAGAGAGAAATTACTTTTACCCAGGTATTTAAATACATTAATATAAAATTGTGCAGCAATAAGTAAAATTAAGTATACAACATACATATACCTATTTAATCTTTCTTATTTCCCTTGGAGCATATGTATGTGGAATTGTTGCTGTATTTTACATAATTGTTTTTTATTTAGGGCTTTTTAGCAATCTCTTGTTATCTTTATTTCTTTATCAAGTGTCTTACTGAATCTGTATTTTATTGATTTTTTTTAAGAAATTGCTCTAATTTCCCAATATTTAAGGGTATTTTGTTTCTATATTTATTCCTTTTTTTTGCCTTCCTTTTGTTTGAATATTGATTGGATATTGGTTTTACTTGGATGAGATATTTTAATCCCTAAGGATATAATTACAAAACAGGGCTTATTCTTCTACCTGATCATGACTGGAGCAGATCATCATCTGCCCCCAAAACAGCCACAAAGGTGAGGAAAGGAACTCCCAAGAGAATATGTTTGAAGGTCAGCTAAGGAAAAATAAGATTGTTTTGTGTGTAGTTACAGAGAAAATACTCGATAAACTTCACATAACGAGGAAAAATAATAGAAAGCCCTTACTCTCATTGCACTTACAGTCTGATTTTTAGAAGAGTGAAAAAGATTGTTAAATTTCTATAAAATCTGATGCATGCTAAGGTAGAGCAAATTCATGGGTCTAGGGCAACTCCCAAAAGTTGCATCTAATCAAAACATAAAGAGCTTGAGAAAACTTTCTGAAAGTGATATCTAAATTGAGAGTTGAAAAGTAAGTCAGCATTACATAGGTAAAAAGTGACAAAAAAATAAATATATATAGGAAAAGAAATAACACATTTCATGGCAGAGAGACAGCATAACATAATACATGTGATGAATACAAATAAGTTCCACATATTTGGAACATAGGGTTTGGGTGTTGGAATTTATCTAAAGAGCTTGGAAGTGAGAGAGTCTTTAAAATTACAGTAAGCACTTTGAAACCCATCGTGAAGACAATTTGAAGTAAATTTGAAGTACTATTTTATTTTTATAATGGCCTAGAGTTAAGAGGAAGAGAGATGAGTTAGGGTGCCATTATAATTTAGACAACAGCCCTCTGAATTAAGGTAGGGCCATTGGAGATGAAGAGAAGTAAGTGAATTCAAAGTATTTGGAGGACTTGGTGAATAATTGGATATAAATTGGGTAAAATAATGAAGTAGACTGTTATGGATTTAATTGCAGTCCCCTAAAGTTCATATGTTGAAATCCCAGCCACCAACACCTCAGGATGTAACCTGGTTTGGCTACAGGGATATTGTAGATATAGTTAGTTAAGACAAAGTTATTACCATGGGCCTTAATGCCGTATAATTGCTGTCCTCATAAAAAGAAGATATTTGGACAAAGATATCTGCACATAGGGAGAACACCTTGTGACATCATAGATAAGGGATGATGCTTCTACAAGCCAAGTAGTGCCAAAGATTGCCAGCAAACCACCAGAAACAGAAAGAGACACTGAAAAGATTCTTCTTCACAGTTCCTAGAAGGAACTAAATCTGTTGTTACTTTCATTGTGGACTTCCAGTCTCTAGAGCTGTGAGACAATAAATGCTTTTGTTTATGCCACCCAGTTCATGCTACTTTGTTAGGACATCCTCAGCAAACTGTTTCAGACACAGAAAGCTTGAATACAATAGCTATCTTTCTGGCTTGGGAAACTGTATGAATAATGGTGCCTTTTCACTTAAAGGGAATATTGAGGGGGTGAAATAACTTCGAGGGAGGTTAAGTGTTGAGTTTGATATGTCTGTGGATAAATCAGTTGGAAATAACACTGTGTTTATATATATATTGGAGAATTATCAACATGTAGATATATACTGATTTCTTGGAAGTGGCTAAGGAGAATGTATGGAATTAAAAGGAGAGAATATTCAGGATTGATTTCTTTTTTTTTTTTTTTTTTTTTAATTTATTTATTATTATTAAACTTCAAGTTGTAGGGTACATGTGCACAACGTGCAGGTTTGCTACATATGTATACTTGTGCCATGTTGGTGTGCTGCACCCATCAACTCGTCATTTACATCAGGTATAACTCCCAATGCAATCCCTCCCCCCCTCCCCCCTCCCCATGATAGGCCCCGGTGTGTGATGTTCCCCTTCCCGAGTCCAAGTGATCTCATTGTTCAGTTCCCACCTACGAGTGAGAACATGCAGTGTTTGGTTTTCTGTTCTTGTGATAGTTTGCTAAGAATGATGGTTTCCAGCTGCATCCATGATTGATTTCTTATCAACATCAAGGAACATGTTAGGAATATAAAATAAAGAGGATTATTCTGTGAATTGCAGACAAATAGGGAATCATGAAGGCATACATATAGGAAAATTAGACATTAAGGAAAACACTTTCAAGTAAAGTTTTAAAAAATGGTTGGGGATATATATAAATACGTAGTTTCAATAACATTAATAACTATACATTAAACCTTTGACCCAATAATCTTCTATGAAGAAGATTTAGATCAGCCCTGTTTTTTTACATCATACACACACACACACACACACACACACACATCAATAGGTGATAGTGTTTCAGCCCTTTTTAAAGTTACAAAATAAATTTATAAAGAGAAACAATTTATAAACATAAATCTAACACCTCAAATCATATTTTGGTATAATTTCACAGGATATATTCTATTAATAAACTCCATATTTTTATAAAATTGGTAAAGCTCTCCATATACTGATTAATTCATAATTTTACTTTATAATTTGATTACTTTTCCTATTATTATATAAATTGGATATTACTATCACTTTTAGTTGTGTAATATTCCATTATTTGGATATTCAGAAGTTATCATTCTGTGCTTAGAAGGTTGAGTGCAAGTTTTACATTTTATAAAAAATGTGATAAATATATTTTATTACCATTAATATGCAATGCTTAATATTAAAGCAAAGGTTAAAAAAGGTTTTCAAGATCAAATAATTGTGTAAGATCTATTATGTAAAAACAGCAATCCACAGTCTCACCTGCCTGCACTTTTGTCCCATTCTACTGAATTAACCTGTCCCAAATCTTTTTACTGCGTTTCTTCCTTGTTTTCTTTTTAAGTGTAAGTTTAAACAACGTAATGACACTGCTCCATTTTGATCTTTCGTCTTGATAAATCATCCAAATATTTCTAATTTTATTCAAGAAAATATAACTTGTTCTGAGCAATCTCAAAATCTCACTACCTTAACAATATTTTAAAGATTATTTGCCGTGTTGTGCTAAGCAGGATTTTCCGAAAATGATCCTTGGAGCTCACTGTTGATTGGTTAGACAAAGAACCAACTGGGATTTGGGGCTCTACTCTTCTTGTTGTATTCAACTTCTTAGGGGAACACTGGCTAATTTTCCGTGGTAGAACAAGCTGCAAAATCCACGGGCCTCCAAGTCTTCCAAAAACGAAGGAGCTGGATAACAGCTGTCAATTCCCAATAGCAGCTGGTATGCTAACCCAGACAGCTTGGGTTCACATGGTCTATTTGTACCCCTAAATGACTGCTGTGCTCCTATACTTTTTCAAAAAGAAGCTAGAGCAAAAACAAACAAACAAAAAAAATGAAAAAAGTGAGGGAACAGGCAAAGACCCTGCACTTACCAAACATCATTCAGGTTTCCAAACCATTCTATTTCTGAGAGGCATCTTCAGTTCTAGTATACCTCTTTGTAAAATGATATGGGTTGGAGAACTCACATCTCTTCTTGTTGACCTTTGCTTGATATATATTCATCACCACCGAAAACAAACAAACAAAAATGTATTCTTTAACCCATAACATCCAAAATCTTGCAGCATATCACCTGGAGACACACAAAATCATACTCGTGCATAATCCAATCATAAAATCCTAGTTGAATAGGTCTCAAGGTTGGTTCTCTACTGAGATATGATCTTAAGCAAAAGCTTATAATCTGTTGCTAGATTGTCTATAAAGGCTTGCTAATGAGGGAAGGGAAATGGGAGAAAGGGCCTTAAAGCTTGGAGTATTTGCAGGGACAAGGTTGACATATGTTGTCTATCACCCCAGGCCATGCTCCAATACACAGAAATAATCAAATGACCCACTTACAGATATAAAAATACTTTACAACTCTTGTTTAGCTATTTCCCAGAAAGTGAATTCTTGAAGATCTAGCCAGCTTCTGCCAACCACATTTGCAAAGACTGAGCACTTTTATCAGTCTCTGCATATATGCACACAGGCGTCAGTCACCCACATTTTCCAGTATCTCTTGTAACAAAATAATGTCAGTGATTACATCATAGTTATAAGTGATATTTACAAATGGAATAAATAAGGATGTGTATTTGTCTCCCAGTTCTGCCATAATAAACTACCATACATTTGTTGGCTTAAAACTACAGAAAATGTACTCTTTCGCTGTTCAGAGAGTCAGTATTCTGAGTTCAAGATGTCAGTAGGGTTGCTTTCTTCTGGAGGCTTTGAAGAAGAATGACTCCATGACTCAACCAACTTCTAGAGATTGCTGGCAATCCTTGGCATTACTTGGCTTGTAGCTATAACTCTCCAATTTCAGCCTTCATCTTCACATCACATTCTTCTCTGTGCCTCTCTGTGCGTCCCTTTGTCTCCTGTAAAGACATTTCCACAGGAATTAGGGCCCAGTCTGGTCCAGTGTGATCTCATCTTAATCCTTAATTACATCTGCAAAGAGTTTATTTCCAAATACATTTTCTGAGTTTCTGAGTGGACATACATTTTTAAGGGACAATATTCAACCCATTATAGAGATATTATTAAATTAATTTTATTATACAACTTTAATTTCTCTGAAGATAATATTGCTTTATGTATTTCCTTTTAACTTTCTATGCACTCAATAATTTAGTATACAATTTTCCAATGGTTTCTAAAACAGTTCTCGATACAGTAAAACACAGGAGGGCAAAAGATCTGTTCTATATTTAGCTCCCTTTTAGAGCATCCGTATCTCTGATCCAATCTGGAATGCACTTTAATCATATTGTGAAGCCACATTTCTAGAACTCTTTTCACTACATTCTAGGGAAAAATTATTTTGATTATTTCTCTTCTGTACTTCCATTTTGCAAATGTGTGTCTGGGAGCAAGTATTTTTAGAATTAGAATATCTTTAAAATTCCTTTATTTACCTTCATACTTGGTTGATACTCTGGCTTAATTGGGGCTTCTAGGTTGAAAATCACTTTCATTTAGATTGTTTAAAACTTTGATATTAAGATACTAACTTTCAGTGTTGGTGTTGAATTGCTGTGATCTACCTCTTCATTTATTCTCTCTCTTTCTCCTCTCTCACTCTCTCTCTCTCTATATATATAGATAGATAGATAAATATAGATAGATATATATATATATATGTAAATTTCTGGAAGCTTGAAACACAAAAATCTGACAGTTTAATTGGATTCAAATTAAATCATTGAATGTAAATTATCATCCATTTCTGGAACAACTTACATAAACTACATTTTCATTTGTGTAATTACTGGGCAGAATCTCACAATTCTTGATACCATCTTGCCACAATACTTTTCTGAAAGATTGTAATAATACTGAGGCCATGAACACCATTAATCACCATGAACATTGTAACATTGAGTTATACTACTTATTTAAATATTTTGTCATTCAAAATGCTTAAAATGGTGTATAAGTTTCTTTTACTTTCTCATTGATAGCTGATTATCATTAAAGCTGAAAATTCTTTTTATATATTCACCTGGTCGTATTTCCAGGTCTGTAGACGTGCAGATTTCTTCTATTGGGTGCCAATTTGTATGAATTTTTAGTTATTTACATTGGGTATTTGTAAATTTCATAACAAATATCTTTCATTTCTTGTCTGCTTCTTAATTTTTAAAATTGTTAATTGTCTGCTAGTATGTGCAAAGGTGTTTTGTTTTTGTTTTGCTTGAAGTTTTCTATTTCTGCATTACCTCATGGAATGGGCTTGTTGCGTCTCCTCCTGTTTTGAGTCCTGCTACTTCTCTGGGCTGAAGGGTGACTTTTATCTCTGAGTGCTTGCTCCTAGAAAACCAGCTAGAGTCAAATGCTAGAGTCAACGCTTCTAATTTGACCAATTCCTCTACTATGCTCTGTCAATTACTGACTATCCAAATACTTTGATTATGGGTTCTATAGATGGGCTCTTTTAAGATAATCAGAAGAGAAAGTTCTTTTATTTTGCTTTGGGAGGGTATCTTTTTCATAAACACTACCATCTGTTATTCAAAACTTACCATATTTTATGAGTTTCTGTGTTGACTACCCTGGTTAGATGAACAAGTGTTCCATATGATCCTTTCTACCTTTAATTCAGTGTAACAGTTAGATTGAATTTGACATCATTTTCAAATTAGTTATCCATGCAAGGCAATTTGAATAACTGACACATGGTGAGACTGAAAAATTCCTGCTGTTATTACCTTTAACTAAATTATATGGTCGCCTTTGACAATATCTTGCCATATCTATGAGATTAGGGATGATGAAGTATCATATTTAGAATAAAAGATATTGGAGTCTGGGTTTTAGAATACTAGTTTTAGATGTGAGTTCTCTGTCCCTTAAGAGATATAAAAATGAACAAAAACTTACCTCATTACTGAAGTAAATATGATAAGTCTCATAGTATTGTTTAATTAACAAATGTACCTATTCATTAATTTACAGATATTTATTAAACATTTATCTGTAGCAGGCACAGCATTAGATAAAGATTTTGTGGCAGACACCTCTCTATCTTGATGAGTTCAATTGCTTTAATTTTTAGTTCCCACAAATGAGTGAGAACATGTGAAGCTTGTCTTCCTGTGCCTGACATATTTTGCTTAACATAATGATAACCAATTTTTCCCATGTTGTTGCAAATGACTGGATTTCATTCCTTTTTATGGCTGAACAGTAGTTCATCATGCATATGTACCGCATTTTCTTTATCCATTAATTTGTGATGGACACTTAGGTTGCTTTCAAATCTTAGCTATGTGCATTGTGCTGCAATAAACATGGGAGTGCAGATATCTATCTGAAATATTGATTACCTTTCTTTTGGGTATATATGTATCATTTTTATTATTTTATTTATTTAGAGACAGAATGTTGCTCAGTCTCCCAGGTTATGGTGCAAAAGGTATGATCATATCTCACTGCAACCTTGAATGTATCAATAGGATTGCTAGATCATATGGTAGCTCTATTTTGAGGTTTTTGAGAACTGTTTGGAAACAGTTCTCCATAGTGATTGTATTAATTTATATGCCCACTAACAGTGTACATAGGTTCCCTTTTCTTCACATTGTCACCAGAATTTGTCATTGACTGTCTTTTGGATATAAGCCATTTTAATTGGAGTGAGATGACATGTCATTGTATTTTTGACTTGAATTTCATTGATGATAAATTACGCTGAACACCTTTTCATATACTTGATTGCCATTTGTATGTCTTCTTTTCAGAAATTTCTATTCAGATCTTTTGCCCATTTTTAATTGGATCATTAGATGTTTTTTCTACTAACTTGAGAGCTTTATATATGCTGGTTGTCAATCCATTGTCAGATGGATAGTTTGCAAATATTTCTCTCATTCTGTGTGTTGTCTCTTCACTTTGTTGGTCATTTCCTTTGTTGTGCAGAAGCCATTTAGATTGATGTGATCCCATCTGTCCATTTTTTGCTTTAATTGCCTGTACTTATGGTGTATTACTCAAGAAATATTTACTCAGATCAATGTTCTACAGAGTTTCCCAAATAATTTCCTATAGTAGTTATATAGTTAGAGGTTTTAAATTTAATTTTTTATTCTATTTGGTATGATCTTTGTTTCTAGTTTCATTATTCCACATATGAATATTCAGTTTTCCCAGTACAATTTACTGAACAGTACCATTTATAGACTGTCCTTTCTCCAGTGTAAGTTCTAGGCACCTTAGTCAATAACGAGTCTACTATAGACATATGGATTTACTTTTGAGTTTTCTATGCTGCTACTGTTCTACTTGTAAATTTTTATGCCAGCAGCATGCTGTTTTGGCTACTATAGCTCTGTAGAATAATTTGAAGTTAAGTAATAAGATTCCTCCAGTTTTGTTCCTTTTGTTTAGGATAGCTTTGGCTATTCAGGGTCTTTGGTGGTTACACACAAATTTTAAAATTGTTTTTTCTATTTCTGTGAAAAAATATCATTGGCATTTTGATAGAAATGGCATTGAGTCTGTAGATGGCTATGAACATTTTAACAATATTGATTCTTCATATATATAAAATAAAATATATTTTATCTTCTTGTGTCCTCTTCAATTTCTTGATTCCATATTTTACAGTTTTCATTGTTTATGTATTTCACAGAAATCTTTCACTTTATTGGTTTTTTTTCCCAGATATTTTATTTCACTTGTAGCTATTTAAAATGGGATTACTTCCTTGAATTCTTTTCAGATTGCTCACTGCTGACATATAAAATTGCTACTAATTTTTGTATGTAGATTTGTATCCTGCAACTTTACTACATTTATCAATTCTATTAGTTTTCTGGTGGAGATTTTAGGTTTTCCAAATATATTATATCATCTGCAAACAAGGATGATTTTATTTATTCATTTCCAATTTGGATTCCTTTTATTTGCTTATCTTTTCTAATTGCTATAACTAGAACTTCCAGTACTAAATTAAATAGTAGTGGTAAAAGTGTTTTCCATTCTTGTCTTGTTTTGGATTTCAGAGGAAAGGTTTTCAGTTATTTTCCGTTGTGGGTCTATCGTATATGGCTTTTGTTATATTGAGGTATGTTCCTTCTATCCCTTATTTTTTGAAGTTTTAACCAAGAAGGGATATTGAATTTTATCAAATGCATTGGGACCTAAACTAAAGAGCTTCTGCACAGTAAAATAATCAACAGAGGAAACAGAAAACCTACAGAATCGGAGAAAATTTTTGCAAACTACACAGCTTACAAAGGTCTAATATTAAGCATCTATAAGGAACTTAAACAAATGTACAAGAAAAAAAAAAAAACTCCATTGAAAAGTAGGCAAAGCACATGAACAGATGCTCAAAGAAGATTTATGGACAAAAAAAAGAAAATGCTGTACAGAAAATGGAAGGGAGGTACACAAACAGCCAGATTGGTTATAGCTTGGTGTGCTTGGTGTTTTATTTGACCATGGTTTGACCATGGTTTGAAAAGTTAGACACCTTGGATTGGCCAAAACTTGGTGATTGGCACAAAAGTAGACTACAGTCTATATAGAAGTCTGTTCAGATTTTATCTCACTATGTAAAGAAAAACCTTTAGGCTAAAGTTACAATATGTGTGGAGGCAGCTTTAGGCTAAACTTGATTTAACAATTCCCCCAGTTTGGTCATCCTCTCAATTTTGAGAGATAGACCAAAACTTTAATAATTGATGTCACTATCACCATCGTAAATGCACTCATTTGGTCTTGAAATCCATTGGGAAGTAGCAGAACAATGTTTTTTGGTAATGTGGGAACAATTACTTCAGGTTATTGTTACTGTTTCTTTTCATAGGGGTTGGAGCAAAGAGTACTTCCTTATTCAGGAATGTCCTGCTTACAGGAGAAAAAACAAATCTGGTCTGGTCTAGGATCTATGTGCTTCCTTAATGTCTTAGTTTGATTATGTCACATTCAGCACAAGTGACTTAAATTTAGTTTGGTCTGGTTTGTCGGGGCCTAGTGCATGAGTTCAGTCCAAAAACAATGACCTCTCATAACTTTGTTTAAAAATTTCCCCGTTTTGGCCAGGCTCTCACTTAGGTGAAAGCATGACTAAAGCTTAGGACTTTAGCGCCATTCTCAGTTACCATTATTTTGGGTTTCCAACCTCCGCACGCCATTCATAGGTTACAGTGTCCTCATGGTCACACATTTCTTTCACCTCTTCCCATTCCAGTTGAAAAGAGACCAGAGACCATTGGACAATTCTGTAGATGGCTGCATGACAAAATTTAAAACTTTTAAAAGAATACAGTGCAACAGGGTGATTATTATTATTACTATCAGGAAGATAATACCAAGAGTTTGGAGTATGCTGCTTAGCCAGCGTCCCCACAAACCAAACCAACTAAAATAAAATAGATCAAAGAACGCACTAGATGACAGTCTACTCACTTAAAGAAGTCTCTTTGTTAATTCCTACAACTGAATATCTATAATACCTGATGTGATGTATTTCTCCATGGGCAGCAAGTACCAGCTGCTGCACAGATACTTCTCTGTTTAGTCAGTAGGTAATGCAGAGCAATTATATTATTTCACCTAACTTCCACAAGAAATTTAAAGTCTTTTGTGTAACAATAGTCTTTATAGTAGAATCTACAATACAGTCTATTATGAGGGATAAATTTCTAATTACTGCTTTATTTACTCCAAACAATGAGAAAAAGGACCTAACACATGATTTCCTTCTAGAAGAGTTTAGATCTTCTGGCAATATTCTCTTTAACCCATGATGTGTGTTAGGAGGAGTGAACCAATGTTCTGTTTCTGACTGATTATGAGGCAACATATATACCATTAAAATTTCTCACCTATGTTGGGCCTTTATCTTCCATCTATCAAGGCATCTATCATCTTCCATCTATCAAGGCATCTATCATCTTCCATCTATCAAGGCATCCTTATCCATGTAGAAGGCTGGCTTCAAAACCTTTTAAAAATAAAAGTATATTCCATGAGTGCACACAGCAGATGACCTTTTCACTTCTATTGTTCATAGAGGCATAAACAAGGTAAAAAAATCAAAGATAAGAGTCTCCTTATAGTAGAGAAGTTTTGATCTGTGATTTTGGATAAAAATGCTGTCCACATCAAGGATGCAGTCTCGTTTTGGGGATAAAGTTCCCCGGCTAGCTTTATCTTAAGGTTCCTTATGGGTGTACAGTTCCAAGAGTGTAGAGGGATCCTTCTTATTTGTGAGATTATGAACCCAAAGTTCAAACTTGAAGTTTTGTTGTTGCAGTGTGGAAGGCAAGGCAGACTTTCTCTGATGTTCTTGGAAGATCCAATCTTCCAGTTCTGGACTGTGAAGCAGCTGATTGTCCTCAGTCAGTAAATCATGAAAAGTTTTCTTTACCTGGTGAAAATACACTATGGCCTAATGAGCTACTTTAATAATATCAGTCCTGTCGCATGGGGAAGCTTTTATAAAACCAGAAAACATTCATTTAAAATGATAATTGAATGAAATCCCTCTATAAATGTTTAAATGGCCCATCAGCTAGTGGAATTTACCTGAGGTTCTTATTGTCTTCCCAGGAATATGGGTTTGACAATGCAAACATTAGCCATAAACTATTTTAGCAATTTAGAAGCACCATGAGAAAATATACATACTTAATTTGGATAACTTTTAATAGCAAATGCATTAAGGACTCAGGAAGGACAAGGTGGTCTTCCTGGTTCTCCATGAATCCCTGCTTAATGTTAGACTAATGTCCCCTTGAATACCAGTTGTTTCTCCAATTTAGAGGCATAGCGTTGATAGCTGATGGGTTATGATAGGTAGTTTGACGTAGACCATAGAATTCATTTAAATTGTAAATCTAAAAATTTCAATATTGGCTGATTCAGCATGAAAATCTGGAAAAGTATCTTCCTAGTATTCAATTAATTTTTGTTCTGCTCAGGTTAGCAGTTTTATACACCCTGTATACAGAATTGCTTCTCTCAACTTCAGTAGTTTTCAACTCTTATTAACTCTCATTTCTAGTGAAAAGTCTAGAAAGTTACTTTTGAAGTGTATATGTCAGTATTTGTAGACAAAACTATGTTATAATTTTAGAAAAGTAGTCTTTTAAATTATTTGTTAATAGGTCTAAATATATTTAGCTTTTCTATACCATATAAAAATAACATGTCAAGATATATAGACTTAAACTCATGTTTAATAATTAATATTTTAGTATCTTAACTTAGAGATGACTTAGGCATTTCATGATTATTTATTACGTTATTTAACATAACATGACTCTATGATTTTGAATTGCTGAAAATAATTTTGAAACCATGACACACATAGCTTTCTTAATATCTTTTCCCAGTAATCCTAGTCACAAATAGTCACGCAGCACCCAGGAGGACTGTGAAGGTCAGGATCTTTCTCAGTTCATGAGGGCAGAAGACAGAGCTTTGAAGACTCTACCTGGAGGACCCAACTGCTCCCAAAATAGCCAGGAGGCAAAACAGAGAAGGCAGAGGAAGAAGAGGCCATATTGAGCTTGATTCTGGCCTGTAGTCTTTGGTTTAGGCACTAAGAACATGTCTCCAGACCTCATCATGGTCACCGATCTAGAACCTTGAATCCGGATACTCTAAACAAAAGATATAATCTCAGTCAAATCAAGCATGTGTCTAATTATATTTAACTGATAATTTTGAAACCATTTCTATTTGAAACAATTTCTAAACTAGCTTCATTTACCAAATATCACATACACACATACAGACAAACAAACATATAGAAGCAGATCTGACAGCTCCCATAAAGGATTTTCATTTGCTGCCTTTTAAATAGTTTTTCTTTTCCCCTTTCAGTCTACCAATCTTCCAATTACTGATTTCATTGCCCTAAGCAATTGCTAACTAGGCAATTTGCATTTCCTAAAGGAACAACTCTTAGATAGAACAAAAAAATGTATATATTTCATGAGCACAGAACTAAAATATTAGGTCTAAATACTATATCCTTATTCTATCATCATTTACTCAAACCAAGGAGGAAAAAACTGCTGAAATAAAAGTTTACTTAAAACAAGATGGCCAGAAAAGCACCTTAAACAAGAAATATGACTTATTATGTAAATTTAAAAGAACAATAAGCATTTCTAATATACACAGGTGGATATCCTTAAAAATGGAGATTCTCTTTACATGTGATCTTTTTTTATATAAAAGATGGTCAATATAGCCAATTTAATTTCAGAAAGGTGCATTTTAGTTCAAGAGTGTTCTTTTTAACTTAGTTACTATTTCTAGGCTAAAATTGCTAAATTCAGGGTAATGGGTGGAGCCCATTAAGGAATGGGCAAAAAAGCATTGTATGCCAAGACTCAGCATGGATAGATCTGAAAAACAAGCAAGGCTCTTTTACCTGAGAGCCTATCTTTTATAAACACCTGATCTAAGATAGCTTTCTACTTTTTGGGTGGGATAGTAACTAAACTAAAAGGTTAGCAGATTTAATTTTCTTTTAATCAGTTAGTCACTTAAGCTTTTTACCTGCTTTACATAGTCTGCAAATAAAAATATTGGAATATTTTTAGAAGCTTCTTCAGTGTTGTTAATTTAGAATGTTCTACTCTAACTCTAATCTTTAGTAAGATTTTGTAATTTCTGTATGACTTTGGTGCTTCCAGGGCCTAATATTTATGCATGTATAAGCCAGAAGGAGCTCAGTTCATCACAAATTAAGGATCCCATTTTACTTCAATGTTGGTTTTAGCTCTTAGGTTCCCTTGATCAGTTTAGCCAATGGTTTGTTTTCTATACCTAAGTCTGTAAGAAAAATAAAACAAAGAGGGTAGAATACAAAAATTCTTGCAAATTCCCAAAAGCCAAATTTTATATCCTTTGCAATATTGCCATTTATTACTGGTTCTTTCTGACCTAGTCAGATGTAATAGGTCTCTAATTTTTTCCAAGTCAGTAAATTATCAGATCCAATCCAATCCTGTACCAATTACAGTTTTAGTCATGACTTCCAAACCCAATTTGGATAAGAAATGTTCAGAGAGCTCAAAACCCAAATCTGTGGAGCTTCAGAATCCTAGAGAGAACTTACCACAGTCCCTAGCTGCTCCTAGACAGCAATGGGCACAGTGGGTCCAGCAGGTACCTGACTTGTTCCCTCAGCACTCCTGGGAGTCGCTGGAAGCTCTACTTCAGATCTCATTTCTAATCTCATCTTTTTTTAAAAAGAGACAAATTAAATTTAAATGAGTTTAGTTGAGCAAATAATAATTCATACATTCATTAATATTGAGCTAGAGTTGTCTCAGAGACTTTAGTTGAGTCACATGGTGGAAGATTTATGGACAGAAAAATGAAAGTGTCAAACGGAAAGTGGCAATGAGGCACAGAAACAGCTGGATTGGTTAAAGCTTAGTGTATGCCTTATTTGAACAAGGTTTGAACAGTTGGCCACCTTTGATTGCCCAAACCTTGGTGATTGGCCCAAGAATAGACTATAGTCTGTATAGAACTCCTTTTAGGATATTGTTCATGATGTACAGAGAAAACTTTAGGCCAAACGTAAAATATGTGAGTCCACAGCTTTAGGCTAAACTTGATTTAACAATACTTATTGGTTTCTACAGAAGAATCTAGAACTATATCTGTAAGAAACAATTATCAGGTTTCAAGAAAGACAAGATATGACTTAGGTAAAAAAATAATGTGTGGTATGTTGCTTTTAATATGTATTTTTATTATATATGTATATATGTTTGTGTGAATTTTTATAAATAATTTCTCAAGTATTTTTAGACAAAAATTATCATAAAAATTCCCATTTTATTGAGCTAAAATCTTTGAAATTAACATTGAATAACTTTTTCATAGCTAATCAGAAAAGTCTGTTGTGCCTGTCGTAGGAAAGTTAAAACTTTTTCTCTGAAGGTTGAGTGTAAGTCTGTTGAAATGAATTGCAAAAAGACAAATTAAGTGGAAAAAAAGATATATAAATTTATTAATGTGTACATGAACATGAGAGTCCCATAAATATGAGATTCAAAGGAAAGTCAGATGACTGAAGGGTTTATATTGTACAGAAGGGAAGAGAGGTGTGGAAGATGAAGACAGGCTAGGGACAGGGGAGATGAAGAAAGGAGGGATGAGAAAATGCTGCCTTGTTATGTGGATAAAATCTCCCAGGTAATCTTCAAGATGCCCTGAGCGGGGGAAAAAAAAAAAGATGGTAGCCGGTAGTAAAACTTTCTTTGTCATACCTTTACAAGTGTCAGACTTTCAGTCTCTGTTTGCTGTGAGTTAATCTTTCCTAGATCCACATAAGGCAGATGTGGGAAACTCAGAGAAAGCCTATTGTATCTGCTATTTACCTTACTAATGTAAATTTTCTCCACAGATGCATATCTTCCTTACAAATGAAAGCTTTTCAGAGCTGTTCTTGTGGTCTGCAGCTCCTCTAAATTCCCATATCAAAATATGCCAAGGAAGTATATTCTGGGGTGAAATATCCTGATCTCCATTATTATCTTCAAAATCTATTCTAAATCTGATACTCTCCCATCATCATCTCTCACCTTGATCATTCCAACTATGTCCTGCTTGTAGAGGACTAGGTGCTCGCAAATGAGACGTTCAATAAGTCCTGCTCTTGCAAACCAAGCAGGGCGTTCCTTCCCTGTAAACAGGGAGGACAAAGGAGCCAGCTGCAAACAGCAGACCCTGGGGGCTTGTTTATGTGTAAACATCTTGAAAATCCAGAAAGTCAGGGAAAGGTCAGAAAAACAACAATGTGTCTTGTGACTTGGCAACATTCCACAAACGACTGTATAAAATAAAGCAGAGCCCGCCATTCGAGGAGGCCGCCATGTTTGTCTTGTGTTGTCTTGTGTGTTCATTCCTTTGTTTAGGAAACATGCGGACCCCAACACCTGCTAAAACAGTTATCACTCACAGACTATTATCCAAAATGAACATTTTAAATGTAAATCTGATTTATGACAACCTTCTCATTCTTAGCAGGCTTCGTGTGTCGCATATAATCTGGTTTCTGCCTACATATCCAAATTCACCTCCTAGGATTTTCCTCCAGCTTTCAAACTGGCTTCTTTGCCTTGAACACACAAGCATATTGCTTGGGAGTAGAGAACGTTAAAGGTTTTTCTTTTTGCCAAAGTCATTTTCACTGGGATAGCTACGTGACTATTTCCCTTATTCAATCGTGGTCTTTGTTCTAATATTATTTATTCTGAGAAAACAACATTAAGCAGACTCCTTGTCATTTTCCAGTCCCTCACTATAGTTTTTCTTTGGCTTTGTTTTATTTCATTAACAGTACATGTTCCTGCTTCATTTACATAGCTAAGTTTGTCAATATACCTACCTTTTGTAGTTTTTCTTAGTTGCCTTTCTTGTCCAGTGGAACACCAATATCAAGAAAATGGGAAGTTTATCTCTTCTGTTTATTGTTATATCTCCAGTTCCTAGAATGAAACTTGATACACAGTCACTACTCAGTTTGTATTTCTTGGATGAATAAGAAAATAAGTACAAATTGTAAATGTCTACTCAAACATCAAACAGATATCAGAGATACACATTACAACTCCATCATAATGATTAGAAGTTACCCTAAAACTGGTGCCATTTATATTCAGGACAGTAACCCAATGGTCATATTCATAAAGTGTGATAATATATGGAACTTATTTTAGATAGAATAAAAATAGAAATATGAATAACATGCTTTCTAGCATTTATATATAGTGCTACTGTTAGATTATTCATTATTTCCTAACTCCTAGTTTTATATACTGTTTGCTTTTGATACTACACCTTCTGTTTGCACACAGCATGCACCCTTGGGGTTCACCTTACATGCAGTGTTTTGTCTGAAGAGCTGAGGTTGTGGAAAAACATTCAACTTTTCTCTCCTCTGATAAGCTGTATATTCCCTGTAACCTCTGTGATCCTCATTCATCAATGAACAGATAGATCTGAAGCACTGCAGGATTCAGTGCTACAGCATTGGAGCAGAGAAAACATTACCTGCATTTCCAAAAAAGGACCACTTTGTTAAGGAGTGCTTTAGGGAAATAAAAAGCATGCCCCAAACTATCAACAGGTTTGTAGTATTAATGACCTAATAAAATACTTTTTAAACATAACATTCCCTATTTTGAATCATAACTATATCTTTTAAAAAATCAACAGTAAAGGAAGTATAATTTAGTGCCATTTTAAATTTATTTATTGAGTGCTTGCTGGAGGCATTGTTCTATATGCTATATATTCTGGTCTTATATTGGATTAGTTAAAAATGTGAATTGTCATTTTTACATATTTCTGTTATCTTAAGTATCTCCAAACAAAATTGGTATGGATAAATTTTATATTATGATTCATTAGATATATTTTTTAGTTTGATAATAGGTACTTTTTCTTATGTTTGATATCATGCTATAACTATATTATTAAAAATAGGGAAATCAATATTTAGATGACATGGTAATTTAATTTATTTAAAATGTACTAACTAAAGACTTAAAATAGTGAAGATACTACGCTAGTTGTATAAGATAAAATAAAAAGCATGAAACAAAAGTCCTCTCATGAAGTTTGCAGTTTATAAGAATGATAGATATTGATTAAATAAATAATCCATAATGAGAGAAATCTAAATAAAAATAAATGCAATGAGGAAGCTTGCAAAGTACTACAAATACATTAATCGGCATCTTGTCTTAAATTGCAGCATATGGAATGAATTGTGAATGACACAAGTGTTTTAAAATATGAAGGCAAACTAGAAATTAATTACATGAAAAAATTGAGGGAGATGGACACCGTTTCAGGTACTGGAGACAGCACTTGGAAAGCCTAAGATTTGGAATAAGTGTTGACATTTAAAAAGTTCAAATATTGTTCTTATTACATTATTAATGGAACATAGAGTGTTCCATAGAGAGAGGCATGGAGTGAACTGGAATGGGGCTGGAGTGACAGGCACATGCTGAGATGTGGAAGATTATACTACTCAGGCTAATCTTATTGAGAGCCCTTGTTAAGTACTCTGGTGTTTTTATCTTAAAGACGCAGAAAGACATTAAAAGACTTCTAGGAGAAAAATGACATAATCATTTCTAAAAGATCATTTTGGACCTAATGTGAAAACGACTGAGTAGAAAATTGTTAATATAGTGAGGGCATTTAAAAGGCTATTTCAGTAGTTTAGACAATCAATAACCTCACAAATTTTATGTAGTAAAATTATTAAAACTCAGAAATGAAGAAGGCACAGAGAATGTGTGTGTCTATAGTCCTATTTTGACTTAACATTAGACAGAAGAAGGAAAATATGTCAGGACTGATCAATAAAGTAAAACCATTGAAAAAATCATGAGACTTTCAGATCATTTAGTGAGAATGAAAGACTTGCAATCTTTTTAAGAGTCAAAATGATGGATACAATTTCATAGATCTCTTTCATATATTTCACTAATAAAATGGAGACACTAAGTTCTAATAATTTCACAAGAATATTGGATTTCTAGATCAACTTTATATTACTAAATTATGACAGGCATTTATAGCCACAATGTAATGAATACTTTGGAATCTAGAATCAAGGAACTGTCAAAAAAATTGATTGATTAATTCTTTTTTTTTTTTTTTTTTTTTTTTTTTTTTTGAGATGGAGTATCACTCTGTCATCCAGGCTGGAGTGCAGTGGCATGATCGTGATTCCCTGCGGTCTCCACCTCCAGTGTTGAGGAAGTTCTCCTGCCTCAGCCCAGCGGGTAGCTGGGATTACAGGTGGACACCACCATGCCTGGCTAATTTTTGTAATTTTAGTAGAGATTGGGTTTCACCATATTGTCCAGGCTGGCCTTGGACTTCTGACCTCAGGTGATCTGCCCACCTCGACCTCCCAAACTGCTGGGATTACAGGTGTAAGCAACCATGTCTGCTTGATTGATTCTTTTACTGTAAAATGAAAAGTCTCAGTAGTGTTTAAATAATCATTTTTGTTGAATGATACCTATAATAGAAAACTAAACCTAATGCCAAAATAATTAAAAAGTATTTTCAATGAGAAAAATAACTGATTAATGATGTTTTGACAATAGGCTACAAAAAATGGAATATATATTAAAGAGTGGTACACTGTATTTTGGAACAATTATGAAAATATTTTTATACATATAATAATATTCTGCTGAGAAAAGTATATCTAGCTACCTTTAATTATCAGCAGAAAAAGTAATTGTAAAACTTCATAGCTCATAATATGGTCATTCTAAAGCAAAATATTAAGAGATGAGAAACATATAAATTGAAAGAAACCAAAATATTTAAATTCATCAGGGTTTACACACATTATGAAAAAGTGTTTGAAAAATACTTGTTCTGAACAAGATAGACATTCTAATTATAAAATATGTAAATAGCAATGAGCAAAAATTATCGTTCTCCACAGCCCATTTCTAAAATGTATCTATTGAATGTCAAGATCAATGAGGCACACTGTCTGCACCTAATACACAACTGCGTGAATTCAGATTTTGCACTACATGTACAAAGAAAGTAAAGGTAAGTTGTTGATTTCTAACAAGGTTTTCTTTTAAAAGAAAATTGGCCAGCTGTGCAGAGTGTTTGATAATTTATCACAACAGATAGAAACATACTAAACACATAACTAGGCAAACAAGAAATGTAATTACATTGTGAATGAATATAAGTTAAGTAGCAGAATATATCAGAATCCATATGTTGTAAAACTTAGAATCAGAAATTGTTTTGTCCTTTTTCCTTTTGTTCTATTTCATGGCAAGTGCTCATTCTGGAAAATAACTACTTAGAGAGAATTTAAGGACTTGCTATTTAATGTTTACGGTTCTGTGTAAGAATGTCTATTGACTCCACTCTTTCCTTATCTTTCCCAATTAAAGGAGCATTTTATTTCACCTGCTGTCAAAAGCTATTCCCAAGAACAGGCCCTGACAATTCTCAAAAGTACCCTCTGCATCATCATTTGTTGCTCCATTTCTATTGATTCTTCAGTAAAAGCTACTATCAACTGTTAGCTAGATTGCTACAAGAGTTTCCGAGTTTTGTTTCTCTATAACCCAATTTCCATTTAGCATCGATAATTAAATTTTACGAGGTTATATTGAGATATAACACTCTATGTTGCACAAATATTAAGAATAAAGCTGTCATTTGGTCAATATATAGAAAGAACATGGATAGCCACCCAAAGGGCTTTCATTAGTCATATCCTTGTCCAGCACTCCCGGAAGTAACCACAGCACTGACTTCTATCACCATATGTAAATATTCCCTGTTCTTAAAATCTATATAAATAGAATTACGTGTCACATGTCCCTTTTGCATTTTGTTTCATTTGCCCAATATTAGGTATATAAAGTCTACCAATGTTTTGTGTAGTTTTTAGTTTTCATTGCAATATATTCTTCCAATAAATATGCCACAATTAATTTATCTGTTCCATTGTAAATGAACATTTGAGTTTTTTCCAGTTCAGGACTATTATGAGTAAAGATGCTATGATCATTCTTTAACATATGTGTTGGTGACTTGAAAGTCACTCATTTTGTGGAATTCATATCTAGGAGTAGAATTGCTAAACGACAGAATAGGGATAGGTTTGACTTTAGTGGATAACACGACACACTTTTCCAAAATTGCCCATTTATAAGAGAGTTCTGATTGCTTTGCACTTTTACCAGTGCTTTGATATATCTAACGATATTATTTTTGCATATTTTATTAATTTCAGTGATTAAATTCAATGATTTGTACCTTATTGTGGTTTTATTTACACACTATAATAACTCAATGTTGAACACCTTTTCGTAGCCTTATTGGCTATTTGTAAAAATGTTACTCTGAAGTGATTTGAGATTTTTTCCATTTTTTTCTGTCTTCTTATCGATCAGTAGATACTCTTTATGTATTCTGAATAGAATTAATTTGTTGATGTAGACAGAAAATATATACACATAAATATATCTATATACATATATGTATGACAAATACATACATCTGTATATTAATATATTTGGCAAATATGTGTTTTCAGTGTATATCTTGATTTATCATTCTTATTTTTTTAATAAAACAATTTCATTCAAAAATTCAATTTTTATAGTTAATTGAAAACATAATTTATATCCTAATATTTTCTTTTTTCTTCTAGGAATTTATTATCTTTTGAATGTTGGGCTATGAAGCTTTTTGATTAAATTTGAGGTTTTAGTGTGGAGCTTATGATTCATTCTTTTTCCATTAGATAATTATTTGAACTAGCTTCATTATTTAAAATAAAATCAAAATTTTCCCATTGAGATAAAAATGCTTTTTAAAATTAATCATGTGACCCATAGAACTGTGAGTCTGTTTCCAGACTATGTATTATGTTTCAGTGGTCTCTCTGTTTATCCTTGTGTATGCATTTTACTTGTCTAGGACATCAAGTAAAACACTTAAAAGTGCTAATATTCACTTTGGGAGGCCGAGACGGGCGGATCACGAGGTCAGGAGATCGAGATCATCCTGGCTAACACAGTGCAACCCCGTCTCTACGAAAAATACAAAAAACTAGCCGGGCGAGGTGGCGGGCCTTTGTAGTCCCAGCTACTCCGGAGGCTGAGGCAGGAGAATGGCGTAAACCCGGGAGGCAGAGCTTGCAGTGAGCTGAGATCTGGCCACTGCACTCCAGCCTGGGCCACAGAGCGAGACTCCGTCTCAAAAAAAAAAAAAAAAAAAAAAAAAAAAAAAGTGCTAATATTACAATCTTTTCTACTTCTGAATATATTAAATATGATATTAACTGAAAGATTTTCTAAGATACACTTTAAGAAATTCTAGAGTCTCTCCTCTATTTCTAATTAACTGAACATTTTATTTTTTTAAGAGAAAAGGGTATTGGATGTTATCAAATGTTTTCTTGTGGTATCAATTAAGATAATCATATAGTTTACCTTATTTAAATGTTAATGAACAAAATTACATTAAGTGATTTTCAAACATTAATGCAAACTTGCATTGCCAAAATAAAACCCACAATATTACTAATTTATTTAAATTTCTAGATTTACTTTGTACATGTTTGTTTAGAATTTTTGTATCTGTTATTCCCTTCTTATGACTTGGTCCAGTGGTGCTGTGCTTATGCTGACCTCGTAAAATGAGTCAGATACTATTTTCTAGTGTTTGACAGATTTGATTTTTTGTTTAATATTGGATAAAATGTACTAGTAAAACTACCAGGATAAAGATATTTCTTTCTTATTTTTATTTTTTAATTGAAAAAACAATTTTATAGATTTATGGGATAGAATGCTATGTTTTGTGTATATTTATATCACTGAATAATTATATCAATCAGATTAACATATCCAGCACCTCCCATACTTAATCTATTTTTGTGATGAGAACATTTAAAACTTAATCTTTTGGCAATTTTGAGGTATACTGTGGATTATTATTAATTATAGTCAATATTCTGTGCAATAAATCACTAAAACTTAATCTTCCTGTCTAGCTGAAATTTTTTACCCCTCGATCAAAATCTCTCACTTTCCTATTCACGCTTCTCCCTCAGTCTTGGGTAACCACAATTCTAGTCTCCACTTTTATGAGTTCAACTTTTTTAGATTCCCCATATAAGTAAGATCATGCAGTATCTGTTTCTTTGCCTGGCTTATTTCATGTTATATAATGTCCTCCAAGTTCATCCATGTTGCAAATTACAGAATTTCCTTTTCTTTCAAAGCTGAATTGTATAGTTCAGTGTTATGTGTGTGTGTGTGCACGTGCGCGTGTGTGTGTGTGTGTGTGTTGATAGGTTGATGCCACATCTTGGCTATTGTAAATAGTTCTGCAATGTACATGGAAGTGCAGCTATCATTTTTACATACTGATATCAAATCCTTTGACTCTATATCCCAAAGTGGGATTCCTAGTTCATATGGTAGCTCTATTTTTAATTGTTTGAGAAACGTTTATACTATTTTCCATAATTGATGTACTAATTAGCATTCTCATCAACTGTGTACAAGGCATCCCCTTTCTCCACATCTTTGCCAACATTTATCATTTTTTAAAATAAAAGCAATTCTAACATGTGTGAGGTGATAGGTTTTAATATAAATTAATTTAAATGTTTTAATTTACATTTTCCTAATGATTAGTGGTTTTGAACATCTTTTCAGGTATCTGTTGCACATTTGCATGTCTTCTTTTGAGAAAAGTCTGTTGAATATCTTTGCCTATGTTTTATTAGGTTATTTTACTTCTACAGAATTGAGTTGATTATGCATTTTGGAAATTAGCCCCGATCAGATATATTATTTGTGAATATTGTCTCCCAATTCCTGAGTTTTCTCTTCACTCTATTATTGTTTCCTTTGCTCTGCTAAAGGTTTTTTAGTTTGATGTAATCCTATTTGGTTTTTTTCATTTTCGTTTTCTGTAATTTCAGGATCATATTAAAGAAATACTTTCCCAGACCAGTATTGTGGAGATTTACCCTGGGTTTTCTTGTAGTAATTTTATACTCTGAGGTCCTATACTAATTCTTAATGCATTTTGAGTGGATTTTTGTACATGCTTTGAGATAAGAGTTCCTCTAGGATTTTTATGGTATTAGGTCTAACATTTAAGTCTCTAATCCAAAACCTAGGTAGTACCATTCAGGACATAGGCATGGGCAAAGACTTCATGTCTAAAACACCAAAAGCAACAGCAGCAAAAGCCAAAATTGACAAATGGGATATCATTAAACTAAAGAGCTTCTGCACAGCAAAAGAAACTACCATCAGAGTGAACAGGCAACCTACAGAATGGGAGAAAATTGTTGCAATCTACTCATCTGACAAAGGGCTAATATCCAGAACCTACAAAGAACTCAAACAAATTTACAAGAAAAAAACAAACAACCCCATCAAAAAGTGGGCAAAGGATATGAACAGACAGTTCTCAAAAGAAGACATTCATACAGCCAACAGACACATGAAAAAATGCTCATCATCACTGGCCATCAGAGAAATGCAAATCAAAACCACAATGAGATACCATCTCACACCAGTTAGAATGGCGATCATTCAAAAGTCAGGAAACAACAGGTGCTGGAGAGGATGTGGAGAAATAGGAACACTTTTACACTGTTGGTGGGATTGTAAACTAGTTCAACCATTATGGAAAATAGTATGGTGATTCCTCAAGGATCTAGAACTAGAAGTACCATATGACCCAGCCATCCCATTACTGGGTATATACCCAAAGGATTATAAATTATGCTGCTATAAAGACACATGCACACGTATGTTTATTGCAGCACTATTCACAATAGCAAAGACTTGGAATCAACCCAAATGTCCATCAGTGACAGATTGGATCAAGAAAATGTGGCACATATACACCATGGAATACTATGCAGCCATAAAAAAGGATGAGTTTGTGTCCTTTGTAGGGACATGGATGCAGCTGGAAACCATCATTCTTAGCAAACTATCACAAGAACAGAAAACCAAACACCGCATGTTCTCACTCATAGGTGGGAACTGAACAATGAGATCACTTGGACTCGGGAAGGGGAACATCACACACCGGGGCCTATCATGGGGAGGGGGAAGGGGGGAGGGGGGAGGAATTGCATTGGGAGTTATACCTGATGTAAATGACGAGTTGATGGGTGCAGCACACCAACATGGCACAAGTATACATATGTAACAAACCTGCACGTTATGCACATGTACCCTACAACTTAAAGTATAATAATAAATTTAAAAAAAAAGAAAAAAAAAAAAGAGTTCTATTGGTTAATGTTCTATTGGTTAATGTGTCCCCCTATTTTTATGCCAGCATCGTGTTGTTTCTTTTACTGTAGCTTTGTAATAGATTTTGAAATCAGGTAGTGTGGATGCCTTCAGCTTTATTCTTCCTGTTCATTATTTATTTGGCTATTCAAAGAGCTTTCCCCTGTGTTTTCTTGTAGTAACTTTATATTTTGAGGTCTTATGCTAATTCTTAATAAATTTTGAGTAGATTTTTGCATATGCTTTGAGATAAGCATTCCATTGGTTAATGTTTGGTTGGTTAATGTGTCTTATTTTTATGCCAGTATCATGCTGTTTCTTTCACTATAGATTTGTAATAGATTTTGAAATCAGATAGTGTGATGCCTTCAGCTTTATTCTTTTAGTTCATTATTTCTTTGGCTCTTCATGGTGTTTTGTGGATCTATACGAATTTTAGGAGCATATTTTCTATTTTTTGAAAAATTACATTGGGATTTTTGTAGTGGTTACATTGACTTTGTAGGTCACTTTGGGTTTTATGGAAGTTTTAACAGTATTAATTCTTCTAGTATGTGAAAACAGGATATCATTACACTTGTTTACATGTTCTTCATTTTTTATCAATATTGTACAGTTTTCAGTATAAAAGTCTTTCAGCTCCTTGATTAAATTTATTTTTAAATATTTTGATGCTATTATAAATGGGATTAATTTCTCAGTTTTTTTTCTGAGAGTTTATTCTCAGTGTAAAGTAACACTACTGATTTTTGTGTGTTGACTTTGTGTTGGAAATAGTTAAGAATGAGCAACCTTGTTTTGTTCCTAATCATAGAGGAAAAGCTTTCAAGTTTTCACCTTTGAGTATGATGTTAGTTGTGGGTTTTTTAATATATGTCCTTCATTGTGTTGAGGTACATTTCTCCTAAGCCTAATGTGTTTAGTCGTTTTTTTCATGAAAAGAGATTAAAGTTTGTTAAAGTATTTTTCTACATCTTTTGAGAAGATCATCTACTTTTTGTTTTTCATTCTCTTAATGTGGTTTATCACATTTTTTGGTTTATATATGTGAAATCTTTCTTGCAGTCCAGGGCTAAATCCCCGTTGATCATAGTAAATGATATTTTCAGTGCGCTGTTAAATTTAATTTGCTAGTATTTTATTAAGCATTTTTGTATCTATGTTTATTAGGAATATTGGCCAGATTTTCTTTTTTTAGAGGGCTTTTTTGACTTTTGTATCTTGGTAATGCTTGCATTGTAAAACTAGTTTGGAAGTATTTTCTCTTCTTTAATTTTTTAGAAGAGTTTGAGGATGATTGATATTAGTTCTCTAAATCTTTGCTACAATTCTGCTGTGAAGCCATCAGTTCCTGGGCTTTTCTTTGATAGGCGATTTTTAATTATTAATTTAATCTCCTTACTCAATAATGGTCTGTTTAGATTCTCTATTTCTTCATGATTTCATTTTAGTAGGTAAGTTTTTAGAAATTTATCCATTTCTTTCAGGTTATCCAATTTGTTTGTGTACATTGTTGTCTTTTATGATTCTTTATATTTCTGTAGCATCAATTGCAATAGCTCCTCTTTCATTTCCTATTTTACTTGAATCTTCTTTCTCTCTTTTTTCAGTCTGGTTAAAGACTTGTTGATTTCGATAATATTTTCAAAGAATTAACTATTTTTCTTTGGATCTGTTATATTGCCTTTCTAGTATTTATTTAGTTCTGTTTATTTTTTTTAATTATTATTTCTTTCTTTCTACTGATATTCAATTTGGTTTGTTCTTTTTCTAGTTTCTTGGAGTGTAGTGTTAGGTTATTTGAATTTTTTTTATATAGGCATTTATTGCTATAAACCTAGCTCTTAGAACTACTTTTGCTATATCCCTTAAGTTTTGACATGCTGTGTTTTTATTTTCATTTATCTCCAGATATTTTTCAATCCTCCTTTTAATTTTTTCTTCGACCTATTAGCTGCTCAACAGCACATTACTTTAAAACATTTGTGATTTTTCCAAAATTCTTCCTGCTATTGATGTTCAGATTTATTCCATTGTGATTAAAAAAGATATTTTATATGATTTCAACCTTCTTACATTTGTTGAGACTTGTTTTGTGGTCTAATATATAATTTATCCTAAAGAATGTTTCCTGTGCACTTAAGAATGTGCATTATGCTGCTGTTTGATTAAATGCTTTGTAAATGTCTGCTAGGTCCATTTGCACTGAAGTGTAGTTCAAGTCCAATGTCTTATTAATTATCTGTCTAGATAATTTGCCTATTGTTGGAAGTGGAGTATTTAAATCTCCTGTTATTGTATTGCAGTCTATCTCGCTCTTCAGGCCTATTAAGATTTGCTGTATATAGTCGGTTGCTCCAGTGTTGGATGTATATATGTTTAAAATGTTATATCCTCTTGATATATGCAACCCTTTATCATTATATAATGAGTTTATTTGTTACGTTTTAGTTTGTTACTAAAGTCCATTTTTATATAAGTATTTATGGGGGTTTTCCCTTATTTTCTTGATCAGTGTTAGAGTTTGTTAGTTTTATTTATTCTTCTAAAAACAACTAAAATTTTATTTTATTGACCTAAACTTGCTTTCTATTTTACTAATTTCAGTTCTTATTTTCATTTTTCCCTGTTTTTTACTTTCTTTGGCTTCCACTGGTTATATGTTGAAGATTTTTGAAAAAGTTTAGGTATTTGATTTTTATATGTTAAAAATTTTTATTTCTCTAATGTATTCATTAAAAATACACATTTTCTGGAGCTGGGCGCGGTGGCTCATGCCTGTAATCCCAGCACGTTGGGAGGCCAAGGCAAGTGGATCACAAGGTCAGGAGATCGAGACCATCCTGGCTAACATGGTGAAACCCATTCTCCACTAAAAATACAAAAAATTAGCCGGGCATGGTGGCGAGCGCCTGTAGTCCCAGCTACTCGGGAGGCTGAGGCAGGAGAATGGCATAAACTCGGGAGGTGGAGGTTGCAGTGAGCCGAGACAACTCCACTACACTCCAGCCTTGGCGACAGAGGGAGACTCTGCCCCAAAAAAAAAAAAAAAAAAAAAAAATGCATTTTCTGTAAGCACTACTTTAGTTTCATTCTGCTAGATTTTTAGGTCATACTTTAATTTTTATTCATTTCAATGTTTGCTTTTCTAATTGCTATTATTATTTTTATTTTTCTTCCTGAATGATTTACAACAATATTGCTTAATATTTAAATATTTGTGGATTCAAAAATTATATTTATGTCGTTAACATTTAGTTTATTTCAAACATAATCTGGCTATTTATTGTTTATTTAAACTGGTTTTATGGCTAACATATGAGTGACTATAGTAAATAGTGCTCTTTTGGATAATTTTGCATTTTTAAGGTGTAGGATTATGAAATGTCAGGATAATTTGGTTGATATGGTTACTGCACTCTTCATATACATACCTTTTTTTTGGTGGTGGCGGATTTGCTTGTTGTCTGTCAAAATCTTTAAGCCTATGGATTTGCTTTTAATTTTAGTTCTGCTTTTTTTCTGTGTATAAATTAAAACTATGTCATAGAAGTTTAAAATTTCCATTGGAATAGTCCTTTTTGCATTATAAATTTTTCTTTTGTCATTTAGTAATATATATTGCCTAAGAATCTGTTTTGATATTAATATGTTCACACCACTTACTTTGTTTTTTATTAGTGACTGTGTGGTATGTTCTTTTCAAAGAAGGAGAACGACTTTGGGTGACTCAACTCTTGAACCTGAAGCAATCACTGAAATGCTGAAAGCTGAAGACTGTGGACCAGTGGCACTCAGCAGTTGAAGCAATAAAGATTTCAGTTCGGAATATAAATTATCCGTTCCAAATATATCAAACTCGCACTAAAACTCTAAGATCCTAGAGCATCCTATCGAGATATTTGGATGAGGGGGATTTGGATAACTTTTCCATTTTTAATTGGTGTAAGTCTTATTTGGTATATATCTTCTTTGAAAATTGACATTTTATTAAGTAAATCTATCTATAGAGTTTTTAATGTATAGGTAACTAAATTTACTTTAAGTGAAAAATCTCTATACTCCAAAGAAATTTTTGAAAAGCAAAAGATAATAGAATTATTCTCACAATATCTTTATTTCCTATCAGGGAGTAAAAGGAAAAAATAAAAAATGCTGGGCTCTTACCCCTCTGTAAAGTGTGAAGAACTGGGAAGGGACTTTTTTCTTTTTCTTCCTTCCTTCCCTCCTTCCCTCCCTCCCTCCCTCCTTCCTTCCTTCCTCCTTTCCTGTCTTCCTGCCTGACTTCCTTTCTTTCTTCCTTCTTTCTTGTCTTCCTTCCTCCCTCCCTCCCTCCCTCCCTTCCTTCCTTCCTTCCTTCCTTCCTTCCTTCCTTCCTTCCTTCCTTCCTTCCTTCCTTCCTTCCTCCATTCCTTCCCTTTCTTTCTTCCTCCATTCCTTTCTTCCTTTTCTTTCTCTTTCCCTCCCTCCCTTCCTTCCTTCTTTCCTTCCTTCCTTCCTGCTTCCTTTCCTTCCTCCCTTCTTTTCTTCTTCTTCCTTTCATTCCTTCCTTTCTTGCCTATTTTCTTCATTTCCTCTTTCCATCCTTTCATCCTTTCCTCTTTTTGTTATTTCTTCATTCCCTTTGTTTTCTTGCTCTAAAATTATGAATGAAGACATTTAATATAAAGAAGTTTCTTTCAGACACTTTTGCTTTCCTCAAGAAACTAGAGACCATGGAACACAAGAAAATAGATATTTTTTTCTTCAGAAAAAATATATACTATATTTTATTTGTGATTTTGTACTTTAAATTTATTTGCTCATAGAGCATTACCCCATAATATAGATAAAATCCTTCAACCTGGCTATATAAAAATAATTATAAAAAATTTAATTTTGATATAAAATATTTTCCAAAATTGTATGAGTACATATTAATGAAGATTGAGATATGTTTTTCTATGTTATTTTCACTGCAATAATTGAAGAAACTTGCAGATTTATAGGTAATTAATTGTTATCTTAAGCAAGTGATAAAATAATTATGAATCTTATGTAAGTTCACAGTTGTACCAAAATTATTGTACTTTTTACGTATTCCAATGCCATTGATTAAAAATTATTTTCTAGTGTAATTGGTATAGAAACAGTGGGTAACTTCGGTGACTTTGAATCCATACTGGGCTTATAACATTTCACTTTTGTCACTTAAAGTGAAGAGGTTTATTCTTAGTAGATAACAACAGTCAGATATTTGACAAATATACAGTAATTTCTGAAGAAGAATGTTATTTTGAAAAGCAATACTATGATATTTTAAAACACAAAAGACTACAGTTTTTCTGAAGAACTTTTTGCAATTTATCAAAATGTGCTTATTGTTATTTCTACAACGCCTTATCAAGCAATTTATGTTTTGCATAGTTTTGTAGTGTTTAAAAATCTAGAAGCAGGAGATACTTTAAAAAACTGTTGAATACTTTGATAACAATTAATCATTACTGAATTTTAAGGCATTGTGTTTAATCTGAAAAAAATATCTGTACATTATACTAGCTTTTAAACATATGCACACTTACAGTAAGTATGCCTATGATTAACTAACTCTTGCTTTATTAAACTTTTCCTCAAACTTCTTTGTTAAATATAACACTTTTTATTCATTGAATTACTCTTAACAGTAATCAAAATCACACGAGGATACTAAGCAGTTGGTTTTATTTAATATTGTATATTAGGGAAATATCTTTTTCATTGGGAATCTGTAGACATTTTAAGCTGATAGTATTTTCTTTAGGAAGTAAAGACACATGTTTACATATACAGAAGCATGAATTTTAGTGTTCACGTGATTCCTGATATTGTTTCACAACTTATCCTTGAAGGAAATAATATTGTATCCACTTCTTAGAAATGTGCCTGATATTTAAGAAAAGCTCTTTTCCAGCATATTAGAGTCACATATTGGTGAAAAACTCGTATTTCAATTATGAAACACAGAATATTTACTCATCCATGAATTTATCTTTATATATAAATGTCACTTTTATAGTATTTGCTAAATATAACTGTCAAAAAACATACAGTTCAGTTCCAAGCTCCTGCCCTTCAAGAATCTACAGGAGTTGTAGGCAAGTAAAGAAAGACAGGCAGCCGGGTGCGGTGACTCACACCTGTAATCTCAGCACTTTGCCAGGTGTAGACAGGCGAATCACGAGGTCAGAAGTTCAAGACCAGCCTGGCCAACATGGTGAAAACCCATCTCTACTAAAAATAGAAAAATTAGTAAGGGGTGGTGACATCATGCGCCTGTAATCCCATCTACTCAGGAGGCTGAAGCAGGAGAATTGCTTGAACACAGGAGGCAGAAGTTGCAGTGAGCCAAAATGGTGCCACTGCACTCCAGCCTGGGTGACAGAGTGAGACTGCGTCTCAAAAAGAAAGAAGAAAAAAAAAGAAAGACAAGCCTCAGACAGCTCTCCTGGAAGGGAAAAGTAACAGACATGAGGTGGAAGTACGAAACAGTCATGTTCATTTCTGGAAGTTGACACATATTAAAAACTCACTAGCATTTAATAATTGAGTTTATAAAGTGTAAATATAATAAAGTGTGATAGGTATGATAGTCAAACAACACATTTAGTACAGTTAATACCTAAGATTAAGTTAAATATTATTAAAATGACTATTATTAATTAGTTATTATATCACCATTTGACAGTAATTAGCTCTTATAGTTCCACTTGATAAAGTAGATTCACATATCCAGGTTATTTCAAACACACTTAAATATTTTCAAATTACTGGATAAAATAGATATAAAAACTTAAGTTTAAATTAATTAAAATAAATAAAATTGCAAATTCAATTTTGCCACTGTTCCAGCCACACTTAGAGCTAGTCATATGGTTACATGGTTAGTAACTACCATGTAAGACAGTATAGGTTTAGAGAATATCCAGAGGAAAAAAATGTTTAAAAGAATACAGCTCCATGGCTTACTTTTGTAGAAATTATTTCCATCTCACACTAAATGACAACATAACTCTAACTTACTATCGTTAAGATAGCAGTACTCTCCAGATTGATCTACAGATTCAAGACATTTCTATCAATATTCCAGATGGCTTTTTGCAGAAATTGACAATTGCATACTAAATTTATGTGGAAATGCAGGGGACTCAGAATAGCAAAAGAATCTTAAAAAAGAGATATAAAATTGGAGAAATCACATCTCCTCATTTCAAACCCTAGTATAAAACTACATATTCAAGACAATCTAGTACTGACATAAGAATAGATATACAGATCAATAAGACAGAATTCGGAGTTCAGAATTAAGCCCTTACATTTATGGTTAATTGATTATCAATAAGCATGTTAAGACAATTCAATAGGAAAAAAATCGTCTTTTTAACATATGGTGCTGAGGCAAACAGATACATGCAAAGGAATAGTTTGACTTTTACCTTACACAATACATACACATTACTCAAACTATATCACAGATCCAAATATAAGAGATTAATTAAATTATAACACTCTTAGAAGAAAAGTTACAATAATTTTTTGTGACCTTGAGTTAGACACTGAATTCTTAAATAAGGCACCAGAAGCACAAGAGACAAAAGAGAAAATGAAATAGGTAGAATGAATTAGTTGATATAATAATAACAAATTTTGTGCTGTAAACAACACCATCACAAAAGTGAAAAAGCAACCAGCAGAATGGGAGAGAATATTTGCAAATCCTGTATTTGATACGGGACTTGTATTCAGAATATATAAAATACTCATAATTCAGTAATAAAAATAAGAAAAACATTGACAAATTATATGAACAGCCATTCATCCAAAGAAGGTAAACAAATGATCAACAACCCTTGAAAGAATTCTGAGCAATATTAGTCCATTAAAAAACCTAAATACAAATTATGGTGGGTAATCTTCACACTCATTAGAATAGCTAAATAATAATACATAAACTTTGAAAAAATTGCACTAAGTGGAAGAAGCTAGTCACAAAACACTACATATTGTATGATTCCATTTCATTTATATGAAATGTCCAGAACAGGTAGATTTTTAGAAACACAAAGTTAATAAGTGGTGGCTTAATAGGAATAGGGAATTTTGAGGGGTGGGAATGTAACAGATGTAAGTTTCCTTTTAGAGAGCACAAAATTATGTCAAATCGGATTGTGCTATCATTTTCAGAACTTGCAGACATACTACAATACATTGAATTAATTCTTTAAATCAGTGAACTGTATGGCATATGAATTGTATCTCGATAAAGCTGCTCAAAACAGTAAAAGCACAGAACTTGCACATAACATGGTTTTCTTTAAATCAGCATCTTACATAACCATAGCATATGCATTAAACCTAAGAAATTAACCTTACTCTGATATTTTTAACAAGTTTTCAAAAGGTATTTGAATTTCCAAGTTTTTACACTAATGCTTTTCTCTCTCACTCTCTTCCCAGAGTTCCCACTGAGTTTAATTTTCTTCCAATCTGTGACAATTCCCCAATATGTTCTTGTCCTTTACAACTTTGACAATTTTAAAGAGTACCATTGAGTTATTTTATAGAATGCTTTTTATTTGGATTTGTCTAATGTTTTCTTATGACTGGACTAAGTTATTGCTTATGAGGAAGGATATCACTTAGATGATGTGCCCTTCTCAGTGCATTATACTGAGTGGCACATTACCTCAACATGCGTGGTTATGTTCACTTTTATTACTTGGCTAATGTGAGTCTGCCTGTATTACACAAGACAAAATTATCACTTTGACATTTGTCAATATCAAATATTTGGGGGAAGAGAAGTCTTTGATATATGTAAATTGCCTATTTCTGTTTAAACTTTTTCCCAGTAATCTTAGGATCGTAGAAGAATTTTGCTTGTAAAAATTATTATTTTGGCCGGGCGCGGTGGCTCAAGCCTGTAATCCCAGCACTTTGGGAGGCCGAGACGGGCGGATCACGAGGTCAGGAGATCAAGACCATCCTGGCTAACATGGTGAAACCCCGTCTCTACTTAAAAAAGTACAAAAAACTAGCCGGGCGAGGTGGCGGGCGCCTGTAGTCCCAGCTACTCGGGAGGCTGAGGCCGGAGAATGGCGTAAACCCGGGAGGCGGAGCTTGCAGTGAGCTGAGATCCAGCCACTGCACTCCAGCCTGGGCGACAGAGCGAGACTCCATCTCAAAAAAAAAAAAAAAAAAAAAAAAAATTATTATTTTAATTTAGCAGTGAAATTCTATTTCCCTTAATTCTTCTACATGTATTAACTGTTTTTCTGTAAGAAAAACTTGGCATTTTCTCCTTTAACCTATGTATTCACTCATGTGTAAACATATGGACCAAGGGTTATTTATTTTTTGTGGGGGTTGTAATCCAATATTGTATTTATTTAATTGGTTCAAGTTGTTCTAATTTTGGCTGTTGGGAGAATGTTCAGGTGGATTATGTGCCCTTTGATATGCTCCCTTTATTTATTTTTTATTTTTATTTTGTGCTCTCTGTTACTTTCAGGCACTAAAGATACCCCAAGTTCATCTTTTAATTCCCCTGTTTCAGTCCGTCACTCAACAAGTTATCCAACGAGTCTGGCTTTTTATACTGGAGAATTTTGATATTGATTTCTGCAACTATCTTCCAACATCATACTTTTTATTCTAGTTATCTCTTTTCCTTATAACTCACCTTCATTATTCAACAGTGAGAAATCTGGCTTTCATTATCTACAATATAGGATTTATTATTTATTCAACTCTATAATATGATTAATTTCTAACTCATGCTCTGTAAAAACAAATTGACAATAAACTAGGTTGCAATGTATATGAAAAATTATTTTTGTCTGTAATTCTACAATATTCAATTAAAATGCAGTTTTACAAAGTTATGTAGGTCAGCTCTTATGTTTCTTTTCCTTTTTACTGGAAACACAGATTCGTTTGTAACAATCTGCATTTCTTCTCTCCCCTTATACATAACTGATATTTTTAGACATGTACATTGAGTAAAATCCAGGTTTTTTGTGATGTACTCTTCTATGGGTCATACAGAATGCATTGAATTGTGTAGCTACCACCACAGTTTCTTATAGTTCCATCACATCCAATGACCTTTTCATTATATCCTTTTACAGATAACCTCTCTCTTACTCCCAGCAAATCACATTTTAAAAAAGGTTTTATTAATTAATGATCAATTAGGCTGTTATGAATAAAGTTGCTTGATATTTGTGTACACTTCTTTGTAAAGCTATTAATTTTTCATCTAATAGCTGTGGTATTAAATATGTGTAATTATTTAATTACATAGGTGTAAAATCTATGAGTCTGTGGTAGATGGATGTTTATCTCTCTGAAAAAGTGTAAAACTATTTTCCAAAGTTGTTGTTCCATGTTATGATAATTCACATTGTTCTTCATTCTCATGGGCACTTGATAGTAACTTTTTAAACATTTTAATATGTATGAAGTCAAACGTTTTTGTGTTTTTAATTCAAATTTTGATAAAGATTAATAATGTTCAATATATATCCATATGTTTATTTGACATTTCTTTATCTTCTTCGGTGAAATATCTATTCAGATCCTTTGTTCACTTTTAAATATGGGTATGAATGAATCTTAATTTTCTTCCTCTACAGGACAGAAGTAAACCACTGTATGAGAAGTAAACTCATATGCTATTATCAGGAGGGCAGAAAATATATACTGTAAAATGAGATCTAGCATATTTTTAAAAACTATATATACATTTATCCTTTGAAACACTGATCTCTTTTCTAGAAACTAACTGTGGTAATACATTCTGCCAATACACTCACACACACACACAAATACAACCACATATACTTAATGCAAAGTCACCAATGAAGGTGTTACCTGTAATAATAGAATACTGTATTAGTAATATAGTAATTACAGAAATAGTAGTAATATAAATAATACCCTTTTTTGTTTTTGAGACAGAGTCTCACTCTGTCACCCAGGTTGGAGTGCAGTGGTGCAATCTCAGCTCACTGCAACGTCCATCTCCCAGGTTCAAGTGATTCTCCTGCCTCAGCCTGCCAAGTAGCTGGGACTACAGGTGTGTGCCACCATGCCAGGCTATTTTTTTTTTTTTTTAATTTTTAGTAGAGACAGGGTTTCATTATGTTAGCCAAGCTGTTCTTAAACTCCTGACCTTGTGATCTGCCATCTTTGGCCTCCCAAGGTACTAGGATTACAGGTGTAAGCCACCGCACCTGGCCATAAATAATACCCTTAATACTCCTCTTAATACTCACAATACCCCAGTACTCACAGTACTCTTAAAACTCATCCATATTATGGTGGTAGGAGGCAGACAGATTCCTAGGTGGGAAGAGGCCACCTGGTAAGGCCCAACTTTCAAGTCAAGGATGGTCTGAAGTCTGGGGGCAGGGCTGCCAGTTCTGGGTGCAGTCCACCACTAGAATGGGAACTTCCTTGATTCCTTTTGGTCAGTTAGGAAGTGCTTTTTCTGGGCCCTCCCATAGACCAATCAGCTTGCACTTCCTCCATTCTGAGCTCATAAAAACCTTAGACTCAGCTGGACTCAGACACAGGTTGGGACTATCTGTCGGCAGCTAGGACCTACCCACTTTGTGTCTCCTCTCCACTGATAGCTGTTCTGCCCCCTAATAAAACTCTTCTTCATCTTGCTTATCCTCCAGTTGTCCATGTAACATCATTTTTCCTGGATGCAGGACAAGAACTCAAGACCCACCCAACCATGAGCATGAAAAGGACTCTAACACTTTTCTGGCTGGCTTGCCTAGCTGGGGACAGTGACATACTTCCATTCACTGAACTATGGAAGGGAAGAGCCATGGCCCTTTTGGGGGCCCAGACTTTGAGATTCCCCAAGCCAGAGCTTTAACGCGATAGCCCTCATGCCCTCAAACAGAGTTAGGCAGCTGCTGCACATGACAGGAAGCAATGGTAGGGCCAGGCCAGCCCACAAGTGGGGCTAAAGGACTGTAACACAAAGGGGCTGAAACAGTCCCTGACATATTTGCTGCACTGTGGGCGGTGGGAAGGAGACAGCTGTAACACACCTGCCACCCCCACCCCTTGGGGCTCTGCAGTTGCTGGCATCTTCAAGGTTTCAGGTGCCACCATGTTCCTCTTGTCCAGATGCTGGCACCTGCAGTAGAATCCCCTTGTGGTGTGCTTGGTCCAACAGCAGTCAGCACCTGTGATGGTGCCTGGAGCTGTCTGCCCTAACACAGCAGCCAGTAAACCTGGTTATGTGCAACGGCCAGACTCTGTGCTCTTTCACTCACATACCTCTCACCACTCTGTGTCTGGTTTGCCTTGGAGAGCATGGGATCCAGGCTGGTAACATGAGCCAAGTGCAACCTACTAGGCCAAGTGTGCAGGACAAGTCCAGCCAATGTGAGCAAAATTCAAGCAGAAGTGCCGCCAGCCCCAGAGGTTTCTGGCTGGCAAAGGAACATGCAAAGGATCCTGTGACACATAGAAGGCTTGCTAATTAAACCATGGAACACCTACACAATGGAGAAACATGCAGCTATAAAAAAGAATGAGAAAATATTTGTTAAGTGTATATAGATTTTTCAACACAGAATCTTTTGTTTAATAATGTAGAAGAAATATTACATCTGTAATCCCAGTACTTTGGGAGGCCAAGGCAGGCGGATCACAAGGTCAAGAGATCAAGGCCATCCTGACCAACATAGTGAAACCCTGTCTCTACTAAAAATACAAAAACTAGCTGGGCGTGGTGGTGCACGCCTGTAGTCCCAGCTACTTGGAAGTCTGAGGTAGGAGAATCACTTGAGTCCAGGAGGCAGAGGTTGCAGTGAGCCAAGATTGTGTCACTGCACTCCAGCCTGGTGACAGAGCAAGATTCCGTCTCAAAAATAACAAAACAAAAAAAAACAAATATAAGACAGAATACATTTGCTTGTTTTGAAAAGTAAACATAGGAAAGTTAAATCAGAAGCAAACAGAAATACTGAGCATAAAGAATGATAGGGAATGGGACAGGCATGATAGAGATACCTATAATTTTAATGTCATTTACACTTTTATGTAGTTTTTTTCTTGAATATAATAACATTACCTAAAAATCATCACAAATAACTCTAAAATTGCATTCAGCAGTAAGAAATATATATATTGATATCAAGTTGATAATATAACCACACATACAGGCACACACACATGCACTTCAAAAAAAAAAAGAACAACAAACAACATAAATCAAGTAAAATTTGAACCCAGCCAACACATACTATATGTGAATCTATCCTAATGGAAAAAAAAAAAAAAGGCAACATGTCTTGAATGTTAATTTTTTTCTTTTGGACATACCATTGCTGTACTGATTTTGAAATTATGTTGTGTGTATTGTAGGATAAAGCAGATGAGTAAATATACTGATGCTAGGGGAAGCAGTATTCTTACTCTGAGAAAAGAAAGTTACAGCAATGGGAGTTGGAAGACGGGAAAACGCTATGATTTATTTATATGAATTGGAAGTAGTGGTATAAATTCATCATATTTTAGAAATACATGTCATCTTTGTACTCTTAAAGGATTTAAAAGCTATACTACTCCAGTAGCAAAGCTCTCATATTACCTCTATATTTGCTATCTATACGTCTTGACTCAAATAAATCAAGACTTTTTGAATAAGTTGAAAATTTTAGGTCAGCGACAGGGAAAACAAGGTAAGTCTGGAATACTTTATTTTGCCAGAAAGCAGGAACAAGTTAGAAGACTAAGAAAAACATTTGAACAGGAAAACAGGACTCCTTTGAACAGCTTGACCTGGCTCCTGAATTTGAGAGTATTTCGACAACCAGAAAACAGAAAAAGTGAAATGTAAATTATAACATATTGAATTTTTAAAATGCATGTATTCTATTGACATTTGAAAAGTGGGAAAAAAGAAGGCTCTTTACAGAAGAATGTTAGCTACTAAACATAAAATAACTGTAAACCTAGAAAATCACTATTGCAAGTTCTCAAAATTATTATCGCTTGAATTACTTATAAGTAACAAAAGAAAATAAAAATAAGGCACTCTTACAATAGAGAGTTCTGGTGAATACTCATTTAATCAAGGAATCAAATTTAGCCTCACCAATAAGATGAAATGACGGTGTGTCTTCCAGTGTAATGCAATGGAAAGTAAATAATATTTACTTATTATAATAATAACATATTACCCAGTACTTCAATAGTGTCAGAAAAAATCTTTAACTGGAATCTAATAATGATCAAAGACTAACTTAGATTCAAATTGTGACATTCTATAAAACAACTAGCCTCAACTCTTCAAGTATTCATGTTAAACACAAACATACACCCACACACACACACGTACACATACACATGGTGAGACACTGCAGGTTAATCTGTATTGAAGGGTATGAAGGAGAAGTGACAATTACACAATTAGTTATTTAGGTGGATACTGGATGTAAAAAAAAAAAAAAAGCACATTGATATTTTAGAATAATTAAACAAATGAATTATAATATATAGGACAATTAAAAACAATTTAATAGGGTTGGGTGCAGTGGCTCCATGTCTGTAATCCCAGCAAGTTGGGAGACCTAAGTGTGAGGATCACCTGAGGTCAGGAGTTCAAGACAAGTTGGCCAACATAGTGAAAATCCATCTCTATTAACAATACAAAAATTAGTGGGCATGGTAGTGGGCACCTATAATCCCAGCTACTTGGGAGGCTGAGGCAGGAGAATCTCTTGAGCTTGTGAGGTGAAAGTTAGGTGGAGGTTGCAGAGAGCCACAACCGTGCCACTGCACTGCAGCCTGGGCAATAGAGTGAGAGACAATCTCGAAATAATAATAATAATAATAATAATAATAATAATAATAATTAAAGATGTGCTATGCTAGAGATTATGCCATACAAGAGTAATATAAATTAGTCTAAAATATCTAATTAAAAATACTTTTTAATCAAGCAGATGACGATGTATGTTTCTAAAAGATTTCAGGAGTTTGATCTGTTGATTTCTATGTGTATCTCCTTTTAGCATATGTCTATTGGAAATGAAATAAAATTCTTTCATTGAAGTTTTCATAAATGGTTGCATTTGTTTCTAAATTGCTTGTGAGTGCTTTTGAAATTTAATAACATAACTAGATTTATATGTATTTTCATGAACTAGTCAACATATGGAAATTTTTAGACTCATTCCCTTGTAGGAAAAATAAAAATGAAAAAATATGCTCTAAAGGGAAACAAATAAACAGAAATCAGAGAAGACAATTGCAATTCACTTGATTATATCGGAAAGTGAGAATATTGTCTACAAAAGAAAGACCTTTTTCCCTCTTAAATGCGTATATTTTAATATAAAAAATTCAGTGTCTTCGTCTTGAGTAAGATTACACTCTACAATCGTTACAGAATAACAAAGCAAATGATGAGGTGCCAGATATTGGCAACAAAATTAAAAGATTTATCAATGTTACTTTACATTAATAAAATACAATGACATTTTTCAGAATTAATATAATATCATTCATTGCTCTCTATTGCAAAATATATGTTAGAAATAAAAAGCAAAAACTCAGGGCTGTAAATAGAAAGAGGAAGTTAAAATGGGATATTGGCTATGTTGAAGTACATAAAAATAAAACTAAATAAGATAGAAAAGCTTTTATTTTCAAATATGCCATATTTTATTTCTCAAAACTTCTATTTAATGTGAAATAGTGCCAAGAGCAGCATAAATAAATGTTGCATCTAAAATTCAAAATGCCAATTTAGATGCAATATAGCATGCTATTGGTGATTGAGAATTTTAAATCCACTGCAGCTCAAAATAAAATATAATTTTCACCTGGAATATTGGAAACAGATTTGCAAATATATTTATTATTAAATAAGAATATATGAAAGTATTTGTATGTGTATCTGTGTAATTTTACGGCACCTCATTTTCAAGTGGCCTGAGCTATGCCAAGTGCTAAGAATATCTCTCTAAAAATGTTTATTTATTTTTGTCTGTCTGGAGAGTTGCAACTACTTATATTGCTCTAATATCTGCTTCTTTCTCATGTCTTTTGTGGTTCATTTAGAAAAAAATGATAATGCTCACTCTTGAACTCTCCTAATATTTTGAATATATTCTTATTACATCATTTAATACTATATTATAATCATTGCTTGTTTCAGCTAAGTTACCAGAGAAGTAATCTATGCATTTTCAATGAACAATGACAATTTGCTGAAAAGATGCACACGTGTTATGAGGTAACATCTGCAAATCATCATAGGCCAAGAACTCCCACGTCTGGACATATCATTAATGTGGGTCCTCAATACAGTGGGTCAAACACACAGTCTTTGGGGTTCTAGTCAATGTATTTTCTGGAGGTACAAATGCCTTTGATTAGCCAAGTAGAGGCCATTAACTTCTACATGCAATACTCTTCTAAGCAGAACAAATTATTTATTGCATACCAGAAAGACATTGTAAAGCATTGCTTTCCATTCTACATTGCTCTCTATAGTTACCGTACTAAGAGTTACTGAAATTTTCTCAGTCAAATATCCACAGCAGCTCTTAGGGGACCCTAGTGAATCAAGGATGTAAATGGATGGAGATTCTTGTTGTCCAAACTTTGTATGTGACTATAGCATAGATGTGGAGTAGGCCTGTATGTACATGTGGTATGTTTGTATGCACATGCTTGTATGCACATCGGTTAAGCATTAAGCAGGGCTTTGACAAAAATCAGTGGCACTATAATATATACTTTTCTTCCCAATTATTCCATGAAAGTTTTAAAAACTAGAAACTACAGATTCTCCATTTTTATATCCATTGCACCTAATAGTGATAGGTATAACAATTTAGTGAATGAAAGAATATTTTTCAGACTCACTAACATTCTAGGTAGATGAGAATATTAAAAAGGAGTAAAGTGGTTCTAGAGAGAGATGGCTCAACTAATATTGTGATATATTTCATGAGAGATACATCTGAATATGTTATTTCTTCTAAACCCTCCTCTAAGATTTGGCTATCTAATACATGTTTATGGCTAACAAGACACTAGAGATCATTAACATTAAAACCAATACCTAAGTGTATTCAATTTGATTATACTAAGATCCATAATATTTAAAAATGTTTAAAGATATATCGGTTAAAAATTGTCAAATTGGATTTGTCACATAGATCTTTTTTTGCTGCAATCCCTAAAGCTCAAGAAAGAGCATATTCAGGCCACAGCTGGTTAAAATTAATGCATTAGAAAAATAACTGCTAAAAGTAGGTGCACTATTGATAGGTATAATAGTTAATTGCTAAGGTTAAAAATTAACAACATCAACCATTACAGAATTAAAAGTCAAGTTTACATAGTGGAGACAAAGTCATAAATATACAAGGGCTACATTAAAATAAGATGTGATTAATTTATACAGTATATTCTTTAAGAAGAAAGAAAATCATTCAGTGATGGCATTTTCAATTATGAAAATGAAAGAAGGTTCTCTTAACAATTATGCAGGGACAACAGGCATAAACCAATACTATACCAGAGATAGGTCAACCTGGACATATATTTACTCTAATAACAAACACATAATTTCTTTATATTTTAGAGATGCGTAAGTTTTACATGTAAATATCTCTGTATTTCAGATAAATTACAGATAGGCTGATTTTCTTTTTAATTAGATGTTCATTTTTAAGTTAAATAATTTTAGTTTTTGTTGACAAAGAGATAAGCATCATCTTTGGCAGAATCAATTCTTTTGTTTAAAAAAACACATTTCAGTAAAGTATTAGTTATACAAAAAATGCCAAAATTTTGTCCCTCAATATAAAATTTGATATATTGAAAAATTCCTCTTTATGCTCCAGTATAAGACTTTGCATATTGCAAACTTTCATATTTTAAACTTATTTTTTTGCAGAGACGATTAGGTTGATTTACTGCTTGGTTACCAGTCCTAAGGCTTTTGATTAGTAATAGTTACTGATATATTTTAGGTACTATTCACTGTTCTCCAGAATCAAATGTATTGATAATTCAGTAAAGATGACATATATATATGCATATTATTTCTAGGCTATACTTCCTACTATCTTCACCAAATGCTTTCATTGTCAAAAGAAAAATCACTTTCTACAGAAATCTACACACAGGCATGAATAAGGCCACTTAGAACTAAAAAAAAAAAAAAAAAATTAAAAATTTTTAAAAAAAGACTGAAATGTTCTGTGTTTAGTTTCTAAATGAGCTGCTCTTTTTAGAGACAGACCAAAAAAAATTGGATTTAGAAAGCATTTTATTTTTCTTCTTAGCACCCAGATACATGACTGAAGCCTTGGGAACGTGTTAAAATTACTGAGGGATAATGAGTCCTGGAGAGCTTCAGAAAGAAAACTTGGACCTGCCAGTGACATCAAAGTACCCTGTGAAAACTGCCCACTGCGGGCATTTGGGGTCAGTTTCTCTTTATGTGTCAAAATGTTTACAGTTCTTCGTCAGCCTATGGGAACAAATCCTGTCTAAAGAAATAGAACACCAGAACCCTTGGACCCTAGAAAAAATTACAAAAGATTGGTCTTTTTGCTTTACTTTGTTAAAACACTTGAATAACGTATAGGGAGATTCTGTGCAGTGATATTTTGGCTTCTTAACCTAGATGAAACTCTAACGTATTTCAAAGAAATTGTAAACTCACTAAGCCACTGTTGGAGTGCTTCACAGAATGGCAGAGGGGTCGAACATATATTAGTGGCATTGTTTTTAATTTATAAACCTAAATGAATGCATAGAATAGAATGAGTACATACTATTAATATTTTCAAGTAGAAGACAGTATTGTGGAAGACATTTAAATAAATTTCTACAAGACCTGAGAACATGGAATGGTGATGATAGATTGTAATATCCGGGTATGATTAACTTTGGAAAAAACATTATTTGAATTTAAATGATGGATAAGAAATGAAATTATATTTGTGTGGGGCAGGGTGGGAATATTGCATAAATCGTCATCTGAACATACATTCTTTTCTTTTTATTTATTTATTTATTTATTTTTTTTTTTTGAGAAGGAGTCTTGCTCTGTAGCCCAGGCTGGAGTGCGATGGTGCAATCTCGGCTCACTGCAACCTCTGCCTTCCAGGTTCAAGCGATTTTCCTGCCTCAGCCTCCTGAGTAGCTGGGATTACAGAGGCGCACCACCATGCTTTGCTAATTTTTGTATTTTTAGTAGAGACAGGGTTTCACCATGTTGGTCAAGTTGGTCTCGAATTCCTGACCTCATGATCCACCCACCTCGACTTCCCAAAGTGCTAGGATTAAGGGCATGAGCCACCGCGCCTGGCTCTTTCCTCCTTTCTTAAAAAGAGATCCATTTTTTTTTTTCTTTGTCAGTGGGTGGTGGCAGCAATGAACATTTAAAGTAGGTACCACCTGAATGTCTTTGAGAGGAGGTGTCAGCTGGGTTTCTTGGGTCAAGTAGGAGCTCAGAAAGCTGTGAAACTCACTCATTTCCTGCATCAGGAGCTACTTCGGTCCTGGATGAATAATATTGAAGATATATGCTTGAAATATTTCTAACACAGGATTTGTGCATGTGTTTTCTTCCCCAAGAAAGCGATAAACAGTGAAAATTTTGCTGTAAGTTTCCCTGTGTCCTCTATCCCTCTCTCCTTTCCCCCTCCCCCAAAACTAAAGTTAAAGGAATGTTAACTGCCTGTTTTCTGTGACCAGCAGACCTTATCTATACTCCCAATTCCCATTCCTTGTAAACATACTTTGTAAAATCCTGTAAGATCTTGTCTCCTTTGCCATGCTGCTGCAAGGTCATAAAATAGATAAAACCTAAGTTGCAGTTCTGATTTTCCTCAAAATCTAAAACATGTCACAAAATAATTTACTGTCTTTGTTTCTCCCTCTGGTGACATCTTCCCGCCTCACTTATTTCCCACCTTAAAGAATTTAAAAGCAGTCATCCCAAACCAGCAGTGGCAACCCATTTGGGACTCTTTCCACGCTGTGGAAGCTTTGTACTCTTGCTCTGCTCAATAAAACCTACTGCTTACTCTCTCAGTCCAAGTCTCTGTCACTTGCTGCGGTCAGCCATCGCACCAATTCTTTGGCGTGGCTAGGCCTTAGGCATTACATCTTTACACCAAGGGTTGCATATAGGAACTAACTCTGAATGGACTTCTCGGAATTCTCCTGAATAGGAGTCCTGGGACATTTATTATGTTTATCATAAAATACACAAACACAACTGGTTTATCCATTTCTCTGTGTTTTTTTCCTAGAGTGAGATATGATTGAGGGAGGCACCACCTTCCAAACTTGAGAATAGTAACGATCAATCAAGAATAGGGAGTGAATAGTGGGAGAATTAAAGAGCAGGATCTCGGGCCTGGTGCTGTGGTTCATGCCTGTAATCCCAGCAATTTGGGAGGCCAAGGCGGGTGAATCACGAGGTCAGGAGTTTGAGAACAGCCTGACTAACATGGTGAAACTCCATCTCTACTAAAATTATTTAAAAAATTAGCTGAGCGTGGTGGTGGCTGCCTGTAATCTCAGCTCCTCAGGAGGCTAAGGCAGGAGAATTGCTTGAACCCAGTAGACAGAGGTTGCACTAACACAAGCCCAATGCTATCACACTTAAAACATCTTGTTAAATGAGTAAAATGAAACTTCTATTGTTGTTAAGATTGTAGTCAAGTACCTAGTACCAGCTGTTTGAACCCATTTTTAACAAACACAGGGCACAAGTTAGGATATTCCAAAAAAGGAAACAGCATGAAAAATTTATGATGTAAATTAGAATTACATAACACATACATTAATGGGGAAGTGTTTCAGTAAATGATATGTAAACAAAGAATATGCAAAATCATTTTATGACATTATATTTTGAGATTACAACTGAGTCCTAAAATTCCATAGGTTTACATTTTATTCAGCAGGCCACTGGAGCTCTGGAATGATATAAGAGCTGTGTTATAGGAAGATAATCTTGCAGGATTTTCAAGGATAACTTCTTGATGAAAAAGACTGCCGAGATTACACTGAGATATTGAGAACTGGCATTTGGGTCCCTGCCAGAAGAAGGGACATGCAAGACATGATGCATAAAATACATAGAAAATAAGTTGAATGGAATGTGAGATGCATAGTCTGGGGAGGAAGAAAAACGAAGGTGTTAAGAACAACACTGAGGGTACCATCTTATTATGAAGGGAAACGGGTCAAGGGGTAAAGCAAACTTGAAAATTAAGGTTAGCTCATTAGTTAAGGCTTGAATGTTTAAGTAATGAAACATCAACTACGTTTTGAAACATTAATAAATAACAGTCTATTTCGTTAATTAAAATAAATTACATGCAATGCAAAGTTGACAAGATAATGTTACTGGTGGGTCTTTGCTCCTAGAGCTTCCAAGATGGGGGTGGCTGCTCCCAAGATGGCAGCAGCTGCTCCCAAGACGGTAGCAAGCCTTTGTTCTCTGACCTGGGGTTCTTGGCCTCACAGATTCCAAGGAATGGAACCTTGGGTCATGCGGTGAGTGTTATAGCTCTATTAGAAGCCGTGGGTCATGGAAGAGAACCGTAGAACCCAGCGACTAGTGTTCAGCTCAATTAGGATAAACCCGGGCACTTAGCCCTGCAGAAACAATGATGAGCCTTTGTTTAGCCCAGTCGGGAGCGGCAATGGGTACCTTGCTGGATCAGAAGTGCGTCAGACACCCTGCTGGATCTGGAGAGGTGGAAGTCAGTGGTAGTCTGTAACAGCAGTGATCAGCAGTGATGGACAGCGAACAAAAGCTCAGTTCGAGCTGGAACAAACACGGACCACAAGAGTGGGCAATTTCAAGATTTAATAGAGTGAAAACATAGCTTCCATACAATGGAAGAGGACCCAAAGGGGGCTGCCACTGCTGGCATGAATGTCTGTGTTTATATCCTGATTATTGTCCTTCCCCCTGTGCTCTCAGGCGATAGATGATTGAGTATTTCTTTACCTCCTGCTTTTAGCCTAATTGGTATATTAATGAGTTCTCTTTACTACCTAATTGGTCGGGTGTGAGCTGAGTTGCAAGCCCCTTGTTTAAAGGTGGGAGAGGTTACCTTCCCCAGCTAGGCTTAGGGATTCTTAGTCGGCCTAGGAAATCCAGCTAGTCCTGTCTCTCAGTGCCCCCTCTCAACAGGAGAACCCAAGTGCTGTTGGGGAGGTTGGCCGACAACTGCTCTGTTTCCTGATGAATTGGGGTGTAGTAGGGGTTGTTCAGTTGAGATTTCTTCGTGAGGGGTGCCTTCAATGTCATTCACATAGGAGCATGGACTAGGAGGCTGGTCCAGGGGTCTGCGATAGATCTTATTCATGGGCTGCATCTGGGGTTCCCTTTGAAGAACAATTTGTAGTTTTACAGCTTCAATTCTGGAAGAGACAAACTTACCAAGGAGGTTAAAGATACAGGGATTGAAATGTATGGCCTGAAGTGCAGGGGTAGGTACATCCAACAGTTAGTAGGGTTTGGGCCAAGGCTTCATGGAGCCCAGTGAGGGTGGTATTAAACAGGCTTACCTGGCGAGTATGGGTATGGAGGATCTTCAAAGGCAAACAAGAATTGCGAGTCAGGTGTATAGGGATGCAGAAAAGGGCATCCTTAAGGTCCAGGCTGTAAACTACTCTGCTTCCTCTGGTATTTGGGAAAGCAAAGTGTAAGGGTTAGATACAGCTGGTGTAGAGGGACAATGACCTCATTGATAATCCTGAGACCTTGCACTAACCTCCACTGTCTGTTGGGTTTCTGTATTCCTAAAATTGGAGTACTTCAGGGGCAATTGCATGGTTTTACTAGGCCTTGGGTTTTAGGTCCTTAACAATCTTTTGGAGTCCTTGTTGGGCCTCGGGTCTAAGGGGGTACTGTCTTTGGTAGGGAAAGGAGGCAGAATCCTTTAGTTTAACTTGAATGGGATGGGCATTCTTCGCTCATCCATATTGTCCTTCTGTTCTGTTGCCCAGACTTCAGGATTAATCTCTTCCTCAAGTAGGGAAAAACAAATAGGTGTTCCTTCTTCTATGTTCAGATGTATAATGGCCCCTGCTTTTGCTAGGATGTCTCTCCCTAACAAAGGAGTGGGGCTTTCAGGCATAATTAGAAAGGCATGTGAAAAGAGTAAAGTTCCCCAGTCACACCTTAGTGGCTGGGAGAAGTATCTGTGACTGCCTGTCCTAGGACCCCTCGATAGTGACAGATCTGGAGGGCAATTGTCTAGGACAGGAGAGTAAGACTGAGAAGTCCAAGCCAGTGTCCAGGAGACAGTTAACTTCCTTACCCTCAATGGTCAAGCATACCTGGGGAATCTGTGAGGGTGATGGCATGGGCTGGCGCTTGCCCTAGGCACCCTCAGTCCTGCTGCTGGATCATCTGGTTAGTGGTTTCTGACTCAGAGGACCTTGGTCCCTGGGGCAGTAGGCCTTCCAGTGACTCCCTTGACATAAGGGACATGGACGAGGGGGCGGTTTATTTCTATTAGGACAATCTTTTTTAAAGTGTCCTTGTAGACCACACTGGAAGCAAGCCCTAATAGGCATTCGATTTGCCCAGCCTTCCGCGTTCTACAGCCTCCAAAGTCCATTTGCCTGAGGGCCATGACTAAAGTGGTGGCCTATTTTTGTATCCTGTTTGTCCCGTTCGCCTGCTCCTCCTGATCTCTATTATAAAAAATCGATGTTGCCAAGTTCAGTAGGGTTTCTAAGTTTTGCTCTGGGCCTAAGGTGGGCTTTTGAAGCTTTTTTCCTAATGTCCGCAGTTGAATGAATGGTAAACGTATCCTTTAAGATTAGTTGGCCTTCAATAGAGTCAGGTGATGGAGAGGTATGCTTCCTCAGTGCCTCCGTTAGTCTTTCCAGAAAGGCAGTAGGAATTCCTTCCTTTCCCTGTGTGATAGTGGACATCATTGAATAATTCATAGGCTTCTTCCTAGTTTTCCTTAGTCCTTCTAGCATGCAAGTTAGAAATGTCTGCAGTACCAATCCCCAATGATCTGATTCTGCATCCCAATGAGGGTCTACACTGGGAACTGCCTGCTGGCCTGTGAGGAATTGCTCTCTTTCCTCTGTTGTCATCCTATCATTGACCTGACTGAGATACCAGAGATCACCAAACTCTAGGGCTGCAGTTATGGCAGCACTTCTCTCATTTGGGGTTATTTTCTGATCTAGCAGTAACATTACATCTCTCCAGAATGCATCTTAGGGGCATTTTTGCTTTGGGGGAATGTTTTCTATCTGAAAAAAGAACATAGGGATGCCAGCACCCCTAGTCATTCTTCAATAAGCATTAGTCTTAGCACGTCCTCTATGGTTCTAATGTTTACTCCTTTTCCAGTGTGTGTAACCACCCATGGACCTCTGCTCATCAGATTAGTTACACTCACTAATGTAGTGGTCCTGTATCTGTTTTCCCACTTTTCTTGACCACAAAGAAAGGGGTGGGGGCTGCTGGATTCTAGTGGTCCTTTACCAGGGTGCCCAACATTGTCTTTGCACTTAGGGGTGAGTTCTACAGTTGGGCTAGGTTCCTGAGTATTTCATAACAACCCAGTTGCCCCATCAAGATGCATTCCCATAAACAACAGTTCTTATGCAAATTCGTTTCAAGAGGGTGTAGGTAACCTTCTGAGTCAGGATTGAGATAGTTTTTATTAAGATGATAACCAATTTTTCCAAAGCGAACTTCCTTTGTATCTGTGGACCAGATTGCCAAAGATTCTTGCCTTAGCCACCCCAAAGAATTGGTGTGGCAGCAGCCTATGGCAAGAGAGAGACTTGGATCTGATAGGAAAAAAAAAGAAAAAAAAAAAAAAGCTGTAGGATTTATTGAGCAGAGTGAAAGTACAAATCTTCCACAGCATGGAAGGGCTTCCGAGCAGGTAGCCAGTGTTGGATTTTTCGATCACCTTTAAAACTGTTTAAGGTGGGAAATACCTGCGGAGGGAAGATGTTACCAGATCGAGAAACAAAGACAATTAGCATGTCTCAGATCTTGAGGAAAACCGGAATTGCAACTTAAGTTTTATCTACTTTAAGACTTTGCAGGAGCATGGCAAAGGAGACAGGATCTCACAAGATTTTACAAATTATGTTTACAAGGAATTAGAATTGGAAGCATAGATAAGGTCTGCTAGTCACAGAAAAATGGGCTTTTAACGTTCCTTTTAGTTTCAGGGGAGGGGGAAAAGAGAGGGAGAGAGGACATAGGGAAGTTTACAGCAAAATTTTCGCTGTTTATAGCTTTCTTGGGGAAGAAAACACATGCGCAAATTCTGATGTTAGGAATATTTTAAGCATATATCTTCAATATTAATCATCCTGGACCGAAGAAAGTTCTGATGCAGGAAATGAGTGAGTTTCACAGCTTTCTGAGCCCCTACTCGATACAAGAAGCCCAGCTGGCACCTCCTCCCCTAAGACCACAAGATTAGAGTTAGGATAATACAGGTTACACTGTTAACTTTGAACAAACTTTACTTTTGTTGAAAACCTTGTAAGTTTGGAATTTCAATTATCCTTTGCTATTAATAAGACCTTGTTTAGTCCAAATTAACTTAGAGTTGGTATAGATGTTGTTTTTTATTCTGCAAGTACTTGAAGGCTTGGCTGAGTGCAAACAGCTCACACGTTTGAGCAGACCAATTATTAGGCAATTTTCCTCTCTGCTTTTACAAGAGTTTCCCTATCACTTACTGAATATCTATTTTTTTTTTTCCTCAATCTCCCATGAGGAACCATCTATCTTCCTGTCCTGAAGGGACTTCCTCCTAGGTCTGGTCAGACCTTTGTATGGTAATTAAGATTTAAATCCCCTGTTAGGAAATCTGCTGGGTTAAGGGAATTTTCAGTAATTAATGTTAAATCATCTTTTTCTAACAGAATAGCCCTATGCTTTAAGTTTTTTGAGTTAGTAAGCTATCTTTTTGCTTTGTTGACTTAGGATAGTTCTGAACTGGTGAGGTGTGCTCACAGTAAGGTTTCCTCTAAAAGTTATTTTTCTACTTTCTTCTGCTAACAAAATAGTTGCCACTACTGGGTTAAGGATTTCTGATATGAAGGCTATGGGTTGTTAGTGGTCTCAGTGCTTTCAGGCTACTCCCTTGTTTGCACTGATAATGAGGTGGTATTGAAGTGTTATAGGGTCATGGAGAAGACCTTCAATTATCAATTATAGGTTTTAAATTTACTCTTTTACAGGAATAGGGTACATTGTTTTTTTCTTTACTACTTCTATCTCTCTCTTTCTCTTTCATTTCTTTCTCTCTTCCTCTCTTTTCTTTCCCTCTTTGCCTTTCTCTCTCTCTTCCCCTCTCTCTCTTTCCTCTCTCTCTCTGCCTCAAGGTAGATAGATTTTGGAAACACAGCAGAAGGACGTTCACTCGTTACCACCATTTGCCACTATAGGAATACGCGCCTCCCTTTAATTTACTTAATTCACTTTCATCCTGATCTATTATGTTGCCATAGACCCAGTTCTAGTTGTTAAAGTACTAGGTCATCAGTTCTAAGGCCCTGGTCAAAGAGCCAAGGCTTAGAGATTGTATTTCAGGGGGTAAGCTGGGTAGAAATTGTGGGAGGAAAGTATCTTACACAATGGGAGAGCAATCCTCCTAGCCATTCACAAACTTGGTGCCCTGGAAAGGTGGTAGGGAACGGGTTCCACATAACTGCCCATGTCGAGAGCTGTATACCTAAATTGGGAGGGATACCAGGAGCAAGACTCCCTGGGTTCATACCCTAGGTGCCTAAGGATGCAGCATAGAGCTTCATAGATCCCTTTGGAGATACAGCTTGCTCTAATACTTGGCAGAGAAAGTGAAAGTCTGAAGCATTAGCACCTAGGAGGCAGGGATGGGAGGAAGTAGATTCAGAGGTAAGGAGAATTTGGGGGCTACACTTTCAAGAAAGTCGTGGTCAGAACCCAGAAGGTAAGGGTCAGAAGGAGAGGTAGGGGCACACACATGAGCGACTGTTGAGTAGCGACTTCTGGCTGCGCCATGATCTTGACTGGCCAATTCCTGGAGTTCGGGAGGATAGCTTTCTGCCTCTAGTCAGCCCTCGGCTTCCCCCAGGAATACTGTGAAAGGAGAAGCTCCTTCCAGCAGACGAACACTCCCAACCGAGAAGGGGTGAAGGTTGTTAGAAAGCCTTTTCCCAGAAAGCCTCACATCTGAGTCTTAAGTCCAGCGTCCGCGCTAATTGTTTTTAACTGGCTGACAGGTGCCCGGTATTTTCCTTTGATTCTAAGGAAGGATAGGACTGAATAGCAAGCAAAAGTAGTCTGATATTACTCACCACTTTGGAGAATCCTTGTGTGGGCCACCAGGGATTACTGACAGATATTTGCTCCCAGACGGTGGCGGGCCGCTCCCAAGAAGGGGGCAGGCTGCTCCCAAGATGGTGGCAAGCCTTTTGTTCTCTGACCTGGGGTTTTTGGCCTCATGGCTTCCAAGGAGTGGAATCTTGGGCCATGCAGTGAGTGTTACAGCTCTATTAGAAGCCATGGGTCATGGAAGAGAACTGTGGAACCCAGTGACTAGTATTCAGCTCGATTAGGATGAACCCAGGCACTTAGCAGTGCAGGAACAATGGCGAGCCTTTAGTCTGATTGGGAGGGGCAATTGGTGCCTCGCTGGATCAGAAGCATGGCAGACACACTGCCAGATCTGGAGGGGTGGAAGTCAATGGCGAGTCTGTGATTGCGGCAATCAGCAGTGGTGGACAGTGAGCGAAAGCTTAGCTTGAACTAGAACAAACACGGACCAGAAGAGTGTGCAGTTTCAAGATTTAATAGAGTGAAAACAGACCTCCCGTACAACAGGAGGTGACCCAAAGGTGACGGCCACTGGTGACACGAATGCCTAGATTTTTATCCCAATCATTGTCCCTCCCCCTGTGCTCTCAGGCAATAGATGATTGACTATTTCTTTACCTCCTGCTTTTAGCCTAATTGGTATGTTAGTGAGCTCTCTTTACTACCTGATTGGTCGGGTGTGAGCTTAGTTACAAGCCCCGTGTTTAAAGGTGGGTGTGTTCACCTTCCCCAGCTAGGCTTAGGAATTCTTACTTGGCCTAGGAAATCCAGGTAGTCCTGTCTCCCACTAAGGAGGTAGATGTGGTCACTGGGTAATTGTTCATCATGGCTAAATATCCATTGTAGGGTTTCAGAATAGTAGATGCAGCAGATAAGTCCTTGAAATGTAGAGTCCAACTTTAGTAAGGATAAAGTCAGTCAAATCTATTATTGAGGTCCTACTATTTCTTAGTATGATAACCCTGAAACATGTTTTGAGTTGTTCATGTTTAAAAGTGTGTATTTTAAAATTAAAAGTTAAAAGTTAAAATATTTTATTACTTTAATTCTTTCAAATGATGATTCTAATAATTACTTCCAATATGAAGTTTTAATCATTTTCCAATAAAACAATGAAATCTGCCAAGTTTGCATAGCACATATACTGTTATTGTTCCAGCTCCAGTTGTTGAGAGTGTGATTTGCATAGCACATATACTGTTATTGTTCCAGCTCCAGTTGTTGAGAGTGTGATTTGTATAGCACATATACTGTTATTGTTCCAGCTCCAGTTGTTGAGAGTGTGATTTGTATAGCACATATACTGTTATTGTTCCAGCTCCAGTTGTTGAGAGTGTGATTTGTATAGCACATATACTGTTATTGTTCCAGCTCCAGTTGTTGAGAGTGTGATTTGTATAGCACATATACTGTTATTGTTCCAGCTCCAGTTGTTGAGAGTGTGATTTGTATAGCACATATGCTGTTATTGTTCCAGCTCCAGTTGTTGAGAGTGTGATTTGCATAGCACATATACTGTTATTGTTCCAGCTCCAGTTGTTGAGAGTGTGATTTGCATAGCACATATACTGTTATTGTTCCAGCTCCAGTTGTTGAGAGTGTGATTTGTATAGCACATATACTGTTATTGTTCCAGCTCCAGTTGTTGAGAGTGTGATTTGCATAGCACATATACTGTTATTGTTCCAGCTCCAGTTGTTGAGAGTGTGATTTGTATAGCACATATACTGTTATTGTTCCAGCTCCAGTTGTTGAGAGTGTGATTTGCATAGCACATATACTGTTATTGTTCCAGCTCCAGTTGTTGAGAGTGTGATTTGTATAGCACATATACTGTTATTGTTCCAGCTCCAGTTGTTGAGGGTGTGATGAGACTCAAGCAATGATTTAATTCAAGGAAAGAAGTATCAGTCCTTCATATTTGCCTCTCTATAGAAATGCAAACTTTTTTTGGTGTTTTTACAGCATTCTGGGAAAGAGTTTACTTTAATTCACTAGTCTGTAAATAACCTGAAGACCCTAAATAATCTGAATATAAATGTTAAAGGCTCAAACTCAAAGTAACGTTAGTTTATAAAGTTTAACAAGAGTAGTCAACATGAAATTAAAAAGTTTTTCCTTGTCCAATATATCTTGTTGCCTATCACTATGCCGCATGTTGTTAAATGTTTACTAATTGTAAAAATGTCTATAATTAAATATAAATTTCTGTCCAATTACAAATAATTTATTCAGTTCAAAAAATAAACCCAAAGAATACATCAGAATTTTTATACTTGATAGCTTTTTAATATTTCTTAGCATTTCAACTTAATACTGTTTAGCTAATTTTCTTTCAATAGCAAAACAAAACAAAAAAAAAAAACAAAACAAAAAAAAACACACACACACATTTTAACAAGAATTTGTATTTATTCCATTACTTTTCTACAGTCTTAATATTTTCCTAAATATAATTCATAGACAACATTAGTCAGACAAAGTAGAAAAAAAGAGGCTTATTTTTAAAACTTTAATGGGATTATTTCTTGATACTTAATACAACTGAATAACTGTTTTATATCCAATGGTATTTTTCTGCAGTGACAGTTCCCTTTGCTTCATTGAGGCATTTAATGTCCATGCATGTTTTTTTTTTCTCGATGAACTCATCTTGTTCCCATTATATTTCCAGGCCCTCAGCTTTGCTTCATGTTTCTCCATGGTCCCTTTAATGTCTCCTTTCACCAGACACCTCTGGTAAGGGACTACCCAAGTTTTCTATGTGTGTGTATATGCAATGCTCATGTTATCTATTACTGAATATTTGAACATCTGAATATGTAACAAAATACCTACATTCCTATTTCTTATTTCTCTGATGAATATCAAACATATATGCAAACACATTTTATTTGTCCATCCAAATGTACCTACAATCATCATGGCTAAAAGTTTTCTCTTTGTACTTTAACAATAATTATGTCTATATGTCTAGCAATTTATCTTCCAAAATGTAAAATAATCTTTCTGTTTTCTTGCCCCCATTCTACATTCATAGTCTTGCACCAAAATCTTAAAAAAAAAAAATCTTTTCTTTCAACATTACTCATGTTTATTACTTCCTTTCCAGTCTAACTCTGTTTTTAATCTCTTCATATCTGCATAATTATAGTAGTGTTCTAAACGTTTTATCTGAGTCTATTCTAATTTATCACAAATGACACTCGTAGATCAGGGTTCCTGAATATCACTTTTATTATAATTACTACCTATCTCAGTGTTATCAGTTCTCAGTTATCATGGACTATAAGATCAAATTATTTTCCATCAGCTGGTACTTCAGACAACCCACAATCTTATCTCAAACTTTTAATCTCACTATTCACTTTATATCCATCTATTCTTAAACATGATTTTTCTAAAACTGCCTTTGTGCTACTTCTTTACTTCCTGAACATATCTCATCTACTTGATTATTTACAAGTAGATTGCCATCTGAAAATTATCTGTGATAGTAACTGTTTTGACGCTTAAAAAAATGTAATATCTATAGATTTACTTCATTAAGATCTAGATAACAAACACATTAAACTGATTTTACTGGTAATATTTTGAATGCCTGGATTACACTTCATTTCTCTGAATAAATCCCAAACACATTAAAAAAATAATATATTTACATTCAAAATATTTTGGAGTCTTCCATTTGCATTCTGCTATTCTTCATTTGAGTCATATTTTGCAAACATTCAGCAATAATCATACACTCATTTAAAGAAAGTATTTTTCTTTACCTGCATGCATGGGGATGTGTGTAAAAATTTCTTTTTCCTGTGTAAATATCCTTTTACAAATGATAACCTTATTCCTGGTTTCATCATGAATAAAACTTATTAAGATGCATGATCATGAATGCTCCTCACTTTCAGACATTACTCAATCCAAAACTCTCGTAACTACTGAATACTTCTTTAGCCCAGCAAAAACTAAAAGGCCTGTGGGAAGCTTGTGGTAGGGGGAATTATTACCCACTCGAAGATGTCCTCTTTTGAATTTCTGGTACTATAAACATATCCCTTATACAGCAAAGTGACTTTGCCAGTATGATTAAATTAAGGATATAAACTGGAAAGATAACTCTGTATTACACAGTGGACCTCGTATAATTACAAGAGTGTTTATATGTTTTAGAAAGAGGCAAGCACATTCATGTCAAAGAATAACACATGACAATGGATAAAGGTTAGAGTGATGTGATTTCTGGCTTTGAAAATGGAGAAATGGGTCACAAGCCAAGACACTCAAGTGACTTCTTTAAGCTGGAAAAGGCAAGTAAATGTAGGCTTTCCTAGAGACTTGAAAAAGAACACAGAACTTCCAATACCTTGATTTTAGCTTGATGAGAGGCATTTGGATTTCTAATCTCCAGAATTGTAAAATAATACATTTGCACTGTTTTAAGTATGAAGTTTGTGGTACTTCATTACAGCAGTAATAAAAAAACTAGTAAAAAGGCTCCTTTTTACTCTTCTTTACCAAAATGCTCAGGTTTTGTTTTTACTTGTTTGGGGCAGTGTATCCTCCCTTACAGCAGCAAGATAAATAAACGTAGATTTCTTAGAGTACAGGTATGTTTCTAGTGAATTTTTGTTGATGAGCTTCATAAAAAGAAATGGGTTACAGTGAATTTCGATCAAAATTCCCATGGTTATAGACCAGAACCATTGATGAGGGCTGATAGAACTTATTGAAAAAAATCCACATACAAGTGAATCCAAACAGTTCCAACGGTGTTATTCTAGGGTCAACTGTACATCCATGAGAAGAAGCTAATAGTGCAAAAATGGTCACATATACATTAAGTCTACCCTTAATGTGGCCCTAAGGCCTGAAGATTTCAAAAGGTCTTATCAGAGAGAAGTCACTGGAAAAGTTTGTTTTAGTCATGTTTTTCAAAACCATACAGACTTTTTTCCAATTTTGTCCTAGGGACTCTGAGAACTATTTTATTTCATTCCATTTGCTTGGAGACATGAGTATGTCAGACTGCAGTTGATGATGGCTGGTCTTAGATCATATTCCAAAAACAAATTTGCAAATAGTGTTCCCACTGATTAGTGTAGTTCTGAAGGTCAACTGAGTCTAAGTCTATACCCCTCCAATCTGACCTTTTGCTTTTTTTATGTTCTTATACTATGGTTTTGTCACATGTACATTTCTCCTTGCTTGTTGGACACAGCTTTAAAATTTTAGCATCTTTATAATGTGAAGGAGGTAAATATTTCCAAAATGGAACACAAGCTCATGCTATAAGAGACAAATAATCATGCTTTATCAAATTTAAAAATGTCTCTCCTTGAAAAGATTTTTTTTTTTTTTTTTTTGAGACAAGATCTCACTACTTGCCCAGGCTGGACTTCAGTGGCACAATCATGGCTCACTGCAGCCTCCATTTCCCAGGCTCAAGTGATCCTCCCACTGTAGCCTCCTAAGTAGCTGGGACTATAGATTGAAACCACTAGACGCAGCTATATATATTTTTTTATATATTTTATTTAGAGATGAGGTTTATCCATGTTTCCCAGGCTGTGAAAAGTCTTAAGGAACTAAAAAAGCAAGTAAAAAGCTGGAAGAATATATTTACAATTTATACACATGATTGAGGACTAATTAATCAAATTATAGCAAATTCTTAGAACTCAACACTGAAAAGGCAAAACGGTTTAAAAATTTTTTTTGATAACTTAAATCTTCAAAAATAAAATGAATTGTCAATGTGCACACGCAAAGATTCACAGCACCATTGTTATCAAAGAATTGTAAATGAAAACCACAATGATATACCACACATACCCACTAGAATAGTGAAAATTAAAATGTCCACCAAAACCGAATACTGGCAAGGTTTGGAGCCAGTGGAAACTCCATATATTGCTTGACATAATGTAAAAACATACAAACATTTTGGGAAATACTTTGATATTTTTTGATGCAGTTAACCTTTTGGGAGATTGCTTCATACTTTTTGATGCATATCTGATGTGGTGCCCCAGAATTTCCCTCTTAAGTACTTACTCAAGATAAATTAAAACATATATCCATACAGAGCCTTGTATATGCATATTCATCACTAATTTATTTATGCAAGCCACATTTGGATTCAAGCCAAATGTCCATTATTAGATAAATGAATAAACAATTGTGGTATTTTATACAATGAAATGCCATCCAATAACCTATAAGGGAGTAACTACTGATACATCCCTAATATGGTTTGGCTCTGTATCCCCACCCAAATCTCAGATTGAATTTTAATCCCCAGTGTCAGAAAAGGGGCGTGGTGAGAGGTGATTGGATAATGAGGGCAGACTTTCCCTTGCTGTTCTCATGATAGTGAGTGAGTTCTCACAAGATCTGGCTGTTTAAAAGTGTGTAGCACTTTCCCCTTTGCTCTCTCTCTCCTGCTCCACTTTGTGAAGATGTGCCTGCTTCCTCTTTGCTTTTGGCCACAATTGTAAGTCTCCTGAGGCCTCCCCAGCCATACTTTCTGTACAGCCTGTGGAACTGTGAGTCAATCAAACCTCTTTTCTTCATAAACTACCCAGTCTCGAGTAGTTCTTTATAGCAATGCGATAACAGAATGATACATTCCCCAAACAAGAATGCCTGTCTAAAACATTATGCTGGGTGAGAGACCAACTATAAAAGCTTATACTCCAGATTTTATTTATATGAAACTCTAGAAATGACAAAGCTAAATTAAAGGGATAGAAAGCTGGTGAGTTTTTACTTGAAATATTGTTTATTTGCTCAAATGCAAGAAGTACTGACACACATTTTCAAATGTTGGGTTTTATAATAAAAATAAAGGTAAGAATTTCTATGAGTGTATTCTTACAACCCGATCTTTCTTATTTTGAGAGGTAAGAGCCCAAAGACCCTGTATTTCTGCCCTTGGATTCACTTCTGTAAAGGTATGACCCAGACCACTGCCCCATCCTGAAGGATACTTGTGGTGAGTTTCTCAGTTTATTGATTGGCATTCGAACAAAGGTTCTGTCTTATCTTTTAAATCTGGTATCTACTGCTTGATGCACACGTGGAGGTGCAAGCTTTCCTTGAATGAAGTAGAAATAAATTCAGTTTGTGTTGCATATTGAAAAAGAGGGAAATGTCTACTAGAAATGTCAGAGTATTCTTGGAGAAGGAGTATTAACTAGGTCAAGATTATATTAAATATTATTTTCTCTTGTCACATTATTATATTAATAATAGCCTCTGGCAGTTTATCATAAGTTTTTGTATAATACTTAGGTATATTTTCCATATATATAATTATAAAAGTTTATTCTCAAACCAAGTTAAGAAGGAAAAAGTCTTTTGTGATACATTAATTCAGTTATAGAACAAAATAATTATATATACTGTAATTAGTTGGCTTTATATTTTATAACACTGTGACTTTTATTTTATTATACTTATATATTTTATTTTCAAAAAACTCCCTAAATTAAAATGAAATTATTTATTTGTTGAAAGTTAAATGCATATAACTTGTGAGAGTATATATTTGTCTTCAAATGCATTATATTATTACATAAATTATATTATTACATAAATAATTGCATTATTACATTAATACAAAAATAATACTCATCAGTAGAAGAGTAGATATGTGAATCCAAGATCAGAATATCCTATATATATTTTACTATAGTGAATTTACTTATGCCCCATTTTTGAATTAGACAAGACAGCTACTTTAAATAGATATCAGTAGCTAGCTACTGATAACAACTACTGTTGATAGCTCTACCTCAGTATTTGCATATATTAAGATTTTTAAATGAAAATATGTTTTGTTTATGATTATAATAAATCAGTGTTTAGCCAAAATTAATGAATTAATATGCATTTTGTTTGCTTTATTATTTTTCTTATGCTTACTAAGAAAAAAATTGTAAGTAAACATAAAGAAGAAAGCCACCTTAAAGAGCTATCAGTAGCTACTGATAACAACTACTATGGATAGTTCCACCTCTATACTTGTCTACAAGGACAAGGGGAGAAGCTCATCTCTATCTGATGCAGACATGGCTCAGAAGAAGGAGCTTCTTAAGACAACACGTTTCTTTTGTGGAGAAAGTAATCTATTCATTCTTGAACATGTATGCAGAATGATTGTGTCTTTGCACTGCAGTGTTTGCTTTTCTTGTTTTTCTGTTAACATGACAGTTCTGGCTATACATTTCAATTGGGAAATGATATGAGAAGCGTAAAAATGGTTCAGCCATAAATATCACACGCTACGCTAATATTTAATTTTTCTCAATGAATAAGTTCATTTTATCAAATTTTTAAAGCAAATGATTGTATTTATATGGTAATGCTATTTTTCTTAAGAAGTTATATGAAATGTAGATAAGAGATTTTACACAAGTAATCAGAAAAATCTCTGCTCAGAAAGCTATTTGCATATAATTAAGACAAGTAATCTACTTGGTAAAGGAGAATATATACTATCTGTGACCTAACAAGTATGGGTCAGTTGAGTAAATGTGAGAAGAAATCAGTAACATTTATGCTTTCTTTACATACTCGTTTTATACTGCTTGAGACTGAAATTATCTCATGTTTTATTTCATTCCCTGAATCAAATACAAACTTTTTCTTGTCCGTCTATTTCCTAAGTATAAGTCTTAGATTAAGTTGTAAAAGCATTTTAAAATTAAAAAACTGTGTGTTGCTGTTGCCTTCAAAACATTTTTTTAAAGTCTACTACCTCTGTGTCATTAAAAAGAGAATCCAATTTAAGCCACATAAATATTCCATAAATATTTACATCCCCTCTTATTGATGAATCGTTGTGCAATAAATGAATAGTATCTATACAGGAAGCCAATATTGGTTTTATTCTTTTCAGGGTAGAACAAGATTGATCCTTGTTGCATACTTCTATGCATTTTTGAAAATTAATAAAGTATAATTTCCAGGATCATGGTCAGGTAATCTTAAAAGAGAGGCAAAAAAATAATAATTTTATAAAGACATTAGAAAATTAACAATAGATCTATATTAGTCCATTTTTACACTGCTGTATACCTGAGATTAACAATATTGAAAATTAACAATAGATCTATATTAGTCCATTTTACACTGCTGTATACCTGAGATTTGGTAATTTATGAACTAAAGAGATTTAAAGGACTCACAGTTCTGCATGATTGGGGAGGACTCAGGAAACTTATAATCATGCTGGAAGGTAAAGGGGAAGCAAGGCAAGCCTTACATGGCAGCAGGAAACAGGGAGAGAATGGGGAAGTGCTTTTAAACAATCTGACTTTTAAACCATCAGATCTAACTTTTATACCATCAGACTTCATGAAAACTTACTATCACAAGAACAGCAAGGGGAAAGTCTGCCCCTGTGAGTCAATAACCTCCCACCAGGTCTCTCCCATGTCATGTAGGGATTACAATTTGAGATGAGATTTGGGTGGGGACCCAGAGCCAAACCATATCAATATCTATATGGATTTACTTCCACTATTCTTTTCTAAATACCTTCTTTATATATGTTGTATTATACTGCTTGAACTGAAATTATCTTGTTTGATTTCATTCCCTGAATGAAATACAATTGTTTTCTTGTCCATCTATATCCTAAGTCTCAGATTATCTGTTATTTAATTTCAGCTCCTATTTTATCATCACAGACTGTAATAAAGATTATTATTCTCACTGATTGCACTAATCAATCTATCATAGTGGCAAATATAGCCATAAACTAATTGTTACATATATTGATTCTATCTAGGACTAACATGGTGTATGAGAGACATCACAGTACTTGAAGTGGAAGGAAGACCTAGGTTTATATATTTTATACCTTTATTGTTACATTCTAGAAATATTACCTGGGCATGTCTTTGAAACTTCCTAAGCCCAGAGGAATTAACTGGTAGTAATGCTCAGCTCACTGGGTTAGTGTGAATATTACAACGAACAACATATGTCTAAAAACTTAGCATAGTGTCAAATTAGTGAATTTTTTATTGATTCATTAGCTGCATAAATTATTGTGACTTATATTGGGGAGTGCTATTTACTTAAGCTCCTTCCCACACAGACACAATTTTGAAAGGCAAATAACAAAACTAGATTTTCTCTGTAGCCTAATATATTGAATGGAAGCTAAAAAAAAAAGTTTATCTAATAGAGGTGGAGAGTAGAATACTGGTTACTAAAGGCTGGGAAGAGTAGAGGGGACAGGAGTACAGGGATAGGTTGGTTCACAGGTACAAAATTATAGCTAGTTATGAGGAATAACTTCTAGTGTTCTTTAGCACTGTAGGGTTATATATTTTCAAATAGCAAGAAGAGCCTTTGATTGTTTCCAACACAAAGAAATGATAAATGTTTGAAGAAATCTTTGAGAATATGCTAATTATGCAAATTTAATTATACATTGTATACATGTGTTGAAATATCACTTTGTACCCCATAAATATGCACAATTTTAATGTGTCAATTAATAATTTTAAAAATTAAAAAGATATATATGCTTTGTTTCTAGAGTAGTAAATATACTTACTTTGAACTCTGATACATTTAACATATTTCTCTTACATACAAAAAATATACAATACAGAAAAGTTATCTGTAGAATATTACATAATATAGTAACTTAAGTTCCTAAATATTTTTCTATAACTGATTATATATCATCGAGATGAGTGTTAAATTTACAGTCAGAAACATTGTTAGACTCTGCCTTTTAGAACTGAATTTGTTGATGAAGCTTTCTCATTTTCTATTTACTTATCTTTAAAATGGGGATTGCATTGGTAGCTTTCTCAAATATGACTGTTAAATTACATTCATATATCCAGTAACTCTTAGAGCACAAAAATGCTTCCCTTTAATAGTTTTTCATCAAAATTTTTTGAAAAAATAAATGTCTCAATTGTTCAAGTCTGATGAAATTACCAAAAAATTATAATATAAAAATAATTTAAAATAATGAAATAATGTATTGATATATTATTAATACCTGTTAATAAATAATAATAAATTTTAGTAATATTTATATTGTCATGAAATTAAAATGATTTTGTGGATTTTTAGTTTCAAATTTAGCTTTCTCCCACTTTTTCCTTTGTATTTTCTTTTATTTCAAAATATAATCTTAGGGATTTTTTTTCTGATTAATTCTTTATCATATATTTTATGGAAGGGATGTTATTACTATGCAGAAAGTTTAGCATTAGTATTCCAAGTCAGAAGAGAGTTTGTTCTAAAGTTGTCAGACTTTCTTTTGGTGTGTGTATATCCAATTTACCAAATCTTAACAGCTGAGATCAGGAGTAAACAAATCTGAGTAATAAATGTTAAAAATACGCAAAGGCAAATTGAAGTTAATAAGTATATTCTGACCAAAAATAAATAACAATAATAATTAAAATTCTTTAGTATTATACAGAAAGTTTGCAAAGTTTAGGAACTGCTTTTATTCCCAATATTCTAAGTAGTACCTAACAGTTACCTTGATGAACCCGATAGCCCGTAGCTCATTTTCCAAGTTTTCACTTTGGAAAAAAAAAAAAAAAAAAAAAAAAAGGCACAGTCAAATACTCAAAAGCAGTTCAAAAGGAGCATACTTTTTTACAAAAGGCATTTAGTTTATGGTTCCATTTTAGCACTTTGCCAAACTGAGGCAGGATAGGTAGTCAAGGAAGTAACCATGTCCTCATCAACACAATAAACCTCAACATTTGCATCATAATCAAGCTCATTAAAGCACAGCTACCCCAGTATAGAATTTCTCCTTTAGTCAGCTTGCAAATTTTGATTTTACCTATCTTCAAACTCATGCTTTGCTCATTATAATAGTAAGAAATGCACTCCAGGGGGAGATTTAAAATGCAAATAAGACATGTGATATATGAACCAGCATGCATAGCTACTGTGCATATGCACTCAGATGACCACCCAAAACATGCTTACTGGTAGCACAGTCTTCTCAGCTCCTCATGAATAATCATGTAAGATTACCATAATGCGAGTTTCCCCAGTAACAGTGAACACTGTCTCATCCTTACAAGCAACCCGTTCTGAATTGCCTCTCGGGCTGTATTGTCTATTCTGCTCCTAACTTTCAGAATATTCTTTCTTCTTTGCAATGTGTTGCTCCATGCTGCATCTCCTTTGCTGCGTGTCTCTTTTTAAACCAAGAAGACGGGAACCAAGATTTCATAACAGCCATCAACAAAACTACTTCTTATATTTACCAGTTGTCCTAACATAAAGCTGTTGAGATGATACTCTCTATAACCCAAGCTACCTTCCATAGGCCTCAGTCGACAAGACAGGCACAAATCCAGTTGGTAGTCTTTTGTTATATCAGTTTAAATAACCTCTCCTCCAGTAAAGAAGAATCTTTCTTCTTTAAAAGCATGGCAAATGTGAAGAAAAGCAATACTTTTAAAATTTTGAATTAAAACACTTATCTAACTAGTGGATAGGCATAAGGAGAAATTTTCATCCCAAACAGGTATGTAAAAAAATATTTTTTGTAGAAATATTTTGAGACATTTTGGGAGAGGAAATTCTTCTTGGATAATTACTGATGAGAAAGGGCTAACAAGTCATATTGAAAACTTTGGTCATCTCAAAACGTTGTTATAACTCTTGCCTCCTCTAAATATCTCAACTTAAAACTGACAAATGGCATTAGGCAAGCACTTTTCACACCGAACCTGTAGCTGCAAATTACTGCAACAACATTGAATGTGTGCAAAATCTTTACAATGTGAATAGAAAATAAAGTTTAATAATTTCACCATCATTTTATTTTCTTATTTCACAGATGACTTTACTCCGCCTTTTCTCACCAATAATAAGGTTACTCCTCCAGTAACCTGACTCCTGATTGGATGATCAGTAAAGAAGCTGGAATCAGTATGAAAACAAGTTTCATATTTCCACATTAACAAAGCCACTAACCTCCCTAGATTGGTTCCATGTATGCTAACTTGCCTACTGTCACAGTGGATAATCTTCTTTGCACCTTTCTCGGACCAATCTCTCTACTTGGGCACATGGGGATAACATTGCTCATGCCCACTCAAGTGCCATACATACAATGCTTCCCTCTTTAATCTGCATTCTCAATCTTTTCACATTCTACGTGATCATACCCATCAAACATAATATAATGCATCCTATTAAAAAATTATTCCCTTGTCCATCATTCCTTCTCCAAGTACCACCTCAATAGCTTGATAACTTTCACAGAAAAAATGTCTACAAATTTTGCACCAACTCACTGTCTATCTTCTTTTTTCTTTGTTGCCTATTGACCTCCCCTAATACTTGATCTACAACTTCACCAAAAGTGCTTTTGTGTAGCTCAACAACAACCGTCACAAGCTTCACATAACCCATAGTTATGTTTAAACTCAATGTCAGCAGCATTTTAACGCACTTGATCTAACATCATCTTCGCTTGGCATAGGCAATGCACTCACACTTTCTCCTTAACCTACTTGTCTGGTCCTTTTCATTCTTCTTTGTTGGAGCCTATCCATTTTTCTGCCTGTTAAATGTGAAATAGCCTAAGGCTCAGATTTCAGACATGTTCCATTTATTTATCAACAGCCATTCTCTAGGTCATTGCTTCTCAACCTGACTGCATGTTGGAATAACCTTGATAAATTGAAAACACGTGAATTTTATTTTATTGGCTTAGGGAATAACCTGGACATAAATATTATTAAACAATTCCCCCAGCAGATTCTGATTTCCAGCCAAGACTTAGAATCACAGCTCTAAGTCAAATCATACAAACTCTTCATTTTAAATGACATTTATGCTACCTCCACATTAGAATCATATGGGTTATTTAAATATACCCACCTACACACACATACACACTAATGGATAGATCACCTTTTTTCAATTCTGAATAAATTGTTCTACCCTTAGATCCAGACATATATGTATATAAAAATATCACCGAGTAATTCTCGTAATCAGCCAACGTTGGAAACCACTAATAAATATAATGGTCACTCCAAGTTTAAATCCATAATTTGATCTCTTCCTTGAATCCAATCTTATATATAGGGCTTCCTTCTCAATTTCTGTATTTGGATATATCAATGGTATTTCAAACTTCCATTTTGAAAACTTAATTATTTCTTCCCACCTCAAGTATACCACATTCATTCATCAGTTCATTTATTTATTGAGCATTTGTGTGCCATGTACATTCTAGGCTCTGGAAATTCAGCAATTGAGAAAGTAAAAATTCATACCTTCTTGGCTCTACATTCTAGTGGCAGATACAAACCATTAATAGACACACACACACACAAACACATACTTTTTAGGTGAAATCTATAAGCCTAAGGGTGTTTTCTTTTACTGACAGCATTTTTTTTTTCAATATGTCAGATAATCTAGTATTTTCTACATGCAAAATACCTATTCAGAATCTAAGAACCTCTCACTATCTCCATCAGTTATGACCCTGACTGGAATGCTATCTTACTGAATTTTAGTAATAGTCACCTGTCTGGTATTTTATTCTAACTTTTGTGTCACTGATACAATCCCTATTCTACACACACCGTGAGAATGATCTTTGTAAAACATGAATCTGATCATGTCACTCTCCAGCTCAAATGCCTCTGAGGCTATCCTTCTTTCCCAAATTAAAATCCGAAGTCTTACATTGGCCTTGAAAACCGTTTGCAATCTGCTTTTTCATAGTGATCCTCACGCATACCTTCATCTCCTATTGCTTTCCACCTTTCTCTTTTTATTACAATTAATCTGGCCTTGCTTTTCTGAAAACACACTAGTAATGTTCCTGATATTGACCTTTGTATACACTGTTTCACCTTCCACACAAATTCATGACTCTTACTTCATTCAGGTGCAAAATAATACCTTATTATAGAAATATTTTCTTATCATATCTAAAAGATTACATTTCTTCTATTTGTTATATAGGTAAACACGTGCCATGGTGGTTTGATGCATAGGTCAACCCATACCTAGGTATTAAGCCGAGCATGCATTAGCAATTCTTTCTGATGCTCTCCCTCCACCCCACACTACTGGCAGGCCCTAGTGTATGTTGTTCCACCTCCCTTCCCCACAACCCATATCCATGTGTTCTCATGTTTTAGCTCCCACTTATAAGTGAAAACACGTGGTGTTTGGTTTTCTGTTCCTGTGTTAGTTTGCTAAGAATAATAGCTTCCAGCTCTATCCATGTCCCTGCAAATAACATGATCTCTTTTTTTTGTATGGCTTCATAATACTCCATTTTGTATATGTAACATATTTTCTTTATCCAGCCTATCATTGATGGGCATTTGGGTTGATTCTATGTCTTTGCTATTGTGGATAGTGCTGCAATGAACCTACATGTGCATGTTTCTTTATAATACAACAATTTATATTCCTTTGGGTATATACTGAGTAACGAGATTGCAGGGTCAAATGGTATTTTTGCTTCTAGAGCTTCGAGGAATTGCCACACTGTCTGCCACAATGGTTGAACTAATTTACATTCCCACCAACAGTGTGAAAGTGTTCCTGTTTCTCTGCAACCTCAACAGTATCTGTTGTTTCTTGACTCTTCAATAATTGCCATTTTGACTGGCAATAGATGAAATGTTATTGTGGTTTTGATTTGCATTTCTCTAATGATCAGTGATGTTGACCTTTTTGTCATATGTTTTTTGGCCGCATGAATGTCTTCTTTTGAGAGGTATCTGTTCACGTCCTTTGCCCACTTTTTGATGAAGTTGTTTTTTTCTTGTAATTTTTTTTTAGTTCCTTGTAGGCTTTAGATATTAGACCTTTGTCAGATGGATTGCAAAATTTTTCTCCTATTCTGTAGGTTGTCTATTCACTTTGATGATAGTTGTCTTTTCTGTGCAACTATCTCATTTTAGTTTAATTAGATCCTTTTTGTCAATTTTTCCTTCTGTTGCAATTGCTTTTGGCATTTTCATCATGAAATTTTTGCCCATGCCTATGTCCTTAATGGTATTCAGAAATTTTCTTCTAGCTTTTCTAGAATTTTGGGGTTTACATTTAAGTCTTTGATCCATCTTGAGTTCATTTTTGTATAAGGTGTAATGAAGGGCTCCAGTTTCAATTTATGCATATGGCTAGCCAGTTTTCCCAGCACCATTTATTACATAGGGAATCCTTTCTCCATTGATATTTTTTATCAGATATGTCGGAGATCAGATGATTGTAGGTGTGTGATCTTATTCTATTCTGTTCTATTGGTCTACATGTCTGTTTTGGTACCAGTTTCATGTTGTTGTTGTTACTGTAGCCTTGTATTAAATAGTATAGTTTGAAGTTGGGTAGTGTGATGCCTCCTGCTTTGTTATTTTTCATAAGGATTGTCTCGGCTATGTGGACTCTTTTAGGGTTCCATATGAATTTAATATTTTTTCTAATTCAGTGAAGAATGTCAATGGTAGTTTAATGAGAACATCATTGAATCTATAATTTGCTTTGGGCAATATGGCCATTTTCATAATACTGATTCTTCCTATCCATGAGCATGGAATGTTTTTCCACTTGTTTGTGTCCTCTCTGATTGCCTTGAGCAGTGGTTTGTTGCTCTCCTTGAAGAATTCCTTAACTTCCTTCATTAGCTGTATTCCTAGGTATTTAATTCTCTTTGTGGCAATTATGAGTGGAAGTTCATTCATGGTTTGGCTCTCTGCTTGTCTGTTGTTGGTGTATAGGGATGCTTGTGATTTTTGCACATTGATTTTGTATCCTGAGACTTTGCTGAAATTATCAGCCTAAGAAGCTTTTGGGCTGAGATGATGGGGTTTTCTAGACAGAGGATCATGTCATCTGCAAACAGAGACAACTTGACTTCCTCTCTTCCTATTTTAATACCCTTTGTTTCTGTCTCTTGCATTATTGCCATGACCAGAACTTCCAGAACTGTGTTGAATAGGGGAGTGGTGGGAGAGGGCATCTTTGTCATGTGTCAGTTTTCAAGGGGAATGTTGAAACACTTTCTACAGTTTATCTTTATAGCACTATTTATAGATTGTTTTATTATTTATGTTTGTTTAATGTCTTTTTCTTTACATATATATGTGTGTATATGTGTACACACATACATATACACACACACATATATATATACAGCACAATGTGTAGAAGTAAATATATATATTTATATATTTTATATATATTATATATGCATATGTATATATACATCACAATGTGTAGAAATAAATATATATTTTTATACACACACACACACACACAATACTATGAGAACAGGAATTTTCTTTTGTCTACTCTGTTCCCAGTGATATGAACAGTTATAAGTACATGTTGGCTGGGTGCAGTGGCTCACTCCTGTAATCCCAGCACTTTGGGAAGCCAAGACAGGAGGATTACTGGAGCCCAGGAGTTCCAGATCTGTCTAGGCAAGACCGATCTCTAAAAAATAATTTTAAAAATTCAAAATTAGCTGAGTGTAGTGGCCTGCACCTGTAGTCCTAACTGCTCAGGAGGCTGAGGCAGGAGGATCCCCTGAACCTAGGAGGTCAAGGTCGCAGTGAGACGTGATTTGTACCATTGCACTAAAACCTGGGTGATGGAATGAGATCCTGTCTCAAGAAGCAAACAATGAAAATGTACATGTTATCCATTCAATAAGTATTTGTTGAATATAAATTATCAAACATTATATTTAATATTTGCTAATCTTATCTACTAAGTTTAATCCGTCTCATGATAATCTCTTAGATAATATATCTAAAGCTATCCTCATGTATTTAAAATCACAAGGTAAAATTTGAGAGTAACAAATAAAATATTTAATAAGGTTTCTCTGGTTTGTAACAGTGTATGACAGTATTTTCTTTATTGTATTTTTTCTACAAATAGTTGCTCTTCTATTACACGTACATATGTGTATATACATATTATGAAAAGTTCCACTTTTAGCTATGAACATTAATTTTGTTGAAATAAATTATATTTTCTGAAAAATGACAGTTGCAATGGATAATTGTCATACCTTTTAATTGTAAAGCTTTGCTTTGTAATGTGTTTAAAGCTTATACATATATATATAAGCATATATGTATAACCATATGCCATTTATATGTGTAACTTCATAATTATTTTAACAACAGTTCATTTACACCTTAACATTTTAAGTAGGATTTATTTTGCCCTACCCTTGGTAACACACATTTAATTCAGTTTGTAAACTTTGGGATTTTTGCCAATGCTGAAAACAATTAGGTTACTTAAAGTAAGTGATAATTTTCTAATTAATTCAATTAAATACTCATTTAAGTGTATTTGGCTTGGGGGAGGATAATGCTAAAACTCTGTTGCTGGACTTGTAACCTGGCTGTTTGCCTAGAAACACTGAACTGTGATATTAAGTAGTTACGAGTAACTGGGAACAAATAGTAAGAAAAATTAAGCTATTGTGTCTCAGAGAAAAGAGTTTACATGCTGAGTGTAAAAGAGTTATAAATTTGTCTTTAACTCACAGTTGTTTAAAAGTGTAATAGATCCGTGAATACTAAGACATGAGAATCAACATTTGGAATGTTTCTTGTGGAATGGAATCTGTTGTAGATCAGGTTTCCTGGAAGTCAACATTGAAGCAGATTTGCAGGTAGGGTGCCTACTGGGGCTAGCTAGCTTTTAAGGTTGACACCTGTGTGGAAGGGAAGGCAGCATGATTGGGCAAAGGTAGGTGTGGACCTGGCATGATCCTCCAGAGTTGCCTTGCACTGAAGCTGTGAGTCTACATTTTTATATCTCCTTACCAACCAGTTATTGGTAGAGACTTTTAGCCCAGAGCATTTCCTGGAAATTGACTCAGCTGGGCACTAACAACATCCAAGATTTTCAGCATCTGGGGGAATTATTGCTTCAGTTTTGAAAGGTATACATGGATGGGAATCTAGGAGGTATGCAATTTCTGAATATACATTTCTAAAAGCCTGTAGAAGATGTAGATAGAGCATGGTGATACTGTTAACAGTTACTTGTATTTTTATTTATTTATTTGTACACATTTATGGGATATCTGAGAAATTTTATTACATGTACATAATGCATGGTGATCAAGGCATAGACAACAGAAGACATTATTTTCTTTTGAGTCACTAGTCTTAGAATTTGATACACAAATAACAAATGTTGCCAAAATCCCAGTAGCTTAGGACAAAAACAGTTCATTCCCATTCACATTACTGAGACGTCATTACAGTATGGCTGTGGCTCTACTTTATGATAATATCATTTTGGGAATCTAGCAGACAGAGCAGCCCCATTTCAAATCTTACTCATAGGTTTAGGCCAAAGAAAATCACTTGACCATATCTATTTTAAAAAGAAAGGAATGCATTTTTCTCCCCTGGAGAGGACTACTTCACACCAAGTATGTTGTATAGCAACAGTGTATAATACAGTTCATATTCTCACTAACATTTAATAAGGTCCAATTTGTTAATGTGCATCTACCTAGAGGCAATAAAATAGTTTCATACTGTAGTAATATTTTGTATTAGCCTAATGACTAATAAATGTAAGAATTTTTTAAAGATTGATTTACCATTTTTACTTTCTTTGTGGTTAAATGCCAATTTCTATGCTTGCTCTAATTTTATTACATTTTATATTTGTTCATAAATTCTTTCTTTACTGTTATTTTTTATTATGTACTTTTGATACCAATTTTTTCAGTTACATAGGTTTTGTAAATATCTACTTTTTAACATTTACTTTATATGTATTTTATTATTAAAGTTATTCATTTGAATTCATTTTATTTTATTGTTTATTTTTATGGCTTGTAAATTTGTGTCCATTTTGCACTATCTTTCTTTAATTTGAATTTAGTTTTTAGTGACTTGTTGGAAAAAAAATGTTTGCAATTATTTCTCTTCCTATATCCAGGCACTTGCAATGTGATTTTGTAACCGCTCTTAACAAGAGACTGAATGTATATGTCTGCTTCTGAAATCTGAAACCATGCCTTGCTTTGTCACTTTGACAAGTGACGTTGTGTCAGTTCCATGCTTAGGCACTGGGGCTTTGTGTTATTTCAGTCATTCTCTTGGAAACCTGCCTTTCACCGTGTGGAGGACATGTCAGATTAACTGATGGACGTTGTGAAACATATGATCCAATTATCTCCACTTACCCCAATCCACAACCCAAACCAAGTCCCGAATGCAGAGCCATCTAGGTGACCACTGGTTGACTATAGATGCATGAGTGAGGTAACTAAAATAAGGAGAAAAAAACATATATTCCTAGCCCAAATTTCTGACAAAGAGAATCATAAACCGAATACACAGCTGTTGTTTTAAGCCACTAAGTTTGTCTGTGGTTTGTTACATAGCAAAAGCTAGCTGACAATATTTTTAAAGACATTATTCTATAGGTTTACATTAAAATGTTATAGACTGGCCTTTTTCACTTAAGTTTTAATTTAATGTGCTGAAAACAAAATTCTGTAGAAAGAATTATATAGAGATCTGCTTTTCTTTCCACGTTCCCTGAAACCCACCATTAAATAATCAGGTGTACCCTACAGTAGTAAAATATTTGTCATATAACAAGCATTCTCATATCCCTCAGTCTGTTTTTGAGAGCTCTCTAATTTTTCATTAATGTTTCTATCCTGCATCCCTCCCATAGTTGTAATTATTATGATTATGAAAATACGTGAAATCTGTTAGAACACTTCCCTAATTCTGTCTTTATTCTTCTTCAGGAGTATTTTGGCTATTATTATTAGTCTTCAATGTTATCAATTTCTTGAAAACAAGTATTAATTTATTTTAACTGTATTAAATCAAAAAATTAATATAGGGAGAATTGTTATCTTCATGATATTTAGGGAGAACTGAAATTTTAAAATATTATGTCCCCACATTGATGAACAAGATATATTTTTCAAAATATGTATTTGTTTCTTAAAATAATATATAAACTTTCCATACAGGTTCTACAAGTGTATTACTATATTTATTATTGAGGAACTTATTTCTTGTGGCCTTTCTAAAGTGTATTTTCTCATAAATCTTGTTTCCTGTTTACGTAGAAACGTAACCATTTTTATTTTTCACTTTTATGTAGTAAAGTTATTAACGTCTTTCATTAAATATAGGAATTTTGCTGAATATTTTTTAAAATTTCCTTTGTGCACAATCATAACACTTGAAAATAATTAGACATTTAATTACTACGATGTTCAAAACTTATAAAATTGTCTTTCTGAACTAACACTGTACATTTAATAATGGGAATATTCACTGTATTTACAATAGAAAAAATATTTTCAAATATGATATTTGATTTAATTATTTATATATTTTTTGCCAGATTAAAGGGGTTCCCTTCCATTTGTGAAAGTTGTGAAAGTTTTCGTCTTTTTGTCACAAGTATACATTTATTATAAGTAATTAATATACTATTATTGAGGTGATCATCTAAATGTTCTTAATCTATGAATAACTTACATTGATTTTTTAAGGGTAACTTAATTTAACATAATCTGGAATAATCTGAAACATATGATATAGTATGTTTTTCATACAATAGATGTCTCATTTTGATATTTCATTTAGAATTTTGATTTGTACTTGTGAGTAAAATTGGCTACTAATTTCCTTTTTCATGTTTTTTTGTTAAAAAAAAAATGGTATTAAAGTTACCTGAAATAACTCAAAAAGTAAATCAAAAAGAAAAAAAAAAACAGGCTTTGAAAATAGAAATAATGACACAAATGAACTTAAGTATGTATTACATGAAGGAGATAGCTACACAAGTAAACAAATTACTTTTTAGAGAAATTTAAAGTATACTTTTTTTTTCTTTTTAGAGACAAGGTCTTGCTCTGTTACTCAGGCTGAAATGCATAAAATATATTTTAAAATGGATTTTAAAAAGTTTTAAGACTTGTGATACATGTAAAATACTTGCAAATACATCGTCGCTAAATTTTGGTATAATAACAATTTTAATAATCACATTGTTATTAAAACTATGACAGTTGAGAGAAGATAGAATATAATTAGATAACTTAGTTGGAAACTTTGGATCTTAAATTAGAATTGCACATATTAGTATAAACTTCTAAATGCTTGTGCTCTTTCTGATATACACAGTTTCTCAGTCTTTCCATTATTCCAGAATATTAAGCAGTGTCTCTAGTCTAGCTCCTAGACTACAGCCTCTAAATATAATAGCAAAATAAAAACAAAAGCAGGGTTTTTAAAATTTCAAGTTATATTTTAGATACAGGAGAACATGTACAGATTTGTTGCACACGTGTATCACACGATGCTGAGGTCTGGAGTACAGATCCCATCACCCAGGTAATAAACATAATACCCAAAAAGTAGTTTTTCAATTCTTGCACTACTCTCTTCCTCCATCCCATATCTAATCGTATGAAGTGTCTATTGTTCTCATGTTTGTGTCCATGTGCACTCAATGTTTAGCCCCAATTATTAGTGAGAACGTGTAGTATTTGCTTTTCCGTTCCTCCATCAATTCACTTAGGACAATGACCTCCAGCTATATCCATGTAGCTGCAAAGGACGTGATTTCATTCTTTTTGATGACTATGTAGTAATCCATGGTGTACATGTTCCACATTTTCTTCATCCAATTTACCACCCATGGGCTCCTGAGTTGATTCCATGTTCTCAAGAAAAAAATCAATCCGTATCTGTCTGGGAACATGCCTCTCTATGTTCCCCATAGGCATTTTCTGGGCTAGAAAGCAACAAGAAAATTCAAAATTTTCATCCCCAAAGTCCACAGGAGACCTCACAAAAACTCTGCTTATGAACCAAATGGAGAAGAGCATGAGAAAGTACAATTGATTTTTATAAATTTCAAAATTCATAATGATATTAATAGACAATGAATTGTTCAGAAAATTGGTAATGTAAGAATAGAAACAAATATTTATCTTGCCTACCTTTATGGACTTTAATTTAGCATAACAGAATGAAGAGAAAGAATTCTTTACAGAAGCATTTTATCTAATAAATTCAGAAGGAAAGGGGAATTGGAATATTAACATTTTGTAACACATAATGGAGCAATCAATCTAAGCAATAATCAAAATGATTTTAAATGATGCTTTGAAAATGTAGTGAAGATTTTTATAGTAGAGTAATTAGACTGACAGCACTCTACTCATTGGTGAATGTTTACATTAATACAAATAGAACAGCCAGACATTCTGCATGTAATTTGACACAATAGAAATTACACAGAAGCATTATTATTTTTGTTCTACAAAAGTTAAACATAACTCTAATCAAACTTCTGGTTGTAATTATTGTTCTACAGGAAATATGATGAACTGTGAAAAAAAGTAAGCAACATCAGAAAAAGACAACTTGCCACATACCAAATGTGTGTGAATCGTTAGACAAATAACTTGGTCTTTTCAACTAGTCAATGCCAAAAAACAAAAACATCTCTAAAAGAGTTTTTTTTCTGTAACATTTTGTAACATGTTTAAAGAGTTCCTGTGAAAGTTTTCACTGCTTCAAACACCTTAGCTACCAAATGCAAGCATTATCAAAACATAATCTGATCTCTGCATGTTAAATCCAGATGTGCTTTTAGCAACCACACTCATAAGTAAAGAGACAGGTGGTGAAGTCACTTACTTTAAAATCAGGGGAAAAAATAACTAGTTTTTCTTGATCAAATTTCTAAACTTCTGTAAAATATTCTTGTTTGTAGATCAATTAATACAATCTTATGTTCATAAATATTCAAGACAGAATTGGTGTACCACAAATTGGATGACAGAGTAAAATCATTAAAAATCTAAAGAAAGATACTGTATACTGGGAGAAAATAGAGAAAAACAAAATAAAAATTATGCTTTATTTGCTGATCTGTCCTTAAATGGATATTGATTGATAAACATCAAATTCTACATTTTAGTTTAACTTTAGGTTATGTAAAATTATAACATTTACAAAGAAAGCTTTTTAAGGACAAGCATAGTGTAATTAGCATATATGTCTAATTTGTAATATTATAGTTGTACATACATAAATAAAGTGAGTCAAGGGAGATGGTGACTTGACCAAGATCATAAATGTATTCCTACACGGTTTAAGGATGTTTGAAATGTAAAATAGGATGATCACATTGAAATGTTTCAGGAAGCATGCTATGTGGATTCATGAGAAGAATACTCTTTCCAGGTAGGAAAATAATTGTTGACCTCTCCGAATTGTGCTACAAATGTATGAATAATACTGAACAGACAGAAATTGAACTTATGTAGTGGAGATGCTGAGTCACTACTAAAGTGATATATGAAACTATTAATAGACCTCAGCAACACTATCTCTTTTACTTCGTGCCAATAATCCAAAAGATGAAATGTAACTCACTGTGAAGGACAAAAATAAATGTGTCAGACATGATATGTTAGTCCTGAAAATGAAGAGAAAGTACACTTTTTTGAATATCGTATTAATAAAAATGATTAATTCTTCTCTTCTCTTCCACACCATATCTAGTATGGTAATTTCAATGCATACAAATTCAGAGGTTTTGGATAGTGTCAGTCATTTTTCTTCACACAGAGAATTCATTGTAACTGAGTTATTCAGGTTTGAGACATTAATGATTCACCAAATGTATTTTGCATTTAAAATGGTATTTGTATCACTGAAGGTAATGATAAGCAGCTAAAATCTGGTTTATAATAGGTACTTCATGCAACAAAATGACAAGTATCAACTCATTTTGCAACGTTGGGTAAAACATTGCCCCTTCTATAAATGGGCAATGTGTTACATAGGAGTAATGCTTTACATTTTCATAGTTTCCAAATGTAAGGAAAATATGTAAAGCTCTATAGAATTGATCAGAAATCATAGCCAGTGTTCCATAAAAGTATATATGCCATGTATGAATAGCAGTATGTTAATGGATTATATGTATGATATAAGAATGCTAATTAATCATAATCAACCCTAGGATAGTCCCCCCTTCACGACAGCAACAAAATAGCTTTGAAAACAGAGTGTCAAAGAAGGCATTCTAAGAAGACTAATGACCTGAAATTATCTTCTTTCTTTTATATGAAAACCTCTTATACAATCTGCCTCTCCCAAGTCAAATGACAATTTGGACTTAGGCGAATGAAGTCTTGAATTCTGGGGAAGTAAGAGCTGGTATTGTATTCTCTACAATTGGTATTCTCTACTAATTTTGGGAGCAGATGCTTCACCAACATATTAGAGAGTTTTACCTCCTGTTTATTCCCAGTTGAAAGTTTTAACAATACTTCCCAGCAATATTAAGCAGTCTGACTAATCCCCATAATCAGCTGAATAGTTGAGCTGAATTTCTCTGTAATTCTCAGAGAATATATGGACAACAAAGAGGTAGGAGGATGACTTTACACACATCAGCAGGAGGAAAAGAGGAAACAGCCTACATTTTTCTTATGGTTTCTATAGGGATGGATTAGATTTCTACCACTGCATGACTATACAACTTTAGCTAAAATTAAATCCCTATCTGTAGTCAAAGAACAACAACAACAACAACAACAACAACAAAAAAAAAAACTTGTAAAAGGAACCAACAACGAAAATGAAAGATAGTAATACCTGCTTGCATAAAAATTAATAACAAGTGTATGGCAATGGAAAACATGTTTGTAATGTAAACAATAAGCTTTTTAAAAAAGACACAATTATCAAAAAACAGTGGTCAATTGATATGAACAGGAAATTCACCAAAAAAGTAATCCAAATTGTTAAATTCACTAGTATTCAGATAAATGAAAATATAGGTAATAATGAGTTTTATATATATCAGCTTACATTTTATATGTATCAGCTTACATTTTGTATGTAAAAAGTTAAAAAGACATTGCTTCTGGGGACTGGAAAATGACACTCTTACATTGCTTGTAAAAATCTGAATTGCTTTTAAGGCAAGAAATTGAGCAGCAAAAATTAAATGTACTAAGATGAATTTCCCATTTAAACTCATAATCTTCTGTTGGGATATGTACTCCATAAAAATAGAATACCTTTGTATAATAATAGATGTATCAAAAGTTTTATGGCAAGCATAATTTTTAGTAGTTAGTGAAAATAACATAAATCACTATCATTTGTAGGATAACTGAATAAATTATGGTATAACTCTCTATAAAGTATTATGCAGGCATTAAGCACAATTAATTGCATATATGCCACTTGAAACAGGAATTTTCATAAAGTTTTGTTCACTAAAAATAGCAGAAAAGTAATTCCACTTCAAATTATGAAATGACAAAGAAAACTCTATATATTCTTCTATATAGTTGAAATAGTTAAACTTAAAGAGGCTTTATACTGAATTGCATATGTGAATTATTTGGCGGATTAATCAGTTAGATGAATAGATAAGAGTTGCAAAGTCAAAGCCGGGCGCGATGGCTCATGACTGTAATCCCAGCACTTTGGGAGGCCGAGGCGGGAGAATCACGAGGTCAGGAGATCGAGACCATCCTGGCTAACACATTCTAGAACACTGAGGAATCGCCACACTGTCTTCCACAATGGTTGAATTAGTTTACAGTACCACCAATAAAGTAAAAGTGTTCTTATTTCTCCACATCCTCTCCAGCATCTGTTGTTTCCTGACATTTTAATGATCACCATTCTAGCTGGTGTGAGATGATATCTCATTGTGGTTTTGATTTGCATTTCTCTGATGACCAGTGATGATGAGTATTTTTTCATGTGGCTGTTGGCTGCATAAATGTCTTCATTTGAGAAGTGTCTGTTCATATCCTTTCTTTTGCCCACTTTTTGGTGGGGTGGATTTTTTTTCTGGTAAATTTGTTTAAGTTCTTTGTAGATTCTGGATATTAGCGCTTTGTCAGATGGGTAGATTGCAAAAATATTCCACAATGGTTGAACTAATTTACACTCCCACCAACAGTGTAAAAGCATTCTTATTTCTCTGCAGCTTTGCCAGCATCTATTGTTTCCTGACTTTCTAATAATCACCACTCTGTCTGGTGTGAGATGGTATCTCATTGTGGTTTTGATTTGCATTTCTGTGATGATCAGTGATATTGAGCTTTTTTTCATAATTTTGCTGGCAGCAGGAATGTCTTCTTTTAAAAAGTGTCACTTCATATCCTTTCTTCACTTTTGGATGGGACTGTGTGTTTTTTTATCTTGTAAATTTGTTTAAATTCCTTGTAAATTCTGGATATTATACCTTTGTCAGAAGGGTAGATTGCAAATTTTTTTTCCCATTCTCTAAGTTGTCTGTACAATCTGATGATAGTTTCTTTCTCTGTGCAGAAGCATTTTAGTTTAATTAGATCCCATTTGTCCATTTTAGCTTATCCACCACAATCAAGTCATCATCATCCCTGGGATGCAAGGCTGGTTCAAGAAACACAAATCAATACATGTAATCTATCACATAAACAGAACCAAAAACCAAAACCACATGATTATCTCAATGGATACAGAAAAGGCATTAGATAAAATTTAACATATCTTCATGTTAAAAGCTCTCAATAAACTAGGTATTGATAGAACATATCTCAAAATAATAAGAGCTATTTATGACAAAGCCACAGCTGATATCATATCAAATGGGCTAAAGCTGGAATCATTTCCATTGAAAACCTATACAAGAAAAGGATCCCTTCCCTTACCACTCCTATTCAACATAGTATTGGAAGTTCTGGCCAGGGCAATCAGGCAAGATAAGCAAATAAAGAGTATTTGAATAGGAAGAGAGGAAGTCTAACTGTCTTTGTTTGATTTTTATACTTAAAAAACCCCATCATCTCAGTCCAAAATCTCCTTAAACTGATAAGCAACTTCAGCAAAGTCTCGGGATACAAAATCAAAGTGCAAAAATCAAAGGCAGTTTTTATACCAACAATAGACAAGCAGAGAACCAAATTACAAACAAATTTCCATTCATAATTATTACAAAAAGAATAAAATACCTAGGGATATAGCTAACAAGGGATGTGAAGGACCTGTTCAAGGAGAACTACAAAATATTGCTCAAGGAAGTAAGAGAGGACACAAACTAATGGATAAACACTCCCTCCTCATGGATAGGAAGAATCAATATCATGAAAATGGCCACAATGTCCTAAGTAATTTACAGATTCAACGCTATTTCCATCAAACTGACATTGACATTCTTCACAGATTTAGAAACAACTATTTTAAATTTCATATGGATTCGAAGAAGATGCCGTATAGCCAAGACAATCCTAAGCAAATGGAACGTAGCTGGAGGCATCATGCTACCTGACTTCATACTATACCACAAGGCTATAGTTACCAAAAGAGCATGACACTGGCCCCAAAACAGACATATAGACCAATAGAGCAGAACAGAGACCTCAGAAATAACACCACACATCTACAACTATCTGATCTTTGACAAATCTGACAAAAATAAGCAATGGGGAAAGCATCTCCTAGTCAGTAAATGTTGCTGGGAAAACGGGCTAGCCATATGCAGAAAACTGAAATTGGAACCCTTCCTTACACCTTATACAAAAATTAACTCGAGATGTATCAAAGACTTAAGTGTAAAACAGAAAACCATAAAAACCCTAGAAGAAAACATAGGCAATATCACTCAGGACATAGTCATGGGCAAAGACATCAATACAAAAACTCCAAAAGCAATTGCAAAAGGAGCTGGCATTCTTAAGAAACTGAACCGCTTTTCAAAAAAGGCAGTTGAACTGAAGCCCAAAGTCAGTTGCAATAACTCAGGTTACAATGTTCTGTTTGGATTGGGATATGATTAAATGACCTTATTTTGGAGAAAGACCTCAGATTTTATATACAATTAGAAAAACAGAGAGAGGAAAGAGAGCAAAAGAAGGAGGAAGAAAAGGAGAAGAAAAAACGTGTTAAAAGAAAGAAATTGTTTTATTATGGTATCTAAAGCCAGAATTCTGCAGAATCAGAAAATTTAAGGCCAGAGTTCTGAAAATTCAAAGGGTAAAACCATTCCTTTATATCCAAAGAACAGACTTATTTAAAATCTATTTCTTTGTTAAACTAACAATTGAGACCAGAGTCTGGATTATACACTTTTTTAGTCAGAAAAGAATATGGCATAACATTGGGATTAGAAACTAAGACACTCCCCCTAAGTTTAAACAAATGCAGCTGAACAAGATACATTTCATGTTTTTCCTGGATTTGAAGAAGTTTTAATTATATATGTGAATGAGTTTGAGGTGGCTAAGGGTTAGAATTATAGTTAGTTTGGAAAGTATAAGAGAAAGCCAAGGACATTGGGGAGTACTTCAAAAGAAATACAAAGATTGAACTGTTCTTTTAATATCATTTTCTGTAAGATTTGCACTAATCATAAATGCTAATATATATTGAGGTTTATGTACAAGGCATTATTCTGATATTTATTTGCATTAACTCATTTCATCTTCATTTTTCATATAGTAGATATTGTAATAATCCATATTTCAGTGGAAACGAAATTGAGGTCCAGTTAAGTGACTTATCAAAGTGATATATGCAATAATTATGAAACTGGAATTCAAACCCAGACAAGCTGGCTCAAAACTCTGAGTTCTTCATCACTTTACTGAATTCCATCTGCTATGGTGGCACAAAATTGGATTGAAAGATTAATTATATTTAGAGAAGTGGGAGAATCTAATACAGGAATACGGCATAAGGACAGAGAAAGACCTACTACTCTTTCTGACCTGGAAGGTTTATGGGAAGAAGAGACAAAGAGAGTTGTGAGAAGATATCACATCAGCCTGTTCTGTCTTCCTCACTTCAGATTCCAAAAATATACACAAGAAGCCCAACACTATTGGGAAGGAGGAGGGAGGAAGCTAAAAGCGCACAGCTCTAAGTATCTTGTGGCTATGTCAGGCTTTCTGGACATGTCCTCAAGGGAACAACCAATTTAAAGAAGTGATAATTGTGCCAGAATGGTGAGGGGAGACAGATGGATAAATTAGACTGAGTCAGGAATTCTGGTTCACCAAAGGACTACGTAAACTAAGAAGAGAATTCAGAAATCTCTGATGCCCTGGTGGCAATGTAATAAGGTCCTATCAGAGTCAAGGTCCAGTAAATGTCTTGAGTCACAATGCACAATAAATGTGTTACTTGTAGGGAATTCAAGATAAAGGCAATGGTCAAGGCCAGAGATTCCAATGGCAGGGTTACTACAATACTCTAAAAGACAAACTCGGATGAGTCACAATTCAGAGATCACCAGTCCAAAGGGAAGATCATATCAGTCTTTTTTTTTTTTTTTTTTTTTTTTTTTTTTTAAAACCAAAGGCCTGAATAGTTTAGAAGGTACTGCAAGGATTTATGGTCTTTGTCTTTGTGCCAGATGTCACACACACCTGACTTCTCCTTTTAAAAAAAATACCATCATGGAAAGGAACAAAGGACTGAGTTTAAGAAACAGTGCTTTTACATAAAAGAGAGGAATCCATGGAAAAGAAATTGTTGATACTGGGAGGCACTAAAATCCTGTATATTTCAAAGTTTGACTGATTGTATTTGTTTCTCTTTGCTAAATAACCCGGTACTGGGTTATGAGTAATCAGCATAACTATGAGAATAAAAAAAAAAAAAAGATATTTATTTTATATACCTGAGTATAGTGTGAATAAGAGTTGTAGTATGGCTCTGTGTATTTTAGCAATATTAATTTTTAGGAAATACTTTTCTGGACATTAGCAATAGGCTAACAGTCAAAAAATATATATGGCTTAAGACCCCAAAACAGTTGCAACAAACACAAAAATTGACAAGAAAAACCCGATTAAACTAAAGGGCTTCTGTGCAGAAAAAAAAAAAAAAAGAAAAAAAAACTTTCAAAAGTGTAAAGAATAAATGGACAGTATACAGAATGAAAGAAAATATTATCCAATTATGCGTACAACAAAGGTCTGATATCCAGAATCTATAAGGAATTTACACAAAATAACAAGCCAAAAAAAAAAAAAAAAAAAAAAAACCTCATTAAAAAGTAGGCAAAGGACATACACTTCTCAAAACAAGACATACAAGTCACCAACAAACATTTAAAAATGCTCAACATTACATTTCATCATTTCATTAAAGAAATGCAAATCAAAACCACAATGAGATACCATCTCACGTCAGTCAGAATGGCTACTATTAAAAAGTCAAAAAATAATAGATGCCATCAAGGCTGCAGAGAAAAGGGAACATTTATAAATGTTTGTGGGAATGTCAACTTGTTCAGCCCCTGTGCAAAGCAGTTTGGAGAAGTCTCAACTTAAAACAGAACTACCATTATGACTACACAGTCATAAAAAAGAGCTAAATTGTGTCCTTTGCAGCAACATGGATGCAGCTGAAGGTTGTTATCCTAAGTGAATTACTGCAGGAACAGAAAACCAAATACTACATGTTCTAACTTATAAGTGGGAACTAAACATTTGGTACATATGGACCCAAAGATGGAAACAATAGACACTGGGGACTACTAGAGGGTAAAAAGAGGAGGAGGGGTATACGCTGAAAAACTACTAATCAGGTTCTAGGCTCACTACCTGGGTAACAAGATTAATCATACTACAAACCTTAGCTCATGTAATATACCCATGTAACAAGCCTGCACATGTATCCCTTGAACCTAAAAGTTGAAAAATATAATTATCTAACTAAATAACTTTGGGAAGATATGCTCAGCAAGTTAAAACAACTCTTTTCCTCAGTGCCTCAAAAGTTGATCTAAGCATACATTATTACAATTAGACTTCAAATTTTGAAGTTTAAAATTCCTTACGGTAGGAAATTAATGAAAATTATTTCATATCTTCATACTAGGATTATCAGCAACCCTGAAAATTGATAATGACTTGACATCATGTTCAGGCACAATCTGAAAAGTGCTAGTCTTTAAGCTATGCATGATTGGTTAAAAAAAAAAATATAGATATTCCTCATATTTGCTGAAAGCAAGTAAAAAGGACTTCTGGTACTTTATGTTTAAATGTTCAATAATTTCATCACATAACAAGTATAAAAGTGCTATTAAATTAGGCATAATATCACTGTAAACTTCAATCTATTATGTCAATATCTCGGTATCATGATCATGTATCTATTAAATATAAATTGGGGAGGCAAATACCACCTCAACCTTTAATGAAAGGACAGAGCAAGCTTTCTATAAATAGCAGTGCTTAGGTAAAATGAGGCATAATATCAGATGAGGTTTCGTAATCCCATAGAGAAGCATTCAGGAGCCAGGGCACACTTGGACTCATCACCAGTTATATTCCAAGAGAAGAACTCCATATCTCACAATTCCACCTAAAGAACAAACATTAAGTGCAACAAATTGGGAAGGAGTTACATATTTGCCACAGGTTGCCTGGAGACATCCTAGGCAATTGGAAGTGTAGGCAACCCCTCCCTAGTGGAGAAGGAAGAGTGACCTGCCACTCTGAAGAAGAAAAAATAAATTTGTGGAATTTCCCTTCTTCACAAATATCAGTCTAATTTTTACCTTCCTCAACACTATGATCACCTTGTATTTCTTACTTTAGATATAGACATGAAAAGCTGCCTGCATTGCAACAAAGATTAGAAATAGAAACAGTAAATTCCATTCAGATAATGGAAAATGCTATTATATCAGTTTTCATAATTAAGACAAAAACATAATCTATCTCAAATTACACTGTAGTTGAGTATCAACAATCCACTGTCACTGGAAATTATCCTGAGGAACTAACTTGATTTCGGTATTACAATCATGAGCTTTGAAATCAGACAGACCCAGGAACAAATTGTTTCCCTTATTGTTAATGATGTTTTAGGCATCATTTTGATCACCTACAAATTGAAGGCAATAATTGTTTTAGTCTGTTCTCACACTGCTGATAAAGACATACCCAAGACTGGGCAATTTACAAAAGAAAGAGGGCTTAATGGACTTACAGTTCCACATGGCTGGGAAGACCTCTCAATCATGGTGAAAAGCAAGGAGGAGCAAGTCACATCTTACATAGATGGAAGTAGGCAAAGAGAGAGCTTCTGCAGGGAAAGTCCTATTTTTATATTTTTAAAACCATCAGATCTTGTGAGACTCACTATCATGAGAAGAGTACAGGAACAACTTGCCCCCACAATTCAATCACCTCCCAACAAGTTCCTCCCATGACATGTGGGAATTGTGGAAGTTATAATTCAAGATGAGATTTGCATGGGGACACAGTCAAACCATATCATTCCACTCCTGGCCCCTCCCAAATCTTAACTCATTCAGCAATAACTCAAAAGCCCACAGTCCAACATCTCATCTAAGACAAGGCGTGTCCCTTCTGCCTATGAACCTATAAAAGCAAAAGCAAATTATGTTACTTCCTAGATACAATGAGGGTACAAGCATTGGGTAAGTACAGTCATTCCAAATGGGAGAAGTTGGCCAAAACAGAGGGGCTACAGGCCTCACGCAAATCTGAAATCCAGAAGGGCAGTAAATCTCAAAGCTCCAAAATGATCTCGTTTGACTCCATGTCTCATGTCCAGGTCATGCTGATGAAAGAGTTGGGTTCCCATGGTATTGGGCAGCACCACCCCTGTGACTTTGCAGGGTACAGCCTCCCTCCCAAGTGCTTTCATGGACTGGTGTTAAGTGTCTGCAACTTTTCCAGGCACACGGTGAAAGCTGTCACTGGATCAACTATTCTGGGGACTAAAGGACAGTGGCCCTCTTCACACAGCTCCACTTGTTGCAGGACGTCAGGGACCCCGAACGGAGGGACTGGCTGAAACCATGGCAGAAGAACATAAATTGTGAAGATTTCATGGACATTTATTAGTTTCTCAAATTAATACTTTTATAATTTCTTACGCCTGTCTTTACTGCAATCTCTGAATATAAATTTGAAGATTTCATGGACATTTATCACTTCCACAATCAATACTCTTATAATTTCCTATGTCTATCTTTACTTTAATCTCTTAATCCTGTCATCTTTGTAAACTGAGGATGTATGTCGCCTCAGGACCCTGTGATGAATGCATTAACTGCACAAATTGTTTGTAAAGCATGTGTGTTTAAACAATATGAAATCTGGGCACCTTGAAAAAAGAACAGGATAACAGCAATGTTCAAGGAACAAGGGAGATAGCCGTTATGTCTGACTGCCTGGGAACCAGGTGGAACAGAGCCATATTTCTCTTCTTACAAAAGCGAATGGGAGAAATATCACCAAATTCTTTTTCTCAGCAAGGAGTAGCCCTGAGAAAGAGAATGCATTCCTAGGGGGAGTTCTCTAAAATGGCTGCTCTACATATGTCTGTCTTAATATGGTTGCAGATAAGGGATGAAATAAGCCCCAGTCTCCCATAGTGCTCCCAGGCCTATTAGGATGAGGAAATTACTGCCTAGTAAATTTTAGTCAGACCAGTTATCTGCTCTCAAACCCTGTCTCCTGATAAGATGTTATTAATGACAATGCATGCCCAGTGGGACATGAAACTTCATTAGCAATTTTAATTTCACACCAGTCCTATGATCTTGCTCTGCCCCCATTTGCCTTGTGATATTTTATTGCCTTGTGAAGCATATGATACACCCTATTCATTCATTCCCCCTTCTTTGAAAATCACTAACAAAAACATGCTGGTTTTATGGCTTGAGGGGCATCATGGAACCTGCCGACATGTGATGTCTCCCCTGGACACCCAGCTTTAAAATTTCTCTCTTTTTTGTACTCTTTCCCTTTATTTCTCAGACCAGTCAACACTTAGGGAAAATAGAAAAGAAACTAAGTTGAAATATTGGGGGCTGGTTCCCCCAAAACTACTAGGCAGTGTCCCAGTAGGGACTCTGTGTGGAGACCCCAACACCACATTTTCTTTCTGCACTGACCTAGCAGAGGTTCCCCATGAGAGCCCCAGCCCTGAAACAAACTTCTGCCTGAATATCCTAGCATTGTCATACATCCTCTGAAATCTAGGTAGAGGTTGCCAAATCCCAATTCTTGACTTCTGTGCACCTGCAGGCTCAACACCACTTGGAAACTGCCAAGACTTGGGACTTGCACCCTCTGAAGCCATGGCCAGAGCTGTACCTTGGCCTTCTTTAGTCATGGCTCAAGCAGCTGGGACACATGGCACCAAGTTCCTAGGCTGCACACAGCGTGCGGACCCTGGGCCCAGCCCATGAAACCATTTTTGCTTCCTAGGCTTCTGGGCTTGTGATGGGAGGAGCTGCCATAAAGACCTCTGACATGCCCTGGAGATTTTTTTCCCATTGCCTTGGGGATTAACATTCAGCTCCTTGTTTCTTAAGCAAATTTCTGCAGCCAGCTTGAGTTTATCCTCAAAAAATGGGATTTTCTTTTCTATCACATTGTCAGACTGCAAATTTTCCAGACTTTTATGCTCTTCTTCCCTTATAAAACTGAATGCCTTTTACAGTACCCAAGTCACCTCTTGAATGCTTTGCTGCTTAGAAATTTCTTCCATCAGATACTCTAAATCATCCCTCTCATGTTGAAAGTTCCACAAATCTCTAAGGCAGGGGCAAAATGCTGCCAGTCTCTTTGCTAAAGAAGTCACCTTTGCTCAAGTTCCCAACAAGTTTCTCATTTCCATCTGAGACCACCTCAGCCTGGACCTTATTGTCTGTATCACTATCAGCATTTTTGTCAAAGTCATTTAACAAGTCTCTAGGAAGTTCCACATTTTCCTACATTTTCCTGTCTTCTTCCAAGCCCTCCAAACTGTTCTAACCTGTGCCTTTTACCCAGTTCCAAAGTCACTTCCACATTTTTGGGTATCTTTTCAGCAATGCCCTACTCCAGTGGTACCAATTTACTGTATTAGTCCATTTTCATGCTGCTGATAAGGACATACCTGAGACTGGGAAGTTTCCATAGGAAAGAGGTTTAGTGGACTTACTTACACATGGCTGGTGAAGACTCATAATCTTAGTGGAAAGCAAGGAGGAGCAAGTCATGTCTTACATGGATGGAAGTAGGCAAAGAGAGACCTTGTGCAAGGAAACTCCCATTTTTAAAATCATCAGATCTTGTGAGACTCATTCACTATCACGAGAAAAGCACTGGAAAGACCCACCACCTTAATTCAATCACCTGCCACCAGGTTCCTCCCATGACACATGGGAACTGTGGGAGTTACAATTCAGAATGAGATTTGGGTGGGGACACAGCCAAAGCATATCAACAGTGCACTTCCACTATTGTGTTGTAAAATACAGAACACAAGGTACAGAAAATATTTTACAGTTGATAATATTACTGATACATTCAATATATATTGTTTGCATATTTAAATACTTATCCTCATCTCTCTTTATAAAATTGAAGTGGTTTTGTTTTTACCTGTGGCTTTTAAGAAACTGTGAATTAAAAATCTAACACTGTCTCAGATTTGATGTCTCAGATTTGATGATGAATTTACTTGGAGTCAACCATATGTGAAAATAAATTTATTCACAATGTTTCTGAAAGCACTATATAAAAAGTTTTTATTCTTTTCTATGATTTATTATTTGATAAGTACATACTACTTCCTCCCTGACTCACCTAACTGGAGAGTGGAAAAAACTGATTTCCTCACTATGAAAAATAATTTCAGGATATTTTGCTTATTGATACATTTAGATATTCATTTAGTCACTAATAACTTACTACCTACTCGGGGCTAAGAGCAGTTCTACGTTCCATGAGTATAAAAGAGAGCAAGATAGAATGAGCCCTTCTTCAATGTAGCTCAAATATGAGGGACAAAATAACACATTAAAACAAATTAAACAATTACAATAACAAAGATTATAGTATGCTATGGAAATATTAAAGTGTGACTTTTAATCTCTCTGAGAAAATCCCACACATTCAAGGTGTGACTTGAAGTTTGAACAAAAATTGACTACTTAAATGGAGAATGGCAATGGGAAGAGTATTCCTGGCATTGGGAAAAGAACCCAGGGACTAGGAAGATCACTAGTATTCACTAGTATTTCAGAGACCTAAAAGTATCTCAGCATTGCTAAAATAGAAATGAAGAGGAGCTGGAGTTGCTAAAGCTGGAAATGGAAAAGTAGGTAGGGTTTTTCTTTTAAAAGAATAGTTTTCTAAGAATTTGAATTTATAGTAAAGACAATATGAAAGTTTTATAGAGTTATAACATGAACATAGTTGTAGTCTAAAAAGTAACCTTTCAACTTAGAGCAAAAGTTAAAAAGAATGAGAGGGATGTAGAAATGTATTATTATAGACCAAATAAGACACACTCATGTATTATGCTAGAATGAAAGCTGTGGCAGTACAGAGGGTTGAAAGTTTTAGGAGACATGTAAAGGGTGGTATTTGTGGGATCAGTTATACATAGTTTGAACAAGAGGTGAGTTTCTCACCTTTGAAATATAGAAGAAATGGAAAATTGCTTTAGAACTATAAGTACTATGACAAAAAAAAAAAAAAAAAAAATACTGACCAGATTACAAGAATATTTTAGCCACTATAGATATTGAATTTATTTACCTAGGCAATACTAAACAGTCAAAGAAACGAGAAATAAGACATCACCTCCAAGGAAAGGAACTTAAGAGAAACTAAACCAATAAGAAATAAGCCTCTGTTTCTGATATAACAGTCTACAGAATAACTGAGCCAATGAGGAAAAAAATCTCTATTCTTGGTGGCAAAATGGAGTACAAGACACAGCCTTAGTAATTCTGCTTGTTGCTTGTTAGAATGACTTTTGAGATCTAGTTGTTAATTTTTGTATTTGAATAAACATTTAAAGATAGAGACATAGTGGTAGTCAAGCCAAGTTCAGTATTAGTCACCAATATTGCCAACCACAAGGAATAATCCCTCCAAAATAATAAAAATAACAATAATAGTACTTCAACAATAAAAATATATGGCTTATTAAAAGATTAAATTAACTAAATATTTTATTGATATCAATCTAATTAGTATTAATATCAATCTAACTGATATTAATGTAATATTAATATTTTATTAAAAGATTAAAAAATAGGTGCTAAAGGAATAATAGGCAATACAACTGCATCCATATTTGTCTACTGACCAAAATAAGAGTCTGAGCGTTGGTCTATTGTTCAACATAAGTCAGCCCTTATGCATCAGTTGAGGCCATTGAAATAAGTTCATTTTCCTTTGCCAACTTTCTTTCTATCTACCTACTCTCTTAGAAAGAAAACAAACAAACTGAAACAGCTCTCTTGTGATCTTATAAAACCTTTCAATGCTCCGTTCTCTGAAAAACTTTTTCATCAGTATTTGAAAACACTTGTCTATTCTTTTTTAAAAGTTTTGTCAAATTTTTCTCTCGTGAATGTATTTGAATCCATACTTTATCCACATCTCTTCATAAAATCTGATGCTGTATTGTTTTGCTCTGGTCAACAGTTTCATCATTTTTGCTAAATCCCCATGGACAATTCTTGGTCTTCATTAACTTGACCCATCTGCAGTATTCTCTTAGGTCAAGTGAGTTTTAATATGGCACCTACTTTCTTTATTTTACCACTGGCATATTACTCCTTTGTTGTTCTTCTCTGCATCAGCACGCTCCTCATCAGTATTCTTGGTTAGATCTCCGTATCTTTTGGACTTCTCTATATTACATTGTCATAGCATTTATCACAAAATATATTTCCTCTCTCTATATTTTTCTCTGGTTGAATAAAGCATGAAAAGATAAATGCATTCATTGAGCAGTGAGCAAACTAAGTGGTAAATTAGAATCACATAGTGCATTTTGTGTTTTATATAAGATATATAATTTATTTGCCAAAATAAACCTGTAAGGCAAGTGTTATTATTATTTGTCTTAAAGGTCTGATACTATAACTTGGAACTTGTTTTGGACACAGGTGAATGCCTGAATTCTACCTTTGCCCAGTTGCATCCATTTCTATGATCTCTGGTAAAACATATCTGCCAAAATCGGTGCAAATATTATGCAATATATTATTTCATTAATGGTTGGGTTTATACTGGTAATACAGGATTAAGTTAAACTAGGGCTTATTCCAGAACCCTAAACGACTCTGTGGGGCTCTCAAAATCTATAACATGGTGAAAGACCAATAGAAGCCAACGAAATGTGTGAACAAAAATGCAAAATGAGTTGGCCTTAGGTGAAAAGAAAAAGCTCTCATTCTTGTGTTTAGTGATCCAATTCATAGATAATCAAGGTTTGGTTATTGTCTTAGAATCTGATCAAAGGCAGATTATCAGTTTTTTTCTTTCTCTCAGGAAAGAGGAAGAAATCCTCACCTTGTAGTAACAACTGTTGTTCACTCTTCTTTTTTTTTTTTCTTTGAAGGTTAAGTGACTTATCTCATTTAATTAGCAATTCAGTAATAGAACCCAAGTCGAGTTGATTCTGGACCCTAGTTAGACACTTACTCCCTAAATCATTACAAAAGGATAATGGCACATAAAACAAATATGGAAACATCTGGAAATAGCGGGTATTTACCATAGGGTCTTTGTAAAATGGATGGAGAAGAGAATCTAGCTCATAATTCCAAGGAACATGTAGAGGTACAGAAGATAACACACAGCGAGTGTTCTGAGATGTGAGAGAAGTACCAAGAGTGGGTGCTGCTCAGGAGAATAAGAACAGAGACTTTTGATACGAGTTACCAGCCATGTCAAATAACAAGTAACAACCAAGAGCAAGATTTTTAATTATGCAGTGGCATTATTGTACTGGACTTTTTGTTTGCCTTGGTTATTTGATTTTTGTTAACATAACAAATATGGAATAAATGTCTGGATATAATGACTACTAGCTATTTCCACACCCTTTAAAATCCAAATTATCAGTATTGTTCTGTCCAGAGAGTTACCAGAGTTATTTAGCGTATTCATATTGGTATCTTGTTAGCATTTTAATATAGTTTATAGAAAAAGTTTCAGACTATATTAGAATGGAAAATTTTACGACCAACTACTCCTACACTATTTCACAAAGACCTGCTTGATCATTTAGTTCTCTTTGAAATTCCAGAATAGAACTATTTGTTTGCTCATTGCATTGCAATCTAAACTATGACAGCATAGCATTATCACCTCTCCTACTGATTCTCTCCTATTTGTTCCGGCTAAAATTGTCACCCTGTTATTCTGAAGCAAATCTTACCCTTTCAATATACTTTTCTTGTTTTTACATTCCTCACAGTGCAGGCATTTCCCTGACATGTTCTTTTGTCAAAAATCTATTCTCTATACAAAAGAAGAATCAATAGCAACAAATACAGATTTATTTACTCCTTAACATAATAAAAAAACTATCCCCAAATGGAATGTCAAGAGATGGTACAAAAATGTAATGATCACCAATTACGGTGGGCAATATTATAAAAACTTCCATGGGAACTGTAGCTTATGTTACTTTCTTACTGCGATATTCTGTAAATTTCTATTTATGTTATCTATATTAAAAGGTTGTCTTTCAAAAACTCTTTATTATCAAAGAAGAAAAACAACCTAATAAACTCTTATGATTTGAAGTCAATTTTAAAAATGCTTACTGTTAATGTGGTAAACATAATTTTAACAGAGGCCAAATATTTAGAATTCTAAAATACTTAATCTCTATCATTGTCAGTTACAGAACAAAATATATTAATGTTTCAAGAAGTAAAAATTAACTAACATCCTCATAAATCTAGCTCCTATTTACATTTTTGTTACCAAACTTCCTTCATTTATTTTAAACAACATCTGGAAGGCATTCTTCCATAGTGAAGTGACTGTGAAGATGAGAGAGAGAACTGCCTCTAGTTCTACCTGTACTATTTTGGGCAAGGTATGTGACCTCTTTGGGTTTCAAGCATCATGTCTGTGAAATAAGAGTAGAATTTATAATTTGCAGCGTTGGTAGAAAGCTTAATCTAGATTATGTATATAAAGTTGGGCCCTCAAGACATTTGATGAATCTTGACCTAGAATGAATGTTTGAAAAATGAGTCAGACAGTTTCTCTAATGGGTAGAGAAGACAGCAGAGGATTTGAAAATTTCTTGTAACTAAAGAAAATCAAAGTTTAAGACCGCCAAGCCTGCAAGAACTTAATAGCAAAAATCCCTGAAACAAGAGAGAGACACAGGAAAATAAATAAATATAAAATAACATAATAATAATATAAAATAATAAATATTATTGATTCTTAAGCTGTGCAGGTAAAGGAAGTGAAGAAATGAGCAGAAAGTGAATGGAAATTAGGGTGAGGCTTTCCATGATGTCATGTTACTGAGGGATTTAATACTGTCAAAGAAAAAATGGCAGTAATAAACATGCTCTACTGGGGAGTTACTTGCTAAGGTAGGGAGAATGGGGAGAAAAAGGTATAGCGAGCCTCCCAAAAACTAAAACTAGCATCAGTTTGAGAATTTCTTGGATTAAAGTAAATTAACATACTATGACTAACTAAGAGCATAATGGGTGTTTCTCTAAGGAAAAATAAAAACACTGAAAGAAAATGAAAAATATATTACTTTGAAAGGTGCTAAAAAGACTTGGAGAGGACTTTCCAAAATAAATTATGAAATTCAGATAAAAATAAAACGATATTCTTTAAGTGTTTTCAAATACTTACAAGTTAAAAGTTTAAAGACTTAAAGTGTTGCCTTTAGACAAAACTAGAGGTCTATGCTCACAGGGAATATCTTTCCAATGTGGAATAAATAAAGAAACTGTCACTAAAATTCAACATACAAATAAAAGTCATTATTTGTAATTATGTATGTGCTTAAGATAACTTTGGTCTCCTTCTCTCTCTCTCTCTCTATATATATATATGTGTGTGTGTGTGTATGTATACACACATACACACACACACACAGAGACAGAGACAGAGAGAGAGAGACATTCTCTCTCTTATAAACACATGATCAGAACTTTATCAAACTGAATTTAGTCTTATCTAAAAGACAATACATCACAGTAAAGTATGGCATGGTCCCCAAACAACTCAACTGAATTCTATAGATTTTATTAAACATAACTGGCACATTAAAAATAATTACTTTTGGAGCAAGAAACAATGTATTTTCATCTACATATGCTATAGATAACATATTCATCACATATCATTTATTCAAGAAACACATTTATGTATCTTTATTTTTATAGTCAATTAATTTAAATTGCAGGTATAGTAAACATCGGACACTGTGTTCAATTTAGAATATCCATATTCAACAAGATTCACTTCTTGACCTGAAGTAGCTTATGGTGCAATGATAATATAGCTGTGGTATAGTAATAGTGATAAGACAAAACAAGGAGGAAACAATAAAAATATTTTCATGGAAGGCAACAGGTACTTCCTAAGCAGGTACTGGTGAGATACGAGGTTAGAGTAAGATGACAAAGGAATGTCAAGTTTTCTATTGTGCTGTTCAGCTTCTTGTCATGTTATGGCATGACGTGATGTGTTGTGAAATGATGTGATGTAAAGTTATGTTAAGAAATAGAGACCAAATACGATGGCAGTACTTGAATTTATTGGACTAGAAAAAAAAATTTAATTAAAAGGTGATCTAGCTATAGTATGATGCAGGGACTGTAAAAGTACAGAGTGGCTTCAAGGATACAAGAAATAATCCAGTTAATACTTGTGAAAAGTTATACAACAGCAAAACAAAGTAAGAACTGAAAATATTTTTTATAGTACATTAGGAGATTCAAGAGACCTTAAAAGAGTGTAATGATCAAAGGTAGAGAAGACTAAAATGAGGCAGAAGACAAAAGTGAAACTGAGGTCTCTGGCTGGCTCAAATTTTATTTATTATTATGCTGTTAACAAGTAGCTGAATCATTTGGGAAGATCTTTTCATTTCTCCTTTCTTTTTTTCTGCCATCACATCTAAGGCATTTTCCACATTTATACATGCATTTTAACTGGATAAAAATTATAATAATTCCTGTGAAAATAGCAATCACAATAAAAACAATAGCCAATATTAATACTACTATCTATTCATATCTATTCATATGTTAAGCACTCCTTGTGTAATATGCACCACACTGTACTTTATGCTTTACGTTATTTAATCTATAAAATGACCTTTTGATTGACAAAGTATTTTTCCTATTTTACAGGAGCCAAAACTGAAGTTTTGAGATGTTAAGTGAAGTACAAAAGGTCTCAAGCTAATTAGTGGCAGGACACAAATTTAAACAAGAAAAAAAGCGTACCTAACTCAGTCTTTTAAATATGTATTTATGTCAATTATGTTTCTGGAAAAACACATGGGATTTTCCTGTCTTGGTACTTCTGATCTCTCTACCATATCTCCTGTCTCCATAATTAGGGTCACATTCCTTGTCACTTTTGCCAAGTCTCCAGACTCTTGTAGGGTGGGTCCTTGAATGCAGCTGCCTGAGCTGAAATCCTGATTCCTTCCACTTACTGAACTTGAAATGTTACAATCTGACTGACCTTGAGACATTAACTGAACTATTTCTGTGCCTCGTTAGTGCATTGTAATTCTAACTTTGTTGTAAGGGTTAAATAGTTGCAAAGCAAAGGGTCTGGCAAACAAATGCTCAAATAGCCTTTCTTTTAAAATTATTCACACCTTCATGGACTTTTTAAATAAATTGCTCAAAATTTAACATATCTTTCATTGCACACCAGAAAACAGCGGTGGGGAAAGCTCAACTTTTCTTTCTCATGTCATTATCACTTTTAGGTTATTTCAGAAAGATTAGTTTGCTAATAAAACAGTTGGCTATGTAAATGATGTAACTCAATAGCTTAAATGTATAAAGTAATATTTTATAAACCTGACAAGTCAGTGAATATTTCAGAAAAGTTAAAGTGAACAATTTATGGTTCACTGACAAAGCCAGTATGGTAGGGAAACGGATCCATCTGAGTACTTCACATATATTAACTAATTTCATCCTCAGCATAAGCCTGTGAGGTTTATACTAGCTATGCATTTTATAGGTAAGAGAACCAAGGTACACAGATGTAAAGTTACTTGACCAACACCATTTACCTAATAAATAGCAGAGCTGAGATTTTAGTCCAAGCCCTCTGGATTTGCTGTTTATGCTTTTAACCACTGTGCTAACACTAACTATTCTTAGTAACAATGCATATGAAATTTGGAATACATGTACTATCATTTAAAAAAAAACTGATATAGCTTAGAGATTTATGAATCTCAGTTACTGCCCTGAGGTTTAACCCCAGAGAGTATTATTTTACCCATATATTTAGTGGAGAGAGCTGAACCCTACCAATTGTCTTACATGACGCTAGGCACTTTCGCTTAGACAGGAAAAAATGTGTCGCTTAAAATAAGAAGGATCAAATACATAATATTTCAGACTATGAGATTAAAAACAAAATATATGTAGGTAAAAACCTTAGCATCTTGATAAAATAGCCAGGATATTATGATAAACTAGAGAACTCCTGTTTTTAAATCTCCAATTCAAAGCTTCATCTCTCCCTTCCCCAATAAACTCACTAATACTGGCTCTCATTTCCTGGGAAATGTATCTCAAACAAGAGCAATGCCAGAATGCCTTATTCCAAACCTACTCGAATGAGCACAAATAAGAAGAAGTTCCAAAGGGTGAAAAATATAAATGATACAATTAAAAACTAAAAAGTGTTAAAATATTTGAATTTAAAAACGGGTTGCACACAGATTCTTTGGGTCACTCAAAATTTCCGTGTCTAGCACTACTGCTTTAGATTGGGATCTTACGTTTAACTTTTATTCTTACAATGTTCCAACTATTTGAGAATTAAAGGTGAAATCTGAAAGAATTTCTACTCTGGAATTCTATTTTTCCTACAATATATTTCTCTAAATTGTTACATCTTCTGAGTTCATTAGTTAACATTTTATTTTGTCTCCATCTCCTGTCTGAGTTTTAGAAAGAATTGTTATTGATATGTGTGCCTCCCAATACTTTTAAATTGGTGTTTTGCTTTGATATGGCAAGTGAGGAATAAGCAAGTAAGGTATAAACAGGAATAGAGTAAATATAGGTTCTTATGAGCATCTGCAAAATTGTTCCTCTTTGTTTTATATAACTAAGGTTATCGCCTAGGTAACTACTAGACAATTAATATGTTTCACTAACAGATTTTAAACATTCCCAAAATGTTCAATTTTTAATAGCATCTAGCCAGAAGATAATTCTCTATCAGAAATCCTAAAGACTATTTGCTTTCAAGCTTCCAATCCCTGTGGTTTCCTAAACTTCTAATGATTTTCAACAGTTCAAGTCTTTTCACTATTTAGTTTCTTATGTTTGCATTGCAAATCACACACACACATGCATAGATATATATAATTAAAAGGAAAGTGACCTTGATGTTTTTGCCTGCTCAACTGCAATTAAAAAATCTCACCATGGGGATTATATAAATTTATTAAATCACTTCTCAAAATTTATTCTACAAGAGGTCATTAGATGAATACAAATTAAAATCATTTATATTATTTTTCTATTTGAATACATGAAGATGATTTTTTGAAAGAATGTTACAATGATTTGATCATCATAAAACTAGTAGAATTTTCCATATCTCATACTTGTGATCACAAAATTATCTTTTTGAAATTTTACATCATTACTAGCAATATTGTATTCTTAACCTTAGTTTTAAGCAGATGAAAATCTAATTATTTTTCAAACCATTGTATTGATAAGAAAGCACTCCAGAGTATTAGTTATTTGGAATTCACAACTAATATTGTATTATCTCCTCTTTCATCATTTATTCTAACTCTCCTCAAAGCATCACAGAAGTAGTAATTATCAATATCTAGAAAATTCTCCACCGGTTATATAGACCTGCCACAAAAGCTCAGTGTCCAGGAGGGAAAAGTTTCCTGTAAATCTAATATAAATCTATCTTAATGGCCTAATACCTATATTTTTGAAATTTTATTTTGTATTCTAATATAACAATAAACCACTTATATACAACCAAAATTGTTGTTATCTGTCTGTCACTGGGCAAAAGCAGTGGTCTTTTGAGTAAGCCTACTTATCGCTGGTAGTCTCTGTCCTATGAGTTGTGTCCCTTCAAAGTTTGGAGAAAGAAAACCTACCATTTTTTAATTAACTATAACTTTTATTACTGTTAGGATATTTATCTGTAATGCACCCTGGAAAGAATTATGGAGCATATTGCAGATAATCATATAAAAATCAGATGTATAAGAAAAGTAGACACACTGTTTAACTTTTAGATTTCTTCAGCAGTACATGCTCTTTTGTCTCAAAATTTTTCTCAAGAGCTAGTTTCTTTCTATTTATTCATTTATTTATTTTAATATTACCTAATCTGATTAAGTGAACTAACATTTAATTTGTAAAAGTCTAATACAAATTAATACAAATGAAATACATGGATACTAGATACATGTCAATGGGGAAAAAAATGTATAGACAATTCTTAGAAATGATACAGTAGCTAAAAATACACCCATACAAATATTGTATAAACATATCCACATATAAGTTTTATATATTGTGAAATTATATATATATGAAAATGTATCTTCACTTAAAGATTATCACAGGAACATTTATACATCTTACAGTAATACTAATTGGTGACAATCTCTCGGGAAAAATTTAGCATAACATTTCAAAAATGTTAAATGCTGAAAACCTTTGATATATTAATGCTACTTATAAGACTTCTGAAAAGAAATAATTAGGTAAGTCTAAAAGGGTGGATGCACAATTATCCAACCTGTATTTTTTACAGTTAACAAGTAGAAACAATCTATAAAGCAACCATTAGGGAATTGGTAAAATACAGGGTATATAAATGTTAAAATGCAGAAGTAAGTCTCAAGCAATTATTCTAAAAATATCAAAAAGTTATAAATGAAAAAGTCAGGTTAAAAATTGTTATTATGTATTTTTTATTGTAATGTATTACATCTATTTATAGTGATGAGGAGGGATTATTGATCTTAGTGCCCACTGGACATTATGGCGACATCTGCCACTCAAGGTACAACTATGGTATTTTGTACAGGACTCAGTTTTCTCAGCATTGTTAGGGTCAAGTAATTTCCCCCTGATTGATTAATGAGAGTCTTAGTTTTCATCTGTGCCAGCACCTGTGACTCTTCATTGCTGTCTCTGTCTCATTACTGACCCAAGCATCCCATGTTGCAGCGTCTGTCTTGGAGCCACATTCTTTTTTACCACAATGACAATTTGACAAGCCCAGTGAGTTATACATTAATTTGCCTCCTTCAGTGGGATTCCTTTCTCATCGTGGAAGAGTGGAGTGAGACTCAGAGACTCTATATCTGTTCCTCTTTCTGCTTCAATTCATCACTGAGCCATTTTCAATCAAGGAAACTCTAATGGCCCAGGAAGACATTTTGATTTGGTTCCGTAGATATCCATGAACAAAGAGGAAGGGAATCCTCTCTACTTATGGGCTCATTCGTCAGCCGATTTAAGAATTTCTATAGCTTCCTTAAGGTGATTCAGAGTTGGGGAGGCTCCTTGCTCTCCATGCTCTCATTTCTCGCTGTCGACGTCTGTGAAAAGGCTTATCTCATTAATTTAGTTTGGAATTGCCAGTGTCAGCATCTTAGATCTCAATAACCATGACTTGCACCAAATTTTGAAGTTTAGATTTTCAGTCTTCGTATGTGATAGAGAACAGTTTTCACTCCCAGCAGTCAAACCTGGACGATAAGTTTATTGTTCTGTTTTACATCTGTTCTGCTTTCCCTGAGTGATGAAATTTATAGATAGTATTCATCTTAATCTGGAAGGTGCCTTTCCAAACACGTCACAAATAACAAATGTAAATCAAACACAGAGTTTTGGAGAATATTCAAAAGATTATTATATGCATTATTTTGGTTAAGATTTATATATACCTTTTTTCATTTTGATCATACAATCTCTATATAATTAATTAAAATAAATGTAAAACAGTAAGGTATTATGTAACTTTATTTGTATTTCAATTTTTTTCTAATAACTTCTGAGTATATTGTGGCCATCAGAAAGATTAATTCACATTTCCCTCTCCAAGCTGTTTGTAGTTCATAGGAAGGAGGTGCTTAATGTATGGTTGTTGAATAACCTAGCATAATTGAAATCTAGTAAATAGCACAACATTCAAAGTATTATTTAAGAAATAAATTATCTTCTGGTCACTGCAATTTTAATTAGTTGATCAAAACACTAGGTGGAATTGACATTCAGGACCTAGGTAAAAATTTGGGAGACTATATTAAAATATATATTATTGACACTGCCCACTGGAACAATGTGCCAACAATTATCTACTAGGTATAGCATAGTGCCCTACTATATAATGTGATCAGACATTGCGGGCAATTAGCTGAATATGTGCTTAATCTAAGATGTATCATTTATTAATTGATACACTTAGGCTTTGTGTCCCAACCCAAATCTCATCTTGAATTGTAATCCCCTTAATCCCCACGTGTCAAGAGAGGGACCTGGCGGAAACTGATTGAATCATGGGGGGCTGTTTCGCCCATGCTGTTCTCATGATAGTGTGCAGTTATCATGAGATCAGATGGGTTATAAGTGGCAGTTTCCCCTGCTCTCCTGTCTCTCTTGCCGCCTTGTGAAGAAGGTGCTTGCTTCCCCTTTGCCTTCTACCATGATTCTAAGATTCCTGAGGCCTTCCCAGCTGTGTGGAACTGTGAGTACCTCCTTTCTTTGTAAATTACTCAGTCTTAGATATTTATTTATGGCACCACGGAAATGGACTAATACACGAATTGTATTAATGTTAACAAGCAATTAAATCTAGTAGAAAAGTTTAATTTTTCATTTCATAATAAGTTAATAATCATAACAAATAATTGTATAGATGAATAAAATGTTGTATAATAAAGCCTGTTGCTCACACATTTCTTTTTAATTATTAACATGGACGTTTTGTATGTTAGGTACTTTGGAAATTAAACAACTTGTGTAATGTGGCAAAATAACGTCAAAAACTTTAGGATAGAAAAGGCAAGTTAGTTTGACTCCATTAATTCATACCCTCAAAGTCTTCAGTATATTTGACTCAGGTATATTATTTCTAAAAAACTGGTTCCATGAAGATAATTGGTAATCCCCATTTTTCAAATTATGTATCTTACATTATCTGGTGGAAATTTCGTAGTTAATTTTTAAAATAGTGTAGTAGTTTATATTTTCATCTAGAACATTAAGTATTTTTTAGTAAAAAAAAGAAAAAAGCAATGTTTTCCTTCTAAATAAAATAAACAGAATAAATGACTGTTTTTACTTAATTCAGTTATTTTTTCAGGATGAGTTCCACTTCCGCACAGGTCATTAAGGACATTTGATTTCCGTAGCAAAGACATTATTTAATAGTAATTAAGTAAATGCAACCCTCCAGTAATACATTTAGTTTTGGCCAAGTGTTTACTGTTTTACATTTATTATAAAAGTTTAATAGACACTATTGATGCAATCTACTTTTCTCCATATCATTTTTAATGGTAACACTTCAGTCCACTTTCCTGTGTTAATCAATATGCAAAGTACAATACTTAAATAACTAGAGATTTTTGTTTTGTTTTGTTTTGCGGCAATGCAGAATAATAATTAGGGCTCACTGAATACTGAAAACCTAATTTTGAAAAAAATAAATAATGTGAATTAAAGCTTGTATTAGAGAAACATATTTTATTCCTGTATCATTGAAGAATTTATATTGTTTGTATAAGTAATATGTCATTTAATATACACCTATGTTTTTAAAGTTATAAGACTTTTGCACATGAAAAAATAAGAGCCTTTTTTATTTCTATTGTTGACAGTCACAGAGTAGATCATATTATGCTATTTATACTTTTATATAGATTAAATTCATACATTCTTGAAATTATGTTCTGTTTATTTTAATTTTATTTTTTGACTTCCTGGAAGTAAATTTATTATTTTTTATATGTAAAGAAACATTGTGACTTAAAAATACACCTCTAAGTATGCTTTTAAGAAATTACAAATTTTTTCAGATGATTTAAAATTACACTTTAGAAAATTTCTATTAAATAGTTGACCTGTGTTGGCAAAAAATATGTGATAACCTAACACACTTTATCTGTTATTTTTTCTCAAAAGTCGCCTGGTTTTATACTTTTCTAGTATTTACAAAGAAAGTATAATTGGTCTTCTAAGAATTACTAAATAGGAGGTTAAATAATTAATTTAAAAATGTAAATTCAAGTTAAAGCACATTGTTTTCAATCAGGCTCTACTTATAAAAACTCTTTCTTGCTTTTATGGAGTCAACTGGCAATCATTTCAATGTTTATCATATTTAGTACAATTTCAAATTCTATGCATAAGGGAAAGTAATGTGATAACACGCCTCTCAAAACCTCTGCAACAAAGTACAAAAACATTCACATATCTAATAAAATAATGACTAATTTTAAATGTTTTATATATTAAATTCTATCAAATAAATGTTTTACATAAAATATATCTTTTTAAAAATGTGAAGGCAGCATTATGAAAAGGAGTGTAAACAGTGCTTGTATACGTTAAAATTTGTATATGTTAAAATAGACTCAAGGGAAAAATTGACAGGGGCTGCACAATGCAGACAGCAGGGAGAATGTGCTGTGCATGGCATTCATGCACCATGTTAAAATCTTCATTGCATTCACTTGTGTTCATGGAATTTGTGCTCAGTTGCCATTACCTACTGGTGCAAATATTAACAATGAATAAAGCCCGGTGACTTTCATGATGCACCGACATGATGTCCATAGTTGCCTAACACATATAAATCAGTTTTTATTTTAGAAACTCACATTATACATTACATATAGAACAGAATATAGAGTCCAAACTGGTGCCATGTAGCTTTTATAAGAACTGAGGATGCAGACATGAGATACTGAATAATAAAATCAATATGGCTACAATAGTATTTACAATCTAGTGAGGAAATATGTGGCAATTACATATGCATATTGTATATCTATTTATATCCATATTTATTTAATTATATTTATCTACGTTCACCTATCTATATACATTTATTTGGTTTACCTATGTCTATGCCTGTATCTATATGTACATAAAATGATGTAAGCGGCTTAAAAGCAGTGCCGACAAAGTAATTTATGTTTAAGAGTAAATTCTGTTTGTCTATATTACCCTAATACTAAATTCCCAGATTAAAGAAAGATGCAAATGCTTTGACAGGGGAGATGGTGTCTATCACCACTTTTCTGAAATATGTGTGGGCTCTGTGGCTACTTTGATAGTAGAGTACTATGGAAATTCTGTTATACCAATATCCTTTCAGGCATTAAGAGACTGGCAACTTCCACTTCCAGTCTCCAGTAGCATTCTTTGGAAGCCTTGTAGAAGTCTGATACACCTGCTCAGGGGACTACATGGAACAGTCCTGAGACAAAATGGGAAGATAGTGGACCCTAGCTGAGCCCAGCTTTCTACTCTCTTCATCAAGTTGATAGGCATGTGAATGACACCATATTGGACCTCTCAGCTAACAGCAGAATAACACCAAATGAGCCCAGCCACAGCCATGGAAGCCCTGGCCAGTCTCCTCACCTTAATCATCTCAAAATATCATGAGATATAAAAAGAAAAGAACTTTTGTTAAGCTACCAAGTTTTGAGAAAGTTTGTTATGCATTAATAGATAATAGGAAAACGTAAGTCTGGGAAATAGTAAGGATGCCAAAGGGCAGGATTGAATCGATTGATATGTTAGAATATTATGGCTACTAAGACTAGGTATAGTTATACCGATTGATTGATTTTTTTTGTTACACAAAATTGAGCATATAATTTTTGAGTCAGGAGTCAGGCAAAATAAAAATGTGGATTCCTTTATTCAAAAATCATTAAAACTTTCAATACAACAACAGCAGAGCACTAAATGAAGTGTAGGATCCTTCTGAGTGTGAGGCCGTTGTCACTGTATATGTCACATGCCCGCAAAGTCTGCTTTACAGTGTGTGGATTTAAAATAACACAGTAAGATAATCACACTCCCTGTAGTGCATGAGAGATAGTTTATATTCAATTAATGTTAAAATTACTCTTCAGTAGCCAGACCCTATAACATCAAATAATGTACCTTTAGCTAGAGTCGTGCACCGCATAACGTTTCTGTCAATGCCAAACCACATATACAACAGTGTTCCCATTACAATATAAAGAAGCTGAAACATTCCTATACCCTAGTGAAGTCACACCCATCGCAAATTTGCAACATAACGCATTATTCACATGTTTGTGGGGATGCTGCCAGTTGCATAAAAGTAGAGCACATACAAATATATACAGTATATAATACAGTTCTCCCTTTGTATACATGAAGGATTCCTTATACCTAAATCCATCCCGTATTTGCATATAGCCTACACACATACTCCCATATACTTTAAATCATCTCTAGTTATTTGTAATACCTAATATAATGCTTACACATCACTTAATTCCCATGAATTCTACATAGTGCTTGGAGCATGGCAAATTCAGGTTTTTCTTATTGGACTTTGTGGATTTTTTTTTTTTTCCTTCTACAAAATATTTTCCATCCATGGTTGGTTGAATCCATGGACACAGAACCCATAAATATGAAGGGTTGAGTATACCTGATAATGGTAATAAATGACTGTAACTAGTTTACATATTTACTGTACTATACTTTATAATTATTATTTTAGAGTGCACTCTATTTTTTTTTTTTTTAAGTTAACTGTAAGATGGCCTCAGCAGGTTCTTCAACAGGTATTCCAGAAAAGATATTGCTATCATTGGAGATGACAGCTTCATGTTCCCTGTATGTTATTATCCCTGAAGACCTTCCAATGGGACAAGATGTGAAGGTGAAAGACTATGATATTGATGATCCTGACCCTGTAAAGGCCTAGGCTATTATGCGTGTTTGTCTTACATTTTAACCAAAACAGTTTAAAAAGTATATAAAATATAGAAAAAAAATGCTCATAGGATAAGTCTATAAAGAAAGAAAATATTTTTGTACAGTTTTACAACATATTTGTGTTTTAAGTGGTGCTGTTACAAAAAAGTCAAAAAAAATTAAGAATTCTGTTTATAAAGTGAAAATGTAACAGTAAGTTAAAGTTACTTTATTATGAAAGAAAATTAATAATAAATTTAATGTAACCTACCTCTACAGTGCTTATGAAATCTACAGTAGTGTACAGGAATGTGCTAGGTCTTCACATACGCTCACCACTCACTCATCACTCACCCAGAAATATCTGACTCATCAAAGGCAACTTTCAGTCTTTCTAGCTCCATTCGTAGCCAGTGCCCTATACAGTTTTAAAAAATCATTTGTACTGCATTTTCAGTTTATCTTTACTATCTTTTGATATGTTTAGATATACAAATACATTGTGCAACAGTTGCCTGTAGTATTCAGTACAATAACATGCTCTACAGGTTTGTAGCCTAGGGTCAATAGGCTATATACAATTAGGCTATACCTATTATATAGGTATACACAATACCTAATTTAGGTATTTACTTCATGATATAAGTGTAGTGTATTGTGAAAATAAAGATCTTAAAACTTTATTCATCTATACTAAATTCCTTTCTGATTCCACGTACTCATGTTTACTTCCTGTGCTGGTTTTATGTCTATCTAATTTAGGTATTGTATATACCTATACAATAGGCTAGATAGCCTAGATGTATACTAGGCTATACCATCTAGGTTTGTGTGAGTTCACTCTATGTGGTTTGCACAATGATAACAATTCCCTAATGACATATTTCTTGGTGTATTTCAGTTATTAAATGGTCCCTGACTATATTATGACCAGCTCCATATATCAGTATATGCCTTAAGTTACAGAGGCATAGAAAGAGCATTCTGTTACAGCTAAGAAAACAAAGATAAAATTAAAATGTGAATCAAAACCTAAAAAGGTCATACTGACCAGACATATATTTATTGGAAATATAAATTGCATATTCTGGGGAAAATATAGAGTGAAAATGAATAATTCAAAACATTTTCTTTGAACAGCACTATTCAATTGTCTTTAAACAATAACTTATTGAATTTAAATTACATGTAGCCCTAAACATACTTAAAGGTGTTTTGTCCTTAAAATACTATCATATTTTCTTTTTTGATATGCAGTACTTCATGATGTAAGTGTGGTGTATTGTGAAAATAAAGATCTTAAAACTTTATTCACCTATACTAGATTCCTTTCTGATTCCATATGCTCCTGTTTACTTGCTGTGCTGGTTTTATGTTCAGCACCAGATTATTCATCAATTCCAAATATATCTGCCAGACTCTTTTACGTAAGTTACCAGCAAATCCATCCACTTTATTTGTATAGTTATTTATTTTTTCAGAAACTTCTGTATGTAATATTTTAGAGTTCTATCTATAAAAGCCTGATAAGTGAGCAATACTAGTGTAGAATAGGTCTTTTCTTTTAGAAGACCTGGGAAAACCCTGAAAAACAACATTCCTTGTTCCACTAAAAGCATATACATAACCAATGAAGTAGTGATAACATTCTAATACAGATGATATCCTCCTCTTAATCTGTTTCCTGCTCATTTAGTTCCAAAATAGGCACATAAGTAGGAACCCAAACGAGTGATTTTATAACTTTGCCTCCTGGTTACAGAATCCTACTTAGCTATCTTCTTTACATTTAAGATAACTTTTTTATTTAAATAAATCAAGATCAATGTATAAAAACCATGTACATTATAGAAATAATAGGAATTGAATTAAGTAAAATATGAAGAAACACTCTTTCATTAACCATTTATTTAAATAATAATCAACTTTTGTATATCCTAACAGAATTTAGTCTATGTATACAGCAGTAAGTTAACATGCTTCCTGAAAACCTGGTTAAACCTTACAGTGTATCTTTCCTTAAAAATCAGTTTATCTAGCATAACATTGAATGACTACATGTAAATAAATGCATCACATTTATTTAACATGTGCTAAACTATAAGATGTGATTATTTCTATATTATGAATATTTTAATTAATCTTGTTGCAACTAACTTTGCTAGAAGCACAAGTATATCTTTATAATATTGTCATCAAAATGAAAAATCTGGTGCAAAGCACTGCATATTTTTCCAACTTTTCAAGCATATTACCCAATTGACCTCAAGTAAGGGCTTTTTCTTCTTTCTAAATTTTAAAAAAAGTCATTACATTAAATACTTTACCTACAATTTTTATCTACATGCATATTATATATTGCAAGTATTTATGTAAACACTCATAAAAGTTGCAAAAAAACCTCCTTACGAGATAGATATTCTTTCAATTCTCATTTAATAAAAGTAAGGCACAGAATATTTGAACAATCTGCCTATGGTTTTGTTAAATTTTAAACGAAAATTGAGTAATCTGTGATTTAAATCTATGGAGGCTTCATTGAGAATTGATACTGTTAAACACTATATATTTAGGCCTATTTTAAAGCATATAAAATCTTTATATATTAACATTATGAAAATATTTTAATGAGACACTGACAACTTCCCAAATGGTTAATGTCAATGCTACCAGAAATCATTGCACATTATTCTAGAGATAAATGCACTTTCTTCTATACTACTCTACATCTACACAAATTCTACATCTCTGAAAGCAAGGATAAATTTATTGCTACTAGGTAACCATTATGCTGGGTGTTTAAATGCCTGTGCAAGTTTTGTGATCTAAAGCTTAACAAAATTTACCTTGATGAAAGATATGTGGTGACCATTAATACTTGTAAGAACAGAATGGTTTTACTAAGCATTTATTTCCTCTTGTGTAGCATTTATCTTACTAAATTATTATATTATCTATTTCCAGATATTTATTTTCTACAAAACTGGGAAATAATTAATGGTTGAAACCATCTGTGCTGATTATTGGGTCCCCAGTACTCTACACAGCAGAATGACTGTTACACATCATGTTTTCATTTCCTGATTCAATAAAAATATATTTAGCACATACTATTTAACTAACAATATGTTGGCACTAGAGATTAAATATAGTGCAAGACAAACAAATCCTCTGCACTTGCAGGTCTTGTACCTTAGTGGAAATAACAAACCAACTAATAAATATTTGAATTACCCCGTATATCCTTAGCATATACTAAATTGGCTTACCAAGTAAATTGGTATGAGCATAATTAGGAATGTTTTGGGTGTGATGTAAGCTTGCTGGCCAGATATCCGGCTTGGGTGTTGATCTGATAAGCCGTCGTGTAGCCATATGTTGGAGCCTATTTTAGACAGCACAGTCAAGAAAAGCTTCTCTAAAGGGTATAGCTTTATCAGAGTCCTGCAGCATGTGAGCTGGCGCACATGAGAAAACGCAAGTAAGAACAGTCCACATCAAGAGAACAGAAAGCACAAAAGCCCTGAGGCAGGAGGGAGCTTGATGTAATTCAGAACTAATGGGAGAAGACAAAAGAGACCAGAAAGGAGTGGACTTTTGAGCTAGATGAGAAGATTCATGAGATGAGAGGTTGGAAATGAAACCAGAAGACAGTTCATTCGGGCATTACAGGCTAAGGAATTTAGATTCCAACAAAAGTAAAAAAATCAAATAAAAAGTTTTAAGCAGAGATAAAAGCAATGTGATATGATCTACAATTTTAAAAATATCACTCTGACTTTTCCATTTGAATGGATTGGAGGGAATGGTATTTGTTGAAAAGAAAGAGACCATCTGGGAAGTTGTTGCTCTAAACTAGGCTAACGCAATGGCAGTTTGAACTCAGGTAGAAGTAGTGAAAGTGGCATAAAGAGTCTATTTGAGATATACTCTGCAATTAGCAATGATAGAATTGTACGAAGTTTAATTAGTTCTTTTGTTTTAAATAAATTTTGAGCTCCTTGAAACAATGAACCATTGTTAGGCTGTCTTTTAATAACATCATGCTTGTAATAGAGCTTTACCAAAGTGCTAAAATAATTGTTTTATTTTAAATTAATGTTTTCTTGTAGATAGTAAACATCTAAACTTAACTATATCAAGTTTCTCCTTGACCCATACACATAAATTTTAACTTTGTCCATTCCCAAATTAGAACATTTTGTTTTCTTTCTATGATGTCTGATACCTAACCTAGCCCCAGAAAAATTTAAGGAGATTCTATATTTCTGACATTATTCGTTGAGACTCAAAGTCAAGTATATCATATACCTTTTTTCCCAAAGATTTCATAATTTACAAAGAAAAGAAAACTGTAAAATAATAATTGTATGTAGTTATCTTTCCTTTAATATTATACTGGGTGTATTTTAAGCCAAAATTATCTGAGAAAAGTTGGGCATTTAAAAAAAATTATTTGAAGATACTAGATTGTTGCCAAAACAGTTAGGACTTGCTGCGGTTAAAATCCTAGGGAGAAAAAAAAAATCTAAGCAAATTTTTAGAGATCAGAAACAAATCTATATTATTATGGAACTTAAAGAAATAATCTTGAATTGATATTTAATGAGAGGCTATTTTTGCACTATAATTTTAAGGTTCCCAACAGAAACAATTATAATTTTCCATAAGACATTTCTGAATAGTTTTTCATTAACTATTATATACTTCATCCTGAAGAGCATGAATAGAGATAAATTTAACTAAAATATTTTCAAAGCAATTATAATCAGTCACCTACCATAATAACTGGAAAATTTAATTAATGTTCTAAAGAAAGGATTAACTTTGAGTGACTTATTTTGGTAAATTTTCAGAAAACAAAAGCTGCGCAATGCCCCTCAATTAACTGAAATCTTACCTCTCAATGAATATCAGTACTCTTATTAAAATTTTTATTGTCATACTTATATTTCTTTTATAACACCCATCAGAGGTTTACAGATATATATTATATATATGTATATATGATTCGTTACTTTCACTGTTCCCTTTCTCTATTAGATTATAAACTCTACGATAGCAGAGGCATTTTGCCTAGTGCTTTTCACACTGTCTCATTGTATTGTATCTCATTATTTCAACCCACTTCTTTGTTTTAACGGTCCTTAGAAATATGTTGTATTATGTCTTGCTATTTTTATGGAGTATATTCTTTAACTCTTGCCTCCTTAATTTATTCTATATTGTATATCTTGTTATTATATATATCTCCATTTATTAAAAAAGCATCTAAACCTCTGAACTCATTAGTGTCTGACAGACTCTTCAATCCCATTTCACTATATCAAAGTTAACTTCTACAAAACACAAATACATAATATGACAGTCATAGGCTTTCTTTGTAAAGCTTTGAAATCCTATATATTTGTATTTTCAGCATTTTATTATGTAAAAAAAATCTGTTTGGTTAATATTTTTGCATCAGAGTATTCATAAAAATACCATAGTAATGTACATATGTATCTGGTTTTTTTTTTAAATGCATACTGAGTGTCAAGCTGTTTTTGTTAGTCTGATTCCAGGAACGTTCCTAAGGATTTTAATAATATCTTTTTTAATAGAAAGATTAAGTAGATCAATTGAGTGTTGTTGAGTTTGGTGTTCTGCAAACAGGGCAAGGTGCCAGCATGCTTACCTCTGTGTCTCATTGCCAAACACAGTGGTTCCCTCTTCAGTAAATAGAAGAAGGTCCTCAAACTCATTTACTGAAAATGTGGACTTTGCTCCTGCAGTAGGTACAACACTCAGGGCTGTTATTATCTTCTATATTTTTAATTGTTAACCTTTTTTTAATGAAACTAATAGAACACTGAAATATAAATTACTTGTACTTCATGGAAGTTCAAGCTCCTTTGTACATAAAAAATTGGTGCTTCTAGACAAAACAGATCTGTAAAATGTGTGAGGTTTTTTGTTTCTCTTTGTTTTTGTACTTGTTTTTCTCAGAACGTAGTACAGTTAATTTCCAGAAGCAAGGGAAATATGATGGCCCTAATCAACATTAAAATCAACATTAAAGGATAGCATTCAGAATAGTTAGCAATCAGAGATCTTTGAAGTGGTTAGATTCTAAAAGAATTTTTAGGACTTTAAATGTAAAGACCTCTGTATTAACCTGAATTCCCTAAAACCCACATCTCACTTGAAAACATAGACATTAATTTTTTGTTAGAGAATTCAATCCTACGGAAGAAAAGATGAAGAAAAAAAAAACAAATTGAAGATGTCCCTTTTACCACTTCTATCCATCAGTTTGCTGGATACCCTATAGCCAGAACAGTAGTGAAGATAAAGAAATAAATATTGTAATGATTTGAGAGGAAATAAAAAATATGTTATTATTTACAGCAGAAAATAAATATATAAAATAGAAAAGGTCCAAGGTCTAAGAACCGAGACACCAGAATAATTAAAGGATGAAGAGTGTGGGAGAAACAGAAAAGGAGTTGGAGAAGCAATAGTCAGAAAGGCAGGAGGGAAATGAGGAAAGTGTAGTATCTATCGATACAAGAGAGACGTGAGTTTCAAAGAGAAGCAAGTAATCAAACATATCAAATGAATAGTTCAAAAATAATTGAGGATTTTAGCAAGGTTCAAATAGTTCAAAAATAATTGAGGATTTTATAGATTTTGAAATCTATAAAAGCACTTTTTTTGGAATGATGGGGGCAAAAATCTGAATGAAAACCATTGGAGAAAGAATGGAAGGTAAGCAAAAAGATAGCAAAAAATAAGGGCTACTAGAAAAATTATTATTTAATAGAATCATTTTGTCTTGATAAAACCCTGTATTAGAAGAGGTAACATGTGTAAACTCTGTCTATCTCAGATAAATGAGACACACTAGTCAATGTAGGTAGAATATACAACTTTCAATGAGTTTTGCTTTGAAGGGAAGGAAATAAACATGGTGGCAGCAAAAGGAAAAGGTGGGATCCAGACAGATGTTTGCTTTGTTTTGTTTGTTTGTTTTCAGATGGCAGAGATGGTACATGCTTGTGTGTTGATGGAGCCGAACCTGTAAAGGGTAAAGAGCTGTAAATACACAGTAAAGAGGGTAGAATTGATTGGGTTATTTCTGGGAGTAGTCAGCAGGCAGAAGGTCTAGTGAAAAAGAGGATATCTATTGGATGACATAGAAGCATGAATAATCCATTCATAAAAATCATAATAAAGGTAGAAGGTTGGGCACAGATACAGTTCACAATATGTGATGATAGAAACCTGTAGAAGTCTCAGTGAAACGGAAATTGAATTCAATGCCTAAAATTAAATACTACATAAAGTTTTGTGTCAGTATAAGCTACATATATCTAATGTAGCCAATGAAGTTTTAATTCATATGGTGGAACATGTGATTAGTCATCCCCAAAAGTATTAATAAAACCTAATTTATACTATACAGCAAATCACATTTTATATAGTTTTAAGAAACAATAAAATTAAAGTAACACTATAAATAATATTGTAACACTACATCTTTTTATAATAAATAGTATATTAATAGATTTTCTAGAGTTCCTTTAAAAATTAAGAGAAAAAATCTATCTGCTGTAGATATTTAAAAATCGCATAATGTTAATGGAAAACTTACAGAAGAATATAAAATATAATAATGTATCATGTTAGCAAACAAAAATACTTTTAATTAAATAGATTTAATTATATATTTAATCAGCATATTTTCATAAATTCATAAATTACTTTAAATATATATAAATATATAATTAATCAGCATATATTTTCATAAATTACTTTGGTTTGGATATGCTGACACAAAGAAAATTCATACACTTCTGGTAGACAATTAAGTCTAAGAGAAGAGTTCTCAAACTTTAGCAAGAATGTTCATAATTTTTGATCTAGTAACTTTACTTATAGGATTTTGAGCCTAAGGAAGTAATCTGAGATGTACACAACAATTTATATTTAAAGAAAGCACCTATGCATTCTTTACAATTGAGAAAAAATTAGAAAAACATTAAATTTTTAACAATAGGAAATGGGTTAATAATATTCTGCAATGTAACATATTTAGTGACTTAGAGCAAAGTTACAGTGAATACTTAAATTTACAAAATGCTATTGAGTGTATCAGAAGTGAGATACAAAATAAATTATTCTTTCTATATGTCTTATATCTAGAATAATGTATAGATTAATGAATGGAAGGAAAGAATGCGGTAAGAAGGAAAGAAAGCAAGAAGGAAAGAAGGTAAGAAGCAAGGATAGAAAGAAGAAAGAAAGGAAGAAAAGAAGGGAAGGAAAGAGGGAGGAAAGGAGAAAAGAAGAGGGAAGATAGACAGATTTATAAATGACATCACAACAGGAAGAATTAGAAGTGGATTGTTCTTGTGTTTTAGCAATTTAGAAATTTTTCTTCACTATCTTAAGATATTGCAAGTATAATAATATTTAAATAATGTGTGTATATATATATGTAAGTATCAAATCACTTTAAGGACAAAATATATGTTTCCTTCTGACACATTCATTTTAACTTTTAGTAATGCTTATTTGCACTATGCACCTTATGTGTTGTGCGCTGGGGGACGGTGTGTGTGTGTGTGTGTGTGTCAGGTGCGTGAAGGCAGATCATCCCAATGAGAAAAAATTGTTTAAAGTTTCAGTTAGGAAAATTTAGATAACATGCAGCAGTAAAAAAACGTTTTAACATATTTTTTGACATTAGTGATAGATGAGAATGGTTTGGCAATGTGAGACCTAAATGGGCCTTCTTACATTTTGATTGGGGTAAAATATTCTAATCAAGAATACTATTATTTTATTTCATATGCCTAAATGAGCTCAGATTTATTAAAATATTATCTCTGAAATATTTATCTAAGAATGGGTCTTTGTGCGTGCATGCATTATAAAGATTTTCACATTTTGGCCATTAGATTTAGTTCCACAATATTTACGTACACCTAGTTAGCAGATACTGTTGTGTTGCCCCTTAAACACTCAATGAAAATGAACATCTCTAAAGCATTTCTGGATTGTGTGGGTTTGACAACCTGTAGTATGTCATTATGTTTGTGTTCAGATAAAAATCTTTGATACATAAAACAGACACAGATGACAGCACTGAAACTGCTGCAAAGAATCAAAAGAAGAATGACACAGTAAAAGTTAAAACACATGCTTGGGGATGGCCCAAGATTCCAAGGGAAAGGTCAAGGAGACAGAGTGAAGAAACACAGGCTTTTAGATCTGTATGTGAGTCTTATGATGTTATAAATGCATAAACTTTGTTGCATTCTGATAGTATAGTCCAGCAATTGAATCAGGTCTAAACACCTGACCGGAGATTGCTCATGACTCGATGAAAAGGAATAAAGGGAAGGATTAAGAGTTGTGTAAAACTATGTGAAAATAATCCTCTAAGATAGTGATACTAAGATTTTTGTAAGTGTATAAAATGCTTTCAGTTATATTTGTAGTTAGTGGCCATCTTTTTACAATATGAGAATATAATTAGAAAGTCTTTTCAGTTTTCACTGAGATGTGCTGTATAAAAAAAGGAAGAAAAAAGCTTTAAATCTTTTTCTATATTTTGAGGAGCCTTGGTTAGTATTAGGTTGGTGCAAAAATAATTGTGGGTTTTGCCGTTAAAAGTAATAGCAAAATGTAATGACACGTATGTTTGCATCAACCTAATAACTTACAGTTGCCTAGCCCATTTTGCATGCTAAATTCACTTGAAAAGTAATGTAAATATATATGATGAAAGCAAGTCACTGAAATAATTGAATTGCATGTTCAATTATTGTATGTTCAATTGAATTGTATTTTGCACAAACATTTCCTCTGATTATAGTCAAGTTCCTTAGCTTAATCTAAAATTTATTTTGTGGAAGTAGAAGAACCAGCTTGGAACAGCCCATAGCAGGGCCTGTTGGGGTGTGGAGAGTGAGGGGAGGGAACTCAGAGGATGGGTCTATAGGTGCAGCAAACCACCATGGCACATGTATACCTATGTAACAAACCTGCAGGTTCTGCACATGTATCCCATTTTTTAGAAGAAATAAAGAAAAAAAATAGAAAATATGGCACTTGACAGTGTCATCAAAAGTATTATTTTATAGTGTTCTTATATTTAATAATAGTTTTTTGGAAGATCATAATCCTTTTGCTGATTTACTATGGCAATCCCTCACACCACCTGTGCATGATATTATTTAAGAACTGGAAAGACAGTGTTATAAAAATGAATAATTTTCTTTGTCATTGGTAAAAAAACAAACAAACAAACAACAAACAAACAAAAACGCTGGGTACATTCTTTGTTGACAGAGTTTGGTGATGATCCAAACAATTGTCCCATAGGTAGAGTTTTATATCTCCACAGCTTGAAGCAATAGAGCAGCTAAAAGATAAAGCTTGTAAGTTCAATAGTCAGCTTGAATATATATTCATGTCTTTCTGTCCACTTGAATTAAATGTTCTTAGAGAGCTGAATGTGCTTTGTGCATCTTTTCAAGCTGAGGATAGCAGTAAACAGCATGGTTCTAGCAATATGCCACGATAGCTGTTAATCTACCAAGCAGTCCATTAGTATTTGTCACTTTGAATTAACAGAGTTTTTATGCCCATCATTTATTCAAACTCACTGAGTTACAGATGGATTTGTAGATGGGTTTAATATCCTTAATTCTCAGAAACCATCCATGTTGAGAATTTTATAAATTTATTTTTGTGTACATTAAACCCCCATATAATGAGCTTTCCCAAGACAGATTATTACCTGAATGATTTAACAGGTTCAAAGTTTCTAGCTTTCTACTATTTAAAAAATGAAAAAATTAGATAGTGATTCATTTCAAAGAAATTGTAATCAATTGACTTGTTATTTCTTACCAATGCACCAATGCTTTCATATATCTCTAAGCATTTAAATGTGTTAATCCCCCAAAGTGTATTACTATTCATTATGTTATATGTTGCTTTAAAAATTTTCAAAATTAAAACTTTATTTTGGTAGCAATTCAAATACAACTAAAATGTATAAAAACAACAAAGTTCTCTTCTCTCTTTTTAATTTCCCACCCTGAAGATAATAAATATTGACAATTAGGTGTGCTCTTTTTTACTTTTTATATGTATATATGTAAAAGTACATTTATTTAACAAACGTATTAGAATTTTTAAAAGCCCAATTTGCACTTTAACAAAAATGAGATGAAACTCTATACAGCATCATAAAGAAACTTTTGCAGTTAATATATCTAACTTTTTTTATCTTAATAGCAGCATTATAACTGTGCTTTAAATATATATATCATAACAAAATTATATAAATTATAATAAAATTACAATTTATTATAGATAGACTTTTATATTGGTTTACACTCAGATTTTTATCAATGCTGCAAAATAAAACACATATGTTTTTGTGTTTGTATATGTATATATTTATGCTTATTTTTAGTCCTGCAGGTTAAATTACCAGAAACAATTGATTGGTTAAAAGTATATTTTAAACAATACTTTCAAAAAATTTAGAATTTAATGAGGCAATTTTCATTCCTACCAGCATTGTTTGGGAAGCCATTTTTTTTCACATAGACTGCAGCATTGAAAATACCAATATTCTTTTTGTACTCTGTAAAAAGTTGAAATTGATATGGCGGCATGGAATTTCTTCTGGATATAAGTAAAGGATAAAATTAAGAAAAATGTAATGGCTAAGGTAACTTTCACATTTCACATGGAATTTTGTTATACAATCTAAATTTCTTCCAAATTTTGAGAATTTTACACTATATTAAAAGTATTTTAAAAATGAAGGGAGTAGAAGAATAGTAATTTTAATTGCCTTCTCGTGTGAATTCTGGAAAAAGGAATAGAAAAATTTATCTGACAAGGCTCTTCTAAAATGAAGAATTGGTAACAAACTCGTTGATCTGTATATTCTCACCATCTAATAAGAAATGTAACATTTACCAGGATAGATGGCATTTAGAACAAATAAGTAACAATTATATATGTTAGAATGAAAACCTGTTGTGAATTGGAATATAATAATACCAGCAGCAGCTTCGTTTATGCCAATTTACTTTATAGAATAATACTTCCTGTGGAGTAGTTTTCATAATTCTTCTTTAAAATGCTATTACAGGATTTCTCAATTATACTGGAGAGTAGCTTGCCTGTAATTATAGAACTTTGGACAAGAACATTTAGACAGAGGTCATCAAATTTATAATTAGAAGATAATTGTGTTTGACGTTGTATTGAAGTCAATAAGGATAATTATTGCCATTAATATGACATTAAAACTTTGCAATTATAAAGGCATAATTTTCAAACGAATATCTCGAGCATTTTTCTTGCAAGTTGGTGAAAAGTATTTATCTTATTAAATTAACATATGTGATAGTGTGGAAATATATTTATGTATGTCAAGATACTAAAGTTGTACCAAATATTTTATAAAATTTCAGTTTAATAGAAATATAATGGTCACTGGAATCCAAACTTCATCCGTTTACTACAAATTATATGAAATTCGACACATTTTTGTCTTGCTAATATTCTTAAATATTGTGTTTTGCTTATTCTAGAACAGTAAGAATATGATTTAAGCACAATTAAATCTTTATCTTTTATATGTTTCTGTCAATATGAAACCATTTTGTTCCTAGAAGTGTAGCTTTAAAATAACAATTAAAAATTAACTGAAAGGATATTAATAGTTATAATTTTGATACATCTAAGAGTAATTTGAACAGAGATGCTCATTCCGTATCCAAATGGAAATAATGAAAATGCTATTTGAAATGTGCAGGAAGGAGCAAAGGCTCTGTCGGTTTCAGTAATTTAAGAAATAGGTCATCCAGAGACCAGCATCTTTAGAGGAATTTCTGATACAAATGGAGATGGAACCATAGTAAAGGAAGCACTGAAAATTTAATCATTCATTTTCATTTTCAGAAAGTGATTAAACGTCAGAAGTGGTGTTTGGATTACTATAGAACTTTACTAATGATGTCGCAGAAATTTAGATCCGAGTATGACCTCTGTGAAGGCTTTTGACACATCCGTGGGTATGATTTTCAACAATGTGCAGCAATGTATTTGAAAGGACTTACGCTAATAGTATAAGAAAAGCAAAGAAAAGATCTACACACGGTCCTTATTTGATAGGGCTGCTCCTAGTTGTATGAACCCTTGGTCTTTTTTTATTAGGAAACAGAATTGCAAAGCAAGTCAGATAAAACTTGATGTTATAACTGCATATAAGGACGTGGTAAAAGGAAAAGCAGATATTGTTATAGGTGTTGTTTTTCATAGAAACAATTATGATAATCCCTACATTAGATTATCATTAGAAGGCTCAGATTCTATAAAACAACCACTCAGATTTGATAAAATTTGAAATCTCCTTTACATAGCAGTTTAGAGAGGCAATCAACAAATACCAAGAACTTATTTTGTTTATGTCTTGGGGCTTTTCCAGTCTCAATATGTGGCACCCATTTTGTCAACCACATGAAAAGTTCTAACTGTCACCATCAGGCATAAGTCAAGATAAGACGGGAGCACCACTCCTCTTGAAAAACAGGACCCAAAATTTGTACATAACACTTTTATTCACATCCTATTGGCCAAATTCTTTTTTCCCACGATGACAATTATCTATTAGGAGACTATATGTATTTTTGGAAGGTTGTGAGGTGGAGGTGGGGTAGCCATGTGGCATGCATACATTCCTTTTTCATTCTTTTTTTAAAATGTTTTCCCCCAAAAGGCAAACTATGGAGTAAGACTGCCAAAGATCATGTCCTAGCTCCGCATTGGCTCTTGGGAAATCTACCTAACCTCACTGTGCTTCCATTTCACCATACGTAAAATGAGGCTAAGTAGTACCTACTTGATAGGATGTTATATAAATTATATGAGTTACTACTTGGAAAGATTTTAGAAGAGTGCCTGGAAGAATATCTGCCACAATGCCATTGGAAGAAGAGAAAAATAAAAAGCAAACTATATTTAGATTATCGAGGTGTTGTTTTATTTAGAATATACCAGAAATTATAGAACACTTTTTGGTCTTTTTAAAATAAAGTGATTCAGTGGCTAACAACCTACACTCATACAAATAATCACACATACACACATACACACACACATACATTTTCATCATTCCTCTGACTCAGTCTTAAAGAAAAAAATCAATCATGCAACAGCCTGTTTAGTTAGGGCTAGCCTTGCTTCCAGTAATCAAAGCGTGGACATAGGGAGACAGAACACAAGAAAAAAGTCAAATTGTGGACTGTCTGGTATGTTTTTTGGCTATGAAGAATCTGCTTTGAAATCTTCATCTCTATTCAATAGCCTAATAGAAAAAGTAATAAACAAACAAAAAGGGAGCCCAGTGTTATTCAACTCAGTCAGAGAGAGGTTACTAAAATCATATCTATGTTCTATGATACCAAAACCAACCTGAGTAGAGTATTTGGAATGTAGAAGTATTCTACACAGAGTTGAGGATAGGAATATTGCTGTGGTCTGAATGTGTTCCTGCAATATTTATATGTCTATATTTAATCAACAGTGTGAAAATATTAAGAGATAAGGTCTTCAGGTGGTGATTAAGTCATGAGGGTGGAGCTCTTGGGAATGAGATTAATAATTTTATAAAAGAAGTACAAGGGAAATATGCACTGCTCCTGCCATGTGAGAAAGTAGCAAGGGGTGCCATCTATGAAACAGAGAGTAAGCCTTTACCAGACACTTAGTTTACTGGCACCTTGATCTTGGTTGGACTTTCCAGTCTCTGGAACTGTGGGAAATAAATTTACATAATTTACAAATTACACAATCTAAAATATTTTGTAATAGCCGCTAGGTGGACTAAGACAAATATCAAGTCGATTTTTAGTTGGATTTGGTTGTTTCTTTTAAAAATCAACAACAAAAGAATAAATGATTCTTGTATAAGAACTGGATGTTAAAATGCTAAAAACAAGTTGGATGGACTAAAAAGTTTGTAGAGTAGCTGGTTTCAAATGCTTCAAAGTAGACTATAATTCATTTCAAAATGGCAATATTAAATTAATACATTTCATTGCTTATAATTATTTTATATTAATTATAATATCTTATATAACACTAAGTGTCAAACACTTTTCTAGTGCTTTACAAATAAAAATTTATTTCATACTTATAGTTGTTATATAGAGCAGGTAGTATTATCATCTCTATATATGATAAAATTAAGGCCTCAAAAGATTATGTAAATTGCCCAAGATCACCTAATTGATTTGCTCTTTAGCTAATATTTGATCCCTGACAAATTGTTTCATTTTCTGCACACTTATCCACCTGGGATGCTGATTTGTTGACACAAAATATAAACCACATCAGTAATATAGTTGTCATAATCTTTCTATATGTGTCTTATTACCTAAGAAGGAAATACATAGAAACATTTCTTGAAAATTAAGACAAAATAATCATGACAGATATTATTGCAGCATTATCATCTCATGATAGATCGAATAACTATTCAAAAACAGGATACAGAACTTTATTAGCATCCTGATAAGAAAACTACCTACCTAGTGGCATCTAAATCCATTTTCAGTTTGTTCCCTTGTTGCTTATCCTATCTAAGCCAAATTGCTCCTTCTGGGGGTCTGGATCATATTTTCTTCCAACTCCTAGAAACCTTATGTTACTGATTATGCAAGTTCTCCTTGGTATAATATACATCTCTCACACCAAACTGGATCTTTACCACCAGCATATAAACATAAATTCTCCAGATTCTTTCATCTTGGGGAAAATCTTGCTCATTCTCTCCAATCTCTCCTCTTTCCTCTTCTATCCTTTTCTCTCTTCTTCTCTTTGCTTCTTTCTTCTCTCTCCTCACTACTCCTTCACCTCTTCTACCTTCTCCTCCTGTTCCTTCTTCTTTCTCTCTCTCTTTCATTCCCAGACCCTCTATTCCTTTTTTTTTTTTTTTTTGTAATCAAACATCATAAAACATCGATCTATACTGCCTAGTCTTCATTCGCTCATACTTAACTCACTCAATCTACTACAATCCGGATTCTGAAATGGCCTTATGTATAGGTTATTAATTGCCTCCTTATTGATAAATTCAATAAAAGTTTTCAGTTTCATTTTATTCAGCTATTCTGTGTAATTTATATTTCTGATGTAGTCCTCTTTAACATACCACTTTTAGTTACCATTTGTGACACCATTTTTATCTTTCTTTGGTGTCTTCTACTCTGTTGTTTTGCCAGAACTCCATTAACCAGTCTGCATATAACTCCAAACTCAGTCATCTTTTGAGGGAGTATAGAAATGTAAATAAAAATATATCCAAAATTTTAATTCTAAGGCACTACAGCAAATGACAATGAGAAAATATAAAGGATTCAGTAAAGAAAAGTCTTTCAAACAGCTAAGTAGGAAAGAAAAAAGTAGTTATATTGCTCCAGTGATCAGGTGAGAAAAGAATAGTGAAAAGAAGTGAATGATTAAGTTTGTTAAGTATTGATGATGGTTGGAGATGAGATCAAATGAAAATGATTAGACAACTTGAAATCTATGATAACCTTGATAATAGTGATAGCAATGAAGTAGAGAAAATGCTGACTGAGATGGAGTGAGTTCCAAAGAATGGGAGGAGAGATGGTAGAGAAAGTGAATAAATAATGCTTTGGAGTTATTTTGATCTAAAGAGGAGCTTCGCAATAGAATCTATGGGCAAATGCGTGTAAAATAGATGTTCTTTTTTTCTTTTTTAAAATGGGAGATAATGCATAATTTGTTTGCTGATGAAAATGATTCTCTATGGAGACAAACGTGAAGATTTTTGTGACATAAAATTTTCAAAAATGCAAGAATGAATAGAATGCGTATGCACAAGTGGATGCATTGGCATCAAATAGTAACAAAAGCAGTATCTATAAATGTTTTTCATAAGAGACAGCACAAAAGTTTAGGAAGCAAAAGTAAAGGAGGCCTGAATCAGAAACTCTCCACACATTCTCCCCAATCCCAATCTCCTAAAAGAAAAGTATGAGATCAACAAGGAGCTCAAACACAGTCATATGTAAAACTTGCCATGAGCCTTTCTCAGAAATGGAGAAGAGCACAACTTTCAAGTTACCTCCAAGTAGAAAACTAAGCAAATCAAATTTCACTGGAGCTCCGTCTTCTGTCTCAAACTTGTTGAGAGTAGAAAGTAGGGAAGAAGAGACTCGAGCTACCATAAAAAGAGGAGAGAACCTTGGAAGACAGAGATAACGTATGGCAAGGAGGAGTAAGCCAAGGTAGAGAAAGCCCAACAGTAAACGGCAAAATGCTACCCACAGATTTACAATTTGGTAGGTGATAGTACCAGCTCTAAGGAATGGGGTTGAAAATGGGAAAGAGAGCATTGGGCAGACTCAAAGTAAAGTTGCTTCTGAGAGACAATCAGATACATATAGAAGGAGATGTGCTCTTTGGGGGTGCAGCTGCAAAGAGTAAAAATGAATAAAAGTAAAAATAAGAATTATGAAGAAATACAAATGGAGGGGGTAGATAGATGAAGGTCCTTTCCCTTCTCTCACTACTAACACAAGCATCAGATCTTACAGAAGCTGAGGTTTACCACACCTCCATGAAGAAAACAGTCTGCATACATAGATGCAACAAAAGAAAACAGAACATTAAATAAAATTATAATAGCTGAAGTAAATTCTACCCCAGTCCTTCACAACACACATGAATCAGAAAAAACAAAAACAAAACTGTAATTAAATAGTTAAAACAGAACTAAATGACCTAAAGAAGCACTGGCAATAAAACAAATTTATATGTGGCTATAATTATTGATGCTGCTGTCATTCAAATAGCTCTATAAAAAATTTTGCTTGTGTGTCTTGTAATTTCGGATTATCAACTCGTATTAGCTGCAGTTTAATTTTAGGAATCCTGAAAGACCTTGTTTGAGGCTATACTTTTTTTTAACTTTTATTTATACTTTTTCAAAAAAACTTTTATTTAGGTTTGGGGCACATGTGCAGGTTTGTTATATAGGTAAATTGCGTGTCATGGAGTTTTAGCGTACAGATTATTTTGTCACCCAGATAATAATCATAGTGTTTTTCAAATGTAGCTTTTCCATCCTCATTGCCATCCTACCCCCCATCCTCAAGTAGGTCCCAGTGTCCGTTGTTCCCAGCCTTGTGTCCAGATGTACACAATGTTTAGCTCCCACTTAAAGTGAGAACTTGCAGATTTGGTTTTCTCTTTCTGCATTAGTTTGCTTAGGATAATGGCTTCCAACTCCATGTATGTTGCTGCAAAGAACATAATCTCATTCTTTCTATAACTGCATAGTATTCCGTAGTGTATATGTACGACATTTTCTTTATCTAGTCTATCATTTACGGGCATTTAGGTTGATTCCATGTCTTTGCTATTGTGAATAGTGCTGCAATGAACCTACATGTGATTGTGTATTTATAATAGAATGATTTATATTCCTTAGGCATATACCCAATAATGGGGTTGCTGGCTCAAATGGCAATTCTATTTTAAGTTCTCTGAGAAATCACCAAACTGCTTTCCATGGTGACTGAACTAATTTACATTCCTACTAGCAGTGTGTAAGTGTTCCCTCTTCTCTGAAATTTCACCAACATCTGTTATTTTTTTTGACTTTTTAATAATATCCATTCTGACTGATGTTAGATGGTATCTCATTGTGGTTTTGATTTGCATTTGTGCAGCTGGCATCCCTACAGCAGCCACTCCAAGCAGGCCACCACCATCAGCAGCACCAGATCACCAAAACAGGGTCCTGATGTCCCTCTGTGCCAGACAATAAATGCTTCATTCGTTGTTCTAGGGGAATAACACAGGGGCTTGGAAGGCCAGGGCGATTAAGGCAAGTTCATTTCTAGAGGAGCTCAGGGCATCCAGTATTTGAAAAATGGTATGATGGAAAGTGTTTCAAAATTTTATCAGATCATAGAGCTTTTCTTGTGTTTATAGGCAAAATATATGTAATTACAAAAGCTTAAGTATCTCTGCAAGGATATATAAGAAAGAGGCAAATTGATGCTTCTTGGGGGAGACGTAGGTGGCTGGAAAATAGAGTTTGAAAGAAATATTACTTTTGTGCTCTGGGCATTTTTATAGACGTTCATATATTACCTATTTAAAAATAAATAGTTTTAATTTTCAATTTAAAAACTTTTTATTGAATGATTTGACATTGATTTTAAATTTATAAAAAGAAAACTTCTACAATATAATAAAGGATATCATTGAAAAAGTGTATTGTTAATGTAATATGTAATGGCAAATAATTGATTTTTTTCCTCTAAGAAAGACAAGAGAACATGGATGTTGATTTCACTTCTTTCATTCAATATTAGGTTGATGGCTGTAGCTAATGCAATAAAGTTACAATTTTTTTAATTATAAAGATTGGAAATAAATAATTTTTTTTAAATAAAGTAATATGCCTAACCCTTAATGAATGAATGTACAACAGAGCACCCCAAAATTCACAAATGGGTATCTCCTTTAAGTCAAAATATTTACCGTCTCCTTTAATGGATAGTAACTTTATTCTGTGTTAATTGTTACCAAAGAATATTATGAGTTTAGAAGATTTTACAACATATCAAAAATCGATATACATTTAATACATACTATTATATATGTGATTAATTTTGTCTTTTTTTAATTATTATTTTTTAGAGACAGAGCCTTACTCTGTCAGGCTGGAGTGTGGTGATGTGATCATAGCTCACTGCAGCCTCAAAGTAGTTTGGTATTTCAAAGCACCCTGCTCCTTCCTTCCCTTCCCCTGGCTCTCATGATTGACTCTGTAGCAGTGGTAAAACAAATATTAGCGCTTAACTCTGATTTGATATCATTTTATGCAATTGTACATTTAGCTTTATCCCATACACATTAACATACACATTTCACTTGGAGACAAAAATTTTAAAACTTTAAAATATACCAATTTTTATCTTATAAATATTAACATACACATCTCTCTTAGAGACAAGAATTTTAAAATCTTAAAATATAGAACAAAAGCCCTTATGAAAAAGTATGCTACATGTTATATTTATTTCTTAATAATCTATTTCTTTTTGAACGTTATTTGATCTTCTCATAATTTAGTTGCCCTGTCTCTAAAGCAGAATTAATGGATTTGAATACTCACTTTTTACTTATAATAAATTCAGGCATAGATAGTTATGCTTCTGTTCTTAGTCATCCACAAACAATATAAATATTACACCTGAAAAGAGATCATCCCCTAACCCTAACATCACCAGGGAAGGCCCTGTCAACCATAGAAACATAACTATAATTACTTTTTCATATAATTAGAAGTGGAACATTTTTTTGTTGTTCTTGTTGTCATCATGTGCAAACCTGGTAGTAGAGGGAAAAGTGGAACAGAACCAGAGGACAAAGAAATATACTTTCCCTTAAGCGTACTCTGTAAAAGTCTCATGCACTCAGTCATCATCCAAAGATCCTCATTTGTCTAAAGTCTGGTAGCACATAAAAATGTTTATTATAATGTAATATCTTAAATATGCAGACATCAGACATACCCAAACTGAGGAAAGTTTTTTTTTTCTTATATAGTAACAGGGGTCTCATTATGTTGCCAAAGTCATCTCAAACTCCTAGCCTTGAGCAATCTTCCAGCCTCAGCCCTCAAAGTGCTGCAATGATAGGTGTAGGCCACCTCAACCAGCCAAAATTGAGGAATCTTTTACAAAAGTATCCTTAACTCTTAAACAAATTTTCATGATGAACTTTTATAAAAAGCAGAGAGAAAGCTCTACATTGAAGACCAAGGGTACATAATGATTAAACACAATGAATGATCCTTGAATAAATGTTAGGTTGAGGAAAAAATGCAGAAATAAACCCATAAAAGACATTTAGGAAAAATTAGGGGATATTCAATAAGAATGACATACTAACCGATAGTATTGGATAATGTTAAATTTCATGTGGGTGATAATTATAACAATATATTTTAGTTTTGATTATTATATATGTAGATGACAATTTCATTATAACAAAATGCCTTTTCCTTATTTGAGATAAATGCTGAAGTTTTTACAGGTGAAGTGTTAAGATTTTTACAAACTCAAGTCTCAAATCAAGCACCACACAAAAAATTGTGTGTGCACATGCTTGTGTGTGTGTGTGTGTGTATAGTCAGAGGTGTGCATCTGAGAAAGCATAATGATGTAAGCATGTCATGTATGAATCTAGGTAAAGGAAATACCTGTTTTCATTGTACTGTTCTTTATACTATTCATAGGTTTGACAATTTTTAAAGCAAAAAGATGAGGTAAGGATTTCCTCCCAAAAATATGTGTTATTAGGGTAAATCAAACTAGAAATAAAGAATCTGAGATAAGAAGAAAGTTATGACACATAAAAGATAATTTCTGCTTTTAAATTTTCATATTCCTGCTTTTGTTGTTATCTGTAATCAGAAAAATTCTATGTCATCCTTTTGGGATATATGTAAGATACATAGAAAGCAGCCCTGATGGTTGGCTATTTCTAAATAAAAAGGAATAAATGATATTTAATGTCTTTGTAATGTCTCAGTTTGAATAGGCTGAACTAAATATTCCAGAATTCCCTTTCTTGTATGCTTCTTTTATGGGTAGGCCACAAAAGAGATTCTTAGGACATTTGGAAAATGGAAGGGAAGCAGCAGTCATTCTCTAGCACACAAATGTAGTTGCTGATGTGTTGGATGTAAAGCAGCAGCTGGGCCTGCAACTGCTCTATCTTTCCCTAAATTCCTCTTTAGCTATTTTGATTCCTATGATGAGTGTGTGTATTTAGCTCCACGGCTCCAGCTTCTGCAAGATACCTTCATCATCAAGGTCCTAAGCAGTAAGAATGGACAAGGGGTTCAGTCCACTCTGCTGAGGTTCAAGCTCATGTTTGTAGATTTTACCCTGCTCATGATATTTCTTTCCTGACTGCTTGTCTGGCAGAATTAAAGCCCCATCATCTGAGAGGGAGACGATAGCTTCACAGAGATAGCTTAACTAAGTCCCACAGTTGGACAAGTGTCCTGTAGCAGATCCTTTGATAGTTAGATAAATAGATAGATAGATGGAAAGACAGAGAGACAAATGTAGAGATAGATAGATAAGTCTCCTGCTGGTTCAGCTTCCATGGTAGAATCTTGACTAACACAGAAATGTTTTAAAATAGTAAGACACAATAATATTGCTTATATTTTTAACTTACGCTTTGAAGACATATATAACTTCACCTGAAACCTGTATCTTGAAATGAAAGTTTGGGAAACAAGTCTAATACTGAAAAATCTACAGCAAACCCTAAGTCAGTCAAATATCAGTGACATTGAAATACAAATTTGGGAGTATATAAATTTAAAATTACTTTCACATTTAGTCTGACTGTAAATTAAATGTGTGTCTCTGTGCCTGCATGAGTATGTATGTGCATTCGTAACTTGCAATCATTTCAGTACAAATTTGACAAATATGTTTATCTCCACTTTATTGTCCCAAATGCTGCATATATAAATAAATGAAATAATCGATAATGTTTCTTCTCATGTTGGCTCAGTTCTTGTTTTATTTGCATAACTAGTCTAGTGGTCTAGACTTTAGTTAGCAGCAGAGGTCGTTTAGAATGTATACCATCAAAAGTTAAGCATTATTCAATGAGATACAAAATCTTCCCTATGATCTTCTCAAGTGCTAAAGTGCATCAGATAATGTTCAGAGGAAATACCCTACCACTCTAAAAATCACTGTAAATTAAAGTTAAATTTTAAATGAGTCATTTTATCTTGTACAAATTTGAGAAAACAGAGATATCAAGACTGAAAGATATGTCAAAGATAATGTACATAATGTACAACTATTATAATCCATAGTAAATGGCTGTCCTGTGAGTTAAATAACAGAATTATATCCTTACCATCACAATTATTACATTCTTGCTTTGTAGATATCAAGGCTAGTGAAAATAAAATACTCTACCATTTCACAATGATCTCTCAACATTCACTGTAACTAATGCTATACAACTTCTAACAATGCAAAAGAAGGAGAAAATATTATTAAATTTATTTTCAGAAAATGGGCAAGTAATTGGTTGAGATAAATTAATAAAGTTTTAGAATATCATGTAATACCTACCTAATGATGAGTATTGCCACTTATACTTATTTTTTCTTGGCTGGATTTGATATTATAATTCATATTTTGTAAGAACTATGTATCTCAGAGGTTGTGCTGTGTTCAGTGATCTTTTTTTTTTTTTTTTTTTGAGGCGGAGTTTCGCTCTGTCGCCCAGGCTGGAGTGCAGTGGCCGGATCTCAGCTCACTGCAAGCTCCGCCTCCCGGGTTCACGCCATTCTCCTGCCTCAGCCTCCCGAGTAGCTGGGACTACAGGCGCCCGCCACCTTCAGAACTCATAATGACCTCCTTACTGCCCTAGTTACATGTTTGGAGCTAACTCAGATTAATTATAAAATAAGAATACAGATAACCCAATAAAGCAAAGGGTTATTATAATGATAAACAGGAATATCAACAAAAGAATTCCCACTGATCCTATCATGTATGTTTTAATGTTAAAGCTTATTGAAGAATAATCCCCAAACTAGAAATTAGACATAGAAATAATTGATAAACTGGATATCCTTAAAATCGAAATTTCTGCTCTCCAAAAGACAATGTCTACAAATGAGAAAATAAATCACAAACTGGAGGAAATATTGACAAAAGACACATCTGAAAAAGGACTCTTTTCTAAAATATATAAAGAACTCTAAAAACTCAACAATAAGGAAATGTAAAACTCTACTGAAAATGGGCAAAGGCCTGAAAGAGATGCCTTATGAAAGAAGATATATAGACATCATGTAAGCATATATTAGAATTGCTAAAAGCAAAAACGCTGATAACACCAAACGCTGGCAAGGATGTAGAACAAAAGGAACTTGCATTTGTATTTTATTGCTGATGGGAATACAAAATGATACTGCCACTTGGAAAGACAGTTTGGCCGTCTCCTACAAAACTAAACACATTCTTACCAGCAATTATATTTCAAGGTATTTACCATAATGAATTGAAAGCTGATATCCACACAGAAATCCTGCATGTGGATGTTAATAACAGCTTTATTTATAATTACCCAAACTTGGAAGCAACCAAGAGGTCCTTCAACAGGTGAATGAATAAATAAACTGGTACACTCAGACAATGCAGTATTATTCAGCACTAAAAAGAAGTGAGCTATCAAGCCATAAAAAGACATGGGGGATACTCAAATATATATCACTAAGTGAAAAAAGACTATTATTTAAAAGTGAAGTATTGTATGATTGCAATTATATGGCATTCTGGAAAAGGAAAAACTGTGGTGGCAGTGAAAAGATCAGTGGTCACCAGGGGTCTGGGGGAGCAAGGGATGACTAGGAAGATCACAGAGAATTTTTTTTTTTTAAAGTTCTGGGATACATGTACAGAACGTGCAGGTTTGTTACATAGGTATACATATGCCATGGTGATTTGCTGCATCTGTCAACACATCATCTAGGTTTTAAGCCCCGTATACGTTAGGCATTTGTCCTAATGCTCTCCCTCACTTTGTCCCCCACCCCCAACAGGTCCTAGTGTGTGATGTTCCCCTCCCTGTGTCCATGTGTTCTCATTGTTCAACTCCCACTTATGAGTAAGAACATGCGGTGTTTGGTTTTCTGTTCCTGTGTCAGTTTGCTGAGAATGATGACTTCCAGCTTCATCTATGTCCTTGCAAAGGACATGAACTCATTCTTTTTTATGGCTGCATCGTATTCCATGGCATGTATGTGACACATTTTATTTATCCAGTCTGTCGTTGATGGGCATTTGGGCTGGTTCCAAGTTTTTGTTATTGTAAATAGAGCACAGATAATTTTTTAGAATGGTGCAACCACTATGTATGATACTACAATGGGGGTGCATGTGATCATAAATTTTGTAAAACCCACAGAATGTACAACACCAAGAATGAACTCTGATGTAAAACTATGGAATTTTAGTATAATAATGTGTCAATTATGTTCATGAATTTTAACCAATGTATCACTGTGGTAGGGAATATTGACAGTGATGGAAGTTCTGTGTGGGGGAAGTGGAAAGAGGGCATATGAGAATTCACAACATTCTGCTTAAGTTTACTGTGAACCTAAAACTACTCTAAAAATAAAGCTTATTCATATAAAAATATTTTTAAAAAGTAAAAGATAAAGCTTGCATTAACACAGCCTTTGTTTCTTTGCACATACAGCCTTTGTTTCTTCAGTGATTTGCTTGATTATAAAAGCCAACTTATAAAACAGAAGACAAATATTGCCTTATTGATTACACAGGCTTCTGTAAAGTGAATGAGATATTTAGGTATCTTTGCCTCCTCACAAGGAGAAAATTCTATCACTAACAACTGCTATTTATGAACTAAAAATGTGGACCTATCCATAAAAGCAAAAAATGAGTTAATGGAAAAAATACTAAAACCAACAAATACAAATATTACTCATTTTAAAAGTTTGCATTAAATTATTTGTTTTGTTCTTATTGTTATGCTTCTGTACAAAGAATCGTTAATCTGTTTATTAATGCATGCATTTGACAATCATTTACTGAGTTTCTACTTTATGTGAGACATGGAAGCACTTAGAATAGTGAACAAGCAAAAATGAATCTGCTTATAACAAGTGCAGAGCCCACATAAGCAAGACAAGTTTGCCCAGAGGCACACAGTGTATTGGGATGGGAATATAAAATATTAGAATTTAGATTTGCATATATTTGTATGATTACCTTTTTAAAAATCTTTCTTGCTCTTGTTATGCTTCAAAAGTATATATATATACACACACACACATATATATACACATACATATATATACACACATATATATACACATACATATATACACACACACATACACACCTACATAAACACTGGTGCATGTATAAATATATGTAAATATATACATATCTATGGGGAATTCATATTTTTTTCTCTGTATGATCAAACATGTTCAGTCTTAAGTAACGAGGCAGAATCTAAAATAAGCACAGAGTACAACGCTCTATGAAAGCAAAAGACAAAGTACTCCTGGAAATAGTGTGTAAAGTGTGGAAAAAGTGCTTTAGGCAGATGGAACAATATATTTAAATGTTCTGAGGAGAAGCAAGCATTGTACGTTAATGGAGCAGAGAGACAATCAATGTGATTGAAGCACAGTGAACAGGAAGGAGTACCATGAGGTCTGATAAGGTTGGCAAGCTACGTAAGGGGCAGGTCACACCGGCTTGGGGTAAGAAATTTGAATTTGGTGCTACATTAAAAGAAAAAAAAAAAAGACTGTAAATAGTTTTTAAGAGCAATGACATTCTTAGCTTTATTTGTCTTCAAGACAATCTTGATTGCTATTTTTGTTACACATTTGAGGGGGTAAATCGAAAAAGCCAGAAAGTCTGGTTGGCTCAGTGAATTTTGTTGAAGAAATCTCTCTGCACAAAATTTCCTTCAAAACGTCATTTGAAATTAGGCAATGTAAATCTGTGATGTGGATAAAGTTTCTAGACTTATCCTTTTATGAGCTGAGTAAATCTTTCAGGACTGCCATTTAAGCTATGACTAATATATGGCATTGGTCATTATATCTTTGGCAACACATGTCTAAGTTTAATTCAAACTTGTGGATTCAGAACTTAAGTATTTTACCCAAGAAAAATAAAAAAATAAGTAGGAAGAGAAGGAGGAAAAAATAGAAAGCAAATGTAGATTAAATTCAGATTTTAGAAATTGTGACAACATTTAAAGTTTGATACCTCATTTATTTTAATATAAACTGTTCCTAGCATCAGGCATTATTAGGTCTTAAAGTTTATTTGATGAGTTGTCCCGTAGATATAACAAAAACACTTGAATTGGGCTTATGTAAACCAAAGTCCAGCTTTGGATATAAGAATTCTTTACGTTACTTGACCAGTTTATTCCATTGAAGCCAAACATACTCATAGGCATTTTATTGAAGAATTTGGATACGGTAAGGTGAAATCATAGCATGGCTTGATTTTTCTTGAGATAGTGGGTATTTTATTTTTCTGTTCCTTAATACCATGTCTACAATACCAAATATTATTTATTTTCACTTTATAAAACTAACAAACCTTCATTTTTAAGCTTTTGAAGAACCCAGGATAATATAAAATGAATTACAATCTCTCATTAGATTTAAAAATTCTCTCTTCTCCTTTAACTGGGCTTTGAAGCTCTCATGGAAAAAGATAGCTATTGGCTATTGTTTTCTCTTTTCTTTCTTTTCTTTTTTTTTTTTTTTTGCAGCTTTTATTTTAGGTTTAGCAAGGCTGCTACATGGGTAACGTACACATTGTTGAGGTTTGGTGTACAAATAATTTCATCATCCAGTTTGAAAGCATGGTACCCAACAGGTTGTTTTTCCACCCCTACCCCTCTTTCACCTTCTTCCCTCCAGTAAGCCCCAGTGTCTGTTGTTCCCATCTTTGTGTCCACATGTACTCAATGCTTAACTCCCAATTATAAGTGAGAACCATGTTCACACTTACTATAAGTGAAAATCTGAGTTTCCATTTTTGTGTCCATTTGTTAAATCACTTAGGATAATGTCCTCCAGCTGTATTCCTGTTGTTACGAAGGATATGATTTCCTTTTTTATGGCTACATAGTGTTCTATTATATAGTTATTCTACATTTTCTTTACCCAGAACACTGTTGATGGGCATTTAGGTTGATTATATGTCTTTGCTATTGTGAGTAGGGCTTCAATTAACATATGAAAGGATGTGTCTTCTGGTAGAACAATTTATATTCCTTTGAAAATAAATTCACACAGTATGTAATACATGTCCAATAATGGGATTGCTAAGTCGAAAGGGAGTTCTGTTTTTAAAATGTTTGAGAAATCTCCTAGCTGCTTTCCACAGCATCTGAACTAATTTACATTCCAACCAGCAGTGTATAAGCATTCTCTTTTCTCTGCAATTCCACTAATACCGGTTATTTCTTGACTTTTTAATAATAGCTGTACTAACTGGTGTGAGACACTGTCTCATTATTGTTTTGATTTGCATTTCTCTAATGATAGCGATATTGAACATTTTGTTCATCTTCTCTTTCTACTTTGTCATCTGCTCCCTCTACTCAGAGACAATCTGACAAGGAGAAAAATTAAAGAAGAGAAAAACTCGTATTTATGGTTTGAACTTGTAGTCTAGACAATAACGATTTGGAAAACTACCAAAATTGCTCACTCTATCTGCCTTAATCCATTTTGTGCTATTATAATACAATACCTGAAACTGGGTAAAGTATAAAGAACAGAAATTTATTGGTTCATTGTTCTGAAGTCTGGAAAGTGCAAGATTGAGGAGTTGCATCTTATGGGGGCCTTCTTGCTGCATTATAATATGGCAGAAGGCATCACATGGTGAGAATGAGAGAGCAAAAAGAGCCAAACTCAGTCTTATAACAAACCCACTTCGGGGATAACAAACCCATTCCCTCAATAATGACATTAATTCATTTATGAGGGCAGATCCTAATCACTTCTCAAAGGTCCCACCTCTCAACACTGTTGCCTTTTGGGACACTATTCAAGTGTTGCACTAAGTTTCCAACACATGAACTTTGGGGGACACATTTAACTTATAGCACTATGCCCCCCACACACACACACGCACGCACACACACACACACACATGCATCAGTCTTAATTTTGAAACAGGAAGCATAAAAGCTACCTCAGTCTGATTCTGCTGGCATGTAATCCTTAGTTATGCATTTGATTTACTGCTTTAGCCAAGACCCCACTTCACATTGTTTCTTGTAGGTTCCTGGGGTTTGAAGTTTACAGAAGAAAATACTTTTACTAAAGTGCTTTCATCCTTAGTCTTTGCATCCAGTTTTTGCTTATAATTAGATCCAATAATTTTTAACTCCCAAGTAGAAAAGATCATTCCTGGCAGGTTGTTTTCAATTTGAAAGATTCAGCAAGCATGATCCTTGATTATTCTCCAGCTTTAGTTATTTTGACTAAGGTATAAATATTAATCCTAAAGTACTCTTAAAATTATCATTGAGTATTTAAAAAATATTATCTTCAACACTGGCTCATATGCTGACACAACCTAAAATGTTAAACTTTCTGTTATTCCTAAAAGCATTCTAAGTAAAATCGAAACTCAGAAGATATAGAGTCTTTTGTTTAGTTGCTTTATTTTAGCACGTTGTTTTCCTTCCAGTGTAATTTAAATGGAAATTGATCTTGGAAAAGAGGAGCTGTAAAACAGGAGAAAAACTTAGCAAACTTTCAAATTTTACCGTGAACTAAATCATAAAGGATTTTCTAACATTATATTTGTGGAAATTGGAACTGTTTAACAGGTTGTTAGTCAGGGATTCTAGATTCATACCATATGATTTGGTGGAAAAAAACATAGGTTTGGAATTAGAAAAAGTTTCTAATTCCGGTCCAACAACTTTCTAGCTTTGTTATCTGAGAAAAAATACATCCCTCTGTTTCTAATTTGTAAATAGCTTACAGTGTAGAGCTCCTATGAAGCTGAATGAAGTAATTTATGGTACTGTAATTTACTGTAGCACACATCTGTAACCATACCTCCTTCACTCATACACCTTTCCTTGTTTCATTGAAGTCTAATACTATACAGATATCTATACTCATCCAAAAAACACTGTGCTTTTAAAGAGTATCTCCACACTCCAACCTTAGGAGTATTTCCTAATTGGTCTAATCCAACAACAGTACTCTCATTTAGCTTGTCAGTGACTGATCTAACTCTAAACATAAGATCCAATGCTGGACAGAACATATGAGGACAATCTCCAGAAGAGTTAAAGGAAAAGTTTCTTTTCCTCTAAAAGTGAAACTCTATAAATTACATTCTCTTTGTGGATTTGTCTTAGTGTTTGGATATAATACATGGAGCTACTGCAGCCACCTTGCTGTGGGCCTACAGAATAAAAAACAAACTGAAAATGCTGGAAAGAGGCTGGGATACTTCCTGTGATTATTTGATCATGTGATTGACCATTGCTAGAATCACAATAACTCTTCACATTTTGTTATGGGGATAATAAATTTTCCTTGAGATTAAATAGAATGAAGTTTTACGGTTATTTTTGTGACTATCACAGTGTATAGCATGTTCTAAGTATTCAGCAGAAGTTATTTTTCTTATCATACTCCATTTAAACCTAGAAGTGTTACAAAAATTATGTCTGAAATTATTCTGCATGGTTCTAACCTAAATGCTATTATATATAGAAAAAACATCACGTTTGATCAATTGCTTAGCCTAAGGAATTTGCAGGAGAAATTGATAAGCAGTGCTAATTATGTGCCAATGCCATTTTCATTTTAAAAATAAAAATTAGCATTATTTTGCTAGATATCTCAGATTGTGGAAGACAGATGAGAAACCACTTTATCTTGCCCTGTAACATTTAACTTTTTATGTTTTCTATTTATTTTGCAAAAGTATTTTTAAAACTTGATATTAGTTCAAACTGGAAATTAAACATTTCATTACTCTCTTAAAATCAATAAAATATGTAACATGAAATCTAGCATACTGAAGGATTACAAAAATTCATGTATCATTTTACAATAAAAATATTAAAAGAAATATTTGAAATCCAATGAGGGGAAAGGTTCATCTGTTGTCATCATTTCTCATCTAGAAAATATACTCCAACAGTTAATTGAGTTTGTATATAATGAACTGTATAATTAAAATCCGAGTTGTGTTTGTGAGTGGAGAAAAAAAGCAAGATGAAAAGTTTAATTATAGATGGCAATTCAAATACATTTTTTTATTAACTTGGGAATTTTAACAAGAAAAGAAGAAAAACTCTCTTCAAAGGAAGAAAGTGCTTGACAGATGAGGAAATTTACTTACATGGATTTTTGACACAAGAGTGCATTGAATAAGTCCTGAGAAAAAAAAATTATCTTTTACTTTGTTAAGAAAAAAATAAGATAAATTACAAAACAACACTCTAATTAAGGAATAAAAAATGATTTCGATGAATTGATGACAGTTAAGAAGTTTATCCTCATTTGAATTCTTTTAACAATGACTGTGTGAAACATATTTATAGCATTTATTTTTAACTGTGTTCCTTTGCATTTTTTTGTGTACCTCTTCTGTCAGTCCTAGCGCACTGTAATTTTAAATAGCTCAGATATAGACTTTATCTTTGCCTTTTCTATTTTTTCTTGGCATGGATGAAAGGTTAATAAATAGTAGCCTTTTGATAAATTTCTTAGATAAATGAAGGGTAAAATAGAACTATAATTTACAATTTTGGTTACTCAATGCAATTTTTATAACTTCTTTCTTTTGTGCTTATGTTGACATGTTTTATAAGAAGAAATATTATAACTGTAAAATCATCCCAATGGCTTATAAATATCATGTTATACCATAAATATACACTCAAATCACAAGGTTACTAAAAAGTCACTACCTGATAGTTATTGCAACCTATTTGCTGGTAAATCATTCCCACCTTCATGACTGCCCCAAATCAATGACAGAAACCTAATTATATTGTTATTCCTTTCCCAGGACAATGGGAATCTCTATGAAAACAAGCAGCTGTTAAATCAATAATACATACACACACATTGTACTGATAGTCACATCTCTCCATTGGCATCAAGTCTCTAAGCATAATATAGCAATTAGAAGTAAACATGGAAATTCCTCAAAGAGCTAAGAGCAGAACTACCATTTAGTCCAGCAATCCCATTACGGGGCATATACGCAGAGGAATATAAATCATTCTACCATAAAGACATATGCATGCAGATGTTTATTGCTGCACTATTCACAAAAGCAAAGACATAGAATCAACTAAAATGCCCATCAATGACAAATTGTATAAAGAAAATGAGAAACAGGAAGATCATGTCTTTTGCGGGAAAAGGGATGGAGATGCAGGCTATTATCCTTAGCAAACGAATGCAAGAACAGAAAACCAAATGTCACACGACTTTACTTATAGGTGGGAGCTAAATGATGATAACTCATGAACACAAAGAAGGGAACAACAGACACTGGGGTCTACTTGAGGGTACAGGGTGAAAGGAGTGAGAGGAGTAGAGAAGATAGCTTGGGTACTGGGTTTAATATTTGGGGGATGAAATAATCTGTACAGCAAACCTTCCATGACACAAGTTTACCTAGATAAAACACTTTCAAATGTACTAAAATAAAAGTTGTTTTTTTGTTGTTTTTGTTTTTTAAAATAACCTTGAATGATCACTCCAAAAGCAAGAATTGGGCATTACTCATATCTGTTTCTTCCAAAATATATTCTGCACAGAGTATTTTTTCTTATTTTGTAATGAATTAAGAGCCAAAACACTTTTTCAGCAATGATTGTTTATTTAATTAAAAAAAACAGTGCCAACATATATAATTCTGATATCAAAGTATTCAAATAACTTTGAGGTAATCCTTTACCAACTATGGTCATTAGGGAAAGAAACAAGCAAATTCCACCAGTTCGGTGTTACTTCAATATTTAAGTAATAGGATGGGCTTTTACCTCAATGTTTAAGTATCAGGAGCAGTGGGGATAAACTAGAACAGAGTTTGCAGGTAAGTTAAAGGGTTTTGGTAAACATCACAACTGGAAAAAGAAAGGCAAAATTCTAAACAAGTCAACCAGCAAAAAACATAGTAAAGAAGGGATTGGAAAGCTCATGAGTGAAAAGGGAATTTAGGTAATGTTTGACTTCTAAGCAATTTAAGAAACTGTTAGGTCAAAGCATATTCAGGAGAAATACTAGTAATCAAGTTCAATTTTAGTTCAAAGAAAGAAGTTCTTGTTTCCCTCATCTGTTCTAAGATCTCCCCTTGGAGTGGATAGCACTAAGATTATAAGTGTAAACTCTTGGACAAATCCTGATGTTGATTTTAAAAAGATAGACATTAACATCATTACCCCGAAAATGCAAAACTAATCTGCTGAAATTTCATCACAAAGGAAGTTTGACTCATCTATTATGAGTCAATAATTAATGTCAGAATAAGCTACTAGTTTTAGTTTTGCATTGACCTCTCTGAATGACTCAAAATGAGGGCAAATAAAGTTTGTGGGCCATGAAACTCTCATCTGACTGACAGTAAAAGGCAGATCCTTTAAGAGAACTGATTCTACAATTTATGATGAAAGTCATGAGACTCAGGATAGTCCCAAATAATCTTTATTTTATTTTATTTATTTATTTATTTATTTATTTATTTATTTATTTATTTATTTGAGACGGAGTCTCGCTCTGTCGCCCAGACTGGAGCGCAGTGGCCGGATCTCAGCTCACAGCAAGCTCCGCCTCCCGGGTTTACCCCATTCTCCTGCCTCAGCCTCCCAAGTAGCTGGGACTACAGGCTCCCGCCACCCCGCCCGGCTAGTTTTTTTTGTATTTTTTTTAGTAGAGACGGCGTTTCACCATGTTAGCCAGGATGATCTCGATCTCCTGACCTCGTGATCCGCCCGTCTCGGCCTCCCAAAGTGCTGGGATTACAGGCTTGAGCCACCGCGCCCGGCCGACATCCCAAATAATCTTAAGAACATTGAATAAAATACAATTCTCAATTTCAAGGGTTATTACAAAGCAACAATAATTAAGACAGTGTGGTACTGGAGTAACATATATATCAAACAATAAAATACTTAAGAGTCCAAGAATAAACCTTCTCATTTGTGGTCAGTTGATTTTCAATTTTGAACTCCAGGTCAAGTCAATGCAAAAAGAATAATAGTCTTATCAAGAAATGATGCTAGAAAAACTTGATATACGCATTCAAAAGAATGAATTTGATTCTGATCTCACATCACACAATGAAACTAATTCAAAATGAATCATAGATGAAATATAAGTGCTAAACATATAAAACTCTTAGAAATAAATATAGTCATAAGCCTTTATGACTTTGGGTTAGACCATAGTTTCTTAGATTCAACAGCAAAAGCGTAACAAACAAAACTAAATTTCGACTTCACTAAAATGAAAACTCTGGTTAAAAGGAACACCATCAGGAAACTTGAAAAGAGAATCAACATAACAGAAAATAGTCACAGGTTGTATATTACATAAGGAAGTAGTATCCAGAGTACATTGAATGACTTCAAATTTAAATATGAGACGAGGATTGAAAAGACATTTCTCAGAAGAAAATATAGGACTGGTCAATAAGCCAAAAAACAGATACTAAACATCACTAGTCATAAGAGAAATGCAAATGAAAACAACAACAAAAGTCCACACTCGCTGGAATGACTAAAATAAGAAACCATAGCAATAACTAATATTGGTAAGATGGTGGCAAACTTGGAACTCTTGTGTATTGTACATTTAAAATGGCTTAATTCTATGATATGTGACTCCTATCTCAATAAAGCTGTTGTATTATAATATAGGACATTTTAATATATTCTTCACTCTCACATCAAAAGCAAGAACAAAAAATATATCTCACACAGACACAGACCATATGTCAAAGCTAAGAAATTAACCTTGGTGCAATATTATCAACTAAAATACAGAACTATTCACATTTTTATGCATATTTTCACTAATTTATTTTTTCTCTCTGTTTTACCATCTAATCCAGGATCCCTTATTAAATTTAGTTTTCCTCCAATCTGTGATATCTCTCCTATTCTTTTATTACTTAGACAATTTTGAAAAGTAACAGATCATTTATTTTGTAGAACATCTCTGTTTGAGTTTTTGTGATGCTTGCTCATGACTAGATTGTTATGCCTTATTGACAAGGATACCATAGATGTGATGTGCTCATGTCAAGAAGCTATGCAATAAATATATGATTTGTCACTGATTATATTAACTGTATCACTTGACTAAGGTGTGTCAGGGTTAATCAAAATGTTCTAAAATTAGATAGTGGTGATTGTTGCAGGACTTTGTAAATATACAAAAAAGTTGAATTATACACATTAAATATGCACTCAATTTTAAGTTATGTGAATTACATTTAATAAACTTGTTAAAACAACATATTCACGTCCAGATATATTAAAAGAAGTTTATTTCCCAAGTTCAATAATAATGGTCTCAACTTTCTGTGTATTATTCAACCATCATTTACTGTATGGCTAACAGTTCGCACCATCAGAGTTTAAAAAATAGATCCCTAGAATATCTACAATTAAGGTATATTCTGAAGAAGGCAGCCGGTATAGGAACTGATCCTAGACTGCAGTAAATATAAGGCAGAGGTTCCCAAACACTGGACCATGCATCAACTGACCACTTCCTAATATAAAAAATTTAAAATACATGTTCTATTAAAAAAGTTCTGTCCAGGGAGTTAACCTGAAATGGTACTATGACAACTTAATGTTTTAATAGTGTGGCATTAAGTGGATCTATCTATCAGCAGTATCTAGATAAATCTTGGATAGTCTCCCTCCCAAATGACGGGTGCTTCTTGCATGAATCCACATACTTGGTGTTCTCTTTAGAAATTTCCAAAAATCATTTCCTGTGATCTTCTAATCCTGTTGTTTCAAGATTTCTGGACAACTGTTCAGGCTATTCATTACTGTCCAGGAATCATGTGTGTTTCTGTAATTCAGATTTTTTTTTTCTCCTCCATACATAGTGAATACCCTCGTATATTCTTACAGCTTTCTCTACTGAGAGAATTTCCCTTAACTCATATTTCACTGCCACTCCCAAGTGGGTTTATAATAAAGAAGCCATTTCTTTGTCAGCCAGGAATCTGTACATTGTTTGGACCCATCTTTGAACCAAGCCCCTGTGTTTTTCTTTTCTCGCAGTGAGCCATAGATAACCACTTAGGGAAAATTGGTAAAAATAAAAGATAAGCATCAGTGCAACAGATAGGTGCCATTTGTACAAGTAAATTATTCATACCATACCATCTGGACCATGAGAACCTCAGTCAGAAACAAACCAGTCCTATTTTGTAGTGAATTGTTTTTCTACCCACTCAAAGTTATGTTTTGTAGATTTGCTAGCACTCAGTGGAAGATGGGCAGCTCCAGCCACATCAACATTTGCTGTTTTATGCTCAGACGCTCAATGTTGCTGAGGTTTCAATAGTATAATAAAAATATTTTTTTATAAAAAAAAAGGCTTGATCAAAGAACATGGCCTTGATTTTTAAAGCTAAAGATTTGTTTAGAAACCTCTTCTGCTCAAGGCTCCATTTCCATCTGGCACTTTCTGAGTTACCCACTAAATTAGTCTATAAAGAATTGCAGTTGAGTAAATGCTGCTCTAAAATTCAGAAAAGCACAATAATCACTGTGAATCTTTCTCACTAATAGTGAGTGCTAAGTATGTTAACTTGTATTTTGTTCCATAGGGGAAATCTTGTACTCCCCAGATTATTGGACTCCTAGAATCTTACCATTTTGATAAGAATCTCGGATCACATGACATAAATGACACAGCAGTTTTTACTGAAGCTTGCACATTTGCGGAGCCTTCTCTTTCTCTGGACTTCATAAAAATGGCAGTCCTCTGAGATACCCACTGTGGTAGGCTAAATAATGGCTCTCTAAAAATGTTCATGTTCTATTTTCTGAGATCTGTGATTATGTTACATAACAAATTAATGGAACTTTACACATTTTTCAAGTAAAGATATAGTAATGAGGACACTCTGTAGTTGGAAAATACAATCAAAAGTGTCCTTGCAAAAAGGAGGCAGGTAGATCAAATCAGTAGTAAAAGTTGTGATGATGGAATCCCGAGAAACCAGGAATAGAGAGGAGCCAAAAATGACAAAGGCAAAAAGCAAAAAAAATCAAGTTCTCCCTTCAGAAGCTCCAGAAGGAACCAGTCCTACTGATACCTTGACTTTAACCCAGTAATAATTATTTGGGGCCACTATAAGATAAAAAATGCATTCTTTTAAACTACTAGATTTATGGCAATTTGTTACAGCAGCAATAGTAAACTAATATAACTATAAAATAATTTGGTGGTATATTTCTAAGCAAAGTGGAAATTGACGTCCAAAACTCTAAGAGGACTGCAGAAGCTGTATTTCTTTTCTAATATTACCTTGGAAGGGATATCTTGGAATGACCACATCTTGGGCACCTTAACATTTGTCTAAATTTAAATGCTAAATTTCCAGGTATGCACTTAAGAGTACCCAGAGTATTTGTCATTTTATTTATTTTTTATTTTTGTCATTATATATACATATATATACACACACTCATATACTCTATATATACACAGTATATATACATATATATACACACGCATATATATAGTGTATATATACATATATATACACACACATATTTTTATGAGGTACAGGAGGTGTTTTGATACAGGCACACAATGGGAAATAACAACGTCATAGAGAATGGGGTATCCACCCCCTCAAGCATTTTATCCTTTGAATTACAAAGAATTCAAGAATACTCTTTTAGATGTTTTAAAATGTTCAGTTATTATTGACTATAGTCACCCTGTTGTGCTATCAAATGGTAGGTCTTACTCATTTTTTTTCTTAACTATGTTATTTGTACCCATTAACCATCACCACCTTCCTCAAACCCCCACTCCCCTTCCCATCCTCTAGTAAACATCATTCTACTCTCTATCTCCATGAGTTAAATTGTTTTGATTTTTGATCCCACAAATAAGTGAGAACATGCAATGCTTATCTTTTTGTGCCTGGCTTATTTCACTTAACATAATGATCTCCAGTTCCATCCGTGTTGTTGCAAATGACAAGATCTCATTCCTTTTTATGGCTGAATAGTACTGCATTGTGTGTGTGTATGTGTGTATGTGTGTGCGTGTGTGTGCATGTATGTATATTCCTTTTTTTTAATCCATTCATCTGTTGAACACTTAGGCTGCTTCCAAACCTTAGCTATTGTAAACAGTGCTACGACAAACATAGGAGTGCAGATATATCTTCAAAATACAGATTTATTTTATTTTGGGTATATAACCAGCAATGGGATTGCTGGACCAGAGGGTGGCTCTACTTTTAGTTTTTGAGGAACCTCCGAACTCTTCTCCACAGTGGCTGTACTAATTTATATTCCCACCAACAGTGTATGAGGGTTCCCTTTTCTCCACATCCTCACCAGCATTTGTTATTTCCTGTCTTTTGAATACAAGTCATTTTAACTGGGGTGAGATGATATCTCATTGTAGTCTTGGTTTGCATTTCTTGATGATCAGTGATGTTGAACACCTTTTCATATGCCTCTTTTCTATTTGTATGTCTTTTTTTGATAAATGTCTTTTCAAATATTTTGCCATTTTTTGATCAGATAATTGAATTTGTATAGAGTTGTTAGAGCTCCGTATACGCTCTAGTTGTTAATCCCTGGTTAGATGAATAGTTTGCAGACATATTTTGCCATTCTATGGATTGTCATTTACTTTGTTGATTGTATCCTTTGCTATGCAGAAGCTTTTTAACTCGATGCAGTCTAATTTGTCCATTTTTGCTTTGGTTGGTCATGCTTGTAAGGTATTGTTCAAGAAACTTTTGGCGAGCCCACTGCCCTGGAGAGCTCTCTCAATGTTTACTTGTAGTAGTTTTATAGTTTGAGTTCTTAGGTTTAAGTCCTTAATGCATTTTAATTTGATTTTTGTATAAGGTGAGAGATAGGAGTATATGTTCTTGGATCTTTTGTCGAAAATGAATTCACTGTAGGTATGTGGACTTGTTCTTGAGTTCTCCATTGTGTGGCAGTGGTCTATGTGTCTGTTTCCATACCAGTACCATGCTGTTTGTGTTACTATAGCTTTGTAGTACAATTTAAGTAGATAATATGAAGCTTCCAATTTTGTCCCTTTTGCTTAGGCTTTGGCTATTCTGGGTCTTTTGTGTTCTATATCTAAATATCTAATAGCTTTGGCTATTCTGCATCTTTTGTGGTTCCATACAAATTTTAGAATTATTTTTTGTATTTATGTGAAGAATGTCTTTGGTATTTTTACAAGGATTGGATTAAATCTGTAGCTTGCTTTGGGTGGTACAGACATTTTAACAATATTGATTTTTTCCTATCCATGAACATGCAATATCTTTCCAATTTTTGGTGTCCTCTACAATTTATTTTTAATCTTTGTTTTATACTTTTCATTATAGGGATCTTTTATTTCTTTGGTTAATTCCTAGGTATTTAATTTTATATGTGGCTATTGTAAATGGGATTGCTTTTTTATTTTTTTCATTGTTCACTGTCAGCATATAGAAATACTACTGATTATTGTATGTTGATTTTGTATCCTGCAACTTCACTAAATTTATCAATTTTAATAGTTTTTTGGTGGAGTCATTAGGTTAGTATGAATATAAGATCATATCTTCTGCAAACAGGAATAATTTTTCTTCCTTTCCAGTTTGAATGCCCTTTGTATTTTTCTCCTGACTGATTGCTCTAGCTTGGACTACCAGTACTGTGTTGAATAACAATGGTGACAGTGGACATCCTTGTCATGTTCTAGATCTTAGAGGAAAGCCTTTCACTTTTACGCCATTTGGTCTGATACTAGCTGTAGGTCTGTCATATATGGCTTTTATGTTGAGGTATGTTCCTTCTATATCTATTTTATTTTTAGTTTTCTCATGAAGAGACATTGAATTTAATCAAATTTTTAAGCATCAACTCAAATGACCATATTTTTTTTATTCTTCATTCTGCTGATGTGATGTATCACTTTGACTGATTTGCATATGCTGGACTATCCTTTTATCGCAGGAATAAATCCCTCTTGGCTGTAGTGAATGATTTTCTAGTATATAGTTGAATTTGGTTTGCTAGTATTTTGTTGGGGATCTTTGCATCAATATTAATCACAGATAATGGCCTGTAGTTTTTTGTTTTTTGTTTTTTTAATTTTAATGTGTCTTTATCTGGTTTTTGTATCAGGGTAATACTGGTCTCATAGAATGAGTTTGAAAGCATTCTCTTCTCTTCTATTTTTAAGAGGAGTTTGGGTAGAATTAGTATTAGTTCTTTAAATGTTTGGTAGAATTCAGCCGTGAAGACACTGGGTCCCAGGCTTTTCTCTATTGGGAGACATTTTATTATGGCTTCAATCTTGTTACTTGTTATTGGTCATTTCAGTTTTCTGATTTCCACCTGGTTCAACCTTGGTGGCATCTGGCTAAGGATCTGTCCATTTCTTCTATATTTTCCAATTTATTGGTGTATAGTTGTTAATAGTAGCCACTAATGATCCTATGGATTTCTGCAGTTGTAATGTCTCCTTTTTCATTTCTGATTTTATTCATTTGTATATTCTCCCTTTTGTTTTCTTAGTCTGGCTTAAGATTTGTCAATTTTGTTTGACTTTTCAAAAAACCAACTTTTTTCACTGATCTTTTGTATATACTTTTTATTTCAACTTCATTTATTTCTGCTCTGATATTTATTATTTTTCTACTAATTTTGAGTTTAGTTTGCTCTTGCTTTTTTAATTGTTTAAGATATATTGTTAGATCGTGTTTATTTTAAGTTTTTCCTCTTTTTTTTTTTTTTTTTTTTTTTTTATGGGGGGAGTCTCACTTTGTCACCTAGGCTGGAGTGCAGTAGCCCAGTGTTGGCTCACTACAACCTCCACCTTCCAAGTTCAAGTGATTCTCCTGCCTCAGCCACCTGACTAGCTGGGATTACAAGTGCACACTGCCATACCTGGCTAATTTTTTTGTATTTTTGTTAGAGGCAGGGTTTCACCATGTTGGCCAGGCTGGTCTCGAACTCCTTACCTCAAACGGTCTGCCGCCTCAGCCTCCCTAAGTGCTGGTATTACAGGTATTTTTTTATGTAAGCACTTATTGCTATAAACATCTCTCTTAGCACTGTTTTTGCTCTATCCCTTGGGTTTTGGATATGTCACATTTCTATTATCATTTGCTTCAAGAAAGTTTTCAATTTCCTTCATAATTTCTTCATTGACTCACTGGTCATTCCAGAACATATTGTTTAATTTTCATCTATCCACATAGTTTTCAAAGTTCATCTTGTTATTAATTTCTAGTTTTATTTGATTATGGTCAGAGAAGACACTTGACATTATTTCAATTTTTTTGAATGTTTTAAGACTTGTTTGGTGACCTGACATATGGTCTATCCTGAGACTGTTCCATGTTTTCAGGAAAAGAATGTGTACTCCACAACTGTTAGATGAAATGTGTTGTAAATACCTATTAGATCTATTTAGTCTATACTGCAGATTAAGTCTGATGTTTCTTGGTTGATTTTCTTTTTTAAAGATCTGTCCACTGCTGAAAGTGGGGTGTTGAAGTTTCAATCTATTATTGTATCAGGGCCTATATCTCTCTTTAGCTCCAATAATATTTGTTTTGTATATCTAGGTGCCCCAGTGTTGGGTGCATGTAATATGTGTGTGTGTGTGTGTGTGTGTATATATGCATATATATATATATATATATAATTGTTATATCATCTTGCTGAATTAAACCATCATTATACAGAAGGTCACTACTCTTTCTTATAGTTTTGTCTTGAAATCTATTTTGACTGAAGTAAGTATAGCAACTCTTGCACAGTTTTTGTTTCCATTTGCCTGGAATTTCTTTATCTGTCCCTTTATTTTCAGTCTGTGTGTCTTTATAGGTGAAGTGTGTCTCTTTTAGGCAACAGATCCATGAGTCCTGGGCCTCAACAACCAGCAAGTGGCAAAGCCAGCCAGTTGTGTGTCTTTCTCTTCAGGGTTTTCAGATGCCCCAGGTCCCAGACTGGTCTAGAAGTGCTGTCCAGGAGTGAGGGACTAGAGTCAAAAACCTTAGAAGTCTACCTGGTGTTCTATTGTGCTGTGGCTAAACTCACACTCAAACCACAAGACACAGTCTTTTCCACTCTTCTCTCCCCTTTCCAAAGGCAGAGGAACCTCACCCAATAGCCACCACCACCACAGGCCATGAGAAGTATTGCTAGACTACCACTGATATTTTTGTAAGGCCCAAAATCTCTTAAGTCAGCTTGTGAATGCTTCCTGGCCTGAGACTCACCCTTCAGGTCAGTGGACTCCCCTCTGGTACAGGGCAGGTCCAGAAATGCCATCCAAGAGTCAACTTCTGAAAGTGGGTACCACAAGAGCCCACTTGTGGTGCTTTACCCCCACTGTGGTCATGCTAGTACCTAAGGTTCAAGACAAAGTCCCCTTTACTTTTCCCTTTGCTTCTTGGAGTTTTGTTCCATAGCTACCATAGCTGGGAATGTGTTGAGTCTCACCTGAAGCCAGCATGTCTCAGAGGCCTATCTAAGGCCCTCAACATAGTACCTGGGTATCACTGCTGGTTATTCAGGGCCCAAAGGCTCTTCAGGTAGCAGATGATAAATGCTGCCAGAACTGGGTCTTTACCTTTAAAGCAGCAGGTTCTTTTCTGGACCAGGGAGTGTCTAGAAATGTCATTCAGGAATTAGGGCCTGGAACAGGGGCCTCAAGACTCTGATTGCTGCCCTATCCTGCTGTGGTTGGACTGGTATCCCAGATGTAAGACAAAGTCCTCCTCATTCTTCCCTCTTCTCTCCTTGTATGAAAGGAAAGGTCTCTTTTGGAGCCACGAGTTGTGCAGCTTGGGGTTAGGGTAGGGGTGATGCCAGCACTCTGTTAGCCACTCCAGCTGGTGTTTCAAGATGTTGCATGCTCCCCTAGTCCACTGTCTCTAGGCCTAGTTTAGCATTAAGACTCACCTAAAAGTAACAGTCCTTATGGCCTAGCCAGCTCTATTAGCTCATTCTCACACTCCTAAAAAACACATACCCAAGACTGGGTAATTTATAAAGGAAATAAGCTTAATTGACTCACAGTTCTGCACGGCTGGGGAGGCCTCAGAAAACTTACAATAATGGCAGAAGGCACCTCCTCACAGGACGACAGGAGAGAGAATCAGTGCCAGCAGAGGAAATGCCAGAAGGTTATAAAACCATCAGATCTCATGAGAACTCACCCACTATCACGAGAACAGCATGGAGGAAATTGTCTTCACGATTCAATTACCTCCCACCAGGTTCCTCCCATGATATGTGGGAATTATGGGAATTACAATCTAAGATGAGATTTGGGTGGGGACACAGCCAAACCATATCACTTGTCTTTCAAAGTTATTGCCATTTTATGTCAATGGCAAGTTAGAGTTCTAAATCCCAGTTACACTACCAGTGTCATATTCTTGGTAAATATCAAGACAATTACAATTCCTTTGAATGTTATTGTGACAAAAAGCAGATATTGCTTATTCCTTGGCAAGATATACCTATATATGTGTATACTATTCTCTATCTCAGATGAATTTAAGCTGCTTTCGATAATCTGTCTGGATGGAGATTGAAAAGAAAAACACATTTACTGGAGAAATAGCCACATAATGTACTCAAAAGATGTGTAATATTTTAAAATAAGGGCACCACCTCCTCTGAAACCTCTGTGATTCGAGCTACCCCTTAGCTGTTTACCTTGGATATTCAGTCATCTACCAATATCCAATAAGAGCAACTAGCATTTGCAGAAGTTAGAAAAGTGAATTAAAATAGGAGCATTGACTCCAATACTCTTGTATTTGTTAAGTCTATGAAGTTGTTACTAATCTCTGAAATGCTATTTGGGATATGTTACTGATTCTGTTTTATCCTCTTGGCTATGTGGAGAGTATAGATTCCAGACTTTCACCTAACCTCTCCTATCCTGATAGCTCTACTCTGTAGGTGAAGGATTCATGGAAGGATACTCCCAGCTGTGATGAATATACATGCTAAATATGCACTCCTAAACAGCAGAAGTAATCCCATTAGACAAAATTGGCTCAATATTCAATTTATTACTTGGTTTCTAACCATCTCTGTTTTCACAGGGAGCTATAATGGCTTGTTTTCACTTTGATATCAGTGGCAGTTCAAATTTGCTAGTCGACCTCTGTATCGAAGCTGGGTATTCCCCTTTCTCCAGTATACAGTAATGGAAAGATAGGATACATGCATTATATGTACTTGCAGTAGTATCTCAGAGCCCTTCAGCTTGGGCACTTGGACCTACCCTTTAAATTATGACTTATAGATGTAAGAATTAGTCAGGTCTGGAAATTTAATAGATAACTTGATTTTTTTTTTTTTTTTTTTTTTTTTTTTTTTTTTTTTTTGAGACGGAGTCTTGCTCTGTAGCCCGGGCTGGACTGCAGTGGCCAGATCTCAGCTCACTGCAAGCTCCGCCTCCCGGGTTTACGCCATTCTCCTGCCTCAGCCTCCGGAGTAGCTGGGACTACAGGCGCCCGCCACCTCGCCCGGCTAGTTTTTTGTATTTTTAGTAGAGACGGGGTTTCACCGTGTTAGCCAGGATGGTCTCGATCTCCTGACCTCGTGATCCGCCCGTCTCGGCCTCCCAAAGTGCTGGGATTACAGGCTTGAGCCACCGCGCCCGGCCAACTTGATTTTTTTTTATAACTTCAAACAACAACCTTCTGCTCATCACAAATAAATAATTTATCCAAGGTTAGTCAACTACTAAAGAGCAGGGCCAGATTAATACTCTAGCACTCTAGATTTAGAGTTTTTGATTCAAAGCACTATACTATACTGCTTTTCCATTAGAGGAAACAGCAAATAAGCAAAAACAGGAAAAATATAACAAATCCACTGAGGTATTGGAAAATTATAACAACAAAACTATGGTACCATAATTACATAGCCATTAAAAATAACAATAGAGTTCCAAACTTGCTGATCAGGAAAGATATTCAAACAAATATTTCAGTGACAAGAGTCACAGCAAAAAGATACAGGATAATATAAGCCCATATTTGTAAATATGCATAATTATATGCTTATGTGAAAATGTACGGAATCTACTATAATAATGATCATTATAAATTAATTAAGAAGCTTGTCAGTAAGAGGAAAAAAGAGAATGAGACATAATGTAGGTCATTTGCCAACAGAACAGGTTTTTAACATAAAGAAAAGTAACACAGATTTGAGGAGAGAAGAAAGAATGAGTCAATACAGAAAAGCTTTTTTGTCAATACAGTAATCACAATAAAATAATTAAGAGTCATTACATGTGAGGTATGTTTCATATTGTGCATGTAATAGCTCACTTCATCATCATAATAACCCCATTAAAGAAGCTCTTATGTTTATTTACTAGTTAGGCAACTGAGGCTTAAAAAGAATGAGTCACTTACTCAGGCACTCTATTTCATGAACCCATGCTTCACTCTTCTCTACTATGGTATCCTGCTTCCTCTATTTGTAAGAGAAAGATAAAAAAAGAAAACAGAAAAGCACATATTCTTACATGCTTCAGCAATGTCATTTCTTCAACCTCAAAATCAAAATTTATTATCCATATCTGCAACTTAATACATCGTTGATACAATTATTATAAGCTTTCTACAGAATTTCAATTTTTTGAAAGGCTATCAGGAAAATTATTTTAAATATCCACTTAACTTGGACCATTACACATCACACCAAAAGACATTAATAATTAAAAATATCTTTATGTTGATATTAATTACAAATTAGTATTTATACATGCCTTAAAAACAGTTTTAAATTAAATCCTTTAGATGGGTGATTTAAATGTGAACCATCATTGGAAAGATCAAACACACAGTATCACAGAAAGGAGTTCTAAAATTACACACTTTGGAAATCAATGCTGGATTTCATTTGCTTCCTAGATTTAAGAACAGCAGTTTCTGTCTTTAGATTGCTGTAATTAGCACTAGCCTCAGATGCTCATTTACACCTTTGGCAGTCAAGGATGGGAAATGGCTTTCACTGATGGTGTGTTATAATCACACCAGCTTGGAGCTTTTTCTTCCCTCTGATTTTCGTTGATAGCATTCACAGCAAACTTTAAAAAAAAAAGTCAAAGTGCACTTCTTTTGCGTTAAACGGTTTAACTCAGAGAATCTCAGCAGTGCATCGATAATTTATAATCGTTTGCCTTTTGTTTCTTTACTTTGTTGTTGGTCTCACATAGACAAACATTAAGAACAAAAACAAAACAAAACAAAATAATATATAGCTGAAGACCAGTGTTCTTTTATATATATGTATATAACCTAAGAATTTCCCCGTAAGTGCAGATTATTATAAAATAGGAAGTATTAAGACCTGAAGCAAAAAATCAGAAAAAAAACTGTACTGTGCTAAATATGGAATTTAGAATTGCTAGTGTTAATATTATACCTTATATAAGAAAATGTAGTTATCAAAATCCAGTTTGAACTATGACCCAAGCTACACAGCATTCACACTTTGAAAAGTCGGCATAAAATGAAATTTTACAGCATACTCAAATCTTACATAGGACCATTCATTGAAAAATGTATTTTTTTCAGTGTGTACAAATATACACTTAATATATGTACAAGTACATGGATAATATTTGTTCCTGTTTCTTTCTTAATCACCATGATCATAATCATGCTTTTAATTTTTAAAGATCAATTTCTGTGTTTTTAACATAACTATGAAAACCTTATATAAATGAGTATCTTCATCTGAGCCATGCCAAAATAATTTTATTTTTTAATAAGCATAATCATTAATATTGTACTGGAATGCATTGTGTATCCTAAAGGCAGATTTGGCAGAAGTAGTTGTAGATGCCAATTCCTAAAACTAAAAAGCTTGTTATTTAGAATAACAGGAGATTATTAAGAAGATATTGGTAATATACTAGAAGAAAGAACAGAAGTTACATTTTTAGTAGGTAACACACTGCTTGCTTGTTTTCCAGGTGTGAGAAATAGATCAAGTTTCTCTGCCAGAGATCACAATGGCTTTCAAACCTTAAATAGGAGCAAAATGTGGTAATGATTTCCACTATCTGCCCATTTTCACTGCGACTAATTCATCAAAAGATAGTTAACAGATAAGCCCTTTATTTTCCTCTTGGTAACTGAATGTTTTGGTAGGAAAAAAAATCCTGAAATATTGCTTGCTGTTCCGATTCTAATTCTAGTGATTTTTGTTTTCTGTTTGCCAGCTGAATTGAAGAAATCATTCAGATTTAATTTCTGCCCCTTATCTTATTTTATTTTATTTTATTTTATTCCTTTTTATCTCCCCAAATTTAAAGTTCTTTTGACAATTACTGGTGTTGTTATCATTTGGTCTGAATGAAATTAAGTATCAGAATTAATATTTAGTTCCTTAGGAGCCAGAAAGGGGCTGAAAAAGAGCCGATGCTGTTAAAAATGAAGTAGTCATCACAAATCACCATAAAGTGTGGAAGAGTGAAGCTGGAGAATAATTATATATGTGAATACTAAACAGCAGAAAAGTAGTTGTAAAATATCAGAAAAATGTAAAGACAAGTCCACAGCAGGGGACTGAGGCCCTTAAAGGGAAATAAGAAATTATGAGAGGCCTGACTATACTTATGAATGATCTACAAGAGAAAGCAGAGAAGATAACAAATAAAAATATGATGATCAGAAAAAAGGTTTTACATTAACAAAATGTTTGAACAGCATATTAAAGCCAAGCATAAAAGAGTGATATCAATCTCTGAGAAAAATAGAAAGAAAGATGAATCTCAAGATAATTTTTTGGTTTTGGTTGTGGTCTTACTTTTTGTAATTATCACTGCTTTGTTTCATTTGCTTGCTGATTCGTCATGTTCAAAGAAGGAAACTTACAGCACTAAACAGCCTGTTTATCTAAACTGATTATTTAACCTTGAACAAATATATTTATTTATTTCCAAGACAGTATCTCACTCTGTCACCTAGGCTGGAGAACAGTAGCATGATCACAGCTCACGGCAGGCTTGATCTCTGGGGATCAGGTGATCCTCCTGTCTCAGCCTTCCGAGGAGCTGGGCCCACATATGAGCGTCACCATGATTGTCTATTTCTTTTTTTGTATTTCTCGTAGAAGTGGAGTTTCACCATGTTGCCCAGGCTGGTCTCAAATTCCTGGGCTCAAGCGATCCACCCACTTTGGCCTCCCAAAGTGCTGGGATTGCAGGCATGAGCCACCACACCCAGCCGTTGAATGAATATAAAGTAAGAAAAAAAAAAAATCAATTTCTATTTAACTTCCTTCTTCTCAATTAAGTGCACTGCAGTTCACACTTAAATGATTATTGGAGACAACAAAACTCTTCTGAAGTATACCCCCATCCCTAAAACTCATCAAGTAGATAAAAACAACTTGTTGCCGTTGTATGTGCAAATCCCTTTGTGTATATCTGAGTTGGCCAATATAGTAGCCACTAGCACATAGGGCTATATAAATTTAATGTGTAATTAATTAAAAGTAAATACAATTAAAAATTAAATCCCTCAATTACACTACCTGTATTAGTCAAGGCCTCTTTCACTGACAAAGAAGACTAATCAGAATTTAGAGGCTCAATGTCCTTGGCTTCATTAGGGTTTCCCCATATGCCCCCATTCCAATTTACAACATCCAGTTCTTTTTCAAACAATGTCCTCAATTTAAAAGTAGATACTCTGTGAGACTGAGAACTCAACCTGCAATTCAGTGAAGCACTGGATGAAATTCTGCATTTGATTTTCAGCTATCTCAGTCCTGTAGCAAAAGGAGATAAGGATCTCCTCCAGGGCATGCAAAAGCTTTTAAGTCATTTATGCAGTGCTTGAGCTGAGAATTTGAATTCTGAAACTCGATCTTTTCTGTCACTTTGTCCAGCAAAATTAGAAGCAACCAGCCAACCTCATTATATTTGTTAGTTTTTCATAAATCTTTGAAAGCATCATATACTCAGCTTCTTGCTTCTTATAAGTAATTGGTTAGGTATATTCAATTAAGATATTTTGCATACCTCCACTGCTAGTTCACTCTACACACTACAAGTGTTCTCTTTCTAGCAGAAATAGAATCACTAGCATCTTTAAGTCTAGTCAGACTAGAAAGCCTATTTCAGAAACTCCAAAACCAATTTAGAAAACTCATTCTTAAAATTCTATTCCATTAGAATCACTCTTCGTACAAAATCTGTGTCAATCAAGGTTCTCCAGAGAAACAAAACCAATAAGATATATACACAGAGAGAGAGAGAAAAATCTATCTAAATAATTGTATATAGCTACATATTCTATAATTACATCTCTATCCGAGTGTATATAGATGTAATTATATACATAATTATGTAGTAATTATATATCTATATAATTATATATTTATAACATTATATTACATATAAATTATATATATTTATAATAATGTGTGTGTGTGTGTACATATATCATTAGAAATTGGCTCATATAATTACTGAGGCTGAGAATTCCCATGATTTGCCTTCTGTAAACTAGAGACCCAGGAAAACCAATGGTGTAGTTCCAGTCTAAGTCTGAAGGCCTGAGAACCAGGAGGCACAATAACATAAATTTCAGTCCAAGAGTAAAAGAAACGGGTATTCATTGTAAACAGTCACACATAGAGAAAGTTCTCCATTGCTCCTTCTCTTTGTTCTAGTCAGGTCTTCAATAGATTGGATTTCTTTTTTTTTTTTCCCTTGAGATAGTCTTGCTCTGTCACCTAGGCTGGAGTGCAGCAGCACAATCTCAGCTCACTGCAACGGCCACCTCCAAGGTTCAAGAGATTCTTCTGCCTCAGTCTCCTGAGTAGCTGGGGTTACAGGCAGGCACCACCCTCCGTGGCTAATTTTTGTATTTTTAGTAGAGATGGTTTTGCCATGTTGGCCAAACTGGTTTAGAACTCCTGACCTGAGGTGATCCACCCACCTCAGCCTCCCAAAGTGCTGGGATTACAGGTATGAGCCACTGTGCCCAGCCAGGGTGATGTCCATTTACACAGGGAGGTCAAATGGCTTTAGTCAGTCTACTGATTCAAATACTAATGTCCTCCAGAAACACCCTCACAGAGACACCCAGAAAAAAAAAATGTTTGTCCAAATAGCTGGGCATCCAATGACCTAATCATGTTGACACACAATACTAACCACCATCACACTACTCAAATCTCAAGTATTCAATCACCACCTATGACTACTACTTCCCAAATGAGACAGCACAGATCTATAACATTTCTATCATCATACAAAATTCTACTGCCAGCACTAGTCTAGATAACTATGTTTAAGTATACTATGGTATAACATTTTGAGAATTTACATTATTTCCATTTATATCATTTGAGTAATATATGCCCTATTATTCTATAATCCAGAAATTTTCAATTTTTTGTACTTGGTAAAGAATCAAAATTATTGTTTTACTAATTTGTTTTGTAATTCAGGCCATTAATCCAAGATATTATTCTAGAATGTATTACCATACGGTAAGCGTTTACATACCTGAGAAAATGCAAGTTGTTTTAGGTTTCTAGAACAGTGGAGGATAAAACATATTACAAGTAATATAATGGGGGCCAGTTGTGGTGGCTCATGCCTGTAATCCCAGCAATTTGGGAGATCGAGGCCGGCAGATCACCTGAAGTTGGGAGTTCGAGACCAGCCTGACCAACATGGAGAAACCTCGTCTCTACTAAAAATACGAAATTAGCCGGGCTTGGTGGCACATGCCTGTAATCCCAGCTACTCTGGAAGCTGAGGCAGGAAAATCACTTGAACCTGGGAGGTGGACAAGGCACTGAGCCAAGATTGCGCCATTGTACTCCAGCCTGGGCAACAGGAGTGAAACTACGTCTCAAAAAGAAAAAAAAAAGGTAATATATTGAGGTTCCAATAAAAGATTAAATTATACTTGTAGAAAAGATTTTAAAACATAGGCTGTATGCTAGAACAACTGATAAATTAGATGCTGTTTTAACAACTCTATTCAAAGTAATGTTTATGAACTTTCACCAGTTCCAGGATTTGTTCCTGATTATGGACCACTATTATTCCAATTGAGATAAACTTGCGCATAGAAATTTAAAGTAGTGTGCCCAAGATCATACAACTGGTAAGTTATGGAAGTGTTATTTCACTTCATAAGATAGGACATCGTGGCTTATGCTTTTGTGAATAATTTCTGTTAGGAAGGACTTCCTACCTAGTAAGTGCTAATACAGATTTTGTGCCAAGAGTGATTCTAATGAAACAGAATTTTGAGGAAGAGCTTTCTAAATTGGCTTTGGAGTTTCTGGAATTGGCTTCTAGTCTGACTATAGCATGTTTACCAATTTATCTATATTGTATCTGTTTATTATAGGTAGCAATTATAGGACACTTTTGTTCATATTGAGGATCTTTTCTAAGGTTCACACAGTGGTATATATTCCAGAAATGGTCCAAGATATATTTGCACAAACATTGTTTTAAATTTGAATGGGCATCTCAGTTGCTCTATCTGGTGTTAATTATCCTCATAGGTTTAGGAGTAAAGAGTTTAGAAAATATATAACTAAAGGTGCTAAAATAAACAAACAAAAATGTTTATTATTTCTAGAGAAGCATACTATTGGTAATATTGAAAATGCCCAACAATTGAGGTGGAGGAGGTCCCATGACGGGAGAAATAGAAACACAAGAAGGTCGAGCACATTTTTACTTGATGACAATAAAACAATTCCTTAAAGGTAACTTAGGCTCGCCAAAGACAAGTAAAGGTACTCTACTACAGATTTTCATGTCTTATGTGAGGTGGTAGAGCCAACTCTTCCAAATAAAATTTTGTATTATGAGAACAGTGGACCAAAATATAGTGTCTCACCTTTATTTTTTCCCACAGTGATGATAACTTGAAGTCAGTTAATCAGTTCTGCGGTGGTTTAAACTATTCGCTTTTCTCCTGTCTCCTTTGTACCCCCAAGACATCTAATCATCTGATGTAGCCAAGGAGAGTAAGTCCATTGAAACGAGTCAGGCTTGCCAGTTAATATTATTCAGGTAACATCCGTCACTCAAAAATAAAAGAGAATTTATTAGCAGGTACAAATATAAGGTTTGATAAAAGAAATAAGACCTAGTGATAGATAAATCAGTAGAGTGACTATAGTTTATAATAACCTTGTATATTTTAAATAGAGTGGTTCTAGCTGGAAAGAAAGAAAAATATTTAAGGTGATGTGTATCCCTAAAACACTAATTTGATCTTTATAAATTACATGAATATATTAAATTATCACATGTACCCCAAATCTATGTACATCTATTATGTATCAGTACAAATAATACTACATAATCAAATGAATGACATTATGACCTTTTAATATTTTTCATATTTTCAAGTATGAGCCACCAGGCAACTATTTTATCAAAATTCTAAAACTTTCTTTTTATAACTATTTGAAGAGAAGCAGGTTTTATCATCTAATGATACAGTCAATAAAACATCTTTACATTTCAGCCATAAAGTAATAACACTGCCCTTATTTTTTGTTAATGAGAATATAGTAAATTCCATTGAGACATTTTATATTCTAGTAACTAAAGAAGCTTTCAATCACTTTAATAACTGAACAGCTCATGATAGATATATTTTTTCTCTCTTCACTCCTCAACAGAGTTTGATAAACGATTCTATAACATAGAGAATGATGTTTATATTATTTTCATATATTTATTTGATTTCTTTTTTTTTTTTACTTTTTTCTTTAGGACAAATTATATTCCTATTATCTTAAAACAAACATACTATTAAGGTAAAAGATGAAGCCTGTTTGTGACATTATCTACTTTTAATTTTCATTTTAAATGCTACTTTTTTCTTATGCTTATTTAAATGGGATTATGAACCACACTGGCAGACTCTTAGGTATATATTCAACCAACATTTATTAAAATCCTGATAATCCTATTGTTTCAGGAGTAAATATTTAATAAGTCACTTTTAGAAAGAGAAAGTGGATAGAGTTTTAGCTTCATATCTCTTATATGCCATGAACTATTCCTGTGATTGGCATATGTTAGTTTATTTAATCTTTGAAACAACCCCATGTGCTATTTGTTATTCTCATTCCTTCACCGCAGATTCATAGATGCTATGCACCTTGACTAATATCTCACAACTCTTAGAACATGAAAAACAATTTGAAGCAACTATTCTTTTACTATGAAAAGTTAAATCTTTTGTCTCTGCCATCTACCTTCTAATTCAGAAGCCTATATTCAGCACTAGTGGAAACATAAAAATGTCACTTTTATATTCTTTCCTAAAATTATTGAAGAAGACAATATTAATAATTATTATTCAAATTAAAAGTGAAAAAAATAAACAGGAACAATGATAAACAGTATGTCTTCAAAGGAAGATTAGCTTTGGGAAAGTTCATGTAGGGGAGGATATTTAAGCATCATCTTACAAGTGTAAATAAAAGTTAGGAAGTGCAATATTACTCTTTTAATTCTTCTTTAATTTCTGAGACATTCCTATAGGTCAATCATTTCTTAAAAAAGAAAAAGAAAAAAAAAAAAACTAAAACAAGGTAAATCTCAGTTTGGTGATTCACCAACACAGCTGAAAAGTTGGAGCCATGTACATATCATCTTCTTGCCAAATTCTATTAACCGTTTCCTTTTGCCAACATAATAAAGTCTATTTTCCTTAGTTTCACATTTGTTCTTTCAATCTATAAATCTAGCTTCCTCTCACGACTACCTTTCAAAATGTTTGCACCCAGGAGTCTTTTCCCCATACTCTCACTATTCTCCTATTTTGCTGCTTCATTCAAGTATTCCTATTACACCTACAATCTCCTTCCTTATTCCTATTGAAATTCCACCTGACACTGAAAAATCCAGCTAAAATGTTACTTCTTTAATAATTACTTGCTCCATAAGTAGATGAATTCATTTTTTCCTAAACTCCTGTAAATCTTTCCTGAATTTTACCAAGACTTAATCTAATCTTGATTTAACTACTGTTGCTTCTAGAACTTATTTGTACAGTTTTTTTTGTGAATACTCTTTTAAAATTATTATATTATAATTTTCTTGAAGGTAGAACGTTTGACTTTTTTTCCATTTTCCTTTCTATTTTCTAAGTTTGTTGCTTTAAATTAGTCACATGTTAACTGAACATTTCCTAATTGAATGGAATTGCAGGGGAAAATGTGAAAAATCACAATGAGTTAACAAAAATATACTGATAGGCATGTTTTGTGGTAAAACATGCATCTAGTTTAGATGGCAGTTAGGATGAGTAAAGAACATACTGAAAACTACACTTGTGGACAAAAACAGAATGAATATAAGTTGATTGAGAGAACATTTAAATTGACAAAAAAGAAAAAAATTAAGAATAAAAAGGGTAAATACACATTATAGGTTAACTTTTGTTAATATTTCTCAAAATGTCAATTTTATTTTTTTAAAAATTAGAATGATATATTTAAGGTAACATTTTACTTATTACTACAGATGAACAGTAGATCGCTGCTTCTTTTGAATCAAAGTACTCAAATCAGGCAAAACATATTTATTTAGAAAAGAGAAGTTGGTTAACTTACTCAATGTTTTATAGTCTACACATGAAGTTGGAAGTGATTTTAAAGTATATGTTTTCTCTAGGTCTTGCATGGTTTTTTTCCAGCATCATGCTTATCAAATTATACAATATCATACATATACAATTAATATGTAACTGATCCAATTATCCCTAAGGTGGACATGTGACTCATACTGAGTCAATAAGTATATTCCATGTCTCCGATAAAATGATGGAATTAGATACAGGATATGTATCTCTATCATGACCAAGACGAATTTCTGCTGATATTTCTGCTGATGTTAAAGGAACAAAATGCCTATTCTTTCTCTGAATTCACCAGTTTAAAGAACTTTGGATGAGAAGAAGGGGAAAATCTTATCACTATATGTACAAAGTCTAAGAAGAATGAAACACAACAGAAGTAAGCAGAATTAAACAATGAATTAAGAGAGAAGAGGAAAGCAAAAGAAAAATGTATGGGTTCCTGAATTCAAAATTTTAGCGGTGCTTAAAACAATTCCAACCCTTTAGGACCTTGAATTATAGTGGCAAATTAATTCCTTCTTTTTGTTTTAGCTTCTGACAGTTATCCAAAGTCCAGACTTACAAAGCATTCTGTTAATTAATGTATTTAAACTGTTGAATATTATAATTTCAGCAAAGGCCACTAACTCATTTTCTAGAGAAGTTTTCTAGGATTTTTATTTTTTTTGTATATTTGTGTCATAAATTACTCTTTCCCAGACTACAATGTCAAATAAGTGGTTTATGATAGTCAAAGATCACAATTTACTAATCCTACTTATTCACATAAGAAAATAAATAAATCATGTATTGTGTAGTATTGAAGGCACCAGGATTATAAATGAGAATTGAACAAATGTTCTTCTATAACCTAGATATACAACAATGGCATTCTAATCTACTTCACATTTATTTTCTTTGGGGTTCAGATTATATTTTTCTTTGTCAAAGCTGATTATTGTTTGTTTGCTTGCTTGTTTCAGTTTTTCATCACATGCAATAAATTCCGCCTTACTAAATGCAAAGTTTTCGTCGTTGAGTCTAAAAATGTTAACATTTCTTTAAGTAGAGTATTTGTCACTTTATTTTTCCAGAAATGTTTTCCCCAGATTCCCCCCTAACCACTTGATTTGTGAAACCCATTGTGCTTTTTGATTCTAATGTGAAAATTCTTTATCTGATCTATGTTTGCTGCTACATTATCCTTCCCAGTGGCATTCTAATGATTTAATAGATTAATATAATCTTTGAATTACTTTTTTATTGAGAATCTAGAGGAAAAAAAGCCTTTATATAGTGTGGCACACTTTTTTTTCTGTTTTATATTATTGAACTTTCTTCCAATCAATCCACTATAATGTAGATGTGTTATGGTTTAGTCATTTTACACCCATTATTGTGTGAAGCACACAGGGATATAATGGCACTTCGACAAATAATTAATGATGAATACAATTTAAAATGAGTAAAAATAATATTTTCCAGCTTATATTTCTGGCAATTCTAATTTGGTTTATGAACAATTACATCTGACTACGGTACTATGACCTTTTTTGTGAATTATATATTACAGTGCTGAAGTGAAATAATCACATCTACATTAGAAGTTACAGCTATTAAGTCTCAATTTAAAAATGTATCTAGTAATTTAAATTATGTGAATATATCCAAAAGAAAGCAGGATTTGAAAGGAATATTTGCACATTGATGTTCATAGCAGCATTGTTCACAGCAGCAAGAATCAACCCAAATGTTCGTTATCAGGTGAATAAAGGAATTGTGGTATATACATACAGTGGAGTATTATTTGGCCTTAAAAAGAAAATAAATTCCAACACATGATCTCACATGGATGAATGTTGAGGGAGTTATGCTAAGTGAAATAAGATAATCATGAAAAGACAAATAATGCATGATTTTACTTATATGAGGTTCCCAGAGTAGTCAAATTTTTGGAGATGATAGAGGTTGGTGGGAGGGGAAATAAAAAGTTGCTTAATAGATATAGAGTTTCAGTTTTGCAAGAAGAAAAAGTTCTGGAGATTGGTTACACCACAGTATAAATATACTTAACATTATTGAACTGTGCACTTATGAATGGCTAAATGGTAACATTTGTTTTGTTTTTTTATACCACGATATTTTACAAAATGAAAAAGAGTGAGAATTCACGGTTTTAAAAAGGTTAGAAGTCTTAATTGTGTCATATAAATTCACTACACCTTAGATGTATTTGTATTTAATTTTTTTTCCCAGAATTCTGTAAGGTCAATTTTGTAAAACCAATTATTATTGAACTCTTAAGTAAGAGTATAAACTTTTGAGGTTTTATTGCCTTTTCAGCTCTATTTATTTACATCAGTATTTATTAAGCTTAAAAGCTGTCTTAAACATTCCCTACTGCAATGTGCTAAGATTGAAGGTAATTTAAAATTTTCCATAGAACTGAAAATGGAAAATTTACAAACATGTTATTATTAATATTTGTGATAAGGGGTAGTAATGAAGAACAACATAAGTGGCTTAATGTACATTTGAGCTTTAAAAATGACTGCCAGCCAGGCGCAGTGGCTCACACCTGTAATCCTAGCACTTTGGGAGTCTGAGGTGGGCGGATCACAAGGTCGGGAGATCAAGACCGTCCTGGCTTACGTGATGAAACCCCATCTCTACTAAAAATACAAAAAATTAGCCGGGCATGGAGGCGGGCGCCTGTAGTTCCAGCTACTTGGGAAGCTGAGGCAGGAGAATCACTTGAACCCAGGAGGCAGAGGTTGCAGTGAGCTGACATTGCACCACTGCACTCCAGCCTGGCGACAGAGCAAGACTCCATTAAAAAAAAAAAAAAAAAAAAAAAAAAAAAAAAAATTGTTGTAGTGGAAATCATAATGTTGCCAAAACAAATAAAAATGTTTCAAGTGATAGATCTTCCAAGTACTCTGATTGGATAATTACATGTTATATACAATTATCCAAATATCACTGTGCCCCAAAATATGTATGACTATTATGTATCAGTGAAAATGGATTAACTAAAAAAGATTGTGTATTAATCTTTTCTCACATTGCTCTACAGAACTACCAGAATTGATAATTTATTAAGAAAAGAGGTTTAATTGACTTACGGTTCCACAGGCTGTACGGAAAACATGGCTGGTGAAGCCTCAGTAAACTTTTAGTCATGGCAAAAGGTGAAAGGAAAGCAGGACATCTTATAGGGCCCTAGCAGAAGGAAGACAGTGAAGGGGGAGATGCTATACACTTTTAAACAACCAGATGTCGTGAGAACTCACTCATTTATCACAAGAACACCAAGTGGGAAATTGGGCCTCATGATCCAATTACCCCCTACAAGGGCCCTCCTCCAACATTGGAGATTCCAATTTGACGTGAGATTTGGGTGCAGACACAAATCCAAACTATATTAGATTGTTATATCACTTAATTTCACTGCATTTTTTCTCAGCAAATAAATAGAGAATTTACTTCCTTTATAGGATCTGAGATTTACTTAGTGTCTAACTTTAGGGAGCTAATTCAATATGTTGAGAGTAATCTTTAAAAAGTTAGAGGCTGAATTGCTGAAAACAGGTAACTGGACAGCTCTTCCAGTTATGGATATGTGTAAATAAATATGCTGAATGAGAAGTTATATGGACAATTGTTTAGTCATTTAAAGTTGTTCCAGATTTTTACATATTAATAGTTGTGATTAAATAGTTAATGTAATATACATTTGCCCGTTAACTAAATGCATTTTATTTAGTTATAATTGAATTTCCATCAGAATTGAATAAATTGCCATGCAAGGCTTTCTGAATATTCACCTGGCATAGGGGAATGAAAAGCATATGAATAATACAAGATATACTGAATGAATTAAAAATGAATAATGTTTTAAACACTTGAAATCCAATTTGAATTCATTTTTAAATAAATTTACAAAGTTTTCTTCTGTAATTCCAAATTTCTTTTAGAAAGATAACTGCAAATAATTGAGAAAATAATAGAATGCCTTCAATGTTTCAACAATGATAATTATGTTTTCCATAATAACTGCTCCTATTACAATGTGGCCTTCATGTAAGAGCCAAACATTGGAATGAAAGATAAAGACTAGTAATAACTAATCACAAACTTTATGCAATTATATCATAACTGGGGTAATACATTTGGATTTCAAAGAAGGGAGTTCTAGGAAATCTTCACCAAAAAAAATAAATTCTTCCATACACTTCATTTATTTCTTCCACAGTTACTAGCAAAGACAGAATAATTTCTCAACCTTTATAGGTATAATTAAAAAGAACTGTAATATTAGTAAGCCAGAATATTACATTTGACTAGTTAAAAAAGAAAGTAATAAAAGTACAAAATATTTTTATTATGACTTTTTATTTATTACAAAAAGATGAGAGAAGCATTTCTGCTTCCTTGTGACACTATGCCACCCTAACCAAACACCAAGTCCTTGTCCAAGTTCCAGTTCTTTTCATTTCTTCCCAGGCATATCATTGTAGCCCTTAATACCACTTTCCTAATTTTTGCTTCCCTTAATGTTCATTAACATTGAGTTAATGCTTAGGCCTTTTTCTTCTTTCCTTCCTTCCTTCCTTCCTTCCTTCCTTCCTTCCTTCCTTCCTTCCTTCCTTCCTTCCTTCCTTCCTTCCTTCCTCCCTTTCCTCCTTCCCTTCCTTCCTTCCTTCTTCTCTTCCTTCCTCTTTCTTTTATTTCTTTCTTCCTTTTTTTTTTTTTTTTCCCCAGGGTCTTGCTCAGGCTAGAGTGCAGTGGCACGATCTCAGCTTACTGCAACCTCTACCTCCCGGGTTCAAAGGATCCTCCCACCTCAGACTACAGGCGCACCACCATACCTGGCTAACTTATTGTATTTTTTGTGGACACTGGGTTTCACTATGTTGCCCAAGCTGGTCGCAGACTCCTGGGCTCAAGTGATCAGCCCGTCTTGACCTCCGAAAGTGCTGGGATTACAGGCGTGAGCCACCACGACTGGCTGTTTATGTCTTTTATATGTATAGTGCACTTGACTAATATATACAATTGTTATATTAATTTTTTTCATATGCACATGCACATATACATATAACATTTTGTCCCCACAGGACCATGAGTTTTTTTGTCATAAATATTGTCTTATACATTGGTAGTCCCTTACAATATCTACTTATATTAGACATTCAATCAATACATTTCTGGAGTTCAAATAATGGTAAATCATGTCTTTCTTTTCCTTCCTTCCTTCCTTCCTTCCTTACTTTCTTTCACTTTCATTTCTTTTTTTTCTCTCCCCTCCCTCCCTCCCTCCTTCCCTCCTTCCCTCCTTCCTTCCTTCCTTCCTTCCTTCCTTCCTTCCTTCCCTCCCTCCCTCCCTCCCTCCCTCTCTTCCTTCCTTCCTTCCTTCCTTCCTTCCTTCCTTCCTTCCTTCCTTCCTTCCTTCCTTCCTTCCTTCCTTTCCTGAGACGGAGTCTCACTCTGTCTCCAGGCTGGAGTGCAGTGATGCAATCTCGGCTCACTGCAACCTCCCACTCCCTGGTTCAAGCACTTCTCCCGCCTCAGACTCTGGGATTACAGGCACGTGGCAGCATACCTGGCAACTTTTTGTATTTTTAATACAGACTGGGTTTCACCATGTTGACCAGGATATTCTCAATCTCCTGACCCCATGATCTGCCTGCCTCAGCCTCCCAAAGTGCTGGGATTACAGGCGTGAGCCACCGCTCTCGATCAATCATGACTCTCTAATAAGATGGCACAAGTAAAGTATTCAGTTTAGTATCATTTTTTATGTGTATGAGTCATATTTATTAGTTATGTTTTCTCTTATTTATTATTCAAAATGTGTGATTATTTTTAAAATACAGGGCAATGTCACAAACATGTATTTTGTAAGGGCTGTAAACATTATTATTATGCTATTGTTATCATTTGAGATGAAGTCTCACTGTGTTGCCCAGGCTGGAGTGCAGTGGCATGCTCTCAGCTCACTGAAACCTCTGCCTCTTGGGTTCAAGCGATTCTCCTGCCTTAGACTCCTGAGTAGCTGGGACAACAGGCTCATGCCACCACGTCTGGCTAATTTTTTATATTTTTAGTAGAGATGGGGTTTCATCATGTTGCCCAGGATGGTCTCAGTCTCTTGACCTCGTGATCCACCCACCTCAGCCTCCCGACATGTTGTGTGTGTGTGTGTATATATATGTATATATACATGTATATATATGTACATATACATGTATATATGTACATATACATACATATATACATGTATATATAAAATAAACTATAGAATCCCCATCAATATCAGGTACTTCAGGTGCTAGGGATATAAAATTGAGGATGAAAAAACCTGAAACTTTCAGTCAAGCAATATGTTTAAAGAGATAGATATTATCAAATATTTCAAAAGTAAATACACAATTATAACTTGTAAATTCTATAAAGAGAGGCTGAGGTGTATAATGTTATGAAATAACTTTTTCCCCCCTACATTTTAGGGAAAAATAGGGAAGAGATCAAGGAATGCTGTCTTAACTAGCAAATAACCCATAGGCTAATGTTGGAAGATAGAATAGAGATTAACTAAATAAATAGGGAGAAGAGGACCTACTATGCACAGATGTTTTGTGTTGAAAGGTGCCACATTATGCTGTGAAATTGGAAGAAGGTCTATTGTGGGCAGAGTGACATCATAAAATGATAAGAAAGATTGGCAAGACAGTAGGAAAGTAGGTAGAGGCTGAATCTTGCTAGCGTTCTTTCTAATATATTGAGGATTTTGAATTTTATTTTAAGAGTAATATGAACACTTTGAAATAGCTAAGCAAAAAGTTTACAGAATCAAGTGTATGATTAGACAGAATCAAGTTTATCCTGGGGCTAGTGTTTAAATGAATTAGGAGCTGGGGAGGCACAGTTGGTCTCCTGCCTGTGTCCCTTTGGCTTTACCATTTCTGTGCAAGCCAGTCAGACTGACTTGCCTTTTCTTTTTCTTTTCCTTTTTTTCTTCAATGGCTTTCTCTTGCAGTTAGAGCTCATTCTAATTGCAAGCTTAGCAGATGGGAAGTTTTAAGAAATTAATGACTAATCACCGATAGTACTTGGTATATTAATACCCCAAATTCTTTGTTACTTGGGTGGGATGACTCTGAGGCACTTTTTTCTACATTGTTTCCAAAAATTCCTCTGGGAATTAAACTTCAACTGGACCTAATGATAACTAGATTGATAATCCTTTTTGGAACTCTTGATTCACTTCTTTACCCCCCTACAGACATGTCCCGAGATGACCTCCCCTAAAAACTATTGGCACTAAAATTTTTGTCTCAATTTCTACTCCTAAGAAATTCTGAATCAATATAAGAAATGGCAGGAGTGAAAAACAGGAGACAGGTTAATAGGTCTTTGATGTAACCTTAAATAGATGTAGAATAAAAAGCACACATGAATTTAAATACGGTTTTGTGGGCAAGCCTTACAAAATGTATTTTTCTATTAAAACCCAATGATCTTTCTTAAAATTCAAGAGATAGTAAATAGAGTAAACATCATTTTTAGTGGAATATAGAACCTGGTGCTTTTCTCTTCTTATTATTTTGATGTTTTTATAACTCCCTATAACACAATACAAGCCAGGTTGTTCTTAGGATCTAACAACATGTAGAGAGCAGTTTTTTTGACCTTCTTCTCATCAGCAGTTTCTTGTCATGAAAGTTGCATTCCTTTAGCCTAATTTTTGGGTCTTAATAAGCTGTGTCAGTCAGAACCCCAATAGAAAACAGAAAGCAAACTCAAAATAGAATATTTGGGGTAAAGTTTAATTTCAAAGAAATAATTTACAAACGTGGGTATAAAGTAAACCACTATGGAGGTTACAGTAACTACAGTAACTATTTGGTATTACTAGATACTTCTATTTAGTATCCCTCCTGTAGTGTTATGCATTGTAGTGTAGAGAGATTCTTATGATGCAGACTACCGGGAGAGGACCAGTGACCTTCTAACTAGTGACAGAGTCAGACTGACAAAGTGGCACAGAAAAGACACAGAAGAATACAATTCCTGATCTCACTCTCCATTCGCCCTCTGATCTTCTTCCCAGGGTTCGGAGTTCGGTCAACCCAACAGGAATCTAGTGAGTGGGGAAGTCACTGATGAAGTTCACATACTCATCCCTCAATGGCAGAGGCTTAGAAGGTGAAGAGTGAAGAATCACTTTGGAAAGATAAACCAAAGGTATCTGGTGTCTAAGAAAAGTGTCAATGACAAGATTTTTTTTTTTTAAATCATGAAATTTGCTACATCATAGGGCAGTCACATGAGCTGATATCATTCTACTTAAAGCATTGCCCATGTTCTTCTCAAAGAAGTTTGTTCAGCAACAGAAACCTCAGAAAACAGTGTTTTTTTGTACACAAAAGAGAATACAATATATATTATCTGCAGATAACATTATATTTCACAATGATGTAACACTGCATAATCATTAATGAAGCAAGTGGGAAATACCTGGCTAAAGTCACTTTTCAAGTAGAAATGCTAGTTAAGGGATTGTTTAGTCTTAATATTTTGGTGATTTTTATTATGTATTTACTGTTAAATAATAAATAATCCCCAAATTTTGTAATTTAAGAATGGCATATTTACCATCTCATGGTTTCTGTCAATCATGTATTTGGGCACATAAACAGAAAAGCAGCACAAACAAATGTGTAAAAACAAATCTCATATCAGTTATAATAAGTATAAATTCACTAAATTTTGCAATTAAAAGATAAAGAGTACAAGTAAATAAACAATGGAGATATGCCTTCAATTTATTATTTATAATTGACCCACTTTACCTGTTAAAAGAAATGATACTAAAAAATAGCAAAGTATTGGATTATATATGCATTCATTGATGTGGATTAATATCAAAAAATATAATATTGGGTAAAAAGTCATAGATGAAAGCATTAGAATCATTCCCATTTATAAAGGCTCAAAATTTTAAAAGTAAATAATACATCTTCCAAGCATATGCAGAATCAAGAAAAGGGATCAATATATGAATGAAGACAAACAAGACACGCCCTCAAAACTAGAACTTCATTAAATCGATCTTTTTAAAATTGATCACTTAAAAATGCAGTGCTAAATCATATATTGCAGGTGTGCAAAAATATATTCAAAAGACATGCAAGGTTGTCACAGTTTAATACAGAGCAGAGGAGTAGAACTGTCTCTGGCAAATACAAACCATTGTAAAAATATATGACTCAGCGGAGGATAGTTGATTCATCAGAATTTTATTACATTAAAACACCCTAGTTTCTTCTTCTGATTGTTAAGTCTATAAAACAAAATTCTAATCTAACATTAAAAAGAGGCCCTAAAAATTCGAGTGGAGTTGGTCAAAGGTATTAAATTTCAGTTAGACAAGGGGAATAAGTTCAATAGATCTATTGTACAAAGTGTGACTGTAGTTACTAACAATGTATTCTGTAATTGAAAGTTTGTAGAATAAAATTTCAAGTGTTCTCACCACAAATAAATACGTGAGGTAACACATATGCTAATTAGTCCAATTTAGGCTTTCTACAATGTATGCACATATTTCAAAACATCATGTTGTACACTATAAATATATACAATTTTGAGGTCAATTTAAAAATTTTAAAAAGAGGTTTTGTCATTCCAGAATATTGTCTTGTATTCATGTTTAAATTATTCATCATGTATGTCAGCTGTTTTTGTTTCTTTGTATGTTTTTTCCTTTCTTTTTCGACAAACTCAGTCCCTCCTTTTAGAATGATTTTTACACTCTGCATATTTCAGTAAGCTACAGTTAATATTTTTGTCTTCTGTTTTGACTATACTCTAGTTTTAAATTACCCTGTACCCTATTTTTCACTCCACGTAGCACAATTAGGAGAGCAAATTGTAACCACCACAATATCTGACTTCAGGTTGTAACATACTTGTGTTGTGTCATCCCTTTGTCATAAGGACAATTCAAAAATTTTCTTACTGCTAAGCAGTCTAAAATGTATCACTTTCTTATAAGAACAGTATTTTATTTATACTTATATGAAATTTAACATGTAATATCATTTCATTGTTGCATTTAACATTAATATTATCCATAACTATTATTACTTCATATTACTTAGAAAGCATTTTAAATGCTTTATGAATATTCTTATGTCAATCAAAATAAAAAATAGGTAAAATTTAAAATCAAATACATTATTCAAAAGTGATGATAAAAATTTTCCTATTAAAAATTAAATTTAAATTATTTTGCATATTATTAGCGTTATAACAGTATCTTTAAAAATCAATTGTTTTAAAATGCCATTCTCAAAACCATTTTAGTGTTTATTACTGCTCAACCTATGTGAAAATCAAAGAAACACAGAACATTGAACAGGCAATCGTGTTAAAATGCTGCCTAACAATTTTCTTCTGGCTAAGATTGGCTGAATTAGATTTAGTCCAATAAAATGCTATCCCTTTTTGACTTCATATATGTAAATAAAGAATTACAGCTCTACCAAAAGTGCCAGACACTATACTCTAACTACGAAAACAAGGACTTCCTCCTCATCCAAGAATATGTCAAATCCTTGACTATAGTGACAGAGCAGCCCTTGCAGCTTCCAAAACCACTACTTTAGGAAGGTGCTGAAGTTATTCAGATAGTTCTGTCTCACTATTTTAATGGCAATTTGAATTTACTATTTAAGTCTTTCCCACCTTTTACTGAATGTGGTTCTAATGTTTCAGGCGTGTAGATTGTATTAATGATGAGAAGGTCAAATGGAAGAGGAAACCTTTTTTAAAAAAGCATGTTCGTGGTTTATTCTAAACATATAAATATAGTCTAGTTTCCTTATTTATCTACAGTAAATTTAAGAAAAAAAAGTTCAAATTTTCATTTTCTTTCTTTCAAAACCATTTCCAGAACACCCTTACAGGCTAATTAACACGTTATCATTCAGTTCATCCCACCTTTTGCCCTTTGTACCTCGTTTGTATATCATTAGTTACATGCTACTGCAGTGAAACATGATCAGGATCTTGAGCTACTCTTCATAGACAGGAAAGAAAAAAGTAAACCATTTCGAGAAAGGTAGTATTTATAATCTCAAATTTGTGTATTGAAAAAGTATTGTCTGTCCTGGCTTGGGGCAAGGGGTGAGGATGGTCCAAAAAATATCCATCAATCAGGAACTTACAAAATAAATGATCAAATTGTAATGTCTGTTTTGAATAATTATGATATAGCATTCATTTAAAATATTTTAATAGCATCCTACCAAAGAGAAGATATCAAAGTTTGAATCATATGTCAAAAACGAAACTGTGTTGAGTGTAGAAAGACAAGCTCATTAAAGTGAGAGAACGAAGTTGTTATACCTGTGTGTTTCTTTTCTCTTTACTCGCTAATCACAGTAATGTTATTTTGTGAGATTAAAAGTTTGCCTTGAAAAATGTATCGGTACTTTTTAAAGCCATATATCACTTTCAGTATTTCAACATAGCAACTTAAGTACATAATTTATCTCCCTTTCAAAGTAGAGCCTATCCTTAGAATCACTATAAACATTTAAGTAATGTTCATTAGTTTTAAAAGAAAATAATCTATTCTCAAATGTTCTATTTTAAATTTGGCTTAATTACCTACCAGAACAGCCAATAAATGCTTCATGTTTCAAGAAAACAGGATTTGGGATTCTTGCATTTTTTTTCTTGCATACTTAGTCACCTTGTCCTAGCCACTTCATGCTGCTAAGCCTTGGTGCCAACTATAAAAGCATATTGATTTGTAATAATCTATGCTAATAACTCTTCTCTCTACAGAAATAGGAGATCAGCAACCAATCAATAATAGACATAAATATAAGAGAGTCTATGGTGACAGATAAAAGAAAAAATTAATAACCAGATTAAAGTAAGATCACATGTGCTTGCTATACTCTCTAAGGCCTAGTGGGTAATGCCCAGACTAAAATAAACAGAAAATACATATGTATAACAATGTTGTGTGTGTGTGTATATATAAAATAAACTATATGTTTATATATATATATGTAGCAATGTAAACAGATTACAAAGAAAAAAGATAAACATTGGACTCTTTGTCTTGATTGTGTCATAGATGTATTGATAAAGAGATTTATAATAAAATTTGGGATTATGGGCTGTAACTAATTAAAAATTAGAAATAAATATATCACCAGCCATTGTATCCACTAAGAATGGAACAATGAATGGTCAAAGGCATAATTTTGACCTGTAATAAGAAGACCCAGTCTCTCTCCATATATCATTAAGAAGTAAATTTGAGCAATAAACATTCTCAACGATGTCTTGATCTGCAGAGCTCCTCTGACAACCTGCAGGTTTATGGCAAAGGTTTGCCACTGTAATACTATAAGCTTTGGAGTAGTTTATTTGATATATTATTGAGGCAAAAGAAAACTGAAACCCACACACACAGACACACGCCCACACACACAGACACGCGCCCACACACACAGAGCTAAAATCTGAATGTGTCCACTCAAAACTCATAGGTTGTAATTGTAACCCCCAAGGTATGGTATTAGAAAGTGGGACCTGTGAGAGGTGATTAGGTCATGGAGGAAGATCCTTCATGAATAAAAGAGGCCCCAGAGTGACCACCACCCACTCCCTCCATGTGAGGTTAGAGTGATAAGACAGTTATCTAAGAGGAAGCAGGCCTATACCAGAAACCAAATCTCCTAACACCTTCATATTGAACGTACCAGCCTCCAGAACTGTAAGAAATAAATTTATGTTGTTTTTGAGCTACCCAGTTTATAGTAGTTTGTTATAGCACCCCAAATGGACTAAGACACCTACACACACACACCCCCCAAGTGTTGCCTCACCCGAAATGAAGATAAAAATCCAGAAACCTCTTAGTAATTGATTTCTCATTGGCCTTAATAAACTGGAGTAAAAAGTGAACACTAAGGAGTTTTTATACCCACAACTATGAGTCTGACACTCTGGGACACTTTCTATTTTGCATTGCTTTAAAAAGTAACTTACTCTTTTCGGTTAGATTACTCTAGGTATTTCTGAGCTCTGAAAATATTTACTCGGATTTAGCCTGGACACTAGAAGAATGCTGCTCAACAAATGTTAAATGATAATGGGGTTTATCATCTACTCTCCTCCTTGATCTTCCACATCTGCTCTTGTGCTGCTCGGTTTAACTTTATAGACTATTCTGAAAACTAATGATTCCTAAAGGTTAAGGCTTTTCAATAAATATAAAGTCATGAATATTAGTTTTCTCCTTTATAGTTTCATGGTCTATAATGAATTTCAGTTCAAGCAGTTTTCCTTACTTAATAACAAGGAAGGTTAAAGGATGTTTATTTCTTGTCAAGGCCTTATTAATAATCATTATGAAGCGTAATCAAGACATCTCAAAGGTTAGTAGTATTGGTGATTCTGCATGGGCACACTCTCCTGAAGGTATATTTGAAACATGAGGGAAGTGTACTTATAATTGATAATCTTTTATGAAGTGATACAACTTGAAGTGTTTCATTATTCTTTTTGAAAGATCTGGTAATCTAGCACAAATTAAGCATCTGTGCTCAATTAATTAAATTGTCCTCTCACTTAAACAGTTTGAGAAATAGTAGTCTCATTAAACAGGATTATAAAACTCCTATATTGGCAAAGTGAACAATCATTATGGACCCTTTCCTTTCGTTACCTGTTTATATTCTTCCAAAATACTTATAAGGTAGAAATGTAATTACACCTTATTAAGGACAAATAGTTCCTCAGATCTGTGAAATGATGCACTCAAGATAATGAAGTTAATACAGACCAAACTATGATACATGACTGCTTTTGGGTCTTAAAACTATCTCTCTCTCTCTGATAAAATATTGCAAACTCTAATGTTCTTTTTAATAAAATGAAATCCATGTTATTATTTAGATACCTAAATTCGTTGCTGGTTTTTGTTGGTGCAAACTTCCACTGATTAACGTAAGTATGTATTCACAGAGCTATGATTCTTCAGTGAAAACTTCAATAAAACAGAGAGAAGAGGTTAATATCCCAAACTGGCCAATTACACACTAAATAAATAATACCTTTCTCCCTCTCTTTGCTTTGAATTTGAAACCAGACTTCAATCATTCAAATTCTGGGTTTGCAACAATAAGAATTAGAAGTACATCTTATTTCTGCCACTTCGTGGCTATTACCTAAAGCAAATTACTTCTCTAAGAATCAGGGTTTTTTATTTGTAAATTAGGAAGTACAATGATACTTCATAAGTTACCATAAGAAATAGATTTAAAAGTACAGGTAAAGTTCTCAGCACACTGCCTGACTCTTGGTAAGTGCTTAATAAATGGCAGATTTACTGTTTTTTTTTTTAATTTTGTTTTTCTTGACTTTAAAGCCTGGCATAGGCACAATGAATGCAAGTTAAGATGTTCATCATATTGTTTATAGATAATAAAGCTTCCTATCAATTAAAATCTCAGAGGACAATTTCTTTCTAAAAATTGGGTTATTTCCATTTTCTCTCTTATGCTCCAGGAAGTTGACTCATATTACAAATATTATTATGTAAAATGGAGTGTGCCTTGTTAATAACATTCTTATTCACCCTAGTGAAGCATATAACATTTATTAAAAGTTAGTTAGCAATGAGTAACAAGTGTTACAGACCACAGTTGTTCTTGGAAATAACACCAACATAGCCCAAGCTATTTGGGGATTGACATGGCTATTAGGCCTGCTCTTGAATCTTTTTGCTAGGTATATATTATTTCATAGATACATATTCTCTTTGTAACTGTTGGCACACTTTCTGTCTGCTCCACAATATAAAATATTGAAACTTGTAATCTCTAACTCCCCACAAAGCCTACTCTAGCCATTAGGTCTTCCAGAATTGACATTGGAAACCCCCTTCTGGAGATCTTAGTAATTAACTTCTGACATCCTGTTCTCTCTTTATTTATTGATATCTCTCCTGTTTTGTTCTGATATTCCCTTACTGTTTTTAAAGACAGTTATATGGTTTGGCTGTGTCCCCACCCAAATCTCATCTTGAATTGTAGCTCCCATAATCCCCAGGTGTCATGGAAGGGGCCCAGTGGGAGGTAACTGCATCATGACGGTGGGAATTTTGTGCTGCTCTTGTGAAAGTGAATAAATCTCATGAGATCTGATGGCTTTACAAAGGGCAGTTCCCCTGCACTCACTCTTTTGCCTGCCACCATGTAAGATGTGCCTTTGCTCATCCTTTACTTTCCACCATGATTGTGAGGTCTCCCCAGCCATGTGGAAATGTGGTTCCAATAAATCTCTTTTTCTTTATGAATTACTCAGTCTTAAGTATTTCTTCATAGCAGTATGAAAATGGACTAATACAGATGGGTAATAGTCAATGAAAAAATTCTACTTCTGCTTTATTCAAAGTTAAGATTTGTTAAATACAGAATTCTATTCCCATATTTTCTTTGAAGAAAGGAAGGAACCACACTTAAGAAGTATTGAGAAGAAGACATACATGTAGCCAACAATCATATGAGAAAAAGCTCAACATCACCGATCATTAGGGAAATGCAAATCAAAATCACAATGAGATACCATCTTACACCAGTCAGAATGGCTATTATTAAAAAGTAAAAAAAGAAAAAAAAAAAATGTTGGCAAGGTTGTGGAGAAAGATGAACACTCATACACTGTCGGTGGGTGTGTAAGTTAGTTCAACCATTGTGAAAGACAGTGTGGCAATTTCTCAAAGACCTAAAGATAGAAATACCACTCAACCCAGGAATCTCATTACTGGGTACATACCCAAAGGAATATAAACCATTCTATTATAAAGACACATGCATACATATGTTCATTGCAGCACTATTCACAATAGCAATGACATGGAATCAGCCTAAATGCCCATCAATGACAGACTGGATAAAGAAAATATGGTACATACACACCATGGAATACTATGCAGGCATAAAAAAGAATGAGGTCAGATCCTTTGCAGGGACATGGATGGAGCTGGAGGCCATTGCCCATATCAAACTAATGAAGGAACAGAAAACCAAATACCACATGTTCTCACTTTTAAGTGAGAGCTAAATGATGAGAACACATCAACACATAGAGGGGAACAACACATACTGGGGCCTGTTGAAGGGTGAAAAGTGGAAGAAGAGAGAGGATCAGAAAAAATAACTAATGGGTATTAGACTTAATACCTGGGTGATGAAATAATGTATACCACAAACCCCCATGACACTAGTTTACCTATGTAATAAACCTGCAGATGCACCACAAAATTAAATGTTAAATAAAAGCATGGTAACAAAATAAAAAAAAAAAAAATGAGTAACTAAGTAAATAAAAGAAAAACATGAAATATTGAGAAGTGCTTAATTATCAAAATGCTCAATTAATAAATATTCTGAGAGGCCATGTGAAATATATGTGTTATATATTATATATCACAATACATTCATATATTACTACATTAATAAATTCACATATATATTATTTCAGATTTACCCAGATTAATGTGAACTCCAAACTAATTTTTTGTGTCATATAATTATCATGGCATAAACTGCCTTTCTTGTTTCAAAGATTACATTATTCTTTATTGCCCCTAGTAGTCTTTTCCCCAGTAGAGGGCCAACTACTTTTCTAAGCTCACATACATAGACACAGTAATTTAGATTTAGGTACATCAAATACAGTAAACAACAGGACAGTTCTGAATTTTTGAATAATTTTCAATAGTTTCTGATTCATTAATTTAGTGAAGTACTTCTCTGTTCCCAAGTTGTGTGTGTTTTTACCTACTAGCACTTATTTTGTTTTGTTTTTTATTTGTATATGTGTTTGTTTTGCCTTGGAACTTCTTTGGCCATCTGGCTAAGCCTATGGACTCTCTCAAAATAAATGTTTTAAATAACAAATGTTTTAAAAATGTTCTAAATAATATATATTATTACAGAAGAAATCCAATTATAATGAAATATAGATAGAATATTAGATGCATGCTATAGATCCTATATATACATCATGATTAATGTATTAAATGAAAAAGGACTATAAATGTCATAATTTCAAAATAATGGTGAGAATAAAGATATTAGGAAATATTTACAATTAGTGTCACGCATTATGAACCTATCTGCGTGTTCTCTTCGTGAAAAATTATAAGTACCGCTAATAGTACAGTGATTTATTGTTTTATATACATAATTGAAGAAAATGTAAATTTTAGTTATAGGTTAGTAGAGGACAAATATATATATTTTTTAATCCAAAGTGAGGGGCTGCAGAATTCTCTGTTATCTATGGTCACCAGGTTTAGTACCTCTAACTCACAGGACAGTTTTTGGTATTGCTGTGTTTGCATGAAAGTTTTAAGGAAGTAGGTTTTGTTGTTGTTATTATTTGTTTATAATATAAACTTTATAGTTATCTTGAGATATGCTGACTTTTAGTTCAGAACCAGAGTAGTCTGTATAATGTTTTTAATTCAAAAGTCCATGATTGCGTTACCTAAAGCAGTGTTACTCCTTCATCTTAACTTACTGTGGACAACATTACATATCTTCAAGTTACAGTTTACTCCTAAAGTGGTAGGCTAAAGTGAATCAGATGTTATATCTGTGCATGTTATAGATATAAAAGGGCATAAATTAATGCCTAATTATCATATTTATATCCCATTTATATGTATTCATCTCTTGTTTTATGTAGGTTCACTGTAATTATGTAACTTTTATAACCAACACAGAATGCAATTTTCTTTTTTAGTTTTAAGCAATAGAGAAGAATGATGTACTACTTGTTCTCACTATTGTAAAATTTAGAGTTTTATTTAAGTTTAGTGGATAGAAAAGTTAAATAGGAGTTGCTAGATCAAAGTTAATGCTTCAGAAAGAAACATCAATAACTTGCATTTGAATATGTTATAAAATTAAAACTACTTGGAATTGTTCATATAAAATGTGAAAACTTAATCTTTTAAAGTCATGATCATATATTTTAAAACACTGCAAGTCAATAAATTTAAAACCTGAAATATTTCACATACAATCTTTCTATATTTTAGAGAAACTTTGAAGTATATATTTGTTTACCTGGTCATTTGGCTTCCATTTACTTTAGCTAATTAGACTATACTGGGAAACTTGGATAACATAACATTTTTAAAGATCCAAGTTAGAGAAAACTAATTTTCACAAAATCACAATGAAGTATATACTACTATTCTAGGTCTACACACACTGCACTTACTAACTTTTTTTCTTCAGACAAAGCTGGATGTAAAAGGAGATTATTTTTCTCACATTTTCTTCACACTATTTTTTATGCCTTAAATTTTGGATAAACAGTAAATTAAAATCAACAGAAAGGCATATTCACCAAGCATAAATATGCTGATAAGTAAAAGAATGATAAATAATAAAATAGGCAGCAAATTTTTTCCTAGTCAGTATATGCATAATATGTATTAAATAGTTCTTATGAATTCCATAGTTATTTGCCATTCATTAAATAATTTTATGTAAGTGTGGGTAAAGAGAGTCAATAATTGATGTCATTGGCATACTAGGTATTATATGTCATGTCACTGTTATCAAGGTACTTTCAGATTAAAGTTTAACAAGTAGTAGGGAAATTATCTAAGTCCTAGGGCTAGATGATGATGCAAACTTCTCTTCTTCCCACGTATGAGGATTAAAAAGAACAGAATAGATTATTAAATGCATTACTAGAGGCAAAGCCTGTGTTTATCAGTTCTAGTGAAGCTATTATATCTAGGAGGGCTGCTATGTTGGGGGGCTTTGTGTGGTTTAAGCAGAATTTACTATGTAAGTAGAGAACATATTTTATCATTGCTATGGCGTGAATGTGTTCCCTCCAAAATTCAGGTGTTGTCAATGTGATAGTATGAAAACATGAGGCCTTTAAAAGATAATTAGGCCATAAGGGCTCTCTCTTGTGAATGGAATTAAACCCTTATGAAAGAGGCTTCAAGCAGCTTGTGATTGGCTTGTCTTTCCTCTTGGTGCCATGTGAGAACACAGTGTCTCCCACGCTTTGGTGGATGCAGCAAAAGGGTGCCATCTTTGAAGTAGAAAGCAGTTCTCACCTGATAATCAAACCTGCTTGCATCTTGATCTTGGACTTCTCACTCTCAGGAATTTCAAGAAAATAAACTTCTGTTACTTATGAATTAACTCATCTGAGGTATTTTTTTATAGTAGCATAAACAGACCAGACAACCATTATCTCTCAGGATCCTTGTGTGTGATAGATGCTGTACTGCACAACTCTGAAGTCTTAGAGAATGAAGGACTTACTACACAGCTACTGGAATCCTAACTGGTAGGCATTTCTCAGATGTGATTCCCATTTGGGAATTGTCTCAGCTGAAGGGCACCACCTTAGCATTAGTCACAAGCCCTTCCCAGAACAGCACACATCCAAAGACTTATTAACAGACAATGAAATGATTGGCTCTTTTGCCTCAATTTGGACAAATCCTAAGGGCATCTCATGCTCCAGATCTCTCTATGCAATGTTTTGAGAGTTCTTAGAACCAGAAAAGAGCACAATTTTTTTCCTTTACTCAATTTTACTTTCTTTCCCTCATTTCCATAAATCCTAATCTCTTGCAATATCACCCCATGCATGATGACGTCTGGACTTAGAGAAAAGACTTCAATAAGAAAGAGTTGATACATTCAAGTATAGCCCAAGGGATGGGTATCTTCTTTTAAGGACTCAGATTGTTCAAACTTAGGTAAATGTTAATCCCTTTTGAGTAAAGAAAAGCATCACTCATTAACATGTTTGCCATTAAACCAAGTTGCCTTTCTCAGAGATGGATTACTAATTACTCTTCTGATTTAAATATGTTTTTCTAAAGAGATTTTTGTTAAGGAGATAGCTTAGTGACTAGAAGATATGAAACAATAGTTTTCTAAGCAATAATGAAATAATTATAATTTTAAGTTAATAAGTTGATTTATTTTTTTCAATAAGCTTGGTTAATTATGGTAAGAATTAGTATATTACAAACATATTATTTCCTACTTTGTGTCATGAATTTTTCTAGGGGTTTTACATATGTGTTTTAGTTATTCCTAAAAAAATTCTTAGGAAAACAAAGCAGATGTATTTATTCTTGTTTGGCAAGTAAGACAGATAGAGGATCAGGGACTTTCTTAATAACACACAGCTAAGAAGGAAAGCCTTTAGTATCAAACTCAGGTCCACAGAGTATTTAAATCCATACAAAGAACTAATCTTGCTTGTTGGAAATTCAACGTTAATAAACTTTTTTAGTAGGCAAAACAAAACAAAACAGAATGTTTCTGACAATTTTAAAACTCGTATACATAATACTTAGGATTGAGTTTTGTCTTTACATTGGAGACGGCACGTGACATTAAATTTCTGTGAACTTATTATAGGGTATATTTATCTGATCTGATACAGTGAAAATGGATAATAGTTCTTAAAAAAAAAAAAAAAAGAAAAAAAAAGCAACCCTTTACTTTGGTACCAAATATGCCTTTCTCTGTTTGCTTATTTCAGTAGTCTTTAAAATGAAGAAAAAGGCATAAATAAAATAATTTAAAATTACATTAGCTGACTGGGCATGGTGGCTCACGACTGTAATCCCAGCACTTTGAGAGGCCTAGGTGGGCAGATCACCTGAAGTCAGGAGTTCAAGACCAGCCTTGCCAATATGGTGAAACCCTGTCTCTACTAAAAATACAAAAAAATTAGCCAGACGTGGTGGTGGGCACCTGTAAGCCCAGCTAACTGGGGGGCTGAGACAGGAGAATCTCTTGAACCTGGGAGGCGGAGTTTGCAGTCAACCGATATTGCACCATTGCACTCCAGCCTGTACAACAAGAGCCAAACTCCACCTCAAAAAAAAAAAAAAAAAAAAAAAAAATTATACTAGCCGATGTTGTTTAAACACTTAGCCTGTAAACGTAGTGTTATTAGCATTATAATATGTTGACCCAATTACTATTCACAAACATCTTACCAGGTATTGTTATCCCCTCTTCCCAGATAATGTAACTGAGGCAAGGAGATGTTAACTAATTCATCAAAACTTGCAAAACTATTAGCCAGAGTAGGGGATAGAGACAGTTCAAAAGATAGAATACCAAGAGAAACAAGGTGAAAAATGGGAAGATGAAATGACCTAAAAATAGTATACTGTTACCAAGCTTCTTATTCTCTGTCACATACACACTCTTTTCTACCCCGTCTCTTCAGTAATCTAATCCCTAGGTTTTATGTTGACTCCATATATAACTAGAATGGAGGATTTCTATGTGAGGTAATTTAAACACTTCAGAAAGTCAGATATGTCCAAGTCACACTTCATATTAATCTGACAGGGACATTTTTACTTTCAAGCTTACTTTGTTAAGTTAAGGGACTGTAGCTTAAAGCATATTAGAAAACAGTAAACCTGATTGAAATGGGTGCAAGTGAGTCTTACCCAGTGTGTGCTGCGTATTCACCAAAGATTAAGAGTATTATGATTCATTCTCTGATTTAAGGTCTTGCAGTCTAGGAAGAATACTTCTTAAATAAATCCTTATTATTTTTAGGGCATATATATGGGTTTAAGCATACAGAAAGAAAATGAAAATTTAAAGAACATTACTATTCTTAAATCTCAAAATCGACCTTAGCAATTTAGTGAGATAGGTACTAAGATAAACCAAAGTATAGAGTGTTAAGAACTCTCTTAGTAGAGACCCCTATCAATCTGGGAGAGAGTAACTTTTGTGAAAAAGAAAATGCCTGGCTGGATCTTGAAGGATGAGTAAATGCTGCATGAATGGACTTTATACAAAGAGAAAAAATTATATGATGAGACATAGGGATGAAAATATTTCGTGAGCTCAATAAGCTACAAGTGGGTCAGTATTTTTGCCAGATGGGGTTTATATTTCATGTGCATGAGAGTTGCCTGTACATTATCTATTCTTCTCTTATTTTTGTTTTTTGTTTTTTCTAATGCAGTTCTGATTTGCTCAGGTTACCAATGTGTACAATCTTCTTTCCAACTCCCTTGAAGCGAGAAGCAATCATATGCTGAATTCTGGATCATGAAGACATGGTTTAGACTGGACTTCCAAGATAGGATTTTTTTCATAATAAAAAGCGTTATGTTCAGTTGTCATGTGTCATTTTCATGTTGTACTTTCCTGTTCTTTTTTGATGGAAACATAAAAGAGTTTTCTGGAAATGTATTCTCCATATTTTGACCTTGAACATGGTAAAGTGTCCAGGACAAGGAGGAAAAGCCTGAGCCCCGGATGGCTTCTTCACTGTTCTGCTGTTCTCAGGGGGGATCCATAAATTGTGAATCTGTTAAGGTATAAAACAAAAGATAAGGAGACAAAGTTGGGGGAATTATTATTATTGACAGATTTTAGGTTAGACTATGTGGCTTAACATGAGAGTAAAGGATTTTGCTAACTAAACCTCACAGTTAGCTAACTTTTCCACCCAATTACAAGCAGTGCTCCACCAGGGCAGGTGTCCTTGTGTGGTAGGAGAAGAATCTGCTCTTAGAGGAGCGATGAAGATTGCCTGCTTCACATGAGCAGCTCACTTGCAAGAAAGGAAGCATGGGACAATAAAGGTAAGGAAGCATGGGACAATAAAGGTAAGGAGACACATTTAACCATCACGTGAGTCACACTTACTACCATGGAGCAGGGTACATAAAGGTCTAGAGAGATGACAAAGGTCAGAGTTACCCTAACACATCCCCCTATTATGAAAAAAGTGACAAGAGCAGGAAAAAATTATTTCCTGCTACCACACTATCAAGTCTAGACTGTCTCCCTTGAAGTTCACTATTACATAAGAAAATTAAATTTAAAAATTGCAGAAGTCCTTTGGGAGGCCGAGATAGGCAGATCACAAAGTCAGGAGATTGAGACCATCCTGGCCAACACGGTGACACCCCTTCTCTACCAAAAATACTCTCTCTCTCTCTCTGTGTGTGTGTGTGTGTGTGTGTATATATTTATATATGTATACATATATATTTATATATATATATATATATTGGCCGGACGTAGTAGTGGGTGTCTGTAGTCCCAGCTACTCTGGAAGGCTGAGGCAGCAGAATGGCGTGAATCCGGGAGGCAGAGCTTGCAGTTAGCCGAGATCGTGCCACTGCACCCCAGCCTGGGGACAGAGTGAGACTCCACCCCCCGCCCCCCAAAAAATTGCTTAAGTCATTACAGGTGGATTTCACTTACATATAGTCACGCTAAATCCTGATTCAACAAGTGACAAATTTTGAAAGAAGATGTAGAGATATGCAGCTGCAGAGAAAAGACATTAGAGGTTTTGAAATCTATTCTGCATGCCAATATCCTTTTTAAAAATGTGATAGCTGTGGATAAGACATTACTGTCTTCCTTCTCTCATGCTGCTACAATGAACAAAAAATGGAATTGGTAATTGAGTGAGGATTATGGATTTCAGAAATATTTTTTAAAAATAACTGATATAACTGGGTCTCTTTAAAATAAAGGAAAAGAAATGTTAAGAACGATCCCCAAATTATACTGTTTGGGTAACTGGAAGGAAATGAGTACAGTCTGACTAGAAAAGAAGCAGGTGAGGGTAGGAGGATGAATTCAGTTTTAGACATGTTGATTTTGACTACTTCTGGGCCAACCAAATTGTGAACTGATTCAAATCCAGCAGTCAGCAATGCATATTGAACTAGAACCCAAGAGCATAAGTGGGCTGTAAACATATTTGGGAGACATCATCACAAAAGTTTTCAGGAGAAATGAGGATACATGAGTTCATCGAGAAAGAGTGGGTAGCACAGAACAGAAAAGACTCATCATTTCAGAGAGAGGTGGAAAATGATAAAAAGAATAACCTGCCAAAGAGATAACAGGCCAACCCTGAAAACAGTGATATCAAGAAAATCAATAACATTCTTTAGAAGATGTTCTAGAGTGACAATGTGCAGAAAGACCAGTAACAAGGACAAGGTGAATGAATGCTATCCTTTTTCTTTGCATCAGTTATGTCAATGGCAACCGTGGTCAAAGTAGCTTCAGCAGAAATGGCCCTGGGTGAGGCTAAACAGCTGGCAAAATGTTGAGGAGTGAATAGGAGACGAAAAATTGACTCAATGAATATGAGCACACACCTGGAGGTAAGGAGAGACACCGTGCAGTTGAGGGAGTTTGAAGGCCTATTTTTTGTTTTTGCTATTTTTATTGCTCTTGTGTTTATTTCAAAAATATGAGAACTAAGGCTTTTTAAAGTAATTATGAGGAATAGACCAGAAAGGTTCATTAAAGAAGCTAAAAGGGAACAAATGTGTTGTGGATCCCTAGGAAGAAATGATATCCAGATCAGTGAATACCATTCCGAGAAGATATCCATTCAGTGGATACCATACTGAGAAGATACACAGAGGAAACCATTGGTAAAATAATGGGATTTGGAATTATGAAACAAAATAGGAAATAAAATTATGTTATTTCACAATTTTTCCTGTGTCTCATTTTCCTTTGGTTTAAACGGAGATTTTTACTGATCAGTGGTGGCCAGCCAATAACTCAGAGTTACATGTAATAATTCAGCAGCAAGAGGAAGGTAAAAAATAGTGGCTACTGTAAAGTGGTTTAATACTCTCATAAAACCCCTAATTCTAATGTGTTGAGGAATAAAAGAAAATTTTCTTGTTTATATGGTGAATTCTTTATTCATTATAAAATAGTTTTTTAATATCAAATTTTCTCTTTACTTGACACTTATCATTTTGTCATAATGAATAGAATGACTGAATATGAAACCAACATTTTAAGCACCCTGAAGACATAGTGAATGAGAGCGAATCAATTTTGACACTGATATTTGACAGGTATACTTGTATCGTGAGCTAGTGGAGTGGTGAGCACTTCAATCCATTTCTCTAATATTGTGGCTGATGAGGACTATGCCAGTTCAGCATGGGCTTGATTTTCTACAGTGTATAAAGGACATTAGACCATGAATATTCAGAACATTAGGATATAAAATTAAATAATAGCATAGAGACACAAGAGACTGCCTTACATAGCTTGAAATAGAAACAGGAATTCAAGTAATAAATAATGTATGGCAAGAGGCAAGTGGCAACAGGCAAGTGACACTTCCTGCCACATATTAGAGCCAAAAGAATAATCTTCTTTCTGGGAATATAGTCAAATATGTGGGCAGCTTCAGACAGAACACATGTAGGAGTGAAAGAAGAGGTACACTGCTTTGGCATCCATAAATCTCTGGCAACGAATAGTGTCACACTTGTCACCATATCCAGTGATTTAGTTTGGGGGAATATTTATGGTACTCCTTTCAATGACACTAGAGAATTATTGTAGCTGTCTCCACACTGGCTCTTTTATTTCCTCTACATTTTAGGTCATGGTTAAGAGCATGGGTTCTGGATTCCAAATAATATAATTTTAAAAGTTGTATAGATACATAATGTTTTATCAATGAAATATTAAAAACAACTGTAACAAAACTTATACTCAATACACTTGTTACCTTAATATTACTTTGTGCTAGTAACGCACTGTATTAATAAGTTAAACCATGAGCATGTCCAGCTTAAGTTTATATTTACTTGCCTTTTCTTTCCCTTCAGTTCTTAACCTTCAGTTCTTAATCTTCCCCTCTTCATGAATAAGTCTTCTATATCCTCTTCATTTATGTCTTTAGAGCTCTGCAGTGACTCATGTCTGTAGGCCAGAAACGGCTGTAGAAAAATGCTCAACGGAGTTGATCAGATCTCAGAGAAACAAGGGCCAAGTACAGTACATAACAGCCATAGACAAGGGTGATAAAAAAGAACCAAGGTGTTAATCAAAAACTTTTGAGAAAGAGGAGTCTTTGGTATTAGATAATTTACCATGATGTCCCTAAGACTGAAATAGATGGGCCACCTACTAAATTATTACGTGGTTTTTGTAAGGAGAATTGCCCTAGGTTTGTTGAGCAGAAGTTTGAATTAAATCAACAAATAAAAAATCATGGTCTGTGTCAGGCTGTCCTTGCCTTGCTCTAAAGAAATACCTGAAACTGGGTAATTTATAAAGAAAAGAGGTTTAATTGACTCATGGATCTGCAGTCGTTACAGGAAGCATGTTGCTGGCATCTGCTTGGCTTCTAGGGGACCTCAGGAAACTTACAGTCATGCTGGAAGGTGAAAGGAGAGCAAACATGCCACATAGCAAAAGCAGGAGCAATAGAGAGAAAGACTGATGGCGGGGGTTGGGGGAGGGTGCCACACACTTTTAAATGACCAGATCTCACAATAACTCACTCACTGTCTCAAAGACAGCACCAAGCCATGAGGGATCCACCCCCATAACCCAAACACCTCCTACCAGACCCCATCTCCAGAATTTCTCCAGCATTGGGGATTACAATTGAACATCGGATTTGAGCAGGGACAAATATCCAAACTATATCATGATCATTCTATAAATCTCAGAATTAAGCCAGATCAAAGATCCTGAGATGAAGGAGAAGTCAGGTTCCCTTGAGAAAGGACTCAAGTTCCAAAATTTTGTGTTGTAACTCTCACTCTTAGCCATCTGCCAAAGCACCTGTGACCATTTACCAGCAGTAGCAGTAAATTAAACAATGAGAAATGGTCGGGTGCAGTGGCTCAGGCCTATAATCCCAGCACTTTGGAAAGCTGAAACAAGTGGATCATCTGAGGTCAGGAGTTCAAGACCGGTCAGACCAACACGCTGAAACCCCATCTCTACTAAAAATACAAAAATTAGCCAGGTGTGGTCATGGGTGCCTGTAATCCCAACTTCTTGGGAGGCTGAAACAGGAGAATTGATGAACCTGGGAGGTGGAGGTTTGTAGACAGCCAAGATCGCATCACTACGCTCCATCTTGGGTGACAAAGTGAGAATCCATCTCAAAAAAAAAAAAAAAAGAATGAGAAATAACTAGATATTCAGAGAGTAGTGGACATGTCCTTGAATTGTCCTTAATACCTGAGATGCAACATGCCCTGATCCTGCACCAATCAGATTAAAGACTTATGAAGATCTGATGATTAATCGAGTTGAGCTAGTATTTCTCTCTGAAAGGGATCAAAGGCACTTGAAACCATTCTTGGCCTATTTTCTCACTTCTGGAATACATAGTTGTAATAGAAATACCTGGCAATGGCAATGTCTGAACGGATACTCTAACCTTGCGAGTTGATGGCTTTTCTGGCATGAAAGGCCAACAGAAAGTTCCTATTCCTGCCTCAATTTTCCAAAACAGCAAACCAAAAACATATGACATTCTTGGAGAGCTTGCAGAGAAGAGTGCGACCGCCAAAGACTTGACAGACACAGCAGTGATTATTTCTTCCATATTTTCATCCAATTTTCTCATTATAAGTGTGTAAGAGACTGATGGATATATGACAATTATTGCAATGTAATTAAATGTTGACTCCAGTTGCAGCTTCTCTTCCAGATATAAAGTATTTACTATAGCATATCTTGGCATCTGGTAAGCAGCTTTTGAGCATGGAATTCATTTTTCTATATCTATTCATAAACACTACTAAAGTTATTCATACACTTTCATGATCCTATTTCAAGGATATATCAATTCTCCAGTCCTATTTCATAGTTTTTCTACATGAATCTTGATGCCCTCTTCATTCCACAAAACATCACACTGTTCCACTTTATTGATTATATCATCCTGAATAGACTAGATAAGTAGGAATTAATGATTGCTCCTGAGACCTTGCTAAAGTACATGTGTGGTAAAGGTGGAAAAAATAAATTCCACTCTAATTTATTGCCCTAATACCTCAATTAAATTTCTAACAGTCTAGTTTTCTAGTGTATGTGAAAACATCCAAAGAGATCTGCATCTGGCCACTCCTATAATTTAGAGAGAAATACAAAGCCTAGTGGGCCTCTTTAGAACTTGGAATCAAATTATATCTAATTTTCCCTTGTTTTTCCACTCATTTCTTGAGTAAAATGAAAGGCTAACAGTTTCGAATGAAACTCAGAGGAAAAGAATTCTCTTTAACAGGTGCAAGCTACTCCAATACTTAGGCTGTAAGACTGAAATGACTCGATGTTGACTGATGTATCAGTAGACAAAAGAGATGCTGTATAGAAGAAGACCTGGAAGTATTAGTAAGCTGAATAAATGTGTAGCTCAAATTGTCATAACTCTCATTAATTTTACATTTCTTCATCTCTCAGTTTGTACAATACACTCATGGAAATTTAGCAAGAATTCAGTTACAGTCTCCAAATTTTTATATGCAACATGTATGCCCCAAAGCAGACAGCTGCATCACCACTGTTCCACTCCTGGGTGATGTTAAAGAAGAGTGGTGAGTAAAAATCTTCCAAAGGGAGCATAGACCTTGAGAAGTTTATGTTGTTGTTCCTTTATTTCAGGAAAAAAAAAAAAAAAAAGGCCTGAAGTATGAATTGTTATAAATTCACAAGCAATAACTAATAATTTGACTAGATGATTAGAATTTCAAAATAAACATAATCATAATACTGATTACAGGAAAGTTTAGGGGAGAGGTATGAGATTATCTGTGCCTCATATGAATGCTTGCCAATTATCAACCTCAGTAAAGGGAGACCTTAACAATTAGATGAACAAAATTCTCTAATCTGTAACTGTCATCTAGCTGCTCTTGCCATTACCCAATGAACAAAATGGCCATGACAGCAAGGATGGTGCTTAATGTTGGCTTAACGTATGTATTTGGTAAATACTCAATTATGACAAAAGTTAGCATGTTTTGGGCCCTTCAGGATGGTTCCATCATAGTAGGAAGCATGATTTTCTATTGTCATTATTTGTAAGTAACTATGATTAAGAGAGTTTATGTAAATGCTAACTTAACAAAATATGAACAAATTCTAGATTGTACTTTGTCAATTTAGTTAAAGTGGAACTCGTATTTCCCCAAATCTCCTTCACTATGTAGCCTCAGGTTAGATTACACCAGAGAGGAGTTTGCATGGAATTTCAAAGGAAAGAAGTAAAGTAGCAACCAGCACTCTCTATGTCCTTTGTAGTCATATATGTTGAGGAAGAAATGCAGGATTGCCTGGAAGTTCTGGTGTGTCTTCACTCACCTTTTATTTTTGTCTAACTATTCTTCTCAACAGTTGTTTTTTTCTGGTCAACAGCTGCCCCAGGTCTACTGGCAAAATATTATCTGCAGCTCCATAAAAGTAGTAGATATTTTGATATAGCAGCTTTCCAAAGACCACTCTTGGAATCATAACTTGATGGACTATAGCTAAAGCAATACTAAGAAGAAAATGTGTAACACTAAGTGCTTACATTAGAAAAGGTAAGAAGACAAGTTATATTCTCACCTCAACAAATAACAGAAAAGATCAAAAGGAACCAAAGTAATCAAAGGAAGGGAATTACAAAGAAAAGCAGTAATCAATAAAATTGGAAAGAAGAAATTATGGAAAAAATCAATAAAATAAAATTTCCAGTTATTCAAATAGATCAGAAAAATTGTTAAAAGTCTAAATTACCTGATAAAAATAAAAAGAAAGAAAACAAACCACCAATATTCAGGATAAAATGGGATATTACTACAGATCCTGCTGTTATTTAAAAATTAATAAGGGAATACAACGCTTTGCTCATAGATTCAACTTTATGCTCATAGATTCAACAACTTAAGAGAAATAAACTAATTGCTTGTAAACCACAAACTAGCATAACTGCATAACTTAGTCAAGAGTATATAAATAATCTGAATAATCAAATAGTCATTACATAAATTGAATGTGTAACTAACCACTCCCCCTTAAAATGCATCTACAGATCCAAATGGTTTTGCAAATAAATTTTGCCAAACCTTGAAAGAAGAAGTAACCTCAAATTTGTAGAATCTCTTTTAGGAAAAGGAAGAGGAGAAAATATTTTCCAACTCATTTTTATAAAACCAATGTTACCTTCATACAAAAGCCAAAGACAGTACAAATAAATAACTTTAAAAAAAGAAAAAGGAAGAGAAAAATACAAATGAATATCTCTCATGAAATTAAGAATGAAAACCCTAAAAAAGGAGCAAATAAAATCCAATAACACAAGGAAAGAATTATATGCCATGATTAAATTGGATTTATTCCATTTATGCAAGGCTTATTTAACATTTACAGATAATCAACAAAAGTTACCATATCAACAGCCTAAAAAAGAAAAATTACATACTCATATAAATAGCAAACCAAAAGTCATTTGACAAAATCCAAACCCATCCATGAAAAAACTCTCAACAAGTTAAAAATAAAATAGAACAGCCTCAACTTAATAAAGGGCATTTACAAACTACCTACAACGAATATCAAACTTACTGGAAAAGTCTGATTGCTTTCTCCTAACATGGAGGATAAGGCAAGTATGTCTGGTCTCAAGACTTATTCAACACATAGTACTGGATGTTCTAACCAGTGCAATAAGACAAGAAAAGAAAAGTGGGGGGGGGGAGAGAGAGAGAGAGAGAGAAAGAAAAGAAAAGAAAGAAAGAAAGACAAACAAATGAAAGAAAGAAAAGAAAAGAAAAGAAAAAATAAAAGAAAGAAAGGCATGCAGATTGAAAAGGAAGAAAAAAAAATGTTCCTTATTTACAAGTTATCTATGTATGAAATCCCAAGGCAACTACAAAAAAAGATTGTATTTCTAGAACTAATTAGTAATTTTAGTGATGTTATCAAGGTCATAGAATATAGAATCAACGCAAAAATCAACATGTGGAAAATAAAACTTAAAACTTAAAAATAAAATATTTTTATCATAAGGGCAATGAAGTATCTAGGTCTAAATTTGATAGAAATATGTACAGGTATGCTGAGAATGCTAATTATAAAATGCTAGTTAAAGTAATCAATGAAGAGCTAAGCAGATGAAGACATATAGTATATTTATGAATTGGAAATTCCAACATAATAAAGTTGACAATTTTCTCCAATGGACTCACAGGTTTATTGAAAATGCTATCAAAATCTCAATAAGGTATATTGTAGACACAGAAGAACTTATTATTATATTTATATATAAATGCAAAGGACTTAGAGAAGCTAAAACAATTTTGAAAAAGAAGAAGAATGTAGAGGAAATCATCTTACACATATCAAGGCAAACTGTATAGCTTTGTTAATCTAGAAAGTATAGTACTGGTGGAGTGATAGAATTATAAGTCAATGAGACAGAATAAAGAATGCAAATAGACCCACACAAATATGGTTAACCAATTTTTGACAAAGGTGCATGCAAAAGCAATTTCAAAGAAGAATAGACCTTTCAACAAATGGTCCTTTAGCAGGTGGAAATAAAAGAAGATCAACCTAAACCTCACACTTACACAAACATTAAGTCAAAATTAATCATAAACTTAGATGTAAAATGCAAAACCATACAATTTCCAGAAAAATATTTTGAAACATCCACAATATAGAGCTAAGCACAATTTTTAGCCTTGATACCAGAGGCATTAGACATAAAAGTAAAATTTGATAAATTAGAACTCAACATTTTTAAAAAATTGATTTGCAAAAGATCGTAATATGAGGATGAAAGGACAAACTGGAAAGAATGCAAACCACATATCCAGTGAAAAATTAGTATCTAAAATATATACTTTCAAAATCAACAGAAAAAAAAAAAAAAGAAAATGGGCAAAAGACATGGACAGACATTTCACCAAAGAAAATACGCAGATTGGAAATAAGGACATAAGAAATTCTACACCATTAACCATTATGGAAATGCACATCAAAACCACAATAAGATATCTCTACTGACCTACCAGAATAGCTATAATTAAAAAAATATATAACAACACTAATTGCTGGCAAGGACATAAAGAAACTAAATAACTCATTCATTGCTACCAGGAATTGTAAAATGGAACAGTCACTCTGAAAAACAGTTTGGACATTTTTAATAAAACTAAACATGCACTTCCATTTGTCTTAGTAATTGTACTCTTGGACATTTATTCCAGAATAAACAAAATGTTAGGGTCACACACACACACAAACACACACCACACAAATGTACCCGAATACTCATTATTCCTTCTGGTGGGTTCTTGGTCTTGCTGACTTCAAGAATGAGGCCATGGAACTTAGCGATGAGTGTTATAATTCTTAAAGATGGTGTGTCCAGAGTTTGTTCCTTCAGATGTTCAGATGTGTCCAGAGTTTCTTCCTTCTGGTGGGTTCGTGTTCTCACTGACCTTAGGAGTGAAGCCATGGACCTTCTCAGCCAGTGTTACAGCTCTTAAAGGCGGTGCAGACCTGAAGAGTGAGCAGCAGCAAGATTCACTGTGAAGAGCAAAAGAATAAAGCTTCCACAGGGTGGAAGGGGACCAGAGCAGGTTGCCTGCTGGCTCAGTGGCCAGTTTTTATTCCCTTATTTAGTCACGCCCACATCTTGCTGATTGGTCCATTTTACAGAGCGCTGATTGGTCCATTTTACAGAGTGCTGATTGGTTCATTTTACAGTGGGCTGATTAGTGCATTTACAATCCTTTAGCTAGACACAGAGAGCTGATTGATGCGTTTTTACAGAGTGCTGATTGGTGCATTTACAATCATTTTACTAGACACAGAGCACTGATTGGTGCATTTTTACAGAGTGCTGATTGGTGCATTTACAATCCTTTAGCTAGACACAGAGTGCTGATTGGTGTGTTTTTACAGAGTGCTTATTGGTGCACTTACAGTCCTCTAGCTAGACAGAAAAGTTATCCAACTCCCCACTTGACCTAGGAAGTCCAGCTGGCTTCACCTCTCAATATCCCCCACTAAACAGGACACCCCAACTGCTGTTAAGAATTGGGTGATGGCCACTCTAGCTACTTCCTGCTAGATAGGGGCGAAGAAGGGGCCCTATAGTCATAGTGTCCTCCAGACGGGAACTCTTTAGGCCAGTCAAAGGGCCAGCAGGGTGGTCCAGGGGTCCTCAGTAGAAGTTGTTGGTTGTGTCATTTGGGGCTCCATTTGTAAGACCCTCTGTAACTTGATAGCCTCAATATTAGAGGAAACAAATTTGACAGGGCCCAAAGGCAAGTAATAGTAAGATGGCTGCCATGGGACCTAGAAAGGGGAGAAACCATGTTGCCCAACTCCAGAGGTTGGAGTAAGATTTTGAAAGGCATTGTCTGATTTCAGAAGCCTTTTCCTGTAATCACCGGCCAGGCAGCATTTCGTGTTATCCCTGACTGGTTAATGTAAAAACAACACTCTTCCCCTAAGAAGGTGCAGAATCCTCCTTTCTCAACAATGAAGAGGTCAAGGCCTCAGTGGTTTTTGAGAATCACTGCTGTGAAAGAGTCTATTTGGGATTATTGAGTAAGGATAGATTTCATTATTTCTTGTAAACTGTGTGAGAAATTCTTTGAGAGTGTGTGGTAGTAGGATAACACATGTTACACTGTTAACTTTTAGCAAACTTTACTTTTGTTGAAAACCTTGTAAGTTTGGGATTTCAATTGTTCTTTGTTATTAATAAGACCTCGTTCAGTCTATATTAACTTAGAATTCATACAGATAGCTCCTTCGTGATTCTGTAAGTACTTTAAGGTTTGGCTGAGTGCAAACAGCTCACATGTTTGAGCAGATGAATTATTAGGCAGTTTTCCTAACTCTGCTTCTACAAGAATTTCCTTATCACTTACTGAATACCCATTGTGTCTTTTATCCTTAATCACCTGGGAGGAACCATCTATGGTCCTGTCATAAAGGGAGTTCCTCCTAGGTCTAGTCAGACCTTTGTATGGTAATTAATTAAGATTTAGATTCCTTGTTAGAAAACCTGTTGGGTTAAATATTTTTGATAGGAAGGCTATGGGTTGTCAGTGGCCTCAGTGCTTTCAGGCTACGCCCTTATTTACACTGACAATAAGGTAGTATTGGAGTGTCACAATACCCCAATACCACAATTGTAGGATTACAGAGAAGACCTTCAATGATCAATTATAGGTTTTAAATTTACCCTGTCTTTTAAAGGAACTCTTTTTTCTTTACTACTTCCATCTCTCTTTCTTTCTGTTTGACTTCTTCTTTCTCTCTCTCTTTCTGACTTCCTCTTTGTCTCTTCCTCTCTCTGACTCTCTGTATCTCTCTTTCTCTCTCTCTGACTCCCTCTTTGTCTCTGTCTCTTCCTCTCTCTCTCTCTACTCATTTTTCCCTGCCTCTACCAGCCAGTTATGCTGCTGTTCTCTCCTCTCCTTCCCCTTTTGATGGCTTCAGCAGTGCAAGACTACCACCTCCTTGGGTTTTTGCACTGCATGCAGTAACTCCATAGTTTTCTTGTGATATTCAATGGGGTTTCCCCCGAGACTAGGAACTCCCTTTCTTTCCATATTGCAACATGGGCATGTAGGAATAGATAAGCATACTTACTATCTGTAGCAAAGTCTCCCAATTACAACTGAGGAGGTGGGAGAAATAGCTGGTTACAGGCTGTTCCAGGATTCCTCGGTGGTAATGGACCTTGAGGACAGCTGCCCAGGACAGGAGATTAACACTGAGAAAGCTGCACCAGTGTCGAGGAGGAAGTCAATTTCCTGTCCATCAATGATTATATCTACCCGGGGCTCAGTGAGGGTGATGACATGAGCTGGTGCTTGCTCCAGGCACCCTCAGTCCTGTTGTTTGATTATCTGGTTGGGGGCTTCTGGCCCAGAGAACCTTTGTCCTCTGAGGCAGTGTGTCTTCCAGTGATTGCCTCAGCATAGTGGACATGGTCAAGGGGGCAGCTTGTTTCTCACAGGACAACCTTAAGTGTCCTTGTAAACCACATTGACAACAAGCCCTACTGGGAGATTGGCCTGCTCCATTTTCTGTCCTCTCTGCACCACTAAGGTTTGTTTGTCTGAGGGCCATGACTAAGGCTGTGGCCTTTCCCTGATCTCATTTTTCCTTTGCGGCCTGTTCTCCTTGGTCCCTGTTATAGAACACTGAGGTTGCCAGGTTTAATAATGCCTCCAGATTTGGTTCAGGGTTCTCTTTTGGAACTTTCTTTTGATATCTGTGGATAATTGGGTAATAAACTTATCTTTTAGGATCAATTGACCCTCGAGGGAGTCAGGTAACAGAAGAGTATATTTTCTTAAGGCCTCCTGCAGCCTCTCGAGGAAGACAGAAGGATTTTCTTCCTTTCCCCGAGTTACGGTGGACATCACTGAATAATTCGTGGGCTTCTTCCTAATTCTCCTTAGTCCTTCTAGAACACATGTCAACCAATGTTTATGACTCCAGTCCCCATTATCTGAGTCGAGGTCCCAGTGGGGATCCATACTGGGGATGGCTTGCTGACCAATAGGGAATTTTTCCCTTTCTTCAGCTGTCATTCTGTCATTTACTTGAGTAAGATACCAGGTATCTCTAAGCTCTCAGGCTGCAGCTAAAGCTGCATTCTTTTCATTAAAGGCCAGGGTTTGATCTAACAATAGCATGACATCTCTCCAAGTGAGATAGAAGGTTTTCCCTAGACCCTGTAGGACATCTATGTACCTATCAGTATTATCTGAAAACTTCCCCAGTTCTGCCTTGATCTGCTTTAAATCAGAGAGGGAGAAGGGGACATGTACTTGGGTTGGGCCAAATTTCCCTCCATCTACAGCTTGAAGGAGACATAACCAATAGCCTGGGGGGTTTTGTGGTCCTTTGGTGATTTCTTTGCTTGTTTCTTTCTAGACAGGGGAGATTAGAGGAGGCTTATCATTATTAGGAGGGGAGCTATAGGGAGGCTAGGATATGGGGGTAAGCTGACAGGTCCTCCTGTGGGATGTAAATTGCAAGTTTTGCATAGTTGTGTATTCACTTTCAATGAAAAGAAAGTTTGGACATAAGGTATTTCACTCCATTTGCCTTCCCTTTTACAGAAAAGGTCAAGCTGCAGGATAGTATTGTAATTTATACTTTCCTCAGGTGGCTATTTTTCTCCACCAGAGAGAGAATATTGGGGCCAAGCCACATGGCAGAAAAAAATGAGCTGCTTCATGTTCAGGGTTTGTGGGTCAAACTGGTCTGAATGACTTAGGATGCATTTCAATTGTGAGCCTTTTGATGCCTGAGTGTTTCCCATCTGAAAGACAAAACTGCCCACAGTTTTGGTTTGTTTGTTTCTCCCCCTGCCCAAGAACCCACAACGGTCCCTGGACCCTGCTGATCAGAATAGTTGCGCTCACCCACGCAGCAGCAGAAACACTAGTTTTCCTCCTAAACCACAAAGATGACTAAGGAATGTCAGATTTAGTGGCCTTTACCAATGCATTCTCAAGAACCTGCACCCTTGCCTGTCCTCCCAGACCACAAAGAGGACCAAGAAAAATTGGATTTAGTGGCCCTTACCAACACATTCTTGAAAACCTGTTAGAGTCCTAAGGATTCTCCTATTAGTATTGAGACTTTACCCCTGTCCTGTAAAGATGTTATGCCCCAAAAATGAAGTGGAAGGCCATACCCTGAACAAGGAAAGGGATCTCCAGAGTTGGAAGAGTGATGCCTTTTGTCGTCACTTATATGAATAGGAAGGATACAATTTTTGAGGCTCCTCATATCCTGCCTTCAGAAATAGCTTTTGTTAGGCCTGCTTGTCTGAGGAGGGATCCTAAAATTCCAGATAGGCCCCCTTACAATGGGGTTTTGGGCAGAAATTATGTCTTTCTGGTTGGTGAGTGTGGGTGCCTAAAGAAGGGAACAGAATCCTGAAGTTTATACTATAAGTCATTCTTATAGGGGAAACTAGAAAAGCAACAGAGACAGGGGGTGGTTTTTAGAAGAAGAACTAGCCTCGGAGAAGAGAGGTGAGAGGAAGTTTTTCTGACAGGCAGTAGGACCCAGGAGGCAAGGGTCAGGATGGATAGGATAGATAGGCTAGTCTTGCTTGGACAATATGACTGAGAGTTCCACTCATGTCTTCAGGGTCAACCAATTTGTTGCTGCAACTCTGGAGTTGAATGGCTTTCCTCTCTGTCGACCCTCTGCTCAGCCCAGAAGTACAGGAAAAGTGGAATCTGGTTCCAGGCAAACCAACACTCCCAACTCAGAAGGGTTGGGATTTATTATAGAGGCCTTTCCCAGAAAGCCTGACACCCATGTCTTTAGTCTCGTGGCCATGCTAGTTACTTTTAACTGGCTGACAGATGCCCGGTATTTAGCCCCCGAATTCTAAGGAAAAATAGGAAAGAATAGCAAGCAAAAGGGGTCAATGATACTTACCACTTGGTGATTGTCCCTTCATGGTCGCCAAAATGTGTATGAAATTTTTTCCTTCCAGTGGGTTCTTGGTCTCGCTAACTTCAAGAATGAAGCCGCAGACCCTCATAGTGAGTGTTACAGTTCTTAAAGATGGTGCCTCCAGAGTTTGTTCCTTCACATGTTCAGATGTGCCCTGAGTTTCCTCCTTCTGGTGGGTTCGTGGTCTTGCTGACTTTAGCAGTGAAGCCACAGACCTTCTCAGCGAGTGTTACAGCTCTCAAAGGTGGGGTGGACCCAAAGAGCAAGATTTATGTGAAGAGCAAAAAACAAAGCTTCCACAGCATGGAAAGGGACCTGAACAGGTTGTTGCTGATCGTTCGGGTGGCCAGCTTTTATTCCCTTATTTAGTCATGCCCACATCCTGCTGATTGGTCCATTTTACAGAATGCTGATTGGTGCATTTGCAATCCTTTAGCTAGACACAGAGTGCTGATTGGTGCATTTTTACAGAGTGCTGATTGGTACATTTACAATCCTTTAGCTAGACACAGAGCACCGGTTGGTGCATTTTTAGAGTGCTGATTCGTGCATTTACAATCCTCTATCTAGACAGAAAGGTTCTCCAAATCCCCACTCGACCCAGAAAGGCCAGCTGGCTTCACTTGACAATCACCAAGTGGTGAGTATCATCGGACCCCTTTTGCTTGCTCTCAATACTCTCCCCTATTACAGTAAAGGGCTTGGTAGTTTTCCAGTTGAGTTGCTGATGCTAGAAATCCCTGATTTATCTTTGATTGTTTTTTAGTCTTTCTTTTCTGGAATTCAATCAATTAGCACTTTCTCTTATGTCTTATGAAGACTTCAAATATCTTGCCACTTCTTACTACATTCACTGCTACCACCTTGCTTGACCCATCATTACTTTCACTCAGATTCTGAGAATAACCTTCAAAGTTTTTTTTTTTTTTTCCTGCTTTCTTCTGCCCTCTTGTTGCAACTCACAGTCTATCATAGTACAGCAACCATAATACTCATTTAAACATAATTAAGATGTTACAAAAATTGCATTTTATCTCACATCACTCTACCTTTGTCCCTCTTCCTCTTGTAGACATCATCGTTTGATAAACCACACATTTTCCTTACTTCTCTAATCCGTATATATATCTTTCTCTCCTACTAGAGTAAAAACAGTGTGGAGGCAGAAGTTTTGGCTCTTTTGTTTCCTGAGAAATGACTATTGAAAGAACATTACTTAACACATGGTAGACATTTGATAAATATGTGTTAAGTGCAGGAATAAAAAAATGAATTGATAAAACATACATTTAATAAGACTTGAAAATTATTTGAATGTAGAATATATGTGAAACTAATAATTTAATATGACACAAATTTCTTCTGTGAATGACTATGAAAATTGATATTGATGGTTACATGAAATGAGGAACTATGTAACACTAGTTTAATCAGGTGTCAGAACAAGATGATGATTTTTTAATATGTTGGGTTTGGGATTAATGTTAATGAATTAACTTCAAATTAGCAACTGAAATTTAATATAAGAAGGAAAGTTAGCCTAACACATGGATTAGCAAATGGGCAGGTCATTTCTGAATTTCTTAAAACACATAAATTAAACATTTATTTTTTCTCCTGTTATTTCCTGCATAATGTCCATATGGTAGGACAGATTTTAACCCAATTTGTGGTTATATTTGGGATAGTTACTTAAAATGTAGGCTTTGTAGTTTCCTGGATACTTACCTTGGAGCCTGAGGAGAACCTAAAAGAACTTTTAAGCCTTCCTCAAGGGCAGGTAGAACTGATGAATATCTCCAGAAGTTCATTTTGACTGTTGAATGGTAGAGACATACCAATATGTGTCTACATGCTATGGATAAACAAAACACACAGTGTTTTAAAATAGAGTCTCTAAATGAAAATAACACTGATAAGTATTTCAAATTACAAGTTCTGATTTGCAATCAGGCCTGTTTTCTCATGGAAAGGTGGAAATGTGTGTTCCAGGGTGAGGAGCAGCAGAATTTATCTGCATTTGTTAATGATTCTCCCAGTAGACCAGTCAGTGATTTAATAGAATAGTTTGAAAAAAAAATGCATAATTAATTTATAGCTTATAGAGTTGAAGAAGCAGCTATCACAATAATTAACTTTGAACGTCAACACTTGTAGATAGATTTTAGTTAGTGTGTACCATACTTCAAAGTCTGTACACATTGCCTCTGTTTGGTTTCACTGCCACCAACTGAATAGTAATGCCTTTGTTGATGTTCAGAGGAATAACAGGTGGGACTTTGGTACATTGTAGTTCAAAACAACTGTGATTAGGCATTTTTCAACAAGACTCTGTTCTTTTCTTAAGCCGCTTAAGGAAAGTCTTTAATCAGAACCTCTGGTATTTACTGCATCGATAAACGCAGGCTGCAGATATACCTCCTAGCCACCCAAATAACCTTTTTTGAATTTCACATTCTCATGTTTCATTAATATTTGGCATCAATACAATTTGATCACCTACTTACATTTAATCAGAAAAGACATTGAGTTATTGCAACACTCTAGCACTCTTTCTGTAAAACCAGACAGTATCTATCTGGACTATATCCTCTTTTCTTCATGGTAGGCAGAAAAGGGTAAGAAAATTAAGATTTAATGAATATAAATAACGAAATGAACATAAATAATGGAAGCACTAGAAAATGTAGGCGTTTCTCACTAAGAAAATTAAAATAAAACTAGTCATATGCCTTATAGCAATAATTTTTGCAAGATAGACAAGGGGATTTATTAGATACAATTGTAGGAGAGTACTTTTACAGAAAAAAACTTAAGTCAAATTTAGTGTGTAGAATTTTTACTTCTCTCTAAATATTTAACTTATCTATTATGCTCCGTTAAGAATATGACTCTGTTTGAAATTATTTGAACATTATACTTCTATTTATGGTGCATAATAGAAGGCAGAAATTACAGGATCATTCACAAAAGACACCGAATAAAGGATAAGCTAAAGTACTTTGCTATCAAAAAATATAGTGTTTTAATTGTGTTGTGTTGCTTGACTGGAATTGTTGACTTGATACAAAGTCTATATTGCATAATTTAGCTCCATTTAATTTTAAAATTGTTGAGGTAATGTTTATCATTCAATGCGATAATTTCTCACCTGCCATTATATGCTAGGAGTTTGGAATACAGTCAACAGTGAGCAATAATTATAATAATTTTATCTATACCCTTATAGGAAAAAATTACTATTTCTGATAGAGAAATTTCTTGGCATTACTATGACTTGGATATCAGAAAACCTGAATCTATACCTTTATTTTGCCTTTACCCATATGGGTAAACTTGAGCTGATTACATAATCTTCCTGGTATTCACTTGCTTATTTACATTACCTTAAAGTTTACCTCCAGTTCTCAAAATAATTCTGGTAACATACATTATTTTCTGATGACCATAATCATTTTAGCCTCTATATTGACTTTTATTTAATATTAGTAGTGACCTTTCTAGTTACTAGGGAATATTAAATGTTTAAATATGACACAAAGAAGAAATGTTTGGCACATGTTGACTTTAGACTACAATCAGAATGTGATACTAGATTAAAGATGCTATCCCATCTTCATTTTTTTCTCCTGTTATTTCCCTGTTTCCTCTCCAAATTTTCTGTTGCATAGTGGGCTCTTACTGCGTCAAAAGGGGAATAGGATACAGTCTAGAGAAGGAAAATATGTTATTCTTGTCTTATCTTTGAGTTTTCAAAACCTAAGCCTTGTGGCGATGAGGTGAGGGAGGAGAAATTAGCAATTTGGAATCTAAACAAATTGTTTCAGAGAAACAAAAAAAAACATTACTCTTCTGGGCTGGAGTGACCATTTGAACTAAGAGAGAGATCCATTGTACTGGTCTAAGAATAGTATCCTATGTCATATTTCCTGGTCAGATATTTAGGAAGTCATTCAGAAACCAAAGAGGAAATGATATGGACAATGTTAAGTAGGTAGATGAAGTTATAGTGCACTCAGTAAAATTCCTGTGCCCTATAATAGCAAGGAGAAAGAAAATATATCTGTTGGATATATTGTCCTCTGCCACACAAAGTCAACTGCCATTTATACACAGAATTGTAAGAGGTTTTTATTGTATCTTTACAATTATGTCTTCTCCTTTTGCTCTTGCATAGTTTCACTTAGCCAAGTTCTGTTTCCTTGCTCTCGTTGACTTTGCCTTGCACTTGTCGTGAGACTTGTTTCAACTCATGGAATGTTGACAAAGAAGAATATGTATTTGTTCTTGTTCTTCTTATACTTTCTTATCTGTTACATAAAACAAACAAAAAAAACAAACAAAAAAACAGTTTTCAAGATTCTTTAGCCTGAGTCCTAGAACAGAGAAGACCTGACCTGATTTTGTATCCTGCAGCTAAATCCAACTGAATATAGTCAAGACAGGCCAAAGCACAGCCAAGATACAAACTACTGGGTAACAATTTTTCTTTTTGCCATGTACTACTAAAATGTTGGTAGTTTTTAATCACAGCAAAAACTAACCTCCGCAGTAAGTGACAGGAGACAGATGTGCTGATTATATTAATGGCTAACCACATGGAAATTTTTAAATTTTGATTTGAGAATTCAATATACACCCACCAAAACAAACAGAATGCTCTAAAATCTCTTTGGGATTTAGAAACTATCTTGGAAAATGGATAGTGGAAATATTCCAGTTGATCAAAGTTAAGATTCCTTCACCCAACTGAAAGACAGTATTAAGTGAAAAGAGGAGAAAAACGTAGGGATTAAAGAAAACTGGAAATTTAACATCTTTAGATATTCATTGTCCAATTTCATAGCTGCTAGCCACATGTTGCTATTTAAATTAATCACAATTAAATAAAGCTAAAAATTAAATTCCTCAATCACACTAGCTGTGTTCCAAATCTTAATGGTCATATATCATTAATGACTACCTTAATGGAGAGAACATATTATAAAGTATTCTTGTTATAACACAGACATTGGCATGTATCATGTTTGGGCAGAAGCTTTAAATGTAACTACATGGTTCATCTCCCCTCTTTGCTCTTCCTCTTTGATGTAAAAAATAGGTACGTCTCAAAAAAGAGTTGCTCCTTATTCCAGGTTCCAGAATTAGATGGCAGGTGGAACAAAAACAAGCTAGAGCATAACTGCAACAAAAAATGGATCCACAGCCAAATTGTAATCCTCATACAATGTGAGAAATAATGTTTCTTGTAAATCACTGAATTTTAGATTATTTGATTCCCCAGCAAATCTAATGAATATCAAGGTGATTGAAAGAAAAGGGGATTTTGAAGTATACAAAACAAAAGTCTAATATGTTGAGTTCGAGCTCATAGTAAAATGCTCTAGGGAAGATTCCTAGTAGGATATTTAGTAGATACTGGATTCTGGAACTCAGGAGAAAAGTTAGGGCAGGTGATATAACATTTGCACACCAACTGCATAGAGGCAAACAGTGAAACTTGGGAATAGACACTGTTGTCTATGGACAGATAGATTCTATAGAATTTACATATAGAAAAAATTGAAAATGAATTAGTGTCATAGTGGATTCATTTTTGAGACATTTTATAAACTTCCAGGTATATATTCACCTTTCTTTAGATAAAAGTTTATAGTAATTGCAATCTGGAAAAATGCCTGATGTTCTGACCTGATTTCAATAGTTTTGGCTTTATTCAAAACTCCAGAGGTGGGTTTTCTTTGAGTAAACCAATCAGAGTAGTTTATTCTCTCACACATAATAATCACTTCAGGGATAAATGTACCATCCCTCATAATCAATAAGACATGAGAAAGTATGTGTGAGACATCAGAGCAATAGATCTCTTTTCAATATGAATAAGAATAGATTATTTTCTCCTGGATAGCATAGTGTGATTATGTGAGATTTGCAACTACTATAGCAATGTATAATTTAAGCAGATTTTCTGAGAATGCAGGAGTAGGAGTTACCTATGTAGAACCTAAAATGGAAATGAACACCATAATGGAAATGAGCAAATGATGAAGAAAGGCATACAAAAAAGGCAATAATCAGGACACTTGATGGCATTGTTTGAGAACTGTATAAAACCTTATATGATCCAGTACATGTACTCGAGTAACTGAGTCAATTTGATTTGGATTTTCCATATGTTGCAACAAAATCTTATCAGATATACACATAAAACTCACATGTTTAAAATAACCGGAAGAAACATTTTATTAAGTCTTAAAATTATGCACAACAGAAAACAAAATGAAAACAAAATATGTAGAGTCACGGAAGACTGTTTCAAGAAAAGGAAGAATCACTAGCTCAGATGCTACTCAAAAATACAATAAACAGGAACCATAATGTTTACAAACTTTTCAACGAACCTAGTAAGGAAAATATGGAATAAAGCAGGTTAAACGGTTTAGTGGAGATAAAATTGAGATTTCCATACTTTGAAGAATGACTGGAAATTTTTGAAATAGACATGGGTTTTTTAATTTTAAATGTTTATACACAAATAATATTTGTACATATTTATGGGATACATGTGAAATTTTGATACGAGCATAAAATGCATAATGATCAAATCAGTGTAATTGGGATATCCATTGCCTCAGGCATTTATCATTTATGTTAGTAACATTCCAATTCAATTCATTTAGTCATGTTGAAATATTCAAGAAATTATTGTTAACTATGGTTGCCCTATTGTGCTACCAAACACTAGATCTTATTCCTTCCATGTAACTGCATTTTTGTGCCCATTAACCAACACCTCTTCTCCCACTCCTCACTGCTCTTCCCAGTCTCTTGCAACCACCATTCTTCTATCTCTATGACAACATTTCTTTAGTTCCCACATATGAGTGAGAACATGTAATATTTGTCTTTCCATGCCTGGCTTATTTCACTGAACATAATGTACTCCAGTTCCATTGATCTTGTTGCAAATAACAGGATTTCTTTATTTTTATGGCTAAATAATATTCCATTGTATAGGTGTACCACATTTTCTTTATCCATTCATCCATTGATGGACAATCAGATTGACTCTGTATCTTGACTATTGTGAGTAGTGCTGCAATAAACATACACTTATTCTAGAGAGTAAAGGTAGATAAATCTCACAAAAATAATTTGGCTATGAAGGAGGAAAAACAGGTAAGGTAGAAGGTGTAGTATTTAATGATCTTGAGGCAAGCATTTTATGTTTATGCTTTTGTAATCTGTGTTGTTTAAGTTTTCATACATATGATCATTTTTAAAAGCTGTCATGAACCATATAATGATGTGTTGGTCAATGATGGAATGCATTGACAATGTTGTTCCCAAAAGATTATAAAGGAGCTGAAAAATCCTTATTGCCTAGTAACATCAGAGCTGTCCTATCATCATAGCCTAGTGCATTACTCAAGTGTTTGTGGTGATGCTGGTGTACACAAATCTACTGGGCTGCCAGGCATATGAAAGTATAAGGCCGGGTGTGTTGGCTAATGCCTGTAATCCCAACACATTGGGAGGCCAAGGTGGGTGTGTTACTTGAGGCCAGGAGTTTGAGACAAGTAGAGACATGGCAAAACCCTGTCTCTACTAAAAATACAAAAAATTAGGCAGGCGTGGTTGTGCACACCTGTAATCCCAGCTACTTGGGAAGTTGAGGCATGAGAATAGTTTGAACCCAGGAGGCGGAGGTTGCAGTCACAAAGATCACGTCACTGCACTCCAGCCTGGGTGACAGAGTGAGACTCCATTTCAAAAAGAAAAAAAAAAAAAATAAGTATAGAAAGTACAGCATATATAGCACATACAATTAGTACATAGTAATAATTATACTGATAATGAAAATAAATGACTGCGTGTTTATGTTTTTTTACTTTTTATACTATATTTTTATTGTTATTTCAGTGTGTATGTCTTTTTTTTATTTTAAAAAAGTAAACTTAGAGGTAGCACCCAAGATGGCCGAATAGGAACAGTTCCAACCTCCAGCTCCCAGTGTGAGCAACACAGAAGATAGGTGATTTCTACATTTTCAACTGAGGTACCAGGTTCATCTCACTGGGGTGTGTCGGACAGTCAGTGCTGGTCAGTGGGTGCAGCCCGAACAGCAAGAGTTGAAGCAGGGAGAGACATCACCCCACCTGGGAAGCACAAGGGAGAAGGGAATTCCTTTTCCTAGCCAAGGGAAACTGAGACACACAACACCTGGAAAATCAGGTAACACTCACCCTAATACTGTGCTTCACCAAGAGTCTTAGCAAATGGCACATCAGGAGATTATATCCCACACCTGGTCTGGAGGATCCCATGCCCACAAAGCCTCCCTCATTGCTAGCACAGCCGTCTGAGCTCTAACTGTAAGGTGGCAGTGATGCTGGGGGAGGGGTGCCTGCCATTGCTGAGGAGTAAGTAGGTAAACAAAGCTGCTGGGAAGTTCGAATTCAGTGGAGCCCACCGCAGCTCAAGGACGCCTGCCTGCTTCTGTAGACTCCACCTCTGGGGACAGGGCATAGAGAAACAAAAAGCAGCACAAACCTCTGCAGATAGAAATGTCCCTGTCTGACAGCTTTGAAGAGAGCAGTGGTTCTCCCAGCACAGAGGCTGAGATCTGAGAATGGACAGACTGCCTGCTCAAGTGGGTCCCTGACCCCTGAGTAGCCTAACTGGGAGAGATCCCCCACTAGGTGCAGACAGACACCTCACAACTCACACAGCTGGGTACACCTCTGAGACAAAGCTTCCAGAGCAAGAAACAGACAGCGACACTCGCTGTTCAGCAATATTCTATCTTCTGCAGCCTCCACTGCTGATACCCAGGTGAACAGGGTCTGGAGTGGACCTCAAGCAATCTCCAACAGACCTGCAGCTGAGGGTCCTGACTGTTAGAAGGAAAGCTAACAAACAGAAAGGACACCCACACCAAAACTCCATTAGTACATCATCATTGTCAAAGACCAAAGGCAGATAAAACCACCAAGATGGGGAAAAAGTAGTGCAGAAAAACTGGAAATTCAAAAAATCAGAGTGCTTTTCCCCTTCCAAAGGAACACAGATCATTGTCAACAATGGAACAAAGCTGGATGGAGAATGACTTTCACAAGTTGAGAGAAGGAGGATTCAGTCGATCAAACTTCTCAGAGCTAAAGGAGGAACTAGATACCCAGCACAAAGGAACTAAAAACCTTGAAAAAAGAATGGATGAATGGATAACTAGAATAATCAATACAGAGAAGACCATAAAAGAACTGATAGAGATGAAAACCATGACACGAGAACTGCATGACAAATGCACAGGCTTCAGTAACCGACTTGATCAACTGGAAGAAAGAGTATCAGTGATTGAAGATCAAATGAATGAAATGAAGCAATAAGAGAAATGTAGAGAATAAAGAGTAAAAAGAAATGAACAAAACCTCCAAGAAATATGGAATTATTTGAAAAGACCAAATCTACGTCTCATTGGCGTGCCTGAAAGTGACAGGGAAAATGGAACCAAGTTGGAAAACACTCTGCAGGATATCATCCAGGAGAACTTCCCCAACCTAATAAGGCAGGTCAACATTCAAATTCAGGAAATACAGAGAACGGCACAAAGATACTTCTCGAGAAGAGCAACTCCAAGACACATCATTGTCAGATTCACCAAAGTTGAAATGAAGGAAAAAATATTAAGGGCAGTCAGAGAGAAAGGGTGGGTTACCCACAAAGAGAAGCCCATCAGACTAACAACAGATCTCTTGGCAGAAACTCTCCAAACAAGAAGAGAATGGGGGCCAATATTCAACATTCTTAAAGAAAAGAATTTTCAACCCAGAATTTCATATCCAGCCAAACTAAGTTTCATAAGTGAAGGAGAAATAAAATCCTTTACAGACAAGCAAAAGCTTAGAGATTTTGTCACCTCCAGGCCTGCCCTACAAGAGATCCTGAAGGAAGCACTAAACATGGAAAGGAACAACAGGTACCAGCCACTGCAAAAACATGACAAAATGTAAAGACCATCAATGCTAGGAAGAAACTGTATCAACTAACGAGCAAAATTACAAGCTAACATCATAATGACAGAATCAAGTTCACACATAACAATATTAACTTTAAATGTAAATGGACTAAATGATCCAATTAAAAGACACAGACTGGCAAATTGGATAAAGAGTCAAGACCCATCAGTTTGCTGTATTCAGGAGACCCATTTCACATGCAGAGACACACATAGGCTCAAAATAAAGGGATGGAGGAAGATCTACCAAGCAAATGGAAAACAAAACAAAACAAAAAAAACAGGGGTTGCAATCCTAGTCTCTGATAAAACAGATTTTAAAACATCAAGATCAAAAGAGACAAAGAAGGCCATTACGTAATGGTAAAGGGATCAATTCAACAGGAAGAGCTAACTATCCTAAATATATATGCACCCAATACAGGAGCACCCAGATTCATAAAGCAAGTCCTTAGAGACTTACAAAGAGACGTAGACTCCCATACAATAATAATGGGAGACTTTAACACCCCATTGTCAACATTAGACAGATCAACGAAACAGAAAGTTAACAAGGATATCCAGGAATTGAACTCAACCCTGCACCAAGCAGACCTAATAGACATCTACAGAACTCTCCACCCCAAATCAGCAGAACATACATTCTTCTGGGCACCACATCACACTTATTCCAAAATTGACCACAGAGTTGGAAGTAAAGCACTACTCAGCAAATGTAAAAGAACAGAAATTATAACAAACTGTCTGTCAGACCACAGTGCAATCAAACAAGAACTCAGGACTAAGAAACTCAATCAAAACCACTCAACTACATGGAAACTGAACAACCTGCTCCTGAATGACTACTGGGTACATAACGAAATGAAGGCAGAAATAAAGATGTTCTTTGAAACCCATGAGAACAAAGATACAACATACCAGAATTTCTGGGACACATTTAAAGCAGTGTGTAGAGGGAAATTAATAGCACTAAATGCCCACAAGAGAAAGCAGGAGAGATCTAAAATTGACACCCTAACATCACAATTGAAAGAACTAGAGAAGCAAGAGCAAACACATTCAAAAGTTAGCAGAAGGCAAGAAATAACTAAAATCAGAGCAGAACTGAAGGAGATAGAGACACGAAACACCCTCTAAAAAATCAATGAATCCAGGAGCTGGTTTTTTGAAAAGATCATCAAAATTGATATACCACTAGCAAGATTAATAAAGAATAAAAGAGAGAAGAATCAAATATACACAATAAAAAATGATAAAGGGAATATCACCACCGACCCCACAGAAATACAAACTACCATCAGAGAATACTATAAACACCTCTCCGCAAATAAATTAGAAAACCTAGAAGAAATGGATAATTTCCTGGACACTTACACTCTCCCAAGACTAAACCAGGAAGAAGTTGAATCCCTGAATAGACCAATAGCAGGCTCTGAAATTGAGGCAATAATTAATAGCCTACCACCCAAAGAAAGTCCAGGACCAGACGGATTCACAGTCAAATTCTACCAGAGGTACAAGGAGGAGCTGGTATCATTCCTTCTTAAAGTATTCCAATCAATAGAAAAAGAGGGAATCCTCCCTAACTCATTTTATGAGGCCAACATCATCCTGATACCAAAGCCTGACAGAGACACAACAAAAAAAGACAATTTTAGACCAATATCCCTAATGAACATCGATGCAAAAATCCTCAATAAAATACTGGTAAACCGGATCCAGCAGCACATCAAAAAGCTTATCCACCATGATCAAGTGGGCTTCATCCCTGGGATGCAAGGCAGGTTCAATATACGCAAATCAATAAACGTAATCTAGCATATAAACAGAACCGAAGACAAAAACCACATGATTATCTCAATAGACGCAGAAAAGGTCTTTGAGAAAATTCAACAGCCCTTCATGCTAAAAACTCTCAATAAATTCGGTATTGATGGAATGTTTCTCAAAATAATAAGAGCTATTTATGACAAACCCACAGCCAATATCATACTGAATGGGCAAAAACTGGAAGCATTCTTTTTGAAAACTGGCACAAGACAGGGGTGCCCTCTCTTACCACTCCTATTCAACATAGTGTTGGAACTTCTGGCCAGGGCAATCAGGCCAGGGCAAAGGAATAAAGGATATTCAATTAGGAAAAGAGGAAGTCAAATTGTCCCTGTTTGCAGATGATATGATTGTATATTTAGAAAACCCCATTGTCTCAGCACAAAATCTCCTTAAGCTGATAAGCAACTTCAACAAAGTATCAGGATACAAAATCAATGTGCAAAAATCACAAGCATTCCTATACACCAATAATTGACAAAGAGAAAGCCAAATCATGAGTGAACTCCCATTAAGAATTTCTTCAAAGAGAATAAAATACCTACGAATCCAGTTTACAAGGGACAAGAAGGACCTCTTCAAGGAGAATTACAAACCACTGCTCAAGGAAATAAAACAGGACACAAACGAATGGAAGAACATACCTTGCTCATTGATAGGAAGAATCAATATCTTGAAAATGGCCATACTGCTCAAGGTAATTTATAGATTCAATGCCATTCCCATCAAGCTACCAATAACTTTTCACAGAATTGGAAAAAACAACTTTAAAGTTCATATGGAACCAAAAAAGAGTCTGCATTGCCAAGACAATCCTATATGCCAAAAGAACAAAGCTGGAGGCATCATGCATCATGCTGACTTCAAACTACACTACAAGGTTACAGTAACCAAAACAGCATGGTACTGGTACCAAAACAGAGATATAGACCAATGGAACACAACAGAGCCCTCAGAAATAATACCACACATCTACAGTCATCTGATCTTTGACAAATCTGACAAAAACAAGAAATGGGGAAAGGATTTCCTATTTAATAAATGGTGCTGGGAAAATTGGCTAGCCATAAGTAGAAAAATGAAACTGGATCCTTTCCTTACTCTTTATACGAAAATTAATTCAAGATGGATTAGAGACTTAAATGTTAGACTTAAAATCATAAAAACCCTAGGAGAAAACCTAGGCAGTACCATTCAGGACATAGGCATGGGCAAAGACTTCATGTCTAAAACACCAAAAGCAATGGCAACAAAAGCCAAAATAGACAAATGAGATCTAATTAAACTAAAGAGCTTCTGTACAGCAAAAGAAGCTACCAGCAGAGTGAACGGGCAACCTACAGAATGGGAGAAAATTTTTGCCATCTACTTATCTGACAAAGGGCTAATATCCAGAACCTACAAAGAACTCAAACAAATATACAAGAAAAAAACAACCCCATCAAAAAGTGGGCAAAGGATATGAACAGACACTTCTCAATAGAAGACATTCACACAGCCAACAGACACATGAAAAAATGTTCATCAGTCACCATCAGAGAAATGCAAATCAAAACCACAATGAGATACCATCTCACACCAGTTAGAATTGCAACCATTAAAAAAATCAGGAAACAACAGGTGCTGGAGAGGATGTGGAGAAATAGGAACACTTTTACACTGTTGGTGGGACTGTAAACTAGTTCAACCATTGTGGAAAACAGTGTGGTGATTCCTCAAGGATCTAGAACTAGAAATACCATTTGACCCAGCCATCCCATTACTGGGAATATACCCAAAGGATTATAAATCATGCTGCTATAAAGACACATGCACACGTATTTTTATTGCAGCACGATTCACAACAGCAAAGACTTGGAATCAACCCATATGTCCATCAGTGACAGACTGGATTAAGAAAATGTGGCACATACACACCATGGAATACTATGCAGCCATAAAAAAGGATGTATTCATGTTCTTGGAAACCATCATTCTCAGCAAACTATCGCAAGAACCGAAAACCAAACGCTGCATGTTCTCACTCATAGTTGGGAATTGAACAATGAGCTCACTTGGACACAGGAAGGGGAACATCACACACGGGGCCTATTGTGGGGAGGGGGAGGAGGGAGGGATAGCTTTAGGAGATATACCTAATGTAAATGACGAGTTAATGGGTGCAGCACACCAACATGGCACATGTATACATATGTAACAAACCTGCACGTTGTGCACATGTATCCTAGAACTTAAAGTACAATAATAATAATTAAAAAAAAAAGCAAACTCAAAAACCTCCTCAGGCAGGTCCTTCAGGAGGTAATGCAGAAAAAGTTATTGTTATCAAGGGAGATGACAGCTCCACACACTATTGCCGCTGAAGACCTTCCAGTGAGATGAGATGGTGGAAATGGAAGACAGTTATATTGATGATTCTGATCCTGTGCAAGCCTAGGCAAATGTGTATTTTTGCCTTGATTTTTAACAAAAAACTTATAAATATTTTTTTTAAAAATGAAAAATCTTGTTCTAGATCCTTGAGGAATCGCCATACTGTTTTCCATAATGATTGAACTAGTTTACAATCCCACCAACAGTGTAAAAGTGTTCCTATTTCTCCACATCCTTTCCAGCACCTGTTGTTTCCTGACTTTTTAATGATTGCCATTCTAACTGGTGTGAGATGGTATCTCATTGTGGTTTTGATTTGCATTTCTCTGATGGCCAGCAATGATGAGCATTTTTTCATGTGTCTTTTGGCTGTGTGAATGTCTTCTTTCGAGAAATGTCTGTTCATATCCTTTGCCCACTTTTTGATGGGGTTGTTTGTTTTTTTCTTGTAAATTTGTTTGAGTTCTTTGTAGGTTCTGGATATTAGCCCTTTGTCAGATGAGTAGATTCCAAAAATTTTCTCCTATTCTGTAGGTTGCCTGTTCACTCTGATGGTAGTTTCTTTTGCTGTGCAGAAGCTGTTTAGTTTAATGAGATCCCATTTGTCAGTTTTGGCTTTTGTTGCCATTGCTTTTGGTGTTTTAGACATGAAGTCTTTGCCCATGCCTATGTTCTGAGTGGTACTACCTAGGTTTTCTTCTAGGGTTTTTTTGGTATTAGGTCTAACATTTAAGTCTCTAATCCATCTTGAATTAACTTTCGTATAAGGAGTAAGGAAAGGATCCAGTTTCAGCTTTCTACTTATGGCTAGCCAATTTTCCCAGCACCATTTATTAAATAGGGAATCCTTTCCCCATTTCTTGTTTCTCTCAGGTTTGTCAAAGATCAGATGGCTGTAGATGTGTGGTATTATTTCTGAGGACTCTGTTATGACCCAGCCATCCCATTACTGGGTATATACCCAAAGGATTATAAATTATGCTGCTATAAAGACACATGCACACATATGTTTATTGCGGCACTATTCACAACAGCAAAGACTTGGAATCAACCCATATGTCCATCAGTGGCAGACTGGATTAAGAAAATGTGGCACATATAGACCATGGAATACTATGCAGCCATAAAAAAGGATGAGTTTGTGTCCTTTGTAGGGACATGGATGCAGCTGGAAACCATCATTCTTAGCAAACTATCACAAGAACATTAAACCAAACACTGCATGTTCTCACTCATAGGTGGGAACTGAACAATGAGATCACTTGGACTTGGGAAGGGGAACATCACACACCGGGGCCTATCATGGGGAGGGGGGAGGGGGGAGGGATTGCATTGGGAGTTATACCTGATGTAAATGACGAGTAGATGGGTGCTGACGAGTTGATGGGTGCAGCACACCAACATGGCACAAGTATACATATGTAACAAACCTGCACATTATGCACATGTACCCTACAACTTAAAGTATAATTAAAAAAAAAAAAAAAAAAAGAAATGAAAAATCTTTTAAATGGAAAAATCCTATTGAATAAGGACATTTAAAAGCATACTTTTTTACAACTGTACAGTATATGTTTGAAGCTGTTATTACACAAGTCAAAAAGTTTAAAAAATAAATGTTTATGAATTTAAAAAGTTATAATAGTTATTTTTATTGAAGAAATTATTTTTAATAAATTTAGTATAGCATAAAGGTGCAGTGTTTATAAAGTCTGTAACAGTGTACAGTAATGTCCTAGGCCTTCACATCCACTCATCATTCACTCACTGACTCACCCAGGGAATCTTCTAGTCTTGCAAGCTCCATTCATAGTAAGTGCCTCATAGAAGTGTACCCTTTTTTATCTTTTGTATCTTATATTTACTGTATTTGTTCTATGTTTAGATACACAAATACTTATCATTGTATTACATTACAATTGCCTCCAATATATAGTACAGTAATATGCTGCACAGGCTTGTAGCCGAGGAGCAATAGGCCATACTTTATAGCTTAAGTGTGCAGTGGCCAAACCATCTAGGTCTGTGTAAATACGCTCTATGATGTTGACATGGTTTGGCTGTGTCCCCCCTAACTCTCATCTCGAATTTCCACCTGTTGTGGGAGGGACGGGGTGGGAGATAATTGAACCATGGGAGCAGGTCTTTCCTATGCTCTTCTTGTAAATGTGAAAAAGTCTCCCATGAGATCTGATGGTTTTTAAAATGGTAGTTTTCCTGCACAAGTTCTCTTCTCTTGTCTGCTGCCATGTGAGAGGTGACTTTCACCTTCTGCCATGATTGTGAGGCCTCCCCAGCCAGGTGCAACTGTGAATCCAATAAACCTCTTCCTTTTGTAAATTGTCCAGTCTCACGTATGTCTTTATCAACAACATGAAAACAGGCTAATACAGATGTTCACACAAAGACACAAATTGCTTAATGATGCATCTGTCAAAACATATCCCTGTCATTTTGCAAGGCATGACTGTATATAATAACATGTCAATGTAAAGGAATGGATAAACTGAAAATATGTAAGAGATTTACAATAATGAAATGGATCAACATCACTAGGAAGGTGGAAATAAAAGAGTGGCAAAACCTCAGACAGAAGGAAAGCTTTCCTTTAATTATGAAAATATGGAGAGGGAAAAAAATGGCCACAGAACGGCTACTTTCTAAATGTGGTATTAGGAAGTTAAAACAGAGCATTTGGGAAACAGCAGTGAGGGCTTGTTTAATATTGGAAAAAAAGGGACTTATGTTGTGTTGTATAATGTTAGATTGTGTGTGTGTGTGTGTCCCACTTGGATGTGGCAGTCAGCCAGAATAATAGTAAAATTTATTGCAGAAAGGACTCGTTTATTCTAGGTACTGCACTTTTCAGTAAGTGAGAGGGAGTTATAATATACTTAGTAAAATAATAGTGACTAAAATCATGTAGTTGGAGGAATAGGCACAGCCAGATGGCATAATGCTCAAAGGAACAGATGCTTTTATCACGAGGGTGGAGCAGCAATGATCCTGAAATTACATTTGGGAATGAATTGGATGTAATCTCTGCTTCCTAGCACTAATGTAGGCAGGGTGCAGGATAATGAGAAAGTTTGTAATAGGAGTTATACTCTTAACAGGTAGCTAGATTTTAGTTAGTGCAATGAGATAAGGGTAAAGTATAGTGAAAACATTTAGGTTGCAGGATAAATATTTTAGCTGAGAATGGGAGTTCCAGAAAGCAGGATGACACATTTTGGAAAAAAGAAGTATAATGTGAGAAAGAGTTGGGATAAAGGATAAAATATTTAGTATATAACAAAAATCACTGAAGTGTTTTGCTTTCAAGGAGTTAGTTTTAAGTAAGTGAATTATATTTCAATAAAAATAACTTTTAAAAGAATAAAGAAGACAGAGCATTAAAGGTGTTGTCATGAGTAATGATGCCAACAGGAAGAAATCAGCAGAAAATGATTTTTTCAAAGGAATGAATTCTATCCAAAACTTGAAGAAGAGAGTTTGCAGGAGAAAGATTTGCTGGAGAGATTGTTCACTCTCTCTGTAGTGCTGGCTCAGCTGGCTGATAGGGAAACTCTGAACACTGACAGGCACATCACCATGGGACACAGAATAAACAATTCTGAAGGAGGTCAGAAGAAATAAGGAATCAGACACACACCATGAAGTAACAAAACAGTATATGGATGTTTCTAGGAGCTTTATTCATAATTGTGAGAACTTGGAAGCCACCTAGATATCCCTCAATCAGTAAATGGATAAATAAACTGTGGCACATCCAGACAATGGAATATTATTCACGGTTAAAGAGAAATGTGCTGTCAAACCAGAAAAAACAGAGGAAAAATAAATGTATATTATTAAATGAAAGAAGTGAATCTGAAAATGTTATCTACTGTTTGGCTCCAATTATGTGACATTCTGGAAAAAGTAAAAATATGGTGAAACTAAAAAGTAAGTGGTGGCCAGAGGTTAAGGGAGTGGGTGTGGGGAATGATAGATGGAAAAATTATGGAGAATTTTTAGGGTAGTGAAAACATTCTAAATGATACTATAATAATGGGAACATGACTTAGTAACATTTGTATAAAACACATAGAATCTACAATATCAAGAGTGAATAATGTAAACTATGGACATTGAGTGATGATGTGTCAAATGAGGTTCATCGATTGTAGCAAACGCACTACTTTGGTGGAGGGTGTTGATAATAACGAAGGCTATGCATGTATGGGGCCAAGAGATATGGGATATGTCTCTACCTTTTTCTTAATTCTGCTGTGAAACAAAAACTGCTCTAAAAAATAAAGTCTTAAAAAATGTATTCATATAGCATCATTATCTCCCAATGGCTAAGTAAGTACTTTCTTGCTCTGCAAAAACAGAGAAGCAGATATTGTACATCACATGAAATGCATAAGCCCCTAACTTTTTTCTTTTGTGTCTGTCATAAATTTATACTGTCCCAGTGGAGTTCATTCTCTATAGATGGAACTCAAATCAGAATAAAATAACAATATAAAAACATGAAAGAACGGGGATTGCAATGTACTTTTGTATATATCATCTATTATCAGCAAAAGAAAATACCTATTCTGTTCTAAGTTTAGTGTTGAATTTTAAATAGTGGAGAAAAACAGAAAATGAAGACAGCCCTGACTGACAAAGTCCACAGAAATAAATCTGAGATGCTACAATATGGCAATTACATTGATATAATAGACAATAAAGCCACTGTAATAAATCCCGAGGGCTTCAAGAGGAGGGAATACTGTGTTATCATGGAAGGAATCACTTCATGTGAAATTCATTGAGTCTTAAGGGCTGTGTGTTGAGATTTTGTTATTTTAATATAGCTAAGTTCTTTTTAGGAGGTGTTTTAAAGGCTTTGCACTTTATACTAGAATAACAGAAAGAAAATATTAAACAAGATTTAACAAGAATAAAATCATAATTAATTACAGGCATATCAGGGTCTGAGAAGATGTGTGGAAAATTGATTGCAGCAGGAATAGTCTGTATTATAGTTTCCTGATATGATTTTCTTGGTAACTGGGAGAACTGGACAGAAGATAAAGGTAATAGCGCTTAAGAGTAGAAAGAAAAATGTATATATATTTTCTGGAGAGAAAGTAAGCAACTTGGTTATATAATTTATTTACAAGTCATCAGTTCAAAAATATTAAATTATATAAATTAATAATCGATTCATAATTTAGAAAGTCTTTGTCATTCTTACAATGTGAGCAGAGTAAAAAGATTGTCAGTTTTTCATTACTCATTACTTACGGCCCACTGGAATTTTAGATCATGTTTTGGGCATTGATCAAAAGATTCTGACTTTGATTTCCTTGTTCTGTAGAGTTAAATTATTTAGACTCTATTTTAATCTCAAAGGAAGGCCTCAAACACTCATAGAAATCTTGCAAGATTGCCCTCTAGTACTATTTTGTTTATCCTTATCTGTCTTTGGATGTATCTTGGTTAGAAGAGAAAAAAAAAATGTATTTCAGAACTCCCTGTACCTAGTGTATTAGTACTTCAATAATAACATACAGGGCAAAATTTTAGAGATGACACAATGGTCTCAGCAATTTGATAATTTATTACGCTTTTTGATCTATTTTAATTTTGCAGTTGTAAAGTTTTAAAAATGACATGAGGTATAGAAGGCTTATTTTCATTGGTGAAACAAAATAATAACCTTCAGACTTTTGTGACTGGTAAAGTTACAGAGCAACAGAGTAGATGTTTGTAAAAGTAGAAATGGCATAGCACTTCACCAGTAGAACTGATGATACAAGTGGTAATGAGACATGTTAAAGAAGAATATACTGAATGGCTTTTTATGTATAAAAGAGCCATTATTTAATTTTTAGAAAATTGTTAATATTTTAAAATTATTAATAGTTTTAATAATAGATTATTAATAATATGAATGATTAATGCTAACAATATTAAATAAAATCCATTATTTCATATTAAAATACTATTTATCAATATTAGTATCATTTAAAGTAATAAAATTATTAATAATTTTTTAAAACACGAGAATATTTTCTGACTGAGCAAACAATATAATAGAATAAAATACAGTTTAAAATATAGCTTAAATAAAGCGAAATGAAATGAGAGTAGTGTCAAAGGTGAAATCACAGATGACTCAACACTCATGATTAATATCAAAGTATATCAACATTTAATATCTAAGGAAGAGAAACCATTTTGGAATAAATTCTGATTAAAGCTTGGCAGGAAACTGGGATAAGATAGTGAAAGAGTTAAAAATATACCAGCCTGGCACATTGACTATTACGAAATAAAGGCACTTGAAAAATGGCAAGCACGAAAAGATCATGCTGACCTCTTTTCTGTTTTCTAAAAGCAGAAGATGAAATTCCTGTGTGAAAGCCACTCTTCCTACACAAGAAAGAAAGGCAACACCCTTATCTTCAAGGACAAGAAGTCAAGGCTGAGGGCTGAGAGAACACTGCACAGACCTTGTTAGAATAACTCTTATCTTTTAAGCCTCTAACATAATTTAGTTGCTTCTTCACAGCATACTACTCTGTGTCCAGTTCGGTAAACAGTACCCTTAACTTCTTCTTTGGTCTTCACTTCTTTATGAAGGCTTCCATGCCACATAAAACTTGTATTACATAAGTGTGTATGCATTTCTCCTGTTGGTCTTTCTTATGTCAATTTAATTCTCAAGTCCAGCCAAAAGAAACCCTAAAGCGGAAGTTAGCTCTCCTACAATAGCCTTTCCTTCTGAGCTCATTTGGCAGCAGCTAATTAGGATATTGTCTTATCTGTTCTCTGTCTGCCCCCAGCTCCAACAGGCTGAGAAAGTGAACCAAACTCTTACTCTTGGTTACTGCAGTAAGGGGAAAGAGAGGATGAACTCGGAATGGTGCAATTCCCAGATAAATTCAACTTAATAAAGGACCAAAGAGTCACGTGTACAAAAGAAACAAACTATGAATCAATTGTTTCAAGCATAAGACAAGAGGGAGTCACAGAAACTGCGAGTTACAAACGAATACACTTGGTTCCTGAAGGTGTTTAAATTTCAAGGAAAATAATTACGAGGTTCAAAACAGAAAAACAAATGAAAAATAACAATAACAAAGTGTGTATCTGGCCAGATAAAGTCCATGAGCCACTAATTAGTTTCTTCTTTATTAAAAAGACGGAATATGTCATAGACAAGATGAGGACCTGGCTTTGCAAATGAATTAATGTGGTAAATATACTGAAGGAAAGCATATGCCAGTAATAGAAAGAATAAAAATAAAACAAAAATTTAAGTCAGAAAGGCAAACATTTGTAAGGCTAGCCAGTTTCCTAACTCTATGGGAGAGGTAACCACAAAAATTATTCCTAAAACCTGATTTTTCTCAGACCTTGAACATTTGCAGGTTCCTAAAGTTTAAAGCACATTTTAGGAAACACTGTGTAACACAGGATGTCCTATTATCTACAATGTCTACTCTTAAATTTTTGTTTAAGAACAGGAACATTCTTACAGTGCTCCCAGCTTGTAGCACATAAGAATACCCTGTCACCACTGTCTTTTCATCTTTAAAGTTGCATCCTCTCCATTTCATAACACCTTACCAGTTACTGCCTTTTCTCTCCTTCATTGAGATCCCTCATGTCCTGCCTGTATCTGCTGTCTTGGTCAGATATAGTTATTCTAAGTTCTTTGACCTACACCATGGTCTCATACTTCTCCATGTGGCTTATAAGTTCTTTGTCCACCAAGAAGAGTTGGAGCCCCAAGTAACTATAACCCAGAACCATGCCATCCAGGATATACTGCTTTAATTAACATTGATATTGTATCAAGTCGGACGAGTAATTTTTATATGTGGAAAGACCTTCCATCCCATGTGTTTCCATTGAAGTAGAAGGACTATTTTGATTTTTTAATGACAATATTTACCCAGAGCTTTTTAAGTGTTGCACTGTATGAGAAATATCCAACATTTGGTTATCTGTCACATTGAGAACAAAAATGAGAACACAGAGAGCAATAACATTGCAATCTTCATTCAGGAGAAACAAGAAATAGATACTTTCTCACTCTCATTCCACTTACAAAATACTAATCCTGAGACAGAAGTAAAGGGAAACACCTTTTTATTCGATGTGCAACCAAAGTTTAGATTTAGATTGAACTAGATTTCTTTTTTTGTTTGTTTGTTTTGAACTGGATATTTTAATGCCAAATTGAATATTCTCCTTTTACTACAAATTGATTGCATTATATAATCTTCTGGGGAATCCAATGAGGGTAAAGGCAAGGAGTCAAGAAAGTCAATTGCAAGATGACAGCTTATAGCAAGATTCTTTCACCTGATTTGAAAGAATAAGAGTTTGTCAGCAGATCATACATGTGGCATTATTTGTAAATGAATTTGAATTTATTATTTAAAATAGAATTAAGGTACAAACATGAGAGGAGAAGAGCATTATAATCATAAGAATGTGTTAGCTATAATAAATGATATGTTATTTTTAGTGGAATTAGGAGAACTTTGAAGAAGAAGGAATTATCAGGAGGTGTAGCTTTGCCTACCTGTAAAAGGTAATTTGCGTGTGGTCAAAGCAATGCTATTTAGAACTTATTGGAAGTCAATTGAGTTCTTGATAGAAGTTACATTTTAAGTAAAGTTTTCCAGAAGGTTGTTTGTGATTTCTAAAGTAAATGTTAACAAGATCTATCAAAATACTATTTTGTATATCGTTTTTATTCAAATCATGTTTTCCAAGCACCTGGATCTATCTGCCTGCTTATCTATCTATCTAAGCCAACTAATCAGAGAGATTTTTCTTAGTTGTTATTCACTTGACTGTAAGCTTCAAATAAAACACCCACATTTCCATGGTTATGGACAGAAAATACCCTGCTTTCTTTATGCTGCGTCATCTAATCCTTAGCCGAGATGAGTGTTTAAAATACGTATTTCTTCCATTATCCTTTTTATTTCTTATTTCTGGTTTGTTCCTCATTATGCTATCCTTTCTTATTTTCTGTTTTCTTCCACACAAAACTTCAAATTTCAATTCCAGCCTTGTCTTAAACTTTATTTTTCTTTGCTTTACCTAGCAGTATTTAGTTCAATTCTAAGTGTTAGTCATACAAACTTTTATTCAGTGAGCTATAGCTGATCTGAAGACCCAAGACTTGAGTCTGTAATGGAAAAGTTTAAGGCAAGAATACTTAGATGAAAAATATCAAAAGAACTAAAACATTATTTATAATTTATGATTTATTACCCATACACTTCAAAAACAATTCAGGATGAACTGACTTTATTGAAATAAAATTTGAAATTCTTCATATATATTCCTTGTGAACAAAGAGAAAATTCCCTTTGACAAATATTATACAATAATAGGTCATTGTAGAAGGTGTGAGAAAGTAAGAGCTGATCATACCTTTAAGAAGTTATTTTGCATTTATCTGTAGTGAAATCTCTCCTTGTGGACTTTCAAAGAAGCCATAATCAATTCTGGAATTGGACTGCTTCCATTTGAATACTGATTCTTCCCCACAATAGTTGTATTCTATTGGGCAAGATATTATTTCAGTGTCAATATCGTCACCTATAAAGTGGTAATAATTGCATTAAACAAGGTCATAGTGTTGTAGTGAGAATTAAATAAGTTAGTACATATTAACTTAGAAGAGTGTATGGCAATTAATAATTACATAATAAGTAATAACATTGGCTGGGCATGGTGGTTCACAGCACGTTGGGAGGCTGAGACAGGCGAATCATGAGGTCAGAAATTCGAGACCAGCCTGGTCAACATGGTGAAACCCTATCTCTACTAAAAATACAAAAAATTAGCTGGGCGTGGTGGCGGGCACCTGTAATCCCACCTACTTGGGAGGCTGAGGCAGGAGACTCACTTGAACCTGGGAGGCAGAGATTGCAGTGAGCTGAGATTGCACCACTGCACTCCAGTCCTGGTGACAGAGTGAGACTCCATCTCAAAAAAAAAAAAAAAAAAAAAAAAAAAAAAAAAAAAAAAAAAAAAAAAGTAGTAACATTATTCTTGGGGTTATTTTTTTAAAAAATTAAAAATAATTCCATTGTTCATATCATTTGTAAATTGGCTAATTCTAGAGTACAAATTTATTACATTTTTAAAATTTAATAATTGTATTAGGGTTCTCTAGAGGGACAGAACTAATAGGAGATATATATATGTGTGTGTGTGTATATATGTGTGTGTGTGTATATATATATACGTATATGGGAGTTTATTAAGGCATATTAACTCATAGGATCACAAGGTCCCACAGCAGACCATCTGCAAGCTGAGGAGAAAACAAGCCAGTCCGAGTTCCAAAGCTGAAGAAATTGGAGTCCTATGTTTGAAGGCAAGAAGCATCCAGCAATGGAGAAAGATGTAGGCTGGGAGGCTAAGCCAGTCTTGTCTTTTCACGTTTTTCTGCCTGCTTTGTATTCGCTGGCAGCTGATTAGATGGTACCCACTCAGATTAAGGGTGGGCCTGCCTTTCCCAGACCACTGACTCAAATGTGAATCTTTTTTAGCAACACCCTCACAGACACACCCAGGATCAATATTCTGCATCTTTCATCCCAATCTAGTTGACTCTCAGTATTAACCATCACAATAATTAACTATCCCTGATGCCAATAAAAATTAGATGTTTACCTAAAATTAAATAACTTAAGAAACTTACACCTTGTCCATTTTCCTTTTAAACTAAGTCAAGGTAATTTTATTTTACTATGGTAAAATAAATTGCTTATAGAACTTTTATTTTAACTTGGGAGTTCTATAGTAAGCAAAGTGCTAGGTAAAGGAGAGAAGAAATAAATATTATCCTGAGATTCTAAAACTAAGAAATAAAAAGAAAAACATAATTTTTAGTCCATTTATTTTTAAATAATAAAATTCCTGATTTTATATTTAAATTTTTTATGCTCTAAAGTTTATTTTTGGCAAGTTATTTTTAAGCCAATTTCAAAGTATCAAATTTTCATGAATAGGAATATCCAAAAGTTTTAGTTCAGTACACACAGCAGTTTTTTCTTAGTGAATGGAGTGTTCTCTATTTATAAAGAAAATTAAAATGATAAAACACCTTCATGCCAAGGTTAATATCTAACATTAAATGAATATAACTTTTTAGCAGTTGTAGACATTACACACAAGTACACATGTAAAATCTTTACAATTATATATTACAACATATCATCATATATAATCTGGTTTATGTTTTCTACTTTGGTGTTGAATGTATGAGTCAGAAAACCATGTAATAGCCAACTTTTAGAATATTATCAATGTTAATATTAGCCCATGGAGTTTTAACAGAATGAGAAGGAGCATTGAATAAATATAGACTTTCTAATATGACCTAGAATTATTCTCTGATATCAGATTTTAAACCAAAGCTTAAATTCATAGATGATTTGCCTGTGTCAACCATAATAAGTATATAAGATATATAACACAGTTTTGCCCTTGACAGGAACTCTTCTCTGTTCAGTTTTATTTCATGTGTTAAATTCACCACTACCTGCCAGGCATGGTGGTTCACGCCTGTAATCCCAGCACTTTGGGAGGCCGAGATGGGTGGATCATGAGGTCAGGAGATTGAGACCATCCTGGCTCACATGGTAAAACCCCGTCTCTACTAAAAATCCAAAAAAATTAGCCGAGCCTGATGGTGGACACCTGTAGTGCCAGCTACTGGGGAGGCTGATGCAGGAGAATGGCGTGAACCTGGGAGGTAGAGCTTGTAGTGAGCCAAGATTGCACCACCACACTCCAGCCTGGGTGACAGAATGAGACCCCATCTCAAAAAAAAAAAAAAAAAGAAAAAGAAAAAAAGAAATTTGCCACTACCTATAAAGTGTATTTTAATAATGTGAAACTTAACAATATTAAAATATAATCATGATTATTTTCTGTCAACAAGAAGTTTTACCAATACAGAAGTGTGAGTATATCAAAATCATATGCAATAATATATTCCTTAGTTACATATGTGCATATTCAGTACGTAATTACATTCATCCCTTGATGTATAATATATGACTAGTATTTTAGTGATATGAGCTCAAAAGAAGAGAGAATGAGTATCCTGCACTTTGTTCTGAGAATTAGAGGATTTTTTTTTTTCTTAATGATAGATACTAGGGTCTTATTGTAAAATAATCACATTCATCAGATTTTTAAATAAATGATCAGTGTCTTAATGTGACTTATATTTCATGTACATTTGAAAGAAATTTATAGAAAGTTATAACTTGTGATGGTTAATACTGAGTGTCAACTTGATTGGATTAAAGGGTGCAAAGTGTTGATCCTGGGTGTGTCTGTGAGGGTGTTGCCAAAGAAGGTTAACATTTGAGTTAGTGGACTGGGAAAGGCAGACCCACCCTTAATCTGGGTGGGCACAATCTAATCAGCTGCCCTTGTAGCCAGAATAAAAACCAAGCATGAGAACACGAAAAGATGAGACTGGCTTAGCCTCCCAACCTACATCTTTCTTCCGCACTGGATGTTTCCTGCCTTGAACACAGGACTGTAAGTTCTTCAGCTCTGGGACTCCAACTGGCTTCCTTGCCCCTCAGCTTGCAGATGGCCTGTTGTGGGACTTTGTGATCCTGTGAGTTAATACTCCTTAATAAACTCACATATATCCTATTAGTTCTGTGCCTCTAGAGAACTCTAATACATACCTTAACCAGAATATCAACTTTTTATATGCAATAAAAAACTATAATGGAATGTTACTGTTCAAGATGGTGGACTAGAAGAAGCTAGTGGCACTTGTGTCATGGAGAATAATTAAAATGAAAAGTAAATAATAGCACTTCTAGGATATTTTCTAAGTGAGCACACTTGAATTAATCAGAGAAGCAATGCAAATTATGGAAAGCAGAGGAGAACAAAGCCAGGCTGCCTGCTGAGCTTGGACCTGCGTGAAGTTGCGGGAGGCTCCCTAAAGCAGGGAAGGCATGAGTGAGAGACCCTCTCGAGGGTTCCACACTTTTGCCATGGACTGTGAGAATCCCAGCTACAGGAGAGCCCCCTCAATACTCCCAGGCCTCCAGAGGGACACAGGAAGCTACCTGGAGTCTTCACAGAGGCAACTGCTCAAGCCCAAGTGGAATCCCACAGGCTTTAAATCCCTAAGTGGCTTGGTACCAGCTGCCATCACTCCATGAAAGTGGGAGATCAGGGTAGGGAACTTATGCATGCTCCAAAGACAGATATAGTGCAGTAGTACAAAAGAATGGGCAGACAATGCACTTCAAAACTCCCTACCTCTTCTGCTCTCCCACTAAATGGAGCCCACCTGCTTTGACATCAGGTCCCCAGTGCCCACAGCCACCCTGCCCACATATGAGTACTTTGGCTACGGCATGGCATTCCTCTGAGATTCCAGCCCCCTTTGGTTCCCATTGCAGTCGCCACTACCACTGCTGCCGCTCCTGCTGTCCCTAAGCTTGGGAGAGTGGAGAAGCCAGGCACCTTTGTGAATCCCCAACAGCAAAATACAGTGCCGCTTCTGTGGAAGGGAAGTGCAAGTGGGCCACAAGCCCCACAGCTGCAGGTCTCCATTGTTACAGCTGGCAGGGACCTGCCTTCCCCAGTGAATGACTCACAGCACAGTCACCTTGCTTCCACCGGATCATTTCAACTGTGACCTGGAGCCCTTCTGAGGGACCAGCCTGCAGAGGCCTATAATCTGCCCTGAGTCTCCCATCACCTGGGCAGTCTGCCACCCCCTGAGAATTCTGCTTGACCCCATCTCAGACTTTTGCTGGTGATCTGGAGACAGTCCACCCAGCCCTAATACAGCCAACACAGGAATGAGTTCATTGGCCAGGTCCCAGTCAGTATCTTCACGCATGCTGTATGGTGGGCCATCCAGGGGCCAGGGAATTGGGAGATTGCCTAGCTCAGTTTAACACTGGGGGCACCTGACCACCTCCCCCAGGGACTCAGGTCTGGTTGACCTCAGCCAACAGCAACATATCTGACACCCACTTGCACACCCACCTACCCCTCTCTACATGAAGCAGCAATGTTACTGTGTCATCGAACAGGAAAGCCACAGAGCTGCCTGGATTGAACTGAGTAAACAAATTCCACCCCCAAAGCACTCCCACAGAGTGCCACAGCACAGGCATTTTCTGTCGCTATGATAGACACCGCGGCCTGGAGATAGCCATCAATGTGCATTCAAACTGAGAGTCACCTGGGACAGGCGTGTCATAGGTAAGCTGATCGGTTTCTACCTATCTAGAAGGTGGCGCTAATGCAGTCACCTCACCACCTGCAGAGGCCTTGATTCATTTTACTAAGAGTTCCCTGTACCACCCCTATCAAGGCTGTTCCTGAGGTTATACTGGGGTAGTTGTGGGCGTACCAGGTGTCCAAGCTGTGCCCAGCCGTGCCCTCCCTTCCAGTGAATAGGAAGTTGAAGGCACCAGGCATTCCACCGTCCAGTCCGTCACCGGAGGCAACAGGGAGCACCTCACAGTAAACAAAGATCAAGCACGTACGCATCTGCTTTTACCACAGCTGATTTTACCCACAAGCTCCACTGACTGGCCTGTAGGTTGAACAGCACAACCCAATACAAAACATGCTGACAGAAGTGTAGAAACAAAGTCGAAAGAGCCTGCCCAGCATACTCCATAGTCACATCTTCAAGGAGAAAAAATAAATAAACATAGAGAAAAAATCCTATTTAAACAAAAGTAATTTAAGACACAAGAAGTACTACCTTCTCTGCATAAAAAGGAACCAGTTTAAAAATTCTGGCACCATGAAATCTGGTATCATCAAAGTATTACACCAACTCTCTAGCAATGGTTTCTAACCAAAATAAAAACTGAGAAACAGCAGATTAAAAATTCAAAGGATGGACCAGGCACAGTGGCTCACGCCTGTAATCCCAGCACTTTGAGAGGACAAGGTGGGTGGATCATGAGGTCAGCAGATAAAGACCACCCTGGCCAACATAGTGAAACCCCATCTCTACTACAAATACAAAAAATAGCCAGGCGTGATGCCATGTGCCTGTAATCCCAGTTACTCAGGAGGCTAGGGCAGGGAAATTGCTTGAAGCAGGGAGTCAGATGTTGCAGTGAGTAGTTGAGATCACGCCACTGCACTCCAGTCTGGTGACAGAGTGAGACTCCATTTCAAAAAAAAAAAAAAAAAAAAAAAAGAAAGAAAGAAAAATTCAAAGCATGGATTGTAAGGTAGCTTAATGAGATCTGAGAGAATGTTGAAAACCAACACAAAGAAACCACAAAATCAATCCAGGTAATAAAGGAAGAGAGACATCTCCTAAAAAAATTAGAACTCATGGAAATAAAAAAATTCACTTAAGGAATTTCAAAATACTATTTAAAGCCTTGACATTAGACTAGATAAGTCAGGATAAAGAATTTCAGAATTTAAGGCCTTCTTTCAAATTGACCCAAGCAGCAAAAAATAAAGAAAACAGAATTTTTAAAATGAAACAAAGCATTCAAGATATATGGGATTATGTAAATTGACAAAGTCTATGATTTATAGACATTCTTGAGAGGGAAGAAGAAAAAGCAAAAAATTGGGAAAACATATTTGAGGGAATGATGCAGGAAATTTCCCTGATCTTGCTGGAAATGTAGACATATAGATACAAAATTTCAGAGAACACCTGGAAGATACTGCACAGATCATCACCAAGGCATGTATTCATCAACTAACCAAAATCAGCATGAAATCACAAATCTTAAAGGCAGCTAGAATGACCAGGTATAGTGGCACTTTGGGAAACTGAGGCAAGTGAATCACTTGAGCTCAGGAGTTCAAGACTAGCCTGGGCAACATGACTAGACTCCATCTTTACTGTGTGTATGTATGTGTGTGTATGTATGTATATATATATATATATATATATATATATATATAAAACCTGTAGTTGCAGCTATTTGGGAGCACTGAGGTGGAAGAATCACCTGAGCCTGGGAGGTGGAGGTTGCAGTGAGTCGGGTTTGCACCACTGTACTCCAGCCTGGGTGACAAAGTGAGACAGCTATAGAGAAGTGTAAATTTTATATAAAGGGAATTCCATCAGACTAACAGTGGACTTCTCAGCACAACCTTATAAACCAGAAAAGACTGGGAGCCTATTTTTAGTCTCCTTAAAGGAAAAAAACAATGCTAGCAAAGAATTTTATATTCTGTCAAACTAAGCTTCAAAAACAAAAGAGAAATAAAGTTTTTACCAGACAAGCAAATGCTAAGGGAATTCATTACCACTAGACTGATCCTACAAGAAATGGTCAAAGGTGTTCTAAATAAGGAAACAAAAAGATGAAACTCGCCATCATAAAAAGACAGGCAAATACAAAGCTCACACATTCTATAAAGCAATTACACAATTGAGACTTCAAGGCAACTATTTACCAACACTATGAAAGGAATAAAACCTCATGTGTCAATATTCATCATGAATATAAATGGGCTAAATACTTAAAAGATAGTAGCAAATGGACACTAAAAAAAAAAAAAAAGTCAAACATGTTCTGCCTATAGAGACCTACTTAATGGCTAAACGCACTCACAGGTTCAAAGTAAAGGAGTCCAAAAAGATGTACACGCAAACAGAAAACAAAAGCAAGCAGAAGTAGCCATCATTATATCAGATAAAACAGACTAAGTCAAAAACAGTAAAAAATGACAAAGAAAGAGATTATATAATCATAAAGGGTTCAATAAAACAAGATTTAACTATCCTAAATATGTATTCACCTAAGACTGGAGCACTCACATTCATAAAATAAATACTACTAGACCTAAGGAAACAGATTGATAGCAAGACAATAAAAATGGGAAAATTCCATATACCTCACTGTCAACACTGGACAGATCAATGAGGAAGAAAATCAACATAGAAGGCTGGGCATGGTGGCTTATGCCTTATTCCCAGCACTTTGAGAGGCTGAGGTGGGTGAATTACTTGAGACTAGGAGACTGAAACCAGCCTGACCAACATGGTAAAACCCCTGACTCTAATAAAAATACAAAAATTAGCTGACGGTGGTGGTGCTTACCTGTAATTCCAGCTACTCGGGAGGCTGAGGCATGAGGATTGTTTGAACCTGAGAAGTAGAGGCCATAGTGAGCCAAGATCATGCCACTGCATTCCAGCCTTGGCAACAGAGAATGAGACTGTCTCAGAAAAAGAAAGAGAGAGAAAAAAAGAAAATTAACAAAGGAAATTTGAACTTAAACTGGAGTATAGTCCAAATAAGCATAATAGGCAATTATAGAACATTCTACCCAACAACATCAGCATGTACATTTTTCTCATTTGTACATGGAACATTCTCCAAAATTGACCATATGCTTGGTCATAAAGCAAGTTACAATAAATTTTAAAAATCAAAATTTTATCATGTATATCTTCTTAGACCATACTGGAATAAAAGTAGAAATTAATACCAAGAGGCACTATCAAAACTACACAAGTGCATAAAAACTAAACATGTACTTGTGTAGTTTTAATAGTTCCTCTTGGTATTAATTTGTGAATGAGTTAGTGGTTTTGGGGTAAACAATGAAATTAGGGTAGAAATTTAAAAAAAAAAATGAAAATAGAGACACAATACACCAATATCTCTGGGATACTAAAAAAGCAGAGCTAAGAGGAAAGTTTACAGTGTTAAATGCCTTCATCAAAAAGATAGAAAACTCTCAAATTAAGAACCTAAATTCACACCTCAAGGAACTAGAAAAACAAGAATAAGAAAAACAAAAACAAGCCAAATAAATTACAAAGATCAGCACAAAACTAAATGTTACTAAAAGCAAAAGAAAGATACAAAGTATATAAAAAAAAACAAAAAGTTGTTTCTTAGAAAGGATAAACAAAGAACAAATTGTAACCTGTTAGCTAGATTAACCAAGAAAAAAAGAGAGAGGATTTAAATAGTACAATCAGAAATGATAAAGGTCACATTACAATTGACACCACAGAAATACAAGAGATCAGCAGAGACAACTATGAATGTCTCTTTTCACACAAATTTAAAAATCTAGAGGAATTGGATAGATTCATAGAAACAAACAATCTCTCAAGATTTAACCGGGAAGAAATAGAAATCCTGAACAAACCAGTAATTACTTATAAAATCAAATAAGTAATAAAGGATCTTTCAACAAACAAAAGCCCAGGACCAGATGGATTTACAACCAAATCTTACCAGGCCTACAAGAAAGAACTGGTACCAATCTTACTGAAACCATTCTAAAATTTGAGGAAGAAGGCTTCCTCCCTAACTTATTTCTATTAAACCAATATCACCTTGATTCCAAATCAGGCAAGTGCACTACAAAAACAGAAAACTACTGGTGAATATCCCTGATGAACATAGATGCAAAGATCCTCAATAAAATATTAGCAAACTGAATTCAAGAGAACATCAAAAAGATAATTCATCATAACTGAGTCAGTTTTATTCCAAGGATGCAAGAATGGTTCAACATCTGCAAATCAATAAATGTGATTTGCCATATTAAACGCAATTAAAAACCAAAAACCATATGACTATCTTAATAGATGCAGAAAAATCATTCAATAAAATCCAAGAGCCCTTCATGATAAAAACCCTCATCAAACTAAGCACCTAAGGAACATACCTCAAAATAATAAGAGCTATACATGACATACTCATAGCCAACATTATACTGAACGGGGAAAAGTGAAAAGCATTTCCCCTAAGAACTGGAGCAAGACAAGGATGTCCACTCTCTCTCCTCCTATTAAACATCGTATTGGAAGTCCTAGCCACAGCAATCAGGCAAGAGAAATAAATAAAATACATCAAATTGGAAAGAAGAAGTCGAATTATCTGTTTGCTGATGACATGATAATATGCCTAGAAAACCCTACAGATTTCTCCAAAATTCTCCTATACTTGGCAATTGACTTGAGTACAGTTTTAGGACACAAAATCAATGTACGAAACTTAGTAGCATTTCTATACACCAGTAATGTTCAAAGTGAGAAGCTGAGAACCAAATCAAGATTGCCACAAAAAAACAAACAAACAAACAAACAAAAAACAAAACAAAAAAAAACACACACACACACACAAAACCCTACACATACATGTGAAATATCTCTACTAGCAAAACTAGAAAACACTAATGAGAGAAATTATAGATGACACAAATAAATGGAAAACATTTCAGGTTAATGGATTAGAAATATCATTATTGTTAAAATAAACATACTGCCCAAAGCAATCTATAAATTTAATGCAATTCTTATCAAATTACCAACAACATTTTTTTTACAGATTAGAGAAAACAATTCTAAAGTTCATATAGAACTGAAAAACACTCCAAATTTCTAAAGTAATCTTAAGCAAAAGGAACAATCTGAAAACATCACATTACCTGACTTCAAATTATACTGTAAGGCTATAACAACCAAATCAGCATGGTAATGGTATAAACATAGACATATAGATGAACGGAAAATAGAGAACCCAGAAATGAAGTCATATGCCTACTACCAACTGATCTTTGACAAAACCAAAGAAAAATAAACAATGTGGAAAGGAAACCATATTCAATAAATGGTGCTGAAAAAAATTGGTTAGCTATACACAGACGAATGAAACTAGACTTCTATCTCTCACCATATATAAAAATTAACACAAAGTTGATTCAAGACTTAAGCATCAGACCTGAAACTATAAAAATCCTAGAAGGAAATATAGGAAAAAAACTTTTCTAGACATTGGTCTAGGCAAAAAACTTATGACAAAAACTCCAAAAACAAATGCAATAAAAACAAAAATAGACAAATGGAATTTAATTAAACTGAAAAAAGTTATTAAAAACCGGACAAAGGACATTGATAGATATTCCTTAAAAGAAGACATGCAAGTGGCCAAGAAACATTAAAAAATGGTGAATATAACCAACCATCAGAGAAATGCAAATTAAAACCACAATGAGATGTCATCTTACACCAGTCACAATGGTTACTATTAAAACATCGAAAACCAAGAAATGTTAGTGTGGGTGCAAAGAAAAGAGAAAACTTATACACTATCAGTGGGAATGTAAATTAGTTCAACTTCTGTAGAAAACGGTATGGAAAGAACTAAAAATAAAACTGCCATTCAACCCATGACTCCCACTACCAAGCATGTATCCAAAGAAAAAGAAATTATTATATAAAAAGATGCCTGTATGTCACACACATGTTTATTACAGCACTATACACAATAACAAGTCATAGAACTAGCCTGTCTCCATGGTTGCACATGGTATCCACATCAATGGTTGACTGGATGAAGAAAATGTATTACATGTACAGCACAGCATACCATGCTGCATGACATGCCATACTGCATAGTATGGCATGCAGCATGGTATGCCATAGAGTCATAAAAAAGAATAAAATCATGTCTTTTGCAGCAACATGGATGAAGCTGGAGGTCATAATTCTTAGTTATATAACTCAGAAAGAGAAAATTAAATACCACATGTTCTTATTATAAATGAGAGCTACACAATAGGTCCACATGCACATAAAGATGGTAATAGTAGACCCTGGGGACTCCAAAAGAGGGGTAAGTAGAGAGGGGGATGAGGAATGAAAATGTACCTGTTCGGTACTATGTTCAGTATTTGGGTTCTGGGTACCCTAGGAAACCCAATCCATAATTATGCAATATATCCATGTAACAAATATCCACATGTCCCTTCTGGATCTAAATTTTTTAAAAATCATAGAGATATACTGCAATTATGTTAATAAGTCAGATATCCTTTCTAATTTAGAGGTATCTGAGTAATTCAGTTAGCGTCAGCATTGTTTTACTAGCATTTTACCAGAACAAAGTTATGTAAATACTTTTCAGAATAGTTCAGCTCCAAGAAAATTAACCCTACTTCTACGTAGTCTATTTCAGGACATCTGTTTTTCACACTTTTAATCTCATTGTCAATAGATGGTATATTTTGACTGCTGTGGCCTGAATGCTTGTGCTTCACCCAAAATTAACATATTAAAGCCTAATCACCTGTAATGAAAATATAAGACTTTTCAAGGAGGCCAAAGACGGGAGACTGATTCTAGTCAAATGACACAGATTGTTCAAACACCTGGACATGATGAGTAACACATTCAGAAACTGGGTCAGGTATTTTCAAATATCAGTAAAAAGTTAGCACAGAAATGCCTATGATGTAAACTGCTATATAGAGTTTGGTTCTATCTAGAGACAAGGGATTGTTGGAGAACTTTAATTGGTAAAGTGGGTTTTGTTTCTTGAATTTTTATCAAATTTGTAGTTTAGATGGAAACATTCACATGTAAAGTCAATATCTAATATATAGAAATAAAGAAAAGCTAAATTCTATGATCTGATATTTTCTGTGCCGAGTAATTTGGAAAAACTTTCTTCAATTTGTCTTGGATGTTAGCAGGGATCTCTATGTCTTTCCTTATTCCCAGATATTGGGAAAAACTATTTCAAGATTATGTTGAGTTAAAATTCTTTGTCAACTCCCAGCCTGTATACCTACCTGTCCCTCCTGAGCTCCTCCCTTATCCCATCTCCTTAGTCACACACATGTATACTGACTATGTGTTAACATCTTCTGGGACAAGCATTGTATGATGCCTGAAGACCACGGCATGTGTTACCTTGGGGTTAATATCTCCCCCATCCTATTTCAATTTCTCAAACTCTGAAGGCTCCTGTGCTTTATGGAGCTTATGATGTTTGTATTAATTTTACAAAGTGAAAATGAACACAGAAGATAGTTTGATAAATTCTTATTAGTTTAGAAGTAGATTTCTTCACATATGCCATACAAATTGACATTAAAAAATATCATCACCTACCGTATATTCCATATATATCACAAAACTATTTGCATAGCTCAGAAAAAGGCTTATAGTTAGAATTTCTTCTCATTATAGGGTAGTGTATAGATAATATAGATTTGTTGTCCTTTTCCTTCTCACTAACTGTATCAAAATAACCAAACTAACCTTAATTGTATCTAACTATCTATCCCTGTCATCTATCAATCATCCATTATTTATCTGTCTCTCTCCCTTTTCTCCACCCCTGTTCCTACTACAATGCATACTAGCTTCCAAACATGTCCCTCCTGTGTTGCTTGAAGATGTCTTACGTGACCCCAATGAGAACTTTCAGGTTAATTTACCCTGAAGTAGCTACAATGTTCCATTTCCTCACAGACTCTTTCATTAGACACTGTAATGTATTACAGATAACATGTCTCTGTGATATTTCTGTTCATTGTAGGCAAACTTCTGCTTACACTGGTGTTGCATCTTTTTCACTCCCATATTTTGTTGAGCAGGAGGAAGTGTTACAGCTTTCTTATTCTCCTAGTTTCGCAAGTTTTGAGTTCTTATTTTACGACCAAGAGGAATGAAATACGCAGATGCCTGAGAGAGAGTAAGACATAGTAGAATTTTGAGTAACAGTAAGAAAGCTCTCAGCAGAAAGAAGGCGGCCGGGAAGTGGATTGCCGGCTGTGAGGCTGAGTCTGGAATATTTATGGGCTTAGAATAGGGAAATGTGTGCTGATTGGTTTATAGGTAGGCTTGGAAAAAGCACCATTCATAAAGAGGTACAAGAGTGCAAGGAACCAATCAGAGACTGAAGTGAAGGCTTGACCTGGGATCAATCAGGGACTGAGTACACCAAACAGGAATGGAAGTTCTCACTCCAGTCTGTGGACTCTATCCGGAACTGGTAGTTGGGTGTTCAGGTTTCAGACTATCCTTGGCTTGAAGGTCTAGTTTCACTGGGGACCCATCCTTGTCTGCCTAGGAATTTGTCTGCCTCCTACTTGTATTACTGATATGGTTGAGTTTTTTTGTTTGCATGTTTGTTTTGTTTTCATTTTCCTTTGAATCAAGCACTGGCACTTCCACTGGGGATCACCAGTATCCTTGTATGTTGGAGATTTTATGCAACAAAGTGGTAAAGCCTATGAAGTACTTAATGTATACAATGTGATATGTTTCCTACGGAAGTCAATCAATTTCATTTTTCTTTAATTTTACGTTGTAATTTACTGCAGTAATACCAAAACACAAAGCTTTTAAGGAAAAAAGCTATTGTGGTTTCATATAACTTTTTCTTTATTTCTTCATAAGTCCCAGATATGCTGGATAGGAAAGCCACAGGATGGTGGATGGAAAGGAAAATCCTAGTGATACGTTCCAAATGCTGCATTCCTAATCACTAAAACCCTCCTGTGAGTGAATGAGACTTTGTTATTGACCACATGTGAATCTTAGGAGAAATTTTCTCCAGGAAACTCTTGAGTCTTATCTTAATTAGCTCTGGCAGATCTTCCCTATCAGCTCACTGGACATTGTCAAATATGATTGAAGCCCGGCACTGACATCACCAAAGGTCAAGCTGGAAGTATTCCCTGAATTTCAGGGACGACTCCTCTCAAAATAGTGTTGCATTCTACCATATGCTTGTTCCTTGCCAACTCTAACTGGTGACTTCCGTTTTATATTTTCTCATTTAACATTGATGAACTAAATATATTCCTGCTGGAGTTACACCTAGCTATCCAAAGATGAGACAAGACCAATCCAACAGTGGTGTATGACTATGCACACACAGAGAAATATGGTGTTAGGGAGGAGGGACCTGGCATGGGTGCATGAGCTTTTTAAATTATACATTTGTACTTGTATAGTGAAACAGTTCCATCCTCAACAATGAATTTATATTTATCTTATCTAAAATCACTGTAGAAAAGAAAATTTTCTAGTTTGAAATGTGAAGTACAACTGTATTTTCCAGAAATATTAAGAATGTCTTCAAGAATTCTCTTTTCTTCTAAATGAGTTCTTAATGTGGTGTTTATTAGAAAATTTGCAGAATATTCTTTTCTACTTGGGCATTCCAAAATATTTAATATATGGGCAGTTGCCTGTGAAAAAGCTAGTATTGTCTTTACTTATAGTTTGAAAGTAATGGCAAAAAACACAAGTACTTTTGCAACAACCTAATACAATATGGAACTGTAGTTCTTCGTTGTTAATTTAAATGAATTCAAGAAGATTTGGGTGAAAGCAAAGCTTCCTACATATAGAACTAACAATGATATATGCTAAATTGCTAGATATAAGTAAATTTAATTTAAAAAAGCAATAGAATAATTTAAAATGGGAGGAAAAAAAAAACCTGTTTTCTACAAACATAAGCTTCTACCTAAATCCTGCTGGAAATGTGCTTAGCATTACTGTGTAGACACTGAGATCTAGCATTCATAAGATAAATAAGAAAACATGGATTTAATATTATGGAATAAGCAGAAAAAAAATAAAATTCAAACATGAAAATAAGGAAAAAATGAATAAGAAAACATCAAACTGATTTTAGAATGAGTAGAAGGAAAATATACAAATAAAAATGTATAATACAATGACATTAAAATGATAAATTATGCAAAGAAAGCTTTTAAAAGGAGGAGGCTTAAAACAGAGAAGTCTACTTATTAAGAAGAAAATATCCGCCCGGCATGGTGGCTCACGCCTGTAATCCCAGGACTTTGGGAGGCCAAGGCAGGCAGATCACAAGGTCAGGAGATTGAAACCATCCTGGCTAACAAGGTGAAATCCCATCTCTACTAAAAAAAATACAAAAAATTGGCCAAGCGTGGTGGCTGGCGTCTGTAGTCCCAGCTACTCGGGAGCCTGAGGCACAAGAATGGCATGAACACAGGAGGCAGAGCTTGCAGTGAGCCAAGATCACACCACTGTATACCAGCGTGGGCTACAGACCAAGACTCGATCTCAAGAAAGAAAGAAGAAGAAGAAGAAGAAGAAGAAGAAGAAGAAGAAGAAGAAGAAGAAGAAGAAGAAGAAGAGCAGCAGCAGCAGCAGCAGCAGCAGGAGGAGGAGGAGGAGGAGGAGGAGGAAGAGGAAGAAGAAAATATCCCAATCAAGATTTCCAAATGAACATTGTATAGCAGAATCAAACTAGTGCTTCTAAAACTCAGCCCACACAAAACTTTTTCACCATACAATATCTGACGAAAAACAACATATGCTTATATTATCAAGTATTAGTAGATACTTTAAGCAATACAAATTAGAATCCATATGTGTATATATATAGGTATATATATATTTTATTGTTATAAATATGAAAGAATGTTAAAACTATGTATTTTTCTGCAAGTGCTGTATTTTCAGTAAAGTACTAAATTGTATTCATTATTATAAAAATATAAATGATTCTCGTCAAGAATTTACAATAAAAGTAGTCAGAATAAAATATTTCAGCCGAATGCCTATACTCATTAATCTCTGACAAGTTGGAAGGACAAAAAATTATCTTGCCTCAAAATACATTTTATTTATCAGTATGCCCATCCAGTTCACAGTAGATAAGCTCAGCAGGGCCATTTTAATCCTCTATTTGAATGCCAATTTCTAGAAGTCAGATTTAGAATATATCAGGGATGTTAATTTTCTCTATTTAAATATCACCTTATATTCTGAAGTCCCCTTATGGTTTTGACTCCTGTGAATGGAACAGTCTCTTTACTATGACTTTGAAAATAATTCCTGAGATAAACATCTCCAAGCTATATTTTAAAATTCATGTTTGATGACTTACCAGTGGTTTTTACTAATAACATCTTTGAAATACAAATTATCTTCATTTGAAAAAGTATGTTTTTCTGCATTTTCTAGATAGGTTAAATAGAAAACACAAAAATATTGTAATTGCCTTTCCAACTGTCTTTGCTAGTTTTTCATTTGATAGACGTTTCCCCCTATAATTTCTCAAGATAATACTTGAAATTAGATAAAGAAAAAACTTAATTTCCAATGTAATGTGTTGCTTACATATTCTATCACAAAGCTATTTGGATATATTCACCCTATCTAGTCTCAATTAAAAAGCATGAGGTAAACAAATATCCTTTTCTAAAATGTCCTGCAGAGAAGACAAGATGCACTTTTTAAGGTTTCAAGCCAGCCACAATGCTCCAATCAATAAACCGAGGGGTCTCTTAGATGCTTCATCTTCATTTTAGTATTTCCCTTCTCCCACTTTTCCACTTTGTGATATTTCCTTTAAAATTATATGAGTTGATTTTTGCTAATTAATCAGGAGTTACTGGGGGACAGCATTCAGGTGGCTGGATATAGGTAGCAGCTAATAAAACCTTAATGTGTAATTTTGAGAGATCCTGTGTGAAATCCTCAATGATATAGGAAAGAAATATAATTCTGAAAGCTCTCACAAGGACCAAAGTAAATATATTGGTATTTGTTATGAGGTGACTTGTGTTCCCCAAAAAGCTATACTGTCATTCTAAGTCCCGTATTTATGAATGTGACCTTATTTGAAAATAGCATCTTTATATATGTAATCAAGTTAAGATGAAGTCATTCCTGACTAGTATAGATTATAACCCAATAAGACTGATGGCCTTATCAATAGGATGAAGAGAAGAGACACAAACATACAGACAAGAGTCCCATGTGAAGACCAAGGCAGAGATTGGAGTGATTAGTCTATAAGTCAAGAATTTTAGGCAACCACCAGAAGCTGGGAGAAAGAAATGAAACAGATTCCTCCTGTGAGCACATGAAAGGAACTAGCCCTATCAACATCTTCAGTTTAGACTCCTAGTCTCTAGAAAGGTGAGACAATAAATGATGCTGTTTTAAGCCATGAAGTTTGTAGTAATTTGTCACAGCAGACCCAGGAAACTAATAGAGTATTTCTATTTCGTATCCTCCAAAGAGCATCACTTAATGTATACTTCTGCTCTATGGAAGACCCCTAGAAAAACAGTAAAGATACATTTTCAAAAAGTTGCTGATCTTTAAGGTCAATAAATGGGAAGAATGTTAACAAAGTAAAAGTTCCTGAAAGAAGCAGAGTGTATATTCCAATTTACCATCTCATAAATTATTATTTTGATGACCATGCTATCCCTCCATGTGGCAATATAAGCCTATGCCAGTCTAGCACCTCTCTTAGTACTTTTATATGCGAAGTCTTGATTAAAATGATTTTAAAGGAAAGATAGTCACACTTAAAACGAATTGGATTTGCACAGTTCAAAGATGAGCTGTCACTGGAAAAATTAGCAGATGGAAGTTACCCAGGAGTTGAGAACTCCATGTTTAGTCTTGTGCTCTTCTAATCAACTAGATGTATGCAAATCTGTTTAAGTTTTCTAAGCCTAGGTTTCCTCATCTGTAAAATGAAAGTCAGCCAGGATACATTGGGTGTCTATGTGCAGCCTAAACTGCTGGCAGTAACCACTTTAGATATATATTCTTCTTCAATTTTCTTTCAAGTCAGAAAAACAGGAAACAGTTTATCTTGACTTGTTTACCACTGGAAAGGCAACTACTTACAGCTTACTTTAAACAAGGTACAATACAAGAATTGTTATTGATACTACATTAAGACTTTATTTAACTTCATCAATTACCACGTTATTTCCTTCTCCTTTAAACCCTAAATTTGCTTTTATCTACATACCCTTTTTATTATTATGTTATCTTCTTTTGCTGTTTTTCAGGTCCTGTGATGCCACTTTTCATTGTTTCCACTTACTACTAGAGTTATCTTTCACTTTGAAGAGTTATCTTTCATTTTGAAGAGACAAGAGACTTCCAATCTTCTCTTCAGACCATTTTTCTAAGAGTCTATTTTGGGTTTCTGAGATGTTGAATTTCCTTTTATGCTCTCTATTCTGCTACTGGAACATATGTCTTAACTACCCAACATCCTCCAATTTTAAAAACTGACTCGAGTATACACATTATATGACACTCTCTAAGATAGCATAGCTCCTTTAAGAAGAAGAATATCCACTTGAAAGAAGTATTGAATTTTACAGTTTAACATCAAGGTCAGGGAGTAGGGGGAAAGTAAAGCAAAAAACTTACACCAAATACCACATATTGCTTTTTCTTATATTCATTTCTCTCCAATTTGAAACTAGAATTAAAACTTAAGTGAACACTGAGATTAGCAGTTTGTCAGGATTCTAAATCTAAGTATTACTGTCTGCTCTAAATTACTTTTTGATTATTATTTAGACAAGAAGTTTGCTGATCCTTTTAATCTTTTTTTTTTTTTTTTTAAATGTGTCACTCTTAAAAGTTTTTCTAAACTTTTTTATTTCTTAGTTCTTCTGGTGGGACAAAGTCTAGTATCTGCAGGACTCTGGGAGACTTTAAGGTATAAAAGATGCCCTTCCTCGTTGCCACTTTGCTCCTTCGGCCTCTATCTACCAGATTGCGTAGTCAAACTGTAAGAATCTTTAAAAATACATAAAAATGTAAAAAGCCAGAATGATTTACCGATTACAGGAACAAAGTTTAAATTTCTAAGCAACTTGAACTTTTCATTGAATATTCCTCAGGAGAGAACTCTCAAGACATGCTTGTATCCCCCATGTATTTCCAGGGCAAGGTTTCCTTTTCTCTTCACCTTGTTAATTTTCCCTCAAGTTCAAGTTGTCTGTTCCATTTCCATTGGCAAACTTCATTCCAATTTATTTGTGAGACATTGAACAGTTTCTTTTCCTTAAAAGAATCTATCTATTTTATTTTTTTATTATTATTGTTGTTATTATACTTTAAGTTCTAGGGTACATGTGCACAACGTGCAGGTTTGTTACGTATGTATATATGTGCCATGTTGGTGTGCTGCACTCATTAACTCATCATTTACTATCTATTTTCTTGGGAATAGAGATTCTTTTCTAACTCAGTTCTATGTCTTGTGATCTTATACATGCCCAGGGTTTCAGCCAAAATAATACAGTTTGTTGCAGCTGTGTTTCACTCTTATGGAGGAGATGGCTCTAGCCCTGTGAGCAAAGATGGATGACGCATTCCAGCTTTTATATATATATATATATACACACACATACATATATACACACACACACACACACACACACACACACACATTTCTACCAGTAAAGCAGCATGCTTTCAAGTTCTTTGAGATGGCAACCAATAATTTAAGTTCCTCTCCTGTATTAAATAGGATGGTTTTGCCCTAAGTAACAGAAGATCTGACTCGAAGTGGCTTAAAGAATATGTATTCTCTTATAACAGGAAGCCCCAAGATAGTCAAGTTTTAGATTAAGTTGTTTAAGTGACTTCATGAGGCCGTCAAAGATGTAGATTCTTTTCATTCTCTTGTAGTGTCATTCTCAATTTTGTTTCATATTCTGTTGTGGAGCAATTCCAGGCATTATATATAGCTCTAAATGTATCCCGAAAAAGACAGAAACTTTCTCTTCATGCAGCAAAATCTTTTCCAGAAGACACCTTGCAGCAGGCTTCTCTCATGAATTATTGGTTACAAATACGTCACACGTCCATTTCTGAACCAAACACAAATTAGGGGAATTCGCTTCATATTGGATCAATCAGTCTCCATCTAGGGTGGGTTGAGGGGATCAGTTTCCCCTGAGACACAAGCTGAGCAAACTTGAGGCTTCACTGGAGGGATAAAAGATGAGAGGATTAGATCATAAGTAGACCTTAGATAACTATCTTAAGGTCACTTTTCTTTTTCTTTCATTTTTTTCTTTTTTATTCTCTTTCTTAGAAGTGATAGTCCTTTCTAAATTTCTAAAATCACCACAAGAATAAGGTACCAGCTTATCTTAAATTTTCAACTTGGTAATTTCCACATTTAGGAGAATGTGTGAAGGAAACCAGGCCCAAAATGATGTCCTCAGCATATTAGGAACCCGCCTCTCTATGTTCACAGGTCTCTCAAAAGTTCAAAGAGATATTAGAAAAATAAGTTATTGTATTATTTGAGAAGAGATATTTGAGAATCTGAATCAGATAAATAGGCCTTACTTTAGCCTAATTAAATCAATTTTCTCTCATAGCATGAGGGCCCCAGGCTTATTTCAACCTTTCAAGCTAAAATAATATTTACTCAGGGCTTTGTGGGTTTGAAGGTCTCTGTTTCCCCATTCAAGTGTGGAAGCCATGCCTTCAATCTCCTTTGATCAGTGTCCCAAAGACTGAGCAAGGCATCTGAAAATTCCATCCAGCATATTCATTTCTAGTTTTCCTTCAAGTCTTACTGCCTAGATTCAAAACTGGAAAACTATTCTTGTCTTTAATCTCCTCAGTCACTAACACTTAATTATTTTGCATCCTCTTTATACCCAAGCTTTATAAACAAGTAGCATTCTTACACTGATCCCTGATTATTAGAAGCCTGTCACCTATATATTATTGGATCCAAGATCTGAAACTGGACTGTTTCTCTTTTTATCAATTCTGGAACCCAACAATAGTGTTGTTTCTCTATAAATGGCATTGTGGAAACAATGAACAGAACCAATGAGTTTTCCAGGGATTACCTCTTAACTTATCTGCAATTTGAGTAATATGATTTGCTCTCCCATCTGCAGAAACTATACTAAGATCCATATATAGTTCTAGGTAATCTTGGTTACGTACTGAATCTGTTGTCTTTGAAATTTTAATTTCTCGCTCTAGCGTCTCTTCATTTCAATATTTTACCTTTCATTTTATCTGGTTGTCCTGTGCATCTCAAAATACCTACTGTGTGAATTAATCTGTTAGGGCTGCCATAAAAACTACTAGCATCTGGATGACTATAAAACAATAATTTATTTTGTCAGAGTTCTAGAAGCTGGAAGTCCAAGATCATGGTCCTAGCAAGGATGGTGTCTTCTGAGGCCGCTCTCCTTAGCGTGCAGTTGGCCACCTTCTCACTGTGCTCTCACATGGGACTTACTTTGTGCATGTGCCTTTCTGGTGATGCCTTCTTCCTAAAGGGCACCAGTCACAATGGATTAGGGCTTCATTCTAATGACTTCAGTGTACCTTAATTACATCTTTAAAGGCCTTGTCTCCAAATGTTGTCATATTCCAAAGTACCAGATGTTATGACTTCACCATGAATTTTAGGGGAACACAATTCAATCCACAATGCTATGTAACAATCAGTCTTGAATACTCACCTCAAATCTTCTTTTTCCCTAGTTTTAGTGGCACCACTACCTATGTCAAGTTGCTCAGTCTCTGTATTCTTCTCTGAACCCTTGCCAGTAACTCTTCTTCTGATTCCATGATCCTAGCCTCTATAATCTCCTGTCTGGACTGTTGGTCTTGATGGCTCTCTTTTTTATTGACGAAACCCCACTATATTAGCTACATCTCTCTTTCTCATAGAATAGAAACTTAAATCTGCCTATGGATATTGGGTTGAATTTCTTTCTCCCTTGGATTTGCTCCCCAAGTCCTTAAATGTATAGATTATTCTAATCGATACTCTCTGCTCAGAAGTCTTTATAGCTAAGGGTTTTTTCCTGATCATTCTAACCAAAGTGTATCACCTTTTATTCTCCAATTTGCCTATTTTATTTCCTTCATTAAATACAACACTCTGTGAAAGTACATTTTTTATTACTGATTTACTTATATTTTTTCTTTTCCTCTTTTTTTTTTTTTTTTCCCCCGAGATGGAGTTTTGCTCTTCTTGCTCAGGCTGCAGTGCAGTGGTGCCATCTCAGCCCACTGCAACCTCAACCTCCCTGGTACAAGAGATTCTCCTGCCTCAGTCTCCTGAGTAGCTGGGATTACAGGCTCATGCCACCACGCCCAGCCAATTTTTCTGTGTTTGTAGTAGAGACAGGGTTTCACCATGTTGGTTAGTCTGGTCTCAAACTCCTGACCTCAGGTGATCTGCCTGTCTCAGCCTCCCGAATTGCTGGGATTACAGGCGTGAGCCACCGCACCCGGTGCTTATATTTTTTCAAACCCACCCAAGTTGTATACTCTTCCAGAGCAAGAATCTTATCTCCTTTTTCACAATTTGAACAGTGACCAAAACATAAAAGGAACTCAATAAATACTGATTTCATATATAAATGAAGAACATGACCTCAGGAATGACTCTTATCCTTATAACATACTATAATCTAACCAACTTGCTCATTTCATGAAGGCTGTAGAGAAGAGAATTTCACAGGAGGCTTGCAACTGCTTCCCAGTGCTCCATTTCCAAACCTCCACTTGAAATTTAGATACGTTAAACTAGGTGTCCCAGGTTCACATATTAGTTGTGGAGACACGATCCCTCTCTAGCAAAACTAGCTCTGGATCCAGCATTTCTAACCGCCACACTCAAGATCTCTCCAATGGGCACAGAGAAGAAACATGTCTAGAATTTTTTTCTAAATTCCTTCCAAATCCTAAAAAATAAGTAAAAAAAAAAAAAACAAAAAAACATTATTATGTGAGGTATTTAAAAAAATTGTTTTATGTAAATGTTTGGATTCATAAAATGACAATTGTTCTTCAAACAAATTCCAAGCACTAGGACAAAATAAACCTCACTAAAATACAGAATACCTAAGTATAAGAATACAAAGAACAACTTAGTAAGTAGATTAGAAGCGTATCAGTTAAAGTTTCAAATGTTTTTCTGAACTTATAAAAATTAAGCGACAACCAAAGAGACTTTTCAACTACAACAAGCTCTTGATCTCTGTATATTTCTTAGCTCTATCTAAATTAGGTTTACAAGCATTAAGGAGTAATAAAGCATCCTTTTTTTCCATTATGAAAACTCAACCAGGATAGTAAGATGGTTAATTTTAGCAATTTATTTATTCTGCAATCCTAAAATATGGCTAATGTGGATATCACAGTGTGAGAAGTTGATTTTGATAACAATATGTAATGATTCTGTCAATAACACAAAGATTGTATTAAAATAGTCCCAAATCCACTTAACACTGAGTAACTGAAGAGCAAGCATTGCTTAATCCTCTTTGGTATAACAGTCAGGAGTTTCATATATTGAAGCTTCTCAGTCGATCTTATTGCAAAGATATTCTTACTTAGTTCACTTTCTCAAGAATGTTTAATCTGATCGATGACCTGGGTTTAAATTATCAATGTTCTTGAGAACACTTTAGATTATAAAATGCAAAATATTTAAAGAGCTTACATAGATCTTTATGCAGATTTATATAAAATTAATGAAGAATTCTAATAAATGGCCTGGAAAGATATATTTTTTTTTCTGACAAGATCTCACTCTATCGCCCAGACTAGAGTGCAGTGGTTGATCTTGACTCACTTCAGACTCATCCTCCTGGGCTCAGGTGATCCTCCCACTTCAGCCTCCTGAGTAGCTGGGACTACAGACTCATGCCACCATGCCTGGCTAATATTTTGTATTTTTGTAAAGACAGTGTTTCAACATGTTGCCCAGGCTGGTCTTGAACTCCTGGACTCAAGTAGTCTGCCCACCTTGGCCTCCCAAAATGTTGGGGTTACAGGTGTGAACCACTGGGTCCAGCCTAGAAAGATAAATATTTAAAACTACAAATTTGTGATTACTTTTCAAACCCAGGACTTCCTTTATCAAATGCTATAAATATTTCTATTACAATTTTGTCTATAACAAATAATTTAAAATCCCAAGACCTATTAATTCAAATATTTACTTATTTTCAAAGTGTGTAATAACTTTTGTTCTTCTCTATTTATATTTTCTGCCAAATGGAATCTGAGTTGCAAAGTAATTTGTGTCATTTCATATGAACATTGGCTAAACTCGTTTATGCAAAACAATTGTGATCTCGTCATTCAAGGAAACCATCCATCCTCTTTAATAAAGCTCATTACCAAATTATAATTTTATATATAACGTGTTTCAGGATGAAGCAAGAGATGTGGGACTCCACAAAAATAGATTTTCAAAATTTTATTCATCTTGATTTTCCTTTATCTAGAATATGACGAAAGTCTCTGCATGATAAGTATGTGTTAAGGAAATAAAAGTAAATACAAATGTGTATATATATGCACATACACACATTATATATTAGAGAACCTATGACTTGTTAATGTAAATGCAGCTATATTTAAAATACTATAGAGGCTATTGTCTCACCTCTATTAAATATCTTTAAGCAATGATCATGTCCAAATATTGTAAATATAAATATATTATTATTTATAGGAAGTAAGAATTTATCCTCAAGATCAAAAAGCCTTCAAAAACATATTGTTAGACAAAAATAGAACTATTTTTTTCAGCAAAAGTTTCCTTGATCACTAATCTAAGAAAATAATAGCCATCACCATTCTGTCATATCTTAGAACAAATGAATACATTTATTTTTAAACTTCAGAGATCCAAATTGACAATAATATATTTCCATTTTACAGTTTTTAAATTGATTACTTATATTTCCTGCTGTTTATTTTTTAGCAAAATACTCACAATTAGATCTATATACTGAATTTTTAAACATGTAAATGCATAAGAACCTCATTTACTGTAATCATACAAAATATAAAAATACACATAATATTTGATTTTTTCTCTTGTAATATTCAATTTATCTCTAGGTAATAAATCACCAACAAGTGGACCCAGGAAAAGAAAGGACACTTCAGAATTTACAGAGAAATTTTATCTCAAAGTGCATAAATACATAAAATCCTAACACAAGTTATTAGGGAAATTATTTAATTTTGAATCTTTATCTTCATACTCATCATGGCTAAAGTTTAAGTGCTGTTACAGAAGGAATACTATCTTCTCCCAAAATTCATATTCCTAAGCCCCACCCCCAAATATGATAGTAACAATGGAATTAGGATGTGGGGATTTTAGAAGTGACTCAATTTGATAAGGTCAAAAGGGTGGAGCCCCATATTGAAATTAATTATCCTTAAAAGAAAGGAAGAAATATCAGAACTTCCTCACTCCATCATATGAGAATGTAGCTAGAAAGCACCCAGAATAGTAAATGTCTGTAGTTTCAGCCGTCCAGACTACGGTATTTTGTATAGCAGCCTCAGCAGACTAAAGCAAGTACCTATAATAAATTTGTGCTTGACATTCCTCATCAATAGCCTAGATAATGCCTCATAGCTAGCCTCTGTGAGGTCAGAGATTCATGTCTTTTTTTTTTTTTTCTGATCCCCACCTTCTTCCTGAATTAATATCTGGCACATATGAAGAACTGAATAAATATATGCAGAGAAAAGAACAAACACAACTAAATAAACTGACGTTCACATAAATTTAAACAAAGCACAATTATATGAGGCCAAGAGATGAATAATGGAAATCTACTGTGTATACAACACACCTCAGCAAGGCCATGATGAATGAATTTTGATAGTGAAAAAAGGAGAAAAGGAATTTTAACAGGAGGAAACATAAAGAACAGTCATGCAGTTATTGAACACCAAGGATGTGTATGAGAAATATTAACAGGTCCTTATTACCAGATTGTAAAGTGCACAAAGGGAGATATAGTGGTAAAGTGGGAAACTGGAAAAGGATAGGAACGATCATTTCAATGCTCCAGTGAGAGATAATGCATCAGTGAACTATAATGCTGGGCGGTTATATGCTAGTAAATGTTTAATAATGGCTCTTTGAAAAAGGAAAGGATGTATGGGATGATGCATGTGTTTTGTGTGTATGTGCATGTGGGTTTGTATAACATGCATATGTGTGTATGTATACCTATATATTTTAGTAAATTTCATAATACCACTTGAGGGTTACTATTTGGTTATTTCTGTCTTTACATAATTTTATAAGTGAAAATTAAAATATATTTACAATATTTTTGTGTACTCATAAACTCAGTGTGTCTATTTCTCAGAAAATCTGCTATCAGTATTTATCATTCTATCATCAACAATATGTAACAAAATTAGACTATGCCTAATGCTTAATTAGTAATGAATCAGGATACATCACTCAAGTAAGGGTTAATAAGAGTAGTTCCAACATGAATTCTATATTTGACATTTTTTTTTTTACATTGATGGGTAAAGCAACATGAAACAGTGAAGGCCTACATTAGAACTTCAATTGTTTGTCAATAGCATGAGTAAATTATTTGCTAAATTAGGTAGTTTTCAAAGTGAGGTACAAAAGTCCCTCAATTTTTGGTGTTGTTTGCAATATAATGGGTATGGATATAAAAGACTTTAAGTTGAATCTTCATTAACATATTCTTCATTATTTTCTTAAGTTTAGACAATCAGTCAAACTGTAAATCAGGCTCTGATTTTTAATGTACACCCATTTTCATGGTGTAAATACTTCAACAATGGCCAATTTCAAGCTACCAAGAGAACTTTTATTAAACATATTTGGAAGAGATATGCAGTACTGAATCATTATGAAATACTTACACTATACATAACCACTAGACATGATCTCGAGAGCATAGGCAAAAGTCGAATTTCATAAAATAATTAGGAAAAAATTAAAGTTGAATATTTATTGACCTTATAATATAAATTTTAATAGCACATTTTTATGATTTAATTTTTAATAATGGCTGTGTTTAAGAATCAAAAGACAAAATTTCTAAAATGTAACCATTACTCTTATGAACCAGCTTTAGCACATCAATAATTATAAGTACAACATCTTTGTTTTAAAATTTCTATACGGCAGCTTTCCATTGATGAAAGCAATAACATTAACTATCTCCATTGCGAATACATTCAGTCACTCTTCTAAGACCTTTCTCCAAATCAATAGAGAGGTATATTTCAAGTAAATAGGAGGTGACTCAGATTATTTTTAAAATATAATAAAATAAAGTGAGATTTAATATGACCACAGCTTAGACATTATTATTATACAAAAATATTTGTAAAAAAAATGTAAAAATCCTTTCTTCAAAGGATTTTTAATTCCTTTAGAAATTAATTGTACTCAGCCAGTCTACAAAACAAATGATTATTAATTTGCATAAACTGAGTTCCAAAAACATTTTGAAAGGTGGATTAAACATTAGATTGAGACAAAATAAACACATTTTAGGACCAGAGATATTAATTTGAAAATATTATACATAATATAATATAAAAAGGAAAACTCACTTGTATATTAGACATTCAGAAGAGCATTACATCTTTATCTTCTCCTGTGGTTTAGAGAATTCAACATGGGAGTTACTATACTGGTGGGAAATAGAGAATGACTGAGAGAATAAGATCAGTGATAAACTCTGATGATATGTTAAAATTTTTAGCAAAAAACAAGGAGCAGAATTTAGTTTCAGACTTAGTCCTTATACAATGGGAATGGAAGAACAAGAAGAATTAAATTTTTGTAGTAGATAAACCAAAAATTTATATAGTTTTTTTGCTGCTATATCCTATATCTATCAGGCGATGTACTTCAAGATGCCACTACTCTGAACGTTTCTTTGAAAATACGTTAAGTATGCACACATGAACACAAGCAAGGACACACAATTACTTATACAATATACCTGTATTTAAGACACTGATTATATGTATATCTTATAGCCATATATTTATAAGAAAATCAGCTCAGTTGAAAAATGCTGGCCAGGGGAGGAATCTTGTTTCATCTACTGTCACCTAAATCCTGTTCATGAACCCTGGGCCAAAAATCACATGGCCCACCTAAATTTTCCTATATTCTAAGAAAAGGGAGAATTAGATTAGCATAAATGTAAAAAGAATAATTATTGTTATTTGCCTTTACTTTCTTTTCTTTAAATACCAGATCTTTTTCTACCATGTAGAGGATAAATGCTTATGGGATTCATCTTTCTTTTATTTTCCTTTGTTGTTGTTGCTGTTGAGACAGAGTCTTGCTCTGTTGCCAGACTGGAGTGCAGTGGCATGATCTTGGCTCACTGCAACCTCTGCCTCCCAGGTTCAAGCAAACGTCCTGCCTCAGCCTCCCAAGTAACTAGGATGACAGGCCTGCACCACCATGGCCAGCTAATATTTTGTATTTTTAGTAGAAATGAAGTTTCACCATGTTGGCCAGGATGGTCTCCATCTCTTGACCTTGTGTTCTGCCCATCTGGGCCTCCCAAAGTGCTGGGATTACAGTCATGAGCCACCGTGCCCTGCCTCATCTTCCTTTTAATGGATGTTTACCTATCTCTTTTCTGTCATGAAAAAGCAATATAATCACAAACCAATGTAAAAAGTCAATAAAAATTATGAAGTGAAGAAAAATATGCATAATAGAATCTGTGAAAGATCATGCTGATGGAAAAAGATAAAGTAGTGAACAAATAGAGACAGGGCACCTAAAACATGGCACATAAAATGTATCCAACGGGTTTTTGTAGGGGTTCAGTTTTTGCTGTAGTTGTGTTTTCTTTATTTTTTTTTTTTAATAACTGGATACTGGATCACATTAATGGTATAAATGCCATGAAAACATTCATGATCGTCTACAATTGCAATGGAACCATCTAAAGCTGCCTTTATTCAGAAACACTACAAGGCAGAAGAGAATGGGGGCCAATATTCAACATTCTTAAAGAAAAGAATTTTCAACCCAGAATTTCATACACAGCCAAACTAAACTTCATAAGTGAAGGAGAAATAAAATCCTTTACAAACAAGCAAATGTTGAGAGATTTTGTCACCACCAGGAGGCCTGTTTACAAGAGCTCCTGAAGGAAGCACTAAACATGGAAAGGTACAACCAGTATCCGCCACTGCAAAACCATGCCAAATTGTAAAGACCATTGATGCTAGGAAGAAACTGCATTAACTAACAAGAAAAATGACCAGCTAACATCATAATGACAGGATCAAATTCACACATAACAATATTAACCTTAAATGTAAATGGACTAAATGCTCCAATTAAAAAACACAGACTGGCAAATCAGATAAAGAGTCAAGACCCATCAGTGTGCTGTATTCAGGAGATGCATCTCAAGTGCAGAGACATATATAGGCTCAAAATAAAGGGATGGAGGATGATCTGCCAAGCAAATAGAAAAAAATAAAAAGGCAGGGGTTGCAATCCTAGTCTCTGATAAAACAAACTTTAAACCAACAAAGATCAGAAGAGACAAAGAAGGCCATTATATCATGGTAAAGGAATCAATTCAACACAAAGAGCTAATTATCCTAAATATATATGCACCCAATACAGGAAAACCCAGATTCATAAAGGAAGTCCTTAGAGACCAATGAGGAAACTTAGACTCCCACACAATAATGATGGGAGACTTTAACACCCTACTGTCAACATTAGACAGATCCACAAGACATAAAGTTATCAAGGATATCCAGGACATGAACTCAGCTCTGCACCAAGGGGACCTAATAGACATCCACAGAACTCTCCAACCCAAATCAACAGAATATACATTCTTCTCAGCACCACATCACACTTATTCCAAAATTGACCACATAGTTGGAAGTAAAGCACTCCTTTGCAAATGTAAAAGAACAGAAATTATAACAAACTGTCTCTCAGACAACAGCGCAATCAAGCTAGAACTCAGGATTCAGAAACTCACTGAAAACTGCTCAACTACATGGAAACTGAACAACCTGCTCCTGAATGACTACTGGGTACATAGTGAAATGAAGGCAGAATTAAGATGTTCTTTGCAGCCAATGAGAACAAAGACACAACATACCAGAATCTCTGGGATACATTTAAAGCAATGTGTCGAGAGAAATTTATAACGCTAAATGCCCAGAAGAGAAAGCAGGAAAGTTCTAAAATTGACACCCTAACATCACAATTAAAAGAACTACAGAAGCAAGAGCAAACACATTCAAAAGCTAGCAGAAGGCAAGAAATGACTAAGATCAGAGCAGAACTGAAGGAGGTACAGACACAAAAAAACCCTTCAAAAAATCAATGAATCCAGGAGCTGGTTGTTTTAAAAGATCAACAAAATTGATAGACCACTAGCAAGACTAATAAAGAAGAAAAAGAGAGAAGAATCAAATATACACAATAAAAAATGATAAAGGGGATATCATCACGAATCCCACAGAGATACAAACTACCATCAGAGAATACTATAAACACGTATATGCAAATAAACTAGAAAATCTAGCAGAAATGGATAAATTCCTGGACACATACACCCTTTCAATACTAAACAAAAAGAAGCTGAATCCCTGAATAGACCAATAACAGTCTCGGAAATTGAGGCAATAATTAAGAGCCCACAAACCAAAAAAAAGTTCAGGACCAGACAGATTCACAACCAAGTTATACCAGAAGTACAAAGAGGAGCTGGTACCATTCCTTTTGAAACTATTCCAATCAATAAAAAAAGAGAGAATCCTCCCTTTCTCATTTTATGAGGCCAGCATCATCCTGATACTGAAGCCTGTCAGAGACACAACAAAAAAAGAGAGTTTTAGACCAATATCCATGATGAACATTGATGTGAAAATCCTCAATAAAATACTGGCAAACTGAATTCAGCAGGACACCACAAAGCTTATCCACCATGATTAAGGGGGCTTCATCCCTGGGATGCAAGGCTGGTTCAACATATGCAAATCAATAAACGTAATCCAGCATATAAACAGAACCGAAGACAAAAACCACACAATTATCTCAATAGATGCAGAAAAGGCCTTCAACAAAATTCAACAGCCCTTCATACTAAAAACTCTCAATAAATTAAGTATTGATGGGATGTATCACAAAATAATAAGAACTATTTATGACTAACCCACAGTCAATATCATACTTACTAGGCAAAAACTGGAAGCATTCCCTTTGAAAACTGGCATAAGACAGAGATGCCCTCTCTCACCACTCCTATTCAACATAGTGTTGGAAGTTCTGGCAGGGGCAATTAGGCAGGAGAAAGAAATAAAGGGCATTCAATTAGGAAAAGAAGAAGTCAAATTGTCCCTGTTTGCAGACGACATTATTGTATATTTAGGAAACTCCATCGTCTCAGCCCAAAATCTCCTTAAGCTGATAAGCAACTTCAGCAAAGTCTCAGGATACAAAATCCATGTGCAAAAATCACAAGCATTCCTATACACCGATAACAAATAAACAGAAAGCCAAATCATGAGCGAACTCCCATTCAGAATTGCTTCAAAGAGAATAAAATACCTAGGAATTCAACTTACAAGGGATGTGAAGGATCTCTTCACGGAGAATTACAAATCACTGCTCAAAAAATTAAAAGATGACACAAACAAATGGAAGAACATTCCATGCTCATGGATAGGAAGAATGAATATTGTGAAAATGGCCATACTGCCCAAGGTAATCTATAGATTCAATGCCATTTCCATCAAGCTACCAATAACTTTCTTCACAGAATTGGAAAAAAACCGCTTTAAACTTCAAATGGAACCAAAAAAGGCCCCGCATTGCCAAGACAATCCTAAGCCAAAAGAACAAAGCTGGAGGCATCACGCTACCCGACTTCAAACTATACTATATGGCTACAGTAACCAAAACAGCATGGTACTGGTACCAAAACAGAGATATAGACCAATAGAACAGAACACAGCCCTCAGAAATAATACCATGCATCTATAGCCATCTGATCTTTGACAAACCTGACAAAAACAATAATGGGGAAAGGATTCCCTATTTAATAAATGGTGCTGGGGGAAAATTGGCTAGCCGTAAGTAGAAAATTGAAACTGGATTTTTTCCGTACTCCTTATATGAAAATTAATTCAAGATAGATTAGAGACTTAAATGTCAGACCTAAAACCATAAAACCCTAGAAGAAAACTTAGGCAATACCATTCAGGACATAGGCATGGGCAAGGACTTCATGTCTAAAACATCAAAAGCAATGGCAGCAAAAGCCAAAATTGACAAATGGGATCTAATTAAAGTAAAAGCTGCACAGCAAAAGAAACTACTATCAAAGTGAAGCAGGCAACCTATATGAAGGGGAGAAAACTTTTGCAAACTACCCATCTGACAAAGTGCTAATATCCAGAATCTACAAAGAACTTAAATAAATGTACCAGAAAAAATCAAACCCCATCAAAAAGTGGGGAAAGGAAAGGATTGAGACAATACTTCTCAAATGAAGACATTTATGCAGCCAACAGACACATGAAAAAATGCTCATCATCACTGTCATCAGAGAAATGCAAATCAAAACCACAATGAGATACCATCTCACACCAATTACAATGGTGATCATTAAAATGTCAGGAAACAACAGTGCTGGAGAGGAGTGGGAGAAATACGAACTGGGCCTTTTACCGTTGCTGATGGTACTGTAAACTAGTTCACCATTGTGGAATGACAGTGTGGCGATTCCATCAAGGATCTATCTAGTAATATCATTGACCCAGGTATCCCATAC